>NC_134265.1:292794223-295194223 GCF_031893055.1 Leptodactylus fuscus
TAGAGGCTCCCTCCATCATGAATTGGTCCAAACTGGGGTTTTTAGAGGCTCCCTCCACCATGAATTGGTCCAAACTGGGGTTTTTAGAGGCTCCCTCCACCATGAATTTGCCCAAACTGGGCTGTTTAGAGGCTCCCTCCACCATGAATTTGCCCAAACTGGGCTGTTTAGAGGCTCCCTCCACCATGAATTGGTCCAAACTGGGGTTTTTAGAGGCTCCCTCCACCATGAATTGGTCCAAACTGGGCTGTTTAGAGGCTCCCTCCACCATGAATTGGTCCAAACTGGGGTTTTTAGAGGCTCCCTCCACCATGAATTGGTCCAAACTGGGCTGGTTAGAGGCTCCCTCCACCATGAATTTGCCCAAACTGGGCTGTTTAGAGGCTCCCTCCACCATGAATTTGCCCAAACTGGCCTGTTTAGAGGCTCCCTCCACCATGAATTGGTCCAAACTGGGGTTTTTAGAGGCTCTCTCCACCATGAATTGGTCCAAACTGGGCTGTTTAGAGGCTCCCTCCATTATGAATTGGTCCAAACTGGGGTTTTTAGAGGCTCCCTCCACCATGAATTGGTCCAAACTGGGGTTTTTAGAGGCTCCCTCCACCATGAATTGGTCCAAACTGGGGTTTTTAGAGGCTCCCTCCACCATGAATTTGCCCAAATTGGGCTGTTTAGAGGCTCCCTCCACCATGAATTTGCCCAAACTGGGCTGTTTAGAGGCTCCCTCCACCATGAATTGGTCCAAACTGGGGTTTTTAGAGGCTCCCTCCACCATGAATTGGTCCAAACTGGGGGTTTTTAGAGGCTCCCTCCACCATGAATTTGCCCAAACTGGGCTGTTTAGAGGCTCCCTCCACCATGAATTGGTCCAAACTGGGGTTTTTAGAGGCTCCCTCCACCATGAATTGGTCCAAACTGGGGTTTTTAGAGGCTCCCTCCACCATGAATTTGCCCAAACTGGCCTGTTTAGAGGCTCCCTCCACCATGAATTGGTCCAAACTGGGGTTTTTAGAGGCTCTCTCCACCATGAATTGGTCCAAACTGGGCTGTTTAGAGGCTCCCTCCATCATGAATTGGTCCAAACTGGGGTTTTTAGAGGCTCCCTCCACCATGAATTGGTCCAAACTGGGGTTTTTAGAGGCTCCCTCCACCATGAATTGGTCCAAACTGGGGTTTTTAGAGGCTCCCTCCACCATGAATTTGCCCAAACTGGGCTGTTTAGAGGCTCCCTCCACCATGAATTTGCCCAAACTGGGCTGTTTAGAGGCTCCCTCCACCATGAATTGGTCCAAACTGGGGTTTTTAGAGGCTCCCTCCACCATGAATTGGTCCAAACTGGGGGTTTTTAGAGGCTCCCTCCACCATGAATTTGCCCAAACTGGGCTGTTTAGAGGCTCCCTCCACCATGAATTGGTCCAAACTGGGGTTTTTAGAGGCTCCCTCCACCATGAATTGGTCCAAACTGGGGTTTTTAGAGGCTCCCTCCACCATGAATTGGTCCAAACTGGGCTGTTTAGAGGCTCCCTCCACCATGAATTTGCCCAAACTGGGCTGTTTAGAGGCTCCCTCCATCATGAATTGGTCCAAACTGGGGTTTTTAGAGGCTCCCTCCACCATGAATTGGTCCAAACTGGGGTTTTTAGAGGCTCCCTCCACCATGAATTGGTCCAAACTGGGGTTTTTAGAGGCTCCCTCCACCATGAATTGGTCCAAACTGGGGTTTTTAGAGGCTCCCTCCACCATGAATTGGTCCAAACTGGGCTGTTTAGAGGCTCCCTCCACCATGAATTTGCCCAAACTGGGCTGTTTAGAGGCTCCCTCCATCATGAATTGGTCCAAACTGGGGTTTTTAGAGGCTCCCTCCACCATGAATTGGTTCAAACTGGGGTTTTTAGAGGCTCCCTCCACCATGAATTGGTCCAAACTGGGGTTTTTAGAGGCTCCCTCCACCATGAATTTGCCCAAACTGAGCTGTTTAGAGGCTCCCTCCACCATGAATTGGTCCAAACTGGGGTTTTTAGAGGCTCCCTCCACCATGAATTGGTCCAAACTGGGGGTTTTTAGAGGCTCCCTCCACCATGAATTTGCCCAAACTGGGCTGTTTAGAGGCTCCCTCCACCATGAATTGGTCCAAACTGGGGTTTTTAGAGGCTCCCTCCACCATGAATTGGTCCAAACTGGGGTTTTTAGAGGCTCCCTCCACCATGAATTGGTCCAAACTGGGCTGTTTAGAGGCTCCCTCCACCATGAATTTGCCCAAACTGGGCTGTTTAGAGGCTCCCTCCATCATGAATTGGTCCAAACTGGGGTTTTTAGAGGCTCCCTCCACCATGAATTGGTCCAAACTGGGGTTTTTAGAGGCTCCCTCCACCATGAATTGGTCCAAACTGGGGTTTTTAGAGGCTCCCTCCACCATGAATTGGTCCAAACTGGGGTTTTTAGAGGCTCCCTCCACCATGAATTTGGTCCAAACTGGGGTTTTTAGAGGCTCCCTCCACCATGAATTTGCCCAAACTGAGCTGTTTAGAGGCTCCCTCCACCATGAATTGGTCCAAACTGGGGTTTTTAGAGGCTCCCTCCACCATGAATTGGTCCAAACTGGGGGTTTTTTAGAGGCTCCCTCCACCATGAATTTGCCCAAACTGGGCTGGTTAGAGGCTCCCTTCACCATGAATTTGCCCAAACTGGGCTGTTTAGAGGCTCCCTCCACCATGAATTGGTCCAAACTGGGGTTTTTAGAGGCTCCCTCCACCAGGAATTGGTCAAACTGGGCTGTTTAGAGGCTCCCTCCACCATGAATTGGTCCAAACTGGGCTGTTTAGAGGCTCCCTCCACCATGAATTGGTCCAAACTGGGGTTTTTAGAGGCTCCCTCCACCATGAATTGGTCCAAACTGGGCTGTTTAGAGGCTCCCTCCACCATGAATTGGTCCAAACTGGGGTTTTTAGAGGCTCCCCTCCACCATGAATTTGCCCAAATTGGGCTGTTTAGAGGCTCCCTCCACCATGAATTTGCCCAAACTGGGCTGTTTAGAGGCTCCCTCCACCATGAATTGGTCCAAACTGGGGTTTTTAGAGGCTCCCTCCACCATGAATTGGTCCAAACTGGGGGTTTTTAGAGGCTCCCTCCACCATGAATTTGCCCAAACTGGGCTGTTTAGAGGCTCCCTCCACCATGAATTGGTCCAAACTGGGGTTTTTAGAGGCTCCCTCCACCATGAATTGGTCCAAACTGGGGTTTTTAGAGGCTCCCTCCACCATGAATTTGCCCAAACTGGGCCTGTTTAGAGGCTCCCTCCACCATGAATTGGTCCAAACTGGGGTTTTTAGAGGCTCTCTCCACCATGAATTGGTCCAAACTGGGCTGTTTAGAGGCTCCCTCCATCATGAATTGGTCCAATCTGGGGTTTTTAGAGGCTCCCTCCACCATGAATTGGTCCAAACTGGGGTTTTTAGAGGCTCCCTCCACCATGAATTGGTCCAAACTGGGGTTTTTAGAGGCTCCCTCCACCATGAATTTGCCCAAACTGGGCTGTTTAGAGGGCTCCCTCCACCATGAATTTGCCCAAACTGGGCTGTTTAGAGGCTCCCTCCACCATGAATTGTCCAAACTGGGGTTTTTAGAGGCTCCCTCCACCATGAATTGGTCCAAACTGGGGGTTTTTAGAGGCTCCCTCCACCATGAATTTGCCCAAACTGGGCTGTTTAGAGGCTCCCTCCACCATGAATTGGTCCAAACTGGGTTTTTAGAGGCTCCCTCCACCATGAATTGGTCCAAACTGGGGTTTTTAGAGGCTCCCTCCACCATGAATTGGTCCAAACTGGGCTGTTTAGAGGCTCCCTCCACCATGAATTTGCCCAAACTGGGCTGTTTAGAGGCTCCCTCCATCATGAATTGGTCCAAACTGGGGTTTTTAGAGGCTCCCTCCACCATGAATTGGTCCAAACTGGGGTTTTTAGAGGCTCCCTCCACCATGAATTGGTCCAAACTGGGGTTTTTAGAGGCTCCCTCCACCATGAATTGGTCCAAACTGGGGTTTTTAGAGGCTCCCTCCACCATGAATTGGTCCAAACTGGGCTGTTTAGAGGCTCCCTCCACCATGAATTTGCCCAAACTGGGCTGTTTAGAGGCTCCCTCCATCATGAATTGGTCCAAACTGGGGTTTTTAGAGGCTCCCTCCACCATGAATTGGTTCAAACTGGGGTTTTTAGAGGCTCCCTCCACCATGAATTGGTCCAAACTGGGGTTTTTAGAGGCTCCCTCCACCATGAATTTGCCCAAACTGAGCTGTTTAGAGGCTCCCTCCACCATGAATTGGTCCAAACTGGGCTGTTTAGAGGCTCCCTCCACCATGAATTTGCCCAAACTGGGCTGTTTAGAGGCTCCCTCCACCATGAATTGGTCCAAACTGGGGTTTTTAGAGGCTCCCTCCACCATGAATTGGTCCAAACTGGGCTGTTTAGAGGCTCCCTCCACCATGAATTGGTCCAAACTGGGGTTTTTAGAGGCTCCCTCCACCATGAATTGGTCCAAACTGGGCTGGTTAGAGGCTCCCTCCACCATGAATTTGCCCAAACTGGGCTGTTTAGAGGCTCCCTCCACCATGAATTTGCCCAAACTGGCCTGTTTAGAGGCTCCCTCCACCATGAATTGGTCCAAACTGGGGTTTTTAGAGGCTCTCTCCACCATGAATTGGTCCAAACTGGGCTGTTTAGAGGCTCCCTCCATTATGAATTGGTCCAAACTGGGGTTTTTAGAGGCTCCCTCCACCATGAATTGGTCCAAACTGGGGTTTTTAGAGGCTCCCTCCACCATGAATTGGTCCAAACTGGGGTTTTTAGAGGCTCCCTCCACCATGAATTTGCCCAAATTGGGCTGTTTAGAGGCTCCCTCCACCATGAATTTGCCCAAACTGGGCTGTTTAGAGGCTCCCTCCACCATGAATTGGTCCAAACTGGGGTTTTTAGAGGCTCCCTCCACCATGAATTGGTCCAAACTGGGGGTTTTTAGAGGCTCCCTCCACCATGAATTTGCCCAAACTGGGCTGTTTAGAGGCTCCCTCCACCATGAATTGGTCCAAACTGGGGTTTTTAGAGGCTCCCTCCACCATGAATTGGTCCAAACTGGGGTTTTTAGAGGCTCCCTCCACCATGAATTTGCCCAAACCGGCCTGTTTAGAGGCTCCCTCCACCATGAATTGGTCCAAACTGGGGTTTTTAGAGGCTCTCTCCACCATGAATTGGTCCAAACTGGGCTGTTTAGAGGCTCCCTCCATCATGAATTGGTCCAAACTGGGGTTTTTAGAGGCTCCCTCCACCATGAGTTGGTCCAAACTGGGGTTTTTAGAGGCTCCCTCCACCATGAATTTGCCCAAACTGGGCTGTTTAGAGGCTCCCTCCACCATGAATTTGCCCAAACTGGGCTGTTTAGAGGCTCCCTCCACCATGAATTGGTCCAAACTGGGGTTTTTAGAGGCTCCCTCCACCATGAATTGGTCCAAACTGGGCTGTTTAGAGGCTCCCTCCACCATGAATTGGTCCAAACTGGGGTTTTTAGAGGCTCCCTCCACCATGAATTGGTCCAAACTGGGCTGGTTAGAGGCTCCCTCCACCATGAATTTGCCCAAACTGGGCTGTTTAGAGGCTCCCTCCACCATGAATTTGCCCAAACTGGCCTGTTTAGAGGCTCCCTCCACCATGAATTGGTCCAAACTGGGGTTTTTAGAGGCTCTCTCCACCATGAATTGGTCCAAACTGGGCTGTTTAGAGGCTCCCTCCATTATGAATTGGTCCAAACTGGGGTTTTTAGAGGCTCCCTCCACCATGAATTGGTCCAAACTGGGGTTTTTAGAGGCTCCCTCCACCATGAATTGGTCCAAACTGGGGTTTTTAGAGGCTCCCTCCACCATGAATTTGCCCAAACTTGGGCTGTTTAGAGGCTCCCTCCACCATGAATTTGCCCAAACTGGGCTGTTTAGAGGCTCCCTCCACCATGAATTGGTCCAAACTGGGGTTTTTAGAGGCTCCCTCCACCATGAATTGGTCCAAACTGGGGGTTTTTAGAGGCTCCCTCCACCATGAATTTGCCCAAACTGGGCTGTTTAGAGGCTCCCTCCACCATGAATTGGTCCAAACTGGGGTTTTTAGAGGCTCCCTCCACCATGAATTGGTCCAAACTGGGGTTTTTAGAGGCTCCCTCCACCATGAATTTGCCCAAACTGGGCTGTTTAGAGGCTCCCTCCACCATGAATTGGTCCAAACTGGGGTTTTTAGAGGCTCTCTCCACCATGAATTGGTCCAAACTGGGCTGTTTAGAGGCTCCCTCCATCATGAATTGGTCCAAACTGGGGTTTTTAGAGGCTCCCTCCACCATGAATTGGTCCAAACTGGGGTTTTTAGAGGCTCCCTCCACCATGAATTGGTCCAAACTGGGGTTTTTAGAGGCTCCCTCCACCATGAATTTGCCCAAACTGGGCTGTTTAGAGGCTCCCTCCACCATGAATTTGCCCAAACTGGGCTGTTTAGAGGCTCCCTCCACCATGAATTGGTCCAAACTGGGGTTTTTAGAGGCTCCCTCCACCATGAATTGGTCCAAACTGGGGTTTTTAGAGGCTCCCTCCACCATGAATTTGCCCAAACTGGGCTGTTTAGAGGCTCCCTCCACCATGAATTGGTCCAAACTGGGGTTTTTAGAGGCTCCCTCCACCATGAATTGGTCCAAACTGGGGTTTTTAGAGGCTCCCTCCACCATGAATTGGTCCAAACTGGGCTGTTTAGAGGCTCCCTCCACCATGAATTTGCCCAAACTGGGCTGTTTAGAGGCTCCCTCCATCATGAATTGGTCCAAACTGGGGTTTTTAGAGGCTCCCTCCACCATGAATTGGTCCAAACTGGGGTTTTTAGAGGCTCCCTCCACCATGAATTGGTCCAAACTGGGGTTTTTAGAGGCTCCCTCCACCATGAATTGGTCCAAACTGGGGTTTTTAGAGGCTCCCTCCACCATGAATTGGTCCAAACTGGGCTGTTTAGAGGCTCCCTCCACCATGAATTTGCCCAAACTGGGCTGTTTAGAGGCTCCCTCCATCATGAATTGGTCCAAACTGGGGTTTTTAGAGGCTCCCTCCACCATGAATTGGTTCAAACTGGGGTTTTTAGAGGCTCCCTCCACCATGAATTGGTCCAAACTGGGGTTTTTAGAGGCTCCCTCCACCATGAATTTGCCCAAACTGAGCTGTTTAGAGGCTCCCTCCACCATGAATTGGTCCAAACTGGGGTTTTTAGAGGCTCCCTCCACCATGAATTGGTCCAAACTGGGGGTTTTTAGAGGCTCCCTCCACCATGAATTTGCCCAAACTGGGCTGTTTAGAGGCTCCCTCCACCATGAATTGGTCCAAACTGGGGTTTTTAGAGGCTCCCTCCACCATGAATTGGTCCAAACTGGGGTTTTTAGAGGCTCCCTCCACCATGAATTGGTCCAAACTGGGCTGTTTAGAGGCTCCCTCCACCATGAATTTGCCCAAACTGGGCTGTTTAGAGGCTCCCTCCATCATGAATTGGTCCAAACTGGGGTTTTTAGAGGCTCCCTCCACCATGAATTGGTCCAAACTGGGGTTTTTAGAGGCTCCCTCCACCATGAATTGGTCCAAACTGGGGTTTTTAGAGGCTCTCTCCACCATGAATTGGTCCAAACTGGGCTGTTTAGAGGCTCCCTCCATCATGAATTGGTCCAAACTGGGGTTTTTAGAGGCTCCCTCCACCATGAATTGGTCCAAACTGGGGTTTTTAGAGGCTCCCTCCACCATGAATTGGTCCAAACTGGGGTTTTTAGAGGCTCCCTCCACCATGAATTTGCCCAAACTGGGCTGTTTAGAGGCTCCCTCCACCATGAATTTGCCCAAACTGGGCTGTTTAGAGGCTCCCTCCACCATGAATTGGTCCAAACTGGGGTTTTTAGAGGCTCCCTCCACCATGAATTGGTCCAAACTGGGGGTTTTTAGAGGCTCCCTCCACCATGAATTTGCCCAAACTGGGCTGTTTAGAGGCTCCCTCCACCATGAATTGGTCCAAACTGGGGTTTTTAGAGGCTCCCTCCACCATGAATTGGTCCAAACTGGGGTTTTTAGAGGCTCCCTCCACCATGAATTGGTCCAAACTGGGCTGTTTAGAGGCTCCCTCCACCATGAATTTGCCCAAACTGGGCTGTTTAGAGGCTCCCTCCATCATGAATTGGTCCAAACTGGGGTTTTTAGAGGCTCCCTCCACCATGAATTGGTCCAAACTGGGGTTTTTAGAGGCTCCCTCCACCATGAATTGGTCCAAACTGGGGTTTTTAGAGGCTCCCTCCACCATGAATTGGTCCAAACTGGGGTTTTTAGAGGCTCCCTCCACCATGAATTGGTCCAAACTGGGCTGTTTAGAGGCTCCCTCCACCATGAATTTGCCCAAACTGGGCTGTTTAGAGGCTCCCTCCATCATGAATTGGTCCAAACTGGGGTTTTTAGAGGCTCCCTCCACCATGAATTGGTTCAAACTGGGGTTTTTAGAGGCTCCCTCCACCATGAATTGGTCCAAACTGGGGTTTTTAGAGGCTCCCTCCACCATGAATTTGCCCAAACTGAGCTGTTTAGAGGCTCCCTCCACCATGAATTGGTCCAAACTGGGGTTTTTAGAGGCTCCCTCCACCATGAATTGGTCCAAACTGGGGGTTTTTAGAGGCTCCCTCCACCATGAATTTGCCCAAACTGGGCTGTTTAGAGGCTCCCTCCACCATGAATTGGTCCAAACTGGGGTTTTTAGAGGCTCCCTCCACCATGAATTGGTCCAAACTGGGGTTTTTAGAGGCTCCCTCCACCATGAATTGGTCCAAACTGGGCTGTTTAGAGGCTCCCTCCACCATGAATTTGCCCAAACTGGGCTGTTTAGAGGCTCCCTCCATCATGAATTGGTCCAAACTGGGGTTTTTAGAGGCTCCCTCCACCATGAATTGGTCCAAACTGGGGTTTTTAGAGGCTCCCTCCACCATGAATTGGTCCAAACTGGGGTTTTTAGAGGCTCCCTCCACCATGAATTGGTCCAAACTGGGGTTTTTAGAGGCTCCCTCCACCATGAATTGGTCCAAACTGGGGTTTTTAGAGGCTCCCTCCACCATGAATTTGCCCAAACTGAGCTGTTTAGAGGCTCCCTCCACCATGAATTGGTCCAAACTGGGGTTTTTAGAGGCTCCCTCCACCATGAATTGGTCCAAACTGGGGGTTTTTAGAGGCTCCCTCCACCATGAATTTGCCCAAACTGGGCTGGTTAGAGGCTCCCTCCACCATGAATTTGCCCAAACTGGGCTGTTTAGAGGCTCCCTCCACCATGAATTGGTCCAAACTGGGGTTTTTAGAGGCTCCCTCCACCAGGAATTGGTCCAAACTGGGGTTTTTAGAGGCTCCCTCCACCATGAATTGGTCCAAACTGGGCTGTTTAGAGGCTCCCTCCACCATGAATTGGTCCAAACTGGGGTTTTTAGAGGCTCCCTCCACCATGAATTGGTCCAAACTGGGCTGTTTAGAGGCTCCCTCCACCATGAATTGGTCCAAACTGGGGTTTTTAGAGGCTCCCTCCACCATGAATTTGCCCAAATTGGGCTGTTTAGAGGCTCCCTCCACCATGAATTTGCCCAAACTGGGCTGTTTAGAGGCTCCCTCCACCATGAATTGGTCCAAACTGGGGTTTTTAGAGGCTCCCTCCACCATGAATTGGTCCAAACTGGGGGTTTTTAGAGGCTCCCTCCACCATGAATTTGCCCAAACTGGGCTGTTTAGAGGCTCCCTCCACCATGAATTGGTCCAAACTGGGGTTTTTAGAGGCTCCCTCCACCATGAATTGGTCCAAACTGGGGTTTTTAGAGGCTCCCTCCACCATGAATTTGCCCAAACTGGCCTGTTTAGAGGCTCCCTCCACCATGAATTGGTCCAAACTGGGGTTTTTAGAGGCTCTCTCCACCATGAATTGGTCCAAACTGGGCTGTTTAGAGGCTCCCTCCATCATGAATTGGTCCAATCTGGGGTTTTTAGAGGCTCCCTCCACCATGAATTGGTCCAAACTGGGGTTTTTAGAGGCTCCCTCCACCATGAATTGGTCCAAACTGGGGTTTTTAGAGGCTCCCTCCACCATGAATTTGCCCAAACTGGGCTGTTTAGAGGCTCCCTCCACCATGAATTTGCCCAAACTGGGCTGTTTAGAGGCTCCCTCCACCATGAATTGGTCCAAACTGGGGTTTTTAGAGGCTCCCTCCACCATGAATTGGTCCAAACTGGGGGTTTTTAGAGGCTCCCTCCACCATGAATTTGCCCAAACTGGGCTGTTTAGAGGCTCCCTCCACCATGAATTGGTCCAAACTGGGGTTTTTAGAGGCTCCCTCCACCATGAATTGGTCCAAACTGGGGTTTTTAGAGGCTCCCTCCACCATGAATTGGTCCAAACTGGGCTGTTTAGAGGCTCCCTCCACCATGAATTTGCCCAAACTGGGCTGTTTAGAGGCTCCCTCCATCATGAATTGGTCCAAACTGGGGTTTTTAGAGGCTCCCTCCACCATGAATTGGTCCAAACTGGGGTTTTTAGAGGCTCCCTCCACCATGAATTGGTCCAAACTGGGGTTTTTAGAGGCTCCCTCCACCATGAATTGGTCCAAACTGGGGTTTTTAGAGGCTCCCTCCACCATGAATTGGTCCAAACTGGGCTGTTTAGAGGCTCCCTCCACCATGAATTTGCCCAAACTGGGCTGTTTAGAGGCTCCCTCCATCATGAATTGGTCCAAACTGGGGTTTTTAGAGGCTCCCTCCACCATGAATTGGTTCAAACTGGGGTTTTTAGAGGCTCCCTCCACCATGAATTGGTCCAAACTGGGGTTTTTAGAGGCTCCCTCCACCATGAATTTGCCCAAACTGAGCTGTTTAGAGGCTCCCTCCACCATGAATTGGTCCAAACTGGGGTTTTTAGAGGCTCCCTCCACCATGAATTGGTCCAAACTGGGGGTTTTTAGAGGCTCCCTCCACCATGAATTTGCCCAAACTGGGCTGTTTAGAGGCTCCCTCCACCATGAATTGGTCCAAACTGGGGTTTTTAGAGGCTCCCTCCACCATGAATTGGTCCAAACTGGGGTTTTTAGAGGCTCCCTCCACCATGAATTGGTCCAAACTGGGCTGTTTAGAGGCTCCCTCCACCATGAATTGGTCCAAACTGGGCTGTTTAGAGGCTCCCTCCATCATGAATTGGTCCAAACTGGGGTTTTTAGAGGCTCCCTCCACCATGAATTGGTCCAAACTGGGGTTTTTAGAGGCTCCCTCCACCATGAATTGGTCCAAACTGGGGTTTTTAGAGGCTCCCTCCACCATGAATTGGTCCAAACTGGGGTTTTTAGAGGCTCCCTCCACCATGAATTGGTCCAAACTGGGGTTTTTAGAGGCTCCCTCCACCATGAATTTGCCCAAACTGAGCTGTTTAGAGGCTCCCTCCACCATGAATTGGTCCAAACTGGGGTTTTTAGAGGCTCCCTCCACCATGAATTGGTCCAAACTGGGGGTTTTTAGAGGCTCCCTCCACCATGAATTTGCCCAAACTGGGCTGTTTAGAGGCTCCCTCCATCATGAATTGGTCCAAACTGGGGTTTTTAGAGGCTCCCTCCACCATGAATTGGTCCAAACTGGGGTTTTTAGAGGCTCCCTCCACCAGGAATTGGTCCAAACTGGGCTGTTTAGAGGCTCCCTCCACCATGAATTGGTCCAAACTGGGCTGTTTAGAGGCTCCCTCCACCATGAATTGGTCCAAACTGGGGTTTTTAGAGGCTCCCTCCACCATGAATTGGTCCAAACTGGGCTGTTTAGAGGCTCCCTCCACCATGAATTTGCCCAAACTGGGCTGTTTAGAGGCTCCCTCCACCATGAATTTGCCCAAACTGGCCTGTTTAGAGGCTCCCTCCACCATGAATTGGTCCAAACTGGGGTTTTTAGAGGCTCTCTCCACCATGAATTGGTCCAAACTGGGCTGTTTAGAGGCTCCCTCCATCATGAATTGGTCCAAACTGGGGTTTTTAGAGGCTCCCTCCACCATGAATTGGTCCAAACTGGGGTTTTTAGAGGCTCCCTCCACCATGAATTGGTCCAAACTGGGCTGTTTAGAGGCTCCCTCCACCATGAATTGGTCCAAACTGGGGTTTTTAGAGGCTCCCTCCACCATGAATTGGTCCAAACTGGGCTGTTTAGAGGCTCCCTCCACCATGAATTGGTCCAAACTGGGGTTTTTAGAGGCTCCCTCCACCATGAATTGGTCCAAACTGGGCTGTTTAGAGGCTCCCTCCACCATGAATTTGCCCAAACTGGGCTGTTTAGAGGCTCCCTCCACCATGAATTTGCCCAAACTGGCCTGTTTAGAGGCTCCCTCCACCATGAATTGGTCCAAACTGGGGTTTTTAGAGGCTCCCTCCACCATGAATTTGCCCAAACTGGGCTGTTTAGAGGCTCCCTCCACCATGAATTTGCCCAAACTGGGCTGTTTAGAGGCTCCCTCCACCATGAATTGGTCCAAACTGGGGTTTTTAGAGGCTCCCTCCACCATGAATTGGTCCAAACTGGGGGTTTTTAGAGGCTCCCTCCACCATGAATTTGCCCAAACTGGGCTGTTTAGAGGCTCCCTCCACCATGAATTGGTCCAAACTGGGGTTTTTAGAGGCTCCCTCCACCATGAATTGGTCCAAACTGGGGTTTTTAGAGGCTCCCTCCACCATGAATTGGTCCAAACTGGGCTGTTTAGAGGCTCCCTCCACCATGAATTTGCCCAAACTGGGCTGTTTAGAGGCTCCCTCCATCATGAATTGGTCCAAACTGGGGTTTTTAGAGGCTCCCTCCACCATGAATTGGTCCAAACTGGGGTTTTTAGAGGCTCCCTCCACCATGAATTGGTCCAAACTGGGGTTTTTAGAGGCTCCCTCCACCATGAATTGGTCCAAACTGGGGTTTTTAGAGGCTCCCTCCACCATGAATTGGTCCAAACTGGGCTGTTTAGAGGCTCCCTCCACCATGAATTTGCCCAAACTGGGCTGTTTAGAGGCTCCCTCCATCATGAATTGGTCCAAACTGGGGTTTTTAGAGGCTCCCTCCACCATGAATTGGTCCAAACTGGGGTTTTTAGAGGCTCCCTCCACCATGAATTGGTCCAAACTGGGGTTTTTAGAGGCTCCCTCCACCATGAATTTGCCCAAACTGAGCTGTTTAGAGGCTCCCTCCACCATGAATTGGTCCAAACTGGGGTTTTTAGAGGCTCCCTCCACCATGAATTGGTCCAAACTGGGGGTTTTTAGAGGCTCCCTCCACCATGAATTGGTCCAAACTGGGCTGTTTAGAGGCTCCCTCCACCATGAATTTGCCCAAACTGGCCTGTTTAGAGGCTCCCTCCACCATGAATTGGTCCAAACTGGGGTTTTTAGAGGCTCTCTCCACCATGAATTGGTCCAAACTGGGCTGTTTAGAGGCTCCCTCCATCATGAATTGGTCCAAACTGGGGTTTTTAGAGGCTCCCTCCACCATGAATTGGTCCAAACTGGGGTTTTTAGAGGCTCCCTCCACCATGAATTGGTCCAAACTGTGCTGTTTAGAGGCTCCCTCCACCATGAATTGGTCCAAACTGGGGTTTTTAGAGGCTCCCTCCACCATGAATTGGTCCAAACTGGGCTGTTTAGAGGCTCCCTCCACCATGAATTGGTCCAAACTGGGGTTTTTAGAGGCTCCCTCCACCATGAATTGGTCCAAACTGGGCTGGTTAGAGGCTCCCTCCACCATGAATTTGCCCAAACTGGGCTGTTTAGAGGCTCCCTCCACCATGAATTTGCCCAAACTGGCCTGTTTAGAGGCTCCCTCCACCATGAATTGGTCCAAACTGGGGTTTTTAGAGGCTCCCTCCACCATGAATTGGTCCAAACTGGGGTTTTTAGAGGCTCCCTCCACCATGAATTGGTCCAAACTGGGGTTTTTAGAGTCTCCCTCCACCATGAATTGGTCCAAACTGGGGTTTTTAGAGGCTCCCTCCACCATGAATTGGTCCAAACTGGGGTTTTTAGAGGCTCCCTCCACCATGAATTTGCCCAAACTGGGCTGTTTAGAGGCTCCCTCCACCATGAATTTGCCCAAACTGGGCTGTTTAGAGGCTCCCTCCACCATGAATTGGTCCAAACTGGGGTTTTTAGAGGCTCCCTCCACCATGAATTGGTCCAAACTGGGGGTTTTTAGAGGCTCCCTCCACCATGAATTTGCCCAAACTGGGCTGTTTAGAGGCTCCCTCCACCATGAATTGGTCCAAACTGGGCTGGTTAGAGACTCCCTCCACCATGAATTGGTCCAAACTGGGGTTTTTAGAGGCTCCCTCCACCATGAATTTGCCCAAACTGGGCTGTTTAGAGGCTCCCTCCACCATGAATTTGCCCAAACTGGGCTGTTTAGAGGCTCCCTCCACCATGAATTGGTCCAAACTGGGGTTTTTAGAGGCTCCCTCCACCATGAATTGGTCCAAACTGGGGGTTTTTAGAGGCTCCCTCCACCATGAATTTGCCCAAACTGGGCTGTTTAGAGGCTCCCTCCATCATGAATTGGTCCAAACTGGGGTTTTTAGAGGCTCCCTCCACCATGAATTGGTCCAAACTGGGGTTTTTAGAGGCTCCCTCCACCATGAATTGGTCCAAACTGGGCTGTTTAGAGGCTCCCTCCACCATGAATTGGTCCAAACTGGGGTTTTTAGAGGCTCCCTCCACCATGAATTGGTCCAAACTGGGCTGTTTAGAGGCTCCCTCCACCATGAATTGGTCCAAACTGGGGTTTTTAGAGGCTCCCTCCACCATGAATTGGTCCAAACTGGGGTTTTTAGAGGCTCCCTCCACCATGAATTGGTCCAAACTGGGGTTTTTAGAGGCTCCCTCCACCATGAATTGGTCCAAACTGGGGTTTTTAGAGGCTCCCTCCACCATGAATTTGCCCAAACTGGGCTGTTTAGAGGCTCCCTCAACCATGAATTTGCCCAAACTGGGCTGTTTAGAGGCTCCCTCCACCATGAATTGGTCCAAACTGGGGTTTTTAGAGGCTCCCTCCACCATGAATTGGTCCAAACTGGGGGTTTTTAGAGGCTCCCTCCACCATGAATTTGCCCAAACTGGGCTGTTTAGAGGCTCCCTCCACCATGAATTGGTCCAAACTGGGCTGGTTAGAGACTCCCTCCACCATGAATTGGTCCAAACTGGGCTGGTTAGAGGCTCCCTCCACCATGAATTGGTCCAAACTGGGCTGTTTAGAGGCTCCCTCCACCATGAATTTGCCCAAACTGGGCTGTTTAGAGGCTCCCTCCATCATGAATTGGTCCAAACTGGGGTTTTTAGAGGCTCCCTCCACCATGAATTGGTCCAAACTGGGGTTTTTAGAGGCTCCCTCCACCATGAATTGGTCCAAACTGGGGTTTTTAGAGGCTCCCTCCACCATGAATTGGTCCAAACTGGGGTTTTTAGAGGCTCCCTCCACCATGAATTGGTCCAAACTGGGCTGTTTAGAGGCTCCCTCCACCATGAATTTGCCCAAACTGGGCTGTTTAGAGGCTCCCTCCACCATGAATTGGTCCAAACTGGGCTGGTTAGAGGCTCCCTCCACCATGAATTGGTCCAAACTGGGGTTTTTAGAGGCTCCCTCCACCATGAATTGGTCCAAACTGGGGTTTTTAGAGGCTCCCTCCACCATGAATTGGTCCAAACTGGGGTTTTTAGAGGCTCCCTCCACCATGAATTTGCCCAAACTGAGCTGTTTAGAGGCTCCCTCCACCATGAATTGGTCCAAACTGGGGTTTTTAGAGGCTCCCTCCACCATGAATTGGTCCAAACTGGGGGTTTTTAGAGGCTCCCTCCACCATGAATTTGCCCAAACTGGGCTGTTTAGAGGCTCCCTCCATCATGAATTGGTCCAAACTGGGGTTTTTAGAGGCTCCCTCCACCATGAATTGGTCCAAACTGGGGTTTTTAGAGGCTCCCTCCACCATGAATTGGTCCAAACTGGGGTTTTTAGAGGCTCCCTCCACCATGAATTGGTCCAAACTGGGCTGTTTAGAGGCTCCCTCCACCATGAATTGGTCCAAACTGGGGTTTTTAGAGGCTCCCTCCACCATGAATTGGTCCAAACTGGGGTTTTTAGAGGTTCCCTCCACCATGAATTGGTCCAAACTGGGGTTTTTAGAGGCTCCCTCCACCATGAATTTGCCCAAACTCTGCTGGTTAGAGGCTCAATCCACCCTGATTTTCAAAACAAATGTTGGTGCCAACCTCAACTTACTACAAGGGCCAAATTCACTGCTGGTGACAAGCTCTCCTCACTGCAAGTGCCAAATACACATGTTTCAAGGTGTTTTCCTACTGTCAGAGAGGTGGTATTGAGTGTGTAAAGTGTGTAGTTGTTAGGCTGTGATGTTGGGGTAATAGAGGGTCTTTGGTGTGTTAGATGCCCCCAGACATGCTTCCCCTGCTGTCCCAGTGTCATTCCAGAGGTGTTGGCATCATTTCCTGGGGTGTCATAGTGGACTTGGTGACCCTCCAGACACGGATTTGGGTTTCCCCCTTAACGAGTATCTGTTCCCCATAGACTATAATGGGGTTCGAAACCCGTTCGAACACACGAACATTGAGCGGCTGTTCGAATCGAATTTCGAACCTCGAACATTTTAGTGTTCGCTCATCTCTAATGGTTATGTATAAAATCAGAGTCATCCAAAAGTGCAAATGATGTGCTTACAGTAAAACAGGAAAAAAAGGGGCTCTGACCTACGGTAATATCATCACGACTGCATTTAATACAAAGATAACAAACAGTAAGAACATCGCTCACCTACTCTATTTCACTTGTGCACGTGTTAACACAGCTTAACATTTAACTTGTGGCAAGTTAGTCATGAGATGACCATGGCTGACAAAAGTCAATAGAAAAACATTTATTACATGGAACGTTACCGTCTGTGGACCTAAGAAAGAGTTGGGCTACAAGAGCCTTGAAGAATTGGATTCTTATTCATAAGATGTCACGAGCTTTAACCATATAAATGAAAAATAGAATTCTTCTGGATACAAAGATGCCCATAGTCTTGTACATTTAGCCTAACTAAGCACCAAATTTACTACAATTTCTTGAAGCTCTTCCCTGTAATAAATTGTCTGATAATTTCTGACCTCAGATTTTGGCTACTGTTTCATCTTTGACCAAGAACAGTAGGGTTATGTGCCCATGGATGTAGAAGACCATATATCAGAAAAAAGGGTCTCTCTAATGTGGACTGCTTCTACTACAATAACAGAACTATATATGATGGATTTTTACAATAATACAAGCAAAAACGGCATACAAAACCCAACATGGTGCCCCTTGCTGGTGTAGGTTGACGTTGTACAGCTCAAATGGGACAGCCCTTCAACCCCAGCCTCCTTTCCATTCCTTGTAGAAGACATTGGTGATGACATGTTTAGGTTCTTTTGCACACTGACCCCATGTTATAAATCCCATAATAGCAGCATGTGCTGCCTCTATGGTATAGACGCCCTTAGTCTCAGCTTCATAAATATAATTTCTCGTCAAGTCATTATTATTTGGTTCATTAGCACAAAGTGTCAGATCTCATGATGTTAGACCTGTAGACAACTGACAGACTTTGAAATGGAATGTGTATTTTTATATGGACGTCCTTGCCGGGTTTCTGTTTTTTGCCAAAGTAAATCAAAGATAATTAATTGTTTACTGGAAAAATATTCTCTAGGATCAGTGCTGGAAAACACATGAAATCTATGTATGCAAGGAAGCAAAATAACCACAATTAGAACAGAAAAGTCAGTGGTTAATTTAAATGATTTTAAATATTTTATTCAGTTTTTTTAATGGGCCATTCATTTTTGGTCTTTTATTATTGATGCAATTATAGAATGACTTAGTGTGTTTGCTGCTTTTACTATTCTAAGTGATATATGTCTCAAAAAGATAGTAATAAAAAATGGCAACCTGTTTCACAAGAAATGGGCTGTTGTGTAAAGAAGTGGTCTTTCTCGTCTTTCTCTGCTGCCCACAGATACTTTATGAATAAGATGACCCCAGATTCATCAAAGCCCTACCCCATTGTTCTTCTGCCCTAATAGACATGGATACAAGCTGAGGTGAACCTGAAGCTGGGCACAAATGCAGAATCTACAATGGTGCCTATACCTGACTTGTACCATTTAGAATAGTGGTATATTTTATGTGGGCCCAAGGTCCAGGGCTTGGTAGCGACTGCAACCTCTGCATTGGCTATAGTTACAGTCTTAATACAAGTACTAGATATATGTACAGGTGATAGACATGGCTGACAGCATCAACAATAGCATTTTATGAAACTACTTCAATGACAACATTGCATAGATAAAAAAAAATGTTGCAATGTTGCTTTAACCTGTTGTGACCAAGCTTTTCTGACTACATTTACATGTATTTCACACTACTGCATTCCCCTAGGTTACATCTGTTCTAGCACGTGCTAATATTGACTTTTATATTGACGTTGCCCAATGAATCTGTACCTCTAATCGATATCTCTTATTCCGGATTCAACCTCAGCTACATTGAAAATAAGGCGCTAGTTTAGGTTACCGAAGTTCTAGGGTCAACTCAGTGTCTTGACCTTGACAGCAATCGTGGAAACATGGGTTCCTAAAGGTGAACTGTGTCTTATGGTTATTTCATTCCCTGGATATCGCAGGAACTAGATATTCTGTGTTTGGGGTGTGTGAGGCATCATATTTATTAGTGCATTAAAAAATATAAATAAACCATCTTTTGGTATCTCACCAAATAATGCCATTTATTGCAGATATCTGTTGCGATATCATTAACCACATTTAGGTTGGGGGGTTATTTAATTTTTAGAGTTTTCCTAGTAAAGTACACATATTCTTGTGATATTCCTTTATGATAAAAGGATCCCATGCTACCAGGCCTGCCAACCATCCATAAATTCATGGAAGTCTAGAAATTTTCCTCTAGTGTCCAAAAAGGAAAACTGAAGCATTTGTTGTATTTTGAAGCTAGATGAGATTGTATAGATTATCGGGACTGTAATTATCATTATTTTATTAATATTATTATTGACAGTGAATACTACTAATGGATCAGTATTTTAGGTTGTAGACTTGTATCACTTGTAAATTTCATGATTTATTATGGTTTTCCAATTTCTCTGTAAAAATGTGAGCTACCTATATTTCTTTGGTGATATTGGTCAGAACAAAACAAATAATCAAGTTGGCACCTAAATACTTGTAAAGTTTATGAATAAGGACACTGCCCCTTACTCACAGCACATGAACCCTTACATCACTTTCAAGCAAATAGAGTTGCTTTTATATGGGTTATATTTTCCAGACATAGCAATAAAGGTGGTTTCTCACTCAGTAGGGGGAATTCTTCAATCCTGCTACACCAATTTTCCAGCATAGAGGGATAATATGGAGATGCACATTTGGTACAAGGCCCTTTCTTGCTTCAAACGTGCACCACAAGCCATAGTCGGTGCCTTGCTTGCCACATTTGCGTAGATTGAGGGTGGGATTTGAGACAACTAGGTTTGAGACACTTCGGTCTCACAGGTTCATTATAACTCACTACAGTTTTCTGGCATGAGTTATAATGGAAATTTACACCGGTTCCTAACTGGCATAGATTTCCATACTAGTACAGGGACCTCTGACTCAATCATAAAGAAGGAGAAGCCCATAAATTTCTTGGTTCCTGCAACACAAGACTGGCATATGTTTTTTTTAAAAACATCAAAGCAGCTTTTCATCCATTTTTTTTAAGCCAAAGCTAAATGTGAATAAAAGCAAGACAGATATGTACTTATATTACCCATTCCTTTTAAATCTACTCCTGCATTGGCATATTCTTAAGAAGCAAATACTAACAAAATGACTGTTTAACATCCCCCTTACTATGCCTATAAGCTCTTCGCTAATGTCTGTCAGTGGGTCTGTGTCTGAGCATACCGCTCTATAGAAATACAACATCTGCTTCTTGAAGATTGACGATAGAAACAAGCAATACCATAGATACACATAGACTGACAAGTACTGCAAACCATTTTACTTTTACTAGAGGCCTGCTCTGTACTATCTATGACTTTTAGCATCTCAATGTCCTTATTCGCTTCCTGTTTCTCTTGACTATAGGAATTATTAGTTTGTGTCCAATTATGTTTTTAGTCTTATCTTCTAAGGAAGCATAAAGGAAGTAAATGTTAGGGTGTAACGTGAACTGTACCCATAGATGATTTAATGAACTGACCTCTTGTTGTCAGGGGTCAGCACAAATAGTTACTTTTACTTTTTTTCAGCACTTTTAGACGTTAACAATTATTTCAACCGTAAACTATTAAAGGGACACTAAATGTAGAAAATACACAAAAATAAAAAAAAAATTCCAGAAATTCCAGCTTTAAATATCAATTTCTTGTTTGATTCTATTCTGCCTCGTATTGCAGAGTTCTTCTATACATGACTCAGGTGCTGCAATAGGAGCCCCTTTGTTTTCCCCTATGTTATAGTATGTCAACAATAGGAAATTTAGACCGGGATAGTAACTCTCACCTGTTAGCTATGTGGCTGCCGACAATGGGAAATATGAAATTGACACCAATGTTCCTTGTTTTTCTTTACGCAAACCAGTTTGTTGCCGGGACAAGTATAATTTCTACTAGTTTGTGTTAATGTAGTGTATGGGGTAAATCACTTTGATTTTAGCCTGTGAACAGAAGACTTTCTATTGCACTTTCTTCTGAATGACTATTTAATAAAGTACTGAATGTTCTGGTAAGAGAACCACGTGGGTGTTATTCTCGCAGCATTCATAGGTATAACAGAGGACAGAAAATATGTTGTTTCATGGGATGCTGAATTTAAAAAAAGTGTTATGCAAGAGATTGGCGATCACTCCAAATGGAAAGATATGGGCAGCATATGCAACATTAGCATTTTCAGAGCCACATTCAATAAGACACTCTGTTCACTTGTATGTGTAAACATTGTGGGTTGTTTTTCCAAAATGCTTTATGACAAATATGCCGAGAATAATTTAGAATACGTTTTCCCAGAAATTTATGCTGACCAACTGTGACATTTTAACATGCTCTGCTCACTCAAACATGGAGAATGACATCAATACACATGGGCCCTTCTATGCCTCTCCAATGCGCTCCACCCA
The DNA here is from genome assembly GCF_031893055.1 of Leptodactylus fuscus. NCBI lineage: Eukaryota > Metazoa > Chordata > Amphibia > Anura > Leptodactylidae > Leptodactylus > Leptodactylus fuscus. Next base: position 292,815,495 of record NC_134265.1, read on the forward strand.
TGGCTTTAGTTCCCGCTTTCCTCTCCCCACCCGCAAACACCCACAATATATTGTTTATTAAGATACCAAGCCTATACGTTTGTATTTTCACATAAAGTAACATTTCAAGTGCAAAATAGCTGATCGAAACTGCTTTTACCCACCATAAACAGTTCTATTAGGGCATGAATGAAACAAAGTTTAATTATTTTTCTGACTGTACTGACTGGAAGTGCACTAGAGAAGAAGCTGGGAAAGAAGAGATGCTGTGTCTACAGTCCCATGTTATTGTGCTGCAAAATGGTGTCATGACATATGTCACCTCTTTTACGTTTTGAAGGCTAAGACTCCTCTTAGCAGGCCACAATGAAAAAGATTCCTATATAATCTTACAAATGTGCCGTGTTGTATTATGTAAGATAACCAGAGAAAACTTCAGAGGTAAGACTGAGACTAAAAAACAAAACTGGTAAATATACCACACATAAATAACCATACATTTACCTGGTGTACAAATGGATGTTCATATTCAGATATGTGATCATACTATCAGCACTATATTGAGACAGGTCTACTGTAATATCTGCCCAAACTGTACAAAACATGGTTGTTTGGCTATAAATACATAAGTTGCTGCATTTATGAAGGCAACATCAATTTACTGCACAAAAATACAGTTTATTCAAACCTTAATTTTCAATAAAATAATAAAAACTCAAAAAATATGTAATGATATACTGTACAGTAGAAGGAGAATGCTAGTGAAAGTAACGGAGGGCACCACAGTATAGATTACTCACTGTTATGGGGCGTTCACACATGCGCCCGTGTTCATCCGCTGGGTCTCTGTCCTATTTCCTGAGAAAACTGCAAAGGGGACAGTCAGTTTTAAAACCTATTCATTTGAATGCGTTTTTTAAAGCAAACCGCCGGTGTTCATATGCAGCCTCTCTGCGGGAAAACCGTTTTTATGCACGGACAGAAAGACAGATATATAGGACTTTGGGTCTGTCAAAAAAAAAAAAGCGGTTTCCCCGCGGAGAGGCTGCATATGGACACTGGCTGTTTGCATGTGAACATACGTTAAGGCAAATGGACAGGAGTTGTCTTTATGAGAACTGAAGGAAGGTTTCTGCTCTAAGAATAGCAGAATGACAAATCACTGTAAAAAGCGGAAGTAAAATGGTTGTTCATTTTGGGAAAAAAAATTTATACTAAGGCCCCACATAGTGAAATGCAGCTAAAATATAGTCCAAAAAAATACATTTCTACAGTAACTAAAAATGCCATGGAACCTTATTCTTATCCTTAGACTGTTTGCCACAAGCTGGTTGATCCATCTTGCTTGTAGGGTTTGATTCTAGGTAGGGTTAACATGGCAGGAGGTATTGCCCCATATAGTCCTTTACATAAGATATTTACTATATTACACCTAATACATGGGCCTGCAGAATAATGTCTATGCTAGTAGCTCATAGATGTCCAAAAGAAAAAAAGCACTTTGACTTTAAAAACTGTAAAGAATTAAAATAAGATTATAGTATAAGTTCTAGTACAAAATATTACAACAGCAAGATCCAGGAAGAAGAGGTGGCAGCTCATTTCAAGACTATTATTACATATGACTAATACATTCTGAAATATTAGAAATGCTGTACAGTTTGGATAATATTCCAGAGAACATTTCTGTGTTATTTTAGTACTGAACATTAAGGCGAAGGAGAAGGTGTCTTTGTAAATTAAATTTCCAACTACTTAGCTCCAATCTGTGGCATGTGGGACGCTGGATTGTAAGCAAACGTTTTTAGCTACATGAAACCTCAAAAACTGGATCAAGTGATGTGTGATGGCCTCTGTTCACTAACACGCCGGTTATTGCAAACTGAGTGAGACAGAATCCTTAAACTGAGAGACCTTGGTTTATTACTACAGCAGATCACTAACCACCTAGGCCAAGATGTCATCAATGTTAAATATAGCATGTAGCTCCCTATATCCACAAAAGAGCTGTGGTTAGTTTTCCAAAATGGTTGGAACAATCTCCCTGCGTACAGGTGGCTTGTACATGGGTATAGTTGTAGTGTCGGATGAGTTGCATAGGGAGCTTATGACTGGTTAGGGTTGAGAATCTCAACTGATACCAGGACTTAGGTGCTTGGAACCGATGCAGTGAGTGATTCCTTCTGCAACAGCTGGCTTGAGGTGAAGATATGATTTTCTATGGGCAACAATATTTATAAAAATTGTATAGCAATGAGATATGCAACAGATATATGATGAGACAGTCTAAAAATTAGCAATAGAAGTGAAGCAGGTAGCCAGGTATTACCATACTTGAAACATGAATATAACTAGCAAAGCAACATTTTGAGTATTGGTGTTCAGGTGGAATTGGTATTTGGTACTGTATAGAATTGAGACAAGCCAGGTGAGGATAGTCAGATGAGTCAAGGATTCACTAAGGCCTGGTTCACATCTGCATTCAGTATTCCATTCAGAGAGTCTACTTGGGGACCCCCTGAATGGAATACAGAATGCATTAAAAAGTGGTGAGCAATGAAAGCACACGGATCCCATAGACTATAATGGACTCCGGTGTCCACACGAATCATACAGAGAGAAAAGTAGTGCTAGAACCTGGTCTAGAAGTCTCTCATCTCTGCTAAATCAATTTTCCCTACGCTGTGCTGAAGAGATCCAACCAGATTAAAACAGCGCTGTCCACAGCTGGGATATTGATTTGGCTAAGTCCCGCATAATAGTAGTAAAGGTTTGATGAAAAAGTTGGGCTTGATGTTCAAGGGAGTTTCCCCTAGAGGGCAGCAAACAGAGGCACTGTTTTCCTATTTACATCTTGGGAAACAGATTTGCATATTTTTCCCATAATCCCACAGTGGAGCAAAAATGCTTTTGTAAGACTCCATACGACTGAGAAGGTGATCTCTCCTTATGGAGTGATACTATCCCCAGAACCTAGTTTTTTATTGACATAGATGGCTGCGCACAGTGTAATGGCTGGAAAAACTATATTCTACGTGTGGAATTTATTTTATAGTATCTGTTGTTCTGAAGGTGGATACCACGGAGATCCTCCTATCCCATTTATTCTCCTCAGTACTTACTACTTTCAAGTAGATGAATAGCTAAAAACTGAAAATCATCAGATAAAGGGCACAGCTTGTGAAGAACATATACCCTGTTTCCCCGAAAATAAGACACCCCCCTTCACCTTCTGGATCACATACAACCGGCAGTCATGCCGGCACTCCGCTAATTGTTCCCCGCTTCGTTTGCCGATTGTTCCCCGCTCCAGCCGCTGCATAAAACATCCCCCGAAAATAAGAAAGGTCATATATTTCGTTAGCTAATTAATTATAAGTACATGTCTTATTTTCAGGGAAACAGGGTATGTCATCAGCTTTTTATAACACTCAATTACATATACAACACACCCTAGAACGTAAAAAGGCCACACTAGTCATCACAGCATACTAAGTACACTGATACTTTATATAGTGGTAACATGGTGTAGGCTGTGTAGTGTTTGTCTCCTTACTGCACTGCCAAAAACCTGTTCTTAGCATTAGACAAAGTCAAACCAGAACACGCACATGAGACATATTCTGATTTATTTCTGTTTTGCTTACTTTTATTTTCCTAGTTTCAGAGGTACAGTATATAGGTGTATTAACATATTTAATATATTTCTTTAAATGGTAATCTTTATCAATGTAATATTTTCATTTACACCATGTATAAGAAGCACTTAGCTAAAAAAAAAAAAGAGGATGGAATAGCATAGCGTGTTGGAAAATAATGCCAGAAACCCAACACATTATAGCCAACAGCATCCATTGGGTGATGTTGATATCCATCATAAAACAAGACCCTTGCTTTTTCAGCTCGGCATACTGTACATAGATGGCTTGGATTTTTTTTTCCAATTTTCAGAAAAGAGTGCACTTAGGAATAAATATGAACAGGGTGGTTGAAAAACATACATGTGTTGGCCTTGTGAGTCAACCAGGCTCACTAGTATAAAAGTTCTTCTGCCACAAACTTTCAAGAAGCCAATGTGCACAAATCTTAACCACTTCTGGACTGCCCATAGAGTATGTACGTCCAGGAAGTAGTTGCCTTGTTCTGACAGGACGTGCCAGTATGTCCTGTCAGAACATAGCAGCTGCACGAGATCATGAAGCTGCTGATACTGGGAGCTGGCTGTAACTTCAGCCGGAGCTCCCAGAGAGAAGGCAGGGACGGTTTATTACCTTCCCTGCCTTCTAGATCGCCGTGTATACAGCACTCAATGAGCGCTGTATACACAGATATGCGCGGCGCCATGATGCAGCCGCACTCTGACCCGGCGGTCACGTGATCTGCTGGACTCAGTGTCTTGCAAGAGCTGCTGGGTCTTAAAGGACCCAGATCAGCTCTGTATACTGTGTGCAGGAGGCTGTATTCCTCCTGCAACTGGGGCTATATGTACCAGCCCCAGTTAGAGGAGAAATCAGCCTCCCTAACAAAGAAAAAAGTGATCAGATGTCCCCAAAGGTCTCTTATGACCTTATGGGGACACCATCTGAAAAAATATAAAAAAATTAATAGAAAAGTTTTAAAAAAATTTAAATAAAATAATTTAAAAAATAAGCAAAATAATACGCCAATAAAATGCAGTTATTAAAGGTTATAGCCCCACACCCGACAACACCATACAAAATAAAAATTACTGTAATGGATTGGAAAAACTATTTTATAAAGTTTTTCAGTAGCACTTTATGTTATTAAATAAAAAAAAGAAAAAAGAAAAGTGAAAACCAGACACAATTTCACTCCTATTATGTTTCTATTTTCCCAGATATAAAAAAAATTAAAACATATTCAAAAATAAAACAACATAAAAATAAAGCCCTATGTATCCCTGAAAAAAGACGCAAAAATTTGTTGAATGAGACATATGAGAAAAATGTTACAGCCCTCTAAATTGCACATACAAAATAAAACTAAAATGTGTCTAGTCTTGGACCCCCAGTACTGAAGTGGTTAAGAAAATGTCTGCATTGTAAGCCATACAGATCTTCTTCTGCAGTTGAAACGGCAAACTAAAACACTGTGACCTTTGCATTAACTTGCAATGCTAATTGGAAAAGGAAAAATTTGCCGACAGAATTCATTTTATCAGCAAGTTCTCTCGATTATGAATACCAAGGCTATTCTTTTTTGTGCATCATCATGTCTAACAGATTCTCCTGACCTTATAGATTCGGAGCTCCAATCAGAGGCAGCCAGTGTCAGAGCTCAGAATCACACCCCCCTTTCTGCTCCTGATTCACCCCACCCTCCTGACAGTACAGAGCCTAAATAGTATATCAGGCACCAAAACTAACAGCATTGATTGCTCGGGAATGGTGGGGGCTAGGGAAAAAAATCCCAACTAAGCTAGAATTAGTAGAGCAAAGACTATTAAATGATGTAAAGAGCTGGACTTGTTGGAGGTGGTGAAAGGTCCTCTTTAAAGGAAATCAAATGTTAAGCAATAAATAATAAGTTTATATATGGAGAGACAACATATTCTGCAGCACTTTCCAAATCAGTGTGAGGAAAGGGTGGATTCTGGAGATGTCATTGAGATGCAGATGACATGAGGGTGCAAGTGACTATATATGTTAGGTGTAAGGGATCTGTGAAAACGCACGCCCCACGGATTCAAAACAGCCATGACAAATGTTCCTTTTTCACACCATTCTGTGCATTGATCATCCAAATAATGAATTAGTAGGTTAAAACATTTCACAGGCATATGGCTTTGCAATCTCCAGAAACAAACTGATCCTACAATGGGTTGTACTGAAGAGCTTGCTGACTTTCAATGTGCAATTGTCATAGAATGTTAAAATGTCAAATGTTAACTGTATTAGAACATCCCCACATTCACTATCCCTATAGTAATGTGAAAACATGTAGAAACAATAGATGGGTAGTTGCTCAAATGGTATTCCACAGAGGGAAATACAGTGGCACATCATAAGTGGAGAGTGGAAGAATACTTCATCTTCAAAGCTAAGAACTAAATCCTTCTGGAAGTGACTTTGGCATGAGAATATTTCACTAGGAGGTTCATGTATTAGATATCCATGACAGAGCAGACCAGTATGAGATCACCACAGGCAATGCCAACTACCAGCTGGAGAAGTGAAGCTCACTTCCATTCATTCCAGAGGAGTGGGACATGTTCGCTGGCATGGTGAATCATCCATTACCATCTGGTAATCTGAGATTAATCTGGGTTTTGCACATGCCCAAATCTGTAAGGAATACTGTAAACTTCAGTAAAAATGAAGTATGGGCTATACTTTATAGCTCTGCAGATGGGCAGTCTTACTTGTACACCAGATAACTGTATAAGGAATAACCTTATCCGCTTTTACACTAAAATGACCCAATGTATGAAGAAAGCTCATTAAAACTATGGTTTGCTGTTCTGCAAAAACATTAACACATTACAGAGCTGCAGAACAAGTCGCTGCTATATAATCCATAAGAATGTTTGCTATAGGAACCAAAGCTGAATAAACACTTCAAGTCGCACATAAGAAAAAGCAAATTTGGCCTGACCACATTGCTGAAAATAGATTTGAGAACACAATTTAATCTAACTTGACGGTACACATGAAATATCTTCCAGTAGTAGATGACTTTCCATGCATTTTCTATCTGTGCCATCACACAACCATACAGTTCCATCTTTTTTGTTTTCTTACATAATGCGCTTCCTTATTTTCAATAGTGAAGGAAATATAATGCTGAGAACCGGACCTGGCCGCTGCCTCCTCAAAGGCTTTCCTATAAGTGGAAAAGGGAAAGTCAGCACTGCCAATATTTCGAGGATATAGCTTATCCTACAATAGCTGGCAGTGCTGAGCTAGGCTTTTTTTTGTTGCCATACTAAGATGAAAGAAATCTATTTCCTGAAGTATTGTGCTAATATTTTGTTGGCAGACTTTTAGTGAGTCATAAATCAGAACAATTTCATTTTTTATTAAGAAATTATTCCTGAATCCACTCTCATAATGTAAATGGAAAGTTACGCTGCAGCAATAAAACAATGATGTTTACAGAATAAATGGCCTCTCTGTGTTTTATCTCAACCATAAAGTAAATTACGACAGTCAATTAGTCATGTGTAAAGCCAAATATATATCCTTAAAAATAGACATTGTGTTGGTGACATGGCTGTCAATGATTCATACCAACAAGGAACAACATCCCTTTTTCATATGCATATTCCAAATCAATGCTCAGTCACATGTATCACCATCAGTATTGCTGAATGTGTTGTGTGCAATGTGCTATCTGGTGGGATTGCCCAACAAACAACCAAACCAATTGCATGGTGTCCAGAGATCAGGGCGCCCCCTGCTGAAAACATAATGATGACTGGCAGTGGCAGGTAGTGGCTAATATTAATGGATACCTTTTCTTATTCCTGGCTCCTTCTGATATCAGTATCTGGATGTAACATGCAGCAAGTCCTGAAGCCAGTGCCACTGAGGGGGCAGTATACAATGTATGGGGACACTAGAGAGCATTATACTGTATGGGCACTAAGGGAACAGTATGCTGTTTGTGGGGGCACTAAGAGGGCAGTATATATAGTGTATGTAGGACCACTAAGGGGGTAGAATTAGTGGGGCTCCCTTACATGACTTTGCATGGAGTTCCCGAAATACCAAATTTGTCCATGGATGTGATGTAGCATCTTTTATGTTATTTGCTTTTATTTTATTTTTAAGATAAATAAATTATTTACTTTTATTTATATGAAGATCTCCCAAGCAGCACTTCTTCAATAGACAAAAATGGAGCACAAACAAACACTATCTGGCAGCATGGTGGCTCAGTAGTTAGTGCTAGAGTCCTGGGTTCAAATCCTACCAAGGACAACATCTGCAAGGAGTTTGTATGTTCTCCCTGTGTTTGTGTGGGCTTCTTCTCACACTCCAAAGACATATTGATAGGGGCAGAAAATAAAGCACTATTCAATGTAACCTGAAAAGGCAAGCATGTAGAATTGTATAACATTACAAAAATGGCACAAAGCCTGTTTCTCAGTGTATTTTTCATCTTGTGTGCTGCTGCAAACAACTTATGTAGGTTATTTATCAAACCAGTCCTTATAGATGATAAAGGTTTACTCTGACACAATTAGGGCTATGTTCACATTATTGTTTATCCGTAGTGTAATTCTTTTGTATTAGAGGATTAATAAAATAAAAAATAATTTGTCCATTAAAATGGTTTTCTGAGGTAAATTCACTGACAACCTGACCAGGATATAGTTCGCCAATAAGAGCTCTGTGGGGTCAGACACCCAGCACCGCATCAGATGTTCTCTGGGAATGGAGAGAGAATGGAGCAGGAAACAGATAGCGCTGTTCTCTGTGTAGTGGCGGAACTGAGTCACTGCAGTATAGTTCTCGTTCAGATGAATGGTGGCTAATCTACAAAACCTGGTCGAGCTACAAAACAGAGAAGAAAGCTATCTGCTTTCTACATCATTCTCTGCATCAGCTGCGAAAACTAGGTATGTCGGATGTCAAGTGCCCACAGATCGCGTATTGATGACCAATACTTAGGGTAGGTCAACAATTTTATTTAGTCTGCAACATTCCTTCAAAACATCCATAGATTTCAAGAGTTTTTTTTTCTTCACTGCATGCCTCTGCTCCTTCAGGTATTCGTTTTGGGTTTTTTTTTGTCAGAAACAAATAAAGTAGACTGTTCAGCTGTCCAGAAACTTGATGGAAATGACCCATTCTTTTATAACATTAAAGTCAATGAAGATGAATACAAACAAAATGTCTACTGTTTGCATCCATTGGAAGAAATCTCGTCCTACCTGTCATAAATACCTGATGTGTCTTTTTCAGTTATATGACATGGCATACCCTTTACTCCAATAATGCGGTATAGTTTGAGACACTGCGTGTTTCCTACACATACCACATTTTTTAATATTACAAATGAATGAAGGCCATAACGCTAGCACATGGTGTTTGACATTCATTGAATGTGATACTTAGCTGCATACAATGTACAACATAGCAAAGTAGCCCTGACAGTTATCAACACTCATTTCATCTGCCCGCACCCATTCAACTACTGTCACAACCCTCTGGTCATCCCCATATTTAATAATGTCTCAGCATATTATGTTCTGACTGGCTTTAGAATAGAAATACAACATGTCTCTGTGAACTACCATCACTGTAAAGAAATTTGCTGCTGCAATGTGCTGTTTAACACTATATGTTTTTTAATGTGTTTATTAAAATTGAGTTCTGCTTTAGATTACGATATAATAACATCAAATATACTTGTGATATAACTTATTTACTTCCTTTGCCATTCCTTGACTATGAGGCCAATGTTATACAAAGATGGAAGTTTACTTTACAATGCAAATAGTTCTTAAAGCAAAGCTTCTCTAGCCAAACACTAGCGCTTTGGCAGGGGTCTCACCAACGTTGAAAGCCGTTAAGAAGGTGTCCAACAAAACACAAAACACGGCCACCTATTATAACAGACATCAACAGATACTAACTGATGTTAATGTGTCCGTTTTTTTAGGTGATACTTTTAATGGATCAATTAAAAAAACGGACACACTAGCCTCAGTTAGGGCGGGTTCACACCTGCGCCTGGTCTCCGCTTTGCAGGTTTCTGTCTTCTGCCCCAGAAACTGCACAGAAGACGGAAATCCAGCAGTCAGTTTTCAAACCCATTCACTTTGCAAAGTGACCGCCCGTGAACGTCTTGTGCCTCTCCGTGGCGAAACCGTTTTTTTTTTTTTCTACCATACACAAAGTCGGACATGCAGGACTTTGTGTCCTGTTAAAAAAAAACCCAGTTTCGCCGCAGAGAGGCAAAAACATTTCCATTGACATGGGAAATTATGTGACTGGAAACATAAAATATGCATAAAAAGTATAATTATCAAAAATGTATTTTAACCCCTTTAGGACCAGGCCATTTTTTGGTTTCGCATTTTCGTTTTTCCCTCCTCACATTTCAAGAGCCATAACTTTTTCATTTTTCAGTTCACAGAGTCACATGATGGCTTATTGTTTGCGGGACAAATTGTACTTTGTAATGGCACCATTCAATATGCTGTGCAATGTACTGGGAAGCTGGAAAAAAATTCAGAATGAGGTGCAATTGGAGAAAAAATGCATTTGCGCCATTTTCTTATGGGTTTAATTTTTACAGTGTTCACTGTTTGGTACAAATGACATGTTACCTGTGTTCTACGTGTCAGTACGAACGCGGTGATACCAAATTTATATAGTATTTGAAATGTTTTGATACTTTTAAAAAAATGATAAACTTTGCAAAATCGAAAAAAAATTTTGTGTCATCATGTTCTAACACCTGTAACTTTTTCATATTTCCATGTATGGAGCTGGTTGTGGTGTCTTTTTATGCGGGACAAGATGACGTTTCTATTGATACCATTTGGGGAAAGATCTGATGGTTTGATCACTTTTTATTCAATTTTTTATAAGAGGCAAAGTGTTGAAAAAAACGCTTTTTGGCTGTTTTTATTTTTTTTGCCGCTACGTTGTTCGCAGTACGGGATAAATGTTTTAATATTCTAATAGTTCGGGCATTTTGGAGCGCGGGGATACCTAATATGTTTATGTTTAATGTTCTTTTATTACTTTTATAGCTAATCTAGGGAAAGGGGGGTGATTTGAACTTTTATATTTTTTTAATTTTTTTAATACTTTTAAAAACTTTTTTTTTTCTTCTGTTACATTTATGATCAGACCCCTTAGGTACCTTGAAACCTAGGGGGTCTGATCGCCCATACTATTCACTGCAATACTACAGTATTGCAGTGAATAGCAAAATCGCAGCACTTCTATTAGACGATGCCTCTGGCATCGTCTAATAGATCTTGTGCAGAGACAAGCCTGAAAGCCTTCAATAGGCTTCCGGCTGTCATAGCAATCGATCACCGCCCTCATGTGACGTTCAGGAGGGCGGCGATCGGGGAAACATGGCGGCGCCCATGCCGCCTGCGCTGTTTACACGCTGCGGTCGCGTTTGACCGCAGTGTGTAAAGGGTTAACAGCAGCGATCGGCTCGGGCACCGACCGCTGCTGTTATTGGCAGGTCCTGGCTGTATGATACAGCCGGCATCTGCCGTGTATGGAGCTCGCTCAGCGTGTGAGCTCGCTCCATACATCCCCATGCGACCCATGACGTACAGTTACGTCAAGGGTCGCTAAGGGGTTAACAATGCCCATACTGTGCAGCTTGGAAAGGCTTCTACATTAAATATACAGTATGTAACATGATAAGTATTGTGATATTTTATGATAAAAAAGCTGAATAGAAATACAAACGTTCTCTTGTATTTGACTTCTAAATCAAAGAAGGAAATATTAAAGAATACTTTTCTGTTCAATGAAAATATAATAGGCTTAAATACTTTATTATTGGTTACTTGGATCTCTGACATCCAAATATGAATCTGGAATAGTAAGGTTCTATTGAAGGGATATCTTCATTTTTAAGTATATCTAGACTGAAAGTTCAAGAATAAAGCATTTAACTTTTTATATCAAATGTCTTGATAACATTTTTTTAAGATATTGCTATGTGTAACTTTGAGTTTGCAGGACAAATTTTAATATTCCGTACCATGTACTGGAAAACTGGAAAAAAATCACAATGATTTTACAGCGTTCACCATGCAGCTAAAACGACATAACACCTATATTCTATAAGTCGATATGATTCCATTGATACCAAATTTATATAGTTTTATTTATTTTTATCCCATAAAAAAACAATCCTTTTGTTCATGGTACACCTCCACCTCATTATTAATCATCTGTAACAGTCCATAAATAAAATTAGTACATTAGTCTACATAATAAATGCCATAAACTGTAAAATTCAGGTATCATAATTGATATTTTCTGTTTAACTTAGCTCTCAAAAACAAAAAGTAATAAAAATCATATGTGCCCACAAAATACAAGATATTACAGTCATGGCCAAAAGGACCTCTGCAATTCTCTCTGGCATGCTCTCAATCAACTTCTGGACCAAATCCTGACTGATAGCAGTCCATTCTTGCACAATCAATGCTTGCATTCTGTCAGAATTTGTAGGTTTTTGTTTGTCCACCCGTCTCTTGATGATTGACCACAAGTTCTCAATGGGATTAAGATCTGGGGAGTTTCCAGGCCATGGACCCAAAATCTCTATGTTTTGTTCCCTGAGCCATTTAGTTATCACCTTTGCTTTATGGCAAGGTGCTCCATCATGCTGGAAAAGGCATTGTTGATCACCAAACTGCTCTTGGACGGTTGGGAGAAGTTGATCTTGGAGGACATTCTGGTACCATTCTTTATTCATGGCTGTGTTTTTAGGCAAGACTTGAGAGAGCCGATTCCCTTGACTGAGAAGCAACCCCACACATGAATGGTTTCAGGATGCTTTACAGTTGGCATGAGACAAGACTGGTGGTAGCGCTCACCTCGTCTTCTCCGAATAAGCTGTTTTACAGATGTCCCAAACAATCGAAAATCGATTCATCAGAGAAAATGACTTTACCCCAGTCCTCAGCAGTCCACTCCCTGTACCTTTTGCAGAATATCAGTCTGTCCCTGATGTTTTTTCTGGAGAGAAGTAGCTTCTTTGCTGCCCTCCTTGAGACCAGGCCTTGCTCCAAGAGTCTCCGCCTCACAGTGCGTGCAGATGCACTCACACCTGCCTGCTGCCATTCCTGAGTAAGCTCTGCACTGCTGGAAGCCCGATCCCGCAGCTGAAACACTTTTAAGAGACGGTCCTGGCGCTTGCTGGTCTTTCTTTTTGCCAACAATGGAACCTCTCTCCTTGAAGTTCTTGATGATGCGATAGATTGTTGACTGAGGTGCAATCTTTCTAGCTGCGATACTCTTCCCTGTTAGGCTATTTTTGTGCAGTGCAATGATGACTGCACGTGTTTCTTTAGAGATAACCATGGTTAAAAGAAGAGAAACAATGATGCCAAGCACCAGCCTCCTTTTAAAGTGTCCAGTGGTGTCATTCTTACTTAATCATGACAGATTGATCTCCAGCCCCGTCCTCATCAACACCCACACCTGTGTTAATGGAGCAATCACTGAAACGATGTTAGCTGGTCCTTTTAAGGCAGGGCTGCAATGATGTTGAAACGTGTTTTGGGGGATAAAGTTAATTTTCTAGGCAAATATTGACTTTGCAAGTAACTGCTGTTAAGCTGATCACTCTTTATAACATTCTGGAGTATATGCAAATTGCCATTAGAACAACTGAAGCAGTAGACTTTGTAAAAATTAATATTTGTATCATTCTCAAAACTTTTGGCCATGACTGTACATTGAAAGCTTGAACGAAAAGTGGGATAAAATGTTCCTGGTTTAAGGCTAAAATGTCTTAGATCACTAAAGGATTAAAATGTTCATAAAGCACCTGAATTATCTGCAATAAATAAGTGACATTTTCTGAAGGTTTTTGCACTTTCAGTGTCACTGTTAGGTGGTTACAATGAGTCAGATTTCAGACATGAGTCAGTACAAAAAAGTTTTGGTGCAGAACAATTACTAAAAGCCAAGGAAAAAGTAATTTAGAAAAATAGGAATTCAGACTCAAAATGAAGAGTTCTTAAAGGAGGCACCTAAAGAGGTTGTTCAGAATATACCATTTTGTGCAAGGAGGCCAAGGAATATGTAAAAATAAATACCCATACACACCTTGTCTCCCACCGCGGTTCAGTCCTGCTGCTCCTGTGGTATTGTTTTGCCAGAAGTCCTCACCGCACGTGCCTACTGAGGCCATTCAGTGGTGGAAGGAAAGGACACAACATGGGACAACGCTGGTCAAGTATGAGCGTGATGTCCAGATTTATTTAATAGGCTGCTGATTAGTCTTAGTGGCCACGTGAGTTGAGAACCTGGGGGAAAGAAACAGTGGGGACCCGGAGAACCAGGGATCAGGTGAGTGGTTTTTTTAAAACACCTTCCCTGGCTTCCTTATATAGGGTCTATAAACAAAAAGAATCATGGCATTAAGAGTCATAAAATCCTCTATGCCACAAAAATGGCACCACTTGTGACTTAAGCACTTAAGCAGTCTTTAACCGGTTAAGGACCAGGCCCAAAAGTATGTTAAAGACCAGGCCTCTTTTTTCAAAACTGACATGTGTCACTTTAAATGGCAATAACTTTGAGACGCTTTAACTTACACAAATGAATTTGAGATTGTTTTCTTGTAACACATTATACTTCATGTTAGTGGTAAACACTAATCAATATTTTTGCATTTATTTATAAAAAAACTAGGAAATTTGATGGAAATTTGAAAAAAATTGCAATTTTCAAAATGTGAAATTATCTGCTTTTCAGGCAGATAGTCATACCATCCAAATACATGAATAAATATTATCTCCCATATCTCTGCTTTATATTGGCATCATATTTTGATTGTCTTTTAATTTATTTTGGACGTCACAAGGCTTACAAGTGTAACAGCAATTTTCCAGATTTACAAGAAAATTCTCCAAACCAATTTTTTAGGGACCACTTCAGTTCTGAAAGTAATTATAAAGGCCTGTATAATAGAAACCCCCATAAATTACCCCATTTTCAAAACTGCACCCCTCAAATTATTCAAAACAGCATTTGGGATGTTTGTTAACCCTTTAAGCATTTCATAAGAATAAAAATAATATGGCAGTGAAATTTAGACATTTCATTTTTTTTCACTAATACATTCATTTAGACCCAAAATTAACACATTCACAAAGGGTTGAAGGAGAAAATGCATCTGACAGTTTATTGTGCAATTTCTCCCGTGCACAGAAATACCCCACATGTGGGTGTAAACTGATTTTTGGGCACACGGCAGTGCATGGAAGGGAAGGAGCGACACTGGGTGTTTGAACAGCAGATTTTGCTGGAATAATTTTCAGCGCCATGCCTTATTTGCAGAGACCCTAGAGTACCAAAACAATGGAAACCCCCCAAAAGTGACCCCATTTTAGAATCCACACCCCTCACAGAATTCATCAAGAGGTATAGTCAGCATTTAGACCCTACAGTTGTTTCACAGATTTTACTAACTTTGGGATGTGTAAATGAAAAATTACTAAAATGTCACTTTATCTCCAAAGTTTTCATTTTCACAAGGGGATAAAGGAGTAAAAGCCCCCCACAGTTTGTTAAACAATTTCTCCTGAACACGGCAATACCCCATATGTGGCTATAATCTGCTGTATGGGAACATGGCGGGGCTCAGAATGGAAGGAGCGCTATTTGGCTTTTGGATGGCAGATTTTGCTGGAATAATTTTAGGTGCCATGTCGCATTAGCAGAGCCCCTAGAGTACCAATACAGTGGAAACCCCCTAAAAGTGACCCCATTTGGGAAACTATACCCCCCACAGAACATATTAAAGGGTAGAGTGAGCATTTTGACCCTACAGCTGTTTCACAGATTTTATTAACATTGGGCCATGAAAATGAAAAATTACTTTTTTTCCAACAAACTGTCAATTTAGCCCCAAATTTTTAATTTTCACAAGAGGATAAAGGAGAAAAAGCTCCCTAAAGTTCGTTACACAAATTCTGCTGAACACAGAAATGCCCCATATGTGGTCATAATCTGCTGTATGGGAACATGGCGGGGCTCAGAATGGAAAGAGGGCTATTTGGCTTTTGGAGGGCAGATTTTGCTGGAATATTTTTCAGGTCCCATGTCGCATTTGCAGAGCCCCTAAAGTACCAATACAGTGGAAACCCCCTATAAGTGACCCCATTTTGGAAACTACACCCCTCATAGAATTTGTCTAGGGGTAGAGTGAGTATTTTGGCCTCACAGGTGTTTCACAGATTTTATTAACATTGGGACGTGAAAATGAAAAATTACTTTTTTTCCCAATAAATCGTCCATTTAGCGCCATAGTTTTAATTTTGCAAATAGTTTAAGAATTAAAAGCCCCCCACAGTTTGTTACACAATTTCTTCTGAACACGGCAATACCCCATATGTGGCCAAAATCTGCTGTATGGGTACATGCTGGGGCTCAGAATGGAAAGAGCGCTATTTGGATTTTGGAGGGCATATATTGCTGGAATAGTTTTGAGGTGCCATGTCGCATTTGCAGAGCCCCTAAAGTATCAATACAATGGAAACCCCTCAAAAGTGACCCCATTTTAGAAACTACACCTGTCAAGGAATGTATCAAGGGGTATTATCATTTTGAGCCTAAAATGCTTCCCAAAAATTAATGTACAAAATGAAAATTGAAATTTTTAAAAATATGCCATTTCGGTGCCCAATACGTTGCACCCACTTTGTGTTGTCAGAGACCTGCACTCCTAAAACTATTAAGTGGGCCATCCCGGGGGTCAAAAAATTATATATGTGGGTGTAAACTGCTGCTTGGGCACACAGCAGGGCTCAGAAGGGAAGGACCACTGTGCGTTTTAGCTTTTGGGGTACAGATTTAGAGGAACCCTCTGGGCGCCATGATGTTTTTGCAGAGCCCTGGAGGTTCCAGTAAACTGGAATTCACCAAGAAGTGACCCCATTTTGTAGGGGCAATTTTAGGGTCTCTGCAAATGTGACGTGGTGTCCAAAAACGAAGAATCTAAATCTTCACTCCAAAAGCACATATTGCTCCTTCACATCTGCACCCTGCTGGGTACCCAAATAGCAGTGTATGCCCACATGTATGACACTGGTGTACCCCGGATAACGTACTTAATGCCATATGTGGGTAGAAATGGCTGTTTGGGCACAGCCGGGGACAGAAGGAAAGGAGCGCTATATTGGTTTTTGGAGCACACCATGCCACTTTTGCAAAGCCCCTGAATTGCCAATAAAGTGGAATCCGCAGACATGTCACCCTATTTTGGACACTACCCCACTGATGGGATTTATCAAGTGGTGTAGCGAGAATTTTTAACCCTTGAGTGTTGCATTTATTTAGTTTCCAGAAATGAAATCGCAACTGATAGAGAAGTTAAAAATGAAAATTTTACAGATTTGCCATTTCAGTGTGCAACATGTTGTGCCCGACTTATGTCAGCAGAGACACTCCAAAAACTGTTAAACGGGTATCCCAGGCACAACAGCTTTTAGAGCGTTCATCTCTGATACAAGGTGGGCACAACATATTACGCACTGAAAGGACGTATTCCTGGAAAAATGGTCATTTTCACCTCTCACAATCCACTACAGTTATAGTTATATATATAAAGTTATAGCAACACTTGGGGGTTAAAAATGCTGTCTGTACCCCTGGATAAATCCTTCAGGGGTGTAGTTTCCAAAATAAGGTAATTTATCAGGGGATTCCAAATTACTGGCGTTTCAGCTCTACAAAAGTGTCATGGCATCCAAAAACCAAACCGTCTGTGCTCCAAAAACCAAATGACCCTTCTTCCCTTCTGTGTCCGGCTGTGCCCTAGTATCAGTTTATACCCACATATGACATTATGTCCGTTATCCGGGGGTACACCAGTGTCATACATGTGTCATACATGTGTCATAAACTGCAGTTTGGACGTACAGCAGGGTGCAGAAGGGAAGGAGCGCTATGCGGCTTTTGGAGCACAGATTCAGATGTTTGGTATCTGGACGCCATGTCATGTTTGTAGAGCCTGTAAGGTACCAGAAAAGTGGATTCCATGGGGTACCAGGAGTGACCCCATTTTGAAAACTGCACCCCTCAAAGAATTTATCAGGGAGTGTAGTGAGTATTAGTATCCCGGACGTGACTGCACAGCGGATGGCGAAGAGGGAATATATAAGCTGTGCGGAGGACATTGCAAACACCAAATTCCCTACTATGTCCCCGTAGCTCCTATGATTGGGGGAGTCACTCTGGGGGTCACTTTAGGGGTCACTTCTGGTGTCTGTTCCCTCATAAGCTGTAAATCTGGGGTGTCCCCTGATATCCGCTCACACAGCTTATATATTCCCTACATGACGCACCCAGTTGTGTTCTAATAATTTGGCGATTTTTGAGGGTTTTTGTCTTCACATTGTGAGATGCTATATTTTCTTTATGTTTCTGGTGACGTGGCCATATAAGGGCTTATTCTTTGCGGGATGAGATGCATTTCGTAATGACACCATTTTTGGGTGTCTACATCTTATTGAATACATTTTATTAACCCTTTTTTGCTGGATTTAAAAAAAAATAAATCAATCCTGGCATTGAGTTTTACTTTTTTAATTTTGCGCCATGCAGCGCACAGTAAAAGTAACATGTTCCCTTTATTCTGCGGGTCGGTACGGTTACGGCGATACCTCATTTATAGTATTTTTTTATGTGTTACTAGTTCTGCAGAGGAAAAACACATTTGGGGACATAAATCAATGTTTTTTGCATCGCATCTTCTAAGAGGCGTAACATTTTTATTTTTCGGTTGACAGAGTTGGTTGAGGGCTTATTTTTTGCGGAACAACCTGCGCTTTTTATTGGTACTGTTGTCGGATGCATATGACTTTTTGATCACTTTTTATAGCATATTTTGTATGGTGAGATGGCGAAAAATCATTACTTCCGGCGAGTTTTTTCCGTTTTTTTTTTTCCGGCGTTCGCCGTGTACATTAAATATTATTTCAGTTTTATTGTACAGATTGTTACGGATGCGACAATACCAAATATGCATTGTTTTTATTACTTTTGAGTTCTTTTTTTATATAATTCATTTTCTATTGAGAAAAAGGGATTTTTGGGCTTTATAACTTTATTAATTTTTTTCATACACTTCATTTTATTTTTTTTACATTTTTTTTTACTTTTTCATGTGTCCATTTAGGACACTTCAATCAGCAATACTTTGCTGATATAGAATGCCATGTGAGACACAGCCTGCAGGTGTCCCACATGGCATTCCGTAGCAGGATGTCAGGCTGTGTAGACGCACAGCCTGACATCAGAAGGTCCTGGCAGGATCACCAGGTATGTGGGGGCTTCGGGCAGTCTGGGGTCACTGGCCAGACCCCAGACTACCTTTTACTGCTATCGGCACCCTCCGATCTCGCCGCGGGGGGTGCCGATCTGATTTAATTGTCGGCGGATGCCTTTCGATCGCGCCGTGATGTTTCACGGCGCGATCGAAAGGGTTAAAACTTCCAGTCGGACTCAGTTCCGACTGGACGTTATGGAGGAAGGGGTTAGGTGTTAGTAACACCTAACCCCTGTCCCCCCCGCACCCCTCCCCCCGCCAGAAAGGTACCTAAAGGCCGGACGTATTTCGGCAATAGTCCGGTCTTTAGGTACCAGCACATGAGGCCGTAAATTTACGTACGGCGGTCCTCATGTGGTTAAAGAGGATCTTTCATGTCTTCAATCACATGCGGCATCATATACCACTAGAAAGTCAACAGTGCGCTGAATTCAGTGCACTATCGGCTTTCCTGTTCTTTGCACCCAGTGAAGAGCTATCGGTGCCATTACCATAGCTCTTCACTGTCAGAAGGGCATTTCTGATAGTCTGTCAGGAACGCAGATCCTGACAGTAGAGTCCATAGTGCTGTTCTTTCAGTGGGGCATTTCTTACTGACCAGAGATGACGCTGAGTGGTGAAGAATGCTGAATTTTGCGCACTGTTGGCTTTCTAGTGGTATATAATAACGCCTGTGCCGATTACATGAAAGGTCCTCTTTAAGGAGCTTCATCATTGACTCCAGTAGCTGCTCCCAGCAACACATTATCAGTAGAACCTTTGCTATTGTATTTCCCTTCATTGTGTCCTAGAGGATACTATTTCCTGTCAATGTACTCCTTGTTGTATTTGGTTAAGAGAAAGATTATGCGAAATTAATTATATTAAATGTGATTAAAGTTTCAGTATTGCTTAATTATTTTATTAGCATAACACTATATATTGTCTAAAAGTATCTAAACATACATAATGCTGAACAAAAATAATTATATTGAATTGTAACTAAACTTTTTTTCTCATAAATCCATAGTTCAAGAAAAGATAATAAACTTTGTAATGTACCTTCTATACGTGCTTGTCTTTTCACTTATTTGCCTTCTTCTGCCATTGATTAAATCTGAACAGAACTCTATGGAGAGGGGAGGGGGATGTGTACTCCTCACAGAACAGACACCTGGACAGAGGCAACACGGTGGCTCAGTGGTTAGCTGTGCAGAACTGGAGTCCTAGGTTCGAATCTGCTGCCAGGAACAACATCTGCAAGGAGTTTGTATGTTCTCCCCGTGTTTGTGTGGATTTCCTCCCATTCTACAAAGACCTACTGAAAGGGAAAATAAAAATGTACATTGTGATCCCTATTTGGGGCTCACAATCTGCATTTAAAAGATGGGGGGGGGGGGGAGAACAGACACCTGGACTATAGAGATACAGTTCTTTTTCACAAGTCTTCTCATAGAATTGACTAATTTAATGCTGTAGATGGTCTCATATCTCTGTTTCTCTCCTATCTTTTTCCTGTTCTCCCTTCTCTTTCCATAGAGCCCACTCTAAACGGGTCTGCTTTGTACTGTATATAAAGTATTGGACCATAATAACATAAATGTCCAGTAGATTCCCAGTAGATTCCCATTTCACCTTTGGGAGGCACATCAATATCTCGAACGAAGGTCCCTCAACCCACATCCTGCTATTGCATGAAGCTGGAAAGTGAAAGGACAGGTGGCCATGCATGATGTCAACTTTCTCTATTCACTTCCATATGAGTAAGCTTAGCAAGCGTGCATGCCTGTCTCTGTCATGCATAACACTTTTCAGTAGTTTATAATAAGTTTGTGTCTGCATGAAATGTTTATTTGTGATCAGAAATGTATTTAATTTGTTCCACATAATAGTCAATTTGTATTCAAGGTCTGTCACAAGTTTTTCATAGACCTTTACATCTGTTGGTAATTCCTCATTGGAAAAATAGTTTCAAAATATTTTCTTGAGCTGAGTTACAAGCTACCGAGCGTAAAAGTGAGGTTTGCTGAGTGGAGTGTGGTGCGTAAGTGTGCAGTGACGTGCAAGTTGCAAATAATTGCTTTGATTTGTTGATTTGTTTGTCCAACCAGCACTGCTGGATTTCTAACACCCACTAGTGGAATTATTTCTAGGGGTTCACTGCTCCTGGAATTGTTAACATGGCCAATACACCCATAGTACCCACAAATACAGTTATCAAGAATATGGTGAATGAACAGTGCAGTGCCCAGCATGGAAACGATACTAGGAGCTGTGTGTTCTTTTAAACATCTGATCTGTGGGTTCCTAACAGTCTTGGAGATCTAAGAGATCAATGGGGGTCTAACACATGGGCCCCTGCTGATCAACTGTTTGAAGGGAACATGGTGTATTTGCATTGCACAGATCTGTTTTATAGTAACTGTGCAATGTAATATCACATAATATCACGTCTGCTATAAAATATATAGGGAGTGATATAAATAATATCACATAATTTTACGTCTGTCATAAAATAGAAAGGGCATGATATAAATATTGAAGGGGCCCCACATAGTATAATATACTCAATGGTGGTCCTCACACAGTATAATATGCTCCACAGCCCCCCCCCCACAGTATAACATGCTGCACAGTAACCCACACAGTTTAATATACTCCACAGTGGCTCTCACATAGCTTAACATGTTCCACAGTGGCCTCCACACAGTATGATATGCTCCACAGTGGATCCCAGACAGTATAATATGCTACACAGTGGCCTCTGCACAGTACAATATGCTCCACAGTGGCCCCCACATAGTCTAATGCTCCAACGTGGCTCCTATACAGTATAATATGCTCCACAGCAACCCCCAAATAGTATTACACTCACCGGCCACTTTATTAGGTACACCATGCTAGTAACGGGTTGGACCCCCTTTTGCCTTCAGAACTGCCTCAATTCTTCGTGGCATAGATTCAACAAGGTGCTGGAAGCATTCCTCAGAGATTTTGGTCCATATTGACATGATGGCATCACACAGTTGCCGCAGATTTGTCGGCTGCACATCCATGATGCGAATCTCCCGTTCCACCACATCCCAAAGATGCTCTATTGGATTGAGATCTGGTGACTGTGGAGGCCATTGGAGTACAGTGAACTCATTGTCATGTTCAAGAAACCAGTCTGAGATGATTCCAGCTTTATGACATGGCGCATTATCCTGCTGAAAGTAGCCATCAGATGTTGGGTACATTGTGGTCATAAAGGGATGGACATGGTCAGCAACAATACTCAGGTAGGCTTTGGCGTTGCAACGATGCTCAATTGGTACCAAGGGGCCCAAAGAGTGCCAAGAAAATATTCCCCACACCATGACACCACCACCACCAGCCTGAACCGTTGATACAAGGCAGGATGGATCCATGCTTTCATGTTGTTGACGCCAAATTCTGACCCTACCATCCGAATGTCGCAGCAGAAATCGAGACTCATCAGACCAGGCAACGTTTTTCCAATCTTCAATTGTCCAATTTCGATGAGCTTGTGCAAATTGTAGCCTCAGTTTCCTGTTCTTAGCTGAAAGGAGTGGCACCCGGTGTGGTCTTCTGCTGCTGTAGCCCATCTGCCTCAAAGTTCGACGTACTGTGCGTTCAGAGATGCTCTTCTGGCTACCTTGGTTGTAACGGGTGGCTATTTGAGTCACTGTTGCCTTTCTATCAGCTCGAACCAGTCTGGCCATTCTCCTCTGACCTCTGGCATCAACAACGCATTTCCGCCCACAGAACTGCCGCTCACTGGATGTTTTTTCTTTTTCGGACCATTCTCTGTAAACCCTAGAGATGGTTGTGCGTGAAAATCCCAGTAGATCAGCAGTTTCTGAAATACTCAGACCAGCCCTTCTGGCACCAACAACCATGCCACGTTCAAAGGCACTCAAATCACCTTTCTTCCCCATACTGATGCTCGGTTTGAACTGCAGGAGATTGTCTTGACCATGTCTACATGCCTAAATGCACTGAGTTGCTGCCATGTGATTGGCTGATTAGAAATTAAGTGTTAACGAGCAGTTGGACAGGTGTACCTAATAAAGTGGCCGGTGAGTGTATATGTTGCATAGTGGCCCCTCACAGTATAATATGCTCCCCTCAGTAGACGCAAACAGTATAAAATACTCCCAAGAGTTCCCCTTAAGCTGCTTTAGGCGACCCAGACATCACACAATGCCAGGCCATTAACGATATGTATAGCTGTCAGGGAACCAGGTTTTCCTCAATCCCTATAGTCCTGCGGGGACTCGTGCAGCAAAGAATTCCTCTGAGCCATTGACTGCTATGGGTATAAAAGGAGATAAATTCATGTTGTGGCCACCATCCTCCCATGACCTCAACCTTTTTAAGAAAACCTTTGGAGTATCCTCAAGCAAACGATCTATGAGGGTAGGAGGCAGTTCATATCAAAACAGCACTTGTGGGAGGCTATTCTGATATCCTACAAAGAAATTCAAGCAGAAACTATCCAAAAACTCATAAGTTCAATGGACACAGGAATTGTGAATGTGGTATTAAAGTGGGTGTCCTATATTAACATGTAACTTGGCGTATTGAGATGTTTTTGATAGAAATAGTTTTTGATTTCAGTAAATGTGACCTCTAAATGCTGAAAATTCAACAAATGACTATTTTAGTTCTTTACAGCCTATAAACTGTTTAGAAACTCTGTTGAGCAGAATAATTTGGAACAGTGGATTTAGATATTTTTAATTTCTAAAAAAAAATAATTATCATTGGGAGATTTGTCCAATAAAATTTAATGTATACTTTAACGGTTCAAGATTTGAACATTATACTGACTGTCAATTGCATCGACCATTTAGGAAAATCAGGGAAAAATATCATTTGCATAATAATTTTGCACATGGCGTAGACATAGGGGAATTTTTTTTCCAATCTACGCCAGTTTTTGGTGTTGCAAGACTCTTTGGTGTACCAGATATAGGAAACATTTTGTGCCTCGCTGTATGGGCCAAGGATGCTTCAGCCCAAGATAGTTATTATAGCTATGCAATTTTCCTGGCATGAGTAATATAGGAAATCTATGCTAGTTTTTGACTGGCGTAGATTTCCATTCTGGTACACGGTTCGCCGTAGCCTCTTGATAACTCACGCACACCTTGTTCCTGTTGGACTCTTTATTAAAAACACTAGTCTTCATAAATCTTCCCCACAGTCTTTTACATCCTTATTGCTGCTTCCTCACATTAAACATCTGGAAAGGATCTATAACCTTCAAGTTTGTCAGTGAATCCTTATAATAAGTATATTAGGGAAATGGTAACATTACCTACATAATATACACAAAGCCATAGACATGGGAACCATGGGAAATCAGTAACAATAAAAAATAACAAAACCTTAAAGTATCATCTGAATATTACTATTTCCTATCGTTCACGACTCTAGCTTGGTCTATACAGATGGACCATTGTGAATATACATTACTAAGCCATACAAAGAAAGTCTGCTCTACGCCGGGCTGAAGAGATCCAAACAGATCAAAACAGCTGTCCTAGGCTGAGAGACTGACTTGGTAAAATCCCACATCATTGCAGCAAAGGCCTCTGGGAAGGTCAGGCATGATGTTAAAGGGAGCGCCCCCTAGTGGGCTGCATGACTGAGGCACTGTCTCCCTATACTAACATCATGGGAGACAGATTTGCATATTCTTCCCATGATCCCTCACAGTGGAGCGCAAATGGCTTAATAAGTCTCCACACACCTATATGGTGGTCTCTCCCTAAGGAGTGACAATATCCACTTAATCTAAGCCATACAAACAGATACAACCAAAGTGATTCCAGATGCGTGTAGTGTATTCTTTCACCAGGTATTGTGTGATAATGTAAAGCAGGTGTTCTCTTCCCTCCTAAAACATTGATGTTCAGTTCACATATCATAAATTGATGCAAGACATGTGTTATTGGTAAATTCTGCATTTATTGTATACAGCGTTATACACTTCTTTGCTATATCTTTGTACAGCGGCTTCTGCAATATAAGTGGCTATAAGATTGATTGACATTGTCTAATAACAGGCTGTATCATGTGAAGGGAGTCATTAATGGAGAGTCTTTATGAGCAATGACCCTTTCATGTACCATACATTATATATTTCTCATTTCTTTAATAATGGATTGTCTGAAACATGTTGGTAAAATCCTCAAAGTGACTTTGAAGAAAACATCAATAACTATTAGGAAATTGCCTTCTTGACTCAAAGAGACTGGTTTGGTTCATTTAAAGAAACTACAGCTTGGACGTGTAATTTACATTATGACAGGCGAAATCATTCCAGCCCCATGGGACAGGAAAATCTACTTAGCCCCAACTAAGATAAGACTTCCATTTAAAGCATCAAGACACCTTGATCATCTTCCGCTTGCACTTTGATAAGATAATATATTTAGTTGCAAATAATTTATCTTAATTTAGCTATTTCAATAGATGGATACATTTCCTTTAAAACAACTGTAAGAATTCCTTAACCATTGGTTTCATTGTGTTTTTGGAGTGTCTTGAATCCAGTTTTTCCACAGTGTTTTCCACAGAAAGTCTGCTGCATTTTCCTCTGTGGACTTTCTGCTTCTATTATACTTAAGGAAAATGCCAGCATTTCCTTGATGCGATTTCCAAAACGTGATGGTTTTTGAAACTTCAGTATTCCTGCTGCAGATTATTTCTACAATACATGGATGGGACTAGCATTAACCCCATTCACTTTGCCAGTAATGTTAATTGCAGGATTTTTACCATGGCTTTTCTGCAATGTGGGGCCTTGGCCTAACACTAAAAGAAGCACAGAAGAAGTCGGTCATGGTTGTCAGGTGACTCAGTTATGATGCACCAAACTTTATGGAGACAGAGAACCAAACCTACTTCATACACAGCAGTTGGCAGGCATGCCATTGGGCGTGAAGACATGTATGGAAGGTAACCAAAGAGCTTCCCAACCAGGGCAGGCTAGCGTGAAGAGCTCTTAAAGAGAAGGAGAATTGTGGAAAGTGTGCTTATCTAACAAGGACTCTGAATTCTTTGTTATTCCTTTTTATTTTGTTCCAGTAAAGTAGAACTAGGTGTTTGTGTTACTTCAAATGGCTGTATCTCTGGTTTTATACCACCTAGAAAAATGGTTCTAATATCACAGGAAAGCTGAGACTTTGAGATAGCTGCTGCATATTAAGTGCAAATTCCCGACTATGTTTTTAACTAGTGATATCTTTGTTATAACTAGCATTATCATCATATGAAAGCTGAGAATCATTTTTCAAGCTGGTCTGAAACCGGAGATACAGCCATTTGAAATGATCATCCTCCCTTTGGTAAATGCTTCAGCCCTGCCTATTCACAATACCCATACAGATGCGTATGGACTTTCATTAACAGATCAGTTAAAGGATTGCTAAAGACAATGCTACAACCTGTTCTATATTGTGTTGCGGGTTGTTGAATGACCAATTTTGTAATATACGTTATTAAATTAGACTTAATAAAGTATATTACAAAATTGGTCATTCAACCATGCCCAACACAATACCAAAAAGAAAATGGGAGTTATACTTTAAGGTTCTTTCACATTTGCAGGGTTTTTTTGTGCATTTTAAGGCTGTCTTTTCAAGTTGCAGCTGAAGTGTGCCCAAAAAATGGTGTCAACATAGATATTGGTACATTTTCCTAATTAATGCACTTAACTTGAGAATTAATCTGACGTTGAACCCGTAACAGGGATACACAGTATGGCACTAATAAAGAGGTTGGCTTGGTTTTTAAAATTAATAATCCTTAAAATACTTTCATTTTTGTTAAAAATAAAAGGTGCATTCATTTGAGAGCCAATGTGGAGGGTATACTATGCCTTGACTCAGTTCTCCATACTTTGGTGACATAGATACAGTGTGAGAGATTGCTTGGTACATAGTCGTCTGTCTTTGCCAAGTTTTGTCATACTTGGTTGTGTTATGAAATGTGATTCCTGCAAGGCTTGTCAGCACATCCTGAGAAGTAGGACTTTTACTAGTTTTAGTACTTGTACCACAGTTAAAAACCTTAAATTCATTCCCGGAGGTCGTATATTTAGCCACCTATCATTGCCCCCTAAATTACATTGTAAAGACAATCTGTGAACCGAGGAGATAGATCCTGGGCCATGTTGGAAATATTGTTAGGAGGGAGGATCATCCTTTGGTGAACCATGTTTGTCAATATCATAATTAGAGATGAGCAAGTACTGTTCGGATCAGCCGATCCGAACAGCACGCACACATTGAAATGAATGGAAGCACCTGGTACTTCCGCTTTGACGCTGACGGCCGCTTAACCCCCCGCGTGCCGGCTACGTCCATTCATTTCAATGCGTGCGTGCTGTTCGGATCGGCTGATCCGAACAGTACTTGCTCATCTCTAATCATAATGTTTTTATTGGATTTATTGTTGGGAGAGCCACTATTTTTAAAGTATAACACTAAAGGTTATATTTTATTATTCCTATATAATTTCAGTGAGTGTTATCGTTCTCCTGATGATTCATGAATAATAACATTAGCAAATGTGAGAAAGGCCTTTAGTTGCAAAGAGTTACCTTGGACCTCATTAACTATTATTCACCTTATTTTTGGTATTATTTTTGTTGGTCGACCATTCCTTAGAAGGAGTAATAATGATTAGAGATGAGCGAGTAGTGTTCGATCAAGTAGGTGTTCGATCGAATACTACGGTATTCGAAATACTCGTACTCGATCGAACACTACTAGCTGTTCGAAGTTTAAGGTTCTGTGCAGAACCAGCGTTGATTGGCAGAATGCTATACATTCTGCCAATTAACGCTGGTTCTTCTCTTACCTTCCAAAGTCTTCTCCGCGCTGCGTCCCCGCATCTTCTTCTGGGTGGAATTCACTCTGCCTAGGCATCCGGCCTAGGCAGAGCCGACTGCGCATGCGTGGGCATGCCCTCGCATGCGCAGTCGGCTCTGCCTAGGCCCCGATGCCTAGGCAGAGTGAATTCCAGCCGGAAGAAGACGTGGCGACGCTGCGCAGGGAGAAGAATCCAGCCCGACCGTCACTCGTGGACTTGGGAAGTATAATTTTATCGAATTTTGTGTACCCCTGAAACAAGCATTTCCCCCTATAGACTATAATGGGGTTCGAAATCCATTCGAACAGTCGAACAGTGTGCGACTGTTCGAATCGGATTTCGAACCCCGGACATTTTAGTGTTCGCTCATCTCTAATAATGATCTTTCGGCTATTTATACTCAATCTGTGTGAATATGGATTGATTGAGTCCAAACTCTTTAGCTATTGTCTTGTAACTTTTTCCAGTCCAATGAGCATCAACTACTCCTCTTCTGAGGTCCTCAATAATCTCCTTTGTTGGTGCCTTGATACACTTCCACAAATGTGTTGTGATGATCAGACTTTGATAGATCCCTCTAAATAAAACAGGTTGCCTACTAATACCCGATTGTCATCCCATTGATAGAAACACCTTCCACTTACAGATATGTGATATTGAATAACGCTCTTCTATAAATAAATGGCTAAGTCTAATATTTGTGACTAATATGTTTGATTTGGTTGTCTTTATTTTCTCTTAGGACTGTATTGTTATATCAAACTTATACATAAATAGAGAAAATTCTAGAGGGATCACAAAATTCAATTCAATAGTATGAGACAAACCTTGGAGGTTGCAGATATGACCTTCCATTTCATGTTTTCAAAATGTTTAGTACTTCCACCACTAGTGGGTGCTCTAACACCTTATTGAAATACATTTTGGAAAAAAAAATGTTCTCACCTAAAATTTACAACAAATGGCTTTGGCGTAAAAATACATTGATTTGTATTAAGATTGATGAAAATCTTGCAGCCTTGAACAGGTTGACATATTAGTTTTGAACTGCAACTCACCTGTGGAAATGGTCCATGGCCACCAAAATCTCTCACCAACTTGAACTAGTATATGCCACATAGAATTGCCCTGCACTGGCAGGAGAATTTTACATGTACCTGTAAATACACGCACAACATACACACATCTTCCTATAAGCAAGGGGGCAGCATCATAGTATGATGCTTGAGGTATTGCAAAGGAGCTTGTTGTTCTTGAAAATTGATGTTTGCCTTCAGCTACACTCATCTGATCCCTGGGTTCAGCATCCTGGGTGCATGTGGTTCACTCTGCATGAACAATGTATAAACCCAAGCTAAGGCCTCATGCACACTTATCCAATCATTTCTATAGCCCCACACACACCCATGTACTTTCTCATTCCTATGTATGGGGCTGTAAGTCTGAGGCAAAAGTGATGACAGCTCCTGTTCCTGTCCATTTTGTGGCCCATGCTCACTGACATATGTGAATGGGACCTTGGAGGCATGAGTGGCATACAGATGCAAATGCATTGGGCTCTATGGTAGCAAGGGCCACCTTGGGGCACCAGGACAGTCCTGCATTTAGAGTTATGTCCTGCTGTTTTTAGGTCACCTCACTATATCTCAATTGCAATTCACTGATGTCACTTATGTTACGCTTGTTGCCCCCTGATGCTGTCGGTAGCAGAGACAGAAAAAAACAGGGGAATGGGGAAAGGTGAGGGTTTTTTTCCTTTGCTTGATATAAACTGTGGGAGCAACCTAAAGGGGACAAGAAATTGTGGGAGCAACTGGTGGGGAACATGGAACTGTGAGGGAAACCTGGATGGGAACATATGGTGGGGGCATCCTGGAGGGATATATTATACTGTGAGAGCAACTGGAGGGGGACATTATGCTGTGGGCACATCAAGAGAGGAACATTATATTGTGAGGACAATAATGTAATGCCTGAGGGGTCACTTGGGTGGAACAGGTTAATATCTGAGGGACCACTGAAGGGGGCAGGTTAGTGTGTGATGCCACAGCATTATACTGTTGAGGCCAACTAAGGGGCATTATACTATGTAGGAGCCACTATGGGGGCATTATAATCTGTGTGGGTCAGGTACTTCTAAGTGGTGGTGATGGGAAGCCCACCTATGAAGCCTTTACAATGGGCACATCAATGTGTTAAAATGGTCCTGTCCATCCGTGCCATTTAATCACAATCTTGCTACACAGTTCTGGGAATGAGAACAAGCTTTCTCGTGAACTCTCATTTAGCTCATAATCTGCCTATGTAAGACCCTGAACACTTTAGTCTGTTGGGAGGAACACAATCTTCTAGCCAAAGCCCATGGTAGTATTATTCTACCCCTGATTTCAATGCCCAGCCAATACATAGAACTTGTGGATGTCCACTTCACCTAATATAGCTTGTTGAGGCCATGTTCCCATCTATGTCAGGTCAACACAGGGTCTGCACAAATTTGCGAACGAAAAATGTCCTGTATGTAGAACTTTTTCATTTAGTGAAATGAGTGAGGTCATAAGGGATATTCAATAGATCTTTTTAGTGAGGTCCCTTGGAATCTACTAGTGTAAGATGGCTTAAACCGTCTTGTCCATTCTTAACAGAAGAACAAACTTAACAAATGCAGATATCAACTTAGCGTCACATACAGGGAATAATAATAAGACCAGATTGGTTGTACACCAGGTATAGCAAAGGAAACCTTGGTGGCATGCCACTGGGTCTACAGTCAGATCCAAACAGACTACAGGAATGGATACTGTCTAAAGTATATATTTTGGCATGATGTTAACTATGTCTAAAATTATATTCAATATATGAATCAATGTGTTAAGTAAATACCTTGTTTGACTTGTTTATTACCTGGAACCAAACAATGAATGAGGAATGAGTCAGTGCTAGATTCCATATATCCTTCCCTTAATGGCAATGATTTTCCATGGCCATCTTCTGACTAATGGTTTTGGCTTAAGACAGAAAGCTGAAGGGAACTCATGTGTGAACTTGCTCTGCGGACTGTCTTGCTCAAGGCCATTGTGAAGATGGAGCTTTCTTTGTTTGATGAAGTGCTAATGGACTGCCACTGGCTATTGCTACTGGTTATGAGATCATCAGACCTGACCTTACATATATCAACATCTTAAAGCATATAATTCCCTGTCTGAAAAGCAATTCACACTTTATATATAGAGATAATCCATATTTGAAGCTGAGCGCAATTATAAATGTATGTGACTCATTTCTAACAGGTTAAAGGGGTTGGCCACTTTCAGACCAATATTGAGAGACAGATGTTATGGTTTGTATACAGTGTTCCTTTGACTTTTGCGGGGGATACGTTCCAAGGCCTCCCGCGAAAGTCAAATTTCTGCAAAGTGGAGATGCGGTATTTAATCTCATGTTAGGGGATGTCCTGCGATACTGTTCATATACAAAATAGTCTACGTACAATACAGTATATGAAATGATATTGGTACTCACCATTGAAGAAGATACACGAAACTTGTCTGATGATATTGATGAGCGATGAGATGATGATAATATGACGGGGTCGAGATGAATGGGAAGTACCGTATCACTCCGCTCAACTAATAGTGGTACCTGTACAGTACATGTATATACATGTACATGTAGATCGGCGACCGCAGGAAAACCCGTGGTGTTCAAAAAAACCACGGAGTATCCTTCCATTAATACTTTTTCAAAACCCGTGGTATAGCCCTTCCGCGAAAGTCAGCCCCGCGAAAGTCAAGGGATCACTGTAATAAAAAGTTGTACAATTTTCCAATATACTTTCTGTATCAATTCCTTACAGTTTTCTGGATCTCTGCTTGTTTTTCATTCTGTTACTTCTAGTGGATAAAACTCTGGCCATGGTCATGTGACTTATAGTCTATGGTCATGTGATGATACATAGGTGCTAATCATTGTAGTCACAGCACAATAATCAGACATCTGCCTGGTAATCCGCGGTGCACCTGTGTGTCATCACATGACCATAGACCGTAAATCACATGACCATGGTCAGACTTTTATCTCCTAGAAGTAACAGAATGAATGACAGCGAGCCGAAATCTAGAAAACTGTGAGGAATTGATACAGAAAGTATATTGGAACATTGTATATCTTTCTATTGTACATTTGTTTGTCAATATTGGTCTGAAAGTGGCCAACCCCTTTAAGACTGAAGCCCCACATTGCAAAAATGCTGCATTTTACAGTACTTGCAAAGTTAATGGGATTCTGGCTAATCCAAACCACACATTTCAGAAAAATATGTGCAGTTATAGAAATTACAGCATGTCAATTAAACCTATAGGAATGTTGGCAGTTTCAGTACAGGTATAATGGAAGCAGAAAGCCCGCAGAGGAAACCTTTGTAAAAAGTGCTAAGAGAAAAACAGCAATGCATTGTCGCCAGGGTTTTTCCTGCAGCATTTTATTGCTGCGGCCCATTACATGGGTGCTTAGCCTATGGGCTATGGACATCTTTTGGAGCTATTAGTTCAGTCTCCAGCAACTCTAGAGTGATTATCTAATCTTATTACTGATCAAATCATGCTCTTTCAGGTTTGATACCTTCCACTAACATTGATATGTAAGTTGTCCAACTCTTTTAATAAAATGGACATTTATAAACTGAGAACTATAGTCCCCCTATATACATTGAGAGTTGCTTATTCCTCGCTCAGCAGAAACTAGAAGATTATCCCAATTCTGAGACCTTGGCCAGTGCATTCTAGCGGACTCTTACCCAGTCATCTGCTCACAGCTTTGTATGCCCTCTGCTTCCCTCTGATCTTAGTTTACCCTTTCCTCTTTCTGAATCTGCCAGCAAGCACATTTACTGCTGTTCCTCCGGCCCATTCATTAAATTCACCTCTTGTTTTTTCTTACAGAAGCAATGTTTATTTTTTATAATGTGTTTCCTATTATTATGACAAAGAAAATAAACGGCTGGGACCTAACCAGTTCCACTGCAAAAAGGTCTTGTCATATTTTTTTTTTTTTTTTTTTTTTAAGCAACTCAAAAATAATCTTTAACCCAAGGTTTTTCTTGGCTGGCAGAACTCCCTGACTTGACACTTGCTGTATCAGACCTTGGCTTCATTTCAGTACAGGGATATCCTTTAGAAAACAAAATTCAGCCGCTACACGAAAAAATATATTCCATTTATTTAAGAACCAGTCTAACATTTGGTGATCTAACTATATATTTCAGAATGTAATGTTTATAGTCAACCTACAAAATGTGTTTAAAGGGACATGCTTGTCTGAGAGTTGCAGCACAAATTTTGGAATAATATGTTTTGGGGATTCATTTTATCTCTTATATAACCGCGTTAAAGTATTGACATTTCTCCATAGATTTTTCTATTAATGTAAAAGGTAAATTCTTGCAGGATTGCATTTTCCCTATTTCTTCAACTGCAGCTTCAATTTATCTGATAAAGCTAAAAAAAATTCCCTACTCTAGCTTACAGGACCAGCGGGCATCAAAATGAGTCCAACAAAGTTACTATGGTTTCTGTTGTAGACCAACTCTAACTTTGTTGCGCACTGTCTAAGGCCAGATTCACACGGGGGTTCTTTGGACCGGATTTTGAGGCGGAGGCTGCTAGTTGTGTAGTAGTTTTTTTTTTTAAATGGACACCTTCTGTGTGAACTCTAACTTAATCTCCATGCTTCTGCAGAGACATCTTTAATCACTCAATTTTTGGTAGAAGTCCTGGTGCTGTAATATAATAGCCTACATGTGTATCTTACAGAATTTCTCTGATCAACGGCATTTTGGGATGTTTATTTAGCCAAAATTATTGTGGTGCGGTCTTGTGAAGAAATTCAAAAGTTAAAAAATCTTTCTAGTAACTATAATGGGATCCTCTGCTTTTCCATGGTGGTTACATCTTACTGGAGAAGAGTACAATGAGATGTAGCTTTCCCCATGGATGTTATACTGTATATGTTGCTGTTTCACACATCTATATTGGTAAGTCTTAATATGATTATACTAAAAAAAGACAAAGAAACGTGTGGATAATTCACCATATTTGTTATATATGAAAATCTACATGTCATTGCTTTATGGAAAGGATTACATTCATTTTCCTGCTATCTCAACTGGATAATTGTACGACAACTTGTTTCCTGTTCAGCTTAGCTCGTTTCCTCAGCACTCATGTCTAAGAACATTCTTCATTTCCTTCTATCTGTGGAATTCCACCTCATTGGCAGCGTCTTCCAAATTAGACATTGTCATTAATTGAAGGACACAAATTAAGACAAAGCATTTGTTTGTTTTGGAGTATGTGCTCAATAAAATATAACAAGCTTATAATATATATATATATATATATATATATATATATATATATATAAAACAATACTGTTATTAGACATATTATAAATATTAAAAAGTAAAGGTGTCTAAGATTTCTAGAAATGTTTTGTCATCCTTAAATATAAAGAAATCCATCATCAGATAGAATGTGTATATAGTGCTCCAATATATCTTCATAGGGTACATTCCACAATAATGGAAAGCAAGGAACAAACAAGGAACAAAAAATCAATTCCAGGTGCAGCAATGTAAAAAAAATGCAAAGGCTGGCAATATCGTGTGTACTGATGTAGCTTATAGACACTTGCAACAAATGTAAATCACTGCAAGCAAACCATGTCAGCAAAAAAACCTACCCATATCCCTTCAGCTGCTTGATTGGATTAAAATGAAAAAATATATTAAAACATGGTTGCTTGCTACAGCTATCCATCTTGGCACTTCAATACTGATTCATATTGGTCTTTTCATTAATCACAATGAAATTAATCAAAATATTTCAGACATTAATCTATAGATTATAATAGGAAAAATACAAAAAGTACAAAATGTGATATATTTTCTGACCCAAGAGCCCTCCTAATTACTGAAAGCAGGTCATTGCATGTCACCATGTAATAGGGTCATACAATATGGTGGATTAATGTTTCCCTTTAAATAAAGAATTAGAAAATCAACTCTAGCACTCCAAAAATTGAAAAAATAAAAATTATTTTATTACAACTAGAGATGAGCGAGTAGTACTCGATCAAGTAGGTATTCGATAGAATACTACGGTATTCGAAATACTCGTACTCGATTGAGTACCACTCACTATTCGAATGGAAAAATTCGATGTGGAACCAGCATTGATTGGCCAAATGCTATGCAGTCGGCCAATCAACGCTGGTTCTTCTCCTACCTTTAGAAGTCTTCTCCTCGCTGCGTCCCCGCGGCGTCTTCCGGCTCTGAATTCACTCTGCCAGGCATCGGGCCTGGGCAGAGCCGACTGCGCATGCCCGCACTACAAGAAAATGGCTGCTTTGACTGTAAGCGGCCATTTTCTTGTAGTGCGGGCATACGCAGTTGTCTACGCCCAGGCCCGATGCCTAGCAGAGTGAATTCATTGCCTGATGACGACGCGGGGATGCTGCGCGGAGAAGATTTCTCGGAGAATCCAGCCTGACCATCACTCGTGGACTTGGTAAGTTCAGTTTGATCGAATGTTGCCTACCCTTGAAACGAGCATTTTTCCCCCATAGAGTATAATAGGATTTGATATTCGATTCGAGTAGTCGAATATTGAGGGGCTACTCAAAACGAATATCGAATATTTAACTACTCGCTCATCTCTAATTATAACATATTTAGCAAAAAATGTAAATGATCATGTGGCAGTGTATCAAAAGTAATTAGATATCATATGTGGGTTAACACCGGAACATTCGGTCCAAGTAAAGACCTTCATCAGCAGGATGTCATGATAAGCACACATTGTCCCTTTAAATATAGGACTCCATGACCCTTTGGTGTTGGAGTGATTCCCCACTCAGGGATGGTGGAAATACACAGGCAGACATAAATATATTTGTTCAATACAAGGAAGCAACAAGCTTAATGGTTATAGATGTGGTCAGATGAGGCAATAGACATGATGGTGGTTACAACAGTCTGCCAGAAAGCAAAAAGTTTTTTTGAACAGTTGCAAACATTATCCTGACTGTCTATTTTCAGCACCTTTCCTGCCTGGATAGTATCTATCACATCTGTCCAAAATAATATTAGCAGTAAGTCTCAATGTTATGCATGATCCATTTACTAGGTACCTCGGTAGTGTTGGGACCACTCATGGATAGAGATGAGCGAACAGTGTTCTATCGAACTCATGTTCGATCGGATATTAGGCTGTTCGGCATGTTCGAATCGAATCGAACACCGCGTGGTAAAGTGCGCCATTACTCGATTCCCCTCCCACCTTCCCTGGCGCCTTTTTTGCTCCAATAACAGCGCAGGGTAGGTGGGACAGGAACTACGACACCGGTGACGTTGAAAAAAGTAGGCAAAACCCATTGGCTGCCGAAAACATGTGACCTCTAATTTAAAAGAACAGCGCCGCCCAGCTTCGCGTCATTCTGAGCTTGCAATTCACCGGGGACGGAGGTTTCCGTCCAGTTAGCTAGGGCTTAGATTCTGGGTAGGCAGGGACAGGCTAGGATAGGAAGGAGAAGACAACCAACAGCTCTTATAAGAGCTAAATTCCAGGGAGAAGCTTGTCAGTGTAACGTGGCACTGACGGGCTCAATCGCCGCAACCCAGCTTTCCCAGGATCCTGAATGGAATACACTGTCAGTGTATTCCCGTATACCCGATATATACCCCCGATACCCGTTCCAACGGTGTGCCCCCCCACCTTCACCCCAGAAATACCCTGCAAGTCCCCTAGCAATAGGATTGGGGCTATATACACCCACTATTTTTGCTACTGCCATATAGTGCCATTGTCTCACTGGGAATTCAAAGAATATATTGGGCTTACATATAACTTCAATTCCAGGGAGAAGCTTGTCAGTGTAACGTGGCACTGATGGGCTCAATCGCCGCAACCCAGCTTTCCCAGGATCCTGAATGGAACACACTGACAGTGTATTCCCGTATACCCCATATATACACCCCAAATCCCCGTTCCAACGGTGTGCCCCCCCACCTTCACCTCAGAAATACCCTGCAAGTCCCCTAGCAATAGAATTGGGGCTATATACACCCACAATTTTTGCTACTGGTATATAGTGCCATTGTCTGACTGGGAATTCAAAGAATATATGGGGGTTATGTGCACCCACAATTTTTAATACTGGTATACAGTGCCATTGTCTGACTGGGAATTCAAAGAATATATGGGGGTTATGTGCACCCACAATTTTTAATACTGGTATACAGTGCCATTGTCTGACTGGGAATTCAAAGAATATATGGGGGTTACGTGCACCCACAATTTTTGCTACTGCTATACAGTTCCATTGTCTGACTGGGAATTCAAAGAATATATGGGGGTTATGTGCACCCACAATTTTTAATACTGGTATACAGTGCCATTGTCTGACTGGGAATTCAAAGAATATATGGGGGTTATGTGCACCCACAATTTTTACTACTGGTATATAGTGCCATTGTCTGACTGGGAATTCAAAGAATATATGGGGGTTATGTGCACCCACAATTTTTAATACTGGTATACAGTGCCATTGTCTGACTGGGAATTCAAAGAATATATGGGGGTTATGTGCACCCACAATTTTTACTACTGGTATACAGTGCCATTGTCTGACTGGGAATTCAAAGAATATATGGGGGTTATGTGCACCCACAATTTTTACTACTGGTATATAGTGCCATTGTCTGACTGGGAATTCAAAGAATATATGGGGGTTATGTGCACCCACAATTTTTACTACTGGTATACAGTGCCATTGTCTGACTGGGAATTCAAAGAATATATGGGGGTTATGTGCACCCACAATTTTTAATACTGGTATATAGTGCCATTGTCTGACTGGGAATTCAAAGAATATATGGGGGTTATGTGCACCCACAATTTTTAATACTGGTATACAGTGCCATTGTCTGACTGGGAATTCAAAGAATATATTGGGGTTATGTGCACCCACAATTTTTACTACTGGTATACAGTGCCATTGTCTGACTGGGAATTCAAAGAATATATGGGGGTTACGTGCACCCACAATTTTTGCTACTGCTATACAGTTCCATTGTCTGACTGGGAATTCAAAGAATATATGGGGGTTATGTGCACCCACAATTTTTAATACTGGTATACAGTGCCATTGTCTGACTGGGAATTCAAAGAATATATGGGGGTTATGTGCACCCACAATTTTTACTACTGGTATATAGTGCCATTGTCTGACTGGGAATTCAAAGAATATATGGGGGTTATGTGCACCCACAATTTTTACTACTGGTATACAGTGCCATTGTCTGACTGGGAATTCAAAGAATATATGGGGGTTATGTGCACCCACAATTTTTAATACTGGTATATAGTGCCATTGTCTGACTGGGAATTCAAAGAATATATGGGGGTTATGTGCACCCACAATTTTTAATACTGGTATACAGTGCCATTGTCTGACTGGGAATTCAAAGAATATATGGGGGTTATGTGCACCCACAATTTTTACTACTGGTATACAGTGCCATTGTCTGACTGGGAATTCAAAGAATATATGGGGGTTACATGCACCCACAATTTTTGCTACTGCTATACAGTTCCATTGTCTGACTGGGAATTCAAAGAATATATGGGGGTTATGTGCACCCACAATTTTTAATACTGGTATACAGTGCCATTGTCTGACTGGGAATTCAAAGAATATATTGGGAATACAAATACCCTCATTTCTTGCTACTGCCATATAGTGCCAGTGTCTGACTGGGAATTCAAAGAATATATTGGGGTTATGTGCACCCACAATTTTTACTACTGGTATATAGTGCCATTGTCTGACTGGGAATTCAAAGAATATATGGGGGTTATGTGCACCCACAATTTTTAATACTGGTATACAGTGCCATTGTCTGACTGGGAATTCAAAGAATATATGGGGGTTATGTGCACCCACAATTTTTACTACTGGTATACAGTGCCATTGTCTGACTGGGAATTCAAAGAATATATGGGGGTTATGTGCACCCACAATTTTTAATACTGGTATATAGTGCCATTGTCTGACTGGGAATTCAAAGAATATATGGGGGTTATGTGCACCCACAATTTTTAATACTGGTATACAGTGCCATTGTCTGACTGGGAATTCAAAGAATATATTGGGGTTATGTGCACCCACAATTTTTACTACTGGTATACAGTGCCATTGTCTGACTGGGAATTCAAAGAATATATGGGGGTTACGTGCACCCACAATTTTTGCTACTGCTATACAGTTCCATTGTCTGACTGGGAATTCAAAGAATATATGGGGGTTATGTGCACCCACAATTTTTAATACTGGTATACAGTGCCATTGTCTGACTGGGAATTCAAAGAATATATGGGGGTTATGTGCACCCACAATTTTTACTACTGGTATATAGTGCCATTGTCTGACTGGGAATTCAAAGAATATATGGGGGTTATGTGCACCCACAATTTTTACTACTGGTATACAGTGCCATTGTCTGACTGGGAATTCAAAGAATATATGGGGGTTACGTGCACCCACAATTTTTGCTACTGCTATACAGTTCCATTGTCTGACTGGGAATTCAAAGAATATATGGGGGTTATGTGCACCCACAATTTTTAATACTGGTATACAGTGCCATTGTCTGACTGGGAATTCAAAGAATATATGGGGGTTATGTGCACCCACAATTTTTACTACTGGTATATAGTGCCATTGTCTGACTGGGAATTCAAAGAATATATGGGGGTTATGTGCACCCACAATTTTTAATACTGGTATACAGTGCCATTGTCTGACTGGGAATTCAAAGAATATATGGGGGTTATGTGCACCCACAATTTTTACTACTGGTATACAGTGCCATTGTCTGACTGGGAATTCAAAGAATATATGGGGGTTACGTGCACCCACAATTTTTGCTACTGCTATACAGTTCCATTGTCTGACTGGGAATTCAAAGAATATATGGGGGTTATGTGCACCCACAATTTTTAATACTGGTATACAGTGCCATTGTCTGACTGGGAATTCAAAGATTATATTGGGGTTATGTGCACCCACAATTTTTACTACTGGTATACAGTGCCATTGTCTGACTGGGAATTCAAAGAATATATTGGGAATACAAATACCCTCATTTCTTGCTACTGCCATATAGTGCCAGTGTCTGACTGGGAATTCAAAGAATATATTGGGGTTATGTGCACCCACAATTTTTACTACTGGTATATAGTGCCATTGTCTGACTGGGAATTCAAAGAATATATGGGGGTTATGTGCACCCACAATTTTTACTACTGGTATACAGTGCCATTGTCTGACTGGGAATTCAAAGAATATATGGGGGTTATGTGCACCCACAATTTTTAATACTGGTATACAGTGCCATTGTCTGACTGGGAATTCAAAGAATATATGGGGGTTACGTGAACCCACAATTTTTGCTACTGCTATACAGTTCCATTGTCTGACTGGGAATTCAAAGAATATATGGGGGTTATGTGCACCCACAATTTTTAATACTGGTATACAGTGCCATTGTCTGACTGGGAATTCAAAGAATATATTGGGGTTATGTGCACCCACAATTTTTACTACTGGTATACAGTGCCATTGTCTGACTGGGAATTCAAAGAATATATGGGGGTTACGTGCACCCACAATTTTTGCTACTGCTATACAGTTCCATTGTCTCACTGAGAATTTAAGAATATATGGGGGTTATGTGCACCCACAATTTTTAATACTGGTATACAGTGCCATTGTCTGACTGGGAATTCAAAGAATATATGGGGGTTATGTGCACCCACAATTTTTACTACTGGTATACAGTGCCATTGTCTGACTGGGAATTCAAAGAATATATGGGGGTTACGTGCACCCACAATTTTTGCTACTGGTATACAGTGCCATTGTCTCACTGGGAATTCCACAAATAATTTGGGGATTCATTCACCCTACATCTCAGGCTCTTGCCATTTTCACCCAGGTTGTCAGTGCTGCACCAGCTCGTTCCCAGACAGCTCGGCCCGAAAAACACGTTACCTATATAGAGGATTTGGACAATGAAGACAACATGTTCTAAATCTAATGTCTGCACCTTCTCCAGAATTAAAATAAAGGCAGCGTTTAACTTTCAAATAGCACTGCACAAAGGAAGAGCTTATCAGCTTGTCTCATGACATGCTACTGAAAAGTTTCATTTGTGTATCTTAATGTAAATATAGTTGTATAAGCTTTTTGGGTTTTAGGCACTGCCAAGTTATTTATTACCACCCGCTCCCTTATAATGATGATGACGCCAAAGTCACTGTGGGTGTTCAGAGCTCACAGCTTTGGGTGACATTTGTCTTGCTCTCTGTCGGTACCAGCTGTCTTTTTGGATACCGTAAAGTTATGTTGACTTTATTAACAGCTATAGAAGCTTTAGCCAGGTTGTGACGGTGTGTAACCCTAACAACACTAAGTGGGATACACATTAATAGTCAGTCTATGGACGCTAAACGTATCACTGAAGTAATTTTTTTTCCCTCTCCCCTAATATAAGAAAGGAACAGACATTAGACCTAGACCGGGGTTCGAGGCTTGAAAAAATCCAGTATTATTTGTTCTTCATGATGTGAAATATGTGTTGAAAAGCAACCCAAGATGAAGTCAGCCATGTGTGCCAGTGTGTTACTTGGCATGCCTTTGCTGGCCCCAACTGTAAGGGTCACTCTCCATTTCCTCCATTTTCCACTCCCCTTCACACCATTTGTGGTGAAGCAATGGGATGCACTGAAGTGCACCCTCTAGCCTCGTGTGGGATAGGGACATCAGATGCCACTCCAACCCCCTCGTCTTCCTCCGCCAGCCAACGGTGCGAAGATGAGAGGAGTGTGCTCTGAATGTTTTCTGCCTAGCAGAGGCTAGTTCTCACTTACGAAAATGGCCCCACTTTGACCTGTATATCAGGCACAATGGTGTAGGTTTCAAAGAAACATGGCACCAACAAGTTGGAAAACGTGGGCCATGCGTGGACCGTGTTTGAGTCTGGCAAGCTCCAGATCTGCTACCAGGTTCCAGCCATTATCACAGGTGCAAAAATGCCAGGCCCCAGGTGTAGCAGGGAAAAAAAAATGCCATCTCAGCCAGGATGGCATCCCTGACCTCGGAGGCACTGTGCTGTCTGTCCCCCAAGCTGATCAGTTTCAGCACGGCCTGCTGACATCTCCCCATGCCAGTGTTACAGTGTTTTCCGCTAGTAGCTGGGGTGGAGGTTGCAGCTTCGTAGGGTTTCAGTCTACTCCTGCCATGAATTTTGGCCTGGGAGAGGAGATAGGCCACCCCAGTTTGCACCCGGGGAACAGACTCCACCACATTCACCCTGCCTGTCATTAAAGATAAGCACTGCAGCATCCCTGACCACAGGCGCTTGTCCATGTGTCGGTGGTCAAGTGGACCTTGCAGCAAAGCGCAGAGCTCTGGGCCCGACTGATGTTATGGGACACATGCAGGCGCAAGGCAGAGACAGCACACCAAGAGAAGTAGTAACGGCTAGGCCCAGCATAGGGAGGTGCCCCAGCTGCCATCTGCTGACGGAAGGCCTGGGTCTCCAGAAGCATAAACAAACACCAACATCTCCAGGGCCAGCAGTTTATCGATGAGGCTGTTACAGGCTTGGGCATGGGGGTGGGTTGTATTGTACTTCTGCCTGCAATGAAAAGCTTGGGAAATGTGGAGTGGCTGGGAAGAGGCGCATGATGGTGCAGGCCAAAAGGGCGCATGAGGGTGAACTCCCCAATGTGTCAGAGATAGGTGTGTAGGTGTCCTTGCATCATATACTTGCACCATATTTGGCTTTGGAAGTTAATTTTGTGCCAAAAAGTGGTTAAGACAGCGATCCCTCAGCTACTCCCGTTACACTGTCTATTGAAGTTACCATCTGTGGAAGTGGACCACCATTTCTAAGATCCCAAAGGAAGCAGGCAAGAGATGTGCAGTTCAGAAAAAAAGATGAGAAAATAAGTTTAGGCTGTAGAGCACAGAGGGATCGGA
This sequence comes from Leptodactylus fuscus, assembly GCF_031893055.1. Classification (NCBI taxonomy): domain Eukaryota; kingdom Metazoa; phylum Chordata; class Amphibia; order Anura; family Leptodactylidae; genus Leptodactylus; species Leptodactylus fuscus. Next base: position 292,858,458 of record NC_134265.1, read on the forward strand.
GAGGACAGAGTTGGTGTCGGCCAGGTATTCCCACAACATGCGCCTATACTTGTCCCTCCTGGTGACACTAGGCCCCTGAGTGGCAGTAATTTGTCCAGGGGGGGCCATTAACGTGTTCCAGACCTAGGAATAAGTCTTCCAACAGGGTAGAGTTTTGCATGCCTTTGCTTCTACCCACTGTTTTTGCTGCTTAGCTTCCCTCCACATCTACTCTGCTTTCACCCCTAAACATCACCCCAGTTTATGCCTTTGCTTCTACCCAGGTTTTTTGTTGATTTAGCTTCCCTCTACATCTACACTGCTTTAGCCCCTAGACATCACCCCTGTCCATGTGGGGTCGGTGGCCTCGTCATCCACCAACTCCTCTTCCAATTGCGCACTGCCCCCTTACTGCAAACCGCACATGACCACAGCTTGCCTTGATGGCAACTGTGTCTCATGATCCCCACTTAGGTCCAGACAAGTCGGTGGCGGGTCCAAAACCCCAAAATTGAAGGAAAGGAAGGAAATGGCAGATGCTGCAGTATTTCTAACACCTGTTCCTGGTGCTCGGGCCTGGTCTGTGTTGTACCCTGCACCCTGCTTAACGCATCTGCCATATCCGAAGTTGTGCTGAGCGCATGCTAATGTTTCGTGTCCAGTGCAATGGATGGGATGGGATTTCACATAAGTCTGCCACCCATGGCCACTCATGGTTGAGCAACTGAGGGAGTTGACTTTGATGAACCCGAGGGTTTTGGAGTTGGAACTACATCAAAGGTCTGTGCTGCTCACACACTCTGCTCAACACATGATATGTTTAGTGCCAGCAGTGTGGAGACGTCGCACAACAGCCGTTGTTCCAGCAGGTACAGGCGTTGTAGGAGTGCATAGAGGCTAGCAGCGGCAACTATACACTTTAAAAACTATCCGCACAAGCACCACACTTTCACCAGTAGCTCAGGAACATTGGGGTACCTTTTTCAAAAGATTAGCAGCAATGAGTTAAAAACGTGGCCCAGGCATGGAATATGTTGCAGGCTGCCAAGCTACAGAGCCAATCCCAGGTTACGGCCATTATCACACATGACAACATGCCTGGGCCCAGGTGCAGTGGCAAAAACCACATTGCCGTCTCATCGAGGATGGCATGACTCACTTTGTAGGCAGTGTGCTGTCTGGCCCCCAAGCTGATGAGCTTCAGCACGGCCCGCTGACGTCTCCCCACACCAGTGTTGCAGCGTTTCCAGCTCGTAGCTGGGGTCAATTTAACAGCGGAGGAGGGTGGTGTTTCAGCCCTCCTCCCAGGAATGTTGTGTGGGGAGACAAGTCAGGCCACCACATTTTGCGACCCGGTCCACGCCTCAACTACATTCAACCACTGTGCCCAAATTGAAAGTTAGCGTCCCTGTCCGCATGCACTTGTCCATTCGTAACTGGTCACATGGAACTTTAGGGCTAAGCGCTGAATTTAGGGACCGCCTCATGTTTGGGGGAAAGTGCTGGTGTGGACGGCACAGTGCGGTGGCGCAGTAGACACTCTGCCCAAAAAGGGCAGAGTGTCCCCCAGCCGGGATTCCAACATCTCCTGGGCCAGATTTCTTGAGATGAGGCCGTTGAAGCCTTGGGCATGTGGGTGGGTTGCGCTGTACTTTAGCATGAAATGAAAGGCTTGGGAGATGGGGAGTTGCTGGGAAGAGGCGCATGATGGCGCGGGCAAAAGGAGAAATGGCAGGAAAAGGTGAGGATAAGGGTGAACTCCCCAAAGTGTCAGAGGCAGATGTGGAGGTGTCCTGGCTCCTGGTCTGGACTGCAGCGCCAGCCCTGTCAACAGTGGAAGAGGCAGTGGCCGCCAGGCCAAACGACGATCATCCTGCGCTTGCTCTCACCCACTGAGCCCAGGGGCAGCGGGGATAAACAAATTGCCATCTCATCCAGGATGGCATCCCTGACCTCAGAGGCAATGTGCTGTCCGTCTCCCAAGCTGATGAGCTTCAGCCCAGCCTGCTGATGTCTCCCCACACCAGTGTTGCAGCGTTTTCAGCTCGTAGCTGGGGTCAATCTAACAGCGGAGGAGGAGGAGGGTGGTGTTTCAGCCCTCCTCCCAGGAATGTTTTGTGGGGAAACAAGTCAGGAAAATTCTTGAAACGGGAGAGTTTTGCATCTTTGCCCTTGCTGCCTATGGACATCCCTTTGCCTCTAGCCACCATTTTCCCTGCTTTGCTTGCCTCCACATCCACACTGCTTTTGCCCCTAGACATCACCCCAGTCCATGCCTTAGCTTGTACCCCCAGTTTTTCCTGCTTAGCTTGCCTCCACATCCACACTGCTTTTGCCCCTAGACATCACCCCAGTCCATGCCTTAGCTTGTACCCCCAGTTTTTCCTGCTTAGCTTGCCTCCACATCCACACTGCTTTTGCCCCTAGACATCATCCCTATCCATGCCTCTTCCCCTAGCCATAACTCTGCCACCCCTGGAAACTCATGGTGCAGAAACTTTGGTTGCTGACTTTGAGGAACCCTTGGGTTTTGTAGATGGAACTCCATCAAAGGTCTGTGCAGCTCACACACCCTGCTCAAGATATGGTATTGTAGGGTTTCAGCGTGTGTGAATGACGGACAACAGCCTGTGTTTGGACAGATGTAGGCCTTGCTAGAGTGTTTTTAGGCTAGCAGCGACTCCTGTGCACTTGCAAAAGTGGGCGCACAAGCGCCGCATTTTCAACAGTAGCTTCGGTACATTTGGGTATGTTTTTAAAAAACTTTGCACCACTAGGTTAGACGTGGGCCAAACATGGAACGTGTTGGAGGCTGGCAAGCTCCAGAGCCGCTACCAGGTTCCAGCCATTATCACAGGCGTAAAAATGCCAGGCCCCAGGTGTAGCAGGGAAAAAAAAATGCCATCTCAGCCAGGATGGCATCCCTGACCTCGGAGGCACTGTGCTGTCTGTCCCCCAAGCTGATGAGCTTCAGCACCGCCTGCTGACGTCTCCCCACACCAGTGTTTTAGCGTTTGCCGCTAGTAGCTGTGGTGGAGGTTGCAGCGTCGTAGGGTTTCAGTCTACTCCTGCCATGAATTTTGGCCTGGGAGAGGAGATAGGCCACCCCAGTTTGCACCCGGGGAACAGACTCCACCACATTCACCCTGCCTGTCATTAAAGATAAGCACTGCAGCATCCCTGACCACAGGCGCTTGTCCAAGTGTCGGTGGTCAAGTGGACCTTGCAGCAAAGCGCGGAACTAAGGGCCCACCTGATGTTGAGTGACACGTGCTGGTGCAAGGCGGGGACGCCACACCGGGAGAAGTTGAGACGGCTAGGGACGGCATAGTGAGGTGCCACAGTTGCCATCAGGTCCGGGAAGGCGGGAGTTTCAACAAGCCGGAACGCCAACCTCTCCTGGGCCAGCAGTTTAGCGATGTTGGCGTTCTAGGCTTGCGTGGGTGGGTGGTTAGCGGTGTATTTCTGCCGGCGCTCCAATGTCTGAGAGATGGTGGGTTGTTGTAAAGAAGCGCCTGATGGTGCCTTTGATGGTGCAGGAGAAGGAGATAAGACAGAAACAGGGGAGGATGAGGGAGAAGTCAACAAAGTGGCGGAGGCAGATGAAGTGATGTCCTGGCTCGTCCTCTGGAGTGCATCGCCAGCACTGTGAGCAGAGGCAGTGGCATGAACGGCGGGCGACGTTTGTCCTGCCGTTGCTGCCTGCCACTGATTCCATTGCTTGGATTCCAAATGACGGTGCATTGAAGTGGTGGACAGGTTGCTCTTCTCAGGGCCCCTACTCGATTTCGAGAGGCAAATTGTGTAGACGACACTATATCTGTCCTCGGCGCATTCCTTGAAAAAACTCTACACCTTCAAGAAACGTGCCCTCAATGGGGGAGTTTTTCTGGGCTGGGTACAAAAGGGAACATCTTCGGACATTCCGGGTCTGGCCTGGCTTCGGCAAAGCAGCTGACCTCTGCCTCTGGACATGTCTCTGCCTCTAGCTACCCTTTTTGGTGCTGCACCTGCCTCAACATCCACACTACTTTCCCAGCTTGACATCTGCCTTGTCCAGGTGGGGTCGGTGTCCTCGTCGTCCACCACCTCCTCTTCCAACTCCTGTCTCGCCTCCTCCTCCTGCACAATGCGCATGTCAACTGGCTGCCCTGACAGCAACTGCGTCTCATCGTCGTCGATGAGGGTGGGTTGCTGGTCATCCGCCACCAAATCGACCGGAGATGGAATGGAGGAGACTCTAGTGTTTGAGCATCTGGACACAGATACTCGTCTGTTAGGTCCGTGGAATCGCGAAATGGAGGGGCAGGTTGCGGTACAGTCAAAGGAAGGGAGAACAGCTCTGGGGAGCAGGGACAGTTGGGGTTATTGTTCTGGGAAGATTGGGAATTTTGGGTGGAAGGAGGACAAGACTGTTGGGTAAGAGGAGGTAGAGGCTGACTGGCTGGTGGACAATGTGCTTTAAGCGTTATCTGACAGCCATTGCAAGATCTGTTCCTGGTTCTCGGGCCTACTAATCTTTGTACCATTCAGCCTAGTTAATGTGGAACTTTTGTGCAAAGCGCAGAACTTAGGGCCCGCCTGATGTTAAGGGACACACGCTGGTACAAGGCTCAACTCACCCTAAGTGCCAAAAACACTGCTGGTGCAAGGCTCTACTCATGCCAAGGGCCTCAATCTCTGCTGGTAGCTCAGCTTAAGGTCATGTAACTTTGTTTGGAAGGGCTCATGTTAAGGGCTAGAAAAGTGAATTTTGGAAGGTCTTACCACATCACACACACACACACACACACACACACACACACTCAAAATGACAGTTAAGGGTGAGGGCTTTTGGAATTCCCATTGCCTATTCCATTTGTGGTTGTCATGGGGAACGTGATTTAAAGGGGTGGTTGTTACTGTTTGTTGAGCTTAAATTGGGGTTTGTGTCCATCCATTTGGGGAGTAAAGAAGGTTTCCAGGTATTTTCCCACTTTGATAGAGGTTTTTTTGAATGTGGAAAGTGTGTAGTTGTTAGGCAGTGATGTTGGGGTAATAGAGGGTCTTTGGTGTGTTAGATGCCCCCAGACATGCTTCCCCTGCTGTCCCAGTGTCATTCCAGAGGTGTTGGCATCATTTCCTGGGGTGTCATAGTGGACTTGGTGACCCTCCAGACACGGATTTGGGTTTCCCCCTTAACGAGTATCTGTTCCCCATAGACTATAATGGGGTTCGAAACCCGTTCGAACACACGAACATTGAGCGGCTGTTCGAATCGAATTTCGAACCTCGAACATTTTAGTGTTCGCTCATCTCTACTCATGGACAGTCACAATGCACAGCGGTGAGATTGAGCACTAATATAGAGCTACATTGTGCATGGTTCACTTAATAAAAGAACTACAACAACTTTTTAAGGAGGAAAGGGGGGCTGACAAACTGTTGCATGTTGCTAGTTAATTAAGATGGAAAATATTTATTTTAGGCTAGATACAAAGAAGAACATTTAGTTAGCGTCCCTTTCCTTGTTCATGAACATAGAGAGAGAGAGAGAGTGTGAGAGAGAGAAAGAAAAAGAGAGAGAGAGAGATTACTTTAAAGGGGCTCTATCATTGGGAAAAGTCATTTTTAACTAAGCACATCCTTTCAAAGCCTTAAGAAAGGCTATTCCACACCTACCTTTTGTATGTTAATTGCCTCAGTGGCTTTTGAATTAGCCCGTTTTTATTCATATGCTAATTAGCTTCCAGCCAGCACAGGAAGTTCCCAGCAGCTTCGTCTCTGCTATTCTGCACGATCAGACTTCCAGGGTGCACCGAGAGGCTAATTAGCATATGAATAAAAACTGTCTCATTCAAAAACCACTAAGGCGATTTACATACAAAAGGTATATGTGGAATAGCCTTTCTAAAGGCTATGCAAGGATGTGCTTATCTAAAAATGATTTTTCCCAATGATAGAGCCTCTTTAATTGATAAATGCAAGCCAGTTCTGGACTTAAAGAGTTTTCTCTATCGTAGATATGTTTGATATATCTACAGGACATGCCATAAATGTCTCACAGATGAGGTCCAAGCTTTGGCCCGCCACCACCCATACCACCTGGTAATCCGGCTGCTGCATCCAAATAAAGAATAAGTGAAGAAGTGTTCACTCATGATGCTCCCAATTTATTTGTGTGGAAGTCATGGAAATTTCTATGCATAAATCTCTATTCTCATCTCTATTCATGACATATTAACATTGTAAAATTATAAGCATTCTTTAAAATTACTTATAGGAAGTTGATATCATAGGCCAACCATTCAAACTGATGGTATGTGTAAAGTGCAACCTCGCACCATTGCATAAAATGCTCATGAAGGAATTTGGAGAGAAATTTGAAGCAGAAGACTTCTGCCTTAGGCTGAGTTCACACAGAGCTTTTTGGACAGGATTTTGACGCAAAGGCCGCCTCAGAATCCAGCTCCAACAAACGCTTCCCGCGGCTAGTTGCGATTGGATACCAGTGCATTGCATCATCATTCCGCTGCAGATTAGGCCCAAATGAATGGGCCTAGTTTCAGGGAGTCTTGAGCCGCAGACTCCGCAGCAGATTCAGCTGCAGAATCCACTTCAAGATACGGCAGCTCACTTCTCGGGAAAAAAATGCTAACGGAAAAAAGAAGTGAACAGCTCCCATTGAAGTCATGGGGAGGTGTTTTTTGGAGCCGGATTCTGAGGTGGATTCTGCGTCAAAATCCAGTCCAAAAGTCTCTGTGTGAACTCATCCTTAGATTTCTCTCTGAATTCTGTCTCTGTGCAACCCACAGTGGTTTGATTGCTTGTTATATTCAGAAACAAAGGCGTTTATAAGCGCTAGTCTAATGTTGCAAGTTCTGCAGCTGAATGTGCCGCAAAATCTGTAGGAAGATCAAGTTCCATGTTTCTTTTTTTCACCTTCCTGATAAAAGAAGGATCTCTCCCTGTTTCAGTTTGAAGGGTTCTGTTGTAGTAGAGAGGAAACAAAGCTTGCTTAAAAACATTATTAGAAATAGTTTACAGATATTCTACTTAGTTTTTTTCCCCATAATTTTTTGGGTAATTTTTGACATTGTTGTATTATTATGTGATATTCTAAATATTTCTCTAGTAGTTTTACTTTAATTCTGCCTAACAATGATGTCCCTTCCTGCTCTATTTGCACATTGTTTTATGTGTTTCGTCCAAGGGCAGGATGTTGCTACTTCCTGAAAATGAGTAGACAAGCAAAAATTAAAAAAAAGAAAGAAAATAACAAATGGGAGCCAAAACTTCCTAAAATGAGCAATTAACAATGTACACAGAAACAAATACAAACAAAGCATTGGGCAGATATGCATGCAGAGGGTTCTCATTCAGTTTCACATTCTAAAACTCATAGTTATGGGTAGAATGAAGTCAATAGGGAAGATTCATGAAACATTCTAACAAAAACACTGTCTTTGTTGTCCATAGCAACCAATCATGGCACAGTTTTCATTTTGCAGGAGTACTATAAGAAATGAAAGACATACTGTGATTGGTTGTTATCAGCAACAACATCTCTTTTTAATTTTAGAAGGTTTCAGAAATCTCTAAGAATAAAATGAAAATAGGCCCAGGTAGATTATATTATTATTTGTATAAACTGTATATATAGGCAAACCTCTATTGGAGGTAATTGATGGCTGGTCTAGATATCTTATTTATTTATGTAGATTGTGAGCCCCACATAACGCTCACAATGTAGATTTTTCCCTATCAGTATGTCTTTTTGGAATATGGGATGGAAATCCATGCAAACACAGGGAGAACATACAAACTCCTTGCACATGTTTTTATGCCCTTGGCGGGATTTGAACACCAGGACTCCAGCACTGCAAGGCTGCAGTGCTAACCACTGAGCCACCGTGTGGCCCCTAGTTATCTTATTTTGGACACACGACAATAGTTGCAAAGTTGATAGGCACAAAGAAGATGACTATCTACATGAGGGAAGGATATCATCACAGATATCTCTATAACACCCGCTAAACAAATGTTGATGAGCAGATTTCCAAAAAGTAATTTCAGGTCTGATTTCATTGGATTAGGTATCATATTCCATTTTTTTCTTTTTTATGTAGATTGTGAGCCCTATATGGGGCTCACAATGTACATTTTTCCCTATCAGTATGTCTTTGGAGTATGGGAGGAAATCCACGCAAACACAGGGAGAACATACAAACTCCTTGCAGAGGTTACAGTGTTAACCACTGAGCAACCGTGTTGCCTGTCATCAGGTTCCATTCTGTCAGAACAAAGCCAGTCTTAACTGAATGTGATCTAAATGCCCCGAAGAGTTAGGTATGTCACTGTCACATCTCCTACTAATGTATAAAACTCCTTTTAAGCTCAACGCCTGTAGAGTAATGTCAGAGTCACAGCAACATACACTATATTAACACCAGCACCTACCTCTTAGACTGCTTTCACACTATACTTTTTGTAATGTATTTCCATGCCTTCTCTGATCTGTGTGTTGTGTGCCATCTGTGTGTTACCCTTTTTTTATTTGGCATGTGCAAAAAAAAAGTACTTGATTCTGTTTTTTTCAGCAATCACCTACACATGTAATGATCACTAAAGGATCAAGCAAGCATGATCTGCCTGTGAGATTAATCTTACTGTCAGCTGTTCCATTGAATTGCCGGGAGTGCCTGTGTTCATTTGCTTGTCAAGTGCTGCCCAGAAATTAATATGAATAGTCAACGGCTCCTGCCTCACCCCTGCCCCAACCTAACACTTTAATGTGATAATATTACTCCCAGTCACATTGGCAGTGACTTGTAGTAACCCTGATGTTATAGCTAGTAGAGGGACTCCTATTTAGCTTTGGGAGTCCCTGCACTAGCTCCTTCTGGCACAGGGGACCTTTGAGATGTAAAAGAATTATCATCTCATCCCTAGGGCCCCAACCAGAATAGAAACTAGAGTACATTGAACTTTGGATTCTATTAAGGGGGCTCTATCATTGGGATGTCATTTTTAACTAAACACATCCTTGCATAGCCTTTAGAAAGGCTATTCCACACCTACCTTTAGTATGTAGATTGCCTCAGTGGTTTCTGAATAAGTCTGTTTTTATTCATATGCTAATGAGCTTCCAGCCAGCACAGGAAGTTCCCAGCAGCACTCATCTCTGCTATTATCTCCTATATGTGTGCAAACAGGAAGCAGGAAGTCAGCATCAGCAGCCGCAGCCTGTGCCATAGGAAAAAAATAGCAAAGAGGGTGCACGATGCAACGTGCACCAGTCTAATTAGTTCTGTCGCTTATCCATGTTGTGGAATCAAAAGCTTATAAACTGACTTTAAATTCATCCATTGGTTTTTAGAAATGACTCATATGAAAGCTGAAACCCTCCCAAATGTTTTTTTTTTTGTTAAGAAAATAAATTGGCTTCACTGCTGAAATATTGATCATTTAATGAACACAGAAGGTCAGACTTCAGCAAGACAAAAGTTTTGTCGCTCACATAAAGTAATGTTAAAATCAAACCAATAATTCAGTTCAAATACAAAGATGTTTCCTAACATTGGTGAATGAAGTTGTGGTGCTATTAGAGCCATATTTAATATTTTGTGTGACTCCCATGCGTTTGAATAACTGCATCCATGCGTTTCGACAATGATTCATACAATTTATTGATGAAGTAATCAGCAATAGCAAAGAATGCAGTCTAACATACCTCCCAGAGTCGTCTGCCAAGCTTCCTTTTTCATCTTACCCCAGACATGCTCAATGATGTTCATGTCTGGTGACTGGGCTGGCCAGTCCTGGGGCACCTTCATCTTCTTTGCCTTGAGGAACTTTTATGTAGAGATGGATGTATGAGATGGAGCACCATCCTGCGGCAAAATATGACCCCTTTTATGATTGGGAATGTAAGAGGAAGCTAATACTTGTTGATATTTTAGGCTATTGATATTACCTTCCACCTTGCAAATGTTTTGCATACCCCCATACTGAATGTAACTCAAGACCATGATCTTACACCCAGAAAACAGTTAAGTTTGGTGGTGGAATCTTGGATTCATATGGGCTGAAGTATTTGTGATGGCTGTGATGTAATTCAACTGGAGATTCATCTGAGAAATCCACCTTCTGCCACTTTTCCAGCGTCCATCTGTTTAGTAGGCTGTGGGCCTTTAATTGCCTTTAGTTTAGTGATGGCTTCTGGGCACTGATTCAACCATGGAGGACATTTTGAGACAGAATCCTACAAACTGTTCTAGTTGACACAGGGACTTCAGGTGACCAGGCCTATTGGAGCTCTGCTGCAGTGGAAGAGGGGCTGGCTTTTGATTTTCTAATCAACAAATGTTCCTAATGAGCAGTTGTCTTGCAGGGTCTGCCTGACCAAGGCTTGTCAAAAACATCTCCATTCTGTTCAAATCTTTTTTTTAATTCTTTGTACTTGACGCTGAGACACATTACAGGTGCCAGCCACCTCTGCAGGGGATCTGGTCTTCAGCCTTTTGATAATCAAGGCTTTGGTCGCAGGGTTGATTTTTGGCATGTTGTCAGAGGTGAAGTTGCAGTTCAAGTGAAGGTTTGGGGTGCTGGAGTTCTTCTTATACACACCCAATAATTAACCGATCAATTAGTGAGCACCGGTGAGGTTGTACACTAGGATTGGGGGCATCACATGACAAGGCGACAAAACTTTTGTCTTGCCAAAATCTGACCTTTCTGTGTTCATTAAATGATCAATATTTTGCCATTGAAGCCAATTAATTTTCTTAATAACAAACACATTTGGGAGGGTTTCAGCTTTCATATGAGTCATTTCTTAAACCAATAGAAGAATTTAAAGTCAGGTTATAAGCTTTTGTTTCCACAACATGGATACGTGACAGAACGTTTGTCAGGGACTGTATCCAGCACTCTGCTTCTTATGGTTTCTTTAAAACGTAGCTTTTATTGTTTGGTCAAAAGGTTAAAAGATGGAAACAAAATCCATGATGGATAGGCAGGATACTAAAAAGCCTAGCCTGCCTATCCTGCCTGTATACCATGGATTTTGTTTCCATCTTTTAACCATTGTCAAGATTATGACCAAACAGTAAAAGCTATGTTTTAAAGAAACCACAAGAAGCAGAGTGCTGGATATATTAAACCACTAAGCCCCAACTAGTCGCTTGTAGGATCTATGCATCTGGCTAGCTAGCCATTGGTCACTGCAGACACTGTGTACACTAGTAGCACCTAGGATGTCCTAGCATTAGTATAGCCTGGTAGTAGGGTTCAAAACCATGCCACTGGATTGCATTATGGTAAACAGTCATATCTTTAATAGGTTTTTTCCCTGTTTATATGCAAACAGCATATAAACAAGAGATAAAAAAAGACAACTCACACCTATTAATTGGAAATATACTCCGGAAATACATGAAAGTATTGGACAAAGGGAGGAAACACGGTGTTAATGTAATTGAAACTTAAGGCAACAAAGTAGAATCTTGCACTTGTCCAAAAATTTTTGAAAACAAACCCCTATTTCACATCCAGAATAGACCAGCTACATCAAAAGCTACACCTGCAATATATAAAGAGTTGGAGATCTCTGTCCAAGGGCTTGGGTTTGTTGGTTCATCCAAGCACCTGTCTGGAGTAATTTAATCCCAGTTTGAGGAATCCTCTTCTTTCTTTTTCCTGTATTTTATACTACTTCAATACCACTTTATTTCTCACCTTTGTTACTTACTTCTGCCGGTATTTCCAGTAGTTTTTCCCTTTTTCATTCTTTTATTTTTGCTCTGTCATGACACTCTATAAATTACTTCTGGCAGATTGTGAAGTTACCATGCTATGAAGTGTGTATGTGCTATGGCCCCTATTAATATATTTCACGTTTCTGTGTCAAATATGAGAAATGCTTACAAATACAGAATTAAGAAGCAGATTGTAACTTCGGGGCAAAGTATTTTATTACTGGTGGCTAGAAAATGAAGATTAAAATTCTACGACAGCTGCGGCCTCAGTCAGTCAATTGGAATGTAGGTAATAAAAACATTAACAGCTGCTGCACACCAAGAACCCACAAAGGTTAGTGCAGGTGCAGCCTTCACCTCTACTGACATTTACTGCACATGTATTGGATAATACAAACTGGAATTTACCAATGTCTCATTTACTCCCCATGATATATCAGATTTTTTTTCAGATATTATTTTCCTCGTGCATCCTACCAGCGCCTTGTTCAATCCTCGCCATGTCTTCAGTCAGTTAGGTGCATGATATCTTCGGTAAGTGCTGTCATTCCTCATAACACCCCTAATGTTTCAAGAGGAAATTGTGCACCAAAGTAAATTAATTGGATACATATTGTGATCTTCTTCTCCTCTTATGAAACAAAACAACATACCGCAGAATGTTGTATGGATTGGCAAAGTACCGTAATACATTTAACATGGCCTTATATTCCCAAATACACAATATTTTATTCTTATGTCTTGCCATCTACTCTGTATGGTGGATATTTACATGGTGATGGTTGAGCGCTGCGGTGGAGAGTATGCCATCATGAATTATTACTCAACTTGGACGACTATGCCTGTTGTCATATCAATGGAAAGAGGAAAAGCCATATGGGGCGTAGTCACATCTGGAATTTAGTATATAAAAAGGCTTTATAACTGTGGAACAGAAAATGGGATCCTTTTGCATTGGGGACCAGCAGCTTAAAGTCATACATCTGCCAATGAATTTAATAAGTTCTGAATTATTAATTACATAAACAAGAGAATTAAAAGAAAAATAATAGAACAAAGCGCAGTAACAGACAGAAATTTATGGCGTGGGGACTGGATAAAAATGTTTTATTCAAAAAGCAGGAGTGGCCCTACATATACATAAATGCATGAATGAACTCTGAATGGCCATACAGAATATTAGACTATAAATCCAAAAGCTATATAAATTAGCTGAGAATGTGCTTGATAACTGTTTGCATCTTCTCATAGTTCTCACATTTCCCAAAAATAACATCATTCTGTAAAACATGAAATATGACTTCAAACTCTACTTAACCCATCTACTTTATGAAAGATGCCAACACAAAGAGTCCAGAAGCTTTACTTGTTTTCATGGTCTAAAAACAAGGACTGTTTTTTCTAACTTTTTTTTTTTTTAAGTTTAATTTAATGTGCACTAGACTTATCAAGTTTTTTTTTTTTTGCCTGTTTTAAAGGCTTTTACACAAGGATCATCACACTGCTTTTACATTGGAGAAAGTGTTTGTGTTTTATCAGTAGTAACATCTTATAATTAGAGATGAGCGAGTAGTACTCGATCGAGTAGGTGTTCGATCGAATACTACGGTATTCGAAATACTCGTACTCGATCGAACACTACTAGCTGTTTGAAGTTAAGATTCGATGCAGAACCAGCGTTGATTGGCAGAATGCTATACATTGCCAATCAATGCTGGTTCTTCTCTTACCTTTAGAAGTCTTCTCCCTGCGCAGCGCTCCCGCGTCCTCTTCCGGCTCTGTATTCACTCTGCCAGGCATCGGGCCTGGGCAGAGTCGACTGCGCATGTCCGTATGTAGTGTAATATTTGCATATAACACACTGTTTTATGTAAAAGTAGACACAGGAGTTGGTTCAAGCCACATTTTTAAGTGGACAAAAGGCCTTGCCATAAAAACAATGTGTTATTTTTTTTTTCCCTGAAAAATCAAACCCAAACTTTTAATATGACACTTGCAAACCATATAATTGTATTACCTTGCAAAACTGAGTAGAATTAACCCCTTCCTGCTGCAGCCAGGCTAATTTTTTGCAGAACAAATCACTGCCTGTTCATTCAATATTCTTCTTTGAAAAATGACAAATTAAGAGCCGCCATTTTTGAATTTTATTCTGCTATACCGTTCTGTATGTAGTGTATGGGATAAAGGTTTATACATCTTCATAGTTCAGGTATTTTCAGACTTGTTTATGGATGGATTTTTACTGTTTCTTTTATATGTGGACAAACTAGGGGTGATTTGAATTTTTACTAGGTGATTTCGGTTTGAGGAATGACAATGATGGTGGAGTCCCTATGCTGCTGGTCTTCAGATTACTGCTTGGTCTCTATGCTTAGAAGAAGTAATGGAGTCCTATAGGTGGCCCTATCAGTGATTGACAGCCTTCCCTCTATGACTGTGAATACAGAGATAGCTGTGAATAAATGGTAGAACCGCCAACTGGTCTCAGTTCCTCCTTCCCAACACAACAAGAACAAAGAACTTAAATGATTTAAAGAGTCTTTTACCACTAAATTATATATCGATCTGCTCAGATCCTTCTTCTCTGTAACAAGTTCCCTCTAACCATTTCTGAGTATCACCTGCATTTGCATGGTATATATTTTTATGGTCCGCACAGTCACCGTGTGCCTAGTAGTCTTATTGCCCCGTTATGGCTGTAGGCCAGAAGTCTATATTGCTACATTTCAATGTTTTTATCTTTGTTCCTGTGACATCCTATCACAGAGATATTCATATATTCCTGGAATGGAATCCTCATCCTATTAAGGCATCTTGAGTCCTGTTCCCATGTATGTCATCTGTGTTATTGTTTCCATGGCAGCCTGAATTCCTGTTCCCATGGCGTCCAGCTCCCTGTATTATTCCGAAGTCCTACTTCTCAAATGATGAACCTGTGTTGACATGGTAAAGTCTGACTTTGATCTGTCTTAGTGATTTGGTACCGTTGTGAATTCCTGTTGTTCACCTGCTCAATGGAGTCTTTCTTCTGAGATGGCCAACTAGACTTAATCATGGAAACTATAGAGAAGACATGTTTTGCTCCAGAATATTGACCACCGGGTGGTTTTCACTAAGCATTTAGGTAATACCTTCAGAGACTACTACTGTATTATAAGACATTCCTGGCTGTTTCTGATGCTTAGTCTATATCCATTGTCTAATGATCCAGTCTGAATGCAGATTCTCTTGAAGTACGAGCATTGTTGTGTTCTAAGAACCAAAAGTCACCGCCAATCCAATCTAATTTTAAGTTTATTATCTCATTTCATTATTCATAAGCTCTGGAGATCATAATGTAAAGTTTATAATTTTTTTCCCCATAGCTTGTTCTTATACTGGACGACTGATATGACTATAGTAATAGACATACTGGAATCTGAAAGATTATTCTTGTACAAAAGATCTTTTCTTAATTATTTTTTGCCCAACTTTCAGACAACAATTTCAAAACAGGGTTACATGGTGAGATAGTAGATGAGATTGGATTAAGACAAAGGTCCATGAAGTCCAACCTATGACCCTACAGTGTTGATTCAGAGGAAGGTGACAACGATGGATTTCCATGGGTCAGCTAAAATCATCATAAAAATCAATCTAACAAACATTCATTGAGGATGTAACATGCCCTGTCCCTGATTTGCATGTACATGTCCCAAATAAGGGAAGACATTCCCAAATTATGTATAATACTGGCAGAAATATGTGGTGAGCTACGAGGGAGTTATGATTTATTCATTTATTTCTCACATGTGGAGAATACCACACAAGTCAGGATTAAGTTTAGCTGAAATTTTCAATTTTGGAACTCACTTATCCAACTCTTTAAGAAAATAAGGTTAAATCTATAACTAGGATTATTTTAATTTAATAATAGTATAGTTTTCATTGATATTCAATTACTAAAAAGAGTTAAAAGGCCAGTGTCCAATGTCTGATACAAATGAGCACAAACAATACATTCAAGAGGGCATTAAAATCAGAAAAAGGAAAATCTCTAAAAGGTCAAACAATATGCTTTGAAACTAAAATGATCATGCTAATAGGAAGCCTTTACTATTACATAAAAACAACACCAAGAGATGTCTCTTAAAGTCAAATATTAAAACCCTTAGGGAGAGAACCCTCCTTATAAACTTTATGTTTATGATAGTTGCAGAAGCATTTTATTTTATTTAGCTTACTTGTATAGCGCCATCATGTTATGCAGCACTTTTACAGACATTTTAGGCACCGTCCCATATAGGGCTCACAATCTACATTGCCTACCAGTATGTCTTTGGAGGAAACCAGAATACCCAGAGGAAACCCACACAAACATGGGGAGAACATACAAACTCTTTGCAGAGATTGTCTTTGGTTGGATGTAAACCTAGGATTCCAGTGCTGCAAGGTTACAGCGCTAACCACTGAGCCACCATGTTGCCCATACCCCTATGTAGTGAGGTCCACCAGTTTGTCATGTAACCCAGTAGCCAGAGGTTTGAATTTATCAGAAAATGGAATTCTAACCTATATAAAAAAAATGTATCTATTCACATTACAATATAGAATTACGGTGGCTCAGTGGTTAGCGCTGGAGTCCTGAGTTTGAATCCCACCAGGAACAACATCTACAAGGAGTTTGTATGTTCTCCCTGTGTTTGCGTGGATTTTCTCCCATTCTACAAAGACATACTGATAGGAAAAAAAATGCACATTGTGATCCCTATATGGGGCTCACAATCTACATTAAAAAACAACAATATAGAATTACATTATAGGTACATTTTCCTGTTCCTTTATTAACAAAACCAAAAGAAATACTACAGTAGGTGCTAACTAAGTTCTCAACCATCCTTACATGCCTGACAATCCATTTGATAGGGGGAAGAAGGAAGCCCTCCATTACAGACAGTGGACATCAACATGCTTGGAAACATCCACATGAAAGATGCTTCACAAATTGCTTGAAAAATTGTTAGCTGTGAATTTGGTCTAGTCTTTTGGTGGTCTCAAGGTGGGCAGATATGTTACCATTACGGAAAGTCTGAGTATAAACTAAAATCAATTACACAATTTACTCAGAATAATAATTTGTGGAATGAATAGATCTGATTTAATAAATTCAGTTAATGGAAGCATAAAACAACAATCTGCTATTTCAAAGTAGAAACATTGGATTTGGCGTTATGCAGGACTATTAAGGCAAAAAATATTTTCATAAAGTTTCCAGTATGTTGACATGCACTGTATAAGAATATTTAATGAAAAATTCTAGCAGATTATTATAGTAAAACGGTGCAGATATTTCAGACCCTGAATTATAGGCTAGGTTCACACCTGTGCCTGCTTTCCATTCAGGGTTTCCACCCCTGAACCAGCTTATAGAATATGGGTTTTTCAGGCGGAAACATGGTGAACCCCATTATAGTCTAAGGGGCTTACGGGTTTCTGTGGGTAACCACTTTTTATGCAGGTTAGGTTTCCATTCTTCGGGTCCCCAATCAGACCCGAAGAACGGAAACCCAGGCACAGATGTAAATCTAGCCATACTCAACACTGGAGGCAGCACAAAGAAATGTCCTGGTTTTATCTAAGCAGACACTTAGAGGCAGACAAGGAAAGCGCCACAATATAGCATAAAAATAAAGGTTGTTCTGACTTGTTCTTTTGTATATTGAAAATATATGGACATCAATATAATGTGACATGTATAAAATATTCCTCAAACACACATGTAAAAGTAAAGACCCCACATAAAGCTTTTTCAATTTTTTTTTCCATGGTACATGTTATTATTTCTTTGTTTTTATGATGTGGATTCTTGTTGTTACCAAGTCATCCTCTAGTAGTTTACAATTGTCCAGAGCCCTGCATAGTACTCCTTTTTTGCTTTCTTTGCCAGCTTTCTCCTTCCAATAACAGCATTTGCAGTGTGTGAAGTTCCTTAGGACAGGCAATAAATATTTGATCAGTGGGAAGTTGATAGCCAGTCCTCACATAATTTAGCCATTTGGTCCATCCAGTCTGTAAACTATATCCTACACAGACTTGTATGCAATTGGCTCTGTGCCCTGTACAGTAGCCAGGCACCAGTAGTGCAGCTCAGGTCCCATCAAAATTTCATTAAATATTCATCTAGAATATATGTCATCATACTGGAAAACTTCTGAAAATATATTTTGGGTTTCTTGTTGGCTCCCCAATGGCCATAAATAACAAAACTTGTTTTTAATAATATTATCACTTGTGTTGTTCAATAACTCATGGGACAGAAAGTCCAGGGTAAACAGTCTTAGGCTGAGTTCACATGGGGATTTTAGGTCTGGATTTTCCGCCTCAGAATCTGGCTCCAAAAAACGCCTCCCATTGACTTCAATGGGAGCCGTTCACTTCTTTTTTTCCACTAGTGTTTTTTTGCCGCTCGCAGAAAAAAGAGGCCCTATCTTGACGTGAATTCCACAGTTGAATCCGCCGTGGAGTCTACGGTGCAACACTCGCTCCTGTCTAGACCCATTCATTTGAGCCTAATCCGGAGCGGAATGCCATGAGTGGATGCTGGTGCACTGCATTGGCATCCAGTCGCAGCTAGCCATTTTTTGGCCCGGATTCTGAGGCGGCCTCCGCTTCAAAATCCGGACCAAAAAACCCCATGTGAACTCAGCCTTATATAGCTATCTAGAAAAGTCAAGTACTGTGATGCATGGAATTGAGAAAAAAGTAGGTTGTAAGGGAAGTGCCAGACAGCAGTTCCCCAGTGCTGTAGATGAACCCTGGAGGAAGGGGCACAAGAGACATCTGAATTATATTTACAGGTGTAAACATTGGGAAATGTCGATGAAGTCAATTGGGTGGCAAAAACATCCTTAAGATTTCTAAACCACATCCTACTTGATTTGACTGACTACTATCCATATTAAAGACTGAGTAACCTCAGATCCCTTCTACTGACTTCAATTAAGAATTGTGCAAAGAAGTGTTTGGGTTCACACTTTTTAATCAAAGCAAGGTTCAGAATCAATCACTGATCCTCAGACATTTAAGGGGGAAGACTCAAGTAGTAGCCATGAAATGGTGGCTGCTGTCCATCCCTACATGCTGCTAAGCAGTGGCATGCATGACTTTATGGCAGACATGACGTCACACCCATATGTGTGTCGCACCTTTAATAATCCCTAAATCTCCAACCTGAAGACAATATAATCTAACTAAAAGAATACAGACATTTGACCAAGAGGATACACACTTTTGAATCAATCAGTATGAAATTTGTATTTATCTGTCTGAAGGCGCAGGAGAAGACCTACACATCAAACACAAGGAGTGCAGAGCAATGAGAAGTTCTACAAGTTCCAAGCTCAAAGCCTATAGGTTAATAAGTGGGACTATGCTCACAGTTTGCTAATACTACTACTACTAATGTCATGTATAATTAAAACATGACCATACGATTTAGATACTTGAACTTTAAATTATTTCTCTCGAATGCCAGACTTGACTCATATTTAAGGTTGAGCCGATCTTGAGATTTCAGGATTGATTTTGAAATCCGATTTCCGATCATTTTCCATTCGAACCTGATCTCAATCCCAATTCTGATCCTAATGCAAGTCAATGGGATTTTTTTTTTGATCGTTTTTTTAAAAGTTATAAAAAGTTACCAAAAAATACATGAAAGTTCTTAGAATGCATATAAAGAGCAAGGGAACACTTAAATGGTCATAAAACATTGTTTTTTAATCACTACACAGCGTGGAGTCCAAAAATTGAAGCACATGAGCCTCAGTTATATGAGTGACCTCTCCCTAAGGAAGCATAGGACTTAAAATAATTTTTTTTCAGTAGAGTGGATTCCAAAAAGTTAAGCACATGAGCCTCTGAAAAATTTTAACCTAAAAAAAAAAATGTATGTGCAGGAGGAGCTACAGAAAATCTATGAGACATTTTGTAACAACATTGATTTTTTTTATAATGCCAATGGTGTGTTATAGTTACATAGTTGAGGTTGGATAAAGACATTAGTCCATCAAGTCCAGCCTATAACCCTACAATCTCCTAAAGTGTTGATCTAGGGGAAGGCAAAAAACCCCATGAGGCTCATGCCAATTGCCCCATTTCAGGGGAAGAAATTCCTTGCCGACTCCAAATCTGGCAGTCAGTATAAAAACCCAGGATCAACGTGTCCTTAAAATCTAGAGTCCATAACCGGTTATATTTTTCTCTTCAAGAAAGGCATCCAGGCCCACTTTGAACTTGTTTAGTATAGCTGTTCTCAATCCAGGACTCGTTCATCTTTATAAAACTCAGGCGATTGACATTGTCAGCAGAGAGTCTTGTCCGAAGCTCTGTGACAACACCACCAGAAGTGCTGAACAGTCGTTCTGAGAAGACACTATCTGCTGGACAGGAATGTAACCCCAGCGCATACTGGGCAAGTTCAGGCCACATTTCCATCTTCAACACCCAGTAGTACAGCAGGAAAAACTCTTGTGGTAAGATGTCTATGTGCGTTTTCATATAGTCTTGCACCTGCAAAAAATGCTGTCTCCGGTCTGATACCTCTACATTTAATGTTGGTGTAGTAGGCCTCAACAAAGACAGCCAAGCATTAGCCATTATGCCCACACTTCCCTTGTAAGAGGCTGTGCTTCTGTCTCTGGGACCACCATGGCGTTGTGAAAGGTGTGCAGGAGTTGGAGATGATCTTGACTCACTGCTTTCTGTAGGAAATGTGTCCATTAAGTCGTCCAACAGTTTTTGATGGTACATATCGATATCCCTATAAGCCTGTGGTGTGATGGAAATGAATCCTGGAACTTTATCCCTGAAGCGAGGATCAAGTAGGGTTGCCACACAGTATTCAGGATCTGCCAGGATGTTTTTCACACGTTTATCTTCCAGAACACAATTTAGCATGAAATGACACGTGTGCCGATATACCTGGTGGCGATTCATGACTGTCCAAATCATCTAAGCTGACTATAGTCTCTTCTGCATCTCCCCATCCACACACAATGCCTCTTGACTGGGACTGCTGGAATGACTCCTCCTCAGTGACATCAATCTTCTGATCCATATCGCCCTCCTCCTCCTCCTCTGAATAAGTACCTACAAAGGCTATTCGAGTCTGTGACCCAGTCTCCAACCATTGTCTGATCCGTCCAGCCCTGGTGTCATGGTGGCCATGGTGGTCTTCCAAGTCCTGGCTGTTTTCCAAGAAAATATCCTCTTCCTCCTCTGTTGCACATACCTGATCCCTCAAAGTTATGAGGCTGTCCTTCAATGTGCACAAAAGTGGCACAGTCATGCTGACGCTGGTGTTGTTTGCACTGACCACTTTTGTGCAGTATTCCAGACACTGAAGAACCAAACAGACGTCATGCAGCTGTTCCCACTCCACAGCCATAAGATGGAGGTTTACCGGGGGAACATTTGTACGTCGGGCCCCTCTCGTCATCAAAAGATCAATTACTGCTAGCTTCTGTTCGACAAACCTCTGCAACATATGCAATGTCGAATTCCACCTGGTGGGGACATCACATATGAGCCTGTGAATGGGCAAGCAGTGTTTGCGCTGAAACTGAGCCATGAGAGATGAAGCTACCTTGGACCGTCGTATATGAGCACACAATGTTTGTACTTTGTTAATCAGGGTTGCAAGATCGGGGTAGTGTTTCAAGAACGCTTGCACCACCAAACTGAATACATGTGCAAGGCAAAGTATATGCGTCAATGGGACCAAATTTCTACCATTGTCGCAGACCACGTTGCCTATTTTGAGGTCTAGCGGACCAAACCATAACTCAGTTTCAGCAATTATCGCATCTTTGATGTTTTCGGCAGTGTGACTCAGTTTCCCCAAACTAATTAATTTGGCCTTCGCCCGCTAGCATGCCGATACAAATGAGGTGCATTTCCAGCCCCATGATTTGGTGGAGGTTCTGGTGTGGAAGTCATTCCGTCCTCAGAACTCTGAGGAAATGAAGCTTCAAAATTTGTTGAAGGGGAAGTTGGAACCCCCAATGACTTCTGAATGACCCTCCTTCATGTTGGAAGAACAGACGACAAATTGCCGTCAACATTTTGACAAGGGTCAAACATGTTGACCCAATGTGCAGTCAGAGATAGGTGGTGGCCCTGCCCATGCTGGCTAGTCCACGTGTCCGTTGTCAAATGCACACATGCACCAGATTTCTTTAGGGCACGCTTGATCTGTTACTTGACATGCACCTGCAAGTCAGGAACCGCCTTTCGTGAAAAGTAGTGGCGGCTGGGTGCAACATATTGGGGCACAGCATGGGCCATCAGGAAGCGAAAAGCCTTTGATTCCACAAAGCGGAAAGGGACCATTTCCAAGGCCAGTAGTTTTGAAATGCTGGAGGTAAGCAGCTTAGCACGCTCATGTGTGGCTGGATATTTTTTTTTCCTTTCCATTACATGCTGGAGGGTGGGCTGAATATTAGAGCCAGAAAGAGAGGAACATGTTGGAGCAATTGGCATGCGAAATTCAGACGTGGCTCTTTGGCCAGTGGTTCCTGTAATTGTTTTAAGCACTGCTGCCTCACACACATGAAGTTGGTGTGTACGTGGCACTGGCATTGGAAAAGTAGGTGGAAGAAGTCGCCAAAGCTCGTGGTGGATCAACGTTCACAGGCACATCCCTGTCTTGACTTTCTTGTTGAATATATTTTTTAAAAAGTGATAGGTGTACAGATTTTAAATGCCTAGGCATAGCATTTGTATTGACGTGCCTAGTGTCCTTACCTCGGCTAAGTGACTGCTTGCAAGTCTTGCATATCACCCTCATTGGGTATTTTCATCTTTGGTGAAATATAACCAAACAGTTTGTTTGGAGCCTATCTTTTTCAGGTTAGCACTTTTAGGTGTTTTAGGTCGCGCAATGCCGGCGGGAGTAGCGTTTACTGATGTGTGTGTTATAACTGGGATTTGTGAATTAATTGAAGGACGTTTTGGTGGCACTGGCAAACGAACTTGAACCTCATCATCAGAACTAGTTCCCTGATCCTCTTCACGTGGAGACCAAGTTTTGTCAACATAGTCATCATCCACTGGCTCTTCTGAACAATCTTCCACACTAACACATGGACTGGCCTGGATGCTGGTGAAGGCAGCCGCATCTGGAATTTGTGTTTCATCATCGTCAGATGACAGCAGTATGTCTGTGAATTTGGACATTGAATGATCAAATAATGCAGCAGATCCCTCAGCTTCTGCCAAATTTGTTGGACAGGTTCATTTAGAATGGGGTGAACTGGATCCCCATTGAACATTTGGCACAGCAGATGACCCAAAGCTTCGTTCAGTGGAATATGAGGAGGAAGTCCTTCCAGAAGAAGATGCTTCAATATCCGAAGTAATAAGTTCTCTGTAGACTGGTTTATTCAGAATAACGGATTCGCCACACACCAGCAATGCTGACGCCTGTTTTTTCCCTTTCACGGCAGGTGGTTGAGCACTGGCCAGAGCACCTCTGTTGGGTCCTTTTACTTTTTTAGCTTTGGGGGGGCATGTTTTTTTTAATAAAATAGAAACTTTCAAGTGAAAAAGCAGTTTTTATTTAGTTGAGTGACTGGAGAGTTCCCTTTTTTGATGAGAACAGCCTCTCTGTTTTTTAGAAAAAAACGTAGATATATGTTTTTTTTAAAAAGGTGAATAAATATATATAAATCTGAGGACAGAGCTGCCTATTGGATGTGGACAGCCGCTGGTTGTCAGAAATGAATGGATGCCTTTTGTGAAAGGTATGTACAGTCTGAGCACTATAACACCCTCACTAGCACAGCTAAACACCTGCCTACACTGACCCTAGCTACCACTGAGATCCTCTCCCTGGCTAGTATGTGCAGCAAAATGTGGCATCAGCATCATCACCGCCCTTATATAGAGGGGTGTGATGATGCTGCCGCGAACCAATGAGATTACTGCCCATAGCTAACATGGTGCCTGAGTTACAGGCATCATGCTAGCTGTTCCCACAATGATTGGCCAGTAGCCAAGCATTTTGGGAACTTACCTCCAACCTCAATCCTGCCAGAAAAGATCGGGTCTAGAATTCCGATAGCGATCGTGAAATTTACTCGATCGCCTCTCGGAATCCGATCTTTTCCGAACCTGATCGCTTAACCCTACTCATATTGATATGTACATGTGACGCTAGGTTCACACTAGCGCCCGGAGTCCGTTCTGAGCTTTGCATGCAGAAGACGGAAAGCTGTCAGACCGGGTCCGGCCATGTGCGCCAGTGAGCATTTTATGCTTTTCGCTGCGACACCGTTTTTTTAAAAACCGGACACAGAGTACTGCATGTCCGACTCTGTGTCCGATTTAAAAAAAAACGGTTTTGCGACGGAGAGCATAAAAAAACACTCACCGGCGCTCACAGCCGGACATCTTTCAAACCCATTCAAATGAATGGGTTTGAAAGGGTCCTGCATGTTTTTGTCTCCTGCTCAGTTTTGTGCAGGAAACGGAAACCTGCATGAACGGAGACCAGGCGCAGATGTGAACGAGCCCTGAACAAATCTGTTATATGCTACCTGTTTAACCCCGTCCTGCCAGAGGAATTTTTGTTTTTGACTCCCCGCCTTCCAAACCCCATAACTTTTATTATATTTCCATTCACAGAGCCATATGAGGGCTTAATGTTTGCAGGACAAATTGTTCTTCATGATGCTACCATTTATTTTTCTCGGCAATGTACTAGGAAGCTGGAAAAAAATTCAGAATGCGGTGGATTTGAAGAACAAGTGCATTTGAGCGAATTTCTTATGGGCTTCGATTTTGGGGTATTCATTCTGCAGCCAAAATTACATGTCATTTGGATTCTATGTTTCGGTATGATTCCAGGGATACCAAATTTATGTGTTTTTATTTACATTTTACCCCCTTAACAAAAATATAAAACAAAACTGTCCAAAAATTTTTTTTCTCTAAAACTCGCCATATTCTGACACCCGTAACTTAGGCATAGGGTGTCATTTTGTGGGGCTAGGTGAATGTTTTAGTTATACCATTTTGGGGAATTGCTATTCCTTTGATCACTTTTTATTCAAATTTTTATCATTGATGAAACTGTGAAAAAATGGCGGTTTGGCACTGGCAAATCGTGGCGTTTCCGGCCTGTGGAGTCCCAGCCTTAAACTTCATCTGCATACTCCGTCCAATTCAATTTATAATACAAATAGACCTTTATAACTATCGATCCTATCCACATTATAGCCCAAAATCTCAACTGGCAACAATTCACCTGATTTCTTCCTTAAATCAATCACAAATTTTATTTAGTTTTATTCACTTTTAAGAATAGCAAAATTCTTTCAATATTTTGCTGCTCAATTACCCATGACCACCACATCATCTAAAAATTCTTAAGATGAAACTGATCAGATCAATAGTGTTGTGACCCAAAATCCCTAACCAAAACATCAGACACACTGGATTCCATAAGTACTGTATGTATCTACTCAGCGGCCTAATCATCTGCATATTAAATTAACTTATCCAGCAATCACTGTGGCCTACTTGTTTTAAAAGTACTGAAAAAAATAAAAAAACAAATCTCATCGTCATACCACAAACAGTCTCATTGTCTACAAAAAAAAAAAACTATAAACAAATATAAAACCTTAATTTTAGGGCAGGAGGCAAATTGTAATGGGAGGAGATAATTTTCCACCACCAATTTCAAGTGGCCTAACATCAATCACTCACAAACTTTTATAAGGCTCCGTTCCCATGGAGTAACGCGCTGCGCATTCAGACACGTATACACATATCAGAGTATGAGCACTCAAACCAGATCCCATTCACTTCAATGTGTGCCGGCTTACGGGCGCTACACATTGAAATCAATGGGAGGCTTTTTAACCCATTGATTTCAATGTGTAGCGCGCGTGAGCCGGCACACATTGAAGTGAATGGGATCTGTTTTGATTGCTCACACTCTGACACGTGTATACTGTACGTGTCTGAATGCACGGCGGGTTACTCCGTGGGAATGGAGCCTAATATTCAAAGTCAGTACCACTGGGCGATAGCCACCCAGTGATCCTAGGTGTGAAACCTATACCACACATAATGTTTCCAACCTATTTAACCAAACAAAACAACCAGAAGAGCCACTCAACAGCCCCGCACAACCCACACTGCAAAACTGTAGGACGTGCACTGTCTGGTCCTGTAACCTTTCTTTTATTTAACTTCTGCGGTTGCTTCTTAACCACATAAGGACCAGGCAATTTTCCCTGGTTCAAGACTGAACACTCTTTTTGTTTTTGAACATGTAGTTTTTTCTGTGACACATATATGGCTTTGTTTTTATGTTTTTATTTTTGCATATTTTTTATTTTAATATCAGAAAATAAACAAGCACGAGCCCAAATTGGAAGTTCATGTGTATGTGGGATTGAGGGGAATAGCTGCTTACTGAATGATCACTTGAAAAACAGCTATGGGAGTGGGAACCATGGTGAAGAAAGTCAGAAAATACTGTGTTCTCTTGAACCTTTCATTTTTTTTTTTTTTTTGTAAACCAAAAGCTTGCCTAGAAGGTGACCATCTCCTTAAGTCCCTAGCTGCAAAGAATGGGTTAGGTTGGTCAAGCAAATGTATCATTGTGAGTGTACAGGTAATTCTCTGGGCCCACCAGAAAACTTGGGCTCCTGGGTAATTGTTTTACTCTTTATATTGTTTTATTTATTAATTAATTATTCCACCTTCCCTCTTTTCCTGCTCCCTCTTTGGATTTTGGGTGGGCTGCGTTGTTAAGCAATTGACTCTTTCCAGATTTTTCTAGTAGTAATACTGTTTAGGAATTAGGATTCCAGTAAACCCTAAAATTTACTGTCCGAATAAATTACAAAGATTTGTCTTGTAAGAAACATTTTCTATTCTGTTTTATCATATTGGCTGATCAACAAATAATCCATTACGGCCCAGGACAATGCATTTACCTGTACTGTGCACACAAATAATTAAGGTGATAAGATTGAATAGGGTGAAAGGGTTATATAAAACACACAGCAGACAAACCCTAAAGAAGGGGGATTGTATGTACTCAATTGTGGGCACAGAAGATTAAAACAGGTATACCTTGTCAAAACAAAATCTGGATTTGTTGGGTAGCAGTGGGATATTGAACTAATGGACATTTGCACAAACATTGTCTAAGACAGTATTTGTACATAGGTTCTACCATGACCACAATGGCCAAAAATAACTATTCTTGTTACTGAAGATTAAGCAAGATCAACTGCAGGAGCAGTAGTTATGTACACATCGGGCCTGGGGAGTCGAAATTTAGTACTACACCGCACCTATTCAAATAAATAGGTGACCATATAATTCAATACACATTGAGTCCAAGAAACCAAGATCCACTGTTTGTGGCTGCCTTCCAGACTAGCTGTTAGAATATATGTGAATGGTTTTATTTCTTCAGCCTGTGCATGAGTGTTTGCAAGTCTCAGATGAATTGGAACAGTTGCAGAAATGTCATAATTCTGCAGCATGTAAATGTACTCTTACAGTACTATTACCCCTCTTTCACATCTGCGTTTGCTTATCTGTAAGGGGAGTCCGCATGGGGACCCCCAGAAAGGACTACCAAATGCATTTGCAAGCGGTGTGCAGTGAAAGCACACAGACCCCATAGACTATAATGTGCTTGCACAGAACATGTAGACATAAAAGTAGATTGTGAAGTACTTTCCTGACCGCATGTTCCCTGCAGAGATCTCGCGGCAAGCACACGGACCCCATTATAGTCTATGGGGTCCGTGTGCTTTTACTGCACGTCGCCTTCCAGTGCGTTCGGTATTCCGTTAGGGGGAGGGGGTCCCCATGTGGATTCCCCTGAACGGATTATCAACACAGATGTGAACGAGGCCTTAGACCTTTCTGAACAAGCGCTGTGGCTACAAAACATGGCGATCAGCATTCATTCTAGCCTGATTATATAGACCGATACAGCGGGAATAATCTCTCTGGCATATTTACATATACTTTCATTGTCCATCAGCAGCAGAGCTCTTATTAGACAGGGAAATGTATTGCCTATGGATGAAGATTTATTTATTTTTGTCCTGCTAAAATCAGCCGATACCTGAAGAACAAGCAAAGTTCCTACAAATGTTTGCTCCCTATAACTATCCTCCCTATAATAGGGCTTTTAGTAACTACTGTAGAACAGAACACGCATTTTGCCATGGGCTGACTGCAGAGCTTACTATCTAATGCAATGCAATTTCAATTTTGCCCTTTTGTTGCTTTGGATTATTTTTTTGCTAAGTATTAACATAATGAATGACTGCTTTGAATCCTGGGTCCGGGCAGTGTTATCGGTTATCGACAGAACCTGCTTGAATCATTCCTTTTTTGTTTTCTTTTAATAATGGCGTGATTCGAGATCATTGCCTAACATTTCTCTGAACAAGGTCAGATCTGATCTTCAAAGTTATCACATTCACTGTAAATATGTAGATTAAAGGCACCGCACCTTCTCACTGTCACTTACCACTCAGGACTTTAAATGGATCGAAGGTCTATAATAAGACATGTAAAAGATAGTGTTTATTTTTATAGATACTGAATAATTTAAGCAGCGTGGATGTGCTTATCGGGTGTCCAAAGGGAGACATTTTTGTTCAATGATCATCTTGGCATCCTAGCTAAATATACAATATTTAAGCTGCTGTTAAGAAATTTACTATAAATTGCAACCATAAAACACATAGACATCCTAAATTATTTCTAAATCCAGCAGCCAAATGTGAATGAGATCTTGCCTTACAGTGATGGTCTTGGCCCAGGATTACAATTTAGGATATTATGGGGTTGTTCAGCTCTTTGATACTGATAACCTATCCTAAGTATTGGTGAGTGGGGGTTCAATACTCACAAATCCCACTGATCAGTTGTTCACTGCAGTTGTCATCGGAACCACACAGTGATTGGTAATGGTTGCTGAGCTGCAGAATTCAGACACAGCCATTACACATTGGAATGAGCCACCTGTCTAGCTCTGTCAACTGTGTAGTTCCAGCATTGGTGCTATCAAGCCACCACCAGGTGGCTTGGACGCATGTATCCAATCCCCCGGATTGGTACTGTGTGGTACTGTGGGCAGACGCGTGTATCTAATCCTTCGGCATGTGGAACTGTGTGAAGACGTGTGCACATATCTAATCCTTCAGTGTGTGGAACTGTGTGCAGAAGTGCGTATTTAATCCTCTGGTATGTGGGACTGTGTGCAGACGTGTGTATCTAATCCTCTGGCGTGTGATACTGTTTGCTGATCTGTGTATCTAATCCTCTGATGCATGTATCTCAGTTTGGATATTAGTGCTGGATTGTGCATGTGGAGTGACCGTGTATATTGCAGTTGGAATATGAGTGAAAGATTTGCAGGTTTGTATTGGATAAGGGGGGAGGGGGGGGGGCATTGTGTTGGGAATGCTGTATCTCAGCAACGGTATGCCCGAGCGAGTTGGAGTCTCATCTTAAACCTTCCTGGATACCTGAAGTATCTCTGTACCAAATTTGGTGAAGATCGGTCCAGTCATTTGGTTGCACATAGAGAACAGACAGACAAGAATTCATTTTTATAATATAGAGAGATACAGTGGCGTAACTACCAGGGTAGCAGGGTTAGCGGCTTCCACAGGGCCCGGGACATTAGGGGCCTGGAGACAGCCACTACCCCTGCGTTTTTTTTCTTTCTTAATCTTTTTTAAAATAATTTTTTCTTTCTTAATAGGCCGTTACAGGCCCTATTTACTTACCGGCAGAAAAAAAGAAAAAAGGCACCGAGCCGACCAATGTGTAGTAATTTAGAACAGTGACTCAAGGTAAGCAGAATATTAGGCCGCTCACCTGGCAGGGTTGTATAGGATACAACAACCCTGATGGCATAAACATCGAATAGGTTGGTAGGTCTAGGTAGCTGCAGGTCATACGCCAAGTGACGTCAAGGAATAACAATTGATTGAAGGACGGTCCTTAATTGCTATTTACTTACCGATCCTGGAAGTGGCTGGGATCGGTAAGTGACGCCATGGGCCCCATAAACATCATTATTATACTCGGGGTCTTTTCAAACCCCCAAGTATAACAATCAGAGGTCCAAGGGAGGTAAGGGAACATGAAAAACCATGTTACTTACCTTTCCACGATCCGTGCCGGTTCGGGCCTAGTTCTGGACGCTCCCTGACGTCACATGACGTCCCGGGTCATGTGACATCCTGGAAGTCATTGAAGAAGGCCGACACAACCAAGGAGTGCAGCGGAGCCGTAGATAGGTAAGTAACACTGTTTTTTATGTTTGTATCTGAAAAGACCCCAGAGTATAATAACTGTTCATGGGTGTCCACAGTAGGGCATAATATTGTGTGCAGGTGCCACTATGGGGCATAATACTGTGTGCAGGGGCCAC
Source organism: Leptodactylus fuscus (assembly GCF_031893055.1). NCBI lineage: Eukaryota > Metazoa > Chordata > Amphibia > Anura > Leptodactylidae > Leptodactylus > Leptodactylus fuscus. The sequence goes on from NC_134265.1 coordinate 292,888,650, forward strand.
TTTGGTTCATAATACTGTGTGCAGGGGCCACTATGGTTCATAATACTGTGTGCAGGGGCCACTATGGTTCATAATACTGGGTGCAGAGGCCACTATGGGGTACAATACTGTGTACTGGGGCCACTATGGGGAATAATACTGTGTGCAGAGGCCACTATGGGGCATAATAGAGAGCGCAGGAATGTGTGTGTGTGGGATGTCGGTCGGGGTCTTCAGCGGGCGTTGGTCGTGGGGGGGGGGGGGTTTGCGCCCATGTCAAAAGTTCATCAACGGCGGGTTCCTAGTTACGCCACTGGAGAGATATATATATGTGTGTGTGTGTGTGTATTTATGAAGACAAAACTGATTTTTGTATAGTGTGACAACATAATAATATGATATCATTGTTCCAGCAAATCTTTGTATCACATTCATACAATTCTCTCTTTTTTTAGAAGGCTAGTTAGATAGGTTTCGGGGCTGTTGCAATGGGTTCTTCTGCAGCGCCACCTGTAGGTAGACCTGTTATTTTAACTCTTCTTGTTTGTATTTATACTTTGGTAATATTTACTAAAGTTATATTATAGTGGACTCCTCGAAGGTAAACCCAAACACAGATGAGAACCAGGCCTTAATCTATGAGGTTATAGCACCAATGTCTTTGTCATGACAGTTGTTGATTTTTCTTTGTAGGAAAGTTAAAACCTGTATGTAAATGACTCCTGTGTTTGATATGTTGATGTCCACTTATGATGTAACTTTGCAGTAGTGTGCTGTGTTTTTGTCAGTAATCTGACCAGGTGTTATTGTTTGACAATTTTTTTTGTAACACATTAAATAAAACAAATCAAAAAGATATAATCAATCAGTATTCATTGAATATGGCATTCCTTCTGATATGTTCACAATACGCTTCTCTGTAGGATATGAAAAATCCCAGAAATTAACACTTTGTTCACATGTAACAAAACATACTTCAACTTCATGGTGTTTTTCTAAAGAAAAGTAAAAGGCTGAAAAAAGTGTGACTGATGTATTTCAGTATCATATTGGAGAGCTCCATAATGTCATAAACTTTAAGAATGTAATGCTATGGAGCTGTCCCACTATACAATACTGGGATACATGATTTGTAAACCTGAGCAGAGACCATTTCATAGTGTGCACCATGGTCAACATACAGCTCAATAATGTAAAGTGACAGTGCTGATACATGTGCCCCTGATGTGTAATATAGAGGAGCCTCTTCTGTTATATATGCCCCTAATGTATAATATAAAGGACACTTATCTGATACATGTGCCCTGATGTGCCCTGCATCAGGGAGTCTCTTCTGATACATGTGCCCTGCTGTGTAGTATAAGGAAGACTCTTCTGATACATGTGCCCCTGATGTATAATATAAGGGAGACTCTTCTGATACATGTGCCCCTGATGTATAATATAAAGGAGACTCTTCTGATACATGTGCCCTGATGTATAATATAAGGGAGACTCTTCTGATACATGTGCCCCTGATATATAATATAAAGGAGACTCTTCTGATACATGTGCCCCTGATGTATAATATAAAGGACACTTATCTGATACATGTGCCCCGATGTGTAATATAAGGAAGACTCTTCTGATACATATGCCCTGATGTTTAATATCAGGGAGGCTCTTCTGATACATGTTCCCTGCTGTGTAGTATAAGGGAGACTCTCCTGATACATGTGCCCTGATGTATAATATAAAGGAGACTCTCCTGATACATGTGCCCCGATGTATAAAATAAGGGAGACTCTCCTGATACATGTGCTCTGATGTATAATATAAGGGAGACTCTCCTGATACATGTGCCCTGATGTATAATATAAGGGAGGCTCTTCTGATACATGTGCCCTGATGTTTAATATCAGGGAGATTCTTCTGACACATGTGCCCCTGATGTATAATATAAGGGAGACTCTCCTGATACATGTGCCCTGGTGTATAATATAAGGGAGACTCTCCTGATATATGTGCCCCTGATGTATAAAATGAGGGAGACTCTCCTGATACATGTGCCCTGATGTATAATATAAGGGAGACTCTCCTGATACATGTGCCCTGATGTATAATATAAGGGAGGCTCTTCTGATACATGTGCCCTGATGTTTAATATCAGGGAGATTCTTCTGACACATGTGCCCCTGATGTATAAAATAAGGGAGACTCTCCTGATACATGTGCCCTGATGTATAATATAAGGGAGACTCTTCTGATACATGTTCCCCTGATATATAATATAAGGGATACTCTCCTGATACATGTGCCCCTGATGTGTAATATAAAGGAGACTATTCTAATACATATGCCCCCGATGTATAATATAAAGGAGACTCTTCTGATATATGTGCCCCTGATGTGTAATATAAAGGAGACTCTTCTGATACATGTTCCCCTGATGTAATAATATAAGGGAGACTCTTCTGATACATGTGCCCTGATGTGTAATATAAAGGAGACTCTTCTGTTATATGTGCCCCCGATGTATAATATAAAGGAGACTATTCTGATACATGTGCCCTGTTCTAAAGAGCAGATATAGTAACAATAAAGTGCAGTCATTAGGGCTATCTATATTAACATGCCCTCAGGTAAGGAGAATTGGCTTGGGATCTGAATGGGAACTGGCAGAGATGTGGCTATTGAAAACATTGGTGTCAAATGTGACACCCTAACAGGATTAGAGAGATGTCTGTGAGCCCCCTCCCCTCCCATCAGACTGGGCAGGAGAAGAGGAGGGGCATGAGGCTGAGCCCTGTAAATCTCACCTTACTTTGCTACGACTTTCAGATGTAATTACTACAGCAGGATTATTACAAGTACTGTGCTGCCCTGCTGCTGCTACTATAGTGCGCCCCCAGTGGTCGTGCACCCAGCGCTAGGGCAGGAGCTGTGCATGCTAGGTCCTGTAGTACAGGCACTTGGAGGGATTGTATCAGGGATCTGCACTGACCTGAAGGATCCAGCCCTAGCCTTATCCCATCTCTTCCTGACTGGACCCCGCTGCCTGTAGCTAGCACTTGGCTTACACTTTACAGGTCAATGAATGGATCTTTTATGCCCCCTGGATGAGGTCTGAAGGCTGGGAGTTCACACTGAGCGCTGCTCACACTTGGAGTCCAGCTGATCCTGCCGCAGCTCGTCACTGTGTGTGGAGCCCCCTCCCCTCCCTGGAGAAGCCCACGTCTAGGTGTGTACATTTCTTTCCATAGTCCTCAATGAGAGCAGTGTGTTGTATGAGGGGAGCAGACCCCGGCCCCCGCTTGTATGGATCAGGATGCTGCTGACCACTGCTTATCTTCTGTAAGTTCATAGAAAGGTGCTGAGAAGTGAATACAAGTGGTATATAAGGGATACAGTGATCTGCAGTGGGGAAGTACAGTGCACAGGCTGAGTGTATGAGGGTATACAGTGCACAGAGTGAGTGTATGGGGGTATAGTGCATAGGGTTAGTGTATGGGGTGTACAGTGCACAGGCTGAGTGTATGGGGGTATAGTGCATAGGGTTAGTGTATGGGATGTACAGTGCACAGACTGAGTGTATGGGGTATGCAGTGCACAGGGTGAGTGTATAGGGTATACAGTGCACAGGGTGAGTGTGTGGGGTATGCAGTGCACAGGGTGAGTGTATAGGGTATACAGTGCACAGAGTGAGTGTATGGGGGTATAGTGCATAGGGTTAGTGTATGGGGTGTACAGTGCACAGGCTGAGTGTATGGGGGTACAGTGCACAGGGATAGTGTATGGGGTGTACAGTGCACAGGCTGAGTGTATGGGGGTATAGTGCATAGGGTTAGTGTATGGGGTGTACAGTGCACAGACTGAGTGTGTGGGGTATGCAGTGCACAGGGTGAGTGTATAGGGTATACAGTGCACAGGGTGAGTGTATGGGATGTACAGTGCACAAGGTATGAGGTGTACAGTGCGCAGGTGAGTGCCTGGGTTATATACTGCTCAAGGTGAGTATATGAGGTATACAGTGTGCAGGGTTAGTGTACAGAGTATACAGTGCTCAGGGTGAGTATATGAAATGTACAGTACAAAGGATGAGTGTATGGGGTATACAGTGCTCATGGTTAGAAGATGGGATGTACAGTGCTCTGGATCAGTATATGGAGTATACAGTGCTTAGGGTGAGTGTATAGTGCTCAAGGTGAGTATATGGGATGTACAGTGTGCAGGGTTTGAATATGGGATGTATAGTGCTCAGGGTGAGTATATTGAGTATACAGTGCTCAGGGTGAGTATATGGGATGTACAGTGTGCAGGGTTAGTGTATGGAGTATACAGTGCTCAGGGAGAATATATGGGGTGTACAGTGTGCAGGGTTAGTGTATGGGATCTACAGTGCTCAGGATCAGTATATGGGGTATATAGTGCTCAGGGTTAATCTACTGTAATGTGCACTGCTTAGGGTCAGTATTGTGTGGTGTCTGTATATAGGATATGCATTGCCCACAGTCAGAATCAATCCAGTCAGTACATGGGGTGCACACAGCTCTCACTTTTGTGTATTTGGTGTTCAATGATTATGTTCTCTGTGCAATTTCATGAGACTCCCATATAATGATTGTTTTGCTTGTTGCCTGTTCCAATCCTCAGCTTGTCAGATGTACTGTTGTACAGATCAGGTCTTCCTGGCAGCCGGCCTGTGTAGTGGGAGAAAGACTAAGTGGATGAAGAAGCAGCAGCAGCCTCACAGCCTGGTCTACAGGCAGCAGCTATAGGGCCATCCTATTGTGTCTTATGGGAGTCTTATCAGGACTTACAAGCATCCATCAAGATCTTCAGACAGTGGCTGATCCTACTGGAGCAAACTTTTTTTTCTGGCTGTGTGCATGTGATCTTTGTTCAGATCTGATGAGAAAGGGAAGACCATTGTAAGTGCGGGAGCCATCCCCATAATAACCCTCTCACTACTGTGTACTGGTGTCACAGCTCTGCAGCCTGCACTGTGCAATGAACATGCTCCCCTGGATCCTCTTCTTCCTCACTGGTTGGACTTTCTGTGAAAAGTTCTCTTTGTGTTATGGCCTTGACTACGATTATCCCTATTATGACACCGAAGAGGAGAAACCTGAGGTCATTGACTACAAGGATCCTTGTAAAGCTGGTGAGTTCCCATATTTCTCATTCAGGGCTGTAATCTCAGTGCACAATGCAGCATCTAATGCTGCTTATTGTATTAAAGAGCTCACGTGTGGCTGGCACTGGGCACCCGGGCAGGGGTGGGTGGTGAATTTGTCACTTATATGAAGAATATCTATGTGGAAAATTGCACTACAAAATAGAAATATTTAAGTTGTCCTCTTCTGTCAAATTGTTTAAAAAATTTCTACTTTACAGTCCTTTAGTCTTATGTGTTTGGGATAATTGGATCACGGCCAAAATGGTTATCATCACACCTCTCCCAAGTGGTTGTCATCCAGCTTTTCTAGACTTCTGCATAGCAAGTCTTCCTACTTGTTAAGGTTTTTAGAGGTTGGGGATGTATCGCTGCATACCTGGACAAATCTGGTGTGCAGGAGGCTAGGAAAGCTTAGTGACCACTCAGAGGGAGCTGTGATAGCTATCATATTGGTTGTCACCCAGCGTTCCAGGGAGCAGATATAAGTCCCAGTTTTTCAGAAGATGATGAATCAAGATGTTATAGTCACACACATACAATTTTGTGTCAGATTTTTGGGGACATTTCACACATATCTCTGGTGTTCTGAAGTCCTATGCCGAAGTTTAAGGGAAAAAGAAAAAAAACAAGATACCCAGATCATGCAGCATTAATATATGGCCCAAAACCGTAAAATTATTAATATATGGCATGAAACAATGCTTTGTATTTAGTGTGTTTAACAATCCACTGTGGACTTTAAAGAAACATCTGGCTGCAAAAGAATCGTAGCGAAAAGCGCAGCAAAAAATGTTGCAAACTCTTGTTTGTGAATCCATATTAACAAGTAATATTTGGGGGGCTGCCCTTTCACTGTTAGTACAGTCCCTGAATTTGATAGATGCACATGCGGAGATACTTCCAATGGATCACAATGTAAGTAGAATCCATAAAAAAATGACTGTCAGCACAGCCAGCATTATCCTGAGCGTCCTTCCGGACCAGAGTACAACAGCTAAGGCAGCGTTACCCCCTGGCACACAAGTTGTCAGTCTATTAGGTATATTTACAATATTACATAACATATATTATTACAGTCAGTATCATAATATCAAATGTTACATTCTTTATGAAGTCGCAGTAAGGGATTCCATCTACTGTATTTGTACATAGTAAGATGAGACCTTTGACCCTGTGCCACAACACTGTATATTGTATAATATTATCATTAGTATTTCACCAGGCTGCAAATAACTTTACAGCATTGTTTTAACTCAGATGGTTATCATAATGTGCAAATAATAGCGCAATGAGTTAAAACAAATCCAGCACTGCTACATCCGTATGCACAGTGTGCTTACTACCTGAGAGACTATTACCATGACTGAGAGAATTCCCCTTTGTTTATTAACATGTCATATCCTATCCAAGGCTTCACGTGTCAGGGCTGAGAGGGTGGAGGAAGGAGAGAGTTGGGTGTAACTCTTAAACAGGAGGAGGAGGTGCTGTCTCCTTCCTCTCCGGCTTTATTACCCCCTCACGCATTTGTGAAGGTCTGCAGTTTCCTTGCTGTCTCTACTATACTAACAGCCTGGGGTCCTGACTGTGGCACACGTGCCGTATTGTTCCTGTACACATTACTACATGCTCCTTATGGGGAAATTCTTCACAAGCTTTACTACACATTATAAGCCAGTGAGATGATTTTTATTCATTGTGTTGGAAAACTGGAATGTGATTCGCCTGAAATCGTATTACTTATGCAGTTGTGAAAATGAGACGTATAGTCTTGGATCACTTGAAGGTCCAGGAACCGGTCCCGTTATATGTATTTATAGAGGATCTTAGTAATTCAATAGGATGAATGTGATTCGGCACAACGGATGCTTACACTTTCCCATCATCCATAGTTTTAGCAACTGTATCTAAAACCTCTACAGCACCTCTTATGCAGGCAGTCACCGAGATCTTTACTGTCGGACTTCATTGACCTAAAAATCTCCAATTCCTTTGTATTAGTAAATAATTTAATATTAGTGATGGACATATCCAGTATGAATGGCTTCTGAATAAAGTGCTTGTACATGTGATTGGTACTTTCTTCAGTAGACTGCCTTGTCTAGAAAGATAAGACATCAGGAGATTACCATTTCCCATCTTCAGTAATTTTTAGGGGAGACAATCTCAGGTATATAGCATGTAATGGAGCATTTGAATTTGGAGGCATAAAAGTAGAATGGAGTACAAAATCGTCCTATAGGTGACATACTATGGCTTCATACCTGTCTAAAATTATGTAGAGTCATCATATATATCCTACATGTGTCTGCTGTGTATTGTAAGCTCTACTGATCCCATTTTACATACAATCCTACCATCATAAAGCTAACCTGCAACTTAAAGGAGTTTTCCCATCTTCGGAATTTACAACAGTAGGTTCAGTGACTTCATCCACTGGGACTCCATGACAGTGGGAGTTCTTGGCTCCTGGTTCTGAATGGAGCAGACAATGGACAAGCGTGCCCCTGCTTCATTCTTTTGAAGGGACTACCAGAGATAGTTATACTTCATCTATCCTTGGTGTTCAGGACAGTACCAAAAGCAAATAACTAACGTACTTGGCGTTGCTGGGGGCCCTAGTTCTTGGACGCCCACCGATCTCCATTTTATCCTCTTTTCTGTGAATAGGGAATAATTAATATACTGCCCTATGTAATGACAGCATGCTATAGTACAGGTCCTTACTGCACATATACGGTCTATCAATCACTAATCTGTAGTGCTCTGTATATACCAGGCCTGTCTAGCTTATTCCTTCAGCTCTCCTAGAAGCACAGTATTTTTTCTTATATAGATCTACATATAGTGTTCTTGCATAGAGCAGCATAGGAAGCTGACGGATCTGCTTCATGTTCTTATAGATTATTTATAAGTAAACTTAAAGTAAATATAAAATCCTATTGGGACACGATTTATCTGTGATACAGTATATTCTGCTTTCTGGTTGTCATCCCCACTACAGCAGAGGCAGAAAGGTATTGGATGCTAGACATCAAGTCTCATATCAAACCAACATAGGTTCTGTGTCACATATTATACTGGGGGCAGTAGTACATTTATCTCAAACAGTGTTTGTAGCGCAGTAAGATGACAGTAAAATGTCTCCAATCTGCAGTATCAGTTTCTTGTTATATTCTTCTACAAAATAGATATGACATACTTCAGCATCCTGAAACAAACTCACTTGAAGCATATTCTGAAAACTGAAGGTATACATAGATACTGTATAATATCTGTAATAAAACTTTCTTTTCTGTACTGGGGGTATAAAGTACTCTTTAATATGAATATAACCCTCTGCCCACACAGAGAGGCATGCTGGCGGTAATATTTTTATATATCTGCATTTTCTGGAAACTAGTTAAAAAAATGTGACAGCATAATGATGATAAGCCAAATGCTCCACAGATGCTAAACTGTCATGTTCCTGTAGGGAAGACATGAGTGTGTTCTATCGAGCAGACAATAATAAGACTTCTGATAGAGAGAATACATAAAATCTATCTATCTATCTATCTATCTATCTATCTATCTATCTATGTCTATCTATCTAGGCGAAGCACAGAAGAATGAAAATTTATAAAATACCATACTTTATTGAAACATAATAAAAAACAACAGACAAAGGGGGACACAACACATGAGAATGAGTAAGGGCCAAGGAGGAAGGTGCAAGACCAGGGGTATAGGGATGGAAACATACACACATCAATGTCAATTAGAGATGAGCGGGTATTATTCGATTGAATACCTCCCTTTGCATAGTTATTGGTGTACTCGGTCGAATACCACGCGGTAAACATTCAATGCCCCTCCCACCTTCCCTGGCGTTTTTTTTTTTTTACACCAAAAACTATGCATGGGGAGGTATTTGATTGAATACACTCGCTCATCTCTAATGTCAATAAGTAGATGTACATCAAAAAAGTATTATAAAAGTATACAAACAATTAGATCAATAATCTATATGTGTGTAAATAATGTTATCCCATAATAGCAATGGTAGCATGCTAGCCAGAAAGAGTGACCCAGTCTCACATCCTAAGAGCAGCTGCACATCCAGGAAGAGAGAGGTACTGTAATACAAGTGTAAGTATATAGCATTACATGCCCATGGTGCATCCAGGCACTGTACCTACAACCAGCAGAAGGCCCACTCTTCTGCTGGTTGTAGGTGGGCCTTCTGCTGGTTGTAGGTGGGCCTTCTGCTGGTTGTAGGTACAGTGTCTGGATGCACCATGGGTATGTAATGCTATATTCTTACACTTGTATTGCCTCTCTTTCTTCCTGGATGTGCAGCTGCTCTTAGGATGTATATCCAATCTACTGCTGGCGAAACACTACACATAACGGTTAGCTGAATACCAAATATCTCACCTGATTTCCCAATTCTCATGCATGCTTTGCTTAGCTGAGCATTGCATGATCGCTATACACATTAAATGATCAAATGAGCCCATCAAACTTGGCCTGTTCAGCCAATACACATTAAATGTGTATGGGCATCTTAAGTCTATCAGCAATAGAATGGCATTATTAGATTGATTTAGCTGTCATAAGCCCAAGTGTGAAATGTTAGGTTTGACCCGTATATGTTTATTGTAGCAGGTGTTTCTTAGGCTGTGTCATGTAGTAAGTCTGTCAGTGAGAATCATAGTGTGTCTTGTTTTTTATTGGGTGGAGTAGTTGGTGATGTTTTTAGAACTTGCTGTACAATACGCAGGGAGACGTCGGTGTCAGAACATCATTGAAATAGTTACAGAGCACAGCTGAAGAAACAAATTATGTAACACTTCATTTTTCTTTTCCATGTTATGCAATGAAATGTGTAATATTCTTTTGAGGCACAATAGAAATGATCAAATCTGCGTTTCGATGAGCAGGATTAGCTGAGAGATGGTACGCTAGAGGATTCTGGTAATCATAACATATTGCCCATAAAATGGTTTCTCTCTGTAATGTATTTAGCAGAAAATTTGCTTGTATAACATTATTGCATAAGATCTTAAAGGGGTTGGCCATGTTCAGTCCAATGTTGAGATATAACAAATGTTATTGTTTGTGTAATAAAATTTGTACAATTTTCCAATATATTTACTGTCTCAATTTCTCGTGGTTTTCTAGATCTCTACTTGCTGTTATTCATTCTGCTTACTTCTAGTGATTAAAAATTCTGACCATGGTCATGTGATGTACAGTCCATGGTCATGTGATATTCGGGTCCATAGTCACATGATATACAGTCCATGGTCATGTGACGAACACAAAGGTGCACAGCTCTTTAGGGCTAGTTCACACGTGAACAAAGGGGCGGATTTTGACAGCGGATTTCGCTTCAAAATCTGCCCCTTTACAATGGTGGTCTATGTAGACCACCAGGCTTTTTTTCCCCGCTAGCGGCGGGCTGCCGCTAGCGGAGAAAAGAAAGGACATGCCCTTTCTTCAGGCGGAAGCCGCGCGGGCTCAGCCGCGCGGCTTCCGCCACCGGCAGCTCACTCCTTTGTCGGCTCATTCATTTGAGCCGACAGCGGAGGGGAAAGCCGCGACCGCGATGGTCGCGGCAGGCGGGTTTTGACAAGAGAGAGACACGGCTCACCGCGTCTCTCTCCGTGTCAAAACCCGCGCGGGCAGTTCACGTGTGAACTGACCCTTACTAGGCAGATGGCTGATTATTTTGCTGTGACTATAACGAGCTGTGCACCTGTGTACTCATCACATGACCATGGACTGTACATCACCTGAAATGACCGTGGACTGTACATCACATGACCATAGTCAGAATTTTATCCACTAGAGATAAGCAGAATGAATAACAGTGAAAAGAGATCTAGAAAACTGTGAGGAATTGATACAGAAAGTATATTGGAAAATTGTACTACTTTTTATTATACAAACAATAACGTTTGTTTGGTCTGAATGTGGCCAAGCTCTTTAAGACTGTAGTAAGGTGACTTTAGGCTTGATTCACATCTGTGTTCGGGTTCCTGTTCAGGATGTCTGCTTGGGGACCCTCCGAATGGAAACCTAATCTGCATTAAAAAGCAGTTATCTTAGGGAACCTGCGGCTCCCATATACTACAATGGGGTCCATATGGTTTCCGCATTTAAAATACAGAGAGAAAAGTGCTACTTACAGAGCTTTTCCCATCGCATTTTTCATGCGGAGAGGGGAAGAGAATCCCCGAATGCAGATGTGAACTGAGCCTTAGGTAAGTAATTCAACTTTATTCTATGAACCTTTCAGTTTTTTGTTAGAATATAATATTTGTTTGTTTATTGTCTATATGAGGTATTGTAAATTTATGTCTCAAAAAGTAACCGTATACCAGACTGCCTAAAGATACACCAGATATATCAACTAGGCTCAGCCTTAGTGGTCTGGTGTATTTCCTGACTGCTTTTCTAAGGTTACACTGTATAACTATTATTTAATGTAAGGCTCTCCACCAAAGCAAAAAAGCCCCGGTGCTCCAGTGAGCACCACCACTTTCAATGTTGTCGGTAGATGCAAGCAGTTGTGTCTAGCATTTCTGCTTCTTCAATTCTGCATTGATAGTATGACGTAGCGATAGGCCATCAGTGTGTAGAAAACCATGTTGTTATCAGGGGTGTTGGACACATTTTATCAAGCTTAGCAGTCAATAACTTCTATTTATTATTTTTTCTTAGTAAATCTTTTTAACTCAAAAACAGCGCTATACCATGCAAAATATAAATTAAAACATAACTTTTACTCTGCCATAAAACTGCTGACAATGCTGATATCACAATAAACCAAAGGGAAAAAAAAAATAAACCCAACACTGTAAGATAATGCCCACATATACACTCACCGGCCACTTTATTAGGTACACCTGTCCAACTGCTCGTTAACACTTAATTTCTAATCAGCCAATCACATGGCGGCAACTCAGTGCATTTAGGCATGTAGACATGGTCAAGACAATCTCCTGCAGTTCAAACCGAGCATCAGTATGGGGAAGAAAGGTGATTTGAGTGCCTTTGAACGTGGCATGGTTGTTGGTGCCAGAAGGGCTGGTCTGAGTATTTCAGAAACTGCTGATCTACTGGGATTTTCACGCACAACCATCTCTAGGGTTTACAGAGAATGGTCCGAAAAAGAAAAAACATCCAGTGAGCGGCAGTTCTGTGGGCGGAAATGCGTTGTTGATGCCAGAGGTCAGAGGAGAATGGCCAGACTGGTTCAAGCTGATAGAAAGGCAACAGTGACTCAAATAGCCACCCGTTACAACCAAGGTAGCCAAAAGAGCATCTCTGAACGCACAGTACGTCCAACTTTGAGGCAGATGGGCTACAGCAGCAGAAGACCACACCGGGTGCCACTCCTTTCAGCTAAGAACAGGAAACTGAGGCTACAATTTGCACAAGCTCATCGAAATTGGACAATTGAAGATTGGAAAAACGTTGCCTGGTCTGATGAGTCTCGATTTCTGCTGCGACATTCGGATGGTAGGGTCAGAATTTGGCGTCAACAACATGAAAGCATGGATCCATCCTGCCTTGTATCAACGGTTCAGGCTGGTGGTGGTGGTGTCATGGTGTGGGGAATATTTTCTTGGCACTCTTTGGGCCCCTTGGTACCAATTGAGCATCGTTGCAACGCCAAAGCCTACCTGAGTATTGTTGCTGACCATGTCCATCCCTTTATGACCACAATGGTACCCAACATCTGATGGCTACTTTCAGCAGGATAATGCGCCATGTCATAAAGCTGGAATCATCTCAGACTGGTTTCTTGAACATGACAATGAGTTCACTGTACTCCAATGGCCTCCACAGTCACCAGATCTCAATCCAATAGAGCATCTTTGGGATGTGGTGGAATGGGAGATTCGCATCATGGATGTGCAGCCGACAAATCTGCGGCAACTGTGTGATGCCATCATGTCAATATGGACCAAAATCTCTGAGGAATGCTTCCAGCACCTTGTTGAATCTATGCCACGAAGAATTGAGGCAGTTCTGAAGGCAAAAGGGGGTCCAACCCGTTACTAGCATGGTGTACCTAATAAAGTGGCCGGTGAGTGTATGAACACAATGGCAGATGTCAAGATATTGAAGGGTAGGCAGTTGGTCCTCAGCATGGCCAATTCTTTTTGTTTTTGGGGAGGTAATTTGCCATTAGAGGTGTCTGTCAGCCGCGTTGTCCCCTCCATCCATTTAGAACACATGCACACTTAGCTGAGCTGACCGTGCATGTATATGGTGGAAAGGAGGGTCATTAGAGAGAGTGGTAAATCTAACATGTATTTGGCTCTTTAAATGTATATCCAGCTTTAGATCCATGAACCAATTAGACATTTAATGGTCAGGACAGAAGGAGTTATATACTTCTAACAAAAAACAATCCAAATTAGATACATTACCGTTCAAAAGTTTTTGGTTTTTTTTTAAATGTAGATTGTGAGCCCCACATAGGGAAAAATGTACATTGTGAGCCCTATCAGTATGTCTTTAGAATATGGGATGGAAATCCATGCAAACACAGAGAGAACATACAAACTCCTTGCAGATGCTTTTTTTGCCCTTGGCGGGATTTGAACACCAGGACTCCAGCGCTGCAAGCAGGGACCTAACTACCATAGAGGCAGCGGAGGCGGCTGCCACAGGGCCCGGGCCATTAGGGGACCCATTGACAGTCGCTACTGCTGCGTTTTTTTATTTTTTTAATAGGCTGTTACGGGCCCTATTTACTTGCTGGCTGGGCCCTATTTACTGATCCTGGCTGGGCCGGGATCGGCAAGTGACACCGCGGGCCCCACAAATACTATCATTATACTCTGGGTCTTTGCAGAGCCCCGAGTATAATGATCGGCGGACCGGGAGAGGTAAGGGAACGTAAAAAATACTGTTACTTACTTCTCCACGATCCTGCCAGGCCTCCTTCATACTTGTCTGACGTCTCTGACATCACATGAACCCGGCCTGCTTCCCAGGTCATGTGACGTCCGACGTCATTAAAGAAGGACGAGAGCGGCGGCCGACAGCATAGGAGCCGGGAGACAGGTAAGCAACTGTTTTTTTTTTAATGTTTTTATTCTCCGATTATTATACTCTGGGGTCTGAAAAGACCCCAGAGTATAATAATTGTTTATGGGTGTCCACAGTGGGACATAATACTTTGTGCAGGGACCACTATGGGGGATAATACTGTGTGCAGGGGCCACTATTGGACATAATCCTGTGTGCAGGGACCACTAAGTAATACCACATAATAGAGTGCGGAGGAGGGGGTCGGTCGAGGTCTTCGGCGTCTGTGTCGGTTAGGTGGGGGGGCCATGTCAAAAGTTCGCCACGGGGCCTCGCCATTCCTAGTTACGCCACTGGCTGCAAGGCTGCAGTGTTAACCACTGAGCCACTGTGTGGCCCCTCCGTTCAAAAGTTTGAGGTCACCTGCACAATTTTGTGTTTTCCATGAAAACTCACACTTTTATTTATCAAATGAGTTGCACAATGAATAGAAAATATAGTCAAGACATTGGCAAGGTTAGAAATGATTTTTATTTGAAATAATAATTTTCTCCTTCAAACTTTTCTTTTGTCACAGTATGCTCCTTTTGCAGTAATTACAGCCTTGCAGACCTTTGGCATTCTAGCTGTTAATTTGCTGAGGTAATCTGGAGAAGTTCCACCCTGTGCTTCCAGAAGCCCCTTCCACAAGTTGGATTGGTTTGATGGGCACTTTTTGTGTACCATATGGTCAAGCTACTCCCACAACAGCTCAGTGGGGTTGAGATCTGGTGACTGCGCTGGCCACGCCATTACAGATAGGATACCAGTTGCCTGCTTCTTCTCTAAATAGTTCCTGCATATGCTTTGGGTCATTGTCCTGTTACAACATGGATGGAATTGGCTCCAATGAAGCGCTGTCCACAGAGTATGGCATGGCATTGCAAAATGGAGTGATAGCCTTCCTTATTCAAAATACCTTTTATCTTGTACAAATCTCCCACTTTACCAGCACCAAAGCAACCCCAGACCATCATATTACCGCCAGCATGCTTGACAGATGGTGTCAGGCTCTTCCAGCATCTTTTCAGTTGTTCTGCATCTCACAAATGTTCTTCTGTGTGATCCAAACATCAGAAACTTTGATTTGTCTGTCCATAAAACTTTTTTCTTTTCGTGTTCTTTTGCCCATATTAATCTTTTCCTTTTATTAGCCAGTCTCAGATATGGCTTTTTCTTAGCCACTCTGCCCTGAAGGCCAACATCCCGGAGTCACCTCTTCACTGTAGACGTTGACACTGGCGTTTTGTGGGTACTGTTTAATCAAGTTGCCAGTTGAGGACCTGTGAGGAGTCGATTTCTCAAACTAGAGACTCTAATGTACTTGTCTTGTTGCTCAGTTGTGTAGTGGGGCCTTCCACTTCTATTTCTACTCTGGTTAGAGCCTGTTTGTGCTGTCCTCTGAAGGGAGTATTACACACCATTGTAGGAAATCTTCAGTTTCTTGGCAATTTCTCTAATTGAATAGCTGTCATTTCTAAGAACAAGAATAGACTGTCAAGATTCCTATGAAAGTTTTCTTTTTCTGACCATTTTGAGAGTTTAATCGAACCAACAAATGTAATGCTCCAGATTCTCAACTAGCTCAACGGAAGGTCTGTTTTATAGATTCTCTTACTAGAAAAACTGTTTTCAGCTGTGCTAACATACTTGCACAAGGGTTTTCAAGGGTTTCTAAACATCCATTAGCCTTCTTACACAATTAGCAAATGCAATGTACCATTAGAACACTGGAGTGATGGTTGCTGGGAATGGGCCTCTTTAGACCTATGTAGATATTGCATTAAAAACCAGACGCTTGCAGCTACAATAGTCATTTACCACAGTAACAATGTATAGAGTGTATTTCTGATTCATTTAATGTTATCTTCATTGAAAAAAAACCTGTGCTTTTCTTTAAAAAAATAAGGAAATTTCTAAGTTATCCTAAACTTTTGAACGGTAGTGTATCTTGATGTATCTTAACCCTGAAGCTTGCTCTAATACTACTGTTGGTGTCTGATACTAATCATTGTTAGCCTGTAAACCTCTGCTTACCAGACAGGACCTGGAGCTTTTCTCACAGTAACGTATATTGGTATCTGCCAAATATTTTCATTTTCAACTTGGACACTAGAAACACGCCTTAAACTGTTAACCACAAACCTGGAATCTTAAATTTCATGGGGAAGTCATTTTATTGCTCTCAGAGACCTATTATTTTGCTAAATTGCTGTGTATATAGTGGTTATAGTATCTTAGGGATTTCCATGTTTTGGTTGGGTTTCAAATCCATCTATTTAGGAAATATTCCCCACTGACCATTTGACCCGAACATGCCCACCCTAACTGTATATAGTGAGTGCTGCTAGACTCAGCCAACGATAGCTTCTGTAGACGGAGGTGTAAAATTTTGCCAAGTCAGTTGCTATCCATTGCATTGGTCTATTAGGCATGGGTGATTCCCAAAGTTACTACTTTTGTTTTTTCACTACTGGGGTCTATGTCATTTTATACTTTGAGTTATGGAACATTTAGTACAATTTTAACCCATTGTAAGTCATTTTATGTTGTATTTAGAAAGTAGAGGTTTTCATAAAGTAACTTACATTTGTTGTATGCATAGTAAAAATAGGAATTTTATATAATCTCTCAATACATCTACATTTTATTGCTATATACATGTGTTATGAAAACACTGTGCTTGACTAACAAACTTATTTATAAAGTGACCGGGAAGAACAGATGATGTGATCCAAGATCTAATTGTGTTATGCGGAGGTGTGCGGCAGAGCTGTGATTTTTACCTTCAGGCTTTGGATTATCACGCTTCATGGCATGAAAAATCAAACTGTAATTTTAGAATTTGCACATTATTACATGTTGTGTGCTAAAGATAGAATGTGAAGATTTGTCTGGTCTAAAGCTTTACCCCAGCCGACAACCCCTTTTGGCTATGACATGTATCTTTAGGAGACCATTGATGGAGACCATGGATGTGGTATTAACCTTTTTAGGTGTGGTTGTGTGTGTGCTTAGGGTGTCAAATGTTTCCAAATATCTATTATGTTCTATGATATTGCATAAACTGATGGAATCCAGGGTCAAACAGCTCTTAAATAATGTGCATGTGAAGCACTTTGAGTATTTTTGACCCACTAATAGCATAGTTAAAGATGACCATAGCAAATATATTGGTACTGGCTCTCACCTGTTGACTTATGAAAGGCTTCAGGAGCATTTGGTTCTCTTTCTATCTCTGGCCAACTACTCATGAAAATGGTTGTCTACTTTGTTTTACCAAAAAAAAAAACAAAAAAACATTTTCTGCAATGTGTTGTCCCCTATTATGGAGAGGCTTTTCTCCTAATATAATCTAAGTATTTTATATGAATACTGTGCTGTCCAGAGGATGATAGCATGCCCTCATTGGAGCTTTTGTAAAATATCCATTTTTGGAACTTTGCTGAAACATCCTGATTCCAAGGAGATCTGAACTTGTTAAAATATGACTTCTGCAATGCCTATTAGAATGTATTGAAGGCTTTGTTTCAGCCATTGAATACTTGAAGGCTACAACGTTATAGTATATTTCCAGGCATAATCCCCCCTTTAGTGTTCAGCAACTATTGTGTATGAGTTCAATAAATTAGAATAAGACCGGCAATATACTTACCAGCTGTCACATGGTTGCCTTGGCACCTCTCCCTGCCCAATGTAATATAGGGTTGGAGGGAGGAGCTTATACCCTGATTATAATAAGATCTGTACTAGTATACACTTGATGGGTGGGACCTGCTAGCTAGCTTATGTGTATTGTGCCTCCGTGTCTACCCGTGTCAGATAATGCATGTGTATGGAAGTATGAATATGCCCTTATACTGTGAGTCAGCAACATTTTGCTGAAGTTGTAATAAATTTGGTTGCCATTTATTTAAGTAAATTCTTGTAATGCTTTGCTCTCTAATTGTATTGAGCATCATTGAATTAATTGAGGATTGTAAAATGGAGATGGATCAGTAACTTAGTTATGTATCTGCTGCAGCAAGCTTGCAAAATCATAGATGGCTGTATTCACTATAGATGTGAGCAAAGAGCTGCTGGAAAAAGAAGTACCCTCTCTGATAAATAGGTACCATATAATACTGTAGCAGCTTTCCCTAGTCACATTGGCATGATTGCAGTGCTCGTAAGGCCAGGTTCAAATCTGTGTTCGGATTTCGGTTTGGGGAGTCCACTTGGAGCCCCTCTGAATGGAAACCTATCCACATAAAAAAGCAGTTACCTAAGGAATCCCGCTGAGCCCATAGACAACAATGGGATCCGTGTGGTTTACGCATGAAAATTGCGGAGAGAAAAGGACTTTTCTCTCCGCATATTTCTTACAGACTGGGGAAATGGCCCGAACGCAAATGTGAACCTTTTCTAAATCTACAATAGGTTATCCTATACAATAGATGGCTGCTCTCTGTTCTACATTTTTGAAAAAAATTTCCCCAAAAATTAAAGTTTATTTTAATACGTTAATTTAGTTAAAACTGTGAGTGAAAGGTTTCTGTCAGCTAAGCAGCTATTGTTAACTCATACACACTTTGATTCATCTTTACAGACAAGCCAAAACCTAAGTCAGCAAAGAACAGCCTTGACTGTCCTATTGCCAACCCATTTATTCATTGTATATTTCAAGGCTTTTAAACTCTTTCCTGTACATTCTGTAAGAAAATTACAGCCCCGGTAGATTTTCCTTCCTAAAATCCAAACTATGTTTGACCAAAGGCCAAACTGAAAGTTTTAGACATTTTTATCCAAAGTTTATACACGGCATTAAAAGACACATTTTACTGATACTTATAAAACATTGACATAAAGCTGGTAAGTTTATGAAGACTTTCAGTAACCGCCATCCGATTCTTCCAATATTTGATTTTATTTGGTGTTATCTGATTTCTAAGGGAAGTTATATTCAGGAAATATACTAAAGTGATGTTGACATGATTAAGCTATAGGGCTATTCTTAGCATATCCTGGGAAGTTATAAAGATTTAACTCTTAGGGTAGAGAATAGTTGTTTGATGTCTAGATTTTTGAAACAAAGGTGTTTATGATCAGTCATATCAGTCTATAAAAATTACTTGATAGTAAACACTGAGTAGGAAGTCATAGAGTACAGAGATATCGTTTGCTTGGTGAAATGGATGAATTGGAAAAGATAATTTATCACTAAGGCTGTGAGTGAGCCCTTGGAAGGAAAGCAACCCCAAACTTAAATGGGCTCTAGTTGCTTTGCCGTGCTCGGTTTCCGTTTGGGGATTCTGTCCCCCTTTCCGCTTGAAAAATGCAGAGAGAAAAGACTTGCAAGCAACCGGGCAACTGCTTTCTAAGTGGACTGGGTTTCCGTTTTTTGAGTCCCCATTTGGACCCAAAGAAGGGAAATCCAAGCACAGGTGTGAACCTAGCGCTAGTCAATGATAACATGATAGTAATGTTGGAATCCTAAACAGGCAGAACAATATAAAACTATTGGGTTGCTGGTATTACCTGTAGCCTTTCAGGTAAAGAGTACTTACCCGACGTTGTAGAGAAGCTGCTTTGTTGTTGTGGTAGATTTTGCTGCATTTTTGGAGCCAAAGCCAAGAGTGGATTTAACAAAAGGAAAAAGTATAAGTGCTTCCATTATATTTCTCTTGACTTTCCTTCATATTTCTCTTGACTTTGGCTAAAAGAAAGAAAACACAGGAAAATATGGAACAAAAAAATGCAGCTTTTTCTCAATGAGCGGTTTCGGTCCTGAAACTGCTCATACACGGTAATTAGTTTCAACTATATATAGTTTTAGTAGCGTCTGCCTGCGACTTCGTCTGAATGTTGTTGGCGTCGGTGATCTGCTTATCCAGCAAATTGCTACCATCGATAGTTCGCTTGCTCTGGCATTTTGGCAGCACTGAAGCTGTGCTGCTGCTGAGCTTGTTCCTCACACCGTGACTGTGAATGTTCTGGCATCTCACCAGCTCCCTGGGACGCCATATAATGAGTGTATTGTTGGCGTCGATGATCCTCCTCAGCTCTACTTGAGGAGAACTCTGTTGACTTCTAATGATGAGGATACATTTTAGAGGACAAATAAGTGATCTGTATGGTCAACCTTATCTTGTGCACTGGTTATTGTTCCAATGTATGTTTTAATAAATGTCTGTACCCTACGTACGATAAGATGCATTGTGTGAAGCCAGCTTTGGAAGCACTGCTTAAGAGGCTGGAATGATGACAGGTGAAGC
Source organism: Leptodactylus fuscus (assembly GCF_031893055.1). Lineage (NCBI taxonomy): Eukaryota > Metazoa > Chordata > Amphibia > Anura > Leptodactylidae > Leptodactylus > Leptodactylus fuscus. Next base: position 292,909,110 of record NC_134265.1, read on the forward strand.
GTCCACTCCTCTGAGTTGCAGTTTCTTAGCATCACCCAATAATAGAAAGATAATAATTGGTTCAAGCGCGATCATGACCATTGCAAGCATAGTATTGTTTTCAATGAGAAGAGCTACGCTGTTGGTTATATATAATATATATATTTCACCAAACTGAACTAGCTTCATGCCTACTAAACACACACCATATAATAAGTACACAGTAAAGTAAAAAAACAGTTTGTTGTTCCAATGACTTTAGAAGAAAGCATTCATCCTGTTAGCAACTCTTAAAATGATATAAGTTTACTTGGCTAAGACACTAATGAAATTTGTTTTTCATTAGCGACAGGGGTTTTTCCAATGTGTTGTCTTTAAGGAAATTAGCTATGTGGTAACCTCATTGTTCCTAATAAAGGATTTATATAGATGTAAGAGGATTAGGTATTTCAGCTCTTGTCTCTAATGCTTAACCTGTGAATGCTGGTCTGGAGACATTGTGCCTTGTATGCAAATCTGCCGCTGTCCTGGGCTTTGATGTCTTTCAGCAGTTCTTCTCCATCTATAGTAAATTCTCTTCTCACCTATGTGTTTGGAACAAGCACAGTTCCTTTGGGAGGAAATAATACCTTTACTGTAGGTGCTTCAGGTAGTTTGGGGTATCCTGAATACTGGCGACTATACCATTTGAATCACTGTAGGCTGGACAGGTTATGTATAGATAGATGTATACCCTTTCACTTCCCTAACAAAGAACCCACTTTCTTTCACGCTTGTTATATAGGCACACCACACACATGGTATGGGAGTATCTTGTGGAACAAACATATTTTCATAAGGACAACCTATAGTGTTGCTGAAGACTGCCATAGACATTTGATCCCACATACACATATTAGCCCATACTGGCCATTGCAGTCGTTCAAATTGGTTGGACATGTCCAATGACAACATATGAAGGATAAACAATCTTTCACTAGCAACATTATTTAATGGAAAGATTGTTCATGTCCCACAGCCAACTGCAACATACAAAGTAATAGCCAAAAGTCTCGAGATTGAAACTAATTTTAATTTTCACAAAGTTTGCCGATTCAGAGTTTTTAGATTTTTTTTAGTCAGATGCTTCTATGGTGAGCCATTTAGTTTTCACTTTTAATTTGTGACATGGTGTGCCATCATGAAACATTGTTCATTAACTAATTACTCCTGGATGGTTGGGGGAAGTCAGACATGGGCAATGTTTAGATATTATTCTGCATTCATGTTAGTGTTCTTAGGCCAAATTGCGAGTGAGCCCATGATTGGAAAGAAACTCCACGCTTAAATGGTTTCAGGATGTTATACTGTTGACATGATATAGGACTCGTAGCTCATCTTTTCTTCTCTGGTCAATCATTGGATACCACCTCTTCCCAAGAAAACCATCAAAGACAGACTGCAGGAAGTACAAAAGAAAGAGGCAAAATGATTATCTCTGATGAAGCCCTTTGAAACTGTTTGGGACATCTGAAAGAATGATTGTCCAGAGAAGAAAAAGGCGAGCAATACTAAGAGTCCTGTGTCATGCCATTTGTAAAACATCCTTAGACTATTCATGTATGTGGTTGCTTTTCATTCAAGGGAGAGGGCTCATTCACAATTTTACCTAAGAACATTGCCATGAGTAAATAACGGGGTCAGGGGATAATTGTACACATCAGGGAGAGTGTTTGCCTACATAGGCAGTACGGAGGCTTACAAGTCATTCTTGCTCCGCTAGGGATTCTGAGTAAAAAATATGCAAATCTATTCTCCTGGATGTAATTAGGAGAACAGTGCCTCTGTATGCCGCCCTCTAGAGGGCAGCATCTTTAACATCATGCATGACTCAGTTAAAAAGTCTATTTAATCATGATGCGGATTTAATTGCCAAGTTAGTATTTCTATTCCAAAAAAAAACAGATTCCCAGCAATGGACAGCGCTGTTTTGGCTTATTGGGCCATCCTCAGCATAGCATAGGGATACTACACATATTAAAAAATCCAATTGGAAACCTTTGTAGTTGTTTGCACAATATTTTAAGTTGCTTTTACTAGATGGGTCCAGCTCTAGAGAGACTTTTTTGTCTTGGCTTGTAGAGACACAACCATTTGACAAGGTAACTCTGATTTTTCTAGGAAGTGAGGATGAGCTGTGACCACACTTTGCATGTCTGTGACCTGTGTTTGCAATGAGTCTCAAGACCAGTGACATAGTGGGGCCATTTTATATTATAATTTGCAGTGTGCTGGAATTCCAGTTTGTATTTCCTGCTTATTTTTATTATACACAGAAGCATGAAGCCTTCAGATATTCAATTAAGAGTCGTCTCTTCAAATCAATTAAGTTGTCTGTTTTCCTTCACTGTTGTGAATAAGGTTGTATTATTTTATGATGTCGACAAGGATTTTTTTTTTCTTTTTAAGGTGTATTCTACATACAGTTGGCAATTTTTTAATCACTTTCTTAAAAAGAATGTTTCAACAGAAAATTGGTTATTTTTAAACCAAGTTTTTATATTGAATATATTTTTATGAAATTTTTTCTGTATATTTTTTTAATTTTCAATGTCCCAATCCATTTTTTTAGAAGTATTATATCATGAAATTTTTACTCTAACACGAAGCCTAACAATAGACTGATATTTGCCAATGCTTCAGAGGTCACGTCATTTACATCACATACAGAATTACAATAAAAGATGTCACTTGTATAAACAACACCACCTGACACCTATCACTGCATGCACTACTGACAATAGATTAAATCATCTACTACCCTCCATGCCTAGAAAATTCTCCCATCTATGTCTAAGCCTATGTTCACACAGAGGAAGTTTGCTGCGGATTTGGGGGGATTTTGCCCCTGAATCCAGAGCAGTTTCCTCCCGGAATTCGCTTCCCAATATTTTCAATGGGAGGCAGAGTTTGCAGCAGGATGCAGAACAAAAAAGCGTCCTGCTCAATCTTGCTGCGGATTCTGGCTTCGACTATTGCTGCCTATGGCCATGACTAAGCTGTAAAGCATAACACTAAATGTCATAAATAAGAAAGCAAAGGAAAGGCTTAGGCTGTGTCCACCTCCACAATCATGCACAGAAAATAGAAGTGAAAAAAGTAAAGTAAAGTAAAAACAGAGTATAAAAAGTGATACATTTTGTTAAATATGATTCTAATTAATAAATACATTGACAATACATTCCTTTTAAAGGGGTTTTCCTATCTCAGTCTTTCACCAGTCTGCCTGCAGTGTCTGCACCTCCCCCTCCCTCCTACTAAACATCCAGAGAAGTCTTACAACACTTCTGCAGATCAGATAATATGTAGATGCTCGTACAGAGCTCAGTGTTATCTGTATGTTTACATAGAGAGATAGCAGACCAGGCTTTATCACCAAAGTGCAATTAGCTGAAGTAAGAGCGGTGAGTAAGTGATGTCACTTGTCCTATTGGTATGTGGATATGTTAAGGCTGTATAAACAATGAGAACATGGGAAGAATATGCAAATCTGTCTCCCAAGATGTAAATAGAGAGACAGTGCCTCTGTTATGCTGCCCTCTATAGCAAGCACCCTAAACAACATGCCCGACTTCCCAGAAGTCTTTACTGCATGATGCGAGGTTATAACCAAATCAATTTCTCAGCTACGGACGGCACCGTTTCTGTCTCTTTGGACTTCATCAGCGCAGCCTAGAGAGAATTGATTTGGTTTAAGTGAGAGGCTGAGAGACCAGATTGTGGGGATAACGTCTATCCTTAGGGAGAGACCACCTTCTCAGGTGTGTGGAGACTTATACAGTCATAGTTGCTCCACTGCAAGGGAACATGGGAAGAATATGCAAATCTGTCTCCCAAGATGTAAATAGGGAGACAGTGCCTCTGTTATGCTGCCCTCTATAGCAAGCACCCTGAACAACATGCCCGACTTCCCAGAAGTCTTTACTGCATGATGCGAGGTTATAACCAAATCAATTTCTCAGCTACGGACTGCACCATTTCTGTCTCTTTGGACTTCATCAGCGCAGCCTAGAGAGAATTGATTTTTTTTAAGTGAGAGGCTGAGAGACCAGTTGCAGTGGAGCAACTATGCCTGTATAAGTCTCCACACACCTGAGAAGGTGGTCTCTCCCTAAGGATAGACGTTATCCCCACAATCTGGCCATATAATGAGCGTGTTGTTGGTGTTGATAATCCGCCTGCTCCAGCGTTTCGGCAGCTGTTAAGCTGGTTTTCCGCTGAACTCATTCTGCGCACTGTGCCTGTGAATGTTCCGGCATCTCAGCAGCTCACTGGGACGCCATATAATGAGCGTGTTGTTGGTGCCGATGATCCCTGTCAGCTCCGCTTGAGGAGAACTCTGTTGACTTCTGTCTACGTTCATAGCTGCCAATTTGGATTAAAGATGATGTTTTCCCATCCAGTGTGTCAACATGTTGCCTGGAGCTGATCAGATAATATGCAAATTCATGCACAGAATCCCTGAGGGTTAGCATGTGTTTCATAGACAGATAACAGACCTGGCTGAGATAAGGCTGCTGCAAGAGCAGTGTAATATAGTATGTGAACATAAATTCATAACAGTCATGAAACCATGTCATTTACCGGGATAAAAAGTAGCCTATCGATGTTACAATCTGTGTGCCAAATTTCATTCAAATTCGTTCAGCCACTGTATATATATATGTGTGTGTGTGTGTGTTTTTTATTTATATTTATTTAAAGTACTATGCAAGTGCAGGCAATTGTGGGGAAAATACTTCAAAGTAAGAATTCATTCAAAAATAGTTTATTCTTGTCATTTAACAAAAAGTGAATGAGCAAAGAAAATGTAAGTCAAATCAATATTTTGTGTGACCTCCCTTCACTTTGCTTTAATTCTGCTAGGGACACTTGTACACATTTTTTTAAAGGAACTTAGCAGGAAGGTTGTTCCAGACATCTGTGAGAAGTAAGCACATGTACTGTATTTTGTGGTTGTAGACTTGCTGAAATCCTTGTGTCTCTTCATGTAATCCCAGACAGACTCAATGATGTTGAGATCAGAGCTGTGAGGGCCATATCATAATTTCCAGCATTCCTCCTCCATAAGGACGGTCACACTCAATATTGATTTATTTACATTTCTCTTTTATTCAGTCACTTAATGTTGTTCATTTGCATTGACAAAAATAAACTATTACACTATTAGATATTGTATGATCATCTTATTGCTTGTATACACACAGTAAATATTTTTTTATTTTTTTTGCATTCTTGGTCTTCTATAGAATTTCCTTTTAATTCCTATTCACTTGGGTTCAGAGGAGCATAAGGTCAAGCAGAATGAACAATTCTTGGTTATATAGCTGAAATAATCTACTTGGAGGCTCCACTTCTTTCTAATAACGACAAATGCCATGCGCTTTTATCTACTGTACAAATGCTCAGTGTGAGAATGGCTCCAAGATAAATAGCATGAAATTCTAACGCTGCCAGGTATTCCTGTGCATGTTATTGTAAGGAAGACATGATGTGAATTATTGGCTCTGTACTTATCTAATATCATCTTGACTATTAAAGAGCAGAATGCACATTGCCAACCTTTTGTTATCTAGTTTCCCGACAGCAGTACAGTATTATCCATTGCCAAACTTGCTTACATTTTTGAAAGCATTCACCACTGACTTGGTTATCTCTTCCTGGTAGGCTGCATCCTGCCTCTTAGCTGGAAATGTCATACACTCTTGCTCATTCATGCTTCCTTCAAAGAGATTTTCTTAAGTTACAGATAGAAATTATGGATAACAAGTAATTGTGTATCTTATAAAACCCAATCTTCAGATTTAAGTTACAGCGAAACCACACAAAGAGAAGATGTAACATTAATGGGAATAAAACATATTATGGTTTGTGACTGTATTGTATTAAGTATGTGTATTTTGTGAATTAGATCATTAAGTTACTTTTTTGATGAATTTCATAATGATTAGAGATGAGCGAGTAGTGTTCGATTGAGTAGGTGTTCGATCGAATACTACGGTATTCAAAATACTCGTACTCGATCGAACACTACTAGCTGTTCGAAGTTTAAGGTTCGATGCAGAACCAGCGAATGCGATACATTCTGACAATCAACGCTGGTTCTTCTCTTACCTTTAGAAGTCTTCTCCTTGCAGCATCCCCACGGCGTCTTCCGGCTGGAATTCACTCTGCCTAGGCATCCGGCCTAGGCAGAGCCGACTGCATATGCGCAGGCATGCCCTCGCATGTGCAGTCAGATCTGTTCAGGTGTCGGGCCGGGCAGAGCCGACCGCGCATGACCGCGTATGTGCAGTCGGCTCTGCCTAGGCATCGGGGCCTAAGCAGAGCCGACTGCACATACGCGGTCATGCGCGGACATGCGAGTTAATTCCAGCCGGAAGAAGACGCGGGGACGCTGCGCCGGGAGAAGACTTCAAGGAGAATCCAGCCCGACCGTCACTAGTGGACTTGGTAAGTATAATTTTATCGAATTTTGCGTACCCCTGAAACGAGCATTTCCCCCCATAGACTATAATGGGGTTCCAAATCCGTTCGAACAGTTGTACAGTGTGCAGCAGTTCGAATCGGATTTCGAACCTCGGACATTTTAGTGTTCGCTCATCTCTAATAATGATCTAATCGATTCATATCCCAGTTATAAAATGTAAATTTACAGATAGTAAGGCAAGCAGTGCAATTCAGAATAGAACCGCAGCACAGACTTATTTCCTAATATTATTATTGACTTTCAGTGCAATATTATATACGGAGGTTCTGAGCATACGTTTGTATGGAATTATATAATGATGAGATATTTCAGCTGGGTAGGACAAAGTCTAAAGCACACAGATATTCTGTGACTCCATAGCATTGCCATGTTCTACATAGTTGTGATTTGGCACTCTGGCATACTGTGCTGTAAGGTGTATGGTTTTCCCTATAAATCTGAAAAAAAAATTATGTCATGTTTCATTGTATGCAGTATTTAGGAGATATTTTCTCCTAGAAGCATTGCTTGTAGAGGGAAATTCTCTGTCATACAATGTCATACGGAAACAACATACAATGGCACGAGTGGTGCCTACACCGCCATAGTACACCCCGAAACACTATATGCACAAATCCTCATGGTGAAGCTGTCAAATTACCTCTTAAATTATAAATCCTCTCCTGTGTATTGGGAAATCCCATCTATTGTACAGCAGATTGCTTGTTTCTGATGCCGGTGTAGTGCTGGTAATAAAAAGTCCTGACTTCTAAACACTTAGTAAAAATGATCATACAAAATGGTACCAATAGGATTGTGGTTTCCAAAGGGGTTGGGCTCCTGGCATGCTAGATAACAACTTGATTTTTCAGGTAGAAGTCATGACCAGCCAGGTATTCAGTAGTATTTTTTGTGTAATATAAAAGTGGCAAGAGTCTGTCATAATGGGAGATGCTCTTGTAGAGTGGTTCTCACTCTGGCTTAAAATGGAGATCTGATCATGACCCTCAGGAGTGCTTCCTCCCAACCATAGCCAGGCTGTATAATCAACATCAGGCTAAGCGGAGATCACTCCGCACAGAGTACTAAATGATCCTGAAGTCTTTTTTTTCTTCAGTTGCTATGACTCCTAGTATCTATTCTATCTGCTATTCTGAACTTCTATGTGTTCTTTCTTGTATTATTATTGTGTTATCCATGCTGCTGTGACACACTGAATTTCCCCATGATGGGACTATTAAAGGATTATTTTTTATCTTATCTTATATTCATTTGCCAAAATAGGCCATATGAACAGTGTCTTTTCTCATAAAACATCTGCTTGAATGGGAAACCCAGTATATTAATAATATAGCAATAAATGTTTCAGGGTGTAGGATATCAATGTATCTAACTAACATGCTAATATTTTACCTCTTTAATATAGCATGACTATAGACATTGCGGACATTTTCTGTGTGTATTTTAAGCTATGCATACAGACTTTCCATCTCTGCCCATTTTATGCCTGCTAGCCATCATCTGAATGTGGACTGCTCACATTGTAAAATTGTATTGTGCCGCATACAATAGTTTCTCTTGTCGGAGGACTGACTTTTGTGTAAAATGACTTAACCTCTTTCTATAAGCTTTGAAGCGACTAATCACATCATGGTTGGCCAGAAACCTGCATTCATTTCTACAGAATTTGCTCGCTCCACAGCTTTCACAAGAAGCCCATAGTCATCCATGGCATTCCGAGAGACAATAGCTCCTCATTAATTTCCAATGTATAGTTGGGGGAGATCTTGGGAAAGCCTCTTAAAGTCCATTAAAATGGTGTTCAACAAGTGTAAATGTGACCTAACCTAGCAATAATATCATGCAAAGCGTCCAAGGAAATGAATGCAGCTGAAAATCTATTAATTGCTAACTGCTGGACAGCAACATTTGCCTTTGCCAGACAGCACGGCCAACAATCAGTTGTGTCTCATTACTTAGTGGAAAGATTTCATTCATTTGAATCCATTTGTGAAATGTTTTTTTTTTGAACCAAGTTGTTATTATTTTTGGATTTCTTTTCTCAACCTTTAAAAGACGATGGTCCATTATTATAAGAAGATTTGTTTTCTACACATTAGATTTTTAACAAGATTTTATTTAACTTATCCCAATATAGTACAAAATTAGGGTTCCGAAACACAGTAAATTAATGTTGATTGATAGCTATCTGATGTTTAAGGATTAGGCATTTTGAATTTTACATGTCCAATCCTTTTGTTCTTAGGGCAGATAAGAACCGAGTGTGTATTTGTACCATATGTATGAGGGGGTTAGGAGGAATAACTATTGGCCAAACTATCATTTAGCTATTGATAGTATAAACCCATTTTTAAGCTCTGTTCATATTGTTGGTCTCCATCCTTTTGCTTTGTTAGGCAAGAATAGAGTAGTCTGCAGGCTTATTATGGCTGTTAATAGACGGAGCTTGAAGAAACCTGACATAACCAGTATTAGTCTCCGGTTTGTTTGGATTCACAGAGGAAGCCAATGTGACAAAAACTATTCAAATCAGGGACGTAACTACCGTGGTAGCTGTGGTACAGGGCCCAGGACATTAGGGGGCCTGGCGACAGCCGCTACTACTGCATTTTTTTTTTTTTAATATGAGTTAACTCCAGCAGGTAACTGGCCCTATTTACTTACCTCTCCTGGCTAATGCTCATGGCCGCCATCGCTTCCCCTTCTGAGGAGAATAAGAGCAGGAATCAGGATCAGTAAGTGAGGCCGTGGGCCCCACAAACACTATTATTATACTTGGTGTATAATAATTGTTCATGGGTGACCACAGTGGGGCATAATGCTGTGTGCAAGGGCCAATATGGGGCATCATACCGTGGGCAGGGGCCACTATGGGGCCTAATATTGTGTGCAGGAATGTGGGGAGGTGGGGCATGTCTAAAGTTCGCCACGGGGTCCCACCATTCCTAGTTATGCCACTGATTCAAATCATATCAAGGATGCATGGACGGTATTGATCTATGTCCATAGCCTTAGTAAAAGGTCCTCATTTATTATTGTTATGCGTCTAAGTTTTTTTATTCTTAATCATTTTAAGATTTTAAAAAGTATTGACTGGCCATGTGGAGAAGACATTTGTAACTTTAATCTGTGAGACTTTGGCTTCAGAATAATGTGATCTGAAAAGGCAAAGATGAAACAATATCTATTGACTTTATTTACATTATTAAACCAGTATACTTTTGGATCACATAGATGTGTGATTGCTGGGGTTGTGACCCTGGTTCCTTCACTGATTAGCATACATAAGGGGCTGAGCTCCAATACTAACCGGCAGAGCAGCAAATATGGACAAACCCCTGTGCATAGAAAAACATTGACGGGGCTGCTACACTTTTTTTCTTGATTGATCAAGGTTGAAGTTCATGACAATGAATCCTCCAAAGCTCAATGGATATGCAACCAGTATTTTACTTTTTAGAAAATTCCTTAAATTGTAATGTAAATATTACCTTGAATGGGACCAAGATACGAGTATTTCAGGTGAAGTATTAATGTGATGTCACAGGTCTGTGAAGTGGAAACAGCACTCACCCAAGCACCACTGCCACTATAAGCTGATGATTTGTACGAGTCATGGGTGTTGAACCACAATCTATCAAATATTGATGACGTATCCTAAAAGGATACTACTGGAGCCAACCACTGGAAAACCCCATTACACATATACCATGTGGGCCACTATCTTGCTTGTTCATATAGGTTATATAACTCTTAGTTTTGTTATGCTATACTACCACCAGAAAGTAAAATGTTAAGTGATGGAATAAGATTTGATGGCTGATAATGGTTATCATAGCCGAGTGCCTTGTCATTGCAATTAAACACCAAGTGGCACTTGACATTTAGAATCCAAGCCTATGTAACTCTCAGAGCTCTGTACAATTAGTGCAGCGAGGAATTGATTTCTCTTGCATGTAATATGAAGCAGATGATCTCGGAATAGATAAATCCCTTTTGCTAACTACTGTTAATTCTTCATTAGTCAATGGTTTATCTTACATGTTGCATTGTATGGGAGAGGCTTCCTTATCTCAGCTTAATGAAGGATTTTTCTAATGTGTAATTAGTAATGCTAGAAGACAATGGCCATGGCTGATTCATTGCAGTGCTGTGCTATTTGTCCAGTAAAGCAAGTAAATAGCCTTTGTAGACAATACTGGTGTACTAGTGTTCCTGTGATATCTTGTGCTAGACCATGTTAAAATAATAGGGCTGGATTTTATACTTGTTATCTGACGTTCACATGAGATTTGTACCCAATAGAATACTGAGAACAAAGGATTGTGACCTCTGCTTCTGTAAAACCCTTGACCGTGATGAGTTGAAGCCACATGTTTCCAGATCCCATGAAAACAACCCTGCCCACCCTTATAACACGCAATGTCAATTGAAGTAAGTTGGCCGAGTATAGTCACTTTCTAGATAAGCAGCGAGCTTACACATTCACTGGGCATCCTAAGTTTCTGCAGCTGTTCCTGAAAGCAGATGAAGCTTCAGCTTGCCAGGAACAGCTGGAAAACCACAGGTTGTCTTTAGATGCACTTCAATTTCAGAAGATACCAAGCGGTTGAATAAATATTAAGCTTTTTATGCCGTGAATTCTTTTTGTTTTCGATATTTGATGAAAAAGTAGAATTTACTGACTCCTTGAATACAGGATTTATAGGGTAGCGCAAAAACATTTAACTAGTTAAACAGGTTTCTCCCGATTTACCTACAGTGTGTATCAGATCTTCATCAGGTTAATAAGTAGAGGTATAAGGGTGACCACCACTACCACTACCACTGGCCACCACGTCCCTGGCCTCTACACCTCCCTGCAGATCTGACCTGATGATCTAATATGACCTCTAGAAAATTTATTACATATCTGGATATTTGGCTGATGGTGTAATATATCACAAAGTGGCTTGTTAAGCTATATGATATGTAAAATTAATTACAAATCTGCATATGTATTTGGTTGCAGAGCAGGGAGCTTCCTACTTCCTTTGTATTGGTGGCGTCCTTGAAGGCCACCGTCTGGCTTAGCTATTAAACTAAGCCAGGCATCCAATTACCTTCAAGCATGTGCCCAACACAGAGAAGGATGAAAGCTCAATGCCAGGGTGGGTTCAAAAGTGATAGCTAGTAGCACGTCTGGGACAGGCACTGACATCCGGGACAAGCACTGACATCCAGGACAGGCACTGACGTCCGGGACAGGCACTCACATACGGGACAGGCACTGACGTTGGGTGTTTTTCACAATTAAACTTTAGTATTAAGTGTTGTTCATTTATATTTCCATAAAATTCTGAGGCTTTTTATGTCACTTGGCAATCTATTTAAAGATGTTACATTTCACTTTCTATTATGTTCTCAATATTTAACATTTTAGAGCTATTTAGATATACATTTACTGAATACTGTATAGTGTATGCCCATGTTATCTCAAACCAGTTTGCGTGTGTATTCCTATTTCCAGGGAATATACCAGAAGGACTTTGGCCATTGCTGATGTTACTATGCCATATGCATCTATTCGAAACAAGCATAATTGATATGATTTTGCTTACTAGTAGGTTATTTCAAAAGCTCAAGCAATGCCAAAATGTAGCAGTTCACCTTCCATCTCTCTCGTTTCTAAATGTATTGACTGTGAATTGCAGCAGTCTGCCAAGAGTCTTACTTTTCTGCAAGATAAGCAAATGCAACAACAGAAATACAAAGACTCAAACAAAAAAAGGACTTAATTAAGCTTTCCTTTCATTAGGTCATTTTCCAGTATGGAGAACTGGAGCGTAACTTTCAAGGAACTATAGAAATATTGACTGTGTGCTCAGTGGTGGAACACTATTAGAACACTATTCCCGAGGACATTGTGTTTTTGATTAGTTGTATTATGGGTTCTGGTTTGTTGGTTTTTTATACTATAATTGTGTATATTAATAGTGTTATATCAATCTAAAATTGGTTGATAATGACTAAATGCTTGGACAGAGTGGTACATATAGAATAAGCACATCTTGTAAGTTTAAAGGAGTAGGACAATATTGTCGAGAATAGTGTCCTACCTGTCCACAAGGTGCCTGATATTGCAGTCCAGAGTGATTTAGTGAATACAGCTACAATACTACACACAAATTGTGGGAAGGCAGATGTGGACTATTTTTTTGAAAAACATACCCATATTTTTCTAACACCTTGACATGCTCTACAGGTCATACATTTAGAAGTCTCTGAATGGGTGAAATATCAGTGCACATATAGTGTTATCTCCCCACTAGCTAACCTATCTATCAAAGTTAATGGAACCACACTTACCCCAGTCTCATGGGTTTGCTGCCTTGGGATAACCTTGCACTCTGACCTATCCTTCAAGCTGCACATCCAAACCCTTATCACCTCCTGCTGCTTGTAACTCAAGAAAATACATCAAATCCGCTCATTCCTCATTCTTATAATCTCCTGCTTAGACTACTGTGCACCCTTCTCCATGGCCTCTCAGCGAATACTCTTGCCCCCCTCCAGTCTACTGTAAAATGTGCTGCTCGCATAATACTCCTTTCCGCCCGTTCTTCATCAGCTGCTCCCCTCTGCCAAGTCCTTCATGGGTTACCTGTTTTCCAGCGAATAGAGTTCAAGTTACTAATGCTGACATACAAAGCCATCCACAACCTATCCCCTTCATATATCTCTGACCTAATCTGCTACCTGCCCACATGTAATCTGCGATCCTCCAAAACATCCCTCCTGATGAAGCCACCCTAAGACGAAACGCGCGGCGGGGTGTTTTAGTTCCCTCAATGTTGATGTTCCGGGGCTGACCCCTTATGGTTTATTTACACTGCTAACATGTCTATGGGTATGTATTGGTATTGGACCTATGATACTTATTGTACTCCCTATATATTTCTAATTAGGATACTCTTCACTATAGGCTTATCATACCTTAGATGTAGGGACCTTGTTAAAATCTTTTGGGGGTTAGTACCTTGTACCTTGATTATTTCACAGGTGTGTATCCTGTTAGTGCAGTGTATATACTTACCTCTATTGGTGAGGAGTGGATTAATAAGGATTATATGCCATATATGGTTTTGGGGATGTCTTCTCCGTTCATCATTAGTGAGAGGGGTATGGTTTTGTCAGACTGTTTTTATACAGTCGGACCCCTCTGTGTTGCCCTCCATTGTGTGTTATATGTTTTGTATGTGTTTTATTATTATTTTTCATTAAATATTTTTATCTATTTTTTGTGTTCCTCAATCTTTGTTGTGGTTTAGTTATATTGGTTTTGGGATTACCTGTTTATTATTGATGGATAAATTTGGTTGGTTGTGACAAATGTTCACAAGCAGTCCACAGTTCAAAGTCGTATAAACCATTTAGTGATTTTCGTTACAGAGGTATTACTCTACATTTGTGTTTTGGGGCTCAAACCTTTGAGTTTTCCGGGGGAGCTACTTACTAGTGTCTGTAACTATGATTGTTTTTTTATTGAGAAGATGGCTGATCATAAAACCTATAATGGGCACAGTGACTAGCCTATTCAGGATATGAAGTGGGGACGCTCATTGGTGTGACCATCTGGTCTGCCATGCATGAACTATTTTTTTTAAGTAGCTGCTAACATAATGTTTTTTACCACTCATATGCACTTGGTTCTGAATTCATTTTGGATAAGGGTTCTATTATGTAATCTGTTTAGAATATTTTGATACACATTTTTGACTCTTCAATGTCCAGCAGGTACAGCAGATCCAGAATACTTAATACTCATACATCACTGTGCTTAGTTCTATCAGTACACACCCTAAAACATAAATCCTGTGGGTCTGTATGTAATCTACAACAACTGAACTGAAGTACAGCAATCTGAGCTAGCAAAGGCTACAAAAACATAGATATTGGCAAGAGGAGAGAAAAAGATAACTCCTGAAGTGAGGAAGTAAAAGTGTTCATGGATCATGTCCTTCCATACAAAAAATTGGCACAAAATGCAGCATTTAAAACTTGGAGATAGTGAGGTCTTTAACCCTTGTGCTCTCTGCAGTCACTGGGAAGTTGAAGAATAAGTTCATTTGTACTATTTAAGAAGAAAACACAGGGATTATACACCACATTGTACCAAAGGGCTTGAAGATTTATACTGATGATACCATCCATGCTTCTTCTTTCTCAAGAACACATTCAGGAGATTGTTCAGTAAGACTAAGAAAGTTGCATATAATTATAGGAATTAGCTACCTATTCTATCTAACCTGTATATTAGAAGTCTTCTATGAAACACTTGTTAACTTCTAGCAGACAAGTCTTCTTTCAGTGCTGTAATAGAAATGCAGTTTTTTTGAGTAAGTGTTACATAAGTGTAACTTCCAATCTGAACTAACACTGAAGTGTGAAAATTGCCATCACACTGCAGTAGTTGGAAAAAATTACAAACTATAAGTCTAGAACACCAAAGAAAATGCAGTGTGGTTTATTGGATAGAGCCTATCCTGGCACATATAATATAGAGAGCAGATTAAGCCAACCTTAGTTGGCGAGTGGTTCTTGATCAGGGTCACCAGTTATGTGGGTTTGACTCTCGCCATAACCACATGCAGTTTTCTCTGAAGATGTTTAATATCTTTAGTATGGCAGTGATATAGCTCCATATAAGAGCTTTAGAATGCTAACACTAAGAATGAGATTGGATCCCATCATTTCAAAGCAGGAAAACCTTTACCATGTGAAATCCATATACCTGGATGCATATTCCTTCAATAGTTATCCGCCAAATAAGCCATTCCTCCACAAAACACCCCCTATAAATATGCATGGTCATCCAAGCATTCATTTAAAGAGGGAGCAGGGCACAAGTGGCATATCTAGTGGTGAACAAGGGATTGGGAGTTGGGAGGTCTCCATATACATATGCCCTCAATAAGCTCTATTGTGGTAATGAATTTCCTATACTCCACAATTTATATAGTAAAGTATGGCAAACATGGATTTTGTCCATAAATGATCATTTTGCTCGCTGTGTTTCTATTCCTATATAGCAGTAAGTTGGTTCAGTTCATTACTTATAATGCATTAATAACAGACTCCAAAAAACATTCATACTTCTGACAGCTTAAGAGGCCCACGTAATTCTTTTTTGACAAGTTGCTTCTGTCAAATGTTATAAATTGTAACAAAGCTCCTCAACATGTTTTGCTGAATGTGTAGAAGAATATTTAGCTTATTATCATCTGCTTAGCAGCTTGCATATATGTTCTTTTTATATTTTAATTTCCATAGATATTTCCATCTTTGGTATGACATATGCAAAGCTTTCTGTCTTTTTACTTCTGTCAAGCTTATTCTAGCATTAGACAAATTATTGTTTTGTTGCTTTGCCAAAGTAGATGGAACATATTGGCCAAAATTTTATATTTTTTGGTAAACAGAAGTAATTTATGTATTTCATTATATTTAAGAGTTTGCCCACTTTCAGCCTTGCAGCGCTGGGGTCCTGGTGTTCAAATCCCGCCAAGGGCAAAAACCATCTGCAAGGAGTTTGTATGTTCTCCCCGTGTTTGCATGGATTTCCATCCCATATTCCAAAAAAGACATACTGATAGGGAAAAAATGTACATTGTGAGCTCTATGTGGGGCTCACAATCTACATAAAAAAAAAGAGTTTGCCCACTTTCACAATACACATTTTGATCCTTAAAGGGGTTACCCAGCTTCCAAATATTATCTGCAAATACATTCACAGCATTACTAAATACTCGCTGTTCCTTTGGGCAGCCTTTACTTGGCTTTATTTTACTTGGTGTTAAAGAGGACCTTTCTGTTAAAGAGGACCTATGGCTTAATACACCTCTAGAAAGACGACAGTGTGCTGAATTCAGTGCACTATCCGCTTTCATGTTCTGTGCCCCTGCTGAAGAGCTATTGGTGCCGGTACCGTAGCTCTTCATTGTCAGAAGGGCGTTTCTGACAGTCAGTCAGGAACGCCCTTCCCCATAGTAGTGTCTATAGCACTGTACTGTGAGAGTGATGAAGAACGCCTCCCTCCCCTCCTGATAGTACTCGTCCATAGATGAGTACTGGGGGGGGGGGGGGCGTTCCTCACCACTCAGCGTCATCGCGGGGCGGTAAGGAACGTCCCCTCACACAGTACAGTGCAATAGACACTGTGAGGAAGGGCGTTCCTGACTGACTGTCAGAAACCCCCTTTTGACAGTGAAGAGGTATGGTACCGGCACCAATAGCTCTTCACTGGGGGCACAGAACAGGAAAGCCGATAGTGCGCTGAATTCACTGCATTGCCGGCTTTCTATCGGTGTATTAAACCGCATGTGCCCCAGATGGTGAAAAGTCCTCTTTAATCTGTGGACAAACTACATTTCCCATGATTCATCTGCCTGCGCTCGCTCTCTGTGTACCCCTTCGTTCTCCACTCTTCCATACAATGAAATCACAGGTAATAAATCTCTGCCACATGCAAGGTCACATGCTGCTGTGATGTTTCATAACAGTGATACAAAGAGCAGCAAGTAAAATAAAGGCAAGCAAAGGCCTCATAAGGGAACAGGGAGTATTTAGCACTGCTGTGATTGCATTTGCAAATAATTTTTGGAAGCTGGATAACCCCTTTAAATCTGATTTGAAGCGATGTAGGATTGCCAGCAAGCAGCCTTCTACCCACTGTTCTCAGCAGAGGAACCAAAAAGCTCCCACTCATATTAGTAAACCGTGTCGGACTGGATCACCACAGAACCAGCAGATCCTTCGGTGGCCCTAGGTTCTAACGCAATAATGTACAAACACCAAATTTTGAAGGATACTATAGTTTAACATTTATGGATCATTGGAAGGTGGATCAACAGAATCATCTCATCTGGTGGGCTCAAAGAAATTAAAACTCTATACCGATCCATGATTCGTATTGTGACAAGTCTACACACTAAGCAAACCGTAATAATGATTTGCCACTTATTACATAGTTACATAGTAGATGAGGTTGGATGAAGACATCAGTACTTCAAGTCCAACTTATAACCCTACAATCCCTACAGTGTTGATCCAGAGGATAATGATTATCTACAGATTCTGTTTCTCCCTTCTTGTCCATTATTCCAGCTGGGAACATTATAGAATTAAATAAAAAATGAAGAGAAAGGAATAGAGAGTATAAGTTTACAATTATTCTCCAGTCAATCCAGACAAACGTCTGATCCTGAAACAGATGCTGATATATACACTCAAAAAGTCTTAGATCAGCATAATGTTCAAAGATGAATATTTGGAATCTTAGGCTAGTAAGTCCAGTGAAAGGAACTATCTGCTCTCCCCAAGGAGACTTTGGTATGAGAAGCTAATAAGATACAGATTGAAAAGCAAAGGGTGTGAGATGCATGTCTCCCTTCTGTCTGTGGTCATATCTACAAAGTGACTACTGCCAAAAAAGAGATTCTTAGCAGGTGTTGAGGTTTTTATATATGTAAGCAAACAACTTAATGAATCACTATCTAAGGCATTACCATATCTTGCCATATTCAGTTTATGATACTCTTAGGGAACTCATGCTGGAGCCAGAACCAAAGTGATTGGACAAAGCATCAGGAAAATTGGGTTTGTCGACTTTTTAAACCCCTAATGGCTTATTTTTATAATGGGTGGCGTTCTACAGTTCAGGTTTTAATTTAACATTATCCAATGTACTTTCAAAAGTATTAGAACATATGTTTATGGAGGATATCATACTAGGACAGTGGAAATGTTTTCATTAAAACTTTGTTTCCTTAATTGTAAGTTCACTCCGCTCCGGATTAGGCCCAATGAATGGGCCTAGACCAGAGGAGGGAGTGTCTTCAGGCTGAATCGCGAGGCGAAATGGCCTGAAGAATTAGCACCTCACTTCTTTTTCCAGGAGCTCCTGAGCGGCTCCTATTCATTTCAATGGGAGCCGTCTTTTTGGTCAAGATTATGAGGCGAATACGGCCTCAAAATCCTGACCAAAAAACTCTGTGTGAACTTACCCTGAAACTACATAAATATACCGTATATACTCGAGTATAAGCCGACCCGAATATGAGCCGAGGCCCCTAATTTTACCACAAAAAACTGGGAAAACTTATTGACTCGAGAATAAGCTGAGGGGGGGTAATGCAGCAGCTACTGGAAAATTAAAAAAATTTAAATGGTCAGAGTTTTTGGGTGCAGTAGGTGCTGGGAAAGGGGAGGGGGTGTTTTTGTTGTCTGTCTGCCCCTTCCCTGAGCTTGAGGACTGTTTTTTCTTCCCCCACTTGGAATTCAGCCTGGCTGAATATACGGTATCTGCAGTGCTCCTATTAACCCCTTCCCGACGGAACAGGAGCACTGCAGATACCCTATATTCAGTAGACTGGGCACTTTCAGACACAGGGATACCTAATGTGTATGTGTTTTACAGTAATTTTCTACTTTTATATGTATTCTAGAGAAAGGGGTGATTTTGAACTTTTCTTTTTCTTTTTTTTTTGCGCTATTTTATGGGAGATTCTATACATTAATATTGTGGCTGGTCATAGAACCCCCCTCCTAAAAATAAATAAATAAATATATATATATATATATATATATATATATATATATATATTTTTTTTTTTTATTTTTTTTTGCTGACTCCAGTATAAGCCGAGGGGGGCTTTTTCAGCACAAAAACTGGGCTGAAAAATTCGGCTTATACTCAGGTATATACGGTAGTATGTTTTCGTTCAATTCTTAAATTTGCCATGGATTTGGCATCCTTTCATAGTTTGCATTGAATATTAAAGCTAAAGCTCCAGACCCTTCATTAGCTGTTTGCCAAATGCTGGTTTGTCTGATGGCTAGTCCTCCTTCCTTTACATCGAACCTAAAGTGAGTATGGACTCTCCCGAACGAAATACAAATGCAGATGTGAATAAGGGTTAGACTGTGGTGGTCTAAGTTGTCCATAAAGTATAATGCTATTATTTACTCCTGCCTAGTTTTAATATGGAAGAAATGAATCTGTTCTATTTGAATATCAATGTGACCTTGGTTTGGCAAAAATTTTACAAAGCTGACTAAAAATTTTGACACTGTAATTCAAGTACAGTCACTTATAGGTGTTAGTAAGTAGATAAAATCAACTTAGCAAGAAGTTTTAAAGCAGTAATTATAAGACTGATTACAATGCGAAAATGCAGCCTATAGCATTTTAAGGAATCTATTATTGACAGAACTATTGACTGAGTGTTGGTGAGCATTCTTAAGGCTGTGGTGCAATAAATCATCATCGTGATTTTAATTTAAGAGTGTTGTAGTAAGGCTTTAAAATCAATTGTACTCTGTTAATGCATGGGGCGTCTATTACCTCCCAGTAAATACATGATTGAGTACGCAGCCAAAACAGGAATTAGTGCAAGTGGTTTGGACAAGAATTTATTAACCTTTGTTTTCTCTCTCGCTCTGGGATTTTTCCATCAGAATTTTTCTACTGTTTACATAATTAAAGACTTTTGTAAATTATAGACAAAGTAAAATTGTATGTTAGCATGAGGTTTTGCCCTTAAGGGTTCTATAATGGCGTCGCTGCCTAGATCAGGGTCTGTACAGGCACCTGAACAAAGCATTATATGGTGATTTTCTACATTATTTCCCCCCTATCTCATGTCTGAAGGTGGAAAAATAATATTGACCAGATTGATATAATATAAGCAAGTTTTATTTTAAGGTTATATTCACAATTGCATCACAATTCTGTTTATACTAGAAGCTACCATGCTGTGCTAGATCAGTCATACAACAGATACCACCACTGTTCATGTTGACATAATGGAGCCCAATAGGTACCATGTCTTCGGCATTTTGTGTGTAAATCAACCAACCAGGTCTTGAAGCCTGTTCATTGCTTAGCACTTGCTTACAGTGGAGAAGGAAACTTGAGGAGCTCCTTTGCCATTTGCCCCTTTGGTTTTAATCTGGCTTTAGCAATGCTGCCTCAGATTACACAAAGAAATTACAGAGGACACAATTATTATTAGTGGTATGGTCATCTACATAGGGAAACCTTATCCAGCTTGTTTTTATTGATGACCTATGCAACATCTTGGCAAGCACTGTGACCTCTTCTGTATTTACATTGCATTGTCTGTTTCATAGTGGCCATGCGATGTAATTAAAGCCTTGTCTTAGTCACTTCTATGGGGGTGAAGCTGTAATTCTTTAGCACAACAGCCATAAAATTGACAGTGTGCAATGTATACAGTGTAGAGGTCATCATGTTTGTAGATGAATCGTGGCTCATGAAACGGCTGACCAGTGGGGGCCCCACATACCTCTTATTGATGACCTATCCTAAAGGATTGATCCACAATAAAAATGAGCTAGAAAACCGCTTTAATAGAGTGAGATAAGTCGATAAAGCTGTGTACATATGACCGACTTTATTTGTTTTTTTCAGCCTCCAGTAGAATTGATGTAACGAATCTCCACAAGTTCACTCATACATGTCCATAATTTCTATTGATTTGATAGCTTTTCTTATGGAAATGAGAGAAGGGTCTTTATTGGAATGACCTTTGAACATGTCTCAATGACATGGCATAGAGTAGTAAAGGCAAAAATAACCTTTAGGTTCAATTTATATCTACCTGCTACTTACTCCAAATGTAGTGTGGAGAAGGTAGCTCGGTAGAAGCAGTGGTGCGGACCCAACCAGTAAGAGACAGGGACACAAATCTTGCAGCAAAAACTGGTTTATTAACACCCCCCCCCAAAAAAAAACCAAAAAAAAAAAAAACCTGCAAAATAAATTAAACATTTACATGATGCACAGGATAAGCAAAATAAATTACAGCCTTAACTTCAGGCATAAAAGGCAAAATAAAACCTGCTTGTCTGAGCGCTAACTAAAGAGAAAATACTAACTGTACTTGTGGCTTACTACCAACCACACTAAACAACCAAAACGGCACTGTACCATAACACCAGGCTCTCAGTGTCAGGACAGACCCAGCCACTTCCTCTCCTTCCAGGATCTGCCCTGAAGTGCAGGCTCTGCAGCCTTTTATGGCCCAGTAACGTTCCTACAACCCACACCCGGGGCTGCGGCTTATTCAAGATCCACCCTGGACCACACATATGGCAGGAATCTGGGGGAGATATACTGTGATTCCAGCACTCTGCCTGTCACCTTCTCACAGTAGCTAGAAAAAAAAACATTAATGGCCAAATTCTTTGTTATATTTATGTACATATTTATAAAGTAAAGTAAATTTCTTCCAGCACTATTGATGATACTAGAAGAAATTTATTAATCCATCTGGTACGGATGGGTGTCAATTTGAAGAATTTTTGCTGCATGGCTACATTTCTTGTTCTGCATAGAGATGAGCGGGTAGTATTCGATCGAGTAGGTATTCGATTGAATACTACGGTATTCGAAATACTCATACTCGATCAAGTACCACTCGCTATTCGAATGGAAAAGTTCGATGCAGAACCAGCATTGATTGGCCGAATGCTATACAGTCGGCCAATCAACGCTGGTTCTTCTCCTTCCTATAGAAGTCTTCTCCGTGCAGCTTCTCCGCAGCGTCTTCCGGCTCTGAATTCACTCTGCCAGGCATCGGGCCTGGGCAGAGCCGACTGTGCATGCCCGCTTGTAGTGCGGACATGCGCAGTCAGCTTTGCCCAGGCCTGATGCCTAGCAGAGTGAATTCAGAGCCGGAAGACGCCGCGGGGACGCTGCAAGGAGAAGACTTCTCGGAGGATCCAGCCCTACCCTCACTCATGGACTTGGTAAGTATAATTTGATCGAATGTTGCCTACCCCTGAAACGAGCATTTTCCCCCCATAGAGTATAATAGGGTTCAATATTCGATTCGAGTAGTCGAATATTGAGGGGCTACTCGAAACGAATATCGAATATCAAACATTTTACTGTTGGCTCATTTCTAGTTCTGCACCTTTAGGAGAAAGTGGGTGGAAAACAGGATAGGCTGGTGTGGGGGAGATCCCAAACTGACATATTTATTATAAGGTTATGTTCACATCTGTGCCAGATTCTCTGGTGCAGTGTCCCCAAAAAATTAGCGGAAGAAAATGTTTTGTATGGAGTACATTTTTCCTCTACCCGTTTCAGTTTTAGCAGTACACCTCTCTGTTATTCGGATCCCCCGATGGACCCAAACAACAGAGAGTTGGAGATAGTGTGTACCTGGCACCAGTAAGGCCAGAAAAGTGGTATGAGTTACATAAGAAATCTACTTCAGAATTTATTTATTTTTTAAAAAGTGGCTTTTCCGCAAAAAGTGGCCTCAGTTTAAGTCTGTTTTAGATGTTGTCAATCACTTTTCGTTTGTGTTGTGTAACCATAGATATGTAGATATGTTTGGTCTTGAACAGACATGTTAATATCAGTTACTGTCATACTACCTCATTGTGTTTAGATATGGACCTTTGCCTATTTGTTTTTGCTTTTGAAAATTGTTATCAAAATTCACTATTTCCTCTTTCAGAGGTCCTTTTGAAAATCTAATGAATATGATTGTTATAGCCAATTCCGTCACTTTCTTTGGCACCTATTAGGAGCTGCAGGGATAGAGGTCACACATAGGCCTTATAGCCTGAGTGGTCCCAAGGGCCCTCAAGCATATAAGAAGACAGTTGTATTAAAATGGCATTTGGTAGGTTGGAGTCCAGTTGCACATTTTGCATTGGGTCCATGAGCTTCAATGTATCTGTATCTGTTGTTAAATGTTCTCCATTGTTTTTTACATCATATATTTGATGGAAATATTGTTATTTTTTTTATTTACTACTCCTATGGGAGACAATAAATATGTTAACGCATGTATGCCATACAAGTGTAATGCAATTTTATACTCTTTTATCTTCAAAGATGTTCTTTGTGAACTCTTAATTAATTTTTCAACCATGTGAACATTGTCTAAGAATCCCAAGAATGTCTGTCACATATTTACAAATGGATGTGTCTGTACATACGATACGACTGTGGCAGTTTATGGTGATCAGTCTAAAGTTATAAGCTCAAGAATAGCTTCTGGAATGTGGTCCTGTGATTTCTGACTTTTATATCATTATTTTTTTCTGTAGAAGTCTTTTGGGGAGACATTGCCTTAGATGAAGAAGACTTAAAAATCTTTAAAATAGACAGAACCATTGACCTCACACAGCATTCAAATGAACATATGGGACACACCACAGGTAAGAGAACTTATGGATTTTGACATATCATTTACAAAAACAGACCTGTTCCTTTATTGCTTTATCCATGGTTTGATGGTTCCTATATACTGAGAAGCAGTATGTAGGATTTTGGGTTGTTCATTAGGAAATTGAGAGTTTAGCTTCAAGTTGATTTATCTGGCACCTTGAAAGTTCATTGATGGAAGAGTGGCAGACCTTGTTAAGTGCTGAGTATGGAGTATATGCCTTACAGTATGTCAGTATACAGTCATTTGCTAAACGAAAGGTAATTGCTATAAAATTGAAACTCACATAGCTTAAAAATAATAGTAATTTTTTTTGTCCATATTTAACAAGTATTCATATTATGATTATAGTCCCTAATAAATATTTATTCAGGTATTGGTTAAAATATTTTCCAGACTGACTCTGCTCCATTGTGCTAGGACTAGTGACTTCTCTAGTCTTTTTTCCCTTTTATCGGAAGCTTTCAGAGGACTGATCCTTCTCAGTAATTGACCTGATTAATGGTCCGTTCCCACAAAGCAGCAATCACATGCAGACGAAATACCGCCCACTAGTGGCTACCAGTGATGACATGACTAGACCGGTAATTTGCTGCTACTTTAGAACCCAGCCTGAAAGATCTGCCGATAATCCGACAGTCGAGAAAATGATTGTTTGTCATATGATTGTACCTTCTAAATTTTCCACCCTAAATCCACCTCTCCTCCTGTTTTTCATCAGCCTCTCCCCTCTGAAAAACCTTTTACTTTTGCTCAGTGAATAGAGTTTAAACTGTTACACTGACATACAAAGCCATCCACAACGTGTCCCCTCCATAAATCTCTGAACTAATCTCCCGCTACCTGCCCACACGTAACCTCTGATTTTCTCAAGGCCTTCTGCTCTGCTCTTCACACATCTGCCTCCAAGACTTCTCCTGTGCATCCCCCATACTATGGGACTCGCTAACACGACACATAAGACTGTTCCCCAGAATCACAAGCTTCAAGAAGACCTTGAAGACTATTTTTTTCAGGCAGGCCTACAGCCACCACACCACCATCTAGAAAGTCTCTTCCCTCACCTTCTGTCTCTATCCCTCTTCCCTCATAGACTGTAAGCCCTTGCGGGCAGGGCCCTCTACCCCACAGCGCCAGTCAGTCACTGTTATTATTGTACTTGTTTTGTGTAAACCCTCAAATGTACAGAGCCATGGAATTAATGTTCCTCTAAAATAAAGTATCACCGATAATATATAGAAGACAATTGGGTGGAGAGCTCACAATAGTGATTGTTCTTTACATAATTTACATACTTCATTACATCGGCCTGTATAAAAATCTGATGTAAACAAGCGTTAATAGATGAATTATATTACCATTCGGTAATGCTTGTCAGCCCCACATCATAGCCATATAAATAAAGCCTAACTTTGGTGATGAATCCTGATTTATCATCTGACTTTCTGTGAAAAGCCATGCGGGAAAACCATGATGCGTTGCTGCAGGATGCAGTTCCTTTTTGCTGCGGCCTGCTATGTGGCCTGCTGAGGTCTGTTCCCCCCCGAAAGGAATACGAAATGCAATTGCAAACGCTGTGCAGCAAAAGCACACATACACCATAGACTATAGCGGAGTCCGTGTGCTTTCTGCCCGCACGAATCATGTAGACAGGAAAGTACGGTAGATTATGAACTACTTTCCTCTCTGCATGTTCTGTGCGGAGATCTGGGGACAAGCACACGAACCCCATTATAGTTTATGGGGATCTGTGCGCTTTTACTGCACACCGCTTGCAATTGCGTTTGGTATTCCGTTCTGGGAGGGTCCCCATGTGGACGCCCCCGGATGGAATACCAACACAGATGTAAATCAACCCTTAGCCTGAATCTGAACTAAAATCTGTGTCAAATGCCATTTGTGTGAATGGACCCTCAGCGGTATTGAAATTTCATACAAAAGCATAGGAAAGTTGAGATGCCAATTGCAAATTGATTTTAATCCATGTTAAAAATTAACCCATATCCTTTCAGTACTAAACATTTCTGATTTTGCCGTTTTATTGACCATAATTCATATTTAAAAGTAGAACAAATAGATAGCCTTGCTAGTATTGGACAGATATTAACATGATTTGTAGGATTTCTTATGAATTTGTAATTTGTTAACAAAAATAACACATCTGAAATATTATTTTCGCATGTATGTAAAGTAAACACCTACCAGGCATACTACACATTCCCAAATATGCCAGCTATTTTGTACTGCTAACAGACTGAGTAATGTGAATTATGTTCGTCATCCCACATTTTTCTTCCTCCATGCCCTGGCTGGGAAGTATAGGAATTGTAAGCAGAAACAAAACAAAATAATCCAGATACTGATACGTAGATGGTATGCTTCAAATTCTGAATTTTTCTAATTTATTGAGTTTAAACACCAATTCATCCTAATCTTGGTCAAACAAAAAAATCCTTTCATTTGTATGACATAATCCATAGTGTATGGACAAGTCAATGCTCAGTGATGTAGTGGGATATTTAAATAGATTTTCTATACAATTTACAACTGAAAAGTTTTTTTTATACATGCTGAATTAATATGACATGGACATAATTCATTACATTACGTTATTAGTGACACCCATTGAGGAGTGTGTTAGATCACATTTAACCTTTTAGAACTAGAACAATTTATTATGGCATACACAGGTATCAAGATTCAGCGTGTGCCAAGAAAACATTCCATCAAACACCATTACATGATATATCTGCCAGATTCTGACCCTCCCAACAGCATAGTGGAACAGAAATCTGGATTTATCTAACCAGACCAGAAGCAGTTTTTCTCATGCTCAGTGATCCATTTCTGAACTCTTTTACCCACTTAAGGCCCCACGGGACAATCCGCAGCAAAAAAGTGCTGCCGGAAAAATCACAGCGGCAGTGCATCCTAGTTCATCCCGTACCGCTTTAGACAGAAATTTTGCAGAGTTTTCTGCTTTAGATTTTCTGTTACAATTATACCTATTAGGAAACCGCCAGCGTTTCCATACTTATAATTGCCAAGCTGCGATTTCCAAAACCGCGCTGGTTTTGGAAATCACGACGTGTCTGCAACACAGTTTTTACTACAAAGTGGGGATGGGATTCACTAGGATCAAATACACTTTGCCCTGACTGTAAAATGCCACGATTTTTCCGATCAGGGCAAATTGCAGTGTTTACGTCCCTTGGGGCCACGACCTAAATCTTACCTTTTTGTTTCCCATAGGCTAAAGTTCCATGTAGCGAGCCGAACCCCCCCCCCCCAAAAAAAAACCAAACAGATGTACAAAAGACCAAGGAGGAAACGCATTGTGGGTTTTACTGCAGCGTTTTTCACACTTATACCTTAGTTATAATCGCCATACTACGATTTACAAAAATGGAAATGTTTTTGAAAATGCAGCTTTTTTTGCAGCAGATTTTTTTTTTTGCAATGTGTTGATGGGTAATGTAAAACGAGGCATTTTCAAAAAAGTGGAGCCCTGACCTTAGACCGTAATGTCACTCAAACTGGTTGTGTATAGTTACAGCTCCTCTGTGCTGTATCCATGTATGCAGATGCTATAGTTGGAGCACTATCATTGTATTTGGCTGCTGCTTACTTGACTGTGCGTCGCCTGTTCATCAGAACAATACTTGACCTCCAACGCTAATCCTTTTGTTGATGAGTTGTCCACTTCCACCAGATACCTTTTCATTGTATGTTTTCGCTCAATCACAGCATTCTCTGTATATTCTTGACATGTTGTACAAGAAAGCCAAAACTTTATGCTACTGTTTTCAAAGAACATATGCATATGCGTAATACTTCTCGTTTCTCAATCTTTCTCAATATTCTTGCATTTTCCTTTTCAGATGAACATGCCAATTTTTTTTTTAACCATTACATAAACATTAAAAAGGAATTTTCAATTTGTATATTTTTATTTTTTTCGGAAATTCCTCTTTTCCTGCTATTTCACATGGAGATTGTTTTGCATTTCTGAACAGGGTAGCTAATGTTTCTGAATTTATTGTGGAGAAGGCATTTTGATGTTAAAAGATTTTTGTAGTATTTGAGGTATGCATGTTTAAGAAGAGTCATAAACAGCGTTTTTATGTTTACGGGCTCCATAAACCATTTGCTGGATTGTGATACACCCTAAAGAATGGCGTTTATTAGCTTTTGTATATTCTGTTATACAGATCAAAAATAAGAAGGTAGAAAGAAGATTCAGCTTAATTTTAATGCATACATTAAAAAAATCTAAAAACATAATGAACCTAATGCAGTTAGATTTTTTTTTTTTGCTACATTTGTAAGTTTCCTTGTAGCAGCCTGTCAGACTTCTGATAACTACTTTCCTTCAGTCATCACCTACTCAATAAACTCTTTTCTGTCTCTCGCTTATGGACTTACAATATCCCACATTAGCGGTGCGAGCAGGAAAGCAGCTGTGGTCCATGTGTGATATATACAGTAAATGATACAATTTAAGGTAACAGAGTCATTGCATCCTCATTCTTCTTTGCATATCCATAAAAAGATGATTATCTCTGCATTGCTTCATTGGTTCAGTATGTTTCTACTCCTATTACAGACTCCTACATGGTACAATTATTGGTTTGGGCGATATGTTTGACCTGACACTTCCTTTATGATTTTGATGAAAATGTGCTGGACAGCAGCAGGGTGGCTCAGGGGTTAGCATTGCAGCCTTGCAGCGCTGGAGTCTTGGGGTGAATCCTGCCAAATACAATAGGAGTTTGTATGTTTTCCTCATGTTTGCGTGGGTTTCCTCTCACCATCCAACGAGATACTGATAGGTGGGGAAAAAAAAAGAAAGTGCGCTTGCTCAATGGCAACAAGCCCATTGGCGCATGTTCTGCACCAGACTGATTATACTTGCCGATATAGAGCATATGCAGGAGGAATTAGCGATAAAGCGATTCTTCCCTTGGCATATAGTTTCATTGTGTGCAGACAGCACAGTCTTGTTTGTTGCTGGCGATCGATGAGTTTTCATCCTGGAGAAATCAAGTGATTCTTCAAGTTATCAGCGGTGCTACCAGATAGACAGATTATTGGGAACTCGGTTGTCACTCCTGATAATCACCTGTAAGTTTGCTGGGTCTAATAGAGCCCTTAGATATAACTACTGAGCTCATAGATCTACTACATAAAGGTAAGATGGTGGTGGCAAATGCTATTTAAAATATATGCAGTGGGACCACTTAAATTGCCCCAGAGAGCCCACCGCATAATGTTAGTTACTGTATTCTTGCCCTTTAGGCTGTGGATGATAGAGAATGCTACAATGATGTGTTTTTTCTTATACCCTGTAACTATGTAATATGTTATGATTCCCAAAAAAGAGCAGTTATAGAAATGAAAAATGGTTGTATATCCCAAGATCAGTAGTAGCTCATGACCGTATATCAAAACCCTCAAATAGAGGCAGCATTACAATAGAAGTGAAGAAAAGTGCTTCTTAAAGGGGCTGTATAATTGGGAAAAGTCATTTTTAACTAAGCGCATACTTGCATAGCCTTTAGAAATGCTATTCCACACCTAGCTTTTGTATGTAAATTGCCTCAGTAGTTTTTGAATGAGCCCGTTTTTATTCATATGCTAATTAGCTTACAGGACCAGAGCACAGGAGTAAGTCTTGTGACTGAGTACCCCTACTCCACTACGCCATATAACAGCAAGTACCCATGTATTTGCTGCCCGTTTTATCTTTTTTCCATATTTTCTTTCACCTCTCCTTTATTTTGCCCTCTACACAGCCATGATACTATTCTATTGTTTACTTTTCTGAAAGACAAACCACGCAATCTCTTTGTTTCATTGCTATTTGTCACAAAATTCTGAAAAAAATTGCGTATACAAATATGTATTAATGGAGCCGCATAGTCATAAATAAATGATTGAAACTTACTGTGCATGCACTTTATAATGTTGGATATATGTATTTGTACATTTTTGTATTGTCTCGGGCAGCACTGACACCTTTACCTGCATTAAGGAACACTTAATGATATGTATTTATCTCAGTAGATGGACCCATTATTAAGTGTGTAATGGTACCTGCTTTATCTACGGTAATACACACTTACGTAACAATTACAACTTTGTCATTTTTTTCTGCCAGAACTAATTATATCTTTCGCTAGTTAGGAAGAAAACCTGCAGACTCCTCATTGATCTCCAGGTATAATTGCTGTCATGAAGGTCAATAATGTATAAGCCTTCTAAATTTTTAAAGGCTATAAGAAAAAGTAAATATCACATATTATTCTGGAACTACAGCATAGGTTTACCCATGGCACGTAAAAGTCTCATAGGAAAGCCTGAACGAGTACTCGGTGTATACATTAGAGATTTCATTTCAGCACTTCCCATATGTATTTTATATCTGCTGACAGAGAGGTGGCTAAGAATCCCGAGCTTCTGCCATGTTCTATGACCAGAACAGAATGCAGGCTACCACCAGTGACAGCCCATATTCCACAAGAACAATGTGGACAATGTGGAGGACCTGATTTTTCATTTCTTTCATGCACTATTAGGGTCCATTCATACTGAATTTTTTTGCGAGGATTTTGGCGCTGAATCCATGTCAGAATCCACGTGCAAAAAACGCCTCCCCATAGAGTTCTATGGGTTCTGCTAGCTTTTTTTTTTCCGCTAGCGAATTTTTTCCACTAGCAGAAAAAAAAGCTTCCTCCAGGAGGATATCGCCTGCAAAAACCAACGCAGTCAATAGGAGGCAGAAAATCCACATGGAATTGGCAAAAACCATGTGGAAAAACCGCTAGCAGATTTTTCAAGGTCCATACACTGTGCTGGAGGAAAAAAAACATTTCAGCCTAGTTCACAAGGGGCAAGGGCGGCATATTTTGGTCCTGATTTTGATGCGGGAAGCCGCATCAGAATAGGGCCAAAATACGCCTGCTGCGACTTCAGACTGCCGCGGCACTCTGGTCCGGCGGAGGCCCAAATGAATGGGCCTAGACCGGAGTGTGCTGCTGCGAGGTGGACGCCGCGGCTGAATCAGTCGCGGAATTCGCCTGAAGAAAGGGCAGCTCGCTTGTAGAGTGCTAGCGGTCTACATAGACGGCTATTGTGAGGGGGCAGATTATGACGTGTATTTACCGCCAAAATCTGCCCCCTCTTGCCCCATGTGAACGGGGCCTTCCTAATTCCTGAAGCTGATGTTTTCCTCGCCAAAAAACTGTGTGACTAGACCCTTAGGCCAGCGACACATGGGATTTTTATTGTCCTGAAAATGTGACTCATATATCGTGCAGTCTGGGAAGTAAGGTTCATTCATGGATCATATTTTTGAGGCTTTGAAAGCCTTATGTAAATTTAAGGCTAAAGCCCACAGCGTTTTTTGCTGCACATTTTACTGTGGATTTTTGAGCCAAAGTTAGCAGTGGATGTAACAGAAGGGAATCGTCTAAGAGCTTCCTTTATATTTTTAATTCCTTTTCAAGCTTCTCCTGATTTGGGCTCAAAAAACGACAGCAAAACCTGCAACAAATAGTGCTGCGTTTCTGCACCGTGGGGACTTAGCCAGTTTTGCAGGACAAGAAAATCATGTCCATTTCTTTTCCAGCACTTATGCCAGGTCAACTCCATTAAAGTCAATAAAACTGAACTATATTAAAGTCAATGAAACTGGCACAATATTTTATGAAGACATTCGCATGAACCTCCTTTTGCGGTTGAATATTTAGCTCTCTGGTCTTTTGTTTCCTTCCAAGTACCATCAGTGATGTCTGACAGTCTTTCTTTCCTTCTTTTTATTAAGATGGGGAAAATCCTGTGTTCAGCACACAGTGCATCTATCTCATTTTTTATGTCCTTTTAGTTTCCTTCCTTAGAACATGTAGTTCAGTATTTGGATTGCTCAAAGCAAATCTGGCATAAATATGAAGATCCCCAAATAGGAGAAAGGGGGATGTACAATGATAATCTCTTTGCTTTCTGCACTACAAATGTAACCTCGGATGACTTACATGCTCTTACTACGAAGAATGCGGTGGATTTTTTTTCCGTCAGACAAGAAACATGCCTGTGAAAATTAATATTTTGTAGTCATTAGAAATTCCCAGAAGACTGCACACATATTTTCCCAAAATTAACAGGGTTGTACGCTGTTATTCCATTGAATTATCTCTATTAGATTGATTGACAGGCGAGACATGAATTCAAAGGTCTCGCATTTCAGTGCTGAAAAACTGTGCGGAGCAGTCACTGGCCTTAAATATTTGCAGAGAAAACGGCACCCATAAAAGGTCTAAATATGTTTAAGGAATTATACTTGTGAGGGCGAAAAATGTGTGACTTCATTTATAAAATAATGCTATCTTTATATGCTTTTTCATAATGGAGTCAATGTTAGATACAGAAATGTGCTTAAGAGCCAATTTGATAGAGTTGAGCTCTGTCCAAGCTACAGTCATATCTACATCTCCATTGCTTCCATGAAATAAATATTTATCTAGTTCTGCATATCTGTAAGTAGATAACATTTCTTATAGCTTTTTACGTCCCGATCTAGAATCTCATTGTCACAATTCTCAGACATGGAGCTGTCACTTCTGCTCCTCTTGTTTTATCTTCAGATTTTTCTCCTTCCTTCGACTTTCTATTAGCATTATTCTATAATAGATGTAAGTTTCCTTAGACTGTTATTTGTGACATGTTTTCTGGTATCTCTCTTAGTACATGCTATTCTTTTAGTCTGATAATTCCAGCAGTATAGATAGGTTATGTTATCAGAAATGTCAGGTAAATGTCAGGAATCCCCAAAGGGCAAAAGAATGAGGTTAAAGGTGGTAATACACATTAGATTTATGTCAGCCAAACCTGATGATTTTGGCAGAACTGTCTCACCAGCTAATGTGAATTGGGTGTTGGATTTTAACCTTTTGTTCTCAGTGAGATAATCTGCTGCCAGACACCTCTCCCTATTCAGAACACCTACAGAAGTATACATACATATATACACATGTCGACAGACGAGAAGTGCAGATATCATAGTGGGAAATACCGAAAACGGGGATGTTCCATATTGCTTTTTTTAGTCCCACCTAAAATCCGCTTTGTGATAGTCCATTTAAGTTTAGTTTTGTTCAGTGATCGATTCTTTGGATCAGAGTATTTGTACTGTAGCATAGGTATGGAGAATAAGAGAATCTCAATGATCACAGACTATTAGGCCTGGTTCAGATGGGGTTCTTTGGTCAGGATTTTGACGTGGAATCCGTGTCAAAATCCTGGTAAAAAAAAAAACGCCTACCATCGAAATAAATGGCAGCTGGTCATCTCCTTATTCTGTGAGCAGTTTGTTCCCGCTCGCAGAAAAAAGAAGCGACATCCCCTTTCTTCAGGTGGATCCTGTGGCTGATTTAGCCATGGAGGTCCGCCTCGCGACACCTCCCTCCCAACTAGGCCCATTTATTTGGGCCTAATCAGGAGTGGAATGCAGTAACTGGATTCCGGTGCACTGGACCGGAATCTCAAGCAGTCTCCACGTCAAACTTCGTACCAAAAAAACCTGTACCCGGCCTTATTTTACTGCTAAAATGAGAACAGTCATTTTGCATTCTCCATGTCTACAGTACAGTACAAATGAATTGACTCATCTTTTGTAATGGTTATAATCGCCCAATGGGAAATCACAAACAACTAATTTTAGATGGTGCTGAAAATGGCTTACATATAGATCCAGGTTAACTCTTTTGATTCTTGGTATTTCCCCATTTCATTTTTGAGCAGTCACATCTCATTTTGAAGACCTTTGAACCGTATTGTATTATGAGTTCCAGTCCATTAATCTTGGAAAAGTAATTGGACCGCGGTGGCTGGAAAATATTATTGCAGTATCTGGATATTTTGCACAGCCCATTTTTATTAGGCTTGTGGAGTAAACAGTATCTGTGTTTTCCTTCATTAGCGTTTTCGGCCGTATCTGAGAAGCTCTGTGCTATTGATTCTAACACCAGGCAGGAGCGCCTCTGAGATCCTATTACAAACCACCTCAACCTTATAGCTCTGCTGTTCTAGTGTGATTAAAGGATGTGGTTTTTCAGATCCATTTCAAACCCAATAAAGATGAAAAAAAATGTTTATACACTGCATTTTTGGGTGTCCTTTTTTTAGATAACATAATAGCTTCTTGTTGGGAAAAATTCATTACCAGAAGATAAAAACAGTCAGCAGTATGCAATCTAGATGAAAGCAAAGCGTCTGGCTGCCAATCAATATGGCACAAAAGATGTGAAGGTCATAAGGAGTAGAGACTTCAGATAATTTCATGATGTCATTGTCTTGACTTGTTTGGGGGAAAAAAAGCTAAAGTTCTTTTCTTAGCCTTTGGAAATCCAATTAAATTACTTGATGTAAGCGAGCTATCCTTATAAGTCTAGTGTATAGCTTGTGTAGTTTGGCAATACTGTTGATAATCAATAACCTTATAGAACAATACTAACATTGTATTTTTTTTTTGGTTTTCAAGGTGGCCTTGAAGAGCATGATCTATCAAAAAAAAGAGGAGCACTCTATCAGCTTATAGACAGGATAAGAAGATTTGGCTCTGGTATTCCAACTATTTATATAAGCCTTTTAAAGCAGCATGATAGTCATTTTAAAGCCACATTAATAGTGCCATACAAACTCATTGTTCTAAGCAATTGACACATGACAATGGACATAATGGACCTTCCATTCACTTCCATAGGTTATGAGCGTACAAATGCAACTGGTGAAAAAGCAGATCTCAAACCCTCAGGGAAAAGCGAGAAGAGGAGAATTCCCAGAGCCGCTACATCACGTACAGAAAGGATATGGCCTGGGGGAGTTATTCCCTATGTTATTGGAGGCAACTTCACTGGTAAGATGCATTCTTCTGTTAATACTAAAGGATTGCCATTACAGTCTTCGCATTGTGGGAAAAAGATTTACCCAGCATTTTTTCTGATATAGCGAACTTTTAGGCTTAGGCCCCATGTAGCGAGCCCCAGCCAAAAAGCGTTGCAGAAAAGATCACAGCTTTGTTTTTGAAATGTGGGGCCCTGGCTTTAAAGGGAAACTGTCCTCAGAATTTGCCTCTATAAACTACTTTAAACCACCGCTGGTGACCTGAAAAGATTGTTCTAAAGTTATATCTATTGGTCAACTAGAAAAGCTCATCCTTTGCCCATGGGCCATTTTTTAGCTCTATGTTAATTAACATGGCCAAAGACAGGCTTAACCACTTACTAACCACCCACTGACTTACTCGGATATGTCTGGGTGGTCAGTAGTTAACTGTGCAAGGACGTACCTATATGTCCTTGTATACAAGACTGTGCAGGTGTTAGAGCAGGGACCTGGCTATTGTTAGCTGCGCATTACAGAGAGAGGACAAGGATGGTATACATATACACAGCAGTGACACAGCCTCCTTCCAGCCCAGCAGTCATGTGATCTTCTGAGGGTCGGGAGCTGCAAGATCTTCTGCGTCA
Source organism: Leptodactylus fuscus (assembly GCF_031893055.1). Lineage (NCBI taxonomy): Eukaryota > Metazoa > Chordata > Amphibia > Anura > Leptodactylidae > Leptodactylus > Leptodactylus fuscus. The sequence continues at coordinate 292,944,392 of NC_134265.1, forward strand.
GCTGGGGATCCAGATCAGCTCTGCATGGTATACTAGGAGGCTGTATTCCTCATGTAACTGGAGATAATGTATAAGCCCAAGTTACATGGGAAATGGGGAATAAAAACGTAATGTTATTATGTCCCCTAAAGGTCTATTAAGACAAAAAAATATAAATAAGATAAAAAAAGAACACCACTACTGCGCTCACATAACCGGTTATAACCCCGCTCTGGGCAAAACAAAACTATGTGTCACCTGCAGAAAAAATCTGTATAATGGAGAGTGAAAACTAAATAAAATTTAGTAATTTATGGTATAAAAATGCTGAAATAAAATGTGACAATCAAATTTTCGTCTACTTTTTTTTATTTCACATTTATCTAGACCCCAGATGATCCTTAAACGATCCTTAAATGATCCTTTTTAATACACATTTTTCTTATTAAATATCATCCACCTATTTGACATCTTTTTAAGCAAATTACTAAACTCGTGCTAAGGTCCTTTTATATAAACTGATTTACGTATCTGCAGTGGTTGGGACATCCGTTTCTTTTTTTTTCTCCTTAATCTTTATTCCTGTTTGCGTTTGCTTTGGGTAATGCATTGATTGTAGACATAGAATACAACACATGCCTGTGTGTGGCCAAGATGAAGGTTAAGAGGAAATCTATTCTGGTATCATTAATCCCAAACAGAATTCAGCCTCTCTAAGTACGTGGTGAACATTAAACTACGTAGTAATCCACACTGGAGATCAGAGTGCTCTGACATAACTCTTCACAGTACATTGTCAATATAATGTAAGAAACGTGTGTATATTTATACACATGTATACATATCTGTAGTAACTGCGTTTATGCAGATGTAATACAATTATGCCATTTGGGAGCTTTATTTATAGAAGAAAAATTTTACACAAAGTCTGTGCAAGCCACAACCTTCACTACCCTGGCCACATCTCCAAATACAATCCCAAACAATACAGCGTTCCTGAATTATACCCAAATGATCGTACCAATAATGTGATCGGTCAAGGATTTTATTTTCAGTTGTAGTTGGTGTACATTACATATGTACGGCATTATCGACCACACTCTGCAGATTTTTTTAACCACATTGTTTTTTAGAATATCTCCTGCCAGTCTAGTTAATATATTGATGGTCCAGGAACAATTGATCAGCGCGTCCTGTTTGATTATAATATATATATATATATATATATATATATATATATATATATATATATATATATATATATATATATACCCAGTTTCATACATGTCTCAGCCCTATATAAACTAAACTCCTTTCTTCTCTTCCCACACTGTTCTCTTCAGTAAATAATCAGACAACCTGCAACTACTTAAATGTAGCAAATTTATTCCTGTGCCAACTACAATATTCTTCCAAATATGTAAAACAATGATATTATATTTGGTATTTCTACAATGTGACGTATACTGTGCCTTGCTAATATGCCCAACCATCTATTAGGACATATGTAAAATAGCTACATGTAATTTAAAATTGCTGTTTATTATTCCCTTTTGCATTTCCTCTAGGAAGTCAGAGAGCCATGTTCAAGCAGGCCATGAGACACTGGGAAAAGCACACTTGTGTAACCTTCATAGAGCGCTCTGATGAGGAAAGCTACATTGTGTTTACATATAGGCCTTGTGGGTAAGGAATGAGGACATTATAAATAATCTGTGTCTTTTTGCATTTATCCTGATTAATTTGTTGTCATTATCTCAAACATATCAGTGAAAGCTATAGAGGAAGTCTGTCAGGAAATTCGGTATTAAATGAAGAACAGTACCTTGTAGAGCAAATTCTACACTTTCCAAAGATGCCTTTCTTGTTCTGCACTGCAGCTCCATTTTCATGAAAATCTGTGTTTTAGTCTTATGCAAATGAAATAAAACTGGCTTTAGAGGCGTGTTGCTCTTCAGCCAAGGCTCCACTCTTCACTCTAGATCAGTGGTCCCCAACCTTTTTTCCACCAGGGACCAGTTTTAGCAAGACAATTTTTCTATGGCCCAGTGGGGGCGGGAAGGGGTGTGGATGGGGGCAGGGAAGGGGTGTGGTTGAGGGCGGGGTTAAGCATGGGGGTGTAGATTACTGATGACGGACACTGCAGGTTATAAAGATGGCTACTGATGACGGACACTGCAGGTTATGAAGATGGCTACTGATGACAGACACTGTTATGAAGATGGATAGTGATGGCAGATATCACTCCTAATGCTGCTATTAACGTCACTACAGCCTCACTACAGCTACATTACACATCACAGGGACAAGTGACATGTAATGTAGTTGCCCAAAGTTTGGTGGGCGAGTGCGGGGTGGAGCCAAGACCCGCTGCATGTCCTGCATAGTACTAGAATCCTGGACATACAGCGGGTCCCGGCTCAACCCCGCACTTTGCTCACCTTATCCCATTGAGCAACAACTAAGCGTCAGTGTTGTGGCTCCACAGCAGCTGCTGACTCCTCGTCGCTGGTACGCGGACCGGTGCAACATGCCCCGCAGCCCGGTACTGGTCCGCGGACCAGTGGTTGGGGACCCCTGCTCTAGATAACCAACCATAACTACAAACAAATTGTGACAGTGGAAGATGCCACTGAAGCAATGGGGGTGAAGCTAGATAGCAGTTATCTAGAGCAGAACATTAAGCCCCAGCAAGAGAAGAAATGACCCTAAAGCTTTTTCAGCTTGTATGCATAAGACAAAAATCCTGGTTTTAATGAAATTGGAGCATCAAGAAATTCAACTTTACAAAGTGTAGAAGCTGCCCTACAAGGTTCTGTTATTAGTTTGCTATTAATTTTCCTGCTGACAGACTGCCATTCACTTGAATGGAAGCTAAGCTACAGTATTCTGGTCTGGCCACTACCCAATGAACAGAGATGTCTGCTTCCTGGTGGGTGCAACATACTAGACCCGCATTGATTTGACATTGACAACCTGTCCTTAGAATAGGTCATCAATATTTTTAGCCCAGAAAAATCCTTTTAACAATGTGCTATTCATATAAGCAAATATGCACCCGAGGAAAGAACCACAATCATTGTTAATGTGACAAAGCCTGACCGCCTTTCTTAAAACCTTCAACATAATATCAGGACATGTCTGATGTTTATTCAGTGGGGATCTTGGTCCTGAGACCCTCAACAATGGCTAAAACAAAGGGGTATAAATACTCTGTCTAGTGCTGTGCTCCTTGAGATGTGTTCAGCCCTTCTAGACAAACTAGGGTTAGATGAAGATAGACTCAAACTTCTGTGAGCCTCTACTATGGTAACCCTGTGTACCTGAAGAGAGATGATCTTAGGTAAAGAGTCAAAGGGGCATAATGGTCATCTGAGCACTACTGCGGCCTCATTTTAGCGACTGCTGGGGGTCTCAGCATCCAGACCCCCACTGATCAAAACCTATGTCTCTTTACACTATTAAAAAGTAAGGAAAACTCTGCAGAGTCATTGTTGGAGACTGCATGTTGTAAAGAGTTCACACCATAGCTAAGGTTTCTGAATACTTCTTCCCAGGTCATGTTGTTTTATAGTCGTAAGACTGTATTTCGTCATCTAGCAGATGTGGCGTGTACTGTATGTATTGAGGGTAGTTTATCTAAATAGAATAAATACATATAATCACTAACTCATGTATGTGTGATTGAGTCAAGCCAGGAACTTGGTATTTCCCAGGGAAGAAGCTTGTTTGTTTCTCCTCTATTAGAGCCACCTTAAGCATGGTCTGTTAGAGCTCATATTTTATAATAATATTAATGTGATATATTGAATAAAGGCGAAAAGGTTAGGAATGTAGATTAAGAATTCTTAAGCATGTAGAAAGTAATGTTCAGATTTTTGTTTTAGAGAATGGCATGATAAACACTAAGCACTTATACAACCCCGTCCATAAAAAGTGGAAGTCCATATGATTGTTATCAGTAAATTCCAGTAGTGTTATTCTACACGTTGTAATACCTCTGTAGGAGCTTCAGCAGTAAATCTCAAGCCAGTCAAAAAGAGATAAGATCTTGATTTGAACATGTACTAACCCGTCTTCTTGTAAATACTTGGCCATGTGGTTGCTTGAGATGAGGGTTTTAAATTGGGAGAGGTGGCTATATTATTATTCAATGGCCAAAACCCCCCATCACAATAGGGTTTTGCGTTTAGGAATAGCAGTTTGTAGTTTCCGCTGTGGTCCATCTGACATATTGCCATCAAAGCTGACCATACACATTAAGTGTGTATCGACCAAACCCACCGATTTTCTACAGGTTTGGCCAACCATGGGCCTAATGGCTCTTTTCTGCTGATAGATGTCAGACAAGATAAGGATTGCTCCGTTGGAGTTCAACAGCCCAATTCTTCAGTTTTTTTGGAATGAGAATCTGACCGTGTCTTTGTTCTCTTCAGTACACATGCACTGCTCATCCTAGCAAAGTTTGAAAGTGTATGGGGGAAGTCGAGTGAGATTGCAGGTGTAAAAATTAGTATGTACAGTAGTATTTAATATAGGGCTATGTTGTAAATCAGTACTATAGATTTTGAAACAACCTCTTTGAGATGACACATAAAATTGCATTGAAAAATTGTCCTTTCAAAGGATGGTTCTCTTACTCTAGAAAAAAGGACTAGTATACACAGAACATGAGGGAACTGAAAAACTGTCCTATTTGATCAGGTATAGATAAAAGGGTGGTCTTCTTCAATAGGTGGTCTTTTGGAAAGGTGTCATAAAATCAGTAAAATTCTAGGAGTAGGGCTCCCTACCAAATTTGAATATCATTTTTCAAGCGGAATGGGGGACGGAATCCCTGAATGGTCACACAGCACAAACCTTAGTATGTACAAGGAACGAAGGTTAGTAGATTGTCAGGGTCATGGGTACCGATGACCCATTCCTGTGTATGAGGCTGTGTCAAACTGCCCAAGTTAATCTCTAAGAGGGTCAGCAACAACATAATGGAATCAAACTGAATATTTATAAGAACTTTTCTTTACTCCAAGACAAGCTTTTGTAAGTATCCTGTTTGTTCCCTGTTTGCTTATGCCACAGTCCTATGGGAAATTGTATGGCAGTGTGGATGAGATGGAACATCCAAGTAATAAGCACTGGATGGCTATTCATCAGGTTGTTGCTGCTAACTCTGCCCACTGTTAAACACGTACAGTGGGTGATGGAGCAGAAGGTAGAAAGTAGACTGGACTGAGAAACCACATTTTATTATAATAATGTATATAGCTGGGTGCATGTGTGCTGCCAACATAGGAAAAAGAGGGAACCAGGGTTCACTATGGAAAGAAGGCAAATTGGCGGAGGCAGGGCGATGACCTTGGGACATGAGGACGTAACTTTTGCACATGTAAACTTACTTAGACAATTTTGCAGACCATGTACAACCCTACAAAATACAGCCCAGTAACACCACAACACCACTTTGTGAAGTCCATATGTCGATGAGACCTACACACTATTAGGCAGATGGTTTAAATTTTATTACCGATCAGTATATCATGACCTATTTTCTATTAACCTTATTGTCACCGGGGCAGTGAAAAAAAGGGATAAACAATTAGCTGTCACACTGAAAAATTGTATTTTTAGTAAAACATCAATAGACAGTGCAGTGTTCTCAGGATTGTGTTGCTATGATACCATGGAAATCTGTTAGTGTAACAGATGTGACATGTAATAAATGATTCAAGTGTTTGGTCTATTAATAAACTTAACTCCTTTTCTATCATGGAGAAAGAACTTGGTAATTGAGCGAAAATCTGTTGCGACTACCATTGGGTGTTAAGGTTTTGTTCTTGACTATATTTCACAGGTGCTGTTCGTATGTGGGTCGAAGAGGAAATGGTCCTCAAGCAATATCCATAGGAAAAAACTGTGATAAGTTTGGAATTGTGGTTCATGAGTTGGGTCACGTGATAGGCTTTTGGCATGAGCACACTCGACCAGACCGAGATGATCACGTGACTATTATCAGGGAAAATATTCAACCAGGTAATTTTTTGGTGTCCATTACAAATGCTATATTAATCTGTTACTAATATTCTGAACTGTGGCTTAACTAAAGTTCACATATAGATATAAGCATGTATAGTTGATACGCACCTTGCTTATTAAATGGCAGGATTAGGTTATACATGTTACATGTCAATTTTATATCCTAGGCCAGGAATACAACTTTCTGAAAATGGAACCCGGAGAGGTGAACTCACAAGGAGAGCCATATGATTTTGAGAGCATCATGCATTATGCAAGGAACACCTTCTCAAGGTTGGAAACTCAGGTTATAATTTTTGACTTTTAATTCCATATTCTATAGTTATATATTTTTAGAAACAACCACTTGCTTTATATTTATCAATGTGTCCGAGCAAGGTCTAAACCGCCTGTGGTGCTATTGATCTTGGACTGACTGGGTTCTTGGCATAAGGCGACAGACTTCTATATCTTGCTAGATATATCAATATATACACAAATATCAGTTCATGTCCCTCATGTTTTTAGTGAGTAATTTTTGAGTCCATTTCAGACTCTTTAACATAGGGTAATTGCATTATATGGTTCTTTTAGGCAGTACTATTCATGGTAGGAATGGAGGCATAAGCAATGTATAGGGTCTAATCCCCCTATACCATAACAGTGTCAGTCTTTAATGTGTTGTATAATGAAGTTTATCACACATAAATACTAAATTCACTTTGTATATTTTTAGTTCAAACTACAAGTCCTCAGCGAGTTCTGGCATCTGCTTTGTATTATACTATGTGTCAATGTCTGCTAAGTGCTGTAATATACTGTACGTCCACAAAGTTTATTCGGCGTACACACATCAGTAGCATACTGTGGTGAAATTGAACATAAAGTAATGTGCAAAAGGTTTAGGCAGGTGTGGAAAGATGGCTACAAAGTAAGAATTCCTTCAAAAATAGAAGTGATAATAGTTTATTTTCGTCAATTAAAAAAATTAAACAAATGAACAAATGATAAATCTAAATTAAATTAGAGTAATTGGTATGACTGCCCTTTGGAGGAGGAGTCCTGGATGTGATGATATAAAGCCTTGATCTCAACATCATCCTGTCTGTTTGGGATTACATGAAGAAACTGAGGGATTTTAGCCTAATCCACATAAGATCTTTGGTGGTTTTCCAAGATGTTTATAACAACCTACCTGTCAAATTCCTTCAAAAACTGTCTACAAGTGTACCTAAAAGAGTATGCTCACATGGCGGAATTTGCATTCTGTGTGTGAATGTTCCGCACAGCTAGCCGTGATAGGAGTGCATCGGCATCCCGTCGTGGCATTCTACTCTGGATTAGGCCCAAATGAATGGGCCTAATCAGGAGGGAGCCTCACCTTGCGCCAGCCAGGGAATCTGCGGGAAGAAGGGTCAATAGGAGCCATTTTTGGCAGCAGATTTTCAGGAAGATTCCGCGTTAAAATCTGTGGAAAAAAAACTCTGTGTGAACAGACCCAAAGAATTGATGTTGTTTTTAAGGCAAAGACAGGTCACACCAAATATTGATTTGCTTTGGATTTCTCTTTTTTTTTTTAATTGATGGAAATAGACTATTAAGACTTTTATTGTTAAAGCATTTGTACTTTCAGGATATCTTCCAGACCTGCCTAAAAGGTTTAAGTATGGAGTGCTATAGAGCATCTCACTATATTGTCTGTTACTTGTACCAAGTTCATTAATATTAGATTCCACGTATATATGTCTATTCCACAGTTACAGTAAAGCATTACATGGTTTCCATTGAAATGAACTGGTTGTAATGCATAGAATTCAAGACCCCCTCTTTGTAGATAAGCTCTACTCTGTCAGGTGGTGAAGTACGCTTACATTTCCTCTATGGACATTGTGGAAGTCTTCTTAACAAGGAGCAGTGCATTGTGGGAGTTCAGATGAAACTTGTACAGCATTAAAAGCCCCCATGTACATTAGAGCAAAGTCAGCTATATGTGCCAATTCCAATGGGACCAGCTGAAGTGGCCATGTCTATGGGATAAGGCAGGGGAAAAGAGGAATAGCTGTTGCCCAAACAAGTGTTTGACAGCAGTACTAAGTGTAGCACCTCAAGTTGTTAGTTTATATGACTATATGCAATGTGCATATAAAATGCAAGTAGATTCAAGCAGGTACAGGTTACTTTTGCTAAATTGCAAAAAAATGTTGTATGCTCAAAATCTGCACGAATCAATAAAACATTTTTATATAATTTGGTGTTTTCTTAACCTGAACACCTAAATCTCAAATATTGTTTAAGCAGGGAAAGGCAAAGTATAATAGAACTGATGATCCTTTTCGTTTGTGTATCTTATTTTAGGGGTATGTTTTTGGATACAATTCTTCCCTCCCGAGATGAAAATGGTTTACGACCTTCTATTGGACAGCGCACAAGACTCAGTGCGGGAGATATCGCACAAGCAAGAAAGCTGTATAGGTGTCCAGGTAAACAAAATTAATAGCAAACATGTATTATTCAGCAGCCAATTTTAATGTTTCCAGAGTTCAAAGGTCAATAGTCATGTCACTAATTTACATTCAACAATTCCAGCACAGTCAGCCAAACCAGCATGCCTTTAAAGCGCGTAACCTTTGCTAGCATTTAACTTATCGACTTTCTTCATTCTACAAAGGCAGCAGGATTCTACTTGCAGGACCTATTATCTAAATCCATAAAACTGTATTTCAGTGAAATTTACACCACCCACTACTGTTATTTTGGTGTTTCTCCAAAACAAATACAATTCTGTTCCAAGTAAATACGGTAACTGTTACAACTTCTACACAAAGCACACAGTAGGTGATCCATGTTCTTAGATGAGATGCAACATGTCTCATATTGGATGGAGTCACTTATCAGTACAAAGACACAGTGACTTGACTATTTTCAGATTTATTGTTTTTGGACATTGATTAGATCTGCAGCTATTGATACAATTTTAGAGGTCTATTATTTATGCTTATTTCATATATGGGAATATGCTAATCTCAACATTCAATTAAACAGAGAGTTTACTGTCTTTTATCAGCTAAAATTAAGCAGTTTCACCAAAGAAAAACTACCAATAGTTGTATCCATTGTGTTCTCTGCCATCCTGCAATCTTCACACACCATAAATGACTTAACCAAAAGCGGCTAAAGTACAAGTAATAATAGGATGGCAATATATGCCATGTTAGGCATTGCCAAGTAGACGGACATTCAGGTGACATCTGTTCAAGCCTTACATAATGAAAGAAGGGAAATTCATTGGAAGACTTAAGATCATGGGAAGGGAACGTACACATGAGAATATTACAATGGTTCAAGTAGCATTCCTTTTCTTCTGTTTGGCAGATCATGTTCTATTATATAGATGTTACTTTGTATGCTATTGCTTACATTGTTTGCTGTTTAGTTTCCATCTGATTTGATAGCTATCACTATGTATGATATGTCTTTCAGCATGTGGAGAAACATTGCAAGACTCTACAGGCAATTTTTCATCTCCTGGATTCCCAAATGGATATCCTTCTTATACACATTGCATATGGAGAATTTCTGTGACACCAGGGGAGAAGGTAGATGTTGTTTTTTTTTTTGTTACATTGTGTTTTAATAAATCAACAGTTCTGGTGCAACCTAAAATCCCAGTTGTTACCCAAAGTTCCCTGCAGATCTATGTTAATGGCCTTGCAAACTGCTCCTGTAGCCTGTGAAGATCTGCAGGTAGTTTCTCCTGTACAGGTTTTAGGTTTTTAAAGTCATACTTCATTTTTTTCCAATTGATCATGGATGTTGCATAACAGAATATGATATATATATATATATATATATATATATATATATATATATATACATATATATATGATAGCAAATTCTAACAGGACTCCTAGGAGAGTTGACGAGAATCCCGCTGATTGTCGCCTTTCCCAGTATTAGTCTGTATACACTGAAGGCTATCGATCATCCTATGTGAGTGGGGTTGGTAGGACTCTCACTGCCTTGCCAAGTAGTCCTGTTGGACTATATTCAGTTTTTTACCCAGAAATCCTATAAACCTACATATAGGGTTCAACTTATCTCCTACCATCTTATCCTGCTCTCAGATGGCTTGAGAATTGCTTGGGCTATTTACATGTTGAAGAATAAGCAAATAGGAGATTCTTTTTAAGGATTTGCTCAGTTCTGCTGTTGGCAGTTGACTCATTCTTCACAAGTATGATTCTAATATTTCTTAGTTGCTGATATAGCTGTTTACTGTACCTCCGACAAGCCATCTCATATATTCTTAAAATAACTTGCCAAGAAATTGCTCTGTCAAGGTTAATGAGATGCGTGACAAATTACATTAATTGAAGCTATAGTGCAGCAGCAGAATTTGCTTATGTGGCTAATTCTGTGCTAACTTATCTGACAAACATTGGCCAAAAATTCACTATAGAGACTTGTAGTAATAATATCTTGGCTACAGCCATGAACAGAAAACTATTGGAGCATGAAAATGGGCTTCGTACTTATGTTTTTTTAATTGTCTGTTAATGAGATGTGGAAAAGCAAGCTAAAAGGTTTATTAACAAATAAATTGTAAATGGATTATTAAAAAATATATATAATGTTAATTTTTATGCTAGTTTTTTAAAATTATTTTCCAGATTGTTTTAAATTTCACAACAATGGATGTCTACAAGAGCAGTCACTGTTGGTATGACTATATTGAAGTCCGAGATGGCTACTGGAGAAAATCATCATTGCTGGGTAGTTCATCTGTACTCTTCTGCCTCTGTTGTGTAGTAGTAGTAGGAGTGGTAGGAGTGGTAGTAGTAGTAGTAGTAGTAGGGGTGGTAGTAGTAGTAGTAAGTGTAGTAGTAGTAGTAGTAGTAGTAGGGGTAGAAGTAGTAATAGTAGTAGGGGTGGTAGTAGTAGGAGTGGTAGTAGTAGTAGGGGTAGAAGTAGTAGTAATAGTAGTACGGGTGGTAGTGGTAGTGGTGGTAGTAGTGGTAGGGGTAGAAGTAGTAGTAATAGTAGTATGGGTGGTAGTACCGGTAGTAGTAGTAGTGGTGGTAGTGGTGGTAGTAGTAGTAGTGATAGGGCTAATAGTAGTGTTGATGACTCAGGCAATACTCTATAGTATGAGGATTAAGAGAACAAAAAAATCTAATGCTTTGCCAATATCGGCAGGAATTTTTCAGAGACACAATAGGCTTAAATCCATTGAAAAGTGCATTACAAAAATAATTTGTGTTATTAATAATTTCCTATTGAAGGTATCCACCATTTTAAATACTTATGTCAGAATTTGCATGTTGTTGCCCAGCATTCCACATTTTAACCTTTTCCATACAGATAAATCTTGACCAGCCATAACTTCTGAGTTGGCAGTCTGTTGTAAGACCTTCCATGCACACAATCTGCTTAGTTGGCCCTAGGTGGCTTGTTACACTGTTATTAGCAGACATAGTACTGTGATATGGCAATATGAGATACTGTGCTGTGGATATTTTCACCTTCACACTTATTATGTAGTGTGAATATGTTTCTTGTGATTCAGAAAAAAATAATAATTGTATGTATAATGAATATGAACATGTGTCTGACTACAAGGTTTATTTTGTATCTGGGTGTTTTATGTTATGTGCTGTAACATGCATGCATATATATGTGATGTATTTATATAATCTAAAATAAATAATGTAGAATGTATACTGTGATTTCTATGCAACCTATAGAACCTATTTTCAATATTTGCTCTATTATTGTTTCTATACATATTTCTGCTTCTAGGCAGGTTTTGTGGTGATAAACTTCCAGAGGTTTTGACAACCACAGACAGCAGGATGTGGATTGAGTTCCGAAGTAGTAGTAACTGGGTTGGGAAGGGATTTGCTGCAGTTTATGAAGGTAAGAAATATCCACATGGATATATGCTGTGAGACAAATGCAAATAATTTTCACGGCATATATGTGATCATGGAACAGACGATTTTCTAAAATTCCTCTAGTAATCTCAGGAAAGACCCCTACAGTCAGCCTTGACTGTGTTTAAGAGTGTAAAGAATGTTCCCAGAAATCTTGTATTTCATCTGGTCTCATTGAGCATATATGGCTTGTTTGGAGGACAATAATGGCTGAAAGTGATCAGTCACCAAATGATCATTCGTCCACCAGAGTTTCAACCATGAACTTACTTTTATCATATATGTATGGCTACCTGTACAGAAGGATAACATTTTTATAGGTGATCATGTACATAATATTATTGGATATTATCATCAAAGTATACAGTGAGACTAGTAAAACATCCTTTATGGGCATCATTGTAATGTTTGCGTGATTTATAAATCCGTAATAGTAATATACAGTATATAAACCCTTTTAAAGAATGGGTGCAGGCAAAATGCGGATGTGTCAGCACTAATGTACATATGCGCTTTATTCTTCTATGCTTTGTCTCATGCAGTTATTAGGAATTGTTTAGGAACGGCCATTGACTTCATTTCTAAACCCCTATACAAGTTAATGGCTTGGATTTGCATAACAGATGGTGTTTGACTTCTCTAAATATTAAAGGTCTTTTCAATCCCTTTATACATGATGAAAATATTCTTCCCTCATTTTTCTTGTTCTCTTTCCTTGTCTCCTGTGACATATTTAACTGACTTGATATTTCAGCAATTTGTGGTGGAGAGATCCATAAAGATTCCGGGCAGATCCAATCTCCCAATTATCCGGACGACTACCGGCCATCAAAGGAATGCATATGGAAAATAACAGTGGCTGAAAATTACAATGTTGGATTAACCTTCCAGGCATTTGAGGTAATGTTATCTGACCTAAGCGGTGGTGAAGATAAATTATATTGCTTTTAGACATCTCTAATCCATTCGTGAGTGAACAAATTGTCATTGACAGGCCAAGCTCTGGGCAAGACCTGTTTTACTGCATACATTGCGAAGAGGATTAAATGGATTTCAATGGGCAAATGTTGTATTTTAATTAAAATGTATAAGGTCCTGACAGTACGTTTCTTTCACAAGTTCCTAATCTGTTTTAGCAGACTGAATTGCCGCATTATAAATTATAGAATACATTTTTATTGATTAATCTATCATAAATCCAATTTTAGCTTTGGGCAGATAGAAAAAGCCTGTAATTTTCTCCAAAGCTTTTATCTTTTAATAATTGCAAACATATATAATAGTGTCTTAATCCCTTTGGTTGGTTGGCCATTAATTGTGGTGTTGTAGGGCCCCACAATCACCCTTAAATTGTTCTCTTCTGTTAGAGGTGTCAAACCTTTAAAAGTTGTATCTGCTTCTTGGAAAGCCAAGTGAGGCTAAGGTGCCACATTGTGGGAACACAGCTTTTTTTTGTTGCATTTTTTGTGAGGCAAAGCCAGGAATGGATTGAACAGAGAGTATATCAGTATAATAGCTTCCTATATAGTTCCCGTTCCTTTTGTAGTCCTTCTTGGCTTTGACTCGAAACAAGGCCTTAGACTGAAAGTGAAAACCGTTAGGGAAAGTTCACACGGAGTAACGTGCCGCGTGATGTGGCACATATACGGCGTGTGAGACTTTGCGCGCCGTATACGCTCCCATTGATTTCAATGGGTGCCTGGATCGTATACGCCGCGTTATTTTGCGGCCGTGATTTTGCATCGCAAAATAACGCGGCGCATACGATCCAGGCTCCCATTGAAATCAATGGGAGCGTATACGGCCCGCAAAGTCTCACACGCCGTATATGTGCCACATCACGTGGCACGTTACTCCGTGTGAACTTACCCTTAGGGTGCTGCCACACATTGCTCTAGCTGCAGTATAGCCACACTCAGTGCTGGGGCTTCACATTATAAGTAAGTGAAAGAATGATTAATTATGGGATAATATTCATTACTGACCGCATGTTAAACTGTGCACAAGTACATAATTAAAGGGTTTCGCAAGGTGCCTAGGATAGGTCATTATTAGAGATGAGCGAACACTGTTCGGATCAGCCGATCCGAACAACACGCTTCCATAGAAATGAATGGAAGCACCTGTGACGCTGACTTTGCCGGCCGGCCGGCATCACAGGTGCTTCCATTCATTTCTATGGCAGCATGCTGTTCGGATCGGCTGATCCGAACAGTGTTCGCTCATCTCTAGTCATTATTTAAAGATTGGCAGGGGCCCTTTGCCGGTTATCTAGTTGAAGAGGCTGCAGCATCCGTGTGAGTGCTGCAGCCTTTTCATTGCTTATTAAGCATAGTGGTATCCAAATATACAGTGGCTATGATTGGTTTAGCAGCTCAGCCCATTCATTTGCATGGGACTGAGCTGCGATTAGTTCATGCATCCAAGGACACAGTGTCACATGGCCTGAGAAGCGCAAACGATTGAGTGCCACTGCTGCTTCAACCAGCCTATCCACTCTGGTTCCGGTTGTTGGACACACACATATCTAGTCCCAGAAAGCCCCCTTAGACTAAGGCCTCAGAAAGTGGAACACAACTGAGAACGCAGAGAAACTTTGTAATATTTTTCCATTGCATTTTTCATTGAGTTTTTGCCACTTTTTTTTTCATTTTCCCTTTCATTTCCACCACATAGGACCTTTGCCTTCATCAGTGTTTCACATACTTTCAAGTGCAAGCATCGGCAGCCATTATAACTCCCATAAGAGCAGTGAAGCAGTGCCCGGGCTTGTGATATGTGAACTACATAGTAATGATAATTGCTCACTTCACATTCCATAATTAGTCAGACCTGCTAATCAGGTGTCTAGGAGAGCTGGGTCAGCTCATGTGAGAGCTGTAATGATCAGCTATATTCCATGATGAACACCTTTGTAGCCTCTGTATGAAGACACAGGCATACCGACGCTTATTATTACCCTGCAGGCTTTAAAGAGTTGTTCTCATCTTACAAGGATATGCTAGATATGATAGATCCAGGCAACCATCTCCAGAAAAGTTGTCCTCTCTCCTCCATGCCCTACCTACTGCTGCATCCTCTGTGAACAGAAAGATTGCGCATTTGCAGCTCTCTCCATTCATTTCTATTGACGCTCAGGTGTCTTGGATATTGCTTTTATTGGCTCCATCTTATATTGTAAGTGTGCTCTGCTGTGCTCTTCAGAGAAATGAATAGAGAGCGCATTCAGTTAGCCACATTCCCATTCACAGTAGCTCTGGCACCGGGCTGGATGGGGGTTGAGGGACCATTGATATTATAATAGGTGTGGGTCCTAGAGTGGGACCAACATCTGCCAGACATTTATGACATATGTGGATACTCCATCAGTGATAAGTAAGACGATGTTCATCATGGCTTGACTTTTTGGATTCTACATTATGGAGGTATTTTCTTCTACAAGCAGCATTTCTAGAGAAGTATATTTCTGTAATATAATGTAGCATTCAGAGACGTCATACAGAGACACACACACATACACATACACACACACATATACACACACACACACACACACACACACACACATACACACACACACGGAACACAATGCAGCAATTTTAGTGAAAACTATGTTATAGGAGTGAATATAATAGGAAGGCTTACAAATGTTCAATAGCAACAGTGAAACAATTAGAAAATTAACAGCATGGGATATTGAACCTAAAGGTGCCCATACATACAAGATGTGCCCATACACAGAAGATGTGCCCATACACAGAAGATGTGCCCATACACACAAGATGTGCCCATACACAGAAGATGTGCCCATACATACAAGATGTGCCCATACACACAAGATGTGCCCATACACACAAGATGTGCCCATACATACAAGATGTGCCCATACATACAATATGTGCCCATACATACAAGATGTGCCCATACATACAAAATTGATGTCAGTTGGGCACATGAAAGGTGATTGGTTGTGAAGTAAACGTTGGACACAAGTGTCTGTGTGTGAACAGTTGTTTAGAAATAAATCGAAATGCATCTCCTTCTGGCTGATATATATTACTGCCTGCAGAACATCTTTTACTGAAATCTCATATTTTCTACTTTGACTTTGCAGATTGAACGCCATGACACCTGTGCTTACGATTACCTGGAAGTGAGAGATGGGAACAATGAAAACAGCCCTCTCATTGGACATTTCTGTGGTTATGATAAGCCAGATGACATCAGATCTACCTCTAATACCCTGTGGATGAAATTTGTTTCAGACGCAACTGTAAACAAAGCAGGGTTTGCTGCTAACTTTTTAAAGGGTAAAAGGATAATTCATTGAAAATCTATTACTGGATAGCATAGCATATCACGTAGTCCAAATCCAGCAGACACTAAGGTTATTGACACACCAACGTTTCCATGTCTGGGAACCTCATGTGCATTTAGCAAGGAGAGCAAACAGACAGTCCTAACACACTAGTGCTAATATGTCAAGAGTGGCCTGCAGACTTTGCTTATAAAACAGTATTTTCCTTCACTTAACAAAAATTACATGCACTATGTAAGATAATATATATATATGTACGCACACACACACACCACATCACACACACACTGTGTATACATTATGCAGTTTTACTGTTGGCCTAAATTTTGTACCGTCATTACTGAGAACCTTTGGATTTAGAGATTCTGATAATCTGTTTAAGGACATAACCCAAGGTTTATGACAATATGTAGTCAATCTGCTGTAGATAATATAACCTTCATATGACCCTGACTTGGCTTTCATTTATCTTTTTAGTATTTATTATTTATATTTGTTCAAATAAAGAAATAAAAATAATAATAGTGATAATAATGATAATAATAATAATAATATTAATAATAAAATATAATGCTGATGTTTAGCATAGTTTCATGTAACATAAATCATCTTGAGCTACACGTAGTCTTACAGCAGTTATAACTCTGCAGAATTGCTGACAGCAAAGACACTGGCAGACCATTGCTACCTATGGCCAGCAATGGTAAGAGACTGGCAGGCCAGTTTAAACATACCTGTGTGTATGTGTTTAGTATTGGCGCTCTACAAGCTCTCCCTTCTGCTCAAGTGACGGCTATAGAAATCTCCAGGATGGATAAGCGTCTCTTTCTCAGTGATGCTTTGAGCACTTCAGCATTAGGTAACGCCTAGAAGACACTTGCAGAAGGAACATATGTCTAAATAAAGAAAACTTTTCGGCACCTCTAACAAGTCCAGCTCTATATCAATTAATAGTGGCTAGTTTACTGATTCAGGCACAGTTAGAATTATTTCTCTAGCCCCCACCATTCCCAGAAATAAATGCTATTAGTTTTGGTGTCTGATCTGCTATTTAGACTCTACTGTACTGTCAGGTGGGTGGTGTCAGGCAGGGGGTGTGATTCGGGGGCTCTGACACTGGCTGCCTCTGATTGGAGCTCAGAATCACACCCTCTGCCTGACACCCCCCACCTGACATTACAGAGTTTAAAAAGCACATCAGGCAATAAAACTACCTGCACTTGTAGCTCAGGAATGGTAGAAACTAGAGATATAATTGCAACTGCACTCATTGGAGTGGCTCCTGGTGGAGGTGTTGAAACGTCCTCTTTAAAACCTATCTGTCTCAACTATGCTGATAATAAAGCCTCACAAATAAGTATGTTTAAATAGGTCTCCCATCTAGTGTCAAAACTGCTGGAGGATGACCTTTAAATAAAAAATAAAAAAATGCCAGAAATTTATTTTATTGGAATATATGTTCCATGGTGCATGTTGTGATGGATCTCAGTATTTTCTTTTGGTGATTGATACTCTTTAAAAGGAAATTGTCACAAAAAGTCCAAGTTATGTTAAACATATTTTTTTAAGAATCTCATGATTTTTTTTGTTTTCATTTTTATGTCAATATCTATATTTTAAAATAAATGCAATTTTATTTCTGACTACTAAGCCTAGTAATAGACTGTCAATCCCTAGTTATTTAGGGGTTTTCTCTGCAGCAATCATCAGATTTACATCACTAACAGTATTACAGTAACATCTGAATAGATAACACCCTGACAGCAGATGATGTCTCAGCTTATCTCCCTCCACAAAGCGTGTCTAGAAAGCTCTCTCATAGACCTCCATGAGTCAGGTGCAGTCCATTGCTGCCTATGGCCATGAGAGTGCTGGTAACAGAGCAGAGAAGCTAAGTCAAGATGGCAGCCCCCATAATCATGTACGCGAAATAGAATAAAAAAAACTACAATCAGTGTTTCAAAAAGGGATTAGAAAATGTCATATATTTCACATTCTTGTTTTAATAAATAAATAAGTAAATAAAAATTTGGTGATACATTACCCTTAAGCCTAGTAAACCGCACTCGCCAATATTTCTGCTGGAAAGGGTTTTTATTTCTCACATGTCCAATCTCAAATTAATGTCTCAACAATGATTTACATCCATGAAAGTCATTAGGATTATTAGTGACTATGAAGGAACATTCTGGTTCAGCCCAATCACTATATTAAATATATTTTCAGCTTGAACATGTCAGAAATAAAAATCCTATTTTACAGTAATATTTGAGAGTGCTGAGGATTTTTCTTTATATACGTGTCCCACAAGCACCTTCCCCCCTTTAATATGGAGCGCTGGTTATACGGTATATGATTTATAGGCCTGTTAAACATTTGGCCTGACACACATTACTTCTTTGCCAGCACTTACTGCTTTCTTACCCTATTCACCTGGGTATGGGAACGGGTAGCAGAATTTTATTATGGGATTAGAATTGATCTTTAATGTTATTCTCTTAAAAACAGAGGAAGACGAATGTGCCAAACCTGACAACGGGGGCTGTGAACAACGCTGTGTGAACACCCTGGGAAGTTATAAATGTTCTTGTGATCCTGGCTATGAGCTTGGTCCAGACAAGAAGAGCTGTGAAGGTAACATTTGTAGGGAAATGAAGTTTTTGGTTTTGCACCTTAGAATGGGTACGAAGAATTTATTTATAAGATGATATTTAACCACCTTTAAGACATATCATACATGGCTGTACATTGTCATTGGTATTCCCCAATGCTACAGATAGATAGATAGACAGACAGACAGACAGACAGATAGATAGATAGATAGATAGATAGATAGATAGATAGTCATGTAACCCTCAGTTCCATCTTCATTTATATATTTCTGCAACTAGGATATGATTTATTGTAGAGCTAAAGCATCAATGTTTTTTTTTTTTTTTTATCAGATCTTTACCTCCCAACATGTCATCTTAATCTACCACCATGTTACATGCAGTGTTATGCTATTATATAACTATATATTTTGTAGGGCAACAATTTAATGACATTTCATCGTTGTGCACTTGATCTATTCTAAGTAGAATGACCAGAGTTATTATGTATTTCTGACATATTTGTCCTTACAGCTGCATGTGGAGGTCTGCTAACTAAACTCAATGGAACCATCACAACCCCAGCTTGGCCCAAAGAATATCCTCCTAATAAGAACTGTGTGTGGCAGGTGGTTGCTCCTTCTCAGTATAGGATATCGGTGAAGTTTGACTACTTTGAACTAGAGGGTAATGAAGTAAGTATTCCTTATTTCCATTGACTTTTACGTGCTTCATAGTTTCCAATAAGTTTCACCCTTCTTTTGGCTTCCAAGAATTGCGTCACTTTCTATAACATTTAGATGATAAATGTATGATCACCTGGGACACCATAATCGCTAAAATAGGGTTCCCAAGCCCCTCACTCCATCCCATGTCCATGGCGCTGATGGAAATAAATTTTTCATCAGTACCATAGCCTGTTAACTGAGCAGAGGGGCAAATGTGTGACCACCACTCCATCCAAACTCCTCTTCACTCCCATGTGCAGTGAATAGGACATCCATTCTGTTGATCTCTAGGGTTATCCCACTGATAAGAGAGACATTTATCACCTGTCCAATAGATTTAAGGTATATTAACAGGTGTATATTAGGTGTATATTATCAAATGTTTATTAGCAGGTATATTTGGTGTATATTAGCAGGTGTATAGCAGGTATATTAGCAGGTGTATATTAGCAGGTGTATAGCAGGTATATTAGCAGGTTTATGGTATGGATAATGGGTAACAAGCAAAATATTACGCTTTGTGGGTGCTAAAAGAATATGATTGAATGCTATTCATTCTTATACCCTGTCATCATAAGGACCTGTTAATCCAGCCATAGACAATACATTACATCGCAGTGAGGATCTACTACTGGCCTATTAACTTGATTGAAGTTGTGGTGCAGAAAATCTCCACCTCTGGCCCAGAAGGACCGCGCTACTGCCCATTTCTTCTTAGGATTAGTTCAGGTTGTAGAGGTCAGACTCCCCCCAACCATAAAGTGATGACATGTAGTATCATACCAGTATTCTATCACTACTTCTATCATACCCCTTTAATACCAGTCAAGTTTCCAGTGTGAAAGCCAGTCTTCATTTATTGGGTTTAGATGCTATTTATATTATGTGAATGAAGAAAATTGGTCGGCAGAAGAGGAAGAGCAGGTAGGAGAGTAATTTAGTTTAGTTTTCCCTCCACTAATGCATTTAATACTTCCCGGTGACCTAGAAAGACTTGAGTCGTCACTTTAGCTATTGGCAGAAATATCTTTTGGATAGTAATTTGTTAAACAATTAAAGCTGTATAATAGTGCCATAATACTTTACTATAATCTCAGAGATAACTACTAATATCTGTGAATTGTTTTCCCGGATCAGCACATTTGAGCTTTAAATATACGACCCCGAATTATTATTAGACAGAAGTTGTTTTCACTCTCTAGTATTAAATTAAGAGAAATGGTAACAAATCATTTTAATGGAAACCCCAGGAAGGTAGAAAGTTTAGCCAAGAATGTATTTTCTGATATATCCTTGATTTTTCTCTCTTTTTCAGTATGTTAAACAGCTGTGATTTATGGTCCCTGAATTAATAACACACATAGAGCCTCAAATGAACTTTCTTAAGCATGGCTGAGACTGGAGGCAAAAACACATAGCTGAAAACAATTGGTGCATTTTCTAAAGCAATTCATGGTTCTTCATAAGAAGCTTAGAAAATTCCGGCATCAAACATTTTATCAAATCCATTAGATTATGTAATGGCAGCATAATTCATACATTGACATATTGTACACTATTTAAAAATGCTTTGAAAATATTAACCCCAAAAATAGTAAAATAGCCCTCAGGCTTGGCTTAGTAGTAAGAAAAATATGTATGACTAAGCTAAAGCTGGTTATATATGCAAAATAATCAGCTGAACTGTAGGTCCAGACAGCCCCCCCCCCCCACACGACATGAACATACATGTTTGTATTGTTTGAGCATGAATAGTTACTGCAGGGCGCCTCCGGTAGCACTTATATCTATAGGCAACACAGACTTGAGAAGTATGACATCTGTCGGAGAAGTCAGGCAGTTCTCATTTCACAAAAAGGTCCCTGATAGTAGAGATGAGCGAGTACTGTTCGGATCAGCCGATCCGAACAGCACGCTCGCATAGAAATGAATGGACGTAGCCGGCACGCGGGGGGTTAAGCGGCCGGCCAGCGTCAAAGCGGAAGTACCAGGTGCATCCATTCATTTCTATGGTGCGTGCTGTTCGGATCGGCTGATCCGAACAGTACTCGCTCATCTCTACCTGATGGGGTTGAGCGATCGTGTTCGGAAAAGATCGGATTCCGATCGGCGATCGAGAAAATTTCACGATCGCCATCAGAATTCCGAACACGATCTTTTTATGTGGGATCGAATTCGGTGATTTTTCCCACAATGCATTGCTTAGCCTCCACACTGAGTATACGATGTATATTCAGTGTGAAGGCTCTGCTGCAGTTCCATAGGAATGAATGGAAGCAGCCAGCACACAGCCTTAACCCCCTGCGCGCCGACTGCCTTCATTCATTCGAATGGAAGGCTAAACTAAATCTCTAGCAGCTACTTACCTCTAGAGATGGCTGCTCCATTGCCCTCCTTCTTGCCTCGCTGTCCCGCCTCCCAGGTTAGTGTTTAAAGCGCTAGGTAGGCGGGGCTTGTGGCTTAGTGTGGGCGGGTACAGGGTGGGGAGACGTGACGTCTCCCCTCCCAGTACCCGCCCACACTCTCCTAACCCGCCCACACTCTCCTAACCTGGCAGGGAGGGGGCAGCGAAGAGAGAAGAGCAGCGTGGAGCAGCAGCGAGGCAAAGAATGAAGGCACGGGGCAGAGGACCAGCCATCTCTGGAGGTAAGTGGACACCAGGGGGTAGGATTGCTTTTAAAATCCGATCTCCGATTAATAAAAAAATCCCATTGACTTACATTGGGATCGGAATTGGGATGGAGATCGTGTTCGAATGAAAAATGATCGGAAATCGGATTTTAAAATCGATCCTGAAAAGTCAAGATTGGCTCAACCCTAGTCCCTGAACATTGTCCCATATAGACAGTCCAGTGTTCAACCAACATCAAGCCAACACTGACTGGCCAATCCCATTGTTTCTGCAACTTTTGCCAATTTAAAGTTAAGTCTATAGGGAAAGGGCAATTGTATCAGCAAATGCTTCTTCTCGTATCTCACAACCATTGCACAATGAGGATAAAACTAATAACTAGTGCGGCTCAACTTGTATATCGGGAATAAATATGGGCAGAGAATTTAAAAGAATCCTTTGTTTCTACAGATGTTGTCACCCGGCCTTATTGCTTCACCTAAACACTTGCTAAATATCACTTTCTTAGGCTATGTGTACATAACTGTTGGAACGGACATTTGGCATATACCCCAGGGCATGCTCCTGTTGCATATACATCAAACAAGGTTCCATCCACGTAATGGAAGCCAAATAATGTGTTCTTTTGGTCTCGGGCATTTGCATGGAAGTTTTTGCAGCGTTGAATAGTGTAGTAGACAATGCTATGGTACAAAAAGGTACACAGTAAAAAAAAAACAAAAAAAAAAAAACTTATTTCATTGTGTACCCATACAGTCAGGTACATTATGGCTTTCCATCAGAGGTATACTTCAGGAGATCCCCTCTGGTGTAGTAGGCCTCCATCATAGGTTCCTTTAATACTTATAGCCTTAATATGATGCCTTACCCATATTTTGCCTATTGTATGGGTTACTTGCTCTTCAGAACAGGTAGACCTGATGATCAGATAGTAAGACTTATCATTTAGTATACTGTTCTAACAAGCTATGTGTTCATTTTCAGGTTTGCAAGTATGACTTTGTAGAGATCCGAAGTGGTCTTTCCTCTGATTCAAAGTTACATGGAAAGTTCTGTGGGACTGAAGTGCCTGAGGTTATTACCTCCCAATACAACAATATGAGGATAGAATTTAGGTCTGATAATACTGTATCAAAAAAGGGCTTCCGTGCACACTTCTTCTCAGGTAAGGGCACCCTGGTCTTCATTCTATATGTGGTATTTACCCTTTTTTTTTTTAGGTAAATTCCGGATCTTTATAAACTTCGTTATACTTAATCTTAGCTGTACAGTTAATGTGCATTTACAGTAAGTGGGTCCTATGTATATGTAACACGTAGTTAATATACAGTACATGGGGGGGGGCATTTATGAACCTATTTTCTTCTAATTCTGACCTTTTATTTTAGGTTTTATTCAGTGTGCACAATATTTTTAATACGTTTGCCCCTCTTCTGAAGGCTTATACACAATATCACTTACCGTTGTTTTTTTTTGTAAGGGAAAGTGGGTGTGGTTTATTTGGAGTAACATTTTACACTGTATGAAATGCCCCTATTTAAAAAAAAATTAAAAAAAAAAATAGCACTAGAAAGGAGAAACTACGCTCCAGTACACGGGTAACATAAAACCATCCGACTTATATGACAGCTTTGGAATCACAATTTTCATGGAGTACATTTTGTGCAAAATTTATAACACAGTTGCGTATTTTTAGTATATTAGATGCATAAAATGATGAAGCATAAAAAAGCACAAAAATTGAGCAAATGATAAATGATCCCCACTATTTCTACAAAAAAAAAAAAAGCAAAAAAAATGAAAACTGGAATCTAATGGGGGTCTATGGGCGACACCTCCATTGGTCTATTGGTATATATTAGACTTGCAGTGCCTAGTGTTATGTAAATGTTATGCCATACATCAGACAGCCAATAGACCTTACAGAATTACAGCTCTTACTTTTTACACTGTTTTCTTGTCTTAATGTGTCTAGCCTTGGCTCTTAGTTGTAGGACTGGGCTCTCATCACTCACATATAACGAATCAGCTTTCTGCAAGGAAAGTTATGTTATTACATATTTCTTTCCAATACTTGTACCATTAAAATTCTTGAGTTTCCTACTTGGCAATGTGTAATTGAAAGTGAAGTCTAAAATAAGTCCAGTGCTTTATGCCACATCAATATAACGGTCTTGTCAGTACGTCTTTATGTAACTGTGTTAATTTTCGCATTTTGAGTTCTGTGTGTGTCGTAATAAGATATAATTCACACCATACATATGACTTATACCTTTTGTGCTATGTATTAGTATGCTGTAAATTTATATCTGGACAATTTGACCAAAGATATTGAATATTCAGCATTAGAGGAAGTTAAAAAAAATTGCCGTAGCAATTTTTGACAATGGCCAGTCAGGTTCAAAGGGTAACATACAGTATACAATAAAGGTAAAAAAGATGACATTAGTCTAGCCTGACTGTGTAGGGAGTTCTAATTTGTCCTAAACACTGTTTTTGCCTGAGAGAAGAAATCAATCAGATTTTTATCCCTTGGTAAATAATCCACATTTAGGCTGAGGCCCCACATTTTTTTGATTGCAGATTTTGTTGTGGTTTTTTGAGCCAAAGTCAGGAGTAGATTGAACAAAGGGTAGACATATAAGAACCTCCTATGTATTTATAATATATTTCCCATTACTTTTGTAGCCATTATTAACTTTGGCTCAAAAAACTGCAACAAAATCCGCAACCAAAAAAAGCTGCATTTCCGCTGCATTCCGCAATGTTCTGCATGTACGAGTTTGTGTGTGGCTAAAAATAAAAATGGTTTCCCCGCGGACAGGCCGCAGGCGGACACGGGCGGTCACCTTGAGTTTGCCCATTCAAGTGAATAGGTTTTAAAACTAACCGCCAGGTTTCTGTCCCCTGTCCAGTTTCACCTAGGCTGAAGACGGAAGCTGGCAGGATTGCACACACCGGACACCGGGCGCAAGTGTGAACGCCTCTTAATATGTTTTGCAGTGTAGAGTATTTTACAAGTTACATGCAAATGTATGCACTAAAATGTTATACTATGTTTGTTCTATTCTGCTTTTGTAAATGGGGTAGATAAATACGATAATGTAAATTCATGATCCATAAATATGACTCTAGCTGTTTAATGTGCGTACATTAGAATGGCTTTTAATGTATTAATTTTTTAATTTAGTTTTTATTTAATGTGGTATAACTTTTTGTATTACTTTGGTATTTCTATGTATATGAATTCTCCAATAAGATTTCTTATCTTGACGTATACTGTACTCTACATTGGAGCTACTGTTAAAATATGTTGGGAATTACATAATTGTTTTTTTAGTATAGTGTAAAAAAATGAGCGCAGTCACATCATTATTGGGGCACACTGTGGCTGGAACGAGTTATAGTCAAATGGTATTATATTGGAAATTCAATTTATCCTAACATATTGTTGAAAGTAGCTTCAAGGTGGAGCTTTGCTTTAATGTAGTTGGTGACTGTATCCAGTTGACATTGCGGGATCCGTAATTTTGTGGATAGGGGAGCAGTTGATTTTGTAAGCGCTCATTCATTTCTGCCAATATGCCGATACATTTTTGTTCACAGACAAGAAAGCTGCCTGCAAAGAGAAAATTTTTATTTTTGAATCTTGCAAGGACATGACTAAGGGTGCACCATCAGGTCGTGTACGTATATATGACAGCCTGGTGGCCTCTGACAGGCTCAGAGGTACGACCAACCTGATGTAAGCTAACCTATATTGGGGAATGGATGTGTGCTTTTTCTTGGGGCCAAGGGCACAAGCATCCATTCAAGGTTGGGGAAACTGCTTTCTGCTCACTAAACAACAAATGTTTTGGGGGCTTTGGACTCCACAAAACATTTGTTTCAAAAACTTTAACTAACCAAACTGGAAATTTTAATAGAACTATTAAAGAACTATACTTAACCATAAACTTATAATAAATTTTGCAACAAATGGCATTAAGTGTGATCTCATCATAACCTGGCCTAGAAGTATCGACAGGATTGTGTCATCGTTTTTTTTAAAATTTGTTATTCACTGGCATCAATTGTAGCTATTTCAGGCATTGAAAGTTTGTTACCTTGGCTTCGTTCTTTGTATCCACAAGTTCTGTGGATATCTTAAACTTACCAACATGAACAATAATGAGGAAGCAAGGGTATTCTTTTAAAACTTTCTGTATTCTCAATTTTCTTATTAAGATTTTATTCACTCCCTTCCACTACATAAGAGAAACTTTCTGTGTTTACTCCAAAAAGGTAACACACTGTTCTAAGCCACTCGCTTGGTAGCAGCAGGAAGTCTTCATCTGACCTCATGTCAAGCTGATTATAAAAGCATTAAATGCTAGGTTTACACCTGCGTTTGGGTTTTCGTTCTTGGGGTCCACTTGGGGACCAGAATGACGGAAACCCAATCCGCTTAAAAATCGGTTGCCCATGGAACTCACAGACCCCATTGACTATAATGGAGTCCGCCAGGTTTCCACCCAAAAAATGTGGAGAGAGAAGTCCTGCTTGTACATTTTTCAAGCGGATTGGGGGAACAGAAACTCTGAACGGGCTGCAAATGCCAATTTAAACCTAACCTAAATTTATCAAAAGTGTCTGGTAAAAGAACTTTAGTTTATAGTAGGGATAATGTCTCCTTGTCTCAATTGTCCCATCACCTAGTTGAGGGAAACTAGAAATACATAACAGAAACATATGTTCATATTTTAATGCGTAGATAGTGTGCTAATAGTGTTACAACTTGGATTAGTCCACAATTGCAGTATCTGATAGCTTCACCTTGGACATCCCCACTATGTCTAACAAAGAAATACTTACAATAAGTCCAGTGATTAAACTTCTGACAACAGAGAAAATACATGTCATTGAGCGCATCATGTATGAAGACATAAAAATCATTGTTGTCAGTACATCCCAGTGTAAACAAAGGACGTACTGCCAATGATAATGTTGAATGGGGGTTAAACTGGTCACAAAAATGTCACCATATAAAGGAAAATAAACTAGTGCCAATGGACTTGCTATATCATCCAGGCAGATTTACAGGCCTTTACAGCTCTGAGCTAAACTCCGATTTCTGCTGGATCCTACTGGATCGAGTCAACGTGACACCAAACTTAACACCTTACGTAAGACCTTGTAATGCAAACCTCTCTTTTACATTTTGTGAGAGAGTTTCTTTAACATTAAATTTATTAGGTTTCTAGTGTCTGCCCAAACTGCAAGTCACTAGATAAAGCTTTTTACAGATGACACATACACTGCAAAAGCAGCAGTGGAGGACTGTGGGAAATAATTTAGCTTGTAAATAAGTAAAATAAAATAAAATAATGATATACACTTTAATGGAATTGAACTTTGTTTAATGTCTATATAATAATAAATTATTCATAGAGTAGACAGCAACAAAGAATAGCAGCCCAGGAACCAACATATAAATGGTGTAATCCCAGTGACAAACCAGATCCAGGGGTCCCGATTAACATCCAAAGAAATAGCTGACCAGGCAACACTCCAAGTAAAGATTATCTGTATTACACAATGCCGTATTTCAGCTCTATAGCGATCCTCTCTCATTGTAGAGCTGAAACTTTGCATTGGGTAAGCAATGAAGTGCTGGCTGAACATCTATTTCTTTTCACATAATTCATAGAGTACATGTACTAACAAAATGAAACATTGCAGAACAACAGTCTAAACAACTGAAAAAATAGGATTGAGGACCCACTTACCAGAATTGACAATATATGAGGTCATAGGGGCTACACAAAAGTAAAGTGCTTAGAAAATATCATATTTTATAAAAATGTAGTTCACCAGCAAGTACATGTGTATATGGATATATAATGTGCAGTGTAAGGGTTAATGTAAAAAGGATTGCGTTCTCAGGTATAGTGAGGAAGGAGACTAAGCAGGTTAGATTAGTTAATGTGATATTTGTCTATAAATAAATTTTATAGAGCACAATTGATATTGGGAATTAAACTGAGTGTCAAGGGTAGCGCATTCAACTAGTGCAGCTAGACTGGTATAGAAAGTCAGGATTATGGAGGATTCAACTCTTAGATCATAGACAGAAAGGAAAGCAATGATAGGTGGTAGACTGACATTAGGGAGGAAATATAGGAAGGCACAGCACTGTGGAGAATTTTGTGAATGAGAGGAATAAGCTTAAAAGATACCTGAGTCTTCATTAATAGTTAAAATCTGAAGGGACTTGTTGGACAGTCTGTTCTATGACTGTATAAACTGTCATATGTGGTGTCCTATTGTTTTTTCTGCTAGTAATAACCCCGTTATGGCTGCAGCACAGCTTGTAGTTTAGTTTAAAAGAAGGAGGTATACTTTTATTATAGGTGTACTACTTTTTTCTTTATGTGTAATTCTTCCAGGAGTAACTAAAATAGCAAACAAATAGTGGAGAAAAGCTCAAGTGACCACAGTATAGGAGATCTAGGGAATCCAGGTTGTGATACAGCTAAAAAGATCCCTGACACACAAAAAAAGAAATCTGAGCACAGTAAGGAAAGCTTCTTACTGTCTATGACTAACATTGCTTAATCAATAACACAAGCAGATAGTCAGAAGTAGATAGAATTATGATGACTCTCTTTACAGTCACTGTTGCCTGTTAGAAGCTGTAGAACCCTCACTGCGCAGTATACAGGCAGGAAAAGCTGTGTGCGATCTTGTAGAGGCTACGAAGAGAGGCCTGCCCCTCCTTCCCCCACTCAATGTCTTCCTGTCTTGAACCTGCTGGTTTCTAAAACCAGAACTTTCCTAGTAACAGAGAACAGCAAATTTGCAAGAAGGCATATGCCAAGTGACAGCAACCTTAGAGAGGTTTTTCAGACAGAAAACAGCAACATTTTTAAATAAAGTACATTTACATTTTGTTACAGAATCGCCTACTCTATTCAGTGTGACTAAGTTGTCTGAAATGAGAGAGACCATTTAAATTGTATTCCAACGTGGATGGGCAATCAGTTCAGTGATTGGCACAGGGTAGAGGTATTAAAGTAGGGGTTGAACAGTATTAGGAGCCTGTCTACTGCATATAAGATATCATAGAAGGCAGAGTTTTGTAAGGGGAAGATGAATTAGGAGTGAGTTATAGTGGTCAAGACAAGAAAGAATCAAGGAAACTCTATGAAATGGAAATGTTGGGTTTAAGGAGATTAGTAGATGGTGGAGAAACAGATAGTTCAGTTTTATAAAGATTCAGATAAGGAGCTGACGTGATGTTAGGAACAGCTGGTTTCATTTTTTTTTTTAATCCAATATGAAACGAATATTCATAAAATGAAAGTAGTAAATTTTTATGTTATCAGTTTGAGCTCTATAACCGGAGGACATACACATTTCATCTAAAATCAAATACATGGACATATAAGTCTTTGAGTTTCCTTTATGAAATTGTTAGATATTCTGTATAGCCATTTCTTAGTTATTTCAGTTTCTGGAACAGCAGGTTAACATGACTCAGCTTACCCCGACCTGAAAGACATTGCTGCCTAGCTATAAATACTCTTCTCATGATATTACTACATTACATACAGTAGAAAATTTGACAAAGAGATGGCTGAACCTAAAGGAAGTCATCTCAGATTTATATTTGATGATCTATTTTAGGTGGACATGGTCTTTAATGATGTCTCTTGTATGAGAACCAAAAATATGACTATTCCCATAACCTGTAGATAAAAGACCAGTTTAATAACATTTCATACTAAACAGATTTAATGGCCATTCCCGTCAGAAACTGGGATGACTAATAAGCCCTTGAAGGATGACATACTAGATGAGGAAATTGTTGAGATTTGCCTCGTGATTAACTTTGTCCCTTTTAATTACTGTATTTGTTCTGTATTTTTCTGATGCAATGCCATAGCAAAGCATTAGATGCTGTAGGATTTTCTATGTGTGTCAAGAGCAACCTGCCAGTTCTGATTTGAAGCTCTGACCAGGTCTGTTTGATAATAATATCTGACACATTCCTGCGCTAGCGGATGCCTCTCTCTGGAATGTCGACTGTTAAGAGTCCTTTTTTATGCAGCAAAACTGTTGACCTTCTGCCAGTTACTCTTCGTCTTTTCATCTCTACTTCAGTTCTAATGGTGGAAGTATCAATATTTAATACCTATTAATTTACGTCTCGTGTACTGGCCACTTCCTTGTTACATATTAATACATCTCTCTAGCACTATGGATTGGTCTCATATGTAAACACGTTCATTTACCCAGATAAATTATAATGTTTGATGGTATAGATTGGTTTAAACCAATGATCCACTTGTACCCTTGTATGTTTTGCTTGTGAGCTTTTTGTTTTCGGTGACCTACAATTGGTATATTAATATAAATGGAATAGATGGTTATTGGTTATCACAATTTTCTTTATAAATTTCATACCAAATTCAGAGAGTAGCAACTATACAAGGTTACAGGCTGAACTCTATTGCATGGGAAGCTTTGCTTGAATTAACAAGTACTTGGTAAAGATGATGTTGCTGACTGTACACACTGCTGAGATGAAACTTACGGTAAGACTTGTGTTATTTCAGACAAAGATGAATGCTCTAAAGAGAATGGAGGCTGCCAACATGAATGCATCAATACTATTGGTAGCTATGTCTGTCAGTGCCGCAATGGATTTGTACTTCATGAGAATAAACATGACTGCAAAGAAGGTGAGATCTGTTAATATACTGGCAGAAATAAAATATTCTGATTAGAGATGGGTGATCATGTTTGTTTAAGACTGAGCTTTTTCAGTCTGAAACAGTGTCTTATTATTACACTCTGGGGTCTCTTCAGATTCCAGAGTATAATAATCAGAGACCCTGGGAAAAACAATAAACACCTTTCCTAGGAGCTCTTGTTGCATCCAGTGTTCATTCCCCGGGATCTTGCAGCCTCCTGGGTGACATCAGGTGCCCAATCACATGCTTCAGTGGTCACATGGGACACATTGATGTTATGACACTGACATCACCGAGGAGACTGGAAGACACCTGGAATGAATACTAGACACAGCAAGCGAGCTCAGGAGGAGCGAGGAAAGGTAAGGTTTTACACTTCTTTCCACAACTTCCCTAGGCCTCCGATTATTACAGTCTGGATTCTAAAGAGACCCCAGAATATGATCATGAATTGTGGTTGGAGAGTCCTAAAAATTAGGGTTTCAAGAATACCTGAAATTTTTGGAAAAATTGTAATGAACTGGTTTGTTAGAAAATGGAAATAAAAATTTACTTTTATGTTCTGTCACTGACAGATTGTTTCCAAGCAATCCTATTATAGTTGGGTAATGAAAGTTGGGATTATTGTAGGGACTTTAACATGTAAGGAGTATGTTACCACGAATGTCCCAATGTAACAAAATGCATGTAAATGGTCTTAGTTAATGGGATCTTTGGAAGTGACTAACAAGACCTTTTTTCATTGTGATCACTTTTATTGCTACAACTATACAACTATAGCATTAGGACAGTGACAAGAAATGAAAATTCCTTATGAAAATTAAAAGCAGCTATTCTTGTTCCCTTCTTGGTAAAATTCTTTGTTTCCACATTTGAAGCCCAGGATTACAATGTTCTGTGTGTAAACTTGGATTGTATTCCAGCCTGAAGAATTTATTACCTATTCACTGGATTGACAAAAATTGTAATTCCCATGGTAACAGGGTTAAAAATGAATTCTTTATTTTAGAGCATGGGTCTCAAACATGCAGCCCACTCCCTGTTCCTGTGGAAAGAACCCCTCAAGGCGGGTTCACATCTGTGCCCCGGTCTCTGCTTTCAGGTTTACGTCTTCTGCCGACAGGATACGGAAACCCAGCAGACAGTGTCCGCTCATAAGCGCCCGTGAGCGTTTTGTGCTCTCTGCAGTTTTTTTCTAACTGAACACAAAGTCCTGCATGTCCGACTTTGTGTCTGGTGAAAAAAAAACGTTTTTGCTGCTGAGACCAGAAGACGCTCACGGGCGGACACTTTGCAAACCCTTTCAAATGAATGGGTTTGAAAAGTGACTGCCAGTTTCCGGCTCCTGTCCAGTTTCTTGGGCAGAAGACGAAAACCTGAAAGCGGAGATGGGCACAGTTGTGAATCCACCCTCGCCCGATTCTAATCATTTACAACTCTGAAGGCCTCAATAGGCCTACAAATCCTAGCCAACTTACTGTAGTAACTATAGTACCGTATGTGCAGCCCATCTGCCAGGCCGAGTTAGGGACCCCTGCTTTATATTCATACAGGCCCTACATGGGGAGGCCAAGGGGTTGAACAATAGTGAACAACCAAAGGAAAATCAATTTAGTCTATTGGTCTTTTATGGAAAGGAATCTGTGAATTATGCTACATGAACAAGAATTGGAATTATGGCTAATAATACATCAAATGTGTGTTTTATGCTAGAAAAGCAGAAATTGCTTACATTTTTTTACTGTGGTAGGTATTAAAGCAATGGATTGTTTAAAGTTATGACTAGTGTATATTTCTATGAACATGAACAAGTCATTTATTTCCCTACACAGCGGAATGTGAGCACAGAATTCATAGCCCTAATGGAGTAATAACAAGCCCCAACTGGCCAGACAAGTATCCAAGTCGGAAGGAATGTACTTGGGAAATAAGTGCCACTCCAGGCCATAGGGTGAAACTAGTAAGTACTTGTAGAAGTCTAGTGATAAGAAATAAGTTATTCTGTATCTAAATATACTGAAACAATGTGACAATATGTAAATTCCGATTTTTCCATATACCATTCATCCATGCTATTGTAACAGATAGGTTGCATCGACTGTACTGCCCATGTATTATATAACATCTTATTTCAAACCTATGGGCTCTAAAATGGAGGTAGTCATGCAAATTTTTTTGGTACGCCTTCTATGAGATTTTGGAACATAACTATGGAGTTGTTACATTATTATCCCCCCTTCCCTTCAGGTCCCAGGTCAGTCACAGATCTACAATTTCCCAATCCTGGCACAACAGGAAAGTTGCTGTGCTAGTAGGAGATTAGGGAATGGTTTGACACTCATCTGCCCCTTCTTCATCTCTTGCAAGTGCCACTTTACTCTCCAGTCATGCTGGGAATTTGATAATAATCAAAAATCGACATGACAAGAAAGTGGTGATGGTTGTATAACATGGAGGGATTTGGCAACAACTGGGGGTGGAAAATGCATTGGGGTGTTAAAGGGTTAAAAGGCAAACTCCTAACCTTAAGAAAAAAGATTGTATGGCCCTGGGGGAATTTAAGTCCATTAAGCTGCAAAATCTTTAGTAAGATTACCAGTAAATTAGGGTGAAAAGGACTGCCACCAGTAGACATTTCTATTCACCTAAGTTACATGGGCATTTCTGAACGCAGATGTAAATGAGTTAAGGTCTTCCACATTCCTTTAAAGGGGTTATATAGAATTAGAGTATCAAAAATGGTGACAAAAAGGGAAAGTGTCACCATCAGAGGTGTCTGGCAATGGCTTACTCGCCTTAAGAAAACATGAACGATCAGCCATTGCTTGCATGTCTATGGGAAATGTGGGAGAAATGACATTGAGTCATTTTTTGTTTTTTTTAAGTAGCAATGCAATCCTAGTAATGTACATATGTCCACAGATGTAACATTTAAGCCTTATAGAATATTTATCAACCATATCCCAACTCTAAGTTTTTATATAGCACATTTATGTAATGAAATAGAAGTTAAAAAATTCCATCCATATATAGGTTTTATAAACTTTTACTTCACATCTGGGCTAAAATCTCAGCCTTCTGTGTTAGTAACATACATTTTGGACAACTAGGCCTGTCTTGCATATTAACATTAACCTCAGAAGACAAGTTTGCAAAAAGGTCTTTTACATTTAGGATCCCTGTTGGATAGTGTAAGGATAGTGTTGAACTCTATAAGATTTAGCATGTCAAGGAACTTTTACCCAGATGAGGCAGATTCTGCCTGAAAATCATTGTGAAATTTCACACCGAGATCGAAGCAGGATGCTGAAAATATAAGTGTCCTGCTTGTCCTTGCTGTGGACACTGTGGCTGATTCTGTGGCACAAGCCACCAAGATGACTAATCCCATTCATGTGTGGCTAATCTGAGGGTAAAAAGCTGCAGCAGAAAGTCAAAGCTCTACTTCACGGGAAGATGGTGGGCTGGAAAGTGAAAAGGAATTTGAGGTGGAAGTCTACCCCAAAGTCCTGTTCACCTTCCTCCATGTAAACATAACCTCATAATGTAATTTAGGTAGGTCTGTCCATCTTGTAGTCACAGATCATAGCTCTGACCTAATGTAGCCGAAGTAAAAAGCAGTCATTGAACAAGATCTGAGGAAATATAGAGGCAGGTAAACATTAGTTGTAGATAGTTCTTTATTAGAGATGAGCGAACACTATTTGGAACAGCCGTTCCGAATAGCACGCTCCCATAGAAATGAATGGAAGCGGCTGGCACGCCAACTTTGCCGGCGGCCGGTCGCTTAACCCCCGCGTGCCAGCTACGTTCATTCATTTCTATGGGAGCATGCTATTCGAAATGGCTGTTTCGAATAGTGTTCGCTCATCTCTGTTCTTTATCTTTACATATAATCTGAGATTATCACTGTACAGTCATTTTAATTATAGTTTAGAACAAAATCTTAATTTTAACATTATTTCCTCCATTTTAAGTTACATCTTCTAAAATTTATAAGTTGTCTTTACTTATATTTTACATGTGTACAAGGAACCTGAAAAGACTCCACAACCATAGTAATGATACTGCTGATGCTGGGTTCACACCAGCGTCTGGTTTCCATTTCCAGGTTTCTGTCTTCTGCCGACAGAAGACGGAAACCCGTCAGACCATGTCCGGCCATGAGCGCCGGTGAGAGTTTTCTGCTCTCCGCAGCTAAACTGTTTTTTGTTTTTTTTTGTTTTTTTAACCGGACTAAAAGTCTTGCATGTCCGACTTTGTGTCCGGTTAAAAAAAAAACGGTTTTGCCGCGGAGAGCACAAAACGCTCATTGGCACTCACGACCGGACACTTTTCAAACCTATTCAAATGAAATGACTGCAGGTTTCCCCTCTCCTGTCAAGTTTCAGGCAGGAAACAGAAACCTGCATAATGGAGACCCCAGGCGCAGGTGTGAACCCGCCCTTACTTTGCAAACATAATATGCGCTGCCATGTACTGTCGTATGCTAGGTTTACACCAGTGTTCAGGTTGCCGTATTTCAGGTATGCTTGGGGACCCGATAAACAGAAACCCAATCTGCTTAAAAAGCAGTTACCCATGGAAAACCACGGACACCATAGACCATAATGGGGTCCGCCATGTTTCCGCCCGAAAAATACGGAGAGCAGAGTATTTTTCAAGCGGATTTGGGAATGGAATCCCTGAATGGAGACCGGGCAGATGTGTGAACTTAGCCAATGAGCTGATCCATGAGCAAGCTATTTAGTCTCCATGCCATGCATGGTCTGTTCATACCCCTGAAGGGGGGAGAGCATCCATATTGTATTGACAATCTAGCACAGACACTTTGTATAGATTTTTATAGGTTGTGCCCTGATGTTTCATGTAAAATCTGTTTTTGCAATAGACATTTACCGAATTTGAAATTGAGCACCATCAGGAGTGCGCCTACGACCACCTGGAGGTTTTTGATGGAGAAACAGAGAAGTCTTCTATCCTTGGCCGGTTATGTGGCAATAAGATTCCAGAGCCTTTACTTGCCACAGGAAATAAAATGTTTCTCCGTTTTGTGTCAGATGCATCCGTACAAAGGAAAGGTTTTCAGGCAACACATTCCACAGGTCAGTAGGAAATGATGTTTTACTCAAGGTCTGTGCTTAGGACACACAAAGGTATGAGTAATAACTCAGCCAAATGGGAAATAAGTAGATTTCCTTGAAATAGTTACAATGACGTATAAAATACGATTACTTTATACACCTGCATAATACTTGATGGAATATTTCACTGAAATAGTCTAGAATTTACAGAGTATGCAAAAAAATGAAAACAATACAAGTTGAGTATTATGGACTGATGCACCCCGGTCTTTCTGCCCCTTTCATTGCATGGTGTTTGTTATAAATCATAGTATGCAAGGATCATCTGAGGAACACTAAGGGCTAGTTCACACAGGGCAAGAGGGGGAGGATTTTGAGGTGGATTCGGCGTAAAAATCCTCACAATAGAGGTCTATGTAGACCGCTAACGTTCTTTTTTCCGTGAAACGTTTGTTCCTGCTCACAGAAAAAAAGGAGCGAGCTGCCCTTTCCTCAGGCAGATTCCGTGGCTGATTCAGCCGCGGCATCCTCCTCGTGACACCACGCTCCGGACTAGGCCCATTCATTTGGGCCTAATCCAGAAGAGTAAGCTGTGACGGAATGTGTGCTCTGTGCTCTCTTCACTTCCTGGATTTATTGGCACATTGGTGGGCGGGGTTTCACTTCCTCTGCTATCTGCTATGTTTGCAGTCAGTAATGAGGGATTGGTTGTAAATGCATTACCACAGTATGAAGCTGATGTGGAAACTGATGTAGCAGAGCTGGATTTGAGTCAGCTTGCATTACATACAGAGGTACTGGACTCCCTATCTCAGCCCTTATCAGCCAAATTCAATTAAACCAGCTGATAAGTGGAAAAGCTGAAGATAGACGGCACAGTAATCCTGGAGCTCTCCCCTCTCCCCTCCCCCAACTGAGGAGCTCCTTTGCTTGTCAGACACACACAGCTCAGAGCTGCTCCCAGCACTCAGCCCCTCCCTCCCCCTGAGAGCAGGCAGCTACCTCACTTGGGAACTGAGCAGATAAGCCCATTGGCCATAGAAACGCAGTGTCAACAATTAAGTGAATAAATTAAGATAGCGGCCAAACAAAGCAGTTTTGATAAAGCAATGTATTTAGGAAATGTCTTAAATCCACACAAACTAGCAGTATAGATAGAATGCTTTTCATGGGACAACGCCTTTAAGAAATACTTGTTCCTGACTGACATCTGGGTGCAAAACTTTAACCTACAGGGGTACACTAACAGGGTGTTGCGGTGGCCTGTAGTAAAAGTAACATCAGTGGTAAATGGCCAGTGACTGGAAACCAATGCAGAACTAGCTTAGTTACACACATCAACCAATCACTGTATAACAAGCAATCACAGAATTTCTCAAGAGCCAATACATTGGCAATATTGTGCTTATATGTGTGACATAGAAGCAAGAAAAAGATTTTTGTGCGTTAGAATTTACAAGAACAGGGTCCGTGGTGACAGCTCTGCAAAATGTCCAGAATAAATTTGGTAAATGTGCTCCACATAGGAACTACATTGTGCATTGTGTGACCCACTCAGTGTTTAAGTCATGGGAAAAGTCCCTCAAAGACTTTGGAAGAGACAATGAACAGGATTCAAGCCATGTACGAGTACAGTCTTAGAAAGTCAACCAAGCTGACTAGTATGAAAATACAGGTGCCACAAACCATGATATGGCGTATTTTACGAAAGCGTCTGGGTTGTAAGCCATCTGGCTTCATCTTCTTTTTAAGTAGATGAAGTCAGTTGACAAACCGAAACACAGTGACTTTTACATTAACATATACGGCCAATTGGAAGAGGACGGATTTGCCGATCAGTTGGTGTTCAGGGAGGAAGTTCTCATTCTCCTCAGTGGGAAGATCTACAGCCCCAACATTATAATTTGAGGCTCAGAGAAAACATGCCT
Organism: Leptodactylus fuscus; assembly: GCF_031893055.1. NCBI lineage: Eukaryota > Metazoa > Chordata > Amphibia > Anura > Leptodactylidae > Leptodactylus > Leptodactylus fuscus. Next base: position 292,982,335 of record NC_134265.1, read on the forward strand.
ATATTGAGCACATGAGGGTCTCCACCAAAGTAAATGGCCCCTTCTTTGTTGCAATAGCCACTCCTACCTGGACATGTTAAAGGAATGGTTTATTCCACAGATAAAGGAAGATCTGCCAATGTAGTCTGGGGCAGGATGGTGCATTACCATGTGGATGCCGATACCTCTGCCAGAATGTGCTCTGATCTCAGGCTTTCAATCACCAATGGAAATCGCAACAATTGTATAGATAAAACTTAGTCAGATAATGTTTCTTTTATGATAATAAATGTGTAATATTGTATTATCATGTTATGGATAGTGAGGCTACAATTTTGCACCATTCTTTTTGGATCACACTGTATTTCCATGAGATTATGCATCACCATTGATATGAGCTTGCAGGCCAATGCCAAAACAGTCCGTGGAAAACCAAAACAATGTTTGTGACTTACGGATAAGCCCTGTACTGTGACTTCTCCAAAACTAGACGTTATATGTTATTAAGGTACAAGGCATCATTTTTAGTTATTTATTTTTTAAATTAATGCGTTTGATACATTTACAAAAAGTTTGCTGTGTTATACTGACACCTAGTGGTAAAAACATACACACATAGCTTTGGATTTTAGTTTCATATCTCACTTTATGAAATTAGAAATATGGCAATATATTAACTTATTCTGCATCTTTGCTTAGGGTCACTTCTATGATTTAAACTAATTTGCATTTTTATTATAAAGCAAACTTATCTTTGGATTATATAGAATTTCATATTCACAATTTTGAAATGATTACTTGTCAGCTATACAAAAAATGTAATTGTTCAGATTGGTTGAAGATTTTACATTAATGTATGTATGTATCTGTGAGGTTTTTTTTTTTTTTTTTTTTTTACTATTTTCTAAATAACTCATTTCTGGCCATTTACATGGGCTTATCTTACAGAGTGCGGAGGAAGACTGAAACCAGAGCCAAAACCAAGGGACTTGTTCTCACATGCTCAGTTTGGAGACAACAATTACCCAGTCCAAGCAGATTGTGAGTGGTTGTTAGTGACAGAAAGAGGTCTTCGAGTTGAACTTAGCTTTCCCACTTTCGAGGTGGAAGAAGAAGCAGACTGTGGATATGACTATATGGAACTGTTTGATGGCCATGATACATCTGCAATGCGGCTAGGACGTTTCTGTGGATCAGGGGTGAGTCTATTCATCACAGTTATATAAAAGAGACCACACCTTATAAGGGCACACTTTTAGGTGTTGAGGGCTCCTGGTACATAATAAAGATGGTTAAGCAGAGCATAGTGTGAAATCCCATAAAACACTACTAAATAGTTGTTGACTTAGACTGGATTCACATTTACATTGGAGTCTCTGTAGGAGAATCCACCTAAAATAAGCAAGGAGGACTTTTTTCTCCACAGGTTTCATTATTGGTGAACCCCATTTATAGTCCTGAACGACAGAAACACAAACAGTAGTGTGAACAAAGCATAAGGTGATGATCATTGTTCTCAATCCTTTGTATGCCACTTATTCCATTGGCAGCTTGTTGAAGCTCATGTTATGACAACTGGTGACATTCTGGTAATTCTAATGTGACCCTTTCTCCATAATCGTAAATGCCAAATTTCACTTCCAGATGTTGGTAAAAATAATTATATCAGTTTCCCCATTAAAGTTTATAGACCATCAAAATTTCCAGAGTACCTCCAGATTAAATGTTTTTTTTTGTTTTTTTTAAACAATCCCTGATTTTAGTATAAATCAGGGTCCTATCACATGTCTCCAGAGAGAAAAATGTACTGTATATACTCAAGTATAAGCCGAGTTTTTCAGCACCGTTTTTGTGCTGAAAAAGTCCCCCTTGGCTTATACTCGAAGCAAATGGGGGGAAGGTCTATGACCAGCTGCAATAGTAATGTATAGAATCTCCCATAAAATAGTGGGAAAAAAAAGAAGCTTTAAAAAATATAATAAAATAAATAAAAGTTCTAAATCCCTCCTTTCCCTAGAATACATATAAAAGTAGAAAATTACTGTGAAACACATTAGGTATCCCTGTGTCTGACAGTGCCCGGTCTACTGAATATAGGGGATCTGCAGTGCTCCTGTTCCGTCGGGAAGGGGTTAATAGGAGCACTGCAGATACCCTATATACAGCCAGGCTGAATTCCAAGTGGGGAAAAAAAAACCAGTCCTCAAGCTCAGGGAAGGGGCAGACAGACAACCAAAACACCCCCTCCCCTTTCCCAGCACCCAGCATCTACTGCACCCAAAAACTCCGACCATTTTAATTTTTGAAATTTTCCAGTAGCTGCTGCATTTCCCCCCTAGGCTTATACTCGAGTCAATAAGATTTCCCAAGTTTTTGTGGTAAAATTAGGGGCCTCAGCTTATATTTGGGTTGGCTTATACTCGAGTATATGCAGTCATTTCTACTTTTTTTCCCCCCTCTGTCTTTATATTATATATGGCAGTGATGGAGGACCTTTTAAAGACAGAGTGCCCAAACTACAACCCAAAACCCACTAAGTTATCACAAAGTGTCAGCACAGCAATGTAACCTTAATACTGTGCAGGTCCACTATTATGGACAGTTACGGACCTGCAAAATATGGTCGTGTGAATGGCGCTTTACAAACAACTTTGTACTGCATTTGGTATAATTTTCAGCAATTAATGTTCACTTTTTACATCGCTATGAATCTATTTTATAGTGACCTTGCAATGTTATTATGACCTGTTATAATATCACATGTCTGCTATAAAACAGATACTGTGTGATATAAATAGTGAAGTCAAGTCTGTACCACAGTGACCCCCACACAGTCCAATCTGCGTCACAATAGCTCCCACACAGTCCAATCTGCTCCACAATGGTCACCACATAGTATAATCTGCTCCACAGCCTCCCCCCCCCACAGTACAATTTGCTCCACAGTGGCCCCCACACAATATAATCTGTTCCACAGCTGAGTGCCCACAGAGAGGGCTCTGAGTGCCACTTCTGACACCTGTGCCATAGGTTCGCCATTACGGATAAATAGGATATGCTCTATTTCTTGCTTATCAGTAATACATAAACATTGTGGTTTTTTTTTGGATGATTGCTATCATGTCTTATAAAGATCCAGAACTGTAACCTCTTCTGTATATATTTCAGCCTCCAGAAGAGATTATATCAAGCGGGGATGCAATACTCATTCACTTTCATACTGATGATACAATCAGCAAGAAGGGATTTCATATACGATACAAAAGCATAAAGTATCAAGATATCCTACATACCAAATAACACATGAAACCTCCACAGTTGACAAATGGGGGATAAAAGACCGCACACGTGAACTTTAAAAAGGAAGTATTTTTTTTACTAACGTTATTAGTACAAATGTTTTATATCGTAATTAGAAATGAAAGCATCGACATAAGGAACTGCACTGGCTAGTAGTGGACGATTCTAGCAAAAGACGTTGATACAATGGTTGCAAGTTGACTACCATGGCAGACATTGAACGAAGGGTTTTGCATGCTGCTAGGGAAGCTTTTAGGGGAATTCACAAAAAATGAACACTTCTAGAACTGTGTGCAATATATTGTTTTTTTTATATTGTCGTTCTCAATAACGTATGTATGATACATGAGGGACTTGACTTCATACAGTAGTTTCAAGATTCTGTATTCTGACATTCACAAGCGCAAAATAAAAAAAAAAGGTAAATAAGACATTGAATATTTATATTTGGTAGAAATCATTCTAAGCCCCTTTTGTGAATTTCCCCTTAAAAGGAATGTATCGCCCTTTTTTAATCTATTTATTAAAACCAGATAGTGAATTATTTCACTTTTTTTTCTAATCTGATTTTATTTTCAGATTTATAGATTTTTTTTTTTTATTGTATTTTCTGTACATGATTATGGGGGCTGCCATCTTGCCTGCTCTCTTAATGCCATTTAGAGACATGCTTAGTTATGACCATAAGTAATAGCTGAGGTCTATGGAAGAGTTTTCTAGACATTCTAGACTATTGTTAGTGGTGGATGCAATGATGACTTAGAGATATCTCTAGAGGTGTTAGCTTCTACTGTAACACTGTCTGTGTTTTAAATTATTTGACTACTTCAAAGAAAATCCCTGCAGAATTCGGCAAGGGTCTATTATTAGGCTTAGTGGCCAGATTGATAATTGCAGGATATATTAATTTTTTTTTTGTTTTTTTTTTTAAATATGGGTAGTAACATCAAAAAGTAAAAATAAAATAAAAAAATTCTTACATATGTTTAACATAGAGACGGTTTTAAAAAGAAAAAAATGGGCTATTTTTTGGTGACACATTCCCTTTAAGTGCTTTCATACTAAGCTTGACATTTGTCAATGCTCCCTGCAAGATCAGTCTGCAACCTTCATTGAAAGTCACCCCAAGGACAGCTGTATCTTCTGACTATTGTCTTAGAAGAAATATAAGACAAGAGGAAAAGTTCCTGCAGGCCACAGACTTGTGTGTTCAGAGAATTCCTCAGACTGGACCTTTGTGCTTGGCAGGCAGCTTATCATGCAAGCAAAATGGCATACAGAATGCAAAATAAGAAGATCTTTAGGAAACGTTCGGAAACCCGGTCAGGATTCCTCCATTTATCCACTTGCACAAAGATGCTTAGGATTTGTGAACTTAAAGGCTCTTTGTCTCCGCACAGACGTCTATTTTACATCCGAGAAACAGCCACTTTTGTTCCTTTCGTTGTAACCATCATTTATACGAATGTAACATTGTGTTTTCTCCGCCACATTCATAGTGTGACTGCTGTTCAGAAAAGGATGTTTTCAATTTACCGATCTAATATGCCATATGTTGTAATGCACTGTTACTTTGCTACAAATACGATCAGGGATCTGTTGGTGGTTTTCAAGTCTGTCCAACTTCTCGGACTCTTCTGAGAGGAGTAAAAGCATAAAAAGTATTAAACAGGAAATATAATCAGCTGAATTGCAAAACCTGAAATCCAGACTCCAGTTCCACTTTTCAGTATCCATCCTTTGAATGGCTGCTATTTCTTTTGAGTATGAATATCAAGGACAAATGATAATTCGGACTCCATTCAATGCAGAAATTTTGGTAGTGGAAGTAGAATTAGCCTGTCTTATGTGACCATATACTCCGCTTGTACACAATGTTATTGGATGAAATATTCAAATCCAATGGTGCTATATCTGTTAAGAAAATACATGAAAATTACTTTCATAAAAGGAAAAAAATTGAGCCAACCGAAGTGAGAAACATGAATGTGTCCATGACCGTCTGCATCCTATTACTAAAGACTTCTAAAGTATATGGAGAACTCATTGCAATTTCAGCTCTGTGTCCTGTGGAACAACTATTGTTGCCTTAGAATTCTTGCACATGATCAAACCGATCTTCTTGTAGATACATCTGTAATTTGATATGTCTTGGGACAACGTTAACATATTAATGTATGTTACAAAGGATCTTTAAGAACATTTTCAACCAAGCTCTAGCATATACTGTATATATAACATGCTGCTTTCTCGGTAGGTGTACTGTGTGTTATTTTTGAACTGTTCTATTGCTTTTGTGCTTTTAGACATTGTACAGCCATGATGTATCTGCTATTGTCACTTTGTATGAATGTACATGTTCCAGGCGTGTGAAATATCTTGTATGGTCGACCAGTTAATTGTTACTTTATGTGCCAAATTGTTTTATTTTTTTTTTCCTTTTGACAGTAGCAACTTTTTATTTAAAGTTGTCATATGCAGATAAGTATGGTTTATTTAAGATATTCAGGTTCCTGTATGTTTTATTAAATAGAAAACTGGTTTTGATATTATTGGATGTAGGTTGCTAAATATGTTGGTATCAAACATCTGTTAACTCACTGCAACATTCACTGGCACTAATAAAACATGTTTTATTCCTTTAAAATGCAGTATCTTAAGGAGTTACCAGTATGTGATGTATATTTCAATTACTATGATCCATACATATATTACATCATGCTTGAGAAACTGATTTTTTTTGGACATATTGAGGAGTTTTAAGATGTTGCTGCAGTCTTGTACCCAGTAGTAGTATATTTGTAGTCTGCTGATATCCTGCTCACTTTTGACAACTCCTCGTAACTTTAGCATTGAAAGAGGCAAGAACTAATAAAGATCAGCCCAACCATGTAGTAAACTTTAATGCTGCTATTTTACGTTCTTTTAGCTATGTTTGTTCTGTCACCACGCCAATGTAGACACCTGGCAGATGAGTGGATGAAGTACAGATGATCTATTAACTCTCTGCTCAGTGCTGATAAGAAATGAAAAATGGCACTCTCATAAGGAGGCACAAAGAAATATGGAAATATAACCACAAATATACAGTATTAAAGGGATCCTATCATAGAATCTCCTACCTTTCGTTGTCTTCTCCGCACCGCCGTTCCGTAGGAATCCCAGTTCTTGTCTGTATGCAAATGAGTTCTCTCGCAGCACTGGGGGCGGGCCCCAGTGCTCAAACAGCACTGGGGGCGCCCCCAATGCTGCGAGAGAACTCTCTCCAGCACCGCCTCCATCTTCATCTGCAGCGTCCTCTTCATCCTCTTCTTCTGGCACAGGTTTCCAACTTCTAGGCCTCGGGCCTTGGGCAGAGCAGACTGCGCATGCCCACAGGCCACAAGAAAATGGCCGCTTGCACAGTATTGTAAACGGCCATTTTCTCGTGGCCTGTGGGCTGCCAATACCTATGGAGTCTAAGATAGCTCCATATTAAATTAATTAAATCCACCTCCTGGTTTAGGCATCTAGAACATTTACTATCTAAACACAAACCATACTATAAGCTTCATGGGCTAAGGAGTTTAATAAACCATCTGAGGGCGGGTTCATATCTGCGCCTCGGTCTCCACTTTCAGTTTTCATCTTCTGCCAACAGGAGACTGAAACCCAGCAGACCATGTCTGCCCATGAGCGTCTTCTGCTCTCCGTGGCAAAACCGTTTTTTGTTTTTTTTTCAACTGAGCACAAAGTCCTGCATGTCCAACTTTGTGTCCCATTAAAAAAACATAAAACGCTCATGGGCGGACACTTTGCAAACCCATTCAAATGAATGGCTTTTAAAATGACTGCCAGTTTCCGTCTCCTGTCCAATTTCTTGGGCAGAAGACGGAAACTGAAAGCGGAGACCAGGGCGCAAATGTGAACCCGCCCTGAATCAAACAATTGAGGGGAATATTAGAATGATTCCTTAATGACTCTCCAATATCTGATTCTCTCTAGTTATTCTCCAATGATTGGAATGATTGGCACCTCTTTATAGCTGGGGACCTAAGTTGCTAATACACAGCATTTTGGCCATGGCAAAAAACGCTGCATATTAAAGTGCCTGCAAAGTGAAGTGATGTGAATATCTGTCAGAAAACAAAAGCGCTGCAGAAAAATACTTTTTGGCTGTGGCTTGCTATGTGAGCTTATACTTACCAAGGTCATTATTAATCAAAGAATTATAAATCTTACCAATTGCTTATTTTTTAGCTTAGATTCATACAAACAAGTTTTTTTTTTTTTTGTTTTTTTTTAAGCTTGAAAGATTACTTTTTTTTTTATTTATTTTGTTTTTATTGAAATTTTTCAAATAGTAAAATACAAAAGGTAGCAAAACAATAGAATGGAAAACATAATATATGAAACATGGTACATATATTGCAACATACAAACAAGTTTTACCTGTGAAATTCCGTCCATGAGTTGGTCAGATTTCCCATCCTGCTGGGTTACCCGTCGTTTACATTTTCAGTATTCCGTTTGGGGAATCTGCATGGGGACCCCCCCAAACGGAATACAGAATGCAACTGTGAGCGGTGTGCAGTGAAAGCATATGGACCCCGTAGACTATAATGGGGTCCATGTGCTTGTCGTGCGCTGCCTGCACAAATCATGCGGACAGGAAAGTAGATTGTGAAGTACTTTCCTGTCCGCATGTTCTGTGCAGAGATCTGGCAGCATGCACACAGACCCCATTATATTCTATGGAGATCCGTGTGCTTTTACTGCACAGCGCCTGCAATTGTGTTTGGTATTCTGTTACGGAGGTGGGGGGGCATGCAGACTGCCCCGGACGGAATACAAATGCAGATGTGAACCAACCCTGAGGGATTCCTAGCATAGTATATGATGAAGTCCCTTCCACCCAGCGACATACTATCCCATAGTGCTTACAGTACAGGACTCCTAGCATCATAAAAACTGTTAGAAGTTCCTCTCCCTGCACACTGTGTTTTGACTATTAACAAATTTATAAATGAACAAAAGAGAAATCTAAATCACATCAACATTTGATATGACCACCCTTTGTCTTTAACCTCTTAGGCTAAGGCCCCACATAAGCGAAATGCAGCAAAACATTTTCGCAAATTTTCATTACTCTGTGGACTTTCTATTATACATACACGGAGAAGGCCAGCATTTCTGCAGGTATAATTGACATGCTGCAGTTTTTGAACACGCAGATTTTCTGCTATTAATTTTTTTCTGCAATGTGTGGATGGGATTAGCCAGACTTTTTGTCGCTGCCTTTTTTGCATTGTGGGGTTTCAGTCTTAAGAATGCAGAGTAGTATTAAATGTTATGTTTTATATTTAGCCAATTACTGTTGTGAATGATCCGCCTGCTTCTGCGTCTCGGCTCTGCTACATCGCAGCATATGCGCAGCATACTCAGTTGTATGTACATCTCTGCATCTTGAGAGCGTACTGAGCTGTGCTACAGCGCTGCTTAAGCTCTGCTATATCTGGCCATTTGAATTATAGGGGTGTTCTTATGTCAGTCTCTGAGCGGCTTCTGTGGTGGAAACGGCTGAATGGATGTTGCAGAAATTTGCCAAAGTTTGATTAGCCTGCTCCCGCATCTCGGCTCTGCTAGATCGCTGCATACTGTATGCATGGGATACCCAACTGTATGTACATGTTTGCATATGGAGAGCCTATAGAGGTGTGCTACAATGCCTAAACTCTGCTTACATCGGGCAATTGTGATTACAGGGGTTTGGATATGTGACTGTCTGAGCAGCTTCTGAGTTACAAAGGGCTGAATGGGTGTTGCTGAAATGTGACACAGTTCTCCCCCCCTCCCCCATCAGAGGCAGAAGAACACATCTTACTCATTGAAACTCTACATCCGATATACTCCTCTTGCCCAGACACAGCCTGCATGTTCTGTAATCTCCTGATCTTCCATGAGACTCCATTTTCTTCAGCTTTCACACTGTTCAGCTTCATATTATATAGCTCCGCCCACAAAATAGTGTGTAGCTCCGCCCACTGCCTAGCATGATCCTATCCTAGAATGGCTCAAGGACCTGTGATGATGTCATCACAGGTCCTTTAGTGTTGTGTGAACCTAAATTCCTTCACTGCCGTTGTTTTAATCTTAGTTCCTATCTATGTATGTTGCAAATTTCGTACAAATCCGTTCAGCCGTTTTTGCGTGATTGAGGAACAAACATCCAAACACACAAACATCCAAACACATAAACTTTCACATTTATAATATTAGTAGGATTAGTAGGATGTAACAATACACATAATAATACCAATCCTTCTGCATGATTCTCTTTAATCTTTGTCACTGCCATAGTGAATACATCATTTTCAACCTCTAATCCTCCACCTGCACACCTTTTTGCCTTTGAACCCTGTACAGATAAAGGGCTTTCCTAAATAAGCATGTGTCATTCCCTGTAACCCAAGCAAGACATTTTTTGTCAGCAAATGTTCTCTTAAGAGCAGTCCTCATCATCTCCAGTGCTTCTATGTATAATGGAGGCATCAAATGAAAATTATAAATACAGCATTAAAATGACAGCATGTTCAGACGGACAAAGGAAACTGATATTTCAGATAAAAGGTCAGATAATCTGCAATTAACCTGTAGAGTCGGAGTTGGGTATTTTGTATAACATTGCCAAAATAAATGCAAATATATTCTGGATTAATATCAGCTTTCAACAGTAGAGCTACATGGTGACATTCATCTAGAGGGCCCAAAGAAAAATCTGATGTTAATGTTTTCGGACCATAAGACGCACCGGACCATAAGACGCACTAAGGTTTTAGAGGAGGAAAATAGGGAAAAAAAAAAATTTAAGGAAAAAAAATTGGTGAAATATTTAATAACCTAATAATATAATATTTCACCAATGTAAATAGAACCGGGGGCTTTCGGACACAGGGATACCAAATGTGTATGTGTTTCACAGTAATGTCTTTGTTTTATATGTATTCTAGGGATATGGGGGTGATTTGAACATATCTATCTAATCTATCTAATCTATCTAATCTATCTATTCTCATCCATGGATGGAAAGAGACACCCTGCAGTGAAGCTATGCAAGAAGAGAAAAAGGGGCGGGCCAGACGGGTGAAGGAGGTGTGGTTTTCTAAGCAAACTTGAAAACACGCCTCTTTCACCTGTCTGGCTCGTCCCTCCTTCACTGCCTCTCAGATCTTGCTCTTGCAATGAAGCCACACAGGCAGGGAAGTAGGGGCGGGCCAGACGGGTGAAGGAGGCGTGGTTTCGAGCTTGCCGAGAAAACCACGCCTCCTCCTCCCGTTTGGCCCGCCCCTCCTTCCCTGTCTGTGTGGCTTCATTGCAAGAGCCAGATCTGAGAGGCAGTGAAGGAGGGGCGGGCCAGACAGGAGAAGGAGGCGTGGTTTTCTCGGCAAGCTTGAAACCACGCTTCCTTCACTTGTCTGGCCCGCCCCTACTTCCCTGCCTCTCATATCTCGCTCCTGCAAACACGCGACACAGACAGGGAAGGAGGGGCAGAGCAGGCAGGCACCGGGCTGCTCCTCATAGACAGGACACAGACGCTGCACACGCTGCATTCGGACTATAAGACGCACACACATTTTCCTCCCATATTGGGAGGAAAAAATGTGCGTCTTATAGTCCGAAAAATACGGTACTTTCATTACTACAGTTATTAATACATATCTAAATAATGTTTTAGACATTATAGTTTCTAGGCAGATATGTTACTGGAGACGTATACAAGTAAAGCCCTAGTCCCTTAAAGGGCTATTCCCATGAACATAATCATATCTATATTTGTATATTTGTAGATAATTAAAAATTTTAAATTTTTGCAAATATAAGTAGTTCAAAATTCTGCAGAGTTTCAAAGATTTTTTCTAACTTTCTTAGTGGTGACATCTATTGTCTTGATTGGTTGTCAATGGATACAACCACAAATGCAGAAAATTTCTATGGTCTTGGACTAGTCTGGAACCCAGCTATGATTTTCTTATTGTAGCTGGGTTATCAGGCAGGGACACTACATGTACGAAAAGATATCCCATCCACAATAAGGAAATCTGATTCTGATTAGCTGATTCTCTGACCTTAGAAAGGTGCTACATTCATGGTTGTATCCACTGGAAACCAATCAAGACAACAACTTGTGAACACACGATATTTAGAGAAAATCTTTAAAATTCTGCAAAGTATTTAATTACATATACTTGCAAAAATGTTTAATGTATAATTATTAGAAATGAGCGAGTATATTCAATCGAATACCTCTGCCACATAGTTCCTGGTGCAAAAACACCTCCGGGGCATCAAATTTTTACTGCCCCTCCCCCCTTCTCTGGCGCCGGGAGCTATGTGGCAGAGGTATTTGATCAAGTGTATTCGCTCATCTCTAATAATTATCTAAAAATTAAAAAATGGTTATGTTTGCAGGATTACCCCTTTAGTATAAGAAGGGCTACTCTCTGAGTTGCACCAACCATTGCAGTTATTAAACAGTGGCATAACAAATTCTGAGTGTCCTCCAATATGGAAGATCCTATGAGGTTGTGTCAAAGTTACTATTGGCTAACAGCCAGTCCTGCTATGTCACTGTGGATTTCTGAGAGACTTTCTAGTCCAACCTGCCTCACATATGCTTCACTTGAAGAGATAAATTGATCACCTTGTATAGGAATTGGCTTAGGTCTATGCAGTCCTTCCTTTCCCAGAAACCTGACTACCCTCAGTATGCTCTATTATATTTGTGCTGACACTCACAGCCATCTCTGTAGAGACAGTGGCCCCCAAAGTATGTTTCGTCCTCTGTCTTCTAGCTTGTCTTACTGCATCTGTTTTTACGCTTTCTGCTCATCATTGCAAGCTTACTGTCCCTGACCTCAATTCTGAGCCCTGCATGGACCTGTACTGAAGCTATACACCTCCTGTGCTCTAGTCACTATATTTCCTGGTGGCCAGCAACACTAACAGGACTTAGTGATATAGTGATCCACTGCCCATCTCCTATTAAAAGGACATCACTTCCAAGAGCCTTCCAGAACAAGCAGAGGTATACTAATGGGACAACAGTAGGGCTACAACCCAGAGGGGTGGCATTCTGACCAATGTCTCTATTGGAGGTTATCTAAAAAATTATCAACCAGTTGAAGATGACACCAACCACTAGCCCATTGCACCATTGACACTTATGGCTAATGCCAATCTTACACAAACTGTTTGATCAAAGATCTTTTGGCCAACAGCTATTTTCCTTAACCCTTTTATTACCATGCATGCTCAGCTGATCAAGTTTTTTTATTTCAATGAATTTCTCGGGCAGCAACATATCTCCTTCATGAACAAAGAGTGGACAAGTTGGATTTCAGCTTATGCCATTAATAAGCAGTTGGGAGGTTCGCATACACATTAGATTGTTGACTGATCCCATTACAATTGGTTATTTAGCCTAATTCTTGCTTCATGGATGGCCTTTTTAATACCTCTAGACATTTCACCAAAACTTAAATCATTTCCATAAGAGCAAATCATGATATTTGTATATGGAATTGATGGTAGGCATTAGAGATGAGCGAACAGCGTTCGATTGAGTACATGTTCGATCGGATATCAGGCTGTTCGATTCGAGTCAAACACCAGGTGGGAAACTCACTAAAAATTCGATTCCCCTCCCACTTTCCCTGGGACAGGAACTACGATAACGGAGGCATCGAAAAAAATCAGAAAAAGGCTGGCTAAATCAGGTGACCTCCAATTTATACGAATAGTGGATTTAATATCTGGTTCATATGAGACTGTGAACTATGTGATTGTGAGACAGTCCTAGATGATAGATTAGGTGGGAATGTCACTCACACAGCTCTTTGGAGCTCTATCTGGTCGGAATCCCTGTCAGCTTGCGATATGTGCGAGCTGACTTTTTTCCATAGGAATGCATTGGCCAGCGTTGATTGGCCAAATGCCATAGAGAGTACAGCATTCGGCCAATCAATGCTGGTTCTGCCGGAGGCTTGTCTGTGAGGAGGCAGAGTCTAAGATCGGACCAGAATGGAGACTGCTGTGGACCAATCTTAGACTCTGCCTCCTCCAGCAGAGCCAGCATTGATTGGCCGAATGTTGTACTCTGTATGGCATTCGGCCAATCAACGCTGGTCAATGCATTCCTATGCCGAGATGTAGCAGTGCTGGCCGTGCGCACAGCACTGCTACACTAGAGATGAAGCAGAGCTGAGTGTGCACTGAACCCTGCTGCACACTCAGCTCTGCTGAGATGCAGCAAAGCTGAGTGTGCAGCAGGGTTCAGCGCACACTCAGCTCTGCTTCATCTCTGATGCCAAGATGTAGCAGTGCTGGCCGTGCGCTCAGCACTGCTACACTAGAGATGAAGCAGAGCTGAGTGTGCACTGAACCCTGCTGCACACTCAGCTCTGCTGAGATGCAGCAAAGCTGAGTGTGCAACAGGGTTCAGTGCATTTCTGATGCAGCACAGTTGAGTGTGCATCAGAGTTGAGCGCACACTCAGTCCTGCTACATCTCTGATGCCGCAGAGCTGAGTGTGCAGCAGGGTTCAGCGCATCTCTGATGCAGCAGAGCTGAGTGTGCTGCAGGGTTCAGCGCATCTCTGATGCAACAGAGCTGAGAGTGCAGCAGGGTTCAGCGCACACTCAGCTCTGCTACATCTCTGATGCAGCAGGGTTCACATCTCCGGTGTAGCAGTGCTGGCCATGCGCTCAGCTCGGCTGCATCTCCGGTGTAGTCGAGCTGAGTGCATGGCCAGCACTGCTACATCTCGGCATAGGAATGCATTGACCAGCGTTGATTGGCCCGAATGCCATACAGAGTACAGTATTCGGCCAATCAACGCTGGTTCTTCCGGAGGAGGCGGAGTCTAAGATCGGTCCACAGCAGTCTCCATTCTGGTCCGATATTAGACTCTGCCTCCTCACAGATTAGCCTCTGGCAGAACCAGCGTTGATTGGCCGAATGTTGTACTCTGTATGGAAGCATTTAAAGTACTAAAACAAGAGAGTAGCGACACAGCATTAACAAACTATAAAGAGAAAAATAAATTGTGGAAAAGACAAATAAAGGAGGCGAAGATTGAGGCTGAGAGAAAAATTGCCAAGGAAAGTAAAAGTAATTCAAAATTATTATTCAATTACATAAATAATAAGAGAATAAAAACTGACAATGTGGGCACTCTAAAAAATAATCTGGGTGTAATGGTGGAGGAGGATGAGGAAAAAGCACAAGTATTAAATGCCTTCTCTACAGTGTTTACACAAGAAAATCCATTGGCCAGCAACATGATTAGGGGTAATGTTAACTCTCAATTAGATGTCACCTGCTTAACCCAGGAAGAAGTACAGCGCCACCTGCAAAACACTAAAATAGAGAAATCGCCCGGTCCAGATGGAATAAACCCCCCGAGTTCTGAGGGAATTAAGCACGGTCATAGATAGACCCTTGTATCTAATATTTAAAGATTCAGTAATGACTGGGTCTGTTCCACAGGACTGGCGCATAGCAAATGTGGTGACAATTTTCAAAAAGGGGTGTAAAAGTGAACCTGGAAACTATAGGCCAGTAAGTTTAACTTCTGTGGTGGGAAAGATATTTGAGGGCTTTCTAAGACATGCTATCCTGGAGTATCTCAATGTAAATAATCTTATAACACCAAATCAGCATGGGTCTATGAGGAATCGGTCCTGTCAGACTAATCTGATCAGCTTCTATGAGGAGGTCAGTTCAAGACTGGACATGGGTAATGCAGTAGACGTGATGTACCTGGACATGGGTAATGCAGTAGACGTGGTGTATAGAGATGAGCGAACAGTGTTCTATCGAACACATGTTCGATCGGATATCAGGCTGTTCGATGTGTTTGATTCGAATCGAACATCACGTGGCAAACTCCAAAAAATTTTGATTCCCCTCCCACCTTCCCTGGCGCTTTTTTTGCACCAATAACAGCGCAGGGGAGGTGGGACAGGAACTACGACACCGGAGGCATCGAAAAAAAATCGGAAAAAGTCATTGGCTGCCGAAATCAGGTGACCTCCATTTTAGACGAATAGTGGATTTCAAATCCGGGTCATATGAGACTGTGAACTTTGTGACTTAGAGAAAGGGATAGCTGTACAGGCAGGGATAGCTAGGGATAACCTTTATTTAGGTAGGAATGTTATTAAAAATAACTTTTTGGGGCTCTATCGGGTGTGTAATTGTGATTTTTGCGACATAAACTTTTTCCCATTGGAATGCATTGGACAGCGCTGATTGGCCAGAGTACGGAATTCGACCAATCAGCGCTGGCTCTGCTGGAGGAGGCGGAGTCTAAGATCGCTCCACACCAGTCTCCATTCAGGTCCAACCTTAGACTCCGCCTCCTCTGGCAGAGCCAGCGCAGATTGGCCGAAGGCTGGCCAATGCATTCCTATGGGAATGCAGAGACTTAGCAGTGCTGAGCCAGTTCTGCTCAACTACACCGTGTGCCGGTCAGCCCATCTGATATAGCAGAGCCGAGTGTGCACACTCGGCTCTGCTACATCAGATGTAGCAGAGCCGAGGGTGCACTAGAACCCTTATGCACACTCGGCTCTGCTACATCAGATGGCTCTGCCTTGGCCAGCCTTCGGCCAATCAGCGCTGGCTCTGCCGGAGGAGGCGGAGTCTAAGGTCGGACCTGAATGGAGACTGGTGTGGAGCGATCTTAGACTCCGCCTCCTCCAGCAGAGCTAGCGCTGATTGGTCGAATTCCGTACTCTGGCCAATCAGCGCTGGCCAATGCATTCCTATGGGGAAAAGTTAGCTTGCGAAAATCGCAAGCTGACAGGGATCTCCATGAAATAAAGTGACTTTTATGCCCCCAGACATGCTTCCCCTGCTGTCCCAGTGTCATTCCAGGGTGTTGGTATCATTTCCTGGGGTGTCATAGTGGACTTGGTGACCCTCCAGACACGGATTTGGGTTTCCCCCTTAACGAGTATATGTTCCCCATAGACTATAATGGGGTTCGAAACCCATTCGAACACTCGAACAGTGAGCGGCTGTTCGAATCGAATTTCGAACCTCGAACATTTTAGTGTTCGCTCATCTCTAGTGGTGTATCCAGACATGGGTAATGCAGTAGACGTGGTGTAACTGGACTTTTCAAAGGCTTTTGATACTGTTCCGCATAAATGGTTGGTATGCAAAATGAGAATGCTGGGACTGGGGGAAAACATATGCATTTGGGTTAGCAACTGGCTCACTGATAGGAAACAGGGTACTTGTTAATGGTATATATTCAGACTGGGTCACAGTCACCAGTGGGGAGGCAGCAAGGGTCAGTTTTGGGTTTTCTCCTGTTTAATATCTTTATTAATGACCTGGTAGAGGGTTTACAAAGCAGGGTGTCCATATTTGCAGATGATACTAAACTTTGTAGGGTAATTAATAATGAGGAGGATAGTAGTGTCAGGGTCGAATTCGACAGCACGGGTCAATCAGTCAGATCCAAATTAGTGAGAGCATGTGTGTGCACCGTCGCTTTAAGAAATGAATCAGACTCGAACTGCTTCAAAACTTCTCAGCTTATGCTCTCTTATCCTCGGCTAGCAGCACTGAACCCAGTTTATTTCACGTCACACATAGTTATACAGGAAAGGAAAAGAAAGGCTTAATGCATAATATAACATGAAAATTCTTCATATGATTGGTTCTGGTGCGTGACGCACAGCAAGTTGTAGTCCTGGTTACAATCTAAAGAATTTAGCAAAACATAAGAATCGTCGCCATCTTATAATACATTCTTTATTCCAAAGCTGATAGTCTTTAGTTTTAAAGGAAAATTAGTATTTCAACATAAATCCAGTAGCAATGCATCAGCAATTGTGACTTCAGATTTGACAGTAGAATATTACAAGGGGATCTAAGGAAGCTGGAAGCATGGGCGGAGACTTGGCAAATGAAGTTTAAGGTAGATATATGTAAGGTTATGCACTTTGGTCGATGTAATAAAATGTATGACTATGTACTTAATAGTAAATTACTGGGTAAGACTGCCAATGAAAAAGACTTAGGGATTTTGGTGGACAGCAAGCTTACCTTCAGTGACCAGTGTCAGGCAGCTGCTGCCAAGGCAAATAAAATTATGGGATGCATCAAAACAGGTCTAGATTCTCATGACAAGGACATAGTTACGCCTCCATACAAATCACTGGTACGGCCACACTTAGAATATTGTGCGCAATTTTGGGCCTGATATACAAAAAAGACATAAGTGAACTTGAAAAAGTGCAAAGACGGGCAACCAAAATGATTAGGGGAATGGGTGGACTGGAGTACAACGATAGATTAGCAAACTTGATCGAACAGTCGAGTATTGAGCGGCTACTCGAATCGAACTTCGAACATTTCACTGTTCGCTCATCTCTAGTAGGCATAACACAGACCTTTAGGTCTTTGTCACACCTAAGTGTTATAGGTTATTCTGAATTCATAGCTTGCATTGAAAATGGAAAAACTGGACTGCAAAACCACAATTCAACACTAGAGGGTACTCAAAGTATTCAATACAGATTACACCAAAGTCTTCTACTGACTAAGAACATACTATAACATACTACAGTCTTACTATGTAAATATTAATATCACTGTAAAATTTACTGACTTTTATTTTCCTTTTCATTAAAAGTTTTATTTGAAATTTTTCAGAACACACAGTAGAATCAAAATCAATGAAAATAGTTTTCATAACTAGAGTGAGGCGGGAGGGGAGGAGGGATGGTGAAGACGGAACATGGGGAGTGGGAGAGGACACAAGGAATACAAATACCAGAGTGTGTATGGTTGGGGGTATAGATGCACATGTGGGGAGGGTTAGATGAAAAACTCTTTGGTGAGCACTATCATCCAGTCTCACTTCAGCCACTATGTCTTTTATGTATTGAATGTGCAGGATCTAGAGTGCTAGGGTTGGGGGCGAAGAGGACTTCCACAACCTGGGTATGATGGATCAGGCCATGACCAATAGGAAGCCTATCAATTTGTGGATGCCTTTTTAAAGTTTGTAGTGAAAAATGGAGAGGAGAAAAGAGGCAGGATCATCCTAATATTTGTTCATTTGCGTCTACAATGGGGCATATAATACTGTGTTCAAGGGCCACTTGGGGCATATAATATTGTGTTCGAGGGGCACTTGGAGGCATATAATACTGTGTTCAAGGGCCATTTGGGGCATATAATACTGTGTTTGAGGGGCACTTGGAGGCATATAATACTGTGTTCAAGGGCCACTTGGGGCATATAATACTGTGTTCAAGGGCCACTTGGGGCATATAATACTGTGTTCAAGGGCCACTTGGGGCATATAATACTGTGTTCAAGGGGCACTTGGAGGCATATAATACTGTGTTCAAGGGCCATTTGCGGCATATAATACTGTGTTTGAGGGGCACTTGGAGGCATATAATACTGTGTTCAAGGGCCACTTGGGGCATATAATACTGTGTTCAAGGGCCACTTGGGGCATATATTACTGTGTTCAAGGGCCACTTGGGACATATAATCCTGTGTTCAAGGGCCAATTGGGGCATATAATACTGTGTTCAAGGGCCATTTGGGGCATATAATACTGTGTTCAAGGGCCACTTGGGGCATATAATACTGTGTTCAAGGGCCATTTGGGGCATATAATACTGTAGGGCCATTTGGGGCATATAATACTGTGTTCGAGGGGCACTTGGAGGCATATAATACTGTGTTCAAGGGCCATTTGGGGCATATAATACTGTGTTCAAGGGCCATTTGGGGCATATAATACTGTGTTCGAGGGGCACTTGGAGGCATATAATACTGTGTTCAAGGGCCATTTGGGGCATATAATACTGTGTTCGAGGGGCACTTGGAGGCATATAATACTGTGTTCAAGGGCCATTTGGGGCATATAATACTGTGTTCGAGGCGCATTTTGAGGCATATAATACTATGTTTAAGGGCCACTATCGGGCATAATTTATGACAATATTGCCAATATTGGGCATAATAGTGTGTGCAGGAATGCGTGTGTCTGCAGGGGGTGGGGTTGCAGTGGGGGAGCGGGGTTTTCCTGGAGGAGGGGGGAAACATTATTCCAGAATTCCCCCTAAAAATGTAATTTTTCCAATTGAAGCACTGTGTACAACCTGATCACTGATAAGATAATACTTCTATAAAATAAATTTTTTAAAACTGTTATCTTTATAAAATTTCACAAATAAGGACAAATTACAACATAAAAGTGACGCAAAATATAGGGTGCAACAGTCTAACAAGTGCCAACAAAAAGCAAGTAAACATGTAAGGCAATTGTTAAAGAAAAAATAAAAATGTCACAGATAGCACAAAGGACAAGGGGGAGACAACATGAAAGTAGGGGGGGGGGAGGGGGGATGATAACCACCAGAGACCTCACTGGGTGAAGTAGTTGTCCCAGTGAAACAGATGGACAGGATCAAAGCCTTACACCTTGTGGTTAAGGGAAGCAGTCAAGAATTCCAGACTGTGAACTTCCTTCTGTGCAGAAGCAGACAGCGGGGATGCCTCACTGCATCCCGCAATCGACCCATACATCCATCGCGATCGACCGGTAGATCGCGATCGACGTATTGGGCACCCCTGGTGTAACACAATAAGTGTATAAGCATCAGTACATAAGTGCTGGGGGACAAGTCTAGTATATAGATACGAGGGTCTAATGAAGCTTTTTCATAACAGTACCAAGTGTAACAGATAGGTTTGAGCCGATCTTGAGATTTCAGGATCGTTTTTAAAATCCGATTTCCGATCATTTTCCATCCGAACCCAATCCGGATCCCAATTCCGATCCTAATGTATATCAATGGGATTTTTTAATGATCGAAAATCGGATTCTAAAAATGATCCTATTCACTACACAGCGTGGAGTCCATATTTTTCTGCAATGTATGGAGTGCCACGGTGTTGAAGCCACAGCCAATCATAATATGTAACATGCTATATGTATCATGATTTATCATGCAATACATGTTATACTGTGATATAGTTCTATATTGGTGTGGTCACAGTTGCAGGGTCACATTATCTATAATGTGATCATGTTATCTACATAATCATCCATATTAGTGTGGTCACATTTTCATATCTATAATTTGATCATGTAGATGAAGGTTTATGGTTCAGAGCTCTGTTGCATTGTAGACACCACATGACATCACCAACATTCTATGATGTCACAGTTGGTATAGAGTGTGTACAGTTCTCAACCTGAGCCATCTTGTGTTACTTGAGCTTAACAGTTTGAACAGGACAGACGTGTGTAGATGTTGGTGGAGGGGTGAAGTTCAGCATTGTACCTCCAATTCTGCCAAAATCTCAGCCAGAACCCCTGTACAATGTGATTCTTGTTTGAGATTGTCAGAAAAAACAATTCTTAGAAATGTTCTTCAACCAAATTCTATGAACATGTGCACACCTGAGGAATAGGTTTTACCCTTCCAAAATTCACAAAGATGTGTCCTTATAGCCTAACAGGGTATTTTGACATAGAGATAGTCCAGTTAGGATAAGCCCTTCATATTTGGTTCTTTTTGTGGTAGTTTTCCAGATAATGTGTAGCATAAAGCTTTCTGTAACATAAATCTGTTTACAAAATGCTATAGTTCTCTGTTACCAGCACCTTTTGGTCATGTTGGAACAGGGGGTGACCAGTCTGGAATCTTGTGTCTCCTTTAGTACATAGAGCAGTTGGTGATATGTATTAATGCCAAAGGGCCCTTTAAGGCTAAGGCCCCACGTGGTGGGCTGCTGCAGAAATGCATCATAGTTTTTCCCGCAGTGCTTTTCACAGAAAGTCCTCAGTGGTTTCCTCTACAGACTTTCTTCTTCAATTATACCTACAGGGAAACCACCGAGGTTTCCATAGGTACTATTGACAGGCTGCGATTTCCAAGCTTGTTTTCGAAAGCGCAACGTTTCCGCTGCACTTATGTTTCTGCAATGTATGGACTATAAAACACTGCGTTTTTTGCCACGGTGTTGAAGCCGCTGCCAATCAAATTGTGTGTCATGATATACTGTATCTATCACGATATATCAAGGCAATTACATGTTATGCTGTGATATAATTCTACTAGCTACTTCGTCTGCGGATTGTTGGCGTCAATAATCCGCCTATATTCAGAAAATTGGTGCCGTCGGTGGTTTGCCTCCTCCAACGTTTCGGCAGCTGTTAAGCTGGTTTGCCGCTGAACTCATTGCTTGCGCTGTACCTATGATTGTTCCCGAATCTCAGAAGCTCACTGGGACGCCATATAATGAGCGTGTTTTTGGCATTGATGATCCACCTGCTCCGGTGTTTCAGCAGCTGTCAAGCTGGACTGTCGGTAAATTTATTGCTTGCGCTATGCCCGTGATTGTTCTAGCATCTTAGCAGCTCACTGGGACGCCATATTATGAGCGTGTTGTTGGTCCTGATGATCCCCGTCAGCTCCACTTGAGGAGAACTCTGTTGATTTCTGTCTACGTTCATAGCTGTTGTTTTAGAATTTTGCAACAAATTAGATTTAAAAGTAGCAAACTGCCAATTTGGATTAAAGGTGTTTTCCCATCCAGTGTGTCAACATGTTGCCTGAAGCTGATCAGATAATATGCAAATGCATGTACAGAATCCCTGAGGGTTAGCGTGTGTTTGCATACTGAGATAACAGACCTGGCTGCGATAAGGCTGCTGCAAGAGCAGTGTAATATAGTATGTGAACATAAATTCATAACAGTCATGAATCCATGTCATTTACCAGGATAAAAAGTAGCCTATGTTTTAATCGATGTTATAGTCTATCTATGTGCCAAATTTCATTCAAATCCATTCAGCCATTTTTGCGTGATTGAATAACAAACACAGAAACATGCAAACACACAAACATCCAAACACACAAATTTTAATATTTATAATATCAGTAGGATAGGATTTCCTGTCATCCCACAGCAACACAATACGGGGTGTTTTCTGCCCCTGTGTGCTGGTAGGACAGGCGGAATTTTAATCAGCCAAATTTGCATAAGCATGGCTATGACCCTATAAGAGGGCACTGAGACCTTCCCCCCGCATGTTTTTATCTGTCCTGTGTGTTGGATAGGTGGAGAGGACTCTGTTTCCTCCTTGAGGGTCAGGACTTGGTTTTACCTGGTCCTGAATTTTTCCCTTATTTTTTTCTTTTTCATCCCCCCGCCCACCAACCCCTCCACCCCCCTTCTCTCTGTACGGTGGCGATTGCCTTGTGAGGCCCTGTGGCCTTTTGCGGACTAGCTCGGCCTAATTGGCCTGGCCTGGGTCTAGTGCCCTTACCTGAGCGTGATTTTTCATGGCCACCATTGTTTCTGGCCATTTCTGTGCTATCTTCAGTCTGGCAGGGGCTGCACCGACGTCGACATCAGCGGTTGCGGGCGTCCCCGGAACTCGGCTTCTAGGCCTAAGTTCCTGAAGGGACAGCAGTGCTGGCCGCACACTTCCGGTGCTGCCTGCACTTCCAGTTTTGTGAAATTGCGCCCGGAGGTTTACCTGGTCGTTCCAGGTAGCGGGGGACTTTGGGGGGGGGGGGCTGAGCATCATAGGGGTACATACTTGTGGGGTTTGTGGGTTGGAGGCAATTTTTTGCTAATGGCATTGCTTGAAGCTTTCATCATAAGCCCCACCCCTTTTGACCTAAGACATTAAAGGAAGTCTGCAGCGGGGTCTTCTTGCCTTCCTGGTAGTGCTAGTTGGGCTCACTAGATTACTAGGTGATTGCTAAGTAAACGCCCTTTGACGTTCCTTGTTGTTATTATGGTCTTCAAACAAGCTCTGCTAGACTCCTGTAAGGCCTTTTATATACTTAAGCTTAGTTATACTCCTTTGTATTACCCAGTTTTTTGCCTCATAGGTGAGGTTTGTTGCGGTTACTGCTGGATTGCCTGACCTGCTATGTCATCTTCCACTACTCCTCCGGGCGATCATGGAAGAGAAAGACTTTCTCCAAAAGGAGACACTTTTCTTGCATGGAATGTGATACTCCACTGCCGGATGGTATGGGTATATATAGATATATATACTCACATAGTATTATCCCCCAGTGTGGGATACTAAAATTCTATGTTTCATAGGCTATGATTGGTCACGTTGCCGGTCCTATAGAGGCCTCCTCCAGAGGAACCCTCCTCAAGAGAAGTAGTGGTTTGGGTAAAGGAGTTTATGGTGAGTATGGATCCAGAATAAAAGTGGAAAGCTTTTTCTCACTTCTGGTAATCATCCTCTCTTTTTTGTTTAGGAGGATTCTATAAGGGATATCCGGAGTTCCATTGCTCAGCTCTCGAAATGGCAGCACACTGATAGGCGCTCCTTATCTTTGCCCTCCATGGAAAGATTGCATGTCGAGGAAGACTCTTGTCCATCTGATGATGAACAGTCCACCAGTTACAGCAGACCTATATTCCACTGTGATAAAACACCCAGGCTGCTGAAGTCCATCCGGTCGAGGGACCAGGATGTTGAAGGGAAATCCTCCGCATCCACCACTGGGGGCAAAGGGCCTTCCAAGCGGATGCTGCTCTGACTAAGGTCATGGAGCAAGAATGGAAATTTCTTGAGAAAGCTCTCATCGCTTCAAGGGTCTTCAAGAATATGTTTTCCATCGACGCATCCCAACTAGACCGGGCCAGATATCGCTCCAGAGGCTCTGGGCACGGTCTCTCCAGAGAAGAACCAAAGAAGAGGCCAAACTTTTGAAGGTGAACCGCTCTCTGTGGCCAAAGGCCCAGTGGGAGGTCGCCTCTCCCTCTTTATCACCATGTAGCAACATCTGATAGAAGATCCCTGGATCTTGTGGGTAGTAGAGCATGGTTATGCCATAGAATTCGACCAGCCTCTCCGCGTCCGTTTTGTTCCAACAGAACATCTTGGAGACATCTGTCATGGAGTACATCTCAAAAGGGACCCTAGAAAGGGTTCCCTCTTCAGAGCTGGGTCTAGGGGTCTACTCTCCAGTCTTCCTGGTTCCAAAACCTTTGGGAGACTGGAGGATGATAATAGTTTAAGTTTCCTCAACCGTTTTAGAAGAAAAAAGCCATTCTGGATGGAATCTGTAGACTCCATAACGACCTTACTCCAGCAGGGCGAAGTAATGATAACACTGGATCTAAAGGATGCTTAACTCCACGTCCCCATCTATCATCCACACAGAAGATATCTCAGGATTTCTACCCAGATGTCTGGCCACAGAGAGCACTTTCAGTTCGCTGCACTCCCCTTTGGCATCTCTTCAGCCCCCTACGTCTTCACCAAGGTGGTCGCACCCGTCGCCTCCGCCCTCAGACTACAAGGTCTGTTCATAGTTCCCTATCTCAATGACTGGCTCATAAAAGCTCAGTCTATCCCGGTACTCCAATGTCATCTTCAAGTTGCCATTTCCTTTCTACAAAGGTTAGGATGGCTAATCAATTGGGAGAAATCAGAGATAGTGCCATCTATCCAGAAGAAATTTCTGGGGTTTATCTTGGATTCACAAAACATGCAGATCTCTCTCACTAGCCTAAGGAAATTAAAGATAGAGATGGCCGTCCGCTTCAGGACCCAGTGAGTTACCATCCGGACCACCATGAGAGTCCTTGGCCTGATGCCATCCTCGGCCAGAGCGGTCCTTTGGGCTTTATGGCATTTGTGTCTCCTCCAGATGGAAGTGTTGAGCGCCTGGAACAGATCTCCATAAGGACTACACAAGAGAATCTGCTTTTCTCCCAGTACCCGTCTTTCCCTTAGATGGTGGATAAACCTGAAAGACGGAAGGTCCTCGGTCCAACCATGGTGGACCCTGTTGACTACAGATGCATCCCATTGGGGATGGGGAGCCCATCTGGAGGAGAAAACCATTCAAGGACGTTGGAAAAGACCGGAGGAGGGAACTTGCAACCTGAAGCAGCTCTGGGCGGTGTACCTTGCATTGTGTCACTTCTCCCCACTCCTCAAGGGGAAAGTGGTCAGATTCCACTTGGACACCATGACCACAGTGATATATATCAACAAGCAAGGAGGTACCAGGTCTCCAGCCCTTCTGAGAGAGGTGAGTCTAATTTTTATGTGGGCAGAGAAGAATCTGACCCACTTATCCGCTGTTCACATCAAGGACTCCCTGAACATAGTAGCGGATCAGTTGAGTCGGGGTATTACCGTATCAGGAGAATGGTCTCTCAATCCAAACGTGTTTCAACAGATCGTCCAAAGATGGGGTCTCCCAGAGGTCGATCTTATGGCAACCTGACTCAACGCAAAGATGGAAATGTTCTGCTCACTGTATCAGGAGGACAATCCCTTGGCAGTGGACGCCCTGTCCATCCCATGGAGGTTCAGGCTGATATACATATTCCCTCCAATTCCCATCATACCCAGGTTATTGATGAAAATAGCACAGGACCAAGTCTTGGATATTGCCATAATTCCGTTCTGGCCAAAAAGGACTTGGTTTGCCCAGGTCATGAGGAAAAATCAAGTCATATACTGGAGGCTTCCCCCCTCCAAGAACATGGTTACCCAAGGAGAGCTGAGCTGCCAGGATCTGAGGAGATTCAACCTGACGGCCTGGAGGTTGACCAGTCCGTATTAAGGAATAGAGGACTGTCAAGAGCCTTCCTGAAGACTCTTACATGTATCTGTGCAGAATCGACAACAAAAATTACCGCAGGATCGGTAATATATTTAATTCCTGGTGTCGGGAACATGATGTGAACTCCTCCAATCCCTCAGTGGAGGTGATCCTGGATTTTCTTCAGGACGGGCTAGACAAAGGTCTCTCTGCTGCTATCCTGAAGGTACATGTAGCCACTTTGTCTGCCAATATGGGGAGGCGTTTATCTCAACACTTTTTGGTAACTGCTTTTATAAAAGGCTCCATGAGGTTGAGACCAGCAGTTGCTGCTCCTGTCTACCAATGGGACCTCAGTACGGTCCTGTCGGCACTTTGCAAACCACCATTTGAGCCTCTAGAAGACACGGAATTGAAATTTCTAAACTTTAAAACAGCATTTGTCCTGGATATTTCATCTGCCAAGAGGGAAGGAGATCTACAGGCATTTTCCTCTGAAGAACCTTACAGCGCATTCTTCAAGGATAGAGTCCAACTCAGGTTTCTTCCTGGATAGGCCCAAATTGCCTTCCATTTCCGACATTGGCCAGTTGGTGTCATTTCCTGTGTTCTACCCGTCTCCTTCTTCGCCCAAAGAAATCAGATTTCACACTCTGAACCTATCTAGATGCCTGAGAATCTATTTAGAATGTACTCGCTCTTTTAGGAGATGAGAAAATCTCTCCATGAACTTTATAGGAAGGCAAAAGGGCATTAAAGCTTCTAAACCCACTATATCTAGAAGGGTTAAGGAGGCTATTAAGATCTTATTTTCATCCCAAGGTCTGCCTCCTCCTGAAAGCACATTCTACGAGGTAAGTCACAATCTTGTGGGCCGAGAAGAGGGCTTTGCCCCTAGACCAAATCTGTGCTGCAGCTTCCTGGTCCTCAGAGCCTATGTTTGTTAAGCATTACAGAATATGTATGCGTGCTACAGAAGCCACTGCCTGTGGGCAAGTGGTGTTAAGCTCAGTACAGCGAAGAAACCCTCCCTAGGGGATTACTTGCCATCTCGCCGAATTGTGCGAGATGTGAAATTTGGCTGATTAAAATTCTGCCTGTCCTACAAGCACACAGGAGCAGAAAATACCCTGTATTGTGCTGATGTTGGGACTAAGGGAAAACAGATCATGTACAGTCCTATGAATATGTAAGGGGGGAGGAGGAAGGGAAAGACACGGCAGCCGACTGGCTACCGGGGCTCTTGCAGGAACTTTTAGGATACAGCGGTTCCACGGACAGGCACAACCACACCAGACACGAAGTAAGAAATATAAATTTTACTCTATACCCTTTTGGGGTGAACTCCAGGCTAACAGGCCTGATGAAATCAATAATTACAAGACACTCAGCCGAGGGCTGAGACCCCTGAGTGACACTGCACCGTGACCTAATATGTCAGAACTAGTGAACTATGCCTTTAACTAGCGGCTACATATATATAGCAGCTGCAATTTACCTATTAATACCAAGCTAACAAAACAATGTAAGTATGCAGAGGAAGATCACCTGCGGTGTCACACTGGGGTTAACAATATCACAGTTTACTATTTAACTTACCCACTCCCCAATATCCACATTTCAACACACTACCCCAACCCTGCAGGGAAGACTTCAGCAACCGGTTTTGTTTTATCAGAAGTTGGTGCTTAGCTGCACAAGTCTTAGTGAAACAAATAACTCCTCTTATGACATACTTCTGGTACTATAATTCAGGATATAGTGTCTCTTTTGAATAGCAGGACAACACGTGCTGTATCTCCGTTTGGATAGAACTCGCTTTAAAGCAAAATGGCCGGAACCAGTCTATGCTAGGTTTTTGGCGCCAAAAAAAAAAAACTATTTACTGCGTGTATACACTATTCACCCTTATGAAAGGTGAATCGGAGCTCCGCTTACCCGGGTTAGCAAGGGGGCGAACAGTCAGATGGACTTTCCGAAGGAAACAGGAATTTCTTTGCCTCCAGGCAACTGGAACACGGTGTCACAAGGGCTGGTCCTTCTTGTCATCCGCTCCGCGGCGTCTGCACAGCAATCGTCTCCAACTCTCCTGACATGGGAACCAGCAACAGGTTCGGGCTTCTCCAGAGCTGGCCCTGGCCTGAAACAAGCGTTGCAGGGCAGCGGATGGCAATGGATTGTCCCTCAGATCTCTCACTGCTCACAGCCAGCTTCTTCTCCCCCACTACAGCAGTCCACTTCCTGAACTCGTCACTTCCTGGTTTTTCCTTTACCTAACACAGCGGCATCTTGTGGTCAAAAAGAATTACTACAATAGAATTTTTCATTACAGAAACATCTCCTTTTACCACTGCTATTATCACATCACACACTTGTCAGTGAGAAGTGTTCTGAGACTGTATAGCATTAGTCACCCCGTGACACACCACCCCACTAGAGGTCGGCGTCCTCGACAGACCTCCCCAGACAAACTCATCCTGGGCGTATCGCTGTGGGGGAACCCCAGCATTAGACCTTGGCGTTCTGCGTAAAGTCGGGGCATCAGTCACTTCATTCCCACAGGTCGGCTCAGGTTCCTGTACAGGAGCAGCCATTAGTGTCGTCCCCTCCCGTGGAGGTAAGATCACCACGGCTGGAACCGTTTCAGACATGGGAACTGGTACATCCCACCACTCATCGGGATCAATCTGTGCAGCAGGTGTGAAGGTTGGGGCTGTCGGATTCAACCGATGCACCTCAGTCTCCGTTGTGGGAGTCTCTGAATTACAAGGTCTGAGCATATTACGGTGAAGAGTCCGGGTAACTCCTTCACCCCTTTCAGGCTCTATCTCATACACTGGTCCGTCAGGGATGACCCTTCGTTTTACTCGATATGGCATTGCCTCCCACCGATCATCCAACTTTCCCGAGGGTCTCTTGGCCCTTACTAACACCCTGTCCCCAGGTTGGAAGGGTTCATGTTGAACCGGGGTCTTGTCTGGGTGACTGGACAGTCGGGTTTTGTCAATCACCAATCGGTGTATGGTCTGCAGTTTTCGACGGTGTAGTTCTACCCAGTCATCGGGCGAGCGAGCGCCCTCTCTCTCAGGATTTGTCAAGTTCAATTCTTCAATCTCCCGTCCGGGATGCCCAAACAGCATCAGGTATGGCGTGTAGCCGGTGGTACTATGGACCCGATTATTATAGGCCCAGAGCAACTCAGCTAAGCTCTCTGGCCACCGAGCTTTTTGATCTTTCTCCAACGTTCGCAACATCTGAAGGAGGGTGCGATTGAATCGCTCACAGGCCCCATTCCCCTCTGGGTGATAAGGAGTCGTCCGGGATCTGTGGATACCATACACCCGATACAACTCCGACATGAGCCGCCCCTGAAAACATGCCCCCTGATCTGAGTGAATACGAGTGGGGCACCCATACACTTGGATGAAGTGCTTACACACAGCCCTGGCGGCAGATTCGGCAGTCTGATCTTTCGTAGCTACTGCTACTGCAAACTTGGTAAAGTGATCGGTCATTACCAAACAGTACTGATGTCCGCTGTTGGAGTGTCCTATCAGGACATAATCAATCATCAGCACCTCCAACGGCGCAGTGGTCCTAATCGTCTGAGTGGGGGCCCTTTGTTCTGGGGGTTTAGCGAGCTCACAGGCCCTGCAGGCTTGGCACACGTCCTGCACTGTCTGCTCAAGACCAGGACAATAGACAAATCGCTGGAGCCACTTGAACGTTTTATCAGGACCAAAGTGGGCCCCTCTCACATGAGCCTCACGGGCAACTTCCCTGGCACTGGTACTTGGTATTACTAGTTGCCATCTCACCTCCAACTCAGTCTCTAAATATACTTTACGGTACAGTAACCCATTCTCACACTTCAGTCTATCCCACTGTTACATTACTCTTGCCCCCATAGGTGGCAAGCGTTTGCGCTCCATCGGGGTAGGCCACTCCTTTGCCATCACCCACTGCTTGATCTTTCTTAGGGTCACGTCATCATTCTGAGCATATACCCAATCTCCATGGGTTTTCCCAAGCAACACTGGTCGGTCTGTCACCACCCCACTTGTCCGTGCCAGTATCACAAACAAGGGTATTCTACCCAAGTGGGGAACCTCTGAGTCTTCCAACTCTCCATCCTTATCTCGCCCGGAGTCATCCGGCGTCACTCGAGACAGGGCATCCGCATTTGCATTTTCTCTACCGGATCGGTACTTGATCTTGTACTTGTACCTGGACAACCTGGCCATCCATCGCTGCTCCAAAGCACCCAACTTTGCATTGTCTAGGTGCGCCAAGGGATTGTTGTCGGTCATAACAGTCACTTCCGCTCCTGTCAAGTATTCTGAGAATTTCTCCGTCATGGCCCACACTAGGGCCAGTAGTTCCAGCTTGAATGAACTATAGTTGTCAAAGTTCCTCTCTGTCTCCCTCAGGGACCGGCTTCCATAGGCTATGACCCTCTCACGGCCATCTTGTTCTTGGGCGAGCACCGCACCTAGGCCATGGAGACTCCCATCTGTGTATAACATGAAGGGCTTGTCAAACTGCGCATAGGCGAGTATTGGTGCACTCGTCAGGGCTTCCTTCAACTCCTCGAACGCCTGTTGTTGTTTCTCTCCCCATGGAATGGGCTGGTTCTTTGGCCCCCGGGAGGTCCCCCTCAGCAATTCGTTCAGCGGTCCTGCCTTCTTTGAAAAATTTCTTATGAAGCGCCGGTAATATCCAGCTAGGCCCAAGAATGCGCGAAGTTCCCTGAGGGTTCTTGGGACAGGCCAGCGTTGTACCGCTTCCACCTTGCTGCTTGCCGGTTGCACCCCCTCAGCAGAGACAATATGCCCCAGGTACTCAATCTGTGTCTGGAACAGCTGGCACTTCTTGGGCTTGACCTTGAGCCCATGCTCCATCAGGCGCTTCAGGACTTGTCTCAGCCTCTGAAGATGTTGTTCGAAGGACGATCCGAAGACCACAATATCGTCCAGATAGATGAGCACTGACTCAAAGTTTAGGTCACCAAGACAATACTCCATGAGTCTTTGGAACGTGCCGGGGGCATTGGACAATCCAAAGGGCATCCTTCTGAACTCATACAAGCCCATCGGCAAGATGAACGCTGTTTTCTGTCTGTCTTCTGCTGCCATTGGCACTTGCCAGTATCCGCTCGCCAGGTCTAGGGATGAGAAGTATTTCGCCTTTCCCAATGCGGATAAGGATTCCTCGATCCGCGGCAAGGGATAAGAGTCTCTCACTGTCTTTGCGTTCAGCTTCCGGTAGTCGACACAGAAGCGTAAGGTGCCGTCTTTTTTTCGGACCAGCACCACCGGGGCAGCCCACGGACTCTGACTTGGTTGTACCACGCCATTATCCAACATTTGATGTAACATCTCCTTCACTTCTTGGTACATGTTTGGTGGGATCTGTCGATACCTTTCACGGATTGGGGCCGTGTTCCCGGTCGGTATTCGGTGCTCGATAGCAGACGTACAGCCAAAGTCTTCGTCATGCCTAGAAAATGCAGCTTGGAACTCCCATAGGGTCTCTTCCACTAGCCGTACTTGGTCTGGACTCAAAGAGGGACGGTTTATTCCCATCATTTCCAGGATCTTCCTCCCATTCCACTCGGGCGTGGGTTTTTCAGGTTGATCCATCTGTACCGCCAAGGTCCAAACGTCCCCTCTCTCTTCCCTAAGAGTAAAGGGTCTTCTCCGGGCTGTCTCACCCTGGTGTAGGAAGACTCTGGCGACCTTGACTCTCCTTGGTAGGGTCACTTCATGATCCTGTAGATTCACGCACCGCACCGGCACTCGCCCGTTTCGGACTGTGGCCACCACTCGCCCAAACATCACACCAGTTATCTCTTCACACCGCTCTACCGGTTCCAGCTCGACATCCAATCCGTCCACATTCAGATTGGTCCCCACAGGCAACATCAATGTCCGTTCCTGCCGGGGAGGTATTTTTACGGGCGCACCATTCGGGGTATACACCGCCCCCAGCCGGTGGTTTTCAGGGAGTCCCTTCTGGATTCGGCAAGTCTGGACAATTTGCCGGAAAACTTGCTGTGTTGGCCTATGTGCCGTAGTCCGCTTCCAGTACTCCGGTCCTTTCTTGGTGAAAAGCACGTGGTTCAGGTCTCGCAACACATTCATGCCTAGAATCACCGGGACCTCCGGCAAGTAGGTAGACTTGACAAGGATAACTCCCTTGACTCCTAATTCTTGGCCACAGGCCCGAAGCCGCATCCAGACTACCCCATGTACAGGGATAGTTCCATTATCTGCCGCTCTCAGTCGGATAACCATTCCGGTGTTTGGTCGCATAAGGTGGCCATGATGCCGTTCAAAATAGTCTAAGGGCATTGTTGTCACTTCAGAACCCGTATCCACTAGGTAGGGGACCTTCTTTCCCTCAAAACTCACTTCCAGCACGGGGCTTTTTGCGATCAAATCATGTGGGCTTTTTGGAGCACTTGGGCCCCCTGATACCCCCGCGGTGCGCCCTCTTATCGCGGAGGTCTCCCGTTTAACGGCGGTGAGTTGCTGGGCCTGGCCCTTCTCGGTCCTGGGCAGTTCCTTGAGATATGCCCGAACTCTTGACATTGCCAACATTGAACATTGCTATAGTCCCACTCCCGAGGTGGTGGCCTTTGTCGCAGTTGGGGGTCAGGAGGAGAGCGATACCACGGCCGTGATGGAGATGGCCTTCCCTGTGGTTCCTCTGTTTGCCACATGGGGGGTCTTGCTGAGCATTGACATGGGGGCCCGTCTGAGGGAGTTGGTAACGGGTTCCCAGCAGCAGGAGTCTGTACCCTACTCTGCACCTGGCTCAATTGTTGAGTTAGCGCATCTATAGTACGCTGCATTTCTCTCATCTGGGCCTCTGTCTCACCCCCTACAGCATTGGTCATCACCCTTCCAGCTCTCTGCATGGCGACCTGACCCACCTCTGGCTCCTCCATTTGAGTCCTGGCGATGGTCTCCTCCAGAATCTGGACAAAGGTCAGGGTCTTGTCCGCCAGCACGCGGTTCTGTAGTTCCCGCCTCACCGTACTCAAACATAATCCCCGAATAAAATAGTCCCTCAACAGCTCGTCATCTTCCTCAGGGGCACGCTGGGCGTGGGATTCGGCCCTCCGGACATCAGCTAACAACCCCTGTAGTTCATTAGCATACTCAGGGACGGTCTCCCCCTCCCTCTGTCTCCGATTAACAAACCGGGCAAGTAAATCAACTGACGGGGCACGGTTCCCGTAAACCTTCTCCAACCTGTTTACTATGTCTGTCACCGTACTCCTCTGGGACTCTGGCAGTAATGTGATTGTCCGTCGGGCATTCCCTTCCAGAGCATTTATCGCTACCTCCGGTTGGAGTTCGGGGGCTAGATTACACAGTTTAATCGCACTCCTCAGTCGTTCAGTCCAATCGGTCAGCAACATGTTATGTCCGTCAAATTTAGTCAGTTGGTTTAAGATGGCACCTGCTGGTAAACACCTGACTGGGGCTGTCGGTGCAAGGGTAGGTGCAACAGGCGGGAGGACAGCACCTACAGCCACCCCGCCATTAGGCACACGGTCCGCGTCCACCAAGGGCGCGTCCCCAGATGCGTTGTCCATGTCCATGGTGGCACCGTATCCTGCCGACTACGCCAAAAATGTAAGGGGGGAGGAGGAAGGGAAAGACACGGCAGCCGACTGGCTACCGGGGCTCTTGCAGGAACTTTTAGGATACAGCGGTTCCACGGACAGGCACAACCACACCAGACACGAAGTAAGAAATATAAATTTTACTCTATACCCTTTTGGGGTGAACTCCAGGCTAACAGGCCTGATGAAATCAATAATTACAAGACACTCAGCCGAGGGCTGAGACCCCTGAGTGACACTGCACCGTGACCTAATATGTCAGAACTAGTGAACTATGCCTTTAACTAGCGGCTACATATATATAGCAGCTGCAATTTACCTATTAATACCAAGCTAACAAAACAATGTAAGTATGCAGAGGAAGATCACCTGCGGTGTCACACTGGGGTTAACAATATCACAGTTTACTATTTAACTTACCCACTCCCCAATATCCACATTTCAACACACTACCCCAACCCTGCAGGGAAGACTTCAGCAACCGGTTTTGTTTTATCAGAAGTTGGTGCTTAGCTGCACAAGTCTTAGTGAAACAAATAACTCCTCTTATGACATACTTCTGGTACTATAATCCAGGATATAGTGTCTCTTTTGAATAGCAGGACAACACGTGCTGTATCTCCGTTTGGATAGAACTCGCTTTAAAGCAAAATGGCCGGAACCAGTCTATGCTAGGTTTTTGGCGCCAAAAAAAAAAAACTATTTACTGCGTGTATACACTATTCACCCTTATGAAAGGTGAATCGGAGCTCCGCTTACCCGGGTTAGCAAGGGGGCGAACAGTCAGATGGACTTTCCGAAGGAAACAGGAATTTCTTTGCCTCCAGGCAACTGGAACACGGTGTCACAAGGGCTGGTCCTTCTTGTCATCCGCTCCGCGGCGTCTGCACAGCAATCGTCTCCAACTCTCCTGACATGGGAACCAGCAACAGGTTCGGGCTTCTCCAGAGCTGGCCCTGGCCTGAAACAAGCGTTGCAGGGCAGCGGATGGCAATGGATTGTCCCTCAGATCTCTCACTGCTCACAGCCAGCTTCTTCTCCCCCACTACAGCAGTCCACTTCCTGAACTCGTCACTTCCTGGTTTTTCCTTTACCTAACACAGCGGCATCTTGTGGTCAAAAAGAATTACTACAATAGAATTTTTCATTACAGAAACATCTCCTTTTACCACTGCTATTATCACATCACACACTTGTCAGTGAGAAGTGTTCTGAGACTGTATAGCATTAGTCACCCCGTGACAAATAAGTTTGGGCACCCCTATTAATCTTAATCATTTATAGTTCTAAATATTTTGGTGTTTACAACAGCCATTTCAGTTTGATATGTCTAATAACTGATGGACACAGTAATAGTTCAGGATTGAAATGAGGTTTATTTTACTAACAGAAAATGTGCAATATGCATTAAACCAAAATTTGACCGGTGCAAAAGTATGGGCACCTCAACATAAAAGTGACATTAATATTAGAGATGAGCGAACAGTGTTCTATCGAACACATGTTCGATCGGATATCAGGGTGTTCGCCATGTTCGAATCGAATCGAACACCACGTGGTAAAGTGCGCCAAAATTCGATTCCCCTCCCACCTTCCCTGGCGCCTTTTTTGCACCAATAACAGCGCAGGGGAGGTGGGACAGGAACTACGACACCGGGGGCATTGAAAAAAATTGGAAAAAGTCATTGGCTGCCGAAATCAGGTGACCTCCATTTTAGACGAATAGTGGATTTCAAATCCGGGTCATATGAGAATGTGAACTTTGTGACTATGAGACAGGGATAGCTGTACAGGCAGGGATAGCTAGGGATAACCTTTATTTAGGGGGGAATGTTATTAAAAATAACTTTTTGGGGCTCTATCGGGTGTGTAATTGTGATTTTTGTGAGATAAACTTTTTCCCATAGGGATGCATTGGCCAGCGCTGATTGGCCGAATTCCGTACTCTGGCCAATCAGCGCTGGCCAATGCATTCTATTAGCTTGATGAAGCAGAGTGTGCACAAGGGTTCAAGCGCACCCTCGGCTCTGATGTAGCAGAGCCGAGGCTGCACAAGGGTTCAAGCGCACCCTCGGCTCTGATGTAGGAGAGCCGAGGGTGCACTTGAACCCTTGTGCACCCTCAGCTCTGCTACATCAGAGCCGAGGGTGCGCTTGAACCCTTGTGCACACTCTGCTTCATCAAGCTAATAGAATGCATTGGCCAGCGCTGATTGGCCAATGTATTCTATTAGCCTGATGAAGTAGAGCTGAATGTGTGTGCTAAGCACACACATTCAGCTCTACTTCATCGGGCTAATAGAATGCATTGGCCAGCGCTGATTGGCCAGAGTACGGAACTCGACCAATCAGCGCTGGCTCTGCTGGAGGAGGCGGAGTCTAAGATCGCTCCACACCAGTCTCCATTCAGGTCCGACCTTAGACTCCGCCTCCTTCGGCAGAGCCAGCGCTGATTGGCCGAAGGCTGGCCAATGCATTCCTATGCGAATGCAGAGACTTAGCAGTGCTGAGTCAGTTTTGCTCAACTACACATCTGATGCACACTCGGCACTGCTACATCAGATGTAGCAATCTGATGTAGCAGAGCCGAGGGTGCACTAGAACCCCTGTGCAAACTCAGTTCACGCTAATAGAATGCATTGGCCAGCGCTGATTGGCCAATGCATTCTATTAGCCCGATGAAGTAGAGCTGAATGTGTGTGCTAAGCACACACATTCAGCACTGCTTCATCAAGCCAATACAATGCATTAGCCAGTGCTGATTGGCCAGAGTACGGAATTCGGCCAATCAGCGCTGGCCAATGCATTCTATTAGCCCGATGAAGTAGAGCTGAATGTGTGTGCTAAGCACACACATTCAGCACTGCTTCATCAAGCCAATACAATGCATTAGCCAGTGCTGATTGGCCAGAGTACGGAATTCGGCCAATCAGCGCTGGCCAATGCATTCTATTAGCCCGATGAAGTAGAGCTGAATGTGTGTGCTAAGCACACACATTCAGCACTGCTTCATCAAGCCAATACAATGCATTAGCCAGTGCTGATTGGCCAGAGTACGGAATTCGGCCAATCAGCGCTGGCTCTGCTGGAGGAGGCGGAGTCTAAGATCGCTCCACACCAGTCTCCATTCAGGTCCGACCTTAGACTCCGCCTCCTCCAGCAGAGCCAGCGCTGATTGGCCGAATTCCGTACTCTGGCCAATCAGCACTGGCTAATGCATTGTATTGGCTTGATGAAGCAGTGCTGAATGTGTGTGCTTAGCACACACATTCAGCTCTACTTCATCGGGCTAATAGAATGCATTGGCCAATCAGCGCTGGCCAATGCATTCTATTAGCGTGAACTGAGTTTGCACAGGGGTTCTAGTGCACCCTCGGCTCTGCTACATCAGATTGCTACATCTGATGTAGCAGTGCCGAGTGTGCATCAGATGTGTAGTTGAGCAAAACTGACTCAGCACTGCTAAGTCTGCATTCGCATAGGAATGCATTGGCCAGCCTTCGGCCAATCAGCGCTGGCTCTGCCGGAGGAGGCGGAGTCTAAGGTCGGACCTGAATGGAGACTGGTGTGGAGCGATCTTAGACTCCGCCTCCTCCAGCAGAGCCAGCGCTGATTGGCCGAATTCCGTACTCTGGCCAATCAGCACTGGCTAATGCATTGTATTGGCTTGATGAAGCAGTGCTGAATGTGTGTGCTTAGCACACACATTCAGCTCTACTTCATCGGGCTAATAGAATGCATTGGCCAATCAGCGCTGGCCAATGCATTCTATTAGCGTGAACTGAGTTTGCACAGGGGTTCTAGTGCACCCTCGGCTCTGCTACATCAGATTGCTACATCTGATGTAGCAGTGCCGAGTGTGCATCAGATGTGTAGTTGAGCAAAACTGACTCAGCACTGCTAAGTCTGCATTCGCATAGGAATGCATTGGCCAGCCTTCGGCCAATCAGCGCTGGCTCTGCCGGAGGAGGCGGAGTCTAAGGTCGGACCTGAATGGAGACTGGTGTGGAGCTATCTTAGACTCCGCCTCCTCCAGCAGAGCCAGCGCTGATTGGTCGAGTTCCGTACTCTGGCCAATCAGCACTGGCCAATGCATTTCTATGGGGAAAAGTTAGCTTGCGAAAATCGCAAACTGACAGGGATTTCCATGAAATAAAGTGACTTTTATGCCCCCAGACATGCTTCCCCTGCTGTCCCAGTGTCATTCCAGGGTGTTGGTATCATTTCCTGGGGTGTCATAGTGGACTTGGTGACCCTCCAGACACGAATTTGGGTTTCCCCCTTAACGAGTTTATGTTCCCCATAGACTATAATGGGGTTCGAAACCCATTCGAACACTCGAACAGTGAGCGGCTGTTCGAATCGAATTTCGAACCTCGAACATTTTAGTGTTCGCTCATCTCTAATTAATATTTAGTAGATCCTCCTTTTGCCTCTAGTCGCTTCCTGTAGCTTTTAATCAGTTCCTGGATCCTGGATGAAGATATTTTGGACCATTCCTCTTAACAAAACAATTCAAGTTCAGTTAAGTTTAATGGTGGCCGAGCATGGACAGCCCGCTTCAAATCATCCCACAGATGTTCAATGATATTCAGGTCTGGGGACTGGGATGGCCATTCCAGAACATTGTAATTGTTCCTCTGCATGAATGCCTGAGTCGATTTGGAGCAGTGTTTTGGATCATTGTCTTGCTGAAATATCCATCCCCGGCGTAACTTCAACTTCGTCACTGATTCTTGAACATTCTCAAGAATCTGCTGATACTGAGTGGAATCCATGTGACCCTCAACTGTAACAAGATTCCCGGTGCTGGCATTGGCCACACAGCCCCAAAGCATGATGGAACCTCCACCAAATTTTACAGTGGGTAGCATGTGTTTTTCTTGGAATGCTGTTTTTTTTGGACGCCATGCGTAACGCCTTTTTGTATGACCAAACAACTCAATCTTTGTTTCATCAGTCCACAGGACCTTCTTCCAAAATGAAGCTGGCTTGTCCAAATGTGCTTTTGCATACCTCAGGTGACACTGCCGATACAAGATTCTACTCACTCCAAGGGCCAAAAACACTGCTGTTTAAAGGCTCTACTCACTCTAAGGGCAAAAAACTAAATCTCTGCTGTTTACAGGCTCAACTCACCCAAAGGACCAAGAAATCTCTGCTATTGCAAGGCTGAACTAAGTTAAAGGGCCTAAAACTCTGCAGGTAAAAGGCTAAAGTTACCTGAAGGGCCTCAATCTCTGCTGGTAGCTCAGCTTAAGGGCCTCTAACTTAATTGGAAGAGCTCACGTTAAGGGCCAGAAAAGTGAATTTTTGAAGGTCTCACCACATCACACACATGAACAATGACAGTTTAGGGTGGAGGCTTTTGGATTTCCCATTGCCTATTCCATCTGTGGTTGTCATGGGCAACGTGATTTAAAGGGGTGCTTGTTAATGTTTCTTTAGCTTTAAATTTGGGTTTCTGTCCATCCAATTGGGGAGGAAAGAAGGTTTCCAGGTATTTTTACACTGTCATAGTGGGTTTTTTTTTTGAGTGTGGAAAGTGTGAAGTTGATAGGCTGTGATGGTGGGGTAAAACTGTGACTTGGGCTTGTTAGATGCCCCAAGGCATGCTTCCCCTGCTGTCCCAGTTGCAATTGAAGATGTGTTGGCATCATTTCCTGGGGTGTCATAGTGGACTTGGTGACTCTCCTTAGTCGAATTGTGGTTTCCCCTGAAACGAACATTTTTTTCCCCATAGACTATAATGGTATTCAATATTCGGTCGAATATTGAGGAGCTACTTGAAACGAATATCGAATATTTCACTAATCGCTCATCTCTAGTAAAAACCCATTCCCCTGGTGTGCACATGTTCATAGAATTAGGTTGAAGAACATTTCTAAGAATTGTCTTTTCTGACAATCTCAAGCAAGAATCACATTGTACAGGGGTTCTGGCTGAGATTTTGGCAGTATTGGTGGTACAATCCTGAACTTCACCCCCTCCACCAACAATTACACAATGTGAAGAGCTACTTACCTGCACGTCTGTCCTCTTCAAACTGTTAAGCTCAAGTGACACAAGATGGCTCAGGTTGAGAACTGTACACATTCTATACCAATTGTGACATCATGGAATGTTGGTGAAGTCATGTGGTGTCTACAATGCAGCAGAGCTCTGAACCACAAATCTTCATGTACATGATCACATTATAGATAAGCAACATTGACGGCACCAATATAGAACTATATCACAGCATAACATGTAATTGCCATGATATATCGTGATACATAAAGCATGACACATTTAAATTGGCTGTGGCTTCAACACCGTGGCAAAAAATGCAGCGTTTTACACTCCATACATTGCAGTAAAATACTTGCAGCGGAAACGAAGCAATTTCAAAAACCAGCTTAGAAATCGAAGCCTTTTAGTAGTACCTATGGAAATGACAGTGGTTTCCCTTTAAATATAATTGAAGCAGAAAGTCTGTAGAGGAAACCACTGAGGAGCATTTAATATTATTATTATTTTTATTTATTTATATAGCACCATTAATTCCATGGTGCTTTACATTTGAGGGTTTACATACGGTACACAAAGTAGACAAAACAAATATAATATTAACAGTGACCAACTGACATAGTGGGATAGAGGGCCACAATCTACAATCTATGAGGGAAGAGGGATAGAGACAGAAGGTTAGGGGAGAGACTGTTCAGATGGTGATGTGGTGACGGTAGTGTTATTGGAGGTTGCACCTTCCTGAATAGGTGAATCTTCAGGGTCTTCTTGAAGCTTGTGACAGTGGGGGTCAGTTTTATGTGTATTGGTAAGGAGTTGCAGAGTATGGGGGATGCACAGGAGAAATCTTGGAGATGGTTGTGTGAAGAACAGATAAGAACATGATAGGTTTTTAAAAACCTGGTCACCTTGGAGAGCCCTCAAACTTAATTAGCATTATTATTCCTCTTCTACGTTGATTCCCTATAATGCCGGCTCGCGGTTTAGACATTTCTCCTAAAATCTCCCCATAATTTTCCCTCTTACTTAGGATACGCCTTGCATCCTATTTCCATGTGTATAAGTGTACCACTGTATCTGATACCAAGACTGAACTTGTCTTTTTTTATTTTTCCCTTCTATATTTTGCCCCATGACCACACTTCTCTCTCCCCAACATTTCTGCCTCTTCCTTACTTACTCCTCCACTTTCCTTTCCCCCCCCCCCCCTTATCCTATTTCCCTCTTTTCCTTCTTCCCCCACTCCCAACATCCATTTATCCTCCTCCTGGAACACCTGATTTTCAAGATGTACCCTCCCCTTGCTCGATAATTAATATAGGCTGTATTTGAACCCTTGACTTTATGGATATTAAGATTGACACCCGTTACTATATGTGATACTCACACATTCAGAATTCATTATTTAGCTTTTCTTGTGCTGTTTTCAGAAGTTCATACCCCATGCAATTGTTATCTTGATGTAATCGTTTGTATTAATGTAAAATTTTCAATAAAAATATTATAAAAAAAAAAAAAAAAAAAAAAAAAAAGATAAGAACAGAGTGGAGTAGGAGATCTTTGGGGGATCTGAGGTTACATGTGGGCAGGTAGTGGGAGATTAGGTCAGAGATATATGGAGGGGACAGATTGAGACATATGGAGGCAGAGGCGGATCCAGGGCCGGGCGAGCCGGGCAACCGCCCGGGGCCCTGCACTTAGCGGGGCCCCGCGGCCCGGCCCTAATAAAATGGTCCCGGTCAGCTCGGCAGTCGGGCAAGTGCCGGGGCCCACAGAGCCTCTGGGGGCCCCCCGGCACTTGCCTGTCACGATTTCAGCTCATCGGCGTCCGTCCGCTGATGAGCTGAATACATACGCGATTAAAGCGGGAGCTGTGAGTTCAGCTCCTGCTTTAAAGCTCCGGCCCGGCTTGCGTGTGTAGGCGCGATGACGTCATCACATCACGCTTACACACGCAAGCCGGGCCGCAGCTAAGCAGGAGCTGATCTCACAGCTCCTGCATCGCGTATGTGACAGAAGTGAGAGAGAGGAGCGTCGGGGGAACGATGGAAGGTGAGTGATAGAAGGTGAGTGTAAGTATTTGTTTTGTATTAAATATTAAGGTGGAACATAATGAAGGGGGCCCATGAAACTGGGGGGCAAATGAAGGGGAGGGGGGGAACGGCATGACACTGGGGAAGATGAAGGGGGTGGGGAGAGAACGGCATGAAACTGGGGACAAAGATGGAGGGGGCCCAAAGAAACTGGGGGGCAAATGAAGGGGAGGGGGGGGGGGAGAACGGCATGGCACTGGGGCAGATGGAGGGGGGGAGAACAGCATGACACTGGGGCAGATGGAGGGGGGGAGAACGGCATGACACTGGAGCAGATGGAGGGGGGGGAGAACGGCATGACACTGGGGCAGATGGAGGGGAGGAGAACGGCATGACAGTGGGGCAGATGGAGGGGGGAGAACGGCATGACACTGGGGCAGATGGAGGGGGGGGACAGCATGACACTGGGGCAGATGGAGGGGGGAGAACGGCATGACACTGGGGCAGATGGAGGGGGGGAGAACGGCATGAAACTGGGGCAGATGGAGGGGGGAGAAGGGCATGACACTGGGGCAGATGGAGGGGGGGAGAACGGCATGACACTGGGGCAGATGGAGGGGGGGAGAACGGCATGACACTGGGGCAGATGGAGGGGGGAGAACGGCATGACACTGGGGCAGATGGAGATGGGGACAGCATGACACTGGGGCAGATGGAGGGGGAGAACGGCATGACACTGGGGCAGATGGAGGGGGAGAATGGCATGACACTGGGGCAGGTGGAGGGGGGAGAACAGCATGACACTGAGGCAGATGAAGGGGGGAGAATGGCATCACACTGGGGCAGATGAAGGGGGGATGGCATGACACTGGGGCAGATGAAGGGGGTGAGAATGGCATGACATTGGGGCAGATGAAGGGGGGAGAACGGCATGACACTGGGGCAGAGACGGGGGGGAACATGAAACTGTGGGCAGATAAAGGGGGAGAATGGCATGAAACTGGGGACAGAGATAGAGGGGGGGGACATGAAACTAGGGGTAGATGAAGGGTGTATATGAAAATGGGGAGAGATGGAGGGGGGACATATAATTTACGGGTGACTGTAGGAGGATTATACTGTGTGGAATCACATGAAAAATGAATGAGAATGGGCGGAGTCAACATAAAAGTGGGCGGGGCCTATTTTGCTGCGGCGCGCTGCGCGTAGGGCCCCGCCAAAGTCAATTGCCCAGGGCCCCGCAAACCCTGGATCCGCCACTGTATGGAGGGGACAGATTGTGGATGGCTTTGTATGTCGGCGTTAGCATTGTGAACTCTATTCGCTGAGCAACTGGTAACCAGTGAAG
Source organism: Leptodactylus fuscus (assembly GCF_031893055.1). Lineage (NCBI taxonomy): Eukaryota > Metazoa > Chordata > Amphibia > Anura > Leptodactylidae > Leptodactylus > Leptodactylus fuscus. The sequence continues at coordinate 293,025,261 of NC_134265.1, forward strand.
GGGTTTTCAAAAGGGAGCAGCTGATAAAGAATGGGGGAAGAGTTGTAGTAAGTGAGCACAGTTTAAGGTGGACTGGAGGGGGGCAAGAGTATTTTCAGTGAGGCCATGGAGAAGGGTGTTGAAGTAGTCTAAGCAGGTGATAATGAGCATTTAATACCGTGTAGGGAGGGGGCTACTGTGGAGCATTTAATACTGTATGGGGAGGGAGCTACTGTGGAGCATTTAATACTGTGTGGAGAGGGGCTGCTGTGGAGCATTTAATACTATATGGGGAGGAATTTGTTCAGTTTTTTTAAACTCTATTTTGGCCCTCCAATGGTCTGAGGGACAGTGAACTGGCCCCCTGTTTAATAAGTTTGAGGACCCCTGGTCTAGAGTCAGTTGAGAGTTAGCATTGGGAGTGTGCAGAGCTTTCCTACAGCCTAGCTGGTTTCTGGGCCAACAGTTGGCCATTACAGCTCCAAAGAGTATTTCTTTCTGCCACAGGCTCATCCAGTGACAGTCCTGCATTGAGGGAGAAGCTTGCCTAGACTTTTGCCTGCCATGCCAGGAGGAAATACGGAGGACTCTGACAGGAGGAACCTATTCAGGCCTAGTATTCAGGTACCCAGATCTCTGTCAGAGTTCCCTGTTCTGCTATTAGCCCCAACATCCTTGGCTAGGAGTGGTATAAGAGGAGTAGTAGTGAAGGATTACCTTCAAGCATCTCAGTATCCCTGGGCAGTATTCTGTGACCAAGGCTGAGGTTTGGACAGTGAACTACAACCCCTATCATCAAGCTGCTGTTATCCCTCTGTTTAGGGGATTGTTAATAAACTGTTACCTGTTTTCACTGCAACCTGGAGTCCTGAGGGCATTTCTCCTCTCTGAGTCGGTGTGATGGAGTTCAGAAGTCCCCTCTCCAAACTAGAAGTGCCCCGGGGGAAATACTACTACTACCACCACCATTCAGTTGTGCTGCAGGACCCCCTTTGACTATGTCCGGCCCTAGAGTGGGATTGGGGTGTATGAGGAGTGTGCTCGGCCTTGCAGGTGGCATAGCCTATGCCACTTATACTCCCATCCTCCGGTCTCCTCCACCGGGTTGCGGCACACAGTTCACAACTTGAGCCTTGTGTCACATGAGCTTGACAGCTTGAAGAGGACGGTCAGTTCAGGTATGTAGATCTTCACTCAGTGCTGAGACCTTGTTCACACAGTAGGGCAGACTAAGAAATATTCACCAGAATTCCGGCGTCATTTGTGCCACAAAGCTGGCGTACATGCTTAGACCTTATTTTCTATGTTTTGCGTTGTATGAGGCACAATACTTTATAACTGTGCGCCTCCTACAACATGTAGGCAAGGCTTGTTGAAAAGGAGGTGTGGTTTAATTTGACAATACGTGTACAAGACATTGTGCCTCAATTTAAGTCACTGTTGTTCAGACGTCAGCTATCTCATACGTATGGCCTACTTTAGTTTTTTATTTTATTTTATTTTTTACAGGTTTAATTCACTGGATTATGTCGGATGACCTGCTCTTTCACTCTTTTATATAAAATGGCCAATGAGGGCTTTGAGGGAGTTTTTAGTTTGCGTTTGTCTCTTATATTACAGGTTTAGCTCTCCTGAGCTTATACATACATACATATATACATACATACAGCATGCATATATGTTTTATAAATATACATAAAACATATATGCATGCATACAGCAGGTGAGATATGATCCAGGGAGATATCCGATCGCCATATCTGAGGTCAGGAAGGAATTTTTTCCCCCCTGAGGTATAACCCTCTGGGGGGGTTGTTTTGAGTTCCTCTGGGTCATTGGGTCAGTGACTTTCATCTCAGGACAAGGGTGGATTGCAGCGAATTCTGTGGTCTCCACCAGGCCTGACCTCTCAGTCACTATGACCTTTTATAATTTAAAGGGCCAGTAATATTTAATTACAATGCTGCCTATTCAGTATTTTTTTTTTTAACCATATCTGTATTGTGTTTGTAGTTTTTGTCTTGTGTCTGAATTACTCCTTAGATAATGACCATGATGATAGTAATGGCGGTCACTCAATATTCCAGTATATTCAAAATATCTGCATATACAGTAATAAAGTGTATCCTCTCTTATATATATATATATATATATATATATATATATATATATATATATATATATTTGGCGACAGCTTCTGTAGGACAGGGGACAATAGGGTGTGCCATATACAATGAGCAAGCAGATCACTCATAACTCTAGTCATTGTGATACCATAATATCATCTCCTGTCCAAGGTTACATTACAATATTTATGGGGTTCAGTCTTCCTGATGGGGGGCAATAACATTGTAAGCGTACACACAACATCTGACCTGAAAGAAGACTGAAGAGTCCACAAAAGCGACTGAACACAGGAGAGACAGGGGGTCTTGTATAATAATATAATAATAGGAAACAGACTAAAGAGGCTTCATTTCCACAGGGACCCATAACAAAACATGGAAGGAGGTCCCACTCAGCAAAGACCAGTTTACTAGACACATTTACTAAGACTGGTATGGGGCATAACTAACAGGGTAGCAGCGGTAGCGGCTGTCACAGGGCCTGGGAAATTAGGGGGCCCGCCTGTTTTTTTTTTTTTGTTTTTTTGTAACAGGCCGTTACCTGCTGCAGTAATCCCAGCATGTTTACTTACCGATCCTCGTTCCTGCTCACAGCCACCTGCACTTCCCCTTCTGCGAAGGCGGCTGTGAACAGGAGCGGAGATCGGTAAGGGAGTAGGCCCCAAACCCCACAAACACTGCTATCATTATACTCTGTGGTGTTTTCAGACCCCAGAATATAATGATCGCTGGGCCATGGAAGGTGCGGGAACATAAAAAACACTGTCATTTACCTGTCCTGGGTTTCGGCAGGCTTTGGGCCAGTTTGGTGATGTCACAGATGGGACCAGGCCGCGACGCCGGCCTGGATCAGGTGACGTCTGGTGCAATATTGAAGAGATCTGCAGGGAGTGCACCGGAGCCAGGGAGAAGTAAGTAAGTAAGTGTTTTTTATGTTTGTATCCTCCCCTGAGTCTCCGATCGTTATACTCTGGGGTCTGAAAAGACCACAGAGTATAATAAGTGTTCTTGGGTGGTCCACAACAGGGCAACAGTCTGTGTGCAGGGGCCACTATGAGGCATAGCACTGTGCAGGAATGCGGTTTGTGTGGGGTGGGGGTCAGGGGGCTTGGAGGGGCACAAGTCAAATGTTCGCCTTGGGGCCCTGTCATTCCTAGTTAAGCCACTGATTGGGACATAAATTACAAACAATGGTCTTCATTTACCAGATGCAAGCCCAGTCTTAGCACCTAGCTCTTTAGATTTGTAGCTTAGTAATTTCAGTAATAAACTTTATTACTAGAGCTTCCTTTACTTAAATAGTTTTATTTCCAGAAATGAAATCACTTAGGGCTCGTTCACATGGGGGGCGGTGGGGCAGATTTTGACCATATTTTGACTCGGGGAGCAAAGTCAAAATATGGTCAAAACCCACCTGTTATGATGTCGTGGTCGTGGCTTCCCCCACCCTGGAGTTGGCTTAAATGAATGGGCCGACGCCGGAGGTTGCGGCTGCCAGGCAGAAGCCGCGGCTCAGCAAGCCGCGGAATCCGCCTGAAGAAAGGGCAGCTCGCTTCTTTTTTTCTGCAGTTGCCTATAGCGGAAAAAAAGAATGCTAGTGGTCTCCATAGACCACCATTGTAAAGGGGCGGATTATGACGTGGATTCCGCTGTCAAAATCCGCCCCTTTGGCCCCTTGTCAACTAGCCCTTATACATTATTACATTATTCTAAATAGTTATGGGTCAATATTTTTTTTTTTTTGTAACAAAGATACAATTTCATTTTAAAAACATAACAGGTCTGTCATACATTCCGTCTGTTTCCCTTGGTGATGAGGATAGTTTATAGTCTAGATTTCATACAAGGACTATTTGAGCTGCCAATAACTAAATACCATGAACACACAGTAATTCACAATGATTGAAGGCTTAATTAAAAAGAGATGTAGTGCATCAGAAGATTTTCCCGCTGCCTCTTATCAAAGTTCAACAGCACCGTAGTACGGTTTTATTTTCACAAATAACGACATCACTTAGTGATGAGCTATGAAATGTTCCTGGAAGAATAATTAACCAATTGTCAATACGCTAACATACCATTCACTTTCATTGATAAGGTATGTGAACGATATCTCATAGATTGTAAGCTCTCCCCAATCTTGTTGTTGAGGTTCCTGGTAATTTGCACTCTCTTATTAAGTGTTCTAACTCATCCCTCCACTCCTCTCCCAGTGTGCTTGCTTATCCCTCTCACTATCTATACCATCTGTACTTTCAATATCGTATAGTCCCTAAACCTAACCCCTCATTCACATCTGCATTTAGTAATCCGTTTGGGGAGTCCACAAGGGGACTCCCTGAATGGACTACCGAACGCATTTGCAAGCGCTGTGCAGTAAAAGCACACGGACCCCCATATACTATAATTGGGTCTGTGTGCTTGCTGCGAGCTCTCCGCAGCGAACATGCGGAGAGGAAAGTACTTCACAATCTTCTTTCCTGTCCGCATGGCTCGTGCGGGCAGTGTGTGGCAAACCCCATTATAGTCTATGGGGTCCGTGTGCTTTTACTGCACAGCGCTTGCAAATGCGTTTGGTAGTCCGTTCGGGGGTCCCCATGCGGATTACCCGAATGGATTACCAAACATAAATGTGAACGAGGGGTAAGTCCCTGCTATAAACATGCCTCCAACCTTGAAGCTATCTTCTCCCCAGCAAAGCTGCACCTTCCCCATTGAGCTGCAGCCCATCCCAGCTGAATAGCTTGTAGCCAACACAAACAGACAAATTATCCAAGAATGCAAACCCCTTCACAAATTCTTGAGCTACTTAGTTACCTCCTCAAATCCCCCACTACCTCTCCTGTTTTGGCCAGTTTATCATTGCACACATGCTCATTGATTTTGTGTATGGTTGTTTTTTATATTGGTGATATTTTTAAGGCACCTTGATGCTTCATCTATGTATGTATCTTTCAAAGTGAATTCATGAAATATGAGATTATAGGAAGTATGCATTATTACACTATGGATGAGATATTTTTGAAACAAAGTAGACAACTCTATTTGAATAAAGATCTTTGGGCTATTAGATGTTTGGCTATACATACCCATTATTTTAAGTCAGCTTTACAGAATTGTTACTTTCCTTCTACTGAGACTCAGCCTCTCTGCTTTTGAATGCTAGTTCAAAGAGAAATCCAGCCTTAGGGCTTATTCACACGACTTTGCCAATTTTGCAAAGACCAGTGTCATTGAAAAACAACTGTTCATTAAGTCCCTGGACAGGATGTGAATAATCCTTTTAATCCATCTATTATAGCACCCATGTATAACAATGGGTCTATTCACATAGCTCTATGTCCATTCTGATGGGCAAAGATAGAAACACAGCAGTTTGTTTTACAGTCATTTAACATTTGTAAAAAATACATTAGTGGAGATGGAGATAGGTAAATTGGTTTAAGTGGGGAAACATCTAATCACTATTATTCAATGAATCTGTAGTTGAACAAGTTATCAGCCAATCAGAATTTCATCTGTGACTCTTTATGCCTTTTTTTAGGTGACAGCTCTATGCCTCCCAGAAATAGCATTAGATGTTGTGTGCCTTCCCATGGATGTACAGCTGTGTATTATAGCTCAGTTATTTTTACATAAGCTTTGCAATAATGGGGAAAAATTATTGAAAGAGGCCTAAAAGCAACCAATCACAATGTAGCTTTCATGGTTCAGGACCAGAATACAAAATGAGAAAAAAAAAATGCTCTTTGATTGAACAACTAAGGCCTGGTTCACATTTACGTTCAGTATTCCATTCTGGGAGTCCGCTTGGGGACCCACCAAAAGGAAACGCATTAAAAAGCGGTTAGCTAAGAAACCTACAGACCTCATAGACTACACTGTCTACCAGTAAGTATTTGGACACCCATGCAAATGAAGATACAGTATCTGCGGTCGTGATGTGTCACGCCTTCCACCGTTAAATTGGAAACAGCATTGGCATTAGTGCTTTGGTATTAGTTGAATGCAAGATGCCATGAAGTGCAGAGTTGTCCGATTTTGAGAAAGTGATAATTGTCAGGTACCACAGAAATGGTTGATCCTTAAGCGAACAGAATTACCCAAAATCAACAGTGGCCTATGTGATTACGAAGTGGAAGGTGAACGGTGATTGTCGGAATGTACCCGGAGTCGGCAGACCCCCGAAACTGGGAGATAGAGACCGACGAGTGCTGGCCAGAGAATCCGATGGCTCACATACACCAGGAGTTTCAACAGGCATCTGTGAGTATTGTACCAATCAATACCATCGATAAGGAAGTATCTGCTGGGTTCTACCAACTATTGAATATGAATAACTGTTGTTTTTCTATTCTACCACAGGTGTCCAAATACTTATTAGTAGACAGTATATAATGGGACCCTGATCATAAAGATGTGGAAGGAAAAGGTACATCAAATAGCCAGGTTTGAGGAATTAATAAGCTGGAAAGACAGAACCCATGATAAATATAACCAGACTTGGGCACCTTGGTGGTGCTATTGTGCCTAAGTATTACAGTCCTGAGTGCTTATCCACACATCATACTACTTCTATCCTTAATCCTACCTAATCCCCCCTTTCCTCTGCCAACTACGATGACATACAAAGAGTAATAATCATAATTAGAGAGGACAAAACACCATCAGACTGTTTACTAAAGATCCTCTCCATCCCTCCCCAACATCTTCTTACCTTTTGAATAATATGTGTTCCTTATCACTATTTCTGAGATGACTTTACTCAGGTACCCAATTGCTGTTTACTGTTCTTAAAATGTAACATTAACACTATTAGTTTTATCCTATTACAACTGTAACTGTTCTGACAGACCAACTTGACAATGTTAAATGATGTCAAAGACTCTAATTCACTCTCAGTTCCTTATTTACTGTGAACTGTATTCCTGTAAATGTTGTAAAATTCCAATAAAATAAGAATTGAAAAAAAAGAAAAGTGCTGCTTGCATCATTTGTGCAGATCCCGAAGTGGAAATCAGACAGATCCTATTATAGTCTATGGGGTATGTGTGGTTTCTTAGCTAACCCCTTTTTAATGCCTATAGGTTTCTGTTCGGGGGGGAGGGGTCCCCAAGTGGACTCCTACAACAAAATACCGAACGCAGATGTGAACCAGGCCCAAGACAGTTTTGCTTTTAGACCATTTTAATCAGTCTGCTTAAATGTGTTTTGGAAATACAGTTTGAATATCTTTTAATACATTCAGCTCTAATTGTGTTTCTACCATTCGATGCATATGAATATTCAGTTCAAGAAACCTTTCAAGGTGATAAGTGGTTCTTGCATTTAAATGTGTTTTACTAAGAAAAAAAATAACAGAACACAAAATACAAAATAAAACAATGCATACATTTAGGAAACTGTGCAAGTGTGTCATCTATTATTTATGATCTAGAAGAAAGGGCTCATACTTTGTAAAAAGTTTACTTTTTAACAAGCTAAAAAATATGCTGGTTCATTTGCAAATTATGAAACGCTGAGACATTTTCCTGGACTTTACTGGAACACTTGCATGGGGCAAAGGACCTGACAATTGCTGTTTTGGCTTTCACAGTATGCGTCCCAATGCTGGAGAAACTAAGAGCATTGGTATCCCTCCATTGTCAGAAGGGTGGACCTGCCTAGCATCATCGCTGGACTATGAGGAGTGCCCCCTGACGGTACTTTTCAATAGACTTGTACTGTCACTGGGGGGCGCTCCTCACAGTGATACTGAGCTGTAAGCCCACCTTTCTAACATTGGGAAGATATCGACTGCAAAACTAATGGTACCGATATCTCCAGCACTTGGGCACATACCAGGAAAGCTGAATTCAGCGAACTGTCGGCTTTCTAGCAGCATACAATATCCCACATCTATGAGGACATGAAAGGTCCTCTTTAAAAATACACTGCATTGTCCCTTTTTTTTCAAACTTTTAAAAATTTTAAAATCTACAAAAAGTAACCCATTTTGGGAGGGCATGCCTGTCACAGATTTTTCTTGCACAAACAATGGTTATAACTTATTACCCCAATTTGAAGTGAGTGCAACAGGTTTGTACTTTTTAGCTACATAAAAATTATTTCTGAAGACTTGCTCAGAGATTCCTCATAAGTAGTGGCAAACATGATGATTTCAGAGGTCTGTCACTTATAAGCTGGCAAGATTTTCAGATAAGTCTAGTTTATTAAATTAAGTAATTCTGGATCAAAACGGAATTCACTTTTTTTTTTTTTTAAAAAATGTTGCTGTTTTCTGCCTGAACCTCTCTAAAGTTCCTGCCAATAGGTCTCTCCCTCCTAGAAAATTTGCTGTTCAGTCCCTGTTACTAGGGAAAGTTTGTCCATAGATACATCAAGCATAAATTTGGCTGTCCGGGGGAGATTAAATTGACTTACCTGAGCCGGCAGATGATGGTGGACCTGTGGGTTTCAGTCTATCACGACCCACAGATCATGTGATCAGAGGCAGCACTCTGACTCCCTGAGTCACTCCATCATCTCCTTCCCTGATGTCTCAGGTAATTAATTGCCTGTGCTATGGGACTGGCTGATTACAGTAAAGTCAGCCCCACAGGGCCATTAATTAGTTACCTGTGAGATCAGGGAAGAAATGGTGGAAATGCAACTAAGGTATCAGAGCGCTGCTTCTAACCACATGAACCAGTGATTGAGACAATTCCTTTAAGATAGGCTTCATTGTAAATAAAGAAGGAACTGTTTTTTTCCTCACAGCCTCCACACATCCGCAATCAGCTTTCTCTGTGCACTGGACTGAACATTCTGCACAGCTTACAATACTTACCTGTCCTGGATTCTGTCACCTGGCCCAGCTGGACCTGCATGGGGACCCCCCAAATGGACTACCGAATACATTAGCAAGCGGTGTGCAGTGAAAGCACATGGACCCCATAGACTATAATGGGGTCATTGTGCTTTCCGCACGGTCTCCACACGGAACATGTGGACAGAAAAGTAGTTCACGATCTATTTACCTGTTCGCATGACTCGTGTGCAGACCGTGTGGAAAGCACACGGACCCCATTATAGTCTATGGGGTCCATGTGCTTTCACTGCCACCGCTTGCTAATGTGTTCGGTAGTTCCCAGAACGGATTACTGGCGTAGATGTGAATGAGGCCTGAAACGTTTAGAAGCGAACAAATCACTTTTCATTCATGTAAAGTTAAATACTTGTCTCTCTTCTGGAATCTTCCCATCCTCCTTCAAGCATGCTGTTATAATCCCGCTACTGAAAAAACCCTCCCTGGACTCATCCTGTGCTGCTAACTATCGACCCGTCTCTAACCTCCCCTTCATCTTTAAACTTTTGGAACGCCTGGTTTATTCTCGGTTAATCCGTTATCTCTCTGCTAACTCTCTGCTTGACCCCTTACAATCTGGTTTCCGCGCTCTGCACTCTACTGAAACAGCTCTCACAAAAGTCTCTAATGATCTACTAAAGGCTAAATCCAATGGTGACTTCTCTCTTCTTATTCTTCTGGACCTCTCTGCAGCTTTTGACACTGTTGACCATCAACTTCTCCTCACTATGCTCCGCTCAGTCGGCCTCAATGACACTGCGCTCTCCTCTTATCTCTCAGACCGCACTTTCAGTGTATCATTTGCGGGCTCTGTTTCCTCCCCTCTTTCCCTTGCTGTTGGGGTTCCTCAGGGCTCGGTCCTCGGCCCCCTGCTCTTTTCTCTCTACACAGCCCCCATTGGACAAACCATCGCCAGATTTGGCTTCAGGTACCATCTTTATGCTGATGACACCCAATTATACACATCTTCCCGTGACATCACCCCTGCACTCATACAGAACACCAGTGACTGTCTCTCTGCTGTCTCTAATATCATGTCCTCGCTCTATCTGAAACTAAATCTCTCTAAGACTGAACTACTACTGTTTCCACCATCTAACAGATCTGTCCCTGATATATCCATTGCAGTCTCAGGCCTTACTATAACTCCTAGGCAGCATGCCCGCTGCCTTGGGGTCATATTTGACGCAGACCTTTCCTTCACCCCTCATATTGAATCACTCGCACGTTCATGTCACCTCCACCTCAAAAACATCTCCAGAATACGCCCTTTCCTTACCAGAGATACACTAAAGACACTTATTGTCTCTCTGATTCATTCTCTCCTTGACTACTGTAACTCCTTACTAATCAGTCTTCCCCTCACTAAACTCTCTCCTCTACAATCTATTCTGAATGCAGCAGCCAGGCTCATCTATCAGGCTAGACGCTACAGCGATGCCTCCGGTCTGTGCCAGTCACTACATTGGCTGCCTATTCATTATAGAATAAAATATAAAGTTATTACTCTCATCCACAAGGCTCTCCATAATGCCGCACCTCCCTACATTTCTTCCCTCATCTCTGTCTACCGCCCAACCCGTGCTCTCCGCTCACTCAATGACCTAACACTTACATCCTCTATTATCAGAACCTCCCATGCTCGTATACAAGACTTCTCCCGAGCTGCACCACTTCTCTGGAATGCTCTACCCCGGACAATAAGATTAACTCCCAACTTCTACAGTTTCAAACGCAAACTAAAGACGCATCTTTTCAGACAAGCCTATCACAATTCCTAATGCACAAAATTGTCTGAACACTGTATAAGCAATGCCGCCCCTGCTACCTCTTGTGTCACCCCCTCTACCTCATAGATTGTAAGCTCTTTTGAGCAGGGCCCTCAGTCCCATTGTGTGAAATGACGTTCTTTGTTATGTATGTCTGTATCTGAACCCTATAAATTGTACAGCACTGCGGAATATGTTGGCGCTATATAAATAAAATGTATTATATTATTATTATAAATTTGCCTCCAGTCTTCTGATCTACTGCCTTTATATGTCGGCATCATCTTTTTGGTTAGTAGTGCCTCTACATTTTCCTTATGTTTGTGGATTTACTTTTATTGAATGCATTTCCCCCATAAGCAATAACATCTCCAGAGAACTTACATGTTCTTCAAATATCTTTTTCTTGATGAAATTAACAATCCTTCACAACATATGACTTTGTACAATGCAGAACTTCTAATGGATTACAAGTAATATGTCAATGTGTGAAAAGATTAATAATGAATTGTGCTTTCTGCAGATACTTTTATTTTTGATTATCAATGGTGCTACTTATCTGAATGAAAAACATGTATGCATGGTCATTTTTTCATTGTGGTCAATGACAATTACAGGGTTGTACTGTTTGGCTGTATTGTGACACAAAACAATTTCTAACATGTTTTAATTAAAAATTAGAGATGAGTAAAGCTTGCAAAATTGTTTTTGGTGAATATTCAGGAAGTGTTACTATACTCTGAGGTCTCTTCAGAGTATAGTTAGTGGAGGCCCAAGAAGAGGTTTGGAAAACCATCCTAGGTTGTGGACAGTTCGCCAAAAAGATCATCCTGTTTTTCTCATTCCAATGATAGACACCCTCTCAGTGATACTCATACAGTGCAGCCACATACAGTGTAACCATTCTTGGTTTCAGTGATAAATTAGATTCACAGGTATAAACACTAGGAAATGATCATTTGAACTGATGAAGCCAAGTAAGTGGCAAAAAATCCGGTACTATTCCGTTATCGGGCCAGCAGCAGCGCATTTCAGCACCAGCTTTCGGGACAGCAGTTCAGTTCAGCAGCGGGAATTACAATGACATCCGAGGACTGCTGGCCCGATGCTTGTGCCCAGTAGCCAGTACATCAATGACCCCCCCTCCATCTCCTCCTCCTTCCAGTGCTGCCCCCCAGCTCTCCTTACATCTACCCCGTACCCTCTCCCCGCCACATGACTAAGCCGATGCTGGCCCGATGATAGAGGCCGTGCTTGTGTGTAGTAGGCAGTACATCGATCGATGCCCTCATCCTCCTCTTCCTTCCAGTGCTGCCCCCCAGCTCTTCTTACATCTGCCCCGTACCCTCTCCCTGTAATAGGCCTCACCGTAAATCTTGAGCAATGAATGCTACTAGATAGCCGCCGGACGCTGCAGAAAGTTTGTCCCTCCGGCTCGCTGTAGCTCACCGTTCCTATAGTCGGCGTGTTTCTTGTCAGGGCCTGGATTGAGCCCCGGTGTCTTTCCTTTCGGTCTCGGTACTAGCGCTGAGGTGAGGCCTAGTCGTGTGGCGGGGAGAGGGTACGGGGAAGATGTAAGGAGAGCTGGGGGGCAGCACTGGCAGGAGGAGAAGGATGGGGGAGGGGGGTCATCGATGTACTGGTTACTGGGCACAAGCATCGGGCCAGCAGTCCTCGGATGTCATTGTAATTCCCGCTGCTGAACTGCTGTCCCGAAAGCTGCTGCTGAACTGCGCTGCTGCTGGCCCGATAACGGAATAGTACCAAAAATCCTTAAGACTTCTAAAACACATTCTAATTGATTAGACTGGCTTCTATTAGATATCCATATAAAAGACTGAGTAATCTCATTACCATATGTATATGGTCTCAAATCCCTTCTAAGGACTTCAATTAAGAATTGAGTCAAGAGGTGTTGGGGTTCACACCTTGATCAAAGGCAAAAATCAGGTTGGTTGCAGGAATCTCACACAAATTGACACCTGCCTTCAAGAAGTCATTTAACATCAAGTGTGAGGAAACAAGTAGCAGCTGTGCAATGGTGTCTGCTGAACATCCCTACATACTACAAGCAGTGGCATGTATAACCAAGTCATATTTGTATCCTCACCTTTAATAAGATGTCCACTTTCTACAATATCTGCTGAGTGAGCAAGTCAACAGATCAACAACTGACAAGTCAATGACAATTACTGAATACATTTTAAAATAATTTTACTGTCAAATCAACGTAAAAGCAAGTGAGCATAAAACAGCTACAACAGTAAATCATTCAAGACGACAGCAATAACTAAAGTCACAAACTAAGGGCCCTATTTGATGGACCGATATTATTGCCAACTAGTCAGATCATTGGATTTTTTATGCAGTCTAAGGGTGCATTCAGACTACGTAACGCCGGGCGTGTATGAGAGCCGTACACGCCGGCATTACGGCAGACTGCCGAACACTTCCCATTCACTTCAATGGGAGCGCTCGTAAACGCCGCTGTTACGAGCGCTCCCATTGAAGTGAATGGGAAGTGTTCGGCAGTCTGCCGTAATGCCGGCGTGTACGGCTCTCATACACGCCCGGCGTTACGTAGTGTGCATGCACCCTAAGACTGGGGTCCAACATTGTGTAAATGCCGCAGCAAACACCGCAGCGTTTTACAGCACCTGTAAAATGGATGGGATTCTGCTTAATCCATCCACACATTCCAGAAAAATATCTACAGTGTAAATAATGCAACTTCAAAAACTGTAGTCAATTTTCATGTCAATTATACATACGGAAATGCTGGCGTTTTCCGTATACATATAATAAAGACAGAAAGTCCACAGAGGAAATCTCTGAAGGTTTTCTGTGAAAAGTGGAGCTTTTTAGTTGTGCCTCGCTACATGGGGCAAGGGCCAGTTTTAGATAAACTGTGGCCCTAGGCAAAATTAAAAGCAGGGCCCCAAATGCTGATACACCAGCATGCCATCATAATGACTCCCCCCTTTCTTCCTCCAAAACAGTAACAACCACCCTTTCTTATGCCCACACACAACGCACAATTCAAATAATCACCTTTGTACTGCCTAAAAGATTTTCGCACCCCCTCATCAATTATTATAGCACCTCCTTATAAATATTAGTCCCTGCTTATAAAGAGTGCCCCTAACTAAACATTGATAACCTCCTTAGCAAAGGTCATCAATATCACATCTGTCAGTGTGAAACTCAAACCCTTTACAAACCCAAGATTTGCTACAGAAAAGTGGCCTAAGATACAGTCCTATGAAAAAGTTTGGGCACCCCTATTAATCTTAATCATTTTTTGTTCTAAATATTTTGGTGTTTGCAACAGCCATTTCAGTTTGATATATCTAATAACTGATGGACACAGTAATATTTCAGGATTGAAATGAGGTTTATTGTACTAACAGAAAATGTGCAATATGCATTAAACCAAAATTTGACCGGTGCAAAAGTATGGGCACCCTTATCATTTTATTGATTTGAATTCCCCTAACTACTTTTTACTGACTTACTGAAGCACAAAATTGGTTTTGTAACCTCAGTGAGCTTTGAACTTCATAGCCAGATGTATCCAATCATAAGAAAAGGTATTTAAGATGGCCAATTGCAAGTTGATCTCCTATTTGAATCTCCTCTGAAGAGTGGCATCATGGGCTACTCAAAACAACTCTCAAATGATCTGAAAACAAAGATTGTTCAACATAGTTGTTCAGGGGAAGGATACAAAACGTTGTCTCAGAGATTTAACCTGTCAGTTTCCACTGTGAGGAACATAGTAAGGAAATGGAAGACCACAGGGACAGTTCTTGTTAAGCCCAGAAGTGGCAGGCCAAGAAAAATATCAGAAAGGCAGAGAAGAAGAATGGTGAGAGCAGTCAAGGACAATCCACAGACCACCTCCAAAGAGCTGCAGCATCATCTTGCTGCAGATGGTGTCACTGTGCATCGGTCAACTATACAGCGCACTTTGCACAAATAGAAGCTATATGGGAGAGTGATGAGAAAGAAGCCGTTTCTGCAAGTACGCCACAAATAGAGTTGCCTGAGGTATGAAAAAGCACATTTGGACAAGGCAGCTTCATTTTGGAAACAAAAATTGAGTTGTTTGGTTATAAAAAAAGGCGTTATGCATGGCGTCCAAAAAGAAACAGCATTCCAAGAAAAACACATGCTACCCACTGTAAAATTTGGTGGAGGTTCCATCATGCTTTGGGGCTGTGTGGCCAATGCCGGCATCGGGAATCTTGTTAAAGTTGAGAGTCGCATGGATTCCACTCAGTATCAGCAGATTCTTGAGAATAATGTTCAAGAATCAGTGACGAAGTTGAAGTTACGCCGGGGATGGATATTTCAGCAAGACAATGATCCAAAACACCGCTCCAAATCCTCAGGCATTCATGCAGAGGAACAATTACAATGTTCTGGAATGGCCATCCCAGTCCCCAGACCTGAATATCATTGAACATCTGTGGGATGATTTGAAGCGGGCTGTCCATGCTCGGCGACCATCTAACTTAACTGAACTTGAATTGTTTGTCCAAAATACCTTTATCCAGGATCCAGGAACTGATTAAAAGCTACAGGAAGCGACTAGAGGCTGTTATCTTTGCAAAAGGAGGATCTACTAAATATTAATGTCACTTTTCTGTTGAGGTGCCCATACTTTTGCACCGGTCAAATTTTGGTTTAATGCATATTGCACATTTTCTGTTAGTACAATAAACCTCATTTCAATCCTGAAATATTACTGTGTCCATCAGTTATTAGATATATCAAACTGAAATGGCTGTTGCAAACACCAAAATATTTAGAACTAAAAATGATTAAGATTAATAGGGGTGCCCAAACTTTTTCATAGGACTGTAAATAATAAATATGGGGTCTGACTGTGTCCTGCCCCTACAACCATGCTCTTTGGAAGTGCTGGAGATAGCAGAGTACAGTGCTCTGTTATCTTTGGTACTCCCATAGAGAATGAATGGAGCAGCAGTGTACATGCTTGTCTTTCTGCTCTATTAGAATGAGGAAATCAGACCCCCTTCTGAGAAAGTAATCACAAGTTATCTTAGGTTCACATCTACATTCTTGTTTCCATACAGGAGGGGGAGGGGTCTGATAAGGGATGCAGTGGGAGTTTATCATGTAACACCCCTTTCACTTTTTCTCTTTAGAGGGACCTAAACAGGAATGGAAAGGAGTCTGTACATATTATTATTATTATTATTATTATTATTATTATTATTATTATTATTATTTATATAGCACCATTAATTCCATGGTGCATTACATTTGAGGGTTCACATACAGTACACAATATACAAACGAATATGATACTAACAATGACCGACTGGCACAGTGGGATAGAGGGCCCTGCCCGCGAGGGCCTACAATCTATGAGGGAGAGGGGTAGAGACAGAAGGTGAGGGGAGAGGCTGTTCAGATGGTGGTGTGGTGACAGTAGTATTATTGGGGGTTGTAGGCCTTCCTGAATAGGTGAGTCTTCAGGGCCTTCTTGAAGCCTGTGATTGTGGGGGTCAGTGTTATATGTCTTGGTAAGGAGTTCCAGAGTATGGGGGATGTACGAGAGAAATCTTAAAGATGGTTGTGTGAGGAGCAGATGAGAGTGGAGCGGAGTAGACGGTCTTTGGAGGATCGGAGGTTACGTGTGGGCAAGTAGCGTGAGATTAGGTTGGAGACATATGGAGGGGACAGGTTGTGGATGGCTTTGTATGTCAGCATTTGTAGCTTGAATTCTATTCGCTGGCTAATGGGTAGCCAGTGAAGGGATTGGCAGAGGGGAGCCGCCGATGAGGATCGGGGGGTGAGGTGAATTAAGAGAGCAGCGCAGTTTAAGGTGAACTGTAGGGGGGAGAGGGTGTTAGCTGGGAGTCATGCAGAAAGGTGTTGCAGTAATCTAAGCGGGAGATTATAAGGGCATGGATGAGCATCTTAGTTTCAGGGGTGAGGAAGGAGCAGATTTGATGGATGTTCTTGAGTTGGAGGTGGCAAGAAGGATTTGAACATGCGATTTGAAGGATAGATCGGAGTCCATGGTTATCCCATGACATCGGACCCATGGTACAGGGGTGAGAGTGGTTCCATTAACTTTGATAGATGGGTCAGGTGGAGGGGCCATGCGAGGTGGGGCGAAGATGATGAACTCTGTTTAATCCATGTTGAGTTTGAGAAAGAAAGAGGAGAGAAAGGAGGCTACAGCCGCTAAACAATTTGGAACTCTGGCCAACAGAGAGGTAATGTTTGGTCCAGTGAGATATATTTGAACTCTGGACGCAGATCTGAGTTGAAATAGGACATACAATGACTTCTGTGGGCGCCAGGGGGCCGGCAAACGGTGGCGGGCCAAAAACCGGGCCCCCCCCCATTTTTCAATTTGGCCGGGTCCCTGATGCCAGTAGCAGTAGTACTGGCCTATCGGCGGCCCTGTTGGGGCGTCTATTGGAGAGGAGAGGGCAGAGAAATTCAGCAGGTTGTGGTCAGAGAGTGTGGACGGAGAGTTAGAGAGGCTGCATATGGAGCAGAGGCGGGTGAATATGAGGTCTAACGTGTGTCCCTTTGTGTGGGTGGCAGAGGAGGACCATTGGGAGAGACCAAAGGAGGCAGTGAGGGACAAGAGACTGGATGCAGGGGGGGTGAGGGGGTGGTCTGTGTTAATGGGAAGTTGAAATCGCCCATGATGATGGTGGGGGTGTCTGTGGATAGGAAGTGTGTGAGACAGGTCTTCCCTTCTTCCCCTAAACTTTGATCCCTTTTTTCTTTATCTTAATTATAGCTCACCTAGTGAAACTTCAGTAATAATGGAGAACTTCTGTTGCCAGCTATGGACTGTTTATACACAACTAGAATGACAACACTGCATGTTACTGTGTTTGTCTCCCCTTAATAACACGTTGTGACTATAATTAATATGTAATATGGTCACAATTTGATCTACTCCTTCTCATTGTATCATGTCATCACATATGCAGTCAGATGCTGAGTTAGCATCCTTTCCAAAGTGGATGTCTTAGTGTCCATTCTCCCAGGAACCATAGTATAAACCTCACCATGGACCTCCGTATCCCTTTCCCCAATATATCTTTATTCCTGCAGCAAGGTCTCACCATTAACCCCTTGATTCATACCTGGCACTGATGCAGAGGGTCCATAGGAAACAGTGACTTATCCTCATCACTTCATCCTTATATTTTCAGGTTAGATATGCTGCTGCTGACAAAAAGTGTGATCATTATGAGCTAATTATTTGCAGCGCTTTTCTCTCCGCATTTTTCAAGCAGAGAGGGGAAAGGAATCCCCGTACGGAGTAGCCGGCTACTCTAAGTACTGGAGCTCACCATCAGAGCTCCAGGAAATGCAGTTGTTACTGCAATATTTTTTTTATTTTTTTGAGGCTAATGGCATCAGATTTATTTGCTGCTGATGGACTCTGCTTAAAATATAGTGCAGGGGGAAACACGCTGAGAAATAACTATCTGTTTAAGCAGAATATGCTTAGCAGACAGAGCCTTCTTATAGCACAGAGATGCATTTCTTTTGTCAAGGGGTAGACAGCTAATATATACTCATTATATGGTGGATGAGGAGTTCGTCTGATGTGTGCAGAGTTTGGGCCACTGGGTGGATACGTTTGGGACTGCACTGACATTTGCTCGATTTATCCCTGGAAGGTCCTATTCTATATATATATATATATATATATATATATATATATATATATATATATATATATATATATGACACTAGACTAGAAGGTGTATCTGGCTAAGTGCAGAACCATTTGGTGACATACTCAGCAGTGACCCTAGCACCCATCTGTTGCAGTGACTATAGCACCCTCTGGATGGTAGTAGTCATGTTTTGAGACTATGGTACATATGTGAGTGACCAGAGTTTACATTAGATCAAGGAAAGAAGGATAGTATATACCTCTGATTATCCCGATATGTGTTTCTCATTCATTCTATGAACCTGAAGGGGATAAATTAGGGGGTATTATAACTCTCTTATGACCTACTCTGAGTCTAAATAGTACTGTCTATATCTACTTACCCCTGAGACTTTTATATATTTTTCAGTGAATGCCCTGAGTACAATTTTAATTTAGCATTAATAAAGGGTAAGTTTTAACACTTTGTAAGTTGACCAAGATTTCCTGTGAAACTTGGTCCCCTACTGAGCAGTTATAGTAACAATAAATCAAAGTGTGTTATTGGGGCCATCTACATCAACATGCCCCCAGGTAAGGAGAATTACCCTGGGATATGGATGGGAACAGGTAGCAATGTGGCTATTGAAACATTGGTGTAAAATGTGACACCCTAACAGGATTAGAGAGATGTCTGTGAGCCCCCTCCCCTCAAATCAGACTGGGCAGGAGAAGAGGAGGAGCATGAGCCTGAGCCCTGTATAACTCACCTCAGGTTACTAAGAGTTTCAGTTGCAATTACTACAGCAGGGTTATGACAAGTATAGGGCTGCTCTACTGCTGCTACTAGTAGTGCGCCCCCAGTGGTCGTGCACCATAGTCTTATCCTAGCTCTTCCTAACTGGACTCCGCTGCCTGTAATAACCCTCTCACTACTGTATACTGGTGTGACAGTTCTACAGCCTGCACTGTGCCATGGGCGTGCTCGCCTGGATCCTCGCCCTCATCTCTGGTTGGACTTTATATGAAAAGTTCCCATTGTCTCATGGCATAGACAATCAATATTCCCATTATGAGACCGAACCTGAGGTCATTGACTACAAGGATCCTTGTAAAGCTGGTGAGTTCCCATATTTCTCATTCAGGTCTGTAATCTTGGGCACCAGGGAAGGGCTTGGTGGTGTATTTGACAGTTATTTGTTAAATGTAATTCTTTAAGTTGTCCTCTTCTGTGAAATTGTTAAAAAAAAAACTTTATATATTATTATTATTTATTTATATAGCACCATTAATTCATGTTGCCTTACATTTGAGGGTTTACATATGGTACACAAAATATACAAACAGATATAATAATAACAGTGACTGACTTGCACAGTGGGATAGAGGGTCCTGCCCACAAGAGCTTACAGTCTATGAGGGATAGAGACTGAAGGTGACTACTACAGTCCTAGTCATATCTTTTTGGGAAGGTTGGGTGAAAGGTGAATTGGTATCACCACAGCTCTCAAAGGGGGTCTTATCCAACTTTCCTAGACCTACGTGTATCTGCTTCTGCAGATCTGTAGAAGTGGGGGATATATTGCTGCATATGTGTATAGATATGGTGTTCTGGAGCCTGGGAAAGTTAAGTGACAACTTAAAGGGGGCTGTGATGATGATCATAGGAGTTGACACCCAGCTATTTAGGGATCAAATACAGGTCTAACTTTTGCAGAAGAGGATGAAACAAGGTGTTATAGTCTTCTTCAGACATAATCAATTTGGGGTATTATATTACTTGTGTTATTATAATCAACATATCACATTTTATCACTTCTACTGTACATAATAAGACATGAGTTTTCCATCCTTGATCCTATGTCCATAGATACAGTAAAGTGGGGTTTATTATTAGAGATGAGCGAGTACTGTTCGGATCAGCCGATCCGAACAGCACGCTCCATAGAAATGAATGGAAGCACCTGGTACTTCCGCTTTGACGTCGGCCGGCTGCTTAACCCCCCGCGTGCCGGCTGCGTCCATTCATTTCTGTGCGAGCATGCTGTTCGGATCGGCTGACCCGAACAGTACTCGCTCATCTCTGTTTATCATATGTAGTAGAGCTGAGCTCAGATAACACAATAGCATTGCTTTAACTCAGATGGTTATTATAATGTGCAAATAATAGTCACAATAACTTAAAACATATTCAGCACTGCTCCATCTGTATGCACAGTGTGCTTACTACCTGAGAAACTATTACTATGACTGAGAGGATTCCCCTTTGTTTATTAACATGTCATATCCTATCCAAGGCTTCACTTTTAGGAGAAAGAGGAGGAAGAGGAGAATCTATATCCTTCCTTTCTCCTCTGTATTACCCCCCTTACGCATTTGCGAAGGTCTGCAGTTTCCTTGCTGTCTCTACTGTACTAACAGCCTGGGGTCCTGACTGTGGACACATGCCATATTGTTCCTATAAATTCTTCATAAACTTTACTATAGATTACGAGCCAGTGATATTTGTATTCGTTATTGTGTTGGGCAACTACAATGGGATTTACCCAAAATGACATTTCTCACAAAGACATACATCCCTGGATCATTCAGGTGCCCAAGAACAGGTCCCGTTTATGTATTGCAGGGGGATTTTAATACTTTATCAGAATTATTGTGGTTCAGCGCAGAAGGTGCTTACAATATTTTTGGTTGCATGCAAATTTTAAAACCAAAAGAATCTGAATGTAAAACATCTATAGCACCTTCATAAAATATTTGCTTGTGGACTTTTTTGATCTAAAAAGCCCCTCAAATCCCTTTATACTAGTAATAGATTAATATTGATGCTCAGCACGTATCTATAGCCTGACTTGTATGTGAAGCCATAGACATGACTATAGTTCTTCTTGTCTGACTGCAATGTTTGGAACTCTAACCTTCATGTCTCTGATGAGCATCACTTTCTATTCTATTAATATGAATTGTGTCAGAAATAAATATACACAATATACAGTAGTTTTGGCAAAGTTTACTTAAAATTATGATGAATATATCCAGTGGTAATGTTGTGCCAATGTTATGAGTTGCTTTGACTAGAATTCACCCCAGGATTGGGCATGATAAATTAGGAAAAAATATTTCAAGTTAAATTTAACCTTTGCTGGTGGTTAAATGGAGTAGAGGAGTCAAAGTCACTAACTGATATGCTAGGGAAGATAAAGGGGGTTATTAGCTAACACTTAAGGTGCACATACAAAAAGTCCATAATTGGTGTTTGTACACAATACTATAGGCCATAGGGAATTAATACAGTATTATACCATGTGGGGAGAATTATACTGTATGGAAGGGCACCAACATGACACAAAAAAAAAAAAAAAAAAAAAAAAAAAAAAATATATATATATATATATATATATATATATATATATATAGTATATTATAGTGTTTTATACATGACTGTTATTACTTGCTAATTCTCCAAAGACAAGTCTATCTTCCGTTTTTCACGGTTTATATTTTTATGTCATCAATTTCTGCGATATATCAGCAAGACACTGTCCCCAAAAATGGCAAGCACCTAGAACTTTTAAACCAACTGAAAGGTATATAAAGGTATACGGCTAAAGACCCACATAGGGGGCCGAAGCAAAAAGAAATAGTCATGCCAAGGCAGCAACACATCTCAGTTTTTTTTCACAGAGAGTCCGCAAAAGTATTTGTTGGAGTATTTGTTAGTCTGAAAACACTCCAGAGTATAATGATCAACTTTTCAAGCGGACAGCAAAATCCAACATGTAGGGTTTTGCTGTCCACTTGAAAAGTCGGACATCTTTGGGAACGGACACTTAAGGACAGACACAGACCGTAAAAGAACGCACCCGATATCCATTTAAATCAAAGCAAAATGTCACGGACACAGCTAGTGTCCGATGCTAATGTCCGCGCAAGATTTTGAACGGACATTAGCAGCGGACACTAGCTGTCGGACACCGTCGGTAGTATGAACGCTCCCTTAGACACTGGCAATTTTTACGCCCATCTTATTTCATGCCCAAACAATCTGTGGGTATAAGTAGTGTTAAGCTAGGTTCACACTAGCGTTCAAGTCTCTGTTGTTTGGATCCGCATGGGAACCTGAAAGACAGGAGAGCCTGTTTGCTTAAAAAGCAGTTACCCATGGAACCCATAGACTATAATGAGGTCCTCCAGGTTTCTGCTGGTTTTATACTGAAATCGGCGGTGAGAAAGTCTTCCTCCTTGCAGGAGTTCTCTCCGGTGATTTGGGACAGAACGTGCGACAGAGTCTCCGATCGAGATGTGAACCTAGCCTTAGTTTGTACAGTATACTGAAAAGAAGATAACGTAAGTCTGAGCTTGTATATCAAGGCACTTGGTTTCTTTTTAATAATCTTAAGAGTTTATAGTTGGCGTCCATTTTCCTTTTTCTTAATATTGGCATATTGTAACTATATAACTCCTGCTGCAGTGAGCCAGTGATTTATGAAGCGGCTCAGGCACCAAAATAGAAATCTGTGACTTCCTCTACATCTCATGCCAGTAAACTCTTATATGATTTTCATCCCATATTCCAAAGACATACTGATAGGGAAAAATGTACATTGTGCGCTCTATGTGGGGCTCACAATTTACAAAAAAAAAAAAAAAAAATGATCGCAGTGGAGATCCTTAGACCCAATACACTTAGTTTTTTTCTTGTTGGCCAGCACTAGAGCTGGCCAAGATTTGTCTTTGGAATACAGACTGGAGTTAATAGAGGACTCTGCATTATGTTTAGCCTAATTCCTCTCTCCTGTAATTTGGCTTAATCAAGCAAATGTCAAGTCTCTAAAGCAAATACCTTTTGTTTCATTGCAAATCAATTAAAAAGTGTAATTTGAAGATATTTAGGAGTTTTCTGAGCCCTGATCTGGTTGTCTTATCTATAAATAGGTAAACAAACCATAATCTCTGCTGGTTGTGCAAATAGTGCCTGCTGGGTGGAATTAACATCCCTGCATGGCAGACTTAATGACTTAATCTAACATGATTGTGGTAGAGTCAGGAAAGATCTACCTAATGAACATATCCTTAGTTTGTAGCATTCACCATGAAAGACAAATGTTGGAGGACAAATAAATGGTCTGAGGCATGGTTCACATCTGCGTTCGGTATTCCGTTCGGGGAGTCCGCTTGGGGATCCCCCTAACAGAATACCAAACACATTAAAAAGCGGTTAGCAAAGAAACCACACGGTCCCCATAGGCTACAATGGGATCCATATGTTTTCCAAGCGGTATTCACACGAATCATGCAGAGAGAAAAGTCCTGCTTTTACGCTTTTCTCTCTGCAAGTAGAATGGAGAATGGAATCGCTGTATGGTAGTGTGACCGTACTCTTAGAGGAATAATGACTGAGGAGTGGACTTTTCATCTAAGTTGCTGTTTCTTGGCATACCCACAAGTAGAAAGATAATTGGTTCAAGCTCGGTCATGACCATAGCTAGTATATTATTTTTAATGAGAAACATATTGTATGCTACATATTGTAAAGCAAATTGAACTAGCTACATGTCTACTAACCACACTATGCAATAAGTACACAAGTGGGGGTTGTAAAAAAAAAGTTTCTTTTTCCAATGTACGGTACTTTAGAAGAAAACACTCATCCTTTTAGCAACTGTTAAAGTGGTATAAGTTTACTTTGCTAAGACACTAATGAAATTTGTTTTTCATTAGAGACAAGGGTTTTTTCCATTGTGGTAACCTTATTGTTCCCAGTAAGGGGATTAAGTATTTCAGCTCATCTCTACTGCTTAACCTGTGAATGCTGGTCTAGAGACATTGGGCCTTGTATGCAAATCTGCTACTGTCCTGCTTTGATCTCTTTCAACATCCATGGTAAATTAATTGTTCCCTCTTCGCACCTATGTGTTTGGAACAGGCACAGTTGCTTTCAGGAAATTATACTATTACTCAAGGCAAAATCAGTTTTTTGTTCCAAGTAATTTGGGGTATTAACTCATTAAAGCATTTGAATAGCTTTAGACTGATCAGGATGTGTATAGATAGGTAAATTACTGCATCCATCTAACAAATTAACAACCTACTTTCTCACTCTCCTTATATGGGAACGTCATACGTATGTTAAAGGAAGCATCTTGTGGGACAAACCAATTATTCTAATGAGAACAACCTATAGTGTTACACAATTACAGAAGTAAGATGACCGATTACTCTAATGTAGCTATTACAATTGATCAAACTGGTCTGGTAACAATGAAGATAGTTCATGTACTGGAACTGGAAGATAGTTCATGTAACAGCCAACTGCAGCATATACAGTCCTACTAGATACTGTAGAAGGAAAATTTTAAACATGGTCGACATTCCCAGATGACAGTCTGAACAAAATTTTAACCTGGATGCCTTTCTTGATGAGAAAAATATAACAGGTTATGAACTTAGAGTTTAAGGACACGTTGATCCAGGGTTTTTATACTGACTGCCAGATTGGAGTCGGGAAGGAATTCTTTCCCTGAAATGGGGCAAATCTCAAGATAGGCTCAACTCTAATTACAACATCTACATTTGTAATTTATTAAATTTGGTCATTTTTTGCATATTGTGCAGATGATTTAGTTCATTTGTGCCCCAAATGTTTGCTTTTGAGGAGTCACCTGTTAATGTGCCAATAATTACTTTGTGCTTGCCTTAAACTGTTGACATATCAGCTTGTAATTGAGAACCAAGGTGACATAATGATTATTTACCTAGATTAAATTACCAGGTAAGAAGAGGATTAGAGTTCTACATTGTTAAATGCATTATATAAGGAACTGTGAATTTTATTTTATTTTTTTGCTTTTCTGCCATAAAAGGGGTTTGTCCTTTCTGCAATTTTAAATTAAAAAAAAGTTCCAGAGTACTAAAGATTTGATTGGCTGCCAATGGACACGACCATGAATACATGAAGTTTCTGGGGTCTGTTACCTAACATGAGTTCCTTATTATTAGAGATGAGCGAGTACTGTTCGGATCAGCCGATCCGAACAGCACACTCCATAGAAATGAATGGATGCACCTGGTACTTCCGCTTTGACGGCCACTTAACCCCCCGCGTGCCGGCTACGTCCATTCATTTCTATGTGAGCGTGCTGTTTGGATCGGCTGATCCGAACAGTACTCGCTCATCTCTACTTATTATGACTAGCCAGAGAGTAGAAAGTTCCTGCAATTATGGTCATATCCATGAGCAACAGCTTAAGACAAAAGGCAGTTTTTAATAAGATGGTTGGAGAAGGATCTTTAACACTTTGCAAAAAATGTTTGTTTATGGTTAAAATCCCTTTAATGTACACTTTTGCAATGCCACCCACAACACTAGATAGTAGTCTATCGGATAATTACAATAGAGTAGGATAATAGTATAATAGTATAATAGTGCTTGTTGGGCCCACGGCGTGCGAGCCAGGTGCAGCCATCAAAAGAGCCACAGCTGGCTTGCGAGCCATAGGTTCCCAACACCTGACCTAAATATATGGGGAACATCTGGCTATCCCTTCCCAAGCGACAGGTCAGGCATGTTGGATTTCAGCTTTAGCAGATAAATTGTCTACTCTATATTTAGCTCTAGCACTTTAATTTACTGTAATAGATTTATTCCCCCTCTTACTAATAAAACAGTGAAATCAAAGGGGGAAAGAATATAAAAATGAAAGATAATAAAAAAAAAATCTGCAATAACTCAAATAATTGGACTGTCCACACCCCTATATCTGATTAGCAACAGGAGATACCGGCCTGGTATCAACTATAATAAAGGGACACGTTTGCAATACACTACTGTGTGTAGAAAAAGTGATTTCAGTGATTTGTTGTCTAGCACTTTACTCTTTGCATTACTGTCTATGAGGTTTGTTATAGTACATTCTAAACGGTCAGTACACACACTATTTGCATTTTCTTAATTGTGTAATGGTCCTGAAACCTTTCCCTGTTTTTACTAGCCGGGCCCAGCTTCAAAAAGACACTTAGTATTGCTTTGTAGACAAATTGACAATCTGACAAGGTGGTCTTTGTAGGAAGTGAAATTGAGCTGAGAACACACTTTGCATTTCTGATGACCTGGGACTCTTCATGGTGGGACCTTTTTATATTATAATTTGCTGTGTGTGGGAATTCCTGTTTGTATTTCCTGCTTATCTTTATTAGACCAATAGACCTCCTTATGTGTAGAAGAGTTGCCTTGTTCTAATTTACTTTGTGAATGTAAAATGGTAGTTTTCATGACATGTACAAGGATTTTTATTTTTTTAAAAAAAAATCTACACACAGTAGTCAATTTGTTAAAATAATTTTTAAAATATTTTTTTTTTACTTTAAATCCAAATTTCAAACTTGTGAGCTAACCTAAGAAAGTTCATCAGTATGTGATTTGTCAGGGACTGACACCCAGACCCCGCACAGATCAATTGTTATAGCAGCTCAGGGCTCGTTCACATCTGCGCCCGGTCTCCTTTCATACAGGTTTCCGTTTCCTGCATGCAGAAGACGGAAACCTGAAAACAGAGTCCGGGCGCTAGTGTGAACCCAGTATCATCCGCTGCATGCACCACCTGTCCACTAGCAGCTTCTGGCACCCAGCACCTGATAGAACAGATAATCTGTGCAGGGTCTGGGTATCAGGCCTATCCTATGTAAAAGTCATCGAATTGAAAATTTGATTTGGGGCTGTAAAACCCTTTTTTAAGTTCTTAAATGAACAGATTGAACAGAGCTCTGTTCAGTTACAAATGTTCCTAACAACATATTTCAATCATTGCCCCCTTCAATTGCTATATATAAAAGGCAGGAATTGTTACTGTTTGGGAATGACTAAGTTGTTCATCTTATACAGTGTGCATTTTTCAGTAGAACATTGCTCTGCATACATGGGACATTGATGCATGATAAATGTGATCACCTCACAAATTAAATTTTCCTCATTTGTCGATTGTTCTGCAGCTTCCTTATAGGGGTAAACTATTAGGCTGCGTTTACACTGGGTTTTTTTGGTCCGGAACCTGAGGCGGAGGCTGCCTCAGGTTCCGATCCAAAATACAGGTAGCTGCGATTGGATGCCGATACAGTGCAACTGCATCCAGTCACGCACTCCGCTCCGGATTAGGCCCAAATGAATGGGCCTAGTCTGGAGGAGGGAGTGTCTTCAGGTGAATTTGTGAGGCGACTCCGCCTTATGAATGAGCATGTCCATTCTTTTTTCCGGGAACCAGAACAAACGGCTCCCGGAAAAAAGAACTGACTGGCTCCCGTTGACTTCAATGGGAGCCTTCTTTTTGGTCAGGATTTTGAGGCGGATAGGGCCTCAAAATCCTGACCAAAATACCCCGTTAGAACTCAGCCTTAGGAATGATTGTGCTAGGAACAGTGGTTCCCAATAGGGTCTTAATACTTTTAATTAGGTCTTATCTTACCTTCTGTATGGATTGGAAATCTGTCTATACTGAAAAAAGAGACCAAGTGGAAAAATAGATAGACTGCAAAAATAAACCCAGAACCATATGGATACAGTTGGAAAGATTAAAACCATGAGTATTGGTTCTATCAATGATCCCATAAAATAACGGATGAGAATATTTAAGATAAAGCTAACGACAGACCTAATGATATCTATATCCAAGACAGCCCATGCCTAGCCCTTGCCTAGGGCCAAACTGATTTGTAAAGCTGGTTTAAAGGGAGATTATCACCCCCAAGCATATTCACCTGACACCACTATGTTAAGAGCATATTAAAGTGAGAAACGACTTACCTTTAAGTACATCACTTATGTAGATTTGGATAACAACTTTGAAATCTTATGTAAATTATTCAGTAATTGCAGCGGGGGGGGGGGGGGGTCTGCATTCCTGTGAGCAGTGGTCTTCCCACTTAGACTGTTATCTCCTACTGTGCAGTGAGGATTGATCTTCCTACCATTATGACGTCATCCATCTTACATTAGCAGCAACTGTGATCAGTCATGGTTATTATGGAAACCTTGTATGTGACATTTTAATGCTATGTGCCTGAGATAACATAGGTTTTGACTGAATATCACATCAACCATGTTTGGAGGAGTCGTCCGTGACAAAGTTTTAGATATATACCTAAGTAAATTTATCTGTTCTCATTGTTAGCAAACTGACTTGGTCTGCTATGTAAATGGAACATATATTTGTACAAGTTAAATTAAATAGTTGTAACTTGGCCTCTTGCTCTTTGCTTTTATCTAGAATGAGCCAAAAACTTGTTACCATTATATATTTTTTTATAAGCGTCCTGCTGAAACTGCAACGCAAGACTCTCTGCTCCATTCATCTGAGCCTAAATCATATGTGAAACCCACAACGGTAAGCCGAAGAGGTGGGAAAAGGTGGAAGAGGAATAAAAATATGAATTGAAAGTATAGTTCATGAATATTAAACTATTGGAAAAGCCTTTCAAAGTACCCCAAGGAACCACTATTTGACTTCAGCACTTTCAAGCTTGTCTTCTGTGAGACAGCTGTTTGTACATAGATAAAAATTACCACCAGATAGTAAAATGTTAAGTGATGGAATAAGATTTGATGGCTGATAATGGTTATCCTAGCCGAGTGCCTTGTCATTACAATTAAACACCAAGTGGCACTTGACATTTAGAATCCAAGCCTATGTAACTCTCAGAGCTCTGTACAATTAGTGCAGCGAGGAATTGATTTCTCTTGCATGTAATATGAAGCAGATGATCTCGGAATAGATAAATCCTTTTGCTAACTACTGTTAATTCTTCATTAGTCAATGGTTTATCTTACATGTTGCATTGTATGGGAGAGGCTTCCTTATCTCAGCTTAATGAAGGATTTTTCTAATGTGTAATTAGTAATGCTAGAAGACAATGGCCATGGCTGATTCATTGCAGTGCTGTGCTATTTGTCAAATAAAGCAAGTAAATAGCCTTTGTAGACAATACTAGTGTACTAGTGTTCCTGTGATATCTTGTGCTAGACCATGTTAAAATAATAGGGCTGGATTTTATACTTGTTATCTGACGTTCACATGAGATTTGTACCCAATAGAATACTGAGAACAAAGGATTATGACCTCTGCTTCAGCTTCTGTAAAACTCTTAAAGGGATCCTATGATTCAGAAGTAATTTTTTGCCCCCAACACGTCGGAATAGCCTTAAGAAAGCTATTAGTCTCCTACCTTTAGATGTCTTCTTTGCCCTGCCGTTCTATAGAAATACCGATTTTCGCCGGTATGCAAATGAGTTCTTTCACAGCACTGGGGTCGGGCACCAGCGCTCAAACAGCACTGAGGGCGTCCCCAATGCTGCCAGAGAATTCTCCAGCACTGCCTCCATCTTCTTCTTCAGGAACGTCCTCTTCCTGTGTCTTCGTCTTCCGGCGCAGGCTTTGAAAATAGTAGGCCTCGGGCAGAGCCTACTGTGCATGCCTGCAGCCACAAGAAAAATGGCCACTTACACAGTATGTAAGCGGCCATTTTCTTGTGGCCTGTGGCAGCAAGCTTACACATTCACTGGGCAACCTAAGGCCTTGTTCACATCAGCGTTCATATTCCGTCCGGGGGGGTCCATGCGGACTCCCCAAATGGAATACCAAACACAGATGTGAACAAAGGGTAAGTGTCTGCAGCTGTTATTCTGCTTTCAGTAACATCTGGAAAACCACAGGTTGTCATAGCTAGCTGTCAAATTTGTCAAATTGTTGTCAAATTTCAGCAAAGAAATATTATGTTTGTATATTGAAAAGTTCTAGAATTTTCCAATATATTTTCTGTATCAATTCCACAGGATCTCTGCTTGTTGTGATTCATTGATTACTTTCAGAGGACACAAACTCAGTCCGTGATCCTGTTAAGGATATACAGGTGCATGGTTTGTTACAAGGTCTGATTTACTGTGCTATGAATAAGAAGTTTTGCACTAGGGAACTCAATAATAGGGAATTAAATACAGGAGGCATAAAGCAGTATAAAAATATCCATGTTCCTCCATGTTGGATGAAACTGATTGTCGCACATTTGGTCCAGTTAATCCACAGAAGTTCCTGTGCCAGAATAGGAAAAAGAAGAAAAATAAGATGACAAAAAGTAATACAGTAGCCTTGAGAATATTCACAAAAATTTACTTGTGGGTAGAGTTGGTTAGATGTAATTTAAATCTTGCAAGATCTGTTTGTGCTTCCTCTCTAATTGTCAAAAGATTACAAGATTATACTGATCAGGTAAATGTCAAGTAAGTCAATGTCATTCTAATGTTTACTCTTCCATTGCAGCTTCTGTTTTATAATGGAAGCCATCACCCTAATCTGGGTTAGTCAAACAAATTCCACTGTCTCTGTTGACATAATTGTGTCCAATTTATTCTGTAGTGGTCTTCTGCACTTTGATAACGGTCTTAGTTTCTAAATCAACTGATCAGGTCTTGAAGCCTATTCATTGTTTTACCAGGTGCTTCTATTACAGAAAAAAACTTGGAGTCCTCTTCATCATTTGCCCCTTTTGTTTTATTCCATTCCTGGTGCCGCATTGTGGCCTCATATTAGAGTAGTTCAAATCCTGTTTTTACTATACTGCTTATGCACCCATTGAGGAACCCAAACAACAATGAGGTAGACTACTGAAATAGTGGTTAAATATGGAGCATGGTGGATTCTATTAACTTTATTGGGGTCACTTGGGTGTCCATCCTTTTTAAAACTGAAACATGTGGGGTAAAAAGTCCAATAGAGACTCAGGTGCAGATATGAACATGGCTTAAAAAGGTCGTTCATCATTTGCTTCTCCCTGTGCCCCTGATCAATTTGGCGTTTTTATCCTCAAAGTCTGTCTACCCATTCAAAAGATATGGCCCATGGAAAGTTGCATGTAAATTAGATCTTATCCACCAATGGGGTGAATGGTTCAAATGATGTAGGACCATCTTGAAGAAAAAAGAAACAGAAATACACGAAAAAGTTGCAAATTATGTTCAAATTCTGGTGCATTTAGATTAGTAAATTTGCCCTATTGTTTTTATGAGAAAATCCATTATCAGCTTATTATTATACATAAAAAATGTCTAGCATATCCATATTCTTCTCTGAATAGACAAACTTTTTGTGGTTCCTATTGGCCAAATGTCTGCTCCATAGTAAGTAAGTACCATATTTCAGGACTATACTGTAATGGCACTCCTGACTATAAAGATGTGCCTTATAAAATCTCGGATATCATGGTACTATTGTTTTTGTGTTTTAGTTCATTGTGTGATAGAGTTGCTGTATAAAGATCAGACATATATTAGTTTTTCTACCATTTTATAGCTAATCATAATGTTACTACCCCTAACGTTATTCTTGCCACCCTATTATTTGCTTTTACACACTTCACACTTCGATCACAATAACTGAGGTATTGCAGCCAAATACAACATCCCCCGTACGAGCTTATGAGTTTTTGTATATGTGGTTACCTTGTAACAATGCAGGTGGAGTATTTAGGTGCGACTTCCTTCACTGTTAAGTCATTAGCCAGTGGAAGCGTTTGTAGCTTGAAACAGGTAGTCACTGAGGAAATGACAGCAGTGTGTGTTTTCTATGCCTGTATTGTCCTAGTAAAGTCTTGTAGAATTATCCAGTAAGTGCCATATTTTCACCCTCCTCTACTTTATACATTATGGACTCCATTTGGATCTGAGCACCCCAGTTCCCCAAAGTTGAACTTTGCCTCTGAATTTTTCAGCATACTATGAGTCAGGCTATTTTTATTTTTAATTCTATATATTAATTGACAATAGATTTAGGCTAACACAAAAATGGGTTAGTAATATACCAATATGGGACAAATTGTGGACCATGTGGTCAAGCCACTAGGTGAAGCGTGCATTGGGTGTAGTGCTTGATCAGGTGAGATTACTATGGTGGGTTGTCTACCTAAAATACATATTACCCAGGGTTGACCACTTTTCTTCTTCATATTTATTATATGGAGCTTTGGTTTGACACCTCAGCATTATATTATTTATTACACATTAGGATTAGGTGGGTCTCCCTCACTATACTATTATCTGGGGGATATCGTCACTCCATAGGGAGAGACCACCATTTAGGTGTTTGGAGTCTTATTAAGCCATTAGCGCTGCTCCACTGTGCAAGGGAACATGGGAAAAATATGCAAATCTGACTTCCATGATGTAATTAGGAAGCCAGTGCCACAGTCATGCACACTAATTAGAGGGCGCTCACTGAGGATGTGCAAATCTATCTGCATGACTGAGGCTCTGTCTTCCTAATTACATCATGGAAGATAGACTTGCACATCCTCAGTGAGCGCCCTCTATTAGCGTACATGACTGAGGCACTGACTTCCTAATTACATCATGGAAGTCAGATTTGCATATTTTTCCCATATACTATTATCTTGTACGTATAGTCTGTATGTATGTGATTCATTATTTTGTGTTAATGAAATGAAATTGTTTTATGATATAATGGTCATGATTTTTCTGTTATAGATTTAGGCAGCAAAAAATAGGAAATATTAAATGCTGTTTAAAGAGGACATTTCACCACCCAAGGGCTGTGCAGCTTTTTGTACCTTGTTATAGGCACTGCTGCACAGACCCTAGGACAGGGGCGTAACTTGAGGGGGAGCAGTCCCATAAGCACTGGCATCAGTATTGAGATTGCAGCTTCCATCTGGCCCATAAGCCAAGGAGAACCAAAATTAGAGCATTCCCTCACATCAGTAAGGGCATATACATTACAAACACCTGAAACACCATAGAAAAATGGCCAGAAAAATGAACGCAATCAGCATATAATATTTATAAAAATATAAATTTTATTGATAAATAATAAATAATAAAAGTTCATTCAGCAGGGCAGATGGAAATAGCCAAATAAACACACACAACACAAATAGGGGCAACCAAACAAAATAGTATGTATGCAGATGCTAAGTTTGAGTAATAAATCAATATATATTATAACCCAGCATACACTAAAATATAGCTACACACCATTAGTCATGGCAAGACAATCAATATTGTAGTAGGAAGTTATACTATGGAGGGACATTGGTATAAAGTAATGTAGACATACCAGCCGTATAATATAATAGTAACGCTAAGGCAGATCTGAACTAGCAAAATATTGTCACTAAACTCTCCCCTCTACAATCTATTCTGAATGTAGCGGCCAGGCTCATCTATCAGGCTAGACGCTACAGTGATGCCTCTGGTCTGTGCCAGTCGCTACATTGGCTGCCTATTCAATATAGAATAAAATATAAAATTATCACACTCATCCACAAGGCTCTCCATAATGCCGCACCTCCCTACATTTCCTCCCTCATCTCTGTCTACCGCCCAACCCGTGCTCTCTGTTCACTCAATGACCTAAGACTCACATACTCTATTATCAGAACCTCCCACGCTCGTATACAAGACTTCTCCCGAGCTGCACCACTTCTCTGGAATGCTCTACCCCGGACAATCAGATTAACTCCCAATTTCTACAGTTTCAAACGCAAACTAAAGACGCATCTTTTCAGACAACCCTATCACAATGTCTAACGTAAACCCTTAACCCTCCTCTGTCCCCGTTCTCACATTACCCCACATGATATGATGTCATCTCAGGATAACTTTATATGTCCAAGCTCCATCCACATGTTACAGGACACGACTGGTGACGGCTCATAAAGTTTTATGTTTGTGTAATGACAGTCACCTCTATTACAGAAGTGTCTGACCCCTGTATAAGTAATGCCGCCCCTGCTACCTCTTGTGTCACCCCCTCTACCTCATAGATTGTAAGCTCTTGCGAGCAGGGGCCTCAGTCCCATTGTGTGAAATGATTCTCTTTGTAATGTATCTGTCTGTATTTTAACCCTACAAATTGTACAGCGCTGCGGAATATGTTGGCGCTATAGAAATAAAATGTATTATTATTATTATTTATATTGTCACTCAATGTGTGCTAGATAGACACAGAAATATATAGCAAAATGTGATAGTAATAATATAGGCAAGTCTGAACTAACAAAATATAACCACAAAATGTGTATTAGACAGATAAGCCATAAATATGTACCACAGTAATAGCCAACTACAAAGAAAATGCATCAAACCACAAAGGGAGAGCAGATAATATACCTGTAACCATGGTGTGTAAAAAGCAAGATAAGGTCTCAATATGGGGCCCCGGATGAACGCCTCTACGCATTTCGCCTGTACCCAGGCTTCCTCAGGAGGCATAAAGTTTGTCAAGACAACAGACCTTTATATACTCACAAAATACATTGGTGATTCAGCGTCACTAGAGCACGTCGTCGCCGTGATGATGTCGCGGGAGTTTATCTGCGCATGCATGCACTAGCCGGTCACGTGACCACAGAGGCACATGATCAGATCCCGTGAATTCTGCGCACAGAGACAGCACGCATCTCGCCGAAAGTGGGAGGATGAACTGTGGGTAAAATAACTCCGATCATATAATCATGTGATCGGAAGACAGCACCAGAATGGCTCATGCTATATAAACAGCATATAGCTCATATAATCAACACCTAAAAAAGTGAAAAGAAGGCGACAAAATATATAATAATAAAGAATGAAAAAATAAATAAAAAATAAAATAAAAAATGACAAAATGTAAGTGTACAAATATGTATATAAAAGTCATAAGACAGACTAAATCTGATTAAGACAGGGAGTGAAGCTACACTGCCTGACACAAAATACATATGTGAAAAGTGAAAATAAAAGTGCAAAGTGCAAATAAAAAATAATTGATCTTTAATAAGTAAATATAAGAAAGAGAGTTATATAAAATGTATCCAATATTCATAGCGATGACTAAGGGGCACAGCCTCGAAATGCGTCAGCGGCTTTCTATTTGTTGCGTTAAGTGTCGTCCGATAGTCGGTATGTTTTTCATTCTTCCTACCCCTGCTCGTTATTTTGTGAAAAAGTTTTTTATGGATTATTCCTTTCAATTAAAGGTTATGTTTTAAATTTATGACATCTTGGATTGCTGGATACTAATTTTTTCTTCAGAGCGAATTACAAAATAAGGGTCAGTGGATGGCAAGTGGAAAGGAGCATTAAACTGTGGACAACATGTCCGCCTCTAGTTAGCCCCAGTTTAATGTCACCCTCCAGCTACCCCTAAAGTTTAATGTCCCCTTCCATCTACTCCAGTTTAATCTCCTTCTCTAGTTGTCCCCAGTTTAATGTTCACTCCAGCTGCCATTAATTTGTCCCCCTCCAACTACCCCATTGTTTAGTGTCCCCCCCTTCGTATTTTCCCCCAGTTTATCATGGGGCATGAGGAGAGGGACTTCTTACTGTGGGGAAATTGGAGGAGAACATTATAATATGGAGGCATATAATGTTAGGGTGACTGTAGGAGCATTATATTGAATGGGTGCACGTGGGGAAAAAAATGGATGAGAATGGGCGGAGTCAACACAAAAGTGGGTGGAGCTAAATTTCTGTTCCTTGAAAGTTGGGAGTTATGTAAAAACTGTGCTGAAAAAGTTGCCTTATACTCAAGAATAGACAGTACTTTGAACAAGTGAAAAAAAAAAATTGTTCCTACAGTACTGCTGACATTGAGTTCTTCCATACAGGTGACTGGTCATTTTATTGTAACTTAAGAGTTGCTAGACTAGAACCTTTCATTTCTTTTTGCTACTGATCATTAAACAGGCTGTCAAGGTTCTGGCATTGTCGGAACCTCCTCACTGCAGATCTAGATGTAAATGTAGAGACTGTAGCTGAGGATACAAAAAACTGTGAGCTTACATTTATATAGATCATCCACTAAAGTGTAAAATATAAGAGTGTACTGCAGGCAGAGAAAGCCAAGGTAAGCGTTTTCCCAAAGCTTATTTGGTTCATCAGGGAGCTAGTGATCTGAAAGCATATCAGCAGTGACCTTATAGCTATCTCTGCTTGAAGTATGCTCTTGGATGCTTAATTTTCCAGCAATGTGAACATTGTCTAAGACTTTCTTTCCTATATTTACAAATGGATATGTCTGTACATATGACAGGACTGTAGCAGTTTGTTTTAATCAGTAAAGTTCTAAACTCAAGAATAGCTTCTCTTAACACATTGGAATGTAGTCCTACAATCTGACTTTTATATCATTTTTTTTTTCTTTAGAAGCCTTTTGGGGAGACATTGCCTTAGATGAAGAAGACTTAAAATTTTTTAAACTAGACAAAATCTTTAACTTCTCAAAGCATAAAAATAAACTCAAGAGGCAACTCAAAGGTAAGACACTTCTACAAATTTTGATTTTCTATGGTTTAGGGTGAGTTCACACTACGTATACGGCAGCTTATTCGGAATGTAAAACACGTTCAGAATCAGCGGCGTATAAAGCAGTTCCATTCATTTCTATGGGAGCCGGCATACGAGCGCTCCCCATAGAAATGAATGGGCTGCTTTTTTCACTACGAGCGCTCCCATTGAAGTGAATGGGAAGTGCTCGCGTGTACGGCTCGTCATGAGCAGAGCTTGCCGTATACGCGGGCACTTCCCATTCACTTCAATGGGACTGCTCGTAGTGAAAAAAGCAGCCCATTCATTTCTATGGGGAGCGCTCGTATGCCGGCTCCCATAGAAATGAATGGAACTGCTTTATACGCCGCTGATTCTGAACGTGTTTTACGTTCAGAATAAGCTGCCGTATACGTAGTGTGAACTCACCCTTACAGAGAACAGACTATTCCATTATTCCTTTATCAGCAATTTCCTGAATCAAAGGTAATTTCTGCAAAACAAAAACGGTGAACCACATGTTAGATGATATATTCTGTGCTTTTGGGCATTGTAGGTTTGTTTGACCAAATTTCAGAAGTGTTCCTATTATGTTTTTAGTTTTTCAAATGTTTTTTTTCTATTACACAAACTGTGTTTGGGCAGTACTCAAAATACTCAAACTAATGACCTCTGGTCTTTAGAGACATTGTTAGCGTACCTCCAGTTATAAACAACTTTTTTTTAATTAATAATATTAAATTTTTAACAAGATGTACATTCAATCAAAAGTGAACAGTACGTACGAATGAGACAAACAAAGCAATAAACAGTTTATCGTCCAAACATGAATTACACAAAAGATGGGATCCTTGTCCCAATGCCCTCAATCCATGTTACCATACAGGTGTTAACAGAAGTTGTGTGAGCAGGCAATTTTCATATGATATTGTTTAAGTGACATCAAAGGTTTAGAGAGGGGGTGGGGGTGGGGGTGATTTGCATGGAGTGAGTTGGCATTAATGTGTATTCTTGTAGATGTAGCATAGAAAAAAAGGGAGTATGAGAGAGCAGAGAATTAGATAAGGAAAGATGAGAGAAGAGCAAAGAAGCAGAGGAAAGGAAGAAGAGGGAATGTAGAAAGTAGTTGTGTGAGTGAAGGGGGGGGGGAGAGGGAGGAGGGGGTAGGATGGTGAGACATACGTATGGAGGAAGAGTGGGGGGAGACCAGAGGACCAAAATTGCTAGGCTTTGCTGAAATGACAAATTCCTCCAAGGCGTCCATGTTTTCAGAAATTTGGAGCGAGAGCTCCAAAGAGCTCCTCAAAACGAGCTATTTGGTTGACTTTCTCAATCCATTCAATTTTGGTCCACTGAGCCATTTTCAAGGTATGAGAGCTATGGCGGTTGATAGCAGGAAGGTGACGACATTGGAATGAGATGGTCAATATTGGGCAGTTGGGATGGACAGGAGAACCATGGGTACCATTAACAAAAAGGAAGGAGAGACTAGCCGACCAGGGACAGTCTGGAAACCCTGCCAGAAAGGTTGGATTCTTGGGCAAGACCACCAAATATGCGTTAATGATCCAGTATGAGACTTGCATCGCCAACATTTATCCATATCAAACAAGTTCATCCGGTACATCCATTGAAGAGTGTGGTACCACCTCGTAAGCAGTTTATAATGAACCTCCTGAAGACATACACATGGTGAGAAACCATGTGAGTTGTGAAGGATGTGTTTAATTTACATCTTGGAGAGTTTAAGGCCCAATTCTACCTCCCATGAAGAGAGGAAAGCCAGTTTACTGATCTTTACTGGATTAACAAAATTTTCAGCATACAATTTGTAGGGGTCTGCAGTCAAATTAATTGCTACATATTTGAGAGATGTAGATGTCCACTTAAAAGGGGAGGAAGAAGCAGCTGTGTAGCTACTTTGAATGAGAGAGTGACATTAAGGACTTCAGATTCGTCTTGGCTTGGCTTGGCTTTGTATCCTGAGACAATGCCGTAACATGTGAGCAGGTCCACAATTGCAGGCAACCTCTTCTCCGGTTTGGAAACTAAAAATAGCACATCCTCAGCAAAAGCGGCAAATTGCAGGGTGTGGAAACCAGTCTTTAGACCAAGTATATCGGGTCCTATATGAGAATTTGAGGAGAATTGAGGAAGGTCCTTCGAGACAAAGATGTGATTCAAAGTGTAGGTCCTGAAGCAGCCTGCCAAGAGTTTTTTGAGGGGTAGTCAAGGACCCAGTGGAGGAGTCCAGGGCAGGATTGAGGGCAAGATTAAAGTTGCCTGCAAGGATTATAGGACCTTCTGTGAAGTGCTCTAAGGTGCGAAGGGCTGAGATGAGCCAGGGAACTTGCCCTGTATTTGGTGCATACAAGTTTGTGAACGTATATTTGCATGATGCAATCATTCCTTTGGCTATCAAAATCCTACCCTCTGAGTCTTTATAATGATTCGAACATTGGAAGGGTACTAGGTGGTGGAAAATGATAGAGACTCCTCTGGAGGACGCCAGTGGATTAGTGGTATGGAAACAAAGAGGAAAATTTCTGGTCGCAAGGTGCAGGACTTTCCCAGATTTAAAGTGTGTTTCCTGGAGGAAGACTACATTTGAGTGTAGTTTGGAATCTTTTATTTAGTGAGTTAAGACCATGGACATTAAAGGAGGTGATGGTTTATATCAGCAGTGAGGGATTGGATGATCAACACAGCCAACAATAAGGGGGGGAGAGGTGTGGAACAAGGAGGGGGACACTAACAGACAAGGGGAGGGAAAAGGGGTGCTACAAGGGAGAGGAGGAGAGAGAAGAAAAAAGTGTGAGAAGAAGTAAGAGGAAGAAGAGAGAGTAAGAACAATGGATTGAGAGGCACTCCCAGCAAGGGTGTCAAGGAGCCCAAAAGACAGTGATCAGTTGGTAGCAATGCCTGACAGCTACCAACCAAGTAGATATGGTCTGTCAAAGACAGAAGGGGGTAAACAGAGGTAGTCCCAATTGTGTCAGAAAATGGCTTATGTATAGGTCCAGAGTAATCTTCGATTTGTGGTATTTCTTCATTTCATTTTTGAATAGTCATTTTGCAGACATGTAACTTTTGTTGTACTGGGAGTTACAGTCCATTAATCTTGAAAAAGATAATAGGTGAGAACATACAGTATTTTTACTGTTTCTGGATATTTTGCACAATCCATATTTATTAGACTTGTAAACAGTATCTGTGATTTCTTTCATTATCGTTTTTGGTCGTATCTGTGAAGCTCTGTGCTATTGATTCTAACACCAGGCAGGAGCGCCTCTGAGATCCATTTCAAACCCAGTAAAGATTTTTTTTTTATATTTATACACTGAATTTTTGGGTGTCTATTTTTAGATAGCATAATAGCTTCTTGTTGGGAAAATTCATTACCAGAAGATAAAAGCAGTCAGCAGTATGCAATCTAGATGAAAGCAAAGCGTCTGGCTGCCAATCAATATGGCACAAAAGATGTGAAGGTCATAGGGAGCAGAGACACTTCAGATAATTTCATGATGTCATTGTCTTTACTTGTTTGAGGGAAGAAGTGTTCTTGGCTTATGCTTGGTTCACATTTGCATTTAGTAATCCGTTCGGGGAGTCCGCCTGGGGACCCCAGAACGGACTACCGAATGCATTTGTAAGCAGGGTGCAGTGAAAGCACACGATCCCCATAGACTATAATGGGGGCCGCGTGCTTTCCGCGTGCAGCCCAAACGAATCATGTGAACAGGAAAGTAGATTGTGTTTGTGCTGCGGTTTGAAACACAAAGTGGGCATGGGATTCACACAAATCCCATCCACTTTGCAGATACTGTAAATCGCCAAACAGGAAGCAACTAGAGGCTGTTATCTTTGCAAAAGGAGGATGTACTAAATATTAATGTCACTTTTCTGTTGAGGTGCCCATATTTTTGCACCGGTCAAATTTTGGTTTAATGCATATTGCGCATTTTCTGTTAGTACAATAAACCTCATTTCAATCCTGAAATATTACTGTGTCCATCAGTTATTAGATATATCAAACTGAAATGGCTGTTGCAAACACCAAAATATTTAGAACTAAAAATGATTAAGATTAATAGGGGTGCCCAAACTTTTTCATAGGACTGTATTTACAGGGCAAATTGCAGCATTTCCAGCCCGTGGTGCCCCAGCTTAATAGTAACACAAACATTTTTGCAACACAAGGCACACAAAAAAGCAACTGCTTCAAAAATAAACTACAGTAAGTATGACTATGTCCAAGAAGGGACAGAAGCAACACAATAAATTAAATGACAATTTTTATTAAGTGATAATAAATATGAAAACATAAATTACACATAGACAACAGGGGGTAAATGCTTCACAAAAAGGCGGGTGGTGTGTGGTAATAAATAGTATATAGGTCTAGGGTGAAAAAAGTATGTACATCACAGTCAAATAATAAGGATTCACATGTTGTTGCAAGTGTGGCAGTTCCAAAGCAGATAGAAATATCCCATAGGTAAGAATGCACAACAAAGACGTGTGAAAATTATATACATAGAAGGTAAAGGACCAACCCTAAGACCATAGTTATAATATAAAGCACCTACCACCCGTACCGCGCCCCAACATGCATTTCGCCCAACGGCTTCGTCAGGGGCCCCTTAGGATTGAGCCGATCATGACTTTACAGGATCGATTTTGAAATCCGATTTCTGATCATTTTTCATTCAAACCCGATCTCGATCCCAATTCCGATCCCAATGCAAGTCAATGGGATTTTTTTACTAATCGGAGATCAGATTTTAAAAACAATCCTATTCACTACACAGCATGGAATCTAACAATTGAATGCTTTAATTGTTAGAATCCACGCTGTGTAGTGATTTTTTTTAATCACTAAGTAGCCAGAGGATTTTTTTTAATCAGACTAGGGATGGCACTGCTGATTCAACATATGCATGAATACAATGAAAGATTAATAAACAGGTCCACGAGGAAATGACCAATTATTTTTAGAAGTCTGGGGGTGCTCAACATCCAAAAAATAGCATATGGAAATAAGCAAAACGAAAGAGAAAATAGGAAGGGCACTCACCCATTGATGATTTTCTTCTAAAAAACATCCTTTATTAGGGAAAACATAAAATTAAAAACAACCTTCTGGGAGGGAAGAAACAGCATGTATGGCAACAGAAAAGGCAACAGCCGTTTGTTTTCAAGCCTCTAATACAATCACAGAATAATCAGAAATGCAGGTTTATATAGATATAAAACATAATTAGCTAAATTGGAAGTCACTGAGTTAGCTTCAAAACTGGCCAATCAGAGCCACCAGACTCTTACTCCTCTTTCCTCCTCCTCTTTCCTCCCCACCCGGCAGCGGACCAGAATGAAAACAGCCGGCCGTACGTCCGGGCTGGTGCACATACGTGTCAGGCAGCAGAACAAAAGCAACTCGCGGTGCCTGTATCCAATAAACTAGCGGCCGACGCGCATGCGCATTAGGCAACAAAGCCATTCAGCTTGTTACCATAGAAATGAAATGCCGACACATTATCGGCTGTGCGCGCATGCGCAGCAATAAAGAGCTGCCGTACCGCAGCAAAGCTAACTCCAAGCAGAAGCCCATGGCAAGACACATAGCCAAAAAATAAAAAATAAAAATTATAAAGCCGCCGTAAGGGAGCAGGGAGGAGGGGGAAGACGCATATCACATTCAACAAATAGTTCTTATATGAGCACAAAGCCTTATAAGTTAGCCCAGAAGCAAAAAATTAATTAACTACCTAGAAGAGACTGATGTCTATAGGGACTGGAAGTATATACTGTATATATACAGTGCAACATCAATTGTAAAGGCTATAATATGGACATAGACAGTAATAGCCATGGCCATATATAAGATATTTGTTAAGAATACAAGAAAATAGAAGAGAATTCTACCAATCTATATATATTAATGCTCTTATTCGCAAAAAAAAAAAAGACTAAACATGTCAAGATACACAAAGTGGGAGTTGTGAGATCATTCATAGAAATATACTCATATCTATTTTGTCGTTGAGCCCCAAAGGGCCCATAGCTTCAATGCGCAATATCCATTTCGCTTCGCACTGAAGTAATAATTTGTTACGATCACCACCTTGAGGGGGTATATCTATCATCTCGATTCCAGCAAATTTTAGACAGCTTGAATTCCCACCATGTGTATCTTGGATATGCTTAATGAGACGTGGAGACCCTTTCCCAGTTTGTATTGACCTGCAATGTTCGCGAAAGCAAACGAACAGTGGTCTAATGGTTTTACCGATATAGTAAAAACCACATGGACAAAAAATCACATAAACTATAAATTGCGTCTTACAATTCAAGAACTGATGCACAGTGTGTTTAACTTTTCCTAGTGAAAGAACATTTTCTTTCAAATTGTGATGGCAGAAATTACAATTGCCACATTGGAAATTCCCTTTTGGGCGATACTTCTCTAGCCAATTAGATTCGTCTTTAGGTAAACGGCTAGAAACTAATGTATCTTTTATGGTACAACAGCTTTTGAAGCTGATCAAAGGTTTTTCTCAGCTCTTGATGATAGGACCGCATCGGATTGAATAATACTTCAATTACGGTAAATAGCTGTTCTAATTTGATTGGCCATTGAACTGTATCTAAAAGTGAAACTGAATCTATCACTTGACTTATTCATCTGTCTAGACCATTCAATAATCTGGACCTATCGATACCTCTTAATTTTTCATAAGCCTTTTCGATATTAGAATCTGGATATCCCCTTAACTTTATTCGTTTTTTTAGAAGTTCTGCTTGTTTTTCATAGGAGGAAACATTGCTATTAATTCTTTTTAAATGAATAAACTGGCTATAAGGAATAGAATCTTTTACTGATTGATCATGAAAACTCTTATAGTGTAGCAATGTGTTCGTTGCTGTCGGTTTTTGATATACTTCTATACAAACGCTGTTTTCCGTTTTTTTAATCATCACGTCTAAAAATAGTAATGTATCATCACTGATTTTAGCTGTGATGATAGAGATGTTAGCTAGTCTCCCATTAGAATGAATGGACGCAGCCGGCGCACAGGGGGTTAAGGCTGTGTGCCGGCTACTTCCATTCATTCCTATAGAACCACAGCGGAGCCTTCACACTGAGTATACACTCCGCTCAGAATGAGAAGAGCGTATACTCAGTGTGAAG
This sequence comes from Leptodactylus fuscus, assembly GCF_031893055.1. NCBI lineage: Eukaryota > Metazoa > Chordata > Amphibia > Anura > Leptodactylidae > Leptodactylus > Leptodactylus fuscus. Next base: position 293,069,144 of record NC_134265.1, read on the forward strand.
GCTAACATTGTTAGCTTTTCCCACTATGCTAGGGCAGTAGCAAAGCATTGTGGGAAATAATCACCGATCTCGATCCCACCTAAAAAGATTGTGTTTGGAATTCCGATCGCGATCTTGAAATTTTCTCGATCGCCGATCGGAATCCGATCTTTTCCGAACACGATCGCTCAACCCTACTGACAGTGTTAAGAAGATGCTGCAGCATTTTCAAAAATATCTGGGTGTCATTCGGGACATTTATTAAGACTATGATATGCCAGTTATAGCAAATTTGCCAGAATTGTTCTAAGCAGTTGATAACAGTGGGCATAATGGATGTTTCTATTAACAGATTACGACTGCGAAATTTCTAATGAACAACGTGCAGATCAGAAATCCTCACGAAAGGCTAAGAAGATAAGAAGAATTCCCAGAGCTGTTACATCTCGTACAGAAAGGATATGGCCTGGTGGAGTTATTCCCTATGTTATTGCCGCTAAATTCACTGGTAAGATGAATCTTTCTAATACTAAAAGACTGTCAATACTGTCATAGCATTGTTGTAGAGTGACTATAGAGCTTCAGTATTCCTTCAGATGTAGTAATAATTATCCAGCTTTTAGAAGGGGAAATTGATAACATTTTGGGGCATGTATGATGTTTGACTTTTCCTAAGGTAACCGCTTTTTATGCAGATTGGGTTTCCATTTGGGAAAAAAAGATGTAGAGGACCAAACCAAATCCAAGAAGGAAATGGTGAGGTGATCAGTGCTGATGAAAACAATACTTTATTAATGTCAGGCACACAAAGTGTTTCAAAGCATGAAAACATCTTTATCAAGTGTAGAAAGGACATCAACTGAACTGACAAACATTCATCTTTAAATAGACAACAAGAGGGTGCTTAAAACACAGCCATTGGGTGTGTCTGAGCATCTGCACAGTGAAACAGGCAAATATAAAAACCAAAACTCATGTAGCTAATCATTACAGATATTGCATATAGAAGACAGCAATTTCTGAGTTAATTTATTCTAAGTATTGTTTGAAATAAACAGCCTAAAGCCATCTTACGGATTCATGACATCCACGAGGTGCCAGAGTGCATGTACCAGCACACTGATGCCTGGTTAATGTAAAAGCATTGGCGCAGGTAGCGAAAACTCATGCAGGTGCGCTAAGGATCAGAATCTCATAATCAAAACTGAGCCTGCGCGGTGAAATCGGAATCCGCGCAGTGAAGAGTAAAGAGAGCGAGTACTATTCAAAACTCCTGTTTCAAATAGCACACACCCATAGGCATGAATGGAAGCAACTGGCACGCAGACGTTGCTGGCGGCCGGCCGCTTAACCCCCTGCGTGCCGACTACGTTCATTCATTCCTATGGGTGCGTGCTATTCGAAACGGGAGTTCTAAATAGTACTCGCACATCTCTAGTCGTAATCTCTGTGCCTGCAAAAACCAGAGCAGCTGCTGCCACCGGCCACACAGGCGCAGTAGCAGCCCGTCATGATGAGACGTTGTGCACCTGTGCGTGGATCAACGAAGGTGCACAACATAGATGTGATAAAGACAGAGAAGGGATAGACGGAGGAGACGCAAGGCTTAGCTGCTCTGGTTTAAAAAGGGATATTGTAGACGTGCAATGCTGCTGATAATAAAACCAGTTCATGGGGCTAGAGGGTTGGTAGCGCCAGTACAAATAAGAATATATGTACAGCACTGCTGACAATAGAACCGGGAAACTCCATCTAATAATAATTATATGAATGATTAAAAAATAGAATCATAATGCATGACATAGGGTGATGGGGCTGGCATCAATAATATTAACAAAATTATCACAATAGAGCCCACTATAATAAATAACAATTCCAAAATGGCCACATGGGCGCTGGCATAAAATAGTCCATAAAGCAGAAAAAAACACACAAGCGGCACCACGTCTATATTATAGCCTACACCGCCCACTACAAACCGTGCCCAAATGGTAATGTCAGGTGCTGGATGAACTTTTTACTTGCCTGACGAAGTGCTGAGTGCACGAAACGGACGTAGCTTGAAGTTGTTGCTTTCCCTCTGTGCAAAGTGTTTTAAGAAGGATGAAATAAAGGATCACGATTTTAAATGAAGCACCCCGGTGAATGCCCTGCTTATTTCTTTTTTGTGCATAAAATAGTCCATTCTTACCCCACGCTGAGCACCTTGGCGGGTGACATCATTGGAAGTGACGTAAACAAGGATCTATGGAGCCTCAGTACTGAATCTAGAAGCTGGCCAGGGATGAATGGACAGCTACATGTTAATGAATAAGTAAAACAGAGTGATAGTGTAATATTTGAAGTTTGAGGTGTGACGTATAATGTGCCTAGCTGATATTCCTAACCACCTATTTAAATTGTTGTTTATCCCCTTTTGCATTTCCTCTAGGAAGTCAGAGAGCCATATTCCAGCAGGCCATGAGACACTGGGAAAAGGTCACTTGTGTAAGCTTTGTAGAGCACACTAATGAGAAAAACTACATTGTCTTTATATACGGGTCTTGTGGGTAAGTAAACAATCAATCTATTTCTAGTTACTGTTAATAAATCTGTATTATTTCTGTCCTGGTTACTGTTTGCCTTTAGCTCAATCCCTTCCCGACATCCACCATACTATTACGGTGGATGTCTGGTATTTAGATATGGCTGTTGTTCATGAGATGAGCAGCTGCCATGTCAAACCCGGCACCATTTTGGAGTGCATCGCATTGCATTCGTGATCAGATCCCCTGGGGTTCAAGATCCATAGGAGGTCAAACAAATACAGTATTAAAGTAAAAAAAATTTTTTAAAGAATGTGAGCGCATTTTGGTATAATACACGTGTATAGTTTACACGTGTTAAAATAACACTCCCATTGACTTCAATGAAATTTTTTACACGTGTAAAAAACACGTCAAAAAACGCATCACTTTTTTTGGCGCGTTTTTTTACTCTTTTTTTTACACGTGTAAAAGATTTAATTGAAGTCAGTGGGAGTGTTACTTTAATACGTTTATTCTATACACGTGTATTATGCTAAAATGCGCTCGCGTAAACTCCGTGTGCACTGGCCCTTACTCCTCAGTAATTTTGGGGGATCTATAGATTATGCCAAAATGCATTTTATCAGTGTTCACATCCTTATACGATTCTACACCCTCACAATTACTTTCATGCTACTTCTTACATACATGCTCAACCGCCCTTTCTTTGCAAAATGTAAAACCCTGAACGCTAACAACTTATTCATGTGAGGAATCTAGCTACATCTCACGCCCACCAATGTGTACCTCTTGGACCAGGGCCTCAAGCTCATGACATTTGTAAACCCTTGCTATCCATGTTAACTAGAGATGAGCGAACAGTGTTCTATCGAACACATGTTCGATCGGATATCAGGCTGTTCGATGTGTTCGATTCGAATCGAACATCACGTGGCAAACTCCAAAAAAATTTGATTCCCCTCCCACCTTCCCTGGTGCTTTTTTTGCACCAATAACAGCGCAGGGGAGGTGGGACAGGAACTACGACACCGGAGGCATCGAAAAAAATCGGAAAAAGTCATTGGCTGCCGAAATCAGGTGACCTCCATTTTAGACGAATAGTGGATTTCAAATCCGGGTCATATGAGAATGTGAACTTTGCGACTATGAGACAGGGATAGCTGTACAGGCAGGGATAGCTAGGGATAACCTTTATTTAGGTAGGAATGTTATTAAAAAAACTTTTTGGGGCTCTATCGGGTGTGTAATTGTGATTTTTGTGAGATAAACTTTTTCCCATAGGAATGCATTGGACAGCGCTGATTGGCTAGAGTACGGAATTCGACCAATCAGCGCTGGCTCTGCTGGAGGAGGCGGAGTCTAAGATCGCTCCACACCAGTCTCCATTCAGGTCCGACCTTAGACTCCGCCTCCTCCGGCAGAGCCAGCGCTGATTGGCCGAAGGCTGGCCAATGCATTCCTATGGGAATGCAGAGACTTAGCAGAGTTGAGCCAGTTCTGCTCAACTACACCATGTGCCGGTCAGCCCATCAGATGTAGCAGAGCCGAGGGTGCACTAGAACCCTTATGCACACTCGGCTCTGCTACATCAGATGTAGCAGAGCCGAGGGTGCACTGGAACCCCTGTGCACACTCAGCTCACGCTAATAGAATGCATTGGCCAGCGCTGATTGGCCAATGCATTCTATTAGCCTGATGAAGCAGAGCGGAATGTGTGTGCTTAGCTCAACTACTCCACCGGCGTAGTTGAGCTAAGCAAACACATTCAGCTCTACTTCATCGGGCTAATAGAATGCATTGGCCAGCGCTGATTGGCCAGAGTACGGAATTCGACCAATCAGCGCTGGCTCTGCTGGAGGAGGCGGAGTCTAAGATTGCTCCACACCAGTCTCCATTCAGGTCCGACCTTAGACTCCGCCTCCTCCGGCAGAGCCAGCGCTGATTGGCCGAAGGCTGGCCAATGCATTCCTATTGGAATGCAGAGACTTAGCAGTGTTGAGCCAGTTCTGCTCAACTACACCGTGTGCCGGTCAGCCCATCAGATGTAGCAGAGCCGAGGGTGCACTAGAACCCTTATGCACACTCGGCTCTGCTACATCAGATGTAGCAGAGCCGAGGGTGCACTAGAACCCTTATGCACACTCGGCTCTGCTACATCTGATGTAGCAGAGCCGAGTGTGCATAAGGGTTCTAGTGCACCCTCGGCTCTGCTACATCTGATGGGCTGACTGACACACGGTGTAGTTGAGCAGAACTGGCTCAACACTGCTAAGTCTCTGCATTCCAATAGGAATGCATTGGCTCAAAAAGAATGCAGCAAAATCTGCAACAAAAGAAGCTGCATTTCCACAACGTGGGGCCTCAGCCTCGTTGAAATTTTATGGAGATATTGTTCCAATAGTGTTTTGTAACAAATGGACCTCACTAGCAACTGCTCTAATCCCCCACATTACTACAGCCTGTCCCCTTCTGACCTATTTATTGCTGTAATGTCTGCCTGGCCCACCTACCCCGCATCCAGATGTAAGTTTTATCTGTGGAAAACAGCTGGCACCAAATACTTCTTTCTTGCAGCAAGACGTGATCCATACATTTATCTATCTAACCTCCCACTTCCTTTCCTTTGTTGTAAATGGCATAGGTAGTATTTCAGAAAGTACAACCTTGGAGCCTAGTTCTGATATCTAGTTCTCAAAATGGGTCTTCACCAGTTCTTCCACATGCCAACCCTGTCACCAGGGTAGACAGCAAACCATTCAGTTGAGACAGTCTTGGCAACAAATTGTTAGTGCATGGCTCAATGCTCTCAGTATATCATGTGATACCATGGAAATGTGACTTGTAATAAATGATTCAAGGGTTGTTCTATTTATTTAGTAATTGGGTGAAAATCCATTGTGACTACCATTGGATGTTAAGGTTTTGTTCTTGACTATATTTCTCAGGTGCTGTTCTTATGTGGGTCGAAGAGGAAATGGTCCTCAAGCAATATCAATAGGCAAAGACTGTGATAAGTTTGGAATTGTGGTTCATGAGTTGGGCCATGTGATAGGCTATTGGCATGAGCACACTCGACCAGACCGAGATGATCACGTGGCTATTATCAAAAAAAATATTCAACCAGGTAATTTTTTTTGTTGTACAAATGCTATATTATTCTAAACCGTGGCTTAACTGAAAGGTCACACATAGATATAGACATGTTTGGGCATAGTAGCTTAGCTTCACTGCTTTGTTTATTAAATGTTACATATTTCATATCCTAGGCCAGGAATACAATTTTCTGAGAATGGAGGCGAGAGAGGTGAACTCACAAGGAGAGCCGTATGATTATGAGAGCATCATGCATTATGCAAGGAACACCTTCTCAAGGTTAGAAAATCAAGTTATACATTTTTGACTTGAATCCTAAATTCTAGAGTACTTTCTAGAAAAACCCTTCCATAATATTATTTAATGTGTATGGCCAAGGTCTAAACCGTCTGTGGTACATTGGCTGTTAAAGAGCTTGGACTGACATGAAATTTCATTAGATCACAAATGGTTTTGAGGTTCTTGTTATCAGCAGACGTCTATTTTCTACATACTCATAGGTCCCTCAAGTTTTTTTTTTTTGAGTAATTTACTCAATTTTAGTCAGACAAAGCCTGCCAGACCACACAGCTAGCTTTCCCAGAGCTGAGATACCTACTGGATCCATGACACACCTGATTCAAGCCACTCCATTCTAGTCTCTGCCTCTAGCTGATTGACAGAAGCATTCTCCTCAAACAAAACCTCACACATTTGCAACAAGTCATTCCCTAATTTCACCCCAAGTACCAGTTTAACGGTTGAGGATCCAGCCCTCAAACGCTAGCTGAACTTCTCCTGGTGAAGATGTCACCACGTGCACTGATAATGCTAGCCTTGCACCAAGCCTGACACTGAGATGAACCTGCACCTTACAGTTTGAGAAGCATTGCTCCAGAGTAAGGATAAGTTCACACAGGGTTTTTTGGACCGGAAGCCGCCTCAGGTTCCGGTCCAAAAAATGGGTAGCTGCGACTCGATGCTGTAGCAGTGCACCGGAATCCAGCCGCGCACTCCGCTCCAGATTAGGCCCAAATGGGAGGTAGTGTCTTCATGCAGATGTCGCGAGGTGAATCTGCCTGAAAGAATGAGCATGTCGCTCAAAATCCTGACCAAAAAACCCAATGTGAACTTACCCTAAGAGCCCAGCTTTGCCTGATGATAAGGTCATCTGCTGCTTGTTACCTAGGAGCAGAGCACTGTGCGCGGTCTGGTTACATAGTGCTAAATACCCTCACACAGAGCAAATTTGACTGGCTTATTTATAGCGGAATCCAAATTTTCCTCCGACAAGGAAAAAGAATGACAGGTATGTTTAGTCCCTGATCATTTTGTTCCCGTTGAAGATGTACTGTACTCTCCTCTCCTTTCCTCATTCTGAACACTCAGCAAGACCAGGATGAGGGTCAGGAGGAATAGCTGCTTGGCTGACAAGATATCATCCAAAGCTGTTAGTCATGTAAATTATGTGCATAAAAAAGCATATAAATTCTAAGAAAATCCAAGCAGAAAAAACTTACTTTTGGTAAATGCCAAAAAATATATATTCAAAATAAACACAATCACTAAAGGAGGTGCAGAAATTGTAGATATAATTGGGGTCTTCTTAATTTGAACACCCTAATCTCATCTGTTGTTTAAGCATGAGACGTGTAATGGAACTGATGATCCTTTTTTGTGTGTGTATCGTATTGTAGGGATACTGTTTCGGACACCATTCGGCCCTTCCTAGATGAAAATGGTTTTCAACCTTCTATTGGGCAGCGCACAAGACTCAGTGAAGGAGATATTGCACAGGCAAGGAAGCTCTACAAGTGTCCAGGTAAACTGCCTAGAAAACATATTACTCAGAATCTTCCTTCAAATGTTTCCAGCCATGAAAGGGGAATGAATGTAAATTGGCTACATGTGCATAGGTTCCAGCCAAACCAGCATTCCTTTAAAACATGTAACCTTTGCTAGCATAAAGGTCCATTCACACGGAGTAAAGTGGCGCTGATTCTGGCATGAAAGCTCACGCCAGAATCGGCACTGAAAAAAGGACTCCCATTGACTTCAATGGGTTCTGTTGTCTGCACGGAACCCATTGAAATCAATGGGTAAAAAAGCCGTCCATTGATTTCAATGGGTTCCGTGTGGAAAACAGAACCCATTAAAGTCAATGGGAGTCCTTTTTTCAGCGCTGATTCTTATGCGAGCTATCGTGCCAGAATCAGCGCCACTTTACTCCGTGTGAATGGACTCCTAAACTAATTTTTTTTCTTCTTCATTCTACAAAATTCAACAGGATACTTGCAGGTCATTATCTAAATCCACAAAACATATTTCTCTAAAATGTATACCACCCAATACTGTTTCATACAATTCTATTCCAAGTAAATTCTTTCTACTAATATTATAAATGTGAAAGTTTGTATGTTTGGATGTTTGTTCCTCAATCACGCAAAAACGGCTGAACGGATTTGAATGAAATTTGGCACATAGATAGATTGTACCCTTGATTAACACATAGGCTTTTTATCCCGGTAAATGATATGGCTTCACGACTGTTATGAATTTATGTTCACATACTATATTACACTGCTCTTATCTCACCTTCTGAGAAAGCCCAGGGTTGTTATCTCTCTGTGTAAACACATGCTAACCCTCAGTGTGTATACACATTTGCACATTATCTGATCTGCTCCAGTGCAGACAAAGTGACATGGGCAAACACCTTTAATCCCAATTGGCAGTTTGCCAATATTCAACATGCCTGGAAAAAGAGAATCTAATTTATCGCAAACAGCCAGAAGTCAACAGAGCTCTTCTCAAGTGCAGCTGAGGGGGATCAGCAATGTCAACAACATGCTCATTATATGGCATCCCAGCAAGCTGCTGAGATGCTGGAACAATCACAGGCACAGGGCGAGGAACGAGTTCAACAGCAGGCCAGCTTGACAGCTGCAGAAACGTCGGAGAAGGCGGATCATCAACACCAACAGATGATGCTTGTGAAGGAGCTGATGAACCCATCTATTCCTAACATTTCTCTCAGCAGCCTCTTCTGATAAGGGCTCGTTCACACGTGAGCCCAGGGGAGGTTTTTGACAGCGGATTTCGTGTCAAAAACCTCCCCTTACAATGGTGGTCTATGCAGACCGCCAGGCTTCTTTTTTCCGCTAGCGGCGGGCTGCTGCTAGCGGAGAAAAGAAGCGACCTGCCCTATCTTCAGGCAGAAGCCGCGCGGGTTGAGCCGCGCGGCTTCCGCCCCCGGCAGCACCCTCCTATGTCGGCTCATTCATTTGAGCCGACAGCGGAGGGGAAAGCCGCGACCACGATGGTCGCGGCAGGTGGGTTTTGACCAGAGAGAGACGCGGCTCACGTGTGAACTAGCCCTAAGGGCATATTTTGGGTAGGAGCAGTTCATTCAGGATACCAGTTTTTAAGGACTTGTTCAGCATCAGGGTCCATTTACAAGAATGAAAATGGTGAGGAATTTGGTGTGGAATTTCAGTACTGAAAGAAGCCTCCCAGGACAGATAAGGGCTAGTTCACACGGGGACATGGAGGAGGATTTTGACAGCGGAATCCACGTCATAATCCTCCTCCATACAATGTTAGTCTATGTAGACTGCTAGCTTTTTTTTTTTTCTGCTAGCAGATTTTTCTGCTAGCAGAGAAAAAGAAGCGACATGACCTTTCTTCAGGCATTTTTCGCCTGAAGAAAGCAATAGAAGTGAAAACTGTGTGGTAAAAAACGCAACGCATTTTTTGCGGCCCGTTCTCTTAAAGGATGGGAAAACCTCCTGGAAGCAGTTTTTACAAAGAAAAACGGTCCACAAAAAGCGTGCCAAGGTAAAAAAAAAAAAACGCTTCCTATTCAGGAAGCGTTTTTTTCTGGTGCCAAAATAAGGCACACGTTATTTACGTGTGAACTAAGCCTAAAGGAACCCATTGAAGTCAATGAGAGGCTTTTTTTTTTCAGCGCTGAAATTCTACACCAAATTCCTCACCATTTTCCTCATATAAATGGCTGTATAGACTTGTCACATAATGCAAGATATGCATAGTGTTAGCCATCTGCACCCAGGCCAAAAATACTATCCTGATATGGGTTGCTACTGCCTTTTTTGTTAGCAGATCACATATATAAAGATACTACACTGTATTCTTTGTATTTTTCAGCATGTGGAGAAACTTTACAAGATTACATAGGCTATTTTTCATCTCCTGGATTTCCATATGGATACCCTGCTTCAACTCATTGTGTATGGAGAATTTCTGTGACTCCAGGACAAAAGGTAGAGGTTGCTTTTAGTTACATTGTTTGATTAAAGTGACAGTTCTAGCACAACCTAAAAGTACAAATTCTATCTAGAGTGAAAGCAGCCATCGTACACCGAAAGTTTTACTCAAAGATAGGGTCATTGCTTGTTTCCTCCTGATCCGCAGATCTTAGTGTACTTGCAGACTGCCCCTATAGCTTGCTCATGTGTGAATATCTACAGTTACTACTTATATAGGGCTCTGGCTTTTGTCAGTCGCCAAAATCTGATTCCCTGTCTGAGAACAGAATGAAATGAAGGATTTCTGAGAAATATGCAAAGTAAACCCTGACAGGATTCCCAGGACACACGAAGACATTTGAAATTGTATGCAAAGTGAACCCTTCACTGCAGCGGTGACTGCTTGAAAGAGAACTTCACAGAATGCAATGGTTTGAAAAAAAAAAAGATAAAACTTAGGGCTCATTCACATCTGTGCCTGGGGTTTCCGTTATGCAGGTTTCCGTTTCCTGCTCAAAACTGGGCAGGAAACAGAAACCTGCAGGCATTTTTCAAACCCATTCAAATGAATGGGTTTGAAAAGTGTAGGGCCGTGAGCGCCAGTGAGCGTTTTGTGCTCTCTGCGGCGAAACCGTTTTTTTTTTTTTTAACCGGACACAAAGTCGGACATGCAGGACTTTGTGTCCGGTTTAAAAAAAACCAGTTTCGCCATGGAGAGCACAAAACGCTCACTGGCGCTCACGGCCGGACATGGTCTGACAGGTTTCCGTCTTCTGCCGGCAGAACGTAGAATGGGCGCTGGTGTGTACCCAGCGTTAGCCTATATTATATCAAGCAAAATAATTGTATAGACGTATACTAAACTAAAACCACAATGATATAAAAGACTCCTTCAATGTGTAAATAACAGGCCTCAAGTGAGTTAATAACCATAAACTAATTGTCCACCCTTAGGGGCCATAGAACTATGTACGGTAATTATGATTGGGTGCCTACAATACATACATTCCCCCCCACCATCAATATCGTGATAGACACTTAACCTAAACAACTTCCATGTCCTATACTTCTGGGTATAGGGCCATACTCACACACACATAGAGGGTGGTAATAATGAAAATTTACTTGTAAGGGTAAGTTCACACAGAGTTTTTTGGACCGGAACCTGAGGCGGAGGCCAAAATACGGGTATCTGTGACTGGATGCCAGTGCAGTGCACCGGCATCCAGTCACGCACTTCTCTCTGGATTAGGCCCAAATAAATGGGCCTAGTCGGGAGGAGGGAGTGTCTTCAGGCGGATGTTGCAAGGCGAATCCGCTTGAAAGAATGAGCATCTTGCTTCTTTTTCCAGGACCCAGAACAAAGAGCTCCCATATAAAAGAACGGACCGGCTCCCATTGATCTCAATGGGAACCGTCTTTTTGATCAGGATTTTGAGGCGGATACGGCCTCACAATCCTGACCAAAAAACCCCATGAGAATTTACCCTAAGAGAATTTAAGATTTGTTCAATTCTGCTGTTGGCACATTCTTCTAAGTGTGATGCTGATATAGCTGTTTACTGTACCTCCAACAAGACATCTCATTTGTAAAATAACTTGCCAAGGTCAATGAGTTGCGTGACATATTGCATTAAAGTTATAGTGCAGCAGCAGAATTTGCTTATGTGGCTAATTCTGTGCCAACTTATCTGAAAAACTTTTGCCAAAAATTCACCGTAGAGACTTGTAATAGTAACACGACTACAGCAATTTTTATTTTTTCTGAGTGCTGGAAGTTAAATAAATTGTAAATGGACTTCTAAAAAGTATATTTTTTTATGCTCGTATTTGTTATTACAGATTATTTTAAATTTCACAATCATGGATGTCAACAATAGCAGTCAGTGTTGGTATGACTATATTGAAGTCCGAGATGGCTACGAGAAAAATTCACCATTACTCGGTAGGTATTGTACAGGATTACATGCACTAACTTGTATTATGGAAAACTGACATTCCATAACTTCTGAATTTGCATTGTTGTAAAATCTCCCATGTACACGATGGCTTCTCTTGGCCCAAAAAGCCCTTTTCACTATTAGTTGCAGGTATGTTATGCTAGGTTCACACTAGCTTTCACCTGTCCGTTCTGAGCTTTCCGTCTTCTGCATGCCAGAAGTCGGAAAGCTCAGACCGGGTCCGGCCGTGAGTGGCGGTGAGCGTTTTATGCTCTCCGTCGCGAAACCGGATTTTTTAATCCGGACACAGAGTACTGCATGTCCGACTCTGTGTCCGGATTAAAAAACCCGGTTTCGCGGCGGAGAGCGCAAAACGCTCACGGCCGGACAGCTTCCTCACCCATTCAAATGAATGGGTGAGAAAGTCTCCTGCAGGTTTCCATCTCCTGCCTCTGTTTTAGGCAGGAAACGGAAACCTGAACTACGGAGAGGAGAACGCTGATGTGAACGAGCCCTAACTGATGTGTCAACATGACATACTACGCTGTGTATATTTTAATTTAATCTTCATCCTCCTGTATATTTTTATGTAGTGTGACTACATTTCTAGAGGAAAAGAATACATTTTCTGTAAAAATTGCTAATAACATCTTACACATCACTAAATTGTGTAATGTTCATGGTGTCTGAGCATTATATGTATTTTTTTTCGTTTTGCATTATGTATTTATGTGACTTAATATTAAGTACAGTATATGCTTTATTGTGTCCATTTGTGATTTCTCTTATATAGACAGTCTAATTTCTGCTTCTAGGCAGGTTTTGTGGTGAAGAATCTCCAGTAGTTCTGACATCAACAGACAGCAGAATGTGGATTGAGTTCCGTACACGTAATAACTGGACTGGAATGGGCTTTTCTGCAGTTTATAAAGGTAAGAAATATCCATGTACATGGATGCGGGCTATGAAAGTGCCTCTTTTCAGCTTACTATATTTGGCTCAAACTGTCAGCAATTCCATTTTATTTTTTCACTGGACTGCTTTACAAATGTGTGCTGAATCTAGAGTTTATAAAATTTTCTTTTACCCCTTAAAAGACCAAGTCAGTTTTCATTTTTACATTCCTGTATTTCCCTCCCCACATTACAAGAGACCTTTTTATTTTTCGGCACATGATGGCTTATTGTTTGTGGGCCAAATTGTACATTGAATGGCACCATATTATATCCTTTTTTTTTTTTATGTAGATTGTGAGCCCCACATGGAGCTCACAATGTACATTTTTCCCTATCAGTATGTCTTTAGACTATGGGATGGAAATCCATGCAAACACAGGGAGATCATACAAACTCCTTGCAGATGGTTTTATGCCCTTGGTGGGATTTGAGCACCAGAACCCAGCACTGCAAGGCTGCAGTGCTAACCACTGAGCCACCGTGTAGCCCCGGCACCCTATTATATCCTGTGCAATGTATTGGGAAGCTGGAAAAAAATCATAATGAGGTGGAATTGGGAAAAAAACATGCTTAGGCTAATTCGTTATGGCAGGGGTAGGGAACCTTTTTGGCTAGGAGAGCCGTGAACGCAACATATTTCAAGATGTAATTGGGCGAGAGCCATACAAAATTCTGTTGCTAACGCTAGGTTCACACCTGCGTTCTCCTTTCCGTTCTGTGCTTTGGCATGCAGAAGACGGAAAGCACAGACCGGGTCCGGCCGTGAGCGGCGGTGAGCGTTTTATGCTCTCCGCCGCGAAACCGGATTTTTTTATCCGGACACAGAGTACTGCATGTCCGACTCTGTGTCCGGATTATAAAACCCGGTTTCGCTCACGGCCGGACATCTCTCTCACCCATTCAAATGAATGGGTGAGAGAGACTCCTGCAGGTTTCCGTCTCCTGCCTCTGTTTTAGGCAGGAAACGGAAACCTGCATAACGGAGTTCACAACGCTGATGTGAATGAGCCCTAAGCAATAATGAATAATGATGAATAAAGTACTACTTACCATTTATGTGACCTTTGGTATTGCATGGATTTGCTGATGGCTTTGTAGTCTGCTTTATAGGTGGTGAGGTTTAGATCCATGCAGGCGTTGAGACTTCCATCTGTTAAACGTGATCGTAGGTTGGTCTTAATGTTCCTTAGATGTGAGAAAGACTGCTCACAAGCATATGTAGCGCCAAACATTGTCAGTACAGCAATACTCACACGTTGCAGTGTATGGTATGTGAGAGGAATCGCGTTCCAAGTTTTGAGAATCATCTGGTCTGCGGCTTGAAGTTTTTTCATTTCTACCCACTTGTGTTTGCTCGCCAACTCTGCTTGCTGTCGTGCAAGTCTTTCTAAATCTTCATTCAGTAACTTGAACTTAGTCACCCACATGTCTGAGGCCTTCAGGTCAGCAGCTTGTACCTCAAAATCTCTGACAGAGACACCGGGGATGTAACTCAAGTCAGTGCTGTCCACTGCACATTCATGTGGGTGGGTGATGAACTTAAAAAGACGAGTGTGCTGACGAAATTCTCCAAAGCGTGCTTTGAATGACTGCAGGAGATTAGATGTGAAGCCCACTAGCTGCTGAAGATCAAGATGTTGAGCAGGGTCACTTGCTGTGCATGTATCTTTAAACTCTCCCAGTTTTTCAAAGTGTAGTAAACGACCTGTTTCAATGTCGGCGATGAAGAGTTCAAGCTTGTTTTCAAATGCAAACACTGCTTGTTGAAGGGATAAGACTGTATTTCCAACATCTTGCATTTTCACATTGAGTTGGTTCAGATGTTCAGTTATGTCCACAAGATAGTAGAACTTCAGGAGCCACTCAGTGTTAGCTAACTCAGGATGTTCAACATTTTTCATTTCAAGAAAAGTCCAGATTTCGCTCAGACAAGCTGCAAAACGGCTGAGCACCTTTCCTCTTGACAACCAACGCACATGGCTGTGCAGAAGCAGACCAGGATAATTATTCCCAACTTCTTCCAACAGTGTTTTAAACTGGCGATCATGTAAAGCTCGGGCAACAATAAAGTTGACCACACGAATGACCAGCGACATCACCTCACCTAGTTGCTCGCCACACATCTGAGCACAAAGCGCCTCCTGATGTAGGATGCAGTGAAAACTTAGGATAGGTCTCTTTTCTTGTTCACGAAGAAGTGCTACGAATCCTCTATTTCTCCCCACCATGCACGGAGCACCATCAGTACACACAGAAATAAGTTTATCCATCGGTAGATTTTGTTCTTTAGCAAATTCAGTTAAAGATTTGAATAAATCCTCGCCTCTTGTTGTTCCTTTCAAAGGCAAAACAGCAAGACTTTCCTCACGTAGTGTGTCACCTGCAGCATACCTTGCAATAACACTGAACTGGGATAAGTGGCTTACGTCTGTTGTCTCATCCAAAGCGAGAGAAAAAAATTGTGCTGAGGTTATGTCCTTCACTTGTGTTGCCTCAATTTGAGTTGCCATCATGATAGTACGATCGTGAACAGTTCTTGCCGACAGCGGCATTTCTTTTATTCGTTTGATTATCTTGTCTTTATTCGAAAAGTCGTCAAAAAGTTCATTGGCGACATCAACCATGAATGTTTTGGCATACTCACCATCTGTGAATCGCTTTCCATTTCTCACTATGGCTAAAGCACCAGTAAAGCTAGCTGAATTCGAGTTTCCTTGTTGGGTCCAAACACGGAGTTGCTGCTGACTAGCTTGCACTCTGTTAAGTAGCTCTTGACATGCTTTCTTCCTGCTGTCCCCCTCAGGATGTTTGGATGCAAATGTAAAATGGCGCGTGTCAAAGTGCCGCTTTATATTTGACCGTTTCATCGATGCAATTTTATTATTGCATATTAGACATACTGCAGAACCTGCTCTCTCCACAAAAGCGAATTCCTCTGTCCATTCCGGCTGAAAAGTACGATACTCATCATCTTTTCTTCTTTTAGCTATCTTGTTCTTCTCTACAACTACCAGGCGCTTGCTTTCCGGGGTGGTGGATGTAGTGGGGATACCTATTCTAGTTATTTCCGTTAGTTCAGTCCTGTTGAGGAGGAAATGAGAGGGCTCAAGTAAAGAGACCAGGTTCACAATAAACTTCACTAAGATTGTAAGCTCTTGTGAGCAGGGCCCTCAGTCCCATTGTGTGAAATGACATTCTTTGTTATGTATCTGTCTGTATTTGAACCCTACAAATTGTACAGCGCTGCGGAATATGTTGGTGCTATATAAATAAAAGGTATTATTATTATTATTACTAAGCAACAGATGGGGATGGGGGGAACTTGCCGGGGCCAGAGCACAACCAAAAGAGTGTGTGCCAGTCTTAGGAAATAGTCAGCAGGGAAGCAGGAGAGCCAGGAGGGGAGTTAGTAATGAAAGAGTAGTAGAATAGAGCGTTGTCAACTTACAGGCCCAAAGATGGCGTCAGCAACGTGACTCGGTTATTAATCTGCGGCGGGGGTCTGTCCAGGACTCCAGGACAAGAAGAATCTTCTCCAGGAGGTGAAGAAACCTCACCAGCCAACTCAGGCCCAGTTTCTGCTGCCCAACTGTTTCTGCAGCGATGTAGCTGTAGGAAGGCCCTCCGGCCTAGCAGAAGATGCATACCTCCCAACCGTCCCGATTTCCGCGGGACAGTCACGATTTGGGTGACATGTCCCGTGGTCCCGGTTGGAGGGAGGTATGTCCCGATTTCAACTCAGATCTGCATCCAGAGGACGCAGATCTGAGTTGAACACATATGCGGCTGAAGCAAGTAGCTGACACAGGTCAGCTCCTCGCTTCGCCGCTGAGCGCCTCTCTCGCTGACACATATGCGGCGAAGCGAGGAGCTGACACAGGTCAGCTCCTCGCTTCAGCCGCATATTCTGCAAGCCAGGAGCCGGCGGCAGCGGCAAAGCGAGGAGCTGACACAGGTCAGCTCCTTCCTTCAGCCGCATGTGTCAGCGAGAGAGGCGCGCAGAGAGCGGCGAGGGAGCGGAGGAGAAGGTAAGTTTAATGTGGAGGTGGAACGTGAATCTGGGGGCAGATGAAGGAGGGGACGGCATGACACTGGGGGCAGAGATGGGGGGACATGACACTGGGGGCAGAGATGTGGGGACATGAATCTGGGGGCAGAGATGTGGGGACATGAATCTGGGGGCAGAGATGTGGAGACATGAATCTGGGGGCAGAGATGGGGGACATGAATCTGGGGGCAGAGATGGGGGACATGAATCTGGGGGCAGAGATGGGGGGACATGAATCTGAGGGCAGAGATGGGGGGACATGAATCTGGGGGCAGAGATGGGGGGACATGAATCTGGGGGCAGAGATGGGGGACATGAATCTGGGGGCAGAGATGGAGGGGGGACGTGAATCTGGGGGCAGAGATGGAGGGGGGACGTGAATCTGAGGGCAGAGATGGAGGGGGGACATGAATCTGGGGGCAGAGATGGAGGGGGGACATGAATCTGGGGGCAGAGATGGAGGGGGGACATGAATCTGGGGGCAGAGATGGAGGGGGGGACGTGAATCTGGGGGCAGAGATGGAGGGGGGACGTGAATCTGGGGGCAGAGATGGAGGGGGGACGTGAATCTGAGGGCAGAGATGGAGGGGGGACATGAATCTGGGGGCAGAGATGGAGGGGGGACATGAATCTGGGGGCAGAGATGGAGGGGGGACATGAATCTGGGGGGACATGAATCTGGGGGCAGAGATGGAGGGACATGAATCTGGGGGCAGAGATGGGGGACGTGAATCTGGGGCAGAGATGGGGGACGTGAATCTGGGGGCAGAGATGGGGGACGTGAATCTGGGGGCAGAGATGGGGGACGTGAATCTGGGGGCAGAGATGGAGGGGGGACGTGAATCTGAGGGCAGAGATGGAGGGGGGACATGAATCTGGGGGCAGAGATGGAGGGGGGACATGAATCTGGGGGCAGAGATGGAGGGGGGACATGAATCTGGGGGCAGAGATGGAGGGGGGACATGAATCTGGGGGCAGAGATGGAGGGGGGACATGAATCTGGGGGCAGAGATGGGGGACATGAATCTGGGGGCAGAGATGGAGGGGGGACATGAATCTGGGGGGACATGAATCTGGGGGCAGAGATGGAGGGACATGAATCTGGGGGCAGAGATGGTGGGGACATGAAACTGGGGGCAGAGATGTGGGGACATGAAACTGGGGGCAGAGATGTGGGGACATGAATCTGGGGGCAGAGATGGAGGGGACATGAAACTGGGGGCAGATGAAGGGTGTATATGAAACTGGGGGAGAGATAGAGGGGGGACATATAATTTACGGGTGATTGTCGGAGGATTATACTGTGTGCGGGCACATGAAAAATTAACGAGTGGGCGGAGTCAACACAAAAGTGGGCGGGGCTAAATTTGCCGCGGCGCGCTACATTTTGTCCCTCTTTCAGTTCTTCAAAAGTTGGGAGGTATGGAAGATGGCGGCGGGAACGGAGCGGAGACTCGCAGGACTCGTCCTGGACTCGGGTCTCTGGAAGTTCAGGGTGACCCCTAACAATACCTGGGGACCTGGGAAGGACCTGGGGAAAGTCTTGGGGTGCCCTCGGGTCGCAAGTACTTGTTACCGCTGGAGCTTGTCACCGCACGTCTGTGCATGTCTCGGCGGTTAGATGCGTGACCAACGTGACCAACCTGGAGCGGCTGGCTACGCTGGTTACGTTGGCTACGCTAGTTACGCTGGCGACGCATGTTACGCATGTACGCATCTCACCGCCGAGACATGCACAGACGTGCAGTGACAAGCTCCAGGACCTCTCCCAGTAGTACTGTAGAAAACATTTAGATGTGTATGCGAGCCAGATGCGGCCTTCAAAAGAGCCACATCTGGCTCGCAAGCCATAGGTTTCCGACACCTGCGTTATGGGTTTAATTTTTTACGTCATTCACTGTGGTATAACTGACATTTTAGCTATATTCTGTGGGATAACATGATCCCACTGATACCAAATTTCTATAGTATTTTTGGTACCTTTTTAAATTTAAAATAATTCTAAACTTTGAAAAATAAGTGTGTTTCAACATTCTGACACCTATAACTTTTCATATTTACATGTACGAAGATGGGCAAGTCATACTTTACACGGACAAGATATTTTTCATACCATATTGGGAATTGTCTAATGATTTCATCATTTTATACAACTTGTTTTTTGAAGAAAAAAAATCAGATGCCCATGGTGTTAACCACTTGGGATAAATATTTTACAATTTGGATACCTAAAATGTTTATTTTTATCTGTGCTCTAGAAAAAAGGTGGTGACTCTGAATTTGTATGCGTCGCTTAGATGCACCATCTAAAGCAGCGGTCCCCAACCTATTTTTCTACCAAGGACCACTTACATGTAGGTCAATTTTCCCATGGCCCGGCAAGGGGCAGGGAAGGGATTGCCACTATTAGGGTAACTAGAACAATTAATAACAGTCCCCACGCCCACAGGTAATGTTATTAACTGGGGGACACTATTACTATAATAGTGCCCCATTAGCTGTGAGGATGGGGGCTTCTACCTGTGTTAATAGGTAATATGCAGCTCTCCAGGGATCTGTTCTTGCACACAGGATGTGTGCATCTTATATTTTGTTCCATGGCCCCAGTGGCACCAAAGTGAAAATTCCGTGACATAGAAAATGCGCACATCTTGTGTGTCAGAACAGATCCCGGCACCTGCATTAATACTAGGTAAATGGAAAGTCATCTGCTGGCGTAGGCTACACCAGTAAATCGCTCTCTAAAACAGGTCCTGCATCAGGTGTCTGCCGATGCTCCTATGCTATGTATTACATGCAGCATAGGAGCTTCAGCGACACCTAGTAGCCAAACAGAGATCCCCCAATGACCTGGCCGCCCGCACCAAGTGATAAATGGCCTAGTACTGATCTGCAGCCTGTTGATTGGGAACCCCTGATCTAAAGGGTTAAAACTTGTCAGCACCAATCGCCGACTTGCAAAGAGCTAATGTTGGTGTAATTATAAGTAGGTAATAAAACCCTTTTTTAAAGAATAGATGCTAGTTAAATGAGAATATGTACTTGATTCTTCTATGCATTGTCTGATGTAGTAATTTAGAATTGTTTGGAACTGATCGATAACCAATCGATAACCAATGGTGGTTGACTTCTTCGTATAATGTAGGTCTTTTCAATCTAATATACATAACAAAAGTATTACCGCACTTTTCTTTCCCTTGCCTCTTGTGATATATTTAACAAACTTGTTATTTCAGCAATTTGTGGTGGAGAGATCCGCAAAGATTTTGGTCAGATCCAATCCCCCGACTATCCAGAAGAATACCCGCCATCAGTGGAATGTATATGGAAAATTATAGTACCAGAAAATCACAATGTTGGTTTAATCTTCCAGACATTTCAGGTAATGTTATCTGACCTAAGCGGTGGTGAAGATAAATTATATTGCTTTTTAGAAATCTCCAATCCACTCATGAGTGAACAAATTGTCATTGACAGGCCAAGCTCTGGGCAAGACCTGTTTCACTGCATACACTGTTGTATACAAATGTATTTTAATTAAAATGTATAGGGTCCTTACAGTATGTTTCCTTCACATGATCCTAATCTGATTTTGCTGCATTAGTAATCAAAAATGTTTTCTATATCAAAAATCCAATTTTTAGCTTTGAACACATAGTCCGCAGCTACCATATTTTGGGCCAGCCTTCGCCTCAGGTTTCAGTCCAAAAAACTCTGTGTGAATTTACCCTTAGGCTGCTTTCACATGGCAGTGTCTGGTCAGTGATTTAGCCAAAATTAGGAGCAGAGACTACACAGAAATCAGTTGTAATATAAATATTTAACCTGTTCTCTTTTTAACCCACTCAAATCTAATTTTTGACTTTGCAGATTGAGCGTGATGACGAATCTTGTGCCTTCGATTACTTAGAGGTGAGAGACGGGAACCGTGAAAGCAGCCGTCTTATAGGACGATTCTGTGGCCATGATAAACCAAATAACATCATATCAACGTCTAACGTCCTGTGGATAAAATTTGTGTCGGATGAAATTGTAAACAAAGAAGGGTTTGCTATTAACTTTATAAAGGGTAAGATGACGATTCATTGGAATTCTGTGATGAGTTTAGGTGCTTTACTACCCAAAGTCCAGCAGACACTAAGGTTATTGACACACCAGTGTTTTCCTATTTAAGGAATGCTAGTCCTGTGTGGTCTGCAGACTGTTGCTTATAAAACAGTGGGGGGGAACCTTACTAAAACTGGCTTAATTCAGGCAGACCTCACACCAGACTAGGATGTTAAGGCTAAGGTCCCACGGGACAATACGCAGCTCTAAAGAGCTGCAGGAAGAGCCACGACAGCAATGCATCACGGTTCTTCCCGCAGCGCTTTGAACAGAAAGTTCAGAGTTTTCCTCCGCAGACTTTCTTTTACCATTTTATCTGTGGGAAAGCTGACAGCGTTTCCGTAGATATAATTGACATGCAGAGATTTCCAAAACCATGCCAGTTTTGAAAATCACAGCGTGTCCGCGCTGCAATTTTAAACGCAAAGTGGCCATGGGATTTACATGAATCCCATCCACTTTGCCTGTACTGTATAATGCCGTGATTTCCGCTGCGGGCAAGTCGCAGTGTTTACGGCCTAGGATGCCTTGGCCTGTTAATAAATCTAGCACACTCATGCCAGTTTAATAGTAAAATTTGTCAGGCTAAGCTGTTCCCAGCCAGCCCTGATTTGCAAAGTGGTGAAAAATGTGCCACGTTAACAGCCATCAATGCCAGAAAGCCTGTATAGATTTGTATTTTCCTTCATTTAGCAACTATATGATATAAGCTCAAATACATTATCCAGCCCAGTATATATGTAACGTCTGTTACACACAATATATACATTCTGCAGTTTTATTGTTGTGAATTTGGTAGCATCATTACTGAAAAACCTTTTGGATTTAGAGATTGATATTCTTAGCAAATAATCCAAAATTTAAGATTTAGTAGTCCATTTAATCTGCTGTAGATAATATAATATAATATATAACTTTTTTATGACCCTGACTGGATTTTCAGGTGTTATTTCTTTATTCTATTTACATAAATAGCAATTTTGGTTACTATAAATTGTAGCAATGTAAGTTTCTCAGTTGTTTTATTCCCACTTCATAGCAGTTGCTTGTATTACTTTTCTAATGCTTTTATTTTCTATATAACTGTGCATTCACACTTCGGATACGCTGACTGATTCTGAATGTTAAAACACGTTCAGAATCAGCGCGTATAAAGCAGATCCCATTCATTTCAATGGGAGCCGGCATACGTGCGCTCCCCATAGAAATTAATGGGCTGCTTTTTTCTCTATGGGCCCCTTCACATGACGTAAGCGCTCGGCTTATTCCTAGCCGTACACGCGAGCGCTTCTAAACACTTCCCATTCACTTCAATGGGAGCGCTTGTAGAAAAAAAAGCAGCCCATTAATTTCAATGGGTAGCGCTCGTATGCCGACTCCCATTGAAATGAATTTATACGCGCTGATTCTGAACGTGTTTTAACGTTCAGAATCAGTCAGCGTATCCGAAGTGTGAATGCACCCTAAGATAGGACACGTTTCATACCATTGAAAAGCTGAATTCAGCTCACTGGTAACTTTGCAGGTAATTGCACCTGTTCAAGAGTTATTGGTGCAATTCGTTTTGGGTCTGGGCAAAGAGGAACACCCCAGCCCAGTGATATTGGTATATAACCTGTTCCTCTTGTAAAGGACACAGTCCTTTGCTTTTTACTGTTGTCAGGGCTCATTCACATAGGGCAAGATTCTGACACCGAAACCAGCTCAGAATCTACCCCCTCACAATAGAGGTCTATGTAGTCCGCTAGATTCCTTTTTTCCGTGAACGGTATGTTCCAGCTCAAGGACTATAGAGTTTAATAATATTAATAGACTACTAAGGTTCCACATTCTTGATCATGTCATGTCACTTAGACATGGTGGTGAAAGTTCTTTTCCTTTACAGAATAAATTGCAGTGGATCCATTACCTCAATAATTTGTATCAGCAATGCCTAAATATAGATTAGAAATTGAAGATCATGTCCTGACAACTTTTAGATGTTATAATAAAAGTTTATACTTTGTTTGACCTTTTGTGAGGGATCCCCTCCTGCGACTTCATGTTATAGAGTTGGTGATATGTGGTTTGTCTTTGGGGCTAACAGAGATCCCCCTTTCAGTGGTGTAAGTACCGGGGTAGTGGCTGCCATTAGGAGCCTGGTGACAGCCGCTACCGCTGCATTTTTTTTCTTTTCTTAATAAGTCGTTACCAGCCAGTAACGGGTCCTATTTACTTACCGACCTTGGCAGGGGCCGGGATCGGTAAGTGATGCCGTGGGCCCCACAAACATCATTATTATCTTTTAAGACCCCCAAGTATAATGATAGAAGTTCCAGGGGAGGT
Organism: Leptodactylus fuscus; assembly: GCF_031893055.1. Lineage (NCBI taxonomy): Eukaryota > Metazoa > Chordata > Amphibia > Anura > Leptodactylidae > Leptodactylus > Leptodactylus fuscus. The sequence goes on from NC_134265.1 coordinate 293,092,367, forward strand.
AAGGGGACATAAAAAAACGTGTTATTTACCTTTCTGCACTCCAGGCAGTTTCGGGCCTACTTCTGGATGCTCCCTGACGTCACATGACCGGGACCTGCGTCCCAGGTCACGTGACGTCCCGGACTTCATTGAAGATGGCCAACACCACCAAGGACTGCAGCGGAGCCGGAGATAGGTAAGTAACATTGTTTTTTATGTTGGTTACTCCCCTTCGGTCTCTGATTATTATACTCTGCGTCTGAAAAGACCCCAGAGTATAATAATTGTTCATGGGTGTCCACAATGGGGCATAATGGTGTGTGTAGTGGCCACTATGGGACATAATACTGTGTGTAGGGGCCACTATGGGACATAATACTGTGTACAGGGGCCACTATGGGGCATAATAGTCAAAAGTTCGCCACCGGTCCCCACCATTCCTAGTTACTAGAAATGAGCAAGTAGTATTCGATCGAGTAGGTATTCGATCGAATACTAAGGTATTCGAAATATTCGTATGCTATCAAATACTACTAGCTATTCGCAGTAAAAATTTGATTCAGAGCCAGCGTTGGTTCTGCAGCAGGCTCGTCCTTACTAGTCGGGAGAGCTGGCAGCTTGCTGTTACGAGCGAGCTTACTTTTTCTCATAGGAATTAATTGACCAGCGTTGATAGGCCAGTGTACAGCATTTGGCCAATCAACGCTGGTCCTGCCGGAGGCTCGTTTGTGAAGAGGCGGAGTCTAAGATCGGACCACAGCAGTCTCCAGCGTTAATTGGCCGAATGCTGTACACTGGCCAATCAACGCTGGTCAATTCATTTCTATGAGAAAAAGTCTGCTCCCTCATAACAGCAAGCTGCCATCTCTCTTGACTAACAAGGACAAACCTGTGGCAAATCAACGCTGGTTCTGCAGCAGGCTCGTCCTTGCTAGTCAGGAGAGCTGGCAGCTTGCTGTTACGAGGGAGCTGACTTTTTATCAGCGCAACTGAAAGCGCTGTGCAGTTAAAGCGCACAGTCCCCATAGACTATAATGGGGTCCATGCACTTTAACTACACAGCACTCCTCCTAAACACACTCCTCCTGCTACTCGTGGACTTGGTGACTCTCCTTTAGTCGAATAGTGGTTTCCCCTGAAACGAGCATTTTTTCCCATAGACTATAATGGGATTCGATATTCGATCGAGTAGTCGAATATTGAGGCTCTAGTCGAAACGAATATCGAATCTCGAATATTTCACTGTTCGCTCATCTCTACTAGTTACACCACTGCCCCCTTTATGTTCTTTTTTGGATGATGTACATTGTTTTTCTATTAATTGTACTAATTCATTGTCTTCTCTTTTTCAGTTGCACAAGGAGATACTTGAGATTACAGATTATCAAGTAGAACTCTCAGTTCCTGCTTTGTTTTTGTATTTATGTATATAGATTTTGTAGATTTATTTCCTGTTATTTATTCATCCATAATGGAGTACCATATAGATTAATGTAATTAATAAAATTTTAATAAAGTATTTTGAGTTTGGATGACAGCTGTCTTGGTCTGAAGCGTTAATATAATGTTTTTTACAGTTATTGGAAGCCCTTGCACAAATCTATATAGGAAGCATTACAGCAGCACTTGTGGATTAGCATTGTGTGTGTGTTCACCAATGGCCTCTAGAGATTGTCATAATAGTGAATGGTGGGCTGTAATATATAACCCACACTCCATATGGTGATCGTGAGTAGGATAATCTCCCCCAACTCAGAGATTTATTTATCTAATCTCACTATATACTTCACACCTCCACCATCTTCTCCCTAATTTCACAATCTCCTCATCTCCTTACTAACACACAGGAAGTTCCTGCAGGGGTGTTGCTATGCGAACCAGTGATCAGATGAGTCCTCCCCTTTTCCCAGGTCATGTCCTCCCATTAGACATTTGGTTACTATACAATCCTATGAGATCTGTAATGAATATGTGGGACTCACTAGATGGCGCTGTGTGGTGAGACTCAGGATCCTGCTATGTCACACAGGCTACATAATGTCATACAGTTATCACAGAAATCGCCCTCAACCCAGACACAGCTGCTTAGGCCACTAAGTGGCCTACGGAAAGGACATGGGATGTCACTCCAAAGCAACAGAACGGGACCGAACTGGGAGACAGAGCATACTATAGTCATAATAATAAGTATTTGGGCACCCATGCAAATTAAGATATCTGCGGTCGTGATGTACGTCACAGCTTGGTCTCAGTGCATGGTAAACTCAATGCTGACGCCTATTGCACTATTTTAGATAACAGTGGGCTTCCTACATTATGGTAGTTGTATGGGTCGGACCAATATTACTTCCAGGATGACAACGCCAGCTGTCATGTAGCGAGGTCTACCATGACTTGGTATAGTGACAATCAGGTTAACCGACTAGACTGGCCTGCCCAGAGCCCAAACTTGAACTCTATCGAGCACCTCTGGGACGAGTTGGATCGCCAAACTCAGGGGTGCAGCAGCCGTCCAAAATAAGTGAAAGAACTTACCTGTCTTCTCCAAGGCAAATGGAATAAAATACCACTAGCCATCTTAGGGTCAGTTCACACGTGAAAACCGCCTAGCTTATTTGTGCAAGGTAAAAAACCTCGAGGAGATTTTTTGACGCTGTTTTTTGCATTCCACGCGGTTTTTGACGAGGTTTTTGACACGGTTTTCGCTAGCGGTTTTCGCTAGGGTTTTTTTTTCCTATATGTGCTATAGAAACTGCAGGCGAAAACCGCGCGTTTTTTTGCAAACGCCTCCCATTCACTTCTATGCAATTCTTCAGGCGTTTTCCGCCTGAAGAAAGGTCATGTTGCTTCTTCAGGCGGAAAACGCTAGGAGGAAAAAAAAAGCTAGTGGTCTACATAGACCATCATGTTAAAGGAGAGGTTTTTGAAGCGAATTCCGCTGTCAAAAACCTCCCCTTTGCCCACGTGTGAACTAGCCCTTACAAGAACTTGTGGAAAGCATGCCCCAGTGGTTTGGGGCTGTAATTGCCGCTCGTGCCACTGTAACAACTATTGAATATGAATAAAAGTTTTTAAATTCTACGACAGGTGTCCAAATACTTATTGGTAGACAGTGTAGTACAAAAATTGAAACACAAAGCAACAAACACACCCCTTTTAGAAGTCCTCATGTGAACATTTTTGTGGACATGGTTACAAGTGACATACTAAAACTAAATGGAACTTTTGACCCAAGTAACATCTCACCAGAAGAAAGTGTGGCACTGAAAAGCCCTAGAGAATGGGATGATGTTTTTAAAGAGTCCAACAAAGGTGGCAATGTTGTGTTATGGTCTCATGCTATGTGAGAGGCCAGAAGGTAGCTACAAGGATATGATCTCAGCAGCATTTGTAGATCTAGCCATTCCCAAGCAGGAAGGTGAATTTTTTGTGGTCAGGCTCCCCCAGAAGTGCTAAATTCTACCTATTGCCAAAAGTCCGTAAAAACTTAGAACAACCACCTGGATGGCCAATAGTGTCAGGCTTGGGGTGCCTAACTGAGAACTGTAGCAAATAGCTCAATAATGTGTGGGCATCATGGACGGGAAGGATGACCCTGTACCAGTTCAGCTAAAACATACTTTACTAAGACCTCTGTAAAATAAAAATAAAAAACTACACACACAGTTTCACACACACTCGACTAGATAGTCGAGATCCCTATGCTGTATAACTTGGTAGGCTCGATATATCCAAACTACTCACTATATAGTTTGCCACCCGACTGGTGTCCCAATTACCCATTAATACCTCTAGTAAAGAAGGAAGACTTGTGTGTAAACCCAGTTTACCAGTGATGTAACATGGGGGCAAACAAACTTATAGGAATCTCTAAACCTGCTTACTCGTGTTGCCCCTAGTGAAAATCAGAAGCCAGTCCTGAGCAAATGGTACCAGGCAATTTGATGGACTTGGTATAACTCAGATATTTGCAGGATCCTCTGAGGTTAGGCTGTACCAGGAAAAGGTGAAGAATCTGAAGTCTTTACTAATGCAAATAAATCATTAACTGAAAGCAACAGAAGATGCTAACACCCTAATCTTATACTGGTCGCGACCTGAGTTTAGGCTTACCATCCCAAGTAGTGGACCTTTCCGGCTGAACTAGCTGCTGATGACGCAGGGTCTCCTCCACCTCTGGGCTATCATACGTTCAGTCACAGGAGTGTAGAGGAGGTAGTCTCTGTTCACCCAGCTCTGTTCTCCAGCATGGATTGTGACAGTTCCTAGGAGACTCACCAACTAAGATGACCATACCTGAGCTTCCTGTGAAGCCCTTCCGCTTACTAACAGGTCTGTGGAGGAACAGCTGGTGAGAAACAGTGTGATCTTGAGGCCAAAGGGCATTACTGTGAGCATTAGTCCATACAATATAATGTAATCAGCATACATTGTACAACTATTTACAGGTTGTCAAACATGGGCAAGTGTGGTGTGTTTACCTGCTTTTCATAAATGAATTAAAAGGGCTGATGTATGTCTTATAATACACCAAAGATACCACATACAGATACATAAAAGATGTTGAAAACCGCCATCTAACTCCAGGTGAGCTGTTTGTCACCTGTGATGTATAAAGCTTATACTCGAGTATAGGACACAACAGGGGTTGTACAGCATTTCCTGATAAGATTCCAATCTCACCAGACAGGAATTTAGGGCGGGTTCACACCAGCACCTGGTCCGACTTTGTGTCCAGAATTCGGTTTTGCCGTGGAGAGGCGCAAGACGCCCACGGGCAGTCACTTTGCAAACCCATTCAAGTGAATGGGTTTGAAAACTGACTTCCGGGTTTCCGTCCCCTGTCCAGTTTCTCGGGCAGAAGATGGAAACCCGCTGGATTGCCTAAAGCGGAGACCAGGCACAGGTGTGAACCCGCCCTTATACTTAAAGCAATAAAATTTGTATTAAAATGTGGCCATTTCTTCCTACGGTGCAGTGTGTGCCCACCTTTGCCAACTTGTTCCTTGCACGATGGGAAGAGGTGGTTGTCTTTGGCAGTACTTATACCAAGTATATATAGTGAGTCAACTTATGGCGTTGTTACATTGATGCCATTGAATTTATATGGAGTAGGACTGAATTGAAATGGAGTTACTCAATATTAATTCATATACTATTAAATTAACTTTATTTCATTCCTGGACATTCTAATCGAAATTGATTCACAAAGCATTCACATTCACAAACATTGGCACAAAACTTTATAGAAAAGAAACAGCAACTAATGGTTTTCTGGATGCCAAAAGTGTACACTTGCCAAGAACTATCAAGGGAATCCCAAAAGGATAATATTTAAGACTCTGGAGAAACTGCTCTGATTTTTTGGGGGGCTTTAAAGACCAGACCGAAAATCTTAAATTAAGATTACATGAGAGAAAATACTCAAATAGACCATTAAGGGTGCATTCACATGGAGGAAAACGGCACTTTATTTGGTGCTGAATTTTCCACGCTGAAAAAAAGCTAATGGGAAAAAAAGGTAGCGGCACCCATTGAATTCAATGGGAGGCTTTTTATTCAGCATAGAAAATTCAGCGGAGGGGGATGAGCGAACACCGTTCGATCGAATAGGTATTCAATCGAATATCAGGCCATTTGAGGTATTCGTTTCCAATCGAATACCACGCAGCATACGCAGTAAAAATTTGTATCCCCTCCCACCTTTCCTGGCGCGTTTTTTGCACCAATAACTGTGCAGGGAAGGTGGGACAGGAACTACGACAACGGAGGCATTGAAAAAAATTGAAAAAACCCATTGGCTGCCGAAAACATGTGACCTCGGATTTATAAGAATAGCCAGCGCCATCTTCATCAGATTTGCGGTGAGAAATAGGGAGAGAGAGAGATCTGCTGAGGGCTAGATAGGTAGATAGATATTAGCTTCTAATAGGCAGGGAAAAACGGAAGAAAATCAACAGCTTTTTTCAGAGCTATACACTGCAGGGACAGGAGTCGAGCTTTCCACGGACAGTGTGTCCCCCAAAACAGGGAAACAGAGCAATTAATGGCTGCTATATACATTCAACCCAGCTTTTCAAGGGGTGTCCCCCCACAAAAGAGCCAGAATACAGAGCAATTAGTGGCTGCTATATACGTTCAACCCAGCTTTTCAAGGGGTGTCCCCACACAAAAAAGCAGGATTACAGAGCAATTAGTGGCTGCTATATACGTTCAAGCCAGCTTTTCAAGGGGTGTCCCCCCACAAAACAGCAGGAATAAAGAGCAATTAAAGGGGCTCTATCAGCAAAATTATGCTAATAGAGCCCCACATATGCGTGAATAGCCTTTAAAAAGGCTATTCAGGCACCGTAAATGTTATATTAAATCCGGGTCCCGTGTTTAAATAAAAGCATTAAAACATATATGCTAATCGTACCTGAACGTGCACCATGGGCGGGGATGCACGGTGCGATGTCAGCTTCGGGCACGCCCACCTCTTCTATCTTCTTGTAGTGACGCCCTCTGGTTCCGTGTCTTCTTCCGTATTCTTGTCTTCAAATCCCACGCCTCTTTAGTAGCGCTTCCCTCCGGAGCGCTACTGCGCAGTACACTTGCGAACTGCCATTAAGTAAAATGGCGAGTGAGTCTGCGCAGTAGTGCTCCGGAGGGAAGCGCTACTACGCAGGCGCAGGATTTGAAGACAAGAAGATGGAAGAAGACATGGAACCAGAGGGCGTCATTACAAGAAGATAGAAGAGGTAGGCATGCCCGAAGCTGACGTTGCACCGTGCATCCCCGCCCATGGTGCATGTTCAGGTACAATTAGCATATATGTTTTAATGCTTTTATTTAAAAACGGGACCAGGGTTTAATATAACATTTACGGTGCCTGAATAGCCTTTTTAACCCCTTCCCGCCGATGGCATTTTTTGATTTTCGTTTTTCGTTTTTGACTCCCCTCCTTCTAAACCCCATAACTTTTTTATTTCTCCGCTCCCAGAGCCATATGAGGTCTTAATTTTTGCGGGAGAATTTTTTCTTGATGATGCTACCATTAATTATTCTATATAATGTACTGGGAAGCAGGAAAAAATTCAGAATGGGGTGGATTTGAAGAAAAAATGCATTTCTGCGACTTTCTTACGGGCTTTGGTTTTACGGCGTTCACTGTGCAGCTAAAATGACATATCCCCTATATTCTGTGTTTCGGTACGGTTCCAGGGATACCAAATTTATATGGTTTTATTTACATTTTGACCCCTAAAAAAAATTCCAAAACTGTGTTGAAAAATTTTTTTTCTAAAAGTCGCCATATTCCGACGGCCGTAACTTTTTTATACGTAGGTGTACGGGGATGCATAGGGCGTCTTTTTTTGCGGGGCCGGGTGTACTTTTTAGTTCTACAATTTTCGGGAAATGTTATTGCTTTGATCACTTTTTATTCAAATTTTTATCAGAATCAAAACAGTGAAAAAACGGCGGTGTGGCACTTTTGACTATTTTTCCCGCTACGGCGTTTACCGAACAGGAAAAATATTTTTATAGATTTGTAGAGCGGGCGATTTCGGATGCGGGGATACCTAACATGTATATGTTTCACAGTTTTTAACTACTTTTATATGTGTTCTAGGGAAAGGGGGGTGATTTGAACTTTTAATTCTTTTTATATTTTTTTTATATTTTTTTAACTTTTTTTTTTTTTTTTGCATTTATTAGACCCCCTAGGGGTGTTGAACCCCAGGGGGTCTGATCACTAATGCAATGCATTACAATGCTAATGCATTGCAATGCATTGCAAAAAATCATCATCTCTTTTGCAGGCTGCATACACCAGCCTGCAAAAGAGAGAATTTGCAGACCGGCTGGGAGCCTTTAACAAGGCTCCCGGCTGTCATGGCAACATGACGTCGGCCCTGGAGCATGCTCCAGAAGCCAGCGATCCCTGCCAAAATGGCGGCGCCCATGCGCCGCCGGGAAAATGGCACCTCCGGCGCCTTTGACCGCAGCGCCGGAGGGGTTAATGCCTCCGATCGGTCCGGGGACCGATCGGAGGCATTAGAGCCGGTTGTCTACTGCTTAAAGCAGTAGACACCCGGCGGCTATGGCAGCCGCCCGGCTCCCGGGCGGTCGCCATAGTTACAGACCCGACATGCGCCGTACTATTACGGCGCATGTCGGGAAGGGGTTAAAGGCTATTCACGCATGTGTGGGGCTCTATTAGCATAATTTTGCTGATAGAGCCCCTTTAATGGCTGCTATATACGTTCAACCCAGCTTTTCAAGGGGTGTCCCCCCCACAAAATAGCAGGAATACAGAGCAATTAGTGCCTGCTATATACGTTCAACTCAGCTTTTCAGGCAGTGTGTAACCCTAAAACATGGATACAGAAAAATTCAGTCCAGCTATATACTCTCAACCCAGTTTTCCAGGCAGTGTTCCCCTAGACACCTAACAGGGATACAGAGCAATTCAGTCCAGCCATAGACGCTCAACCCAGCTTTGCAGGCAGTGTCCCCCCAAAACAGGGATACAGAGCAATTAGGTATGTATGCTCAATCCAGATATCCAGGGTGTGTACCCCAAAAACCTAGGTGGGATGCACCGAAATTCAGTCAGGCTATATACGCTCAATCCAGTTTTTCACAGTGTGTAACCCCAAAACCTGCCTGGGAGACACAGAAAATCAGTCAGGCTACGTACACTGAATCCAATTTTTAATGGTCTATCCCCCAAAGCTAAGTGGGAGACAGCCGTTCATTCAGTCAGGCCATGTATGATCAAACATGTTGGCAGGACCTGTGGAAGACGGTGAGAAGAGGAGAGGGGGAGAGGGTTTCGTCATGGGGAGTAGCAGGGTTCTGCTAATATGTTTATTGTTAATAAAGCTGTGGCCGACCCCCACAATTTTACCCATAACAAATTGTCATGTGCCTTATTTGTACATAGTGTACCTCAGGTGCCAGGAGGGAGGTATTTGGTTTTCGGCCAGTGCGCTCAGTCAAGTGCTGAGGAAAAAACTCAATATGAGTCCACCGCGTTTTGTTTTCAGTGTTTTTTTTCTTTGTCCCGCTACATAGAGCATTTGCCTAAGGCCGGTGGTATAATGTGGTATAAATGCCACAGTTTACTTGTGGCAAAACTGCTGCTGCAAAAAAACGGTGTTTTACAATCACTGTAGAGTGGATGGGATTCTAGCGAATCCCATCCCCACAGTGCAGTAAGATTTGCGCAGTGGACATGCTGTGATTCCTAAAAAAATTGTGGTTTTGGAATTTGCAGCATATCAATTATTCCTACAAAAATGCTGGAGGTTTCCGTATCGCTATAACTGAAGCAGAGAGTCCACAGAGGAAACCTCTGCAAACTTTCTGTGAAAAAACGTGATGGGTTTTTCCTGCAGCACTTTTTTGCTGTGGGATGCTACGTGGGACATTAGCCTAAAATAGGAGTTAGAATTATAATTAGATTTGGGCTAAAATTAGGAACTAGAGTTAGCGTTAGGTTTGGGAATAGGGTCAGCATTAGAGTTGGGATTAGGATTAATATTGTTTGGGATTAGGGTTAGAATTAGGATACATTTAGGGGTGGGATTAGGGTTAGCATTAGGTTAGGTGTTGCATAATGCTTGCATTATATATAAAAAAACAAAAAAACTTTGCAAGTCTTCAGTAGGTGATACCTTTTTTAATGGCTAACTCATAATGATGACAGAATATGACGTTTCGAAGCTTCCTCTGAGCTGCTTCTTCTTCTTTCAGAAGCTCAGAGGAAGCTTCGAAACGTCATATTCTGTCATCATTATGAGTTAGCCATTAAAAAAGGTATCACCTACTGAAGACTTGCAAAGTTTTTTTGTTTTTTTTATATTTCATAACCACTGGCTAACACGGTACCAAAACAAACATTTTCCTTTTGTTTGCATTATAGTCAAGAGCTTCCTGCTATTCGCACTTAACAACCCTCCAGGCTCCTTGTACTATGGCCTTTTGGCCTAGTATACATCTATATGACAGTCTCCAGTCTCTTCTTATTGGTGGTTTAATATTCTGCACTTCCTATATAGATCCGCTCTCCATAGCCTGACTTTCTGATAAGGTTGTCATGGATTTTTCTTTATACACAGCAGTCAATCTGAAGAGGCCGAGTTGTGCGGGAAGAGAGTAAGCAGCACTGTGAACTAAGGAACAGATGAGGGGGGTGTCTTAGACTACCCCAGACTCTTGTAGGCACTGTAGCTAAATTGTAATCTACCTAATGTAGCAGAGCAAGCAGGTTGTTGTAGGTCCTGCCTTACATATAATGTTTGAGGTTGACATAAGTAATTACATATGCTTAAAGGGGCTCTATCAGCAGAATAAAATAAAAAAAATGGCCTGGACGCATGCGCAGTAGCCGTAATAGAAGCAGCATGCTACTGTGCATGCGCCCAGGCCATTTTTTTTTAGCAATGTCAGTTCGCGAGCGCTGGAGGAAGACGGGACTCGAGGACATCGCAGGAAGAGGAAGTGTGTGATGAAGAAGACGGAGGACCCTGAATGCCCGCCCACCGTGCACGATGGGTAAGTTGATCACATTCTTTTTTAGGTTATTATTTTAAAACTGGGGGGTAGTTTAATATAACTTTAGCGGTGCCTGAATAGCCTTTTTAAAGGCTATTCACGCATATGTGGGGCTCTATCAGCATGATTTTGCTGATAGAGCCCCTTTAAACAGGATGTCCTGGCTCATGTGCAGTTTGCTTTGGATTCTCATTCATATACTGTGCATGCATTACATTCAAGGTTGTGGTTAAGTCAAGTGTTATTTTTATTGTTTACGTTGCCTGAAAACATTTCCTTTTTAGGAACAATTATTTCTGGTGCCTTAAGCTCTGTGCCTAGGATGCATAAAGGTATAAGTAATAACTGAGCTGTTATTAATATTAATAACAATGACATGTAGAATAATATTACATTATACACCTACATTAGCCTAGATGGCATGTTTAACTAAGATACAATTTAGAGAATAAGCAAAAAAAAAAACCTATAGCACATAATGGATAATGTGGACGATTGAATCCCGATCTTTTTTTTTCCCTATTGTTGCATAGTCGTTGTCATCTAATACAATGCACAAAACAAACATCTGGCTAACACAAAGAAATACTTGTTTGTATCTAGAATCCTTGCAGCAACATTTAATGCAACATTTGATGCATTTCCAAGTGATTATGTATGACATTCAATATGATCCTTTCAGACCAATGACAAAAACAGTCTATAGGAAACCAAAAATAGGTTGTGTCTTACTGACATGCTCTTGTCAAAGCCTTGTACGGTGATATCTCCTATAGGTAGATATTATATTAAGGTGAATGAATAATTGTGGAATATGTTCAGAAGTCCTAATCAAATATTATTAATTTCTTTTGATTTAATGAGTCTGTTACATGAACAAAAAGGTTTGTAGTGCTATACTGACATCTAGTGGTAAAAAGCATGTATATAACTTCCCATGTTGTGTGTCCCTTTATGAAGTATGTTCAAATGCTATAGCTTGAGCTTGTTACTGTCTCGTAGCTTACAGTCATTTTTTTTGTATTTCTGTAATACATTTACATTTGGTTTATATATAATATCATATAAATAACTTTGAAAAAATAATACAAGTCAGCTATAAAAAGTGTAATTTTCCATAATATTGGACCACGCAGTGTTTTTGGCTATTTTCTAAATGCAGTGTCTTGAATTTATATATTAACATTTATATCTGTGGAGGAAGACTGAAACCAGAGCCAAAACCAAGGGACTTGTTCTCACATGCTCAGTTTGGAGACAACAATTACCCAGTCCAAGCAGATTGTGAGTGGTTTTTGATGACAGAAAGAGGTCTTCAAGTTGAAATTAGATCTACCACATTTGAGGTGGAATAAGAAGACGACTGTCGATATGACGATATGGAACTCTTTGATGGTCACGATTAGAGATGAGCGAGTACTGTTCGGATCAGCCGATCCGAACAGCACGCTCCATAGAAATGAATGGATGCACCTGGTACTTCCACTTGGACGTAGCCGGCGCGCTTAACCCCCCGCGTGCCGGCTATGTCCATTCATTTCTATGCGAGCGTGCTGTTCGGATCGGCTGATCCGAACAGTACTCGCTCATCTCTAGTCACGATACATCTGCAACATCACTGTTAGGCCGGTTGCACATGACCGTGTGCTTTTGGCTGGCCATAAATTAAAGGCATGGTTAGCGCACAGGGTGCATATAGATGTCACTCGTGTGCTGTCCGTGCACTGTCTGTGCCTCTGCGGCTCCTTTCATTAAATAAATAGAAGCCATGGAAGCAAGGGACGCAAAATAGGACCTGTTCTATATTATGTGGCCTGAACTGTTGGCCCACACATGGGACTGTGTAATTCATGGTTGCACGTATGGGCCCATAGAAATAAATGGGTCAGTGTGCTATCCATGAAATAAATGAATAGCACACTGATCACAGCCACGGTCGTCTGTAAGAGGCCTTACATTGATAGTAGATCTTATAAGGGCATACTTTTATATGTGTAGGGCTCCCAATACATAGAAAACCTGAAAACTTATAAAACACTACCAAATAGTTGTTAATTTATACAATGATCATTGATTAATCATTTTTATTCCATTGACTTATTATGTTATGTTATGCTCATGTTATGACAACAGGTGACATTCTGCTATTAATAATGTGAGCCTTACTCCATAACTTCAGTTCCAGAAGTTGTTGAAAATAATTATGCCATTATTTTCCTATACAAGTTAATAGACCACCCAAAAGTTCCTAAAATCTCCAGATTAAATTTGCTGTATGTTTTTTGGTGTTATTTTTACAATCTCTGACATTAATGCATTAGTCAAGGTCCTATCTGTGCACATTTTCAAAAAGAAAACTGCAATTTCTACTATTTTTCTATGTTACTGTATTATATATATAGGATGTGTGTCTTTGTATGTTGCTTGTCAGTAACATGGTGGTTTCTTTGCATGATTGCTATCATGTCCTATAAAGAGTCAGAGTTGTAATCTCATCTGTATGTATTTTAGCCTCCAGAAGAGATTATATCCAGCGGGGATGCAAAACTCATTCATTTCCATACTGATGATACAATCTGCAAGAAGGGATTACTTATATATAATACAAAAGGGTAAAGTATCAGGATATTCTACACGCCAAATAATATATGAACTCTCCACAGCTGACAAATGAGGATAAAAGACTAATGTTTTATAAGCACAAATGTTTCTTATCATGGGGCAACACGGTGGCTCAGTGGTTAGCACTGCAACCTTGCAGCGCTGGAGTCCTGGGATCAAATCCCGCCAGGAACAACATCTACAAGGAGTTTGTATGATTTTCCCATGTTTGTGTGTATTTCCTCCCATACTCCAAAGACATACTGATAGGGAAAAATGTACATTGTGAGCCATATATGGGGTTCACAATTTGCATTAAAAAAAAAGTTTGATATCATAATCAGAACTAAAAGCATAAGCAAATGCACTGGCTAGTAATGGACTCTAGTAAAAAAAAAAAAGCAAGTTGATGGGAAGATATTGAACAATGGGTTTGTTTTGCATGATACTATGGAAGCTTTAAGGGAATTTACAAAATTAAAAACTTATAAAAATAGATACAGATTAGAAATATGTGACTAACACCACATGTGACTTAATAGTCACAAGTGGCATTTTTGCACCTGCCTCACCATTTCTGGAGACCTAATGTAGAGTATAACCAAGTCACAAGGACACTGTGAGGAGGCACATAACTCATGATGATGCACATTCTCATCATAAATTAAGCAAATCCCCCATGAAATTTTATATTGTCCTTCTTAGCAAGTTTGATACATGAGGGAATTGACCTTCATAATGTGGTTTACAGAGTCTGTATTCTGACATTCACAAGCGCAAACTAAGTGAATATTTATATCTGATAGAATATGGTGCATTTTACCTTAAGCATTTTCATACTTAACTTGACATTTGTCAATGTCCCCTGTAAGATCAGCCTGCACCTTCTGTGAACACCCCAAGGACAGCTGTATCTTCTTAGAAGAAAGACAAGATGAGAAGTTCATGTAGGCCACAGACTTGTGTGTTCACAGAATTCCTCAGACTGGACTTTTGTGCTTAGCAGGCTATTTTCCGTGCCAACAAAATGGCATACAGAATGCAAAATAAGAAGATCTTTAGGAGATGTTCGGAAACCTGGTCAGGATTCCTCCATTTATACACTTGCACAAAGATACTTAGGATCTGTGAACTTAAAGGCTCTTTGTCTCCGCACAGACGTCTGCTTTACATTCGAGAAACAGCCACTTTTGTTCCTTTCGTTGTAACCATCATTTATACGAATGTAACATTGTGTTTTCTCCGCCACATTCATAGTGTGACTGCTGTTCAGAAAAGGATGTTTTCAATTTACCGATCTAATATGCCATATGTTGTAATGCACTGTTACTTTGCTACAAATACGATCAGGGATCTGTTGGTGGTTTTCAAGTCTGTCCAACTTCTCGGACTCTTCTGAGAGGAGTAAAAGCATAAAAAGTATTAAACAGGAAATATAATCAGCTGAATTGCAAAACACGAAATCCAGACTCCAGTTCCACTTTTCAGTATCCATCCTTTGAATGGCTGCTATTTCTCTAGCATGTCAATATTAAGAATAAATGATAATTCAGACTCCATTCAATGAAGAAATCTCAGTAGCAGCTGTAGAGCAGACTTGTCTTATATTCTTTTGGGCCTATATACTTGGCTTATATATAATGTTATTGTTAGAGATGAGCGAGTAGTATTCGATCAGTAGGTATTCGATGAAATACTACGGTATTCGAAATATTCATACTCGATCGAATACTACTAGCTATTCGCAGTAAATATTCGATTCAGAACCAGCGTTGATTGGCCGAATGGTATGCAGTGTATAGCATTCGGCAAATCAATGCTGGTTCTGCAGCAGGCTCGTCCTTGCTAGTCAGGAGAGCTGGCAGCTTGCCATTACGAGGGAGCTGACTTTTTCCTCATAGGAATGAATTGACCAGCGTTGATTGGCCAGTGTACAGCATGCAGCCAATCAACGCTGGCTCTGCCGGAGGCTCGTCTGTGAGGAGGCGGAGTCTAAGATCGGACCACAGCAGTCTCCATTGTGGTCCGATCTTAGACTCCGTCTTAGTATTCATACACATAAGCAAACCGATAAGGGGTCTGTTAGCAGTAAAATGCTGACAATTTCTCACAGTGTTTCTTTTTGATTTTCTCATATAATTTCTTCATTATTGAAGTCTAGGTGTCTCTAGTAAATGTTGTCATATGTGGCATAAATTTTAGTAATAAAACATCTTCTGTATCCCCAAAAACTGTGATGACCTTTTCAGCTGACTGCTGCACACAGTATTTATTTTGGAGTTGGTGATCCCTTGTGCTTCCATTGCATGGATTCTTGTTTGGTCTCAGGATCATGGTAGTTGACTCATGTTTCATCACATGTAACAATCCAAGTCTGGATTTTCTCTAAGCATATCTAAATTGTCTTGGCTAAATTGTTGGCAACATGTTTTTTGTTCAGGCATCAATACTGGTAGCACTTACTGAGAACTGACTTTTGACAACTGTGGGGAAGATAGCTCGGTACAAGCCGTGGTGCGGACACAAATAGTCAAGACAGCGACACAAAATGTGCAGTAAATCGATTTATTTAGAAACCAGGAAAATAAATAAACCTTGACTTCAGGCACAAAATTAGCAAAACAAAATACAGTCGTAACTTCAAGCAAAAACAAAAGAAAAACCTGCTCGTCTGAGCCACTCGCTAAATAGAACAGATATCCTAACTGTGCGTGTGGTTTACTTCCAGCCACACGAACAAAACAGGAGCAATATAGTCTCACAGGACTCAGGATTATAGGACAGAACCATACACCTCCTTTCATGTTATGGAACTGCCCTGCAATGCAAGAGCTGCAGCCTTTTTCTGACCAAGTAATGAGCCCAGGATCTACACCTGGGCTGAGACCTACTCCAGACCTACCCTAGACCACACATATGTCAGAAACCTGGGGCTATTAGGGCTTGTTCACACGGAGTAAACGTGGCACGCAATGTGCCGCGTGTACGGGACGTTTGCGGCGCCATTTTGACGGTGCATGTTTCCGGTCGCGTTAGCACCACGTTAACGTGCGTTAATGCGGCGCTAATGCCACCGCAAACATGCACCATCAAAATCGCGGTGCAAACGTCCCGTACACGCGGCACGCTTTACTCCATGTGAACAAGCCCTTATATGTGTACTCCAGCACTCTGCTTGTCACCTCACACAATTTTAAAACATAATGAATGATCCTGGAAACTGTGCCAATTGAAATGCATTATTCATAGACTACAACGATGACTTTGACCTGATGATCTCCCAAAATCATGGCCTCCACTTTATGGTACATTTCCTCTGAAGATGCTTCGACAAGTCACTCTGAAGAAGGGTCATAAATTGATTTTATACCCCATTTAGACTACTTGACCCAAAATTTAACTTGGAAGTGGGAAGCAATCCAGTACACACAAACATTAAACCAGAGGGTTTCAAAATGAAAACACCATTTTAGAAAATAAAAGATGATAAACTTTATTAATACTTTTAAAATATTACAAGACAAGACAATACAGTAAAAAAGCTACAATGCCAGACAAGTGAAATCTGGCAAAAATGGCCTGATAATAATAGTATAGCTACAATCCTGCTAATATTATAAATGTAAAAGTTATGTCTGCGTGTTTGGATATTTGTTCCTCAATCATGCAAAAACGGCTGAACAGATTTGAATGAAATTTGCCACATAGTTTGTAACCTTGTTTAAAAAATAAGGTACTTTTTATCCTGGTAAATGACATGGCTTAACGACCTTTATGAATTTATGTTCACATACTATTTCACACTGCTCTTGCAACAGCTAATCTCAGGTCCCAGGTCTGTTATCTGTCATTGTTAACACACGCTAACCCTCAGTGGATTGTGTACAAGCATTTGCATATTATCTGATCTGCTCCAGGCAGCATGTGGACAAACTGACATGGGCACCTTTAATCCAAATTGGCAGTTTGCCAATTTTATACATGCCGGGAAAAAGAAAATCTAATTTGTCACAAACAACGAGAGCTATGAAGGTAGCCAGAAGTCACAGAGTTCTCCTCAAGTGGAGCTGGGGGGAGATCATCGACGCCAACAACATGCTCATTATATGGTGTCCCAGTGAACTGCTAAGATGCCGGAACAATCACAGGCACAGTACGAGGAGCTTCAGCAGCAGGACAGCTTAAGAGCTTCCAAAACACCGGAGAAGGTAGACCATCGATGGCAGCAATTTGCTGAATATAGATGGATCATCGACACCAACAACCCACAGAGGAAGTCGCGGGCAGAGGCTAGTTGTCTATAATAGTAATGCTATGGGATGCACCCATAAACAGACAAGCATAAAGTATATAATATATGTCATAATAAGACAATCATGTATCATGGACATGCATCTAACTAACAAGTTAGTATAAGTATGCATACCCATGTTGAAGATGTAAAACACAGGCCCAGGTGCACACTGCCGGCACACCGCAACATTTCGGGAACCTTTTTCCAGGGATTTCATAGATTTTATTAACATTGGGATGTAAAAATTAAAAAACACTTTTTTCCAATAAACTGTTCATTTAGCATCATATTTTTAATTTTTGCAAGTGGTGAAAGAAGAAAAAAAAAACACTACAGTGTATTACACAATTTCTCCTGAACACCAAAATGCCCCATGTGTGCTTGTAGTCTGCTGTATGGGTACATGGTGGGGCTCAGAATGGAAAGAGTGCTTTTTGGGTTTTGGAGGGCAGATGTGGCTGGAATAGTTTTCAGGTGCCAGGTCGCATTTGCAGAGCCCCCTATACAATGAAAACTCCTCAAAAGTGACCCCATTTTAGAAACTACACCCTGTTGGTATCCTATTAATATTATAAATGTGAAAGTTTGTGAGTTTGTGGGTTTGTGAGTTTGTGTGTTTGGATGTTTGGATGTTCGGATGTTTGTTCCTCAATCTCGCAAAACCCGCTCCACTGATTTGGCTGAAATTTTCCACAAACATAGTCACTACACTCGATTACGCAATAGGCTACTTTTCGTCACAATAGCGCACATACGTTTGTGCCAGGACCCCCACAAAACCCAAACTCACACCACCATCTCTGCAATCTCACACAGTTTGGACCATAGCAAGCCACAAAATTCATATTGCCCTCTACAGCTTAGCCCCTAACCCCACACAATCTCCTATACATATACTTTACCACTTTGCCCCTCACCTTAACGATACTCCAGGAGGCTCTCTTTAACGCTCCGGAGCAGCCATGTTTGCCGACCCCCATCGCTCTGACAATCCGCGACACCGCCCACCCATGTCAATACCCCTAGGCGGTCTAATAAATGCAAAAACCAAAACAAAAAAAAGGAAAAAAAAAACTAAATAAAAAGTATTACAAATTCAAATCACCCCCCTTTCCCTAGAACACATATAAAAGTAGTTAAATACTGTGAAACACATACATGTTAGGTATCCCTGTGTCCGAAATCGCCCGCTCTACAAAGCTATACAAATATTTTGCCTGGACGCTTAACGCCGTAGCCGCAAACATACTGAAAAGTCCAAAACCCCTGTTTTTTCACTATTTTCATTATCATACAAATATCAATCAAAAGTGATCAAACCAATAGCATTTCCCGAAAATGCAACAACTACAAACTACGCCCGGCCCCGCAAAAAAAGACATCCCCATACACAGACAAATAAAAAAGTGACTGCTGTCAGAATATGGCAACTAAACAAAAAAATGTCAACACACTACTGGCAGAAAATACCAAATCATACAATGTCGTATATCGTAGTATATTTACTTCAAATACCTCTGTCCCAAAGACACTATGTACAGATTCTCACAACACCGTATAGCAGCTCAAATACAAATTACATTCAACACAAAAGTCTCATGTATTCTCTGAATTACAGCAAAAACAAGATACAAAGTTACATTTCATATCCCATACCTTATACACAGTACTAAAACCTTACCCGCGCCTGTATTTACCCACTTCTACAATCACTGCAGACGAAGTCGTGGGTACCAGCTAGTATACATATATGCAATAGTTATAGACTTATTGTATATTGTATTATACTGTGTTGGAGGAACTTACAGCTTCCGGACATTAGATGGCGATGTTATTATTGTTATGTGCTGAACACAGTATAATTGTATGCTACAGAGACTTGTCTGTATCTCACCATGCTGCATATATCTATGGTTAGTTCTTTCCACAGTGTGTGTTCCCTGTGAAGCTGTATTGACATGCTGCTGTATTTAACCTCATGTTCTGTGAAGTAAACTGAAGATTAACCCATATAATCTACTCTCAAGCTTTCTTCTGCGACTACACTGTGCAACACACCCCTCAAAGAATTAAATTAAGTACATTATCCTGGGTACACCAGTGTCATACATGTGGGCATAAACTGCAGTTTGGGCACACAGCAGGGTGCAGAAAGGAAGGAGCCCTATGCGGCTTTTGCAGTACAGATTTAGATGTTTGGTATCTGAACACCATGTTATGTTTGCAGAGCCTGTAAAGTACCAGAAAAATTGATTCCTCAAAGAATTTATCAGGGGGTGTAATGAGCATTAGTATTCCAAACGTGAATGCACAGCGGATGGTGAATATGTAAGCTGTATGGAGTGTATTGGGATCCCCAAATTCCTTAATATTTCCACAGTAGATCCTATTATTGATGGGGGGGGGGTCACTCGGGGGTCACTTCTGGTTAATATTCCCTCGTAAGCTCTAAATCTGGTTTGTACCCTTATATACGCTCACATGGCTTATACAATCCCTTTCTGACACAGCCAGTTGTGTTCTAATGATTTGGCGATTTTGGGGGGTTTTGTCTTCACATTGTACAACATATATTTTCTTTCTTTTTTTTTTTTTTGTGATGTAACCATGTATGGACTTGTTGTTTGCGGGATGAGATGTATTTTGTAATGACATTTTTTGGGTGCCTACTATTTTTGAATACATTTTATTAACTCTTTCTTGTTGGATTTAACCCCCCCCCCCCTCCCATCAATTCTGGCATTACGTTTTACCTTTTAAATTTTTTGCCATGCAGTGTACAGCATACATAAAATGTTACTATTATTCTGCAGATCGGTACGATTACAGTGATACCTCATATATATTACATAGGCTGACTTCCTGAGGTCCCAGCAGGATAAACCAGGTACTGGGGGGCTTCACTGGACAGACCCAGGGCTACAGATAATAAATATTGTCATCCACCGATCTCACCGTGGGGGTTTTGGGGGTGGGGGTGGCAACATGGCTGAATCATGCTTGACTACAGCATCCAAAGGGTTAGAACCAACTAATTGGAGCTCAGTTCCAACCGAGGGTTATGAATCAGGGTGTTAGCTGCCAGTTACAGCCAATACCCGTTCCTGAAGCCCGCCCGCTAAGATAGTGAGCAAGGTTTATAGGTGGGCTTTTGTTAGTGCAGGAGGAAGAGTTGAAGGCATTGACTGTGACATGCAAGATGGCTGCAGGTAACATTTCTAATATTTATATGGATTCTAGGTATGTGTTAGATGCTAGGCCACAATAAAATTTGTATTTGGCTGATAATAGTAAGGACAAAGGAATTGGCTAATAACTGCAGACAGTAGAGACAGCTATCTCCAGCTAGCACACCACTGCTAAGCTTGCTGTTGGTTGAAACCCAGATGGTGGTCAAGAAAATTCACAATCAGTCAAAGGCCAGTCAATCTCCACAGTTTAAGTATTTTTTTTTAAAGCAATCTATAGAGGCTGAAAAGAAAAAATGGAAAGAAACATGAACAACAAATTAAGAAAAGGAACCCATTGAAGTCAACGGGAGGCTTTTTTTTCAGAGCTGAAATTCCACACCAAATTCCTCACCATTTTCCTCCGTGTGAATGGACCCTAAGAGGTGAACCTTGATGTTTATAGTTCAGAGCATATTGGGTTAAACTATAATTTCACTTCTTTGGTAATATGCTGATCACTTTCTAATAGATTTCAAATGGCAAGAAATAGCCTTTTTGTCTAGTCAGGGTGTTCTATACATGGCATTATACAGTTAATTTATGCATACATCATATTTTATGGCAATTCTGAATGGAAGCAACACCGTAAAGGCACTATTCCTATTGGATGAAACCTAGATTGGAATTCTAAGACGTGTTATTGTAAAATAAATAGATTGTTTTTCTATTAGGTCATTCACAAGACCTCACACCTGCTACAAGCCCTGTGTGTCTTTCCTGCCAGAATTTATTTACTTTTATAAACAGTAACATGTAACATGAGATCCCTAATTTGGGCACCATAACTAAATTCTGGCACAACACTAAGTATTAATAAATAAATTAAACAAATTAATTATACAAATCATGTAGATGATAGATCAGTGGATTAAAATACAATATACTAAAATGGAAGCTGATCTACATCAGAAGGAAGACACTATAGTGGGGATTTGCAGAAAAGGGCCAGGATTATTGAGATACTGTATGTCATCAGCAGTAAGAAGAAGCAGAAAGAGTGAAATACATTTTCCGTTATCATGCGTTACAGACTGAAGACCACTTAACAAATAAAGATTTTAGTAAGAGTGGCCACAAAGGGAGAGTTGTCAATGCCTTTCATTATTCCTACACTTTACACATTTCCATAAATTGTGATTTGAGATCTCAGTTGGTTAAACTGAGTACCAAAGCCATTGTATTCGCCAAACTCCATTATCTTAAGTAGTATCTGAATTCGTATTCCATAGTACAAATATATAGCTATACATTTATATACCATACATATAATTATAATCATTCCTGGTAATATTTCAGATATTTTCAGGAAGCCCTTAAATAATTGTGATTTTTTTTCTGCCCATATGACCACTCTCACCTAGCTTAATCTGATTACAAAGGTAACAATCGTCTGAACTTTACTGCCCGGATCACATGTACCAGGTGTCTCACTGCTATCAGAATCCCGGGACCAGGTAAGTTAATTGATATTCCCCAGCATTCCCTTTAACTTCTTTATATTCATAGTCTTCTCCCTTTTCAAAGCCAATTTTTCATTTCCTACAAGTTATATATCTGTTGCTTTTCCAAATGATTTGATGACAATGGAGCCTTGTCAGTCTCAAGGCCATATATGTATAATGTAACAATACATATATTAATAAAAATCCTTCTGCATGAATTTCTCTACAATCCTTGTCACTGCCATAGTGAATACATCATTTTCAACCTCTAATCCTCCACTCGCACATATTTTCCCTTTGAACCCTGTATAGATAAAGGGCTTTCCTAAATAAGCATGTGTCATTCCTTGTAACCCCAACAGAACACATTTTTGTCAGAAAATGTTCTCTTAAGAGCAGTCCTCATCATCTCCAGTACTTCTATGTATAATGGAAGCATCAAATGAAAATTATAAATACGGCATTAAAATGACAGCGTGTTCAGACGGACAAAGGAAACTGATATTTCAGATAAAAGGTCAGATAATTTGCAATTAACCTGTAGAGTCGGAGTTGGGTATTTTGTATAACGTTGCCAAAATAAATGCAAATATATTCTGGATTAATATCAGCTTTCAACAGTAGAGCTACATGGTGACATTCATCTAGAGGGCCCAAAGAAAAATATGATGTTAATTACTTTCATTACTACAGTTATTAATACATATCTAAATAATCTTTCAGACATTATAGTTTCACTTGTGCTACTGGAGACTTAGGATACAGATGAAGTCCTTAGACCCTATTTTTAAGACAAAGTCCTTTGCCAAACAGTGGTATAACTATTTTGAGTGGCCTTCATGGCAAAAGTCATATCCTATTGGGTAAATTGAATGTTACTATTGGCCTGTTTTGCTGTGTCACAGTGGGTGTCTGAGAGATCTTTTCCCACAACCTGTCTCACCTACACAGCACTTGCATGGACCTGAGTTGAGCCAGTTACCTTGTATTGAAATTACTCTATGGCTTTGCAAGTCCTCCAGACACTACAACATTATCTTTTACAGAAACCAGACCACCCTCAGCTATAAGCATGCAGTATTCTGTTTATCTGGGCTAATATTGTCACAGCAAACTCTGCACAGACAAATGTTCCCAAAATGTCTTCCAGTCTCTGCCTCCAACCCAATAACTTATCTTACATCATCTGTACTCTTGCAGCTCAATATTACATGCTTAAAGGAGTTATCTACTTTTTACAATTGATGGCCACACTGTCTACTCACTGTATAAACTTTAGCAGCAAGTGTACAGTAGGTACTGCATAGACTTCACTGGGACAACGATGCAATGCCTACACTCGCCACTAGAGTCTATAATCAAACAAATAGGCTTTATTGGCACGTCCAAATGGATATTTGGCATTGCCAAAGCTAGTAAAGTGTGTGTGTGTGTGGGGGGAGTTGGAGTCGAGGGGGAGAGTATGGGGGGTGGGGAGGGTGTTGGCTGATTTGGGGTATAACAGTCTGTGGAGTCTCATCTTTCTCTTAGTTGGTGACAGCTGTATGGGGGGGTGATTTGGGATATAACAGTCCGTGGAGTCTCATCTTCCTCTTAGTTGGTGACCGCTATATGGGGAGGTGGGGTGGGGTGGGTGGTTTGGGGTATAACAGTCCGTGGGGTCTCATCTTCCTCTTAGTTGGTGACTGCTATATGGGGAGGTGGGGTGGGGTGGGTGGTTTGGGGTATAACAGTCCGTGGAGTCTCATCTTCCTCTTGTTTGGTGACAGCTGGACACGTATTGGGCAGCGATCTCCACAGTGGCCTCTTCTTCTCCAAGTAGGATGTAGAGTTTCCTCTTTTCGTCTGCAGATATGAAGTCTGGGATGTGGGCAGAGAGTCTTTGGTAGTAGACAGCCCTCACAGCTGAGTATTTGGTGCAGTGTAGCAGGAAATGGGCCTCGTCTTCTAGGGCCCCCTGGTCACAGTGCTGGCACAGTCTGTTCTCCCGTGGCTTGTACGTCTGCCTGTGTCGCCCCATTTACAGTATATGGCAAGTGAGCATCATAAGGATAGCCTATCACAATGTACAATGTAGATAACCCCTATAATACCCCGTACGTCAGTACTGAGTCCTGCTTGGACCTTTGCTGATGGCATCCAACTCCTTCTGCAGTCTGGCTGCTATACTTCTTGGTGGCTAGCAACAGGGGCATAACTTGAGGGGTGCAGGGGGTGCAGTCGCACCAGGGCCCAGGAGCCTTAGGGAGCCCATAAGCACTGGTATCAGTATTGAGATTACAGCTTCCATCTGGTCCATAAGCCAAGGAGACCCACAGATTACCCGAACCAACACTAAGGTTGATTCAACTTCCTAGCACCCGTAACCATCACTATCATGAATTTGCAGTAGGGATGAGGCAGGGGCCAAAAGATTGCATCGCGGCCCACAAGACTTAGTTGCACCACTGACCTTCAACACTAACATGACTTAGTGACATTACCATGTACAGTGCCCACTGACCATCTATTAAAGGGGCATCAAGAGCAGTTAAGTTCAAGAGCAGTTTTCAAGAGCTGGGAAGTACAAGTAGAGGTATACCCACAGGACACAAATGGACACAACTGATAATGGTAACTGGTAATAGCAAAAACTAGAAGTAACACAAAATACCGTAAGGACAGGAATTAGAGTTATGCCATTTGACCAATGTGCCAAAGCAGAGGTTATCTACTGTACTTTCTGCCAAGTAGAGACAAGACAAACCATTTAACCCTTGTACTATTGATGCTTGTGGCTAAAGTCAATCATACGTATAAGATATCTATTGTATGAAAAATCTTTTAGCTGTTACTCTTAACCCTGTCATTACCTCCGCTATTTTAATGGATTCCCCTTGGCAGCATCTTATGTCCCGCATACACAAAGAATAGGCATGTTGGATTTCAGCTTTTCTTTCTGATAGACATTTAGGAGGCATGCATATACAGTGTTGTCCAAAAGTATTGGCACCCCTGCAATTCTGTCAGATAATACTCATTTTATTCCAGAAAATGATTGCAAGCACAAATTCTTTGGTATTATTATCTTCATTTAATTTGTCTTCAATGGAAAACTGCAAAAAGAATTGTCAAAAAGCCAAATTGGATATAATTCCACACCAAACATAAAAAAGGGATGGACAAAAGTATTGGCACTGTTTGAAAAATCATGTGATGCTTCTCTAATTTGTGTAGTTAACAGCACCTGTTACTTATCTGAGGCACCTAACAGGTGGTGGCAATAACTAAATCATACTTGCAGCCAGATGAAATGGATTAAAGTTTACTTAATCTCTGTCCTGTGTCCTTGTGTGTACCACATTGAGCATGGAGAAAAGAAAGAAGACCAAAGAACGGTCTGAAGACTTGTGAAGCAAAATTGTGAGGAAGCATGAGCAATATCAAGGCTACAAGTCCATCTCCAAAGACCTGAATGTTCCTGTGTCTACTGTGCGCAGTGTCATCAAAAAGTTTAAAGCCCATGGCACTGTGGCTAACCTCCCTAGATGTGGACGGAAAAGAAAAATTGACAAGAGATTTCAACGCAAGATTGTGCGGATGTGGATAAAGAACCTCGACTAACATCCAAACAAGTTCAAGCTGCCAAACAAGTTCAAGCTGCCCTGCAGTCCGAGGGTACAACAGTGTCAACCTGTACTATCCATCGGCGTCTGAATGAAAAGGGACTGTATGGTAGGATACCCAGGAAGACCCCACTTCTTACCCAGAGACATAAAAAAGCCAGGCTGGAGTTTGCCAAAACTTACCTGAGAAAGCCAAAAACTTTTTGGAAGAATGTTCTCCGGTCAGATGAGACAAAAGTAGAGCTTTTTGGGAAAAGGCATCAATATAAAGTTTACAGGGAAAAAAAGAGGCCTTCAAAGAAAAGAACACGGTCCCTACAGTCTAACATGGCGGAGGTTCCCTGATGTTTTGGGGGTTGCTTTGCTGCCTCTGGCACTGGACTGCTTGACCGTGTGTATGGAATTATGAAGTCTGAAGACTACCAACAAATTTTGCAGCATAATGTAGGGCCCAGTGTGAGAAAGCTGGGTCTCCCTCAGAGGTCATGGGTCTTCCAGCAGGACAATGACCCAAAACACACTTCAGGTCAGCACTAGAAAATGGTTTGAGAGAAAGCACTGGAGACTTCTAAAGTGGCCAGCAATGAGTCCAGACCTGAATCCCATAGAACACCTGTGGAGAGATCTCTTGATGGCAGTTTGGAGAAGGCCCCCTTCACATCTCAGGGACCTGGAGCAGTTTGCCAAAGAAGAATGGTCTAAAATTCCAGCAGAGCATTGTAAGAAACTCATTGATGATTACCGGAAGCGGTTGTTCGCAGTTATTTTGTCTAAAGGTTTTGCTACCAAGTATTAGGCTGAGGGTGCCAATGCTTTTGTCCGGCCCATTTTTGGAGTTTTGTGTAAAATGATCAATAATTTGACTTTTTTTTCATTCTCTTTTGTGTTTTTTCATTGCAAGCAAAATAAATGAAGATATTAATATCAAAGAGTTTGTGCTTGCAATCATTTTCTGGAAGAAAACGAGTATTATCTGACAGAATTGCAGGGGTGCCAATACTTTTGGCCAACACTGTATATTAGGTTGTCGACTGATCTCATTACAATTGGTTACTCAAGCCTAATTCTAGCTTTATGAATGGCCATCTTAATGTCTCTCGACATTACACTAAATCTCAAATTGTTTACTTTATGGCAAATAATGATATTTTATATATATATATATATATATATATATATATATATATATATATTTTATATATATATATATATATATATATATATATATATATATATATATATATATATATTTTAAACAAAAATTTCCAGCACTCTATGAATGTGCTTCCAAAGTGAATTTTATTCCGACAAATAAACGTTTCGGTCACCCACTCACTCACCAGGATTCCCTATCCATTTTATTTGGCTTCCTATTTCTTCCTCTTCCTACCGACATACTGAGGAAGGTCTTTCAGACCGAAACGTTTATTTGTCGGAATAAAATTAACTTTGGAAGCACATTCATAGAGTGCCGGAAATTTTTGTTTACTGCATTATGATGGCCGTGAGAAGCCATTTCCAGGCACCTGCCTAACCACCGAGTGACGGTTCATTATTTACAATATACATTATATATATATATATATATATATATATATATATATATATTCTACAATCTACATTTTAAGTCTTTGTTGCATCTTTAACCACAAAACCATGGTCATTCTGTATTCTTAGCTTCCATTCCATAAATCTGGGTTGTAACTAGAGATAAAAGAACTATTTTGGTTAGGACCAGATTAGACCCAAATTTTCCAAAAGTTTCAGGTTTGACCCCAACCCTAAACTATTAGAGTTCTTTACCCACACAACGCTATTATACGTGGTGTCTCTTCAGACCCCATAGTATAACAAATGAAAGCCTATATAACCAACTATTATACACACCTGAAAATAGAATGTGTATGAACTGATGACAAAATATACCTGGTATTTAAAAAAGAAAATTCTGGACTGCAAAACCACAATTAAACACTAGAGGGTACTCAAAGTATTCAAATCACAATACAATAAAGTCTATTCCTAAGAAATAAGAGACTATATACACTACAGTCTTGCAGTGCAAATGTTTATGTCGCTGCAAAATTTTCTAACTAATACCATTTTCCTTTTTTTTTCATTTTATTTTTTTAAGAAGTAAGCTCAAGCTTGGGCTCATCTACCATGAGCTTGTATGTGTTTCTCCCTTGCTGTATACTACTGTACTATCCATGATGCTGTATCACACTGAGTTTCCCCATTGTGGGACTATTAAAGGATTATCTTATTATCTTATGCAGAAGAGAGTCCCATATGGAGGCCACATTTAAGCCAATCACTTGCTGCTAGGTTCTATTTCATGAGATATTTCACAGATAATCCTTTAGGCCTTATTGATGACATGTCCTTTCTCAAGTAGATGTGTTCATGTTCTGTATAGTTGTAGCGTATTACAAACTTGATAAAATCAAATGTGTTAATTTCACCTCCATTTTGTCTTAATTCCTGTTAAGTACTTATAGGGTTGAAATACTTGATATATGTTGTTTTGGCTTATTTAAGGGGGGCAGTTTTGAAAATGGGGTGATTTATGGGGTTTTTTTTAATACAAGGGTCTTTCAGTACCCCTTCATAACTGGATTAGTCCGTTAAAAAATGGGTTTTGGAAATTTCTTGAAAATTTTGAATATTGTTGTTTCACTTGTAAACCTTATAATGTCCGTAAAAAATAAAAGGGTGACTAAAGTTTGATGCCGACATAAAGCAGAGATCCGGGACATGAGATTTCGGATATAATTTTGGCAGTCTGACTATCTGTATGCAATGCACATCATTTCAAACTTTATAAAATGCATATTTTTCAAAATCTCCACCAAATTTCCTATTTATTCATAATTAAACACAAAACATATCAACCAAAATTTACTACTAACATGAAGTATAATGAGTTACGAAAAAACAGTCTCAAAATCACTTTGGTAAATTAAAGCGTTCCAAAATTATTGCCACATAAAGTGACACATGTCAGTTTTGAAAATTCGAGCTTGGTCAAGAAGTCACAAAGTGCCATCGGTAGGAAGGGGTTAATTGTCCAATTTTCTACCTACTTTCCTGGATATTTTGATGCACAGTACTGGCTCTGGTGGGTGTTCCTGGTATTGGGACTTCTCTTGTTTCTTCGAGGCTTTATTAATTATGCAAAGGATCGGAAGATGCCAGAAAACGTTTCCACTCCTCCCAGAACCCAGGTTCTCTTTAAATGTTTTTGTCCCTGCCTTCCTGCCACTATAGAAATCCCATACATACGTTCGGACAGCAATGACACCTGCTTGAAGAGAGTCACCGAAGAGTGAAAAAAAATCTGCTTTATAAAGAAATAAAATGTCCTTCAAAATAACTAAAAACAACACCTCTAGGCAAAGTTACTGTCGGAAAGGAAGGAGAAACTAATCATTTCCTTTTGTTTGTTTTTAGGTGTAAACTTTGACTAGTTCTTGCAGAATTTTGTTGTTATTCTTCTGGAATCATTAGTGGCTTCTGTTCAATCCAAGCTATTGCAATCAAGCTTGTGAAGTACTAATAAAGCGTTATATATTGTTTATACAGTAGTTGTAGTGTAGACCAATAGGATCATTACTGACATTGTGCATCCATATCCATCGCGATTACAAACCTCATTTGTGGTAAACTGGAAAACACAGCATTTTATGTTGCCTTGGGTAAAAATGTCATTTTTTTTTACCTTGTTTAAGTCATGGAATTAACAAATGCACGATACAATGCGTCCCTTTTAAAATCCGTTATCCCATTGATTATAAGATTTTAGGTGAACAATAACAAGTGAGAACAGAGGGCAAATCCAGATCATAGATTGAAACCAGAGACAAGGGGCGAATCACTTTGTACATCATTTTATTTTTCATTAGAAGTTCATTCATTAAAAAAAAAAACCAAACAGTAGGACACAATTGCTGTTGTAAAAAATAAAGTTTCATGTGCTGCACGGTTTAGCCAGATCTTGGCAGTGATTGCTTTTATGTGTCTTTGAAGCAGGATCTCAAAGAATGTATTTGGGTAAAATAATTATAATATAATACAAAGAGATCTTGAAAACCTTCTGTAGTCTGCAACGGAGCTGCAACTTGGGAAATTAGATGACACTAAACATATACTTATACACAGTCCAGTCACATTAATGTGACCACCTGTCAAAATCCAGAATAACCACCTTTGGCAGAGCGGACCACTGCGAGACGTGCAGGGAGAGAGGGAATGTTGTGATGATGTTGTTCACTGGGATGTTGAGCCATGCCGACTCCAGTGCCATGGCCAGCTGCGTTAGGTTACGCGGTTGAGCATCCTTGGCGTGAAAAACCCGATCGAGGTGGTCCCACAGATTCTCGATTGGGTTCAAGTCCGGGGAACTTGTTGTCCAAGGGAGTACGGTAACCTCATCCTGGTGCTCCTCGAACCACGCACGTACACTGCGAGCTTTATGACACGTCGCATTGTCCTGCTGGTAGATGCCATCATCCTGAGGAAAAACAATTTGCATGTAGGGGGGAACATGTTCTACAAGGATAGATGCATACTTGTGTTGATCCATCATGCCTTCCACAATGATGAGTGCACCCAGATGGCTGATGACACGTGCCTTCTGCAATTGGTTATTTAACGTTGACGTCAAAAGTAGGCGGTGGTCACATTAATACACTGCCTGGCCAAAAAAAAAGTCACCTTGTGCAACAAGGTATTGTTCCACCCCTGATATAATTATGAATTGTTCATGACAGGAATTTGCATATATTCTTGAATATATATAATTGAGCTGTAGCCTGTCACGTGCAGATCATGATTAAAGGTGTGAAGCGATGTCTACCAACGGAAGAGCTACCAGAGAAAGAGATGTTAGTGCCTTCAAGAAGGGGCAAGTCATTGGATTGCATCAGGCCAACAAATCGACCAAGGAGATAGCCGAAGTAACTGGTATCGGACAGAGAACTGTTCAGCGTATCATACGAGCATGGCGAGATGGTGGAGAACCCCCCTCCAACCATGGAAAGTGTGGGCGTAAGACTATACTCAAAACTTGGTCCCTAAAGCGACTGGTGAAGAATAACTGCCGAAAAACCACCTTTGAGCTCACACAGATGTTCAACTCGACGGAGCAACACATTTCGGAGCGAACAATGCGACGAGAACTCAAAGGAATGGGTCTCAACAGTTGTGTCGCCACACGAAAGCCATTGGTGACAGAGACCAACAGACCTCGGCACCTGTCAATTGCAAGAGACCACAAGTATTGGACCCTAGAGCAGTGGAGAAAGGTCATGTGGTCAGATGAATAATGTTTCACATTGTTCCAGAGTGATGGTCATGTACGGGTGTGACGAGAAGCACACGAAACACTGGAATGTGCTGGAAAGGAACCTGCGCTGTCACTCACCACACCCAACAAATCTGCGTAACCTGGGCTCCCTGATACTCGAGAATTGGATCAAAATCCCTGAGTCTACACTACAGAACATTATAGACTCCATGCCGAGACAGATGCCTGCTGTTATTCGTGCTCATGGTGGCCCAAATAAAATATTAACACTTGTGACTTTTTTTTTGGCCAGGCAGTGTATGACTGGACTGTGTAGCGACACAGGGATACCTTAAAACCAAGAATGTTAAAAGCGTTATCCAAGACTTCATATTAAGGACCTATCAGTAGCATAAGTCATCAATTTGAGATTTCTAGGGATCTGGCACCAGGTACCCCCAAGATCAGCTGTTTTCAGTTTTCTATTCCTGCTTGGACCCACACCGATCTCATTGGCGAGCCAGCTTAAGAATAGATAATTAATATGAAGTCTTCGGCAACTGTTGAATGACTTACACCACCAATTGTACAAAATCAATTTCTTCCAAAAATAGTTCCAAATGTATCCATGGGTTGTGTCTGGTACTGCAACTGTATTCCATTCCTTTCAATAAAACTACAATTAAAACTACAAGTTACAATTTCTTCAGACAAAAGTTTTGGACAGGAGTGGTAATTTTTTGTACAATTTTTATTGGTAAACAACAAGACAGAAACCTAGCCACAAAACATAACTTGAACACGATGAATAAAAAGGAAAGGAAATGGTGAATAGTTATATAACTATAATAAATGTACACTTCTGGGTAGGTTTTTATTAAATTGCCTTTGTTTTACTGTTGTTAAAAACATAAAGAAGTCAGGCGGGGCTCTGTTGGGGCAGTTCATTTAGGGCATCTAGTGCCGCCTATGGGTATCTATGCTTTAATGCAATGCCCTACCCATTAAAGATCCTCAAAACATGACTAGGGATTTTAATCAAGCCAAAGTCTCCTACAAACGAAACAAGCACCCATGTGTATACAACTGTTTTGAAGTCTTTTCCCATTGTATATACAGATTAGGCAAATTGTGCCCACTCTCAGATCCCAAAATTAATTTAACCTCTGGGTTAACCTACAGACTCCAAATTTAATATGCTGGCCACCAATCTAATGCTAATACAGAATCTAGATGAGGTACCAGATAAGTAAACAGGCCCCAGATGAAACCCCAAAATGAATACAGACCACAGATAAAATAAATTCAGACCTAAGATCAAACTCCATAGGTGACAACTATTAGAAGAACAGTAATTTTCCAAAAAGCTATACATCATACATGCTATATATCATTACGAGATATTGTATGGGAAATTAAAGCCCCCATGGGGTTTAAAAATCTAAGTAAAGCACTTTAGAAATATAAAAAATACACACAAAATGTAAAATTTCAAGTCACCCTTTTCTCCCCCCAAAATTGGCAACTCTGTAACCAAAAATGCCTGAATTGTAAAATTCTATATATATTATACCTATAATGACTGGTAAAATGGAAAAGAAATTTATATGGTAAAAATGCAGTTTTTTGTTGTTTCAAAAACCTTTTTGAATAATTATAAAATTGGCATTGCCATGACAGTACTGACCTGCAGAATATAGGTAGTGTGCCAACTTTATCACACAGTGAATGTTGCAGAAATAGAAGACAGCACAATTTTTTTTATTTATTTATTTTTTTAATTCACCACATTCTGAATTTTTTGCCACTTTCCCTGTACAATGTATGGAAAAGGAAATGGTGCCAATGTATAATTTATTCCACAAAAAAATAAGCCCTGATTTGTGAATAGAAAAAAAAATATGGCATTTCGAAGGCGGAGAGGAAAAACAAAACAAACAAAAAAAAAGGATTACTACTGACTCCAGTTCAGAGATCACACTGTAAATTATTACAAACCTCAGATCAGACCTCAAATTCAATAAATACCCCAGATCAGGCAATAAATCATCCAATCTCCTACAATCAAACCTAAGACCAGACAGCACAAAAGATTTAAAAAAAATTGAAAAACCTCTATTCTCTCCTCTTCTGCTCCGAGCAACACCTTCACTGTACTAGGCCTCTAGTACCAATAAGCACCCCCAACACTGGTGCACTGATGAAACATTGGAGAGCAACACTGAAAGTTTCTTTTTTTTCAAACAAACTTGTGTTTCACTTCATTTTCCATGATGTGAACAGCCCCTAAAGCTTGGCTTTGTTTTTTCCATCTTCACTTTCCAATTTTCTCATTTTTATTTCTCTGACATATCCAAGTGGGTTTAATCTTGTTACTATTTTTATTTACCACCATTTTCAGGTACATGTGTGGTTTTTTTTAAATCTTTTCAAAAAATTTAAAGGGGATTTTTAGAAAAATATTTTTTTTGTAATGTTTTAGATTTTTGAAAAGGAGTTAAAATATAAATAAAATTATATAAATTTGGAATCCTCGGAATCATAGCAAAACATAGAATACAGATGACATGTAATTTTGGCAGACTGAACACTATAAAAAAATAAGCCTGTAAGAAAGTCTCACAAATGCACTTTTTCTCCAATTCCATCCGATTCTGAATTTTTTTCCCATCCTCCTGTACATTGAACAGAAAAATAAATGGTACCATTATGATGAATAATTTGTCCTGCAAACAATAAGCCCTCATATGGCTCTATGAATGGAAAAATAAAAAAAGTTATGGGGTTTGGAAGGCGGGGAGTCAAAAACGAAAATCGAAAAATGTCACCAGTGGCTTAATAAGGGCCAATCACAGGTCCCAGCAGTGAAGTCCAGGTTGTGTGACCTCAGTC
Source organism: Leptodactylus fuscus (assembly GCF_031893055.1). Classification (NCBI taxonomy): domain Eukaryota; kingdom Metazoa; phylum Chordata; class Amphibia; order Anura; family Leptodactylidae; genus Leptodactylus; species Leptodactylus fuscus. The sequence continues at coordinate 293,126,239 of NC_134265.1, forward strand.
ACAGGCCTGAAGAACTCCAGAGCAGATGCTGAGTCCAAGACAGGTGAGTATAAATATATATTTTTTTTTTTTTCAGCTGGCCGCGGGCCCCATATCCTACGCCACTGCTGTGGAGCTTGGGGCCCTGGCACTGGCCCAGGTAGCGGAGTGCCGATACCGGTCCTGTATAATATCATAGTTCAGGTATAGCATAATGGGAAGAGAATTCCACATATGGAGTTCTGGTGTATATGTATATAAAACTACAACACTATTTACTATATAGTGCATTACATTACCTCCTACACCGTAAGTATATTCTGACCAAACTTTTAACTGTTAAATGACACCAATTGAGATACTACATTAATTGTTTAGGGTCCCTCCTACACAAGAAAACGTTTCCTCCTATAAGGAATCATGCATCATCAGCTTCAAGACATAACGAAACATAAAGACAATGTGAAATAGGAATAACTAACTCACGTGCTACCTGATAGCTGGATGGGTAGTGTAACCAAATTTTTTCTTTAATTTTTCCCTACTATCAATTCAGGGACTGAACTTCCCATGGAATGCGCCTGTAACCAGATTCATACTCCTCAGTTTTAATTATGTTATTTAAAGCCAAAATAAGAAGTAGATACAAAAATGTGAAGTCAGAGGCGAAGCTATAGGGGGTGCCCAATTCCAATATAATTATATCGCTTGGTTGGTGGTCTTCATTTACCAGCTGCAACCCAAGACTTTCTGGAATTGCTTAGCCTTTTTCAGTAATAAACTTTAGAGCTTCTTGTACTTAAATAGTTTTACTTATACAGTAGTTCTATTATTCTAAATAGTTATGGGTCAATAAAAATATTTAACAAAGATACAATTTTCAATCTTTTTTAAATGCGGTAAGAATTGAAGACCCATTTTACATATTTCTAAGTATTTTATTGCTGTCCTGCTGTTTTGTTAGATACTTCTTTCTTATGAAGAAAATGTGACATAACATAACAGGTCTGTCATACATTCCGTCTGTTTCCCTTGGTGATGAGGATAGTTTATAGTCTAGATTTCATACAAGGACTATTTGAGCTGCCAATAACTAAATACCATGAACACACAGTAATTCACAATGATTGAAGGCTTAATTAAAAAGAGATGTAGTGCATCAGAAGATTTTCCCGCTGCCTCTTATCAAAGTTCAACAGCACCGTAGTACGGTTTTATTTTCACAATCAACGACATCACTTAGTGATGAGCTATGAAATGTTCCTGGAAGAATAATTAACCAATTGTCGACACAACTAACATACCATTCACTTTCATTGCTAAGGTGTCTGAAGGAGATCTCATGGGTTTTCTGTAAAAATCAAGAATCTGAAAGGACTTTATCTTAAATGAGAAACACTCATGACTATATTCATCATAAGTTGGAGAAATGTGAACAGGAACTGCATTCATTGGTAAAATCAACCGTTTTATTGGCTATTGTAACGTGGTTATGCTATATTGATTTATTTGCTAGAAAACTGTTTTTATTAAGTACAGCATACAAAGTAGAAGGGATCATATATATCAAAATAAAGGAATTGTACTACATTTTGGTTATATAAAGCATAAAAGAATAAGTAACAACACTTAGGGGAATGGGGGGGGTGGGGTGAGGGAAGGAAGAACCATGATGGGTGTGTTGGAGCGAGAGTAGACAAATGATATCTATGGACTGTTGTGGTACAAAATTGACTCTGGGCAAATCGGCCAAGTGTAATGTGCAAAACTCAAGGCTGGTTTTAAACAAAATGGGGCCTTGGGCAAAATTAAAAGCAAGGCCCCAAATCCTGATGTACAAACAACACTGTCATATTTGTCCCTCTGTGAATATTTAAACTACACACATATCTATTTAAAATCTGTGAAACATGTGACACTCCTATTCCCACAGGAGATTCTTATACTCAGAGATTCAGTACCCCAAGGTTTTGAGACGCAGCTGGTGACTTCCTGGGGTACATGGACCAGACAAGCACAGCACACAGCGAGAGCACTGAACCACTGAAAAGGCTTGAGAACTCCCCATATAAAAATAGCCCTTGTCCTGGTGTAGCGGCCATATCAGAGAATGCAACAAATAATGCCTACCATGGTACAACACCTAAGCACAACCACAGTTCTTCCTCTCCACTTGTACCTGTCAGGAATAGACAGCAAACATCAAATCACATTACGAAGCAATATTATAGTACTTCTGAACATTGGTACAAAGATCAAACATCAGAAAGTATGAGTATAAAACAGCATACCTCACTAAACAGGGGTTGTTGACTTGTCTTGAGTAGGTACACAGTATATGGTCATCCTAAGGTTTGTAACTAGAGAGCTTGGTCTTCATTCCTCTACATAGTTCAAATTGAAATTACACCACTCTCCATTGTTTTCTCAAAAAAATTACTGACTTATTTGCACTTTGAGAAGCATATGAGCTTAAAGGGATTTTCAAGGCGAAAAATGTCTTTTTAAAAAAGGGTTAATTAACGGGTCAATAAATGCACCCTTTAACACTGTTTAGAGTGATTTCTGGATGTCTCTGGGAGCGCCTGTTATCTTCTGCATTTGTTTACTGGGTTCAGCTTCCTACTATGTAACTTTCGCAGTGTCTCCTTCTCACCTAACTCCATTCCTCCCTCCCTCTCTCCTCTCTCTCTCTCTCTCTCTCTCTCTCCCTCTCATACACCCCTCCCTGTCTCTCTAACCGTCCGCCAACTATTAGCCCTTCTTACCTACTCAGCTCAACCCCCGACTACTGTGGAACAGCCCCTCTTTTTCTGATTCTGCTGCTATTGTTCTCTGCAGCCAAAGATCCACCTTTATTGTGCTGGTGTGGGAGTTGCACAGTAGAGTACGGCAGCAGAGCACAGAGCAGCACTGGGACAATATCGCACCAGCAGTCAGAAAAAAGGCAGGAGCAATCCCTTCTGGAGGAAGCCTGGAAAAAAGAGAGGTAAGTATGATGAAGTGGATGGGGGGAAGAGTAGTAGTTTCCAGAAATGGGGAAACAGATCGTCACTGAACCAGCAAATGTCCCTGTGGTGGTCACATGACTGCCCCAGGGATTTGGGTAGATATACATTTTTGATAAATTATGTTATTTAGAAAAAAGTAGTCAGGGGAGGGTGTTTAGATTAGTGTAGGGATTAGTTTTTATCCTGGACAACCCCTTTAAGCTTTGATCAGAATTGTAGCTAAAAATTGTCACATAAGAAAAGGATTAAAATGCCACATGATAGATCCCGAGACGTAAGAGCAAATTTTCATTGGACCACAAATATTTCACATTCTACCTTTAATTAATGTAGCAGCAGCCATGGCATAATATAAGTCATTGTACCCACATACAATTAAGCCAAAAATACCAATTACCTCTCCCTACTGCAATGCTGCCTTTAGATTTCCTAAAAGAAGTTTAAATGTCAGCATCCTGCCTATTCATACTTGTTTGGGTCATCTCTTCCTGTGTTGATATCAGATAAGAGTGATCGGCACAACAACATTGTTGGCTGTCAATTTGGTCAGTAGTGAAAGGCATCACTCCTTTTTTCCTGCTATTGGTCCTACTAGAACAGGGGTAGGGAACGTACAGCTCTCCAGCTGTTGCAAAACTACAACTCCCAGCATGCATACTGGCTCTGCTGTTCTGGGAGCTCCCATGGAAGTGAATGGAGCTTGCTGGGAGTTGTAGTTTCACAACAGCTGGAGAGCCAAAGGTTCCCTACCCCTTTACTAGAAGAAGTGTACCCCAGACAAATAGGACCCTTTTTATTGCACATAAACTAAAAAATAGAGTAGTATTTTTCATATTAGTTGTCCAAACTATTTCAATCACTGATGGCAAGAAAATTGAACTAAAAAGTAATTATTATACGGAAGGGCAGAGAGTTTTTTTGAGACTCCAAATTTTTTTAACATTTTGTCTATCCATTAATTGGACCTTTCCTTATTCCTCCATTAAATAATAGAGTCTGCTGAATTTACAGACATGTGAGCATATCTATTGGTTTATCTTTTAAAGTTGTTTAGTACAAAATGCACATTCTGGGGCAGCGTGTCCCATTTTTATGATCTCAAGTGGTATCTGAGCTGAGCTTTTTGGTCACCTTTATAATATTGTATAGATAGATGCACCCTCTCTACTTTCATATGTTAGGTTAAGCAGGAATCCAGTTACATTTGGAGTATGGTGTATTCTATTGAGAAAGTAATTGCGTTTTTACCGAGACCGAACCTCAGGTTACAAAAATACCATGGAAAAAAACATGCATTTTACATTACCTGAAAAGTGGATGGGATTAGCCAGAATCCTATCCACTTTGCAGGTAATGTTAAATGCAGAAATAGACTTTGCAGAAAACAATCTGCGGTGGAAAAGCTGCTTTTTTAAAAAACACTTGTGGGAAAGCTAGCATGTTCTGTATATGTTTAGGTAGCACAGCTGAAAATAAAATGATAAGAGGGCGCTCTCTTTGTATGGAACATTAAATGAATCAAGAGACAAATAAAGGAAGAATTTATGTTTCCAAGAGAATTGGTAGTCGTTCCTTCATCAGTTAAAAAGACCAAAGGATATCCAATAGAAGCAGATCAATGTGGATTACCGCATCAGAAAAAATGTATACTATAAGTATCTGCACTTCCCCCCAGGTTTATCATAGCGGATATGGAGATGGTATTGTCCACTGAAAAAATGCAATGTTGCCAAGATGCAGAGAATGCAAGAAATAGACACAAAAGCATCAAAGAATGTTTGAATATTCTTTTATAGTTTCAAAAATCAGACAATTGTGGTAACGCATTTCAGAGTAGTATACTGCTTCCTCAGACCAAACTGACACAATCTGGGGAAGGAGAATGCTGCTGTAAAACGCATTACCATGAACTTCCTTGTTTTGTTTTTTTTTCATGGTGTTAGAGGTTGACTCCTGGATTCTTTCCTCATTTTATCTTTGTTTCCCTTGGTTTCAAACACTCTGATCTGATGATAAATCTGATCGTATTTTTCGGACTATAAGACGCAGGTTTTAAAGGAGGAAAATAGGGAAAAAAAATTTTGAAGCAAAAAATTTTAAAATATTTAATATATGGGAGTTGTAGTTTTGCAACAGCTGCAAGGCTACATTGACAGGTGACCCTTCAGCTGTACGGGGACGCATAGAGTGTTTTTTTTTTTTTTGCGGGGCCAGATGTAATTTTTAGTTATACCATTTTGGGGAATGTCTATTGCTTAGATCACCTTGTATTGAAAAAAAACCCGGTGATTTAGCACTTGTGATTTTGACGTTCACTGTACAGGAAAACTATTAGTAGACCGGGCATTTTCGGACACAGGGATAACTAATGTGTATGTGTTTGACATCTGATTTTCTACTGCTATATATATTCTAGGGAAAGGAGGTGATTTAGAACTTTTATTTATTTCATTTTTTTATTATATATTTTTAAAGCTTTTTTTTTTTAACTATTTTATTCCCCCCCCCCCTGCCCCCCAACTGTATTGCCGTCTATGGGACATTCTGTATATTAGTATTACGGCTGGTCATAGACCCAGCCACAATACTAATATAGCCGCGACAGGCCTTCATATAGCCACGACAGGCCTTCATTAGGCTCCCGCTGTCACCCGAACAGGTCGGCTACTGCGATATCGCCACGCAGGAGCCAGCCTGCAACTTTACAGGTATGGGGCCGGTGGGGACCGGCCCCGGGGGAGAAGGGGCCGCCGATACAGACCTGGCATTTGGCTTACTTTTACTGCTTTGGAGAAAAATGGAAGAATTTTTTATTTTTAGATATATAACATTTTTTCATGCCAGAAAATACTCAAAAATATATTTATTCCATCTTACAGTGCCATTCTTTCACATTTGTAAAAAAATAGGTTGATTCAAGGTGTAGATGGAGATAGGTAAATTGGCTTGATTGGGGAAACGTCTAATCACTATTATTCATATGAATATTTAGTTGAACAAGTTATCAGCCATTCAGACTTTGATGTGTCACTTTTTATACCTTTCTTTAGATGACAGCTCTATGCCTCCCAGAAATAGCATTAGATGTTGAGTGCCTTCCCATGGATGTACAACTGTGTATTATAGCTCCGTTATTTTGACATAAGCTTTGTAATAATATGTTTTGGAAATACAGTTTGAATATCTTTCAATACATTCAGCTCTAATTGTGTTTCTACCATTCAAGACTGAATATTCAGTTCAAGAAACTTTTCAAGGTGATAAGTGGTTCTTGCATTTAAATATATTTTACTAAGAAAAAATAACACAGAGAGAACACAAAACACAAAATAAACAGTGCATACATTTGGGAAACTGTGCAAGTGTGTCATCTATTATTTATGATCTAGAGCAAATTGGACAAACTTTGTAAAGTTTACTTTTTAACAAGCTGGAAAATATGCTGGCTCATTTGCAAATTATGAAATGCTGAGGCATTTTCCTGGACTTTACTGGAACACTTGCATGGGGCAAAGGACCTGACAAATGGTTACATGATTTGCAATACAGTATACGAAATAATAAGAGTGTTGTGTAATTTTTTGTGTAAGAAAAGGACAAAAACTTTTATGTCTACATCAAGCAGATCAGAAAGCTGTGGTCCAGTCAATAGGACCTTTGTAGTTTATGTAACACAGTTCTGTAAGGCATAAATTGAGCGCTATAAACTGCCGCCTGCCGAATCCCTGCTGACTAATATGTACACATCACAAAGAAGTTTCTGAATTTATCATTGTAATGGGAGTAACAGGCGAAAAACAATTTCACTAATCATTATGCAAAGTATAATGTTGAATATTTATGTATTTGCCGTATTTGTAGGGCACAAAAAGAGATGTGGTTTCTTTCCTAATTTTTACTTAGATATATATAATGATGTCTCCCCAATGAGCTACAAATGATGAGTCTTTTTTTAAAGAAAATCCAAAATACTAAATGACGTATATTTCTCATTTCATTATTGCTGTGACCCTGAACAATTTAACTTTTTTTGTTTGTTTTGTATTTTTAATATGGTCCCTGGAAGTCTATATGTAAATGAGCTCTTATTTTCCAAGTGGGCAGTAACATTTTATTTTAACCAAAACAGCATTTTCTGCTTGGTGACATGTCCTGTTTATAGAAAACATAAGAGAAAAGTGTAAAGAGATACAGCCACACTTAAAGAATAATGATCTTTATTATGGTTCAATATAGATGTATATTTATAGGTACTATGTTTTCCACCAATATAGAATCGACACCAGATTGGTTGTTTTGTCTGATTTAAGGATTCCAATTAAATAAAATAACCTGTTCATAGAAAGAAAACTGTCAATCAGCAATGCACGGCCAGGAAGGGGCAGCTCACGAATAAGAGGGAGTCATCTTTGGCATTGCATTGTAAGAACAAATTCTCCAGAACCCCTTGGCATTAAGATATTTTGATCTTGTTTGCAACACTTTTGCAATTGATCATAATATCATCAATGACATGAGAATTTTGGTTTTAAGGGGAAATTTCAAATCCAAAAAAGATAGGAAAGTGTGCGAGTATAAACTTATGACCTTGTTTGACACACTCCAGGGGGGTTTGAATCTATCACATGGTTTTATGTCCTTCTACAGAAATAAACCATCACATCACTAATCAAAGCAACCATAAAGGCCACTCTTTGAACTGATAAGGGCCTTGTGAACTGATGATTTGTTTACTTGCGTGTACTAATTACCATCTACTCACCCACCAAACATTCAATTCCTATGTGTCCCTTTTTTGCATAAATAGACATCCTTCAGAAATTCTGTTTAAACCATGCCTGACGAAGGGGCCTAAGCAGCCTCGAAATCTTTCAATCATCATTTTAGCTAGCCATTAAAAAAGGTATCAACTACTCAAGACTCTCAATTTTTATATTGCAAGAAGCACCCATTTTCGCGTCCAGTCGTCCATACATACAGTAAAATCTTTACTATCTTTATAGTTTAGATTGCTCTAATGTAACAAATTATTTTACTGTAAAATCTAAAGCTGACAATTACAATCAGACTCATGAGTGTAACTTTATCTTGTTACGTAATCCTTATAGAATCTTAATACCTTAAGAATGTTACATTTTCTGAAGCCAATCTTAACTACTTCATGACTAGGTCATTTTCTTCTGACAGGACACAAAGCTGTAACTTTTTTTTTTTTGAATGTTGGTTTTTCACATTTATTCAGTTTTTTCTTAATAGCATAAAAGGTAGCACAAATATGTATTTTCTAAAAATAGTTTTCCCTCTGTTAGTTTTATGTAGGGGAGAAATAGTTTTGCGACTCCGGGGGTACTGGAGTATTTTGGTTTATTTTCAATTTAATTAATTTTTTTTTTTAATTTATTTTAGCCATTGTGCCCACCACAAGGTCATAATAGACCTCTCTGGAGAAATTTCCACATTACTTTTTTCTGATTTCCCCTGTAACTAGAGTTGATATATTACAGCAGGGAAACAGCATCCTGTTGCTCACTCCTATTCCATAGGACCCTGTGTTTTTTTTGTAGTTCCTCACACTTTGCCTGAAACAGGATGGCCAGGTCATCAAAAAGCAACAACATGGCTGCTTCTATAACCGTATTGAGAGCTCTGTGTACAGCAATCGGTAAGTCAGGTATGTTCCAGGTGAAAGTAATAGCTGTCTACCCTTCCTTTAGATGTAAAGTGTTGTGCAGCTGCACACTCTGCCAGGACGTACCAGTACCAGTCTTTCCAGAATTGAATGCTGACTAGGGTTGAGCGATCGTGTTCGGAAAAGATCAGATTCCGATCGGCGATCGAGAAAATTTTACGATCGCCATCGGAATTCCGAACATGATCTTTTTATGTGGGATCGATGTCGGTGATCTTTTCCCACAATGCTTTGCTTAGCCTTCACACTGAGTATACGCTGTATATTCAGTGTGAAGGCTCCGCTGCAGTTCCATAGGAATGAATGGAAGCAGACGGCACACAGCCTTAATTGCCTTAACTGTGTGCCGGCTGCCTCCATTCATTCGAATGGGAGGCTAAACTAAACATCTCTAGCAGCTACTTACCTCCAGAGATGGCTGCTGCAGTGCCCTCCTTCTTCTTGCCTCGCTGCCCTGCCTCCCAGGTTAGTGTTTAAAGCGCTAGGTAGGCGGGGTTTGTGGCTTAGGAGAGTGTGGGCGGGTACAGGGCGGGGAGACGTGACGTCTCCCCTCCCAGTACCTGCCCACACTCTCCTAACCCGCCCATACTCTCCTAACCTGGCAGGGAGGGGGCAGCAAAGGGAAAAGAGCAGCATGCAGCGGCAGCGAGGCAAAGAAGAAGGAAGGCTCCGGGCACCGGACCAGCCATCTCTGGAGGTAAGTGGACACCAGGGGGGACTAAGGAGCCAGAGGATTAAAAAAAATCCTCTGGCTACTTTAGTGATTCACTACACAGCGTGGATTCTAAAAATTGTTAGATTCCATGCTGTATAGTGCATAGGATTGCTTTTAAAATCCGATCTCCGATAAAAAAAAAAAATCTCATTGACTTGCATTGGGATCGGAATTGGGCTCGAGATCGGGTTCGAATGAAAAATGATCAGAAATCGGATTTTAAAATTGATCCTGAAAAGTCAAGATCGACTCAACCCTAATGCTGACTGCTCAGACATAACTTATATAGGCAATGGTTAAGATCAGATCTGTTGTGATTAACTGGTGAATTCTAAGTAACCTTTAACATTTTTTAACATTTTTATTAACATTTTGTATTAACTGCAGAGAGCATGCAGTAGAATCATGCTTTGGCTCATATTCAGCGACATTCAGATTTTATGAACTACTTCCATTAGTCAATGCTCACTGGAAGTTAGTTCCCCCCAGAAGTCTTGATGTTGGACACCAGACAGATCTCTGCAGCTATTGACTGGAGTTTCAGATTCATTCTGCTATGCTGTTTCATCTATGAATGTTGGATAAAGGTTGACCCAGTACTAACTTAGTGTGACTATACACAGATGGATCGAGTGTAGAGAAAAAAAGTAGGCAGTGACGCTGGTCCAAATGGATAATCTTTATACCTACCTTGTAGGTAACCACTTGAGAAAGGGACTTGCCTTCCCGAAATGCGTTGTGTTGAATAAAGATTATTCATTTGGACTAGCGCGCCCACTGACTACTTTTATTCTCTACACTGGATGTTCCTGACACTTAACTCTGTTTGATGCATTCCTGAGGCCAGCTGCTGCCTACTGGGGTCCTTTCATCCAAAGAATATATTTCTGCTACAAAAGTTGAGACTTCTACCCTTGCGTATACTGTATAGTATTCAATTTACAGTATTACGCTATTAACACTTGGCGCTGTGTGTTTTTTTCTTTTCTTGGTATATATGTTACCGGAAATTTATGAAATCTGGCATTCTATCCAATGCCTAGATCTAGCCAGCAGTGAATGAAACGATTCGTCATTTCATACATTGCCTAGGCATTCTATACAATGCCAAATGAGAAAGGGGCAAAGTATGAAATAGGTGACATTCTTGCTTTGGCAAGGCAAGGCACTAGCAGCATTTCCAATCATGCGCTTCTAGCATGAACCCGCCGCCTGGGCGTGCACGCCTCAGAATTAGACTTGGTTAGTTTTGTTTGTGAATACTTTTAAATAAAGATAATTCAAACTTTTGAGCAACTATCAGACAAAAAGATGTCAACTATGGAAGAAGATGAAGGTGTGTCATCAGTCAGCAGAAACCATTGTTTATTGTTAACAAAATCTTCCATTTTGATCAACTTCAAAATGATAGTCAATAGAGATGAGCGAACAGTGTTCTATCGAACACATGTTCGATCGGATATCAGGGTGTTCGCCATGTTCGAATCGAATCGAACACCGCGTGGTAAAGTACGCCAAAATTCGATTCCCCTCCCACCTTCCCTGGCGCCTTTTTTGCACCAATAACAGCGCAGGGGAGGTGGGACAGGAACTACGACACCGGGGGCATTGAAAAAAATTGGAAAAAGTCATTGGCTGCCGAAATCAGGTGACCTCCATTTTAGACGAATAGTGGATTTCAAATCCGGGTCATATGAGAATGTGAACTTTGTGACTATGAGACAGGGATAGCTGTACAGGCAGGGATAGCTAGGGATAACCTTTATTTAGGGGGGAATGTTATTAAAAATAACTTTTTGGGGCTCTATCGGGTGTGTATTGTGATTTTTGTGAGATAAACTTTTTCCCATAGGGATGCATTGGCCAGCGCTGATTGGCCAGAGTACGGAACTCGACCAATCAGCGCTGGCTCTGCTGGAGGAGGCGGAGTCTAAGATCGCTCCACACCAGTCTCCATTCAGGTCCGACCTTAGACTCCGCCTCCTCCAGCAGAGCCAGCGCTGATTGGCCGAATTCCGTACTCTGGCCAATCAGCACTGGCTAATGCATTGTATTGGCGTGATGAAGCAGTGCTGAATGTGTGTGCTTAGCACACACATTCAGCTCTACTTCATCGGGCTAATAGAATGCATTGGCCAATCAGCGCTGGCCAATGCATTCTATTAGCTTGATGAAGCAGAGTGTGCACAAGGGTTCAAGCGCACCCTCGGCTCTGATGTAGCAGAGCCGAGGCTGCACAAGGGTTCAAGCGCACCCTCGGCTCTGATGTAGCAGAGCCGAGGGTGCACTTGAACCCTTGTGCACCCTCGGCTCTGCTACATCAGAGCCGAGGGTGCGCTTGAACCCTTGTGCAGCCTTGGCTCTGCTACATCAGAGCCGAGGGTGCGCTTGAACCCTTGTGCACCCTCGGCTCTGCTACATCAGAGCCGAGGGTGTGCTTGAACCCTTGTGCACACTCTGCTTCATCAAGCTAATAGAATGCATTGGCCAGCGCTGATTGGCCAATGCATTCTATTAGCCCGATGAAGTAGAGCTGAATGTGTGTGCTAAGCACACACATTCAGCACTGCTTCATCACGCCAATACAATGCATTAGCCAGTGCTGATTGGCCAGAGTACGGAATTCGGCCAATCAGCGCTGGCTCTGCTGGAGGAGGCGGAGTCTAAGGTCGGACCTGAATGGAGACTGGTGTGGAGCGATCTTAGACTCCGCCTCCTCCAGCAGAGCCAGCGCTGATTGGTCGAGTTCCGTACTCTGGCCAATCAGCGCTGGCCAATGCATTCTATTAGCCCGATGAAGTAGAGCTGAATGTGTGTGCTTAGCACACACATTGAGCTCTACTTCATCGGGCTAATAGAATGCATTGGCCAATCAGCGCTGGCCAATGCATTCTATTAGCGTGAACTGAGTTTGCACAGGGGTTCTAGTGCACCCTCGGCTCTGCTACATCAGATTGCTACATCTGATGTAGCAGTGCCGAGTGTGCATCAGATGTGTAGTTGAGCAAAACTGACTCAGCACTGAGTCATAGGAATGCATTGGCCAGCCTTCGGCCAATCAGCGCTGGCTCTGCCGGAGGAGGCGGAGTCTAAGGTCGGACCTGAATGGAGACTGGTGTGGAGCGATCTTAGACTCCGCCTCCTCCAGCAGAGCCAGCGCTGATTGGTCGAGTTCCGTACTCTGGCCAATCAGCACTGGCCAATGCATTTCTATGGGGAAAAGTTAGCTTGCGAAAATCGCAAACTGACAGGGATTTCCATGAAATAAAGTGACTTTTATGCCCCCAGACATGCTTCCCCTGCTGTCCCAGTGTCATTCCATGGTGTTGGTATCATTTCCTGGGGTGTCATAGTGGACTTGGTGACCCTCCAGACACGAATTTGGGTTTCCCCCTTAACGAGTTTATGTTCCCCATAGACTATAATGGGGTTCGAAACCCATTCGAACACTCGAACAGTGAGCGGCTGTTCGAATCGAATTTCGAACCTCGAACATTTTAGTGTTCGCTCATCTCTAATAGTCAACTTTTTGCATTATCAGGTTTTCTTAACAGTTCTTTTCTTGTATCCATAGTCACAGAAGACAATTAGACATCGGTAAGCATAAACACTGATAAATCCCATTCACTATGGATGATATTCTATCATGATTATCTGCTGTTTTGTGCATATTTATTGAGTTTTCATGTTGTGGAAAATGGTCTACTCTAGTACCAAGAAAAGTTCAGAAGTGTCTTCATGTTGGAGATGCTTTATTCATTACCTTCTATTTATACCTTTCTCTTATGATATAAGGCCCAAAGAATAAAATAGTAGTTTATAAATAACTTTCCATGCAGTGCACAAATAAAATTGCTATAAGATATCTAAGTATTGTGGTGATGGTTGATTCATTGAACAAGTTCAAAGAAGAACTGGATGCCGTTCTTGAAGAGAACAAGTTCTTGAATATTACAAGTTATTGATTCTAGGTTTTAAGGACGCGTTGATCCAGGGTTTTTATACTGACTGCCAGATTGGAGTTGGGAATGAATTTTTCCCCCTGAAATGGGGCAATTGGCATAAGCCTCATGGGGTTTTTGCCTTCCTTTGTATCAACACAGTAGGGTTATAGGTTGGACTTGATGGACTGATGTCTTCATCCAACCTCATCTACTATGTAACTATGTAAGTATTACTGTTCACTCAATAAACAAGCTATGGAATGTAGTTTGAGCCATTGCCCTTGGCATTTCATAAAGTATCATACCTTGTGGTAACATACCTCTAAGACCAGCCATATACAAGATCACGCAACTGGAAGTAGGTGGCTGTAGTGTCCAACTGAACTCACCCTTAAGGTTAGGATATTTTACAGTGTGCATATGAGATGTTTAGAAGGGAAGAAATCACTTTTCATTCATGTAAGGCAAAATGCCTGTCATAAATTTGTCATAAATTTAAAGTCTACTGATCTACTGCCTTTATATGTCAGCTTCATCTTTTTGGTAAGAAGTGCCTCCGCATTTTCATTATGTATCTGGATTTATATTTATTGAATGCATTTCTCTCATAAACAATAACATCTCCAGAGAACTTAGATTTATTTGAAAATACTTCAATTATGTGTTATCCGTTATCTCGATGAAATGAACAATCCTTCACAACATATGACTATGTACAATGCAGAACTTCTCCTAATGGATTAAATTTTAATATTTAAGTAATATTTCAATGTGTGAAAAGATTAATAACGAAATGTGCTTTCTACAGATATCAGTTTCATTTTCTGCTGTCAATTGTGCTAGTTATCTGAAAGAAGCACATTTATGTATGATTAATTTTTTCATTGTGTCCCAATGACAATTACATGAGTCACTGGGTAGTACAGTTTGGCTGTATTGTGACACAAAAGAGTAATTTGCAACATGCTTTGTAATAAAGAATTTTAATTTATATTTCACATTTCTGGGTTCCAAAAGATTACCGTACATGAATCGTACATAAACTCACCATTATTCTTTGAAAATGGAGCACTGACCCCTAAAAGATTTCTTTTTGTAGGGCAAGGAATTAAAAATAGTGATTAAAGTAATGAAAATTATTATTTGCTAAAACTACTAGTTTCCTAAAGAATCTCATAGTTTTCTGTAGAAGTACCTAAATGGATTCTTTTTTTAATGAGGATTATTAGGTCTGTCCATTCTTTGGATGGGAATTGGAATTTAACACAAAGGGTACTAGAAAGTTGCCTATGGCTAGGCTTACATGTGACATTCGTTCTCTTTTTTTCTGTTCCATACTAATAATCTGGTGGGATCTGCCAATCATGTCATGTGTAATGGGGTGTAGTGAAAGATGTTGACGGAAAGAAGGCATTGTTCTGTTCTGTTCATGATTACCTGCTCTGACACTTGTCCTTCTGTGTTGGCACTATTCGGGTTAACTGTTGTGTGCTTGTTATTGACCAATCAAGCCTGGGGTGGGTTCTGGACTCCCTTAAACTACCATCAGTCCACGTACAGTATGGTTTGGGGTCATGTTTGATGCAGACTTTTGCTTCACCCCTCATGTTGAATCACTCGCATGTTCATGTCACCTCCACCTCAAAAACATCTCCAGAATACGCCCTTTCCTTACCAGAGATACACTAAAGACACTTATTGTCTCTCTGATTCATTCTCGCCTTGACTACTGTAACTCCTTACTAATCGGTCTTCCCCTCACTAAACTCTCCCCTCTACAATCTATTCTGAATGCAGCAGCCAGGCTCATCTATCTGGCTAGACGCTACAGCGATGCCTCTGGTCTGTGCCAGTCACTACACTGGCTGCCTATTCATTATAGAATAAAATATAAAGTTATCACTCTCATCCACAAGGCTCTCCATAATGCCGCACCTCCCTACATTTCCTCCCTCATCTCTGTCTACCGCCCAACCCGTGTTCTCCGCTCACTCACTGACCTAACACTTACATCCTCTATTATCAGAACCTCCCACGCTCATATACAAGACTTCTCCTGAGCTGCACCACTTCTCTGGAATGCTCTACCCCAGACAATCAGATTAACTCCCAATTTCTACAGTTTCAAACGCAAACTAAAGACACATCTTTTCAGACAAGCCTATCACAATTTCTAACGTAAACCCTTAACCCTCCTCTGTCCCCGCTCCCACATTTCCCCACATTATATGTCATCTCATGCTAACTTTATAGGTCCAAGCTCCAACCACATGTTAAAGGACCTGACGGCTCATAAAGTCAAATCAATTCAAATCGGCTTATGTTTATGTAATGACAATCACCTCTATTACAAAAGTGTCTAACCTCTGTATAAGCAATGCCGCCCCTGCTACCTCTTGTGTCACCCCCTCTACCTCATAGATTGTAAGCTCTTGCGAGCAGGGCCCTCAGTCCCATTGTGTGAAATGACTTTCTTTGTAATGTATCTTTCTGTTTGTATTTGAACCCTACAAATTGTACAGCGCTGCGGAATATGTTGCCGCTATATAAATAAAATTTATTATTATATTATATAGTATGGTTGTTAGCTATCGTGTCTCTGACCTTGCTAAGCGTTTTCCCTTCCTATTGTATTGTATTACTGACCTTTGTTTTTTGGATTGAAATTTGGTACTGTTTGTCTCTCTGGTTTGACCTTAGCTTGCTGACTCCTCTTCTGTGTAACACTTATCTATAGAAAGAACTGTCACCCAGTTGTCCTCTACCGCCTAGGGTAGTTGAGGCAAGTAGGTAAGGAAAGGGGCTGCGTTAAGTTTAGGACTCACTGTCTTTGTCATTCCCTTCCTCTCAGGTTTCATCAGCTCTTCTGAGGAATTGCTCAACAGGCAATTCCCTGACAGAATAGCCAGTCCATAACCTTCTGCCATTTTTACCCTCCGGATTGGCATGGATCCTATTCAGGACCTTACAGCCTGGGTGGAGAGTTTGGCAGGCCTGGTAGCTGAGGTGGCAAACCAGGTTCACACTCTGTCTCAGAACCAAACTGGTGCTGCTGTGACATACCCTGCTGTTTGTTCCCATCCCAGGGTTAAGATATTACTCCTGGATCGGTTCTCGGGAGACTGAGAAAAATTTGACCTTTACATGCTCCACGCCTCATTAATCCCCCTGGTAACTGGAAGTAGCTGCAATACTGAGGTTTGGGAGTGGACTGATGTCAGTAGACCTTCCCCCATCTATGTGTACCATCTCTGCACTACCGATAGTCAATTCTTATATTCTGTTGAGAACTATCTCATTAGGACCATCTTGTAGAGACAACTCCCTTAAAGTCAACGTACATTCTTTTGGAGGTGTCTGCTTTCTTTTGGGGGGTCTACTGTATCTGTTCTGCTGTATTTTATTTACTTTTTTACATGTATAGCTGGCTGCTAGGACATTTTTATTAATGATATGCAACAATGGCTAATTTTTGGAGTATGGCTGATATTACAAACATACTCCAAAAGTACTGAAAAATCATGTTAGAGCTTATTTTTAGGGTAGGTGTTAAGGAACTGCCTGTTGAGCAATTCCCCAGTAGATGCTATTGTAACCTGGGAGGAAAGGAACGACAGAGATAGTGAGTCCTAAACATGACCCAGCCACAAGTGAAAAGGATCACAACTGAAAACACCTCCTAAGCCGATGCGTGCTACTGGAGGATGGCACAGAGGCCCAAACAGGAAAAGATGTTACAGTAGATATGATTTTTGGGGAGACAGGGTATCTAGTGTACCCCTAGCCTTAAAGGAGAGGCACATGTAGTCAATTCTTGCACAAGGGCCTCTGCTCTCAATGTCTATCCCTCAGTTCTGTTCCCTCTTTGGCAGTCTTTGTGGAACAGTCCATGCAGTTTCAATATACAGGAAGGTGATTGTGACTTGCAAACAACAAAAAGTCATGTCGATTCCAACAGGTCAGAATGAGATCACATAGGCTTCCATACATTTTTGGATATAAAGCAATAAAGCAATAACTAAGGTAAATACAAGCATAATTATTAGAGATGAGCGAACAGTGAAATATTCGAGATTCGATATTCGTTTCAAGTAGAGCCTCAATAATCGACTACTCGATCGAATATTGAATCCCATTATAGTCCATGGGAAAAAATGCTCGTTTCAGGGGAAACCACTATTGGACTAAAGGAGAGTCACCAAGTACACGAATAGCAGGAGGAGAGTGTTTAGGAGGAGCGCTGTGCAGTTAAAGCGCACAGACCCCATTATAGTCTATGGGGACCGTGCGCTTTAACAGCACCCGCTTGCAGTTGCACTGATAAAAAGTCAGCTCCCTTGTAACAGCAAGATGCCAGCTCTCCTGACTAGCAAGGACAAGCCTGCTGCAGAACCAGCGTTGATTTGCCGCAGGCTCATCCTTGCTAGTCAATAGAGCTGGCAGCTTGCTGTTATGAGGGAGCTGACTCTCTTTCTAGGAATGAATAGACCAGCATTGATTGGCCAGTGTACAGCATTCGGCCAATCATCGCTGGTCCTGCGGGAGGCTCGTCTGTGAGGAGGCGGAGTCTAAAATCAGACCACAATGGAGACTGCTGTGGTCTGATCTTAGACTCTGCCTCCTCAGAGATGAGCCTCCGGCAGAACCAGCGTTGATTGGCCGAGTGCTGTACACTGGCCAATCAACGCCGGTCTATTCATTCCTATGAGAAAAGGTCAGCTCGCTCGTAACAGCAAGCTGCCAGCTCTCCTGACTAGCAAGGACAAGCCTGCTGCAGAACCAGCATTGATGTTCCGAATGCTATACACTGTATAGCATTCAGCCAATCAACACTGGCTCTGAATCGAATATTTACTGCGAATAGCTAGTAGTATTCAATCGAGTACGAATATTTTGAATACCGTAGTATCGAATACTACTCACTCATCTCTAATAATTATATTTTGTACATTGTACAATATTGTATATTGGGGGAACAAGAACCTCATGAAATAAAAAAGTGTCACTTTAATATAATGTATACTGATATTGATTGGTTCTACCACATTTGGGTGGTTATTGGGCACATACAACCTTTCACACATAGCTGCTATAAAGCAATATAATGACTAAGTGTATTTAAACTCTGCAGTACATCCAGTACTCAACACCACCAGAAAGGGTTAAAATACATGAGAGAGGAAAAATGTTCCAATCTTTTTCTTCTTTGCAATTTCTTGTAAACTACTGCTCTGGATAACCTCACTGCAAAGTTGTTCTCTTATAGTCCTTTAATTATATATGGCTAAAAACTTCTTGGATGATAAACAAGAAGCTACAAGGTGTTTACAATTTTTTTTGTCAAAGATGTTTTCATCTCCTCTGCAGCTATATCCTAAGAAATGTCTTCAGAAAGTCATTGCAGTATCTGCCGAGATGATAGTTCAGTATGTTCATCTATACATTATTAATGCATGAAGACTGGAGCCTTGTAGACACTGTGCTGGCAGATGTAGAGGAAATAGGAAACTGAGAATTAAAAGACATTTTACACAAGACTTTAAACATTCTGAAATAATATTTAGTCTGGTACATGATAGTTCAACATCCCTCAGAAACTGCCATAAACACCATAGAGGGATTAACTTGTGCTATATTTTTTTTTTATCAGAAGATGTAGACTGTTCATACAGTTGGCATTGCTTATTTTTACTTTTCTAGTGGGTGCAAACATTTAGGATACAATCATAACTTAACATATGTGCCATTGAGTTACATTGTTAATAAAAAAAAGACCCTTTGTGATTTGACAAGAAAGAATAATGTGGCAGATTAAATTGCTCCAGTTTATGAAACATGAAATCTTTGGGATAAACTGTGTTTTCCTGAAATTTTTTTTGAAGGGGATTGCCACCCTCAAATCACTATCATAGCCTGGAGTCTCTCCAAACCCAGAGTATAATAAGTGGAGTCAGACCCTCACCAATCTGATCTTATTACTATACTACACGTAGGTCATCAATGTCAAAATCTTAGAGAACCACTAGTAACATACTTTATGAATGTGAACTGGACCTAAAAAAATGATCTTTTCTATTATTTTCTTTTCTAAAATTTTATCTAATTTATTATTTCTTTACACATCTTAGGATTAATGCTGGGAATACCAAGGAGATGGTAGTGGACTTTAGTAAGTGGAGGAGTGCTCCCATACTTTAGCTATAGGGTTGTCCATTACCCTCATTTGGCTGGGAGATAACTGGCATTCTGATAAACAAAGTCCAGCTATATACATCTGCTCACACTGTTACCAGGAATATACATAGGAGATCTAAAAAGAAAAATATTGATCTCAATCCTGTGGTCTAGTGTGGTCAGTGTTGTTTTTTTTATACTGCATAAGACACACTATTTTTCTCGTAGGGCTAATCATTTATAAGGTTTTAACTGACATTTAATAAAGGTTAAAGTTTTTAAATAAAGCCCTAGTGGTGGTTCCCAGACTTTCCCACCTATTTTCTTCTTTTCAAATTAGTAGGGTTATAAGGGGTGGGGTTTTCATCCAGTTTTGTTTGTTTAAGTGGAGCAGTGCCCCAAATCCGGTGGACATCCAGGGGACAAGCATTGAGATAGTCAAGACCTATAAGTACCTGGGTGTGCTCCTCAATAATAAGCTGAACTGGGCTGATCACCTGGATGCGCTGCACAGAAAAGGTCACAGCAGGCTCTACCTACTCAAGATGCTGAGGCCCTTTGGAGTCCAGTGAGCACTTCTTAGGGCCTTTTTACACTCTGTAGTAGCATCAGCTCTGTCCTAGGGAGTCCACTGCACCCAGTACAAGTGAGCTCCATGCTGGAGAACAACTCCCATCCCATGTATGAGACCGTGACAGCACTGGGGAGCACTGTCAAAATGGTATAGCTTAAAGGGGCAACACGGTGATTCAGTGGTTATCACTGCAGTGCTGGAGTCCTGGGTTCGAATCCTGCCAGGAACAACATCTGCAAGGAGTTTGTATATTCTCCCCGTGTTTGTGTGGATTTCCTCCCATTCTACAAAGACATACTGATAGAAGAAAAAAAAGTTCATTGTGATCCCTATATGGGGCTCACAATCTACATTTAACCACTTCTGGACCTCCCATAGACTATATACGTCCGGATAGTGGTTGCCTTGTTCTGACAAGACGTGATGGTACGTCCTGTCAGAACGCAGCAGCTGCACGGAGATCGTGCAGTTGCTGATACTGGGAGCTGGGTAACTTCAGCCAGAGAGAAGACAGAGAAGGTTTATTCCCTTCCCTGCCTTCTCGATTGCTGTGTATACAGCGCTCCATGATAGCCCCACCCCCGACAACACCATACAAAATAAAATTACTGTAACGGAGAGGAAAAACTATTTTATAAAGTTTTTCAGTGGCACTTGGTGTTTTTAAATAAAATTAAAAAAAATGAAAACCAGACACAATTTCCCTCCTATTTTGTTTATATTTTCCAGGATATAAAAAAAATAAAAACACATTAGAAAATAAAAACAACATAAAAATAAAGCTCTATGTGTCCCCGAAAAAAGACGCAAAAATTAGTTGAATGAGACATACGAGAAAAATGTTACAGCCCTCAAAACCGCACATACAAAATAAATCTAAAATGTGTCTGGTTCTGGACCACAAATTGGCCCGGGACTGAAGTGGTTAAAAAAAATGGTTTTAAATAACTTAAAAGTACACATGACCCTGCAAAAAAAATGCCCTATGCATATACATAAAACATAACCAATGAATAAAAACATCAAAAGCATACCTATATATCACTATCATGCATGAAAGACAATAGGCCCCAGATCAATATAGATATATAAAGAGAAATAAAATTAACAAATAGTTAAACAGTGTTATATAAAGTGACATAGTAAAAACATAATAAATTTGAGAAAGGCTCATGCATAAGAGTTGAAATGTTGCTTTCATTTTGCAGTGGAGTGCTGCCAAAGTTGTTTTTTTTTG
This sequence comes from Leptodactylus fuscus, assembly GCF_031893055.1. Classification (NCBI taxonomy): domain Eukaryota; kingdom Metazoa; phylum Chordata; class Amphibia; order Anura; family Leptodactylidae; genus Leptodactylus; species Leptodactylus fuscus. The sequence continues at coordinate 293,147,562 of NC_134265.1, forward strand.
TTGTTTTTTTTGCAAAAACACACATAGAATTATAAAATTAACAAATAGTTAAACAGTATCATAAAAAGTAAAGTAAAAAACGAAATACAACAGTATGCTGGGACCAGCCCCAACACCAAAGGGAAGCAGAAGTATGTATTTAAAAATGTATTTAAAGAATTTAACAAGTAAGATTTTATTTTTTTTGGAGCACTATTTCATGAACGCTAGACAAATAAGGGTTAATATTGATCACACGTCAGCCTCTGTAGTTCCATGTGGGTGTGAGGTGTCACTTATTTGCTTATCTTCAGGGCCTCTTTTTCCTGGTGCTCTGTCATCTTAAATATGCCTCTTTGTAGCCTAATTGTTTCTAACCATGATCATTACTAGGAGGAAACCCTGATCCTAAATGACAAAGAGTAGGAAGTAGAAATTAAAAATAATGTTTTTCTTTCTTTTCTTGTAAATCCAGTGCAGCTACACAATATCTTGACTTTTTTGTAATTGAATGGGATACTTGGATAGCAGTTCTCAAGCAGTTAGTGTCTTGGGCGAAATCAAGCCCCTAGGTACCAACCTGTATTCCTGAGACTGATGACTAAATGTCTTCCAGCTGGGTATTATTAGTTTAGATAATATTACAGTCTACTATATAATCTTATACTGACACTTCTGAAAGCAATAACTTTTCCTGAAAAGGAAACCTGTCTTCCATAGGCTTGTCCCAAGGGCTTCCTATTTTTCATATGAGTAATATAAATGTAACACTTCCATCTCTCTGCTTCTGTCACTGTAGCCTACTGGCAAACCACATTAATAACTAGGGCTTATAATGTGAAACATCTTGAAGCCTACTTTAATAGATAAGTATAACATGGTGGTGAAGTTGGTAACATCTAATTGAAGAAGATTTTTTTCAGTTAATCTGTGGTTGTATGTTAATGGCTGTTCCAAAGATCTAGTCAGCAGCTTCAAATATTGGAGGAAGAGCAGAACAAGACATTGACAGTCACTATCCCATATAGGGCTCACAATCTACAGTCCCTATCAGTATGTCTTTGGCGTGTGGGAGGAAACCCACGCAAACACAGGGAAAACATACAAACTCCTTGCAGATGTTGTCCTTGGCAGGACTTGAACCCAGGACTCCAGCGCTGCAATGCTAACCACTGAGCCACCGTGCTGCCCGTACATACATTACATACATTACATACATTAAAAGTATGTTCACAATGCTACTAACTACCCCTACAACAATGTAATATGTTTAAAAGCCGTTTTGATGGTGGTAGATTTCCTTTAATGATATTCCCTGTGTGTAATGATAATTAAAAAAAGTGTATAGGGTCTTTATAGATGGAGGGTCCTCTGGTGTGCTATCGGAACCTCAGTACAAATGCAGTATCTGTATGAATTGAAACACAATATAACATAAATGTAAGTGTGTTAAATGCACAGTAAATTATAGTATAATATAAAAGTTTTCACCTGTGCATTAGCAAATTTGTATTATATGTTGTGTTAGAGGAAGAATTTGGCTTTATACTATTTTCCAGAATGGAGATATATTTGTCCATATGTATGGTCTACCTAAAAATGCACTCTAAAAAAAGAACTGGAAGTACCTGATCATAGAACTAAGTTTTGCACTTGTAAATTAGGCCCCTAAGAGTTTTATTATACATAGAGAGATGTCTTGTGCACTTCATGTGGGCCCCGATGTCCCTGGGCTTGCACTTCATCATGTTGTCCTGTCTGGTGTTGACTTAGGGCCAGTTCACATGGCAAGTATACGCGTGTCAGAGATTGCGCGCGAAAAAAAGATCCCATTGATTTCAATGAGGATTACGATCGTATAACGCAAGTTATTTTACACCCGTAATTTTGCAGATTGCGCGCCAGTTTACTCCGTGTGAACTGCCCCTTATTATGTTTTCCTAATACATGCCTTTAAATCACTTTTTATCCTCTTTTGCATGTCAATAAAATTGTGATTTACATGAATATGGAGGTCCATTGCTGGATAATGTAATCATATTTGTAAACTGTACTCACTTCTACAAAGCAAACCAATTTACTGTTGACAGATTCCCCTTAAGTCCTTTCTATCACACTCATATTTTGATTTTCGGTTTTTACACCCCGCCTTCTAGAAGCCATAAATTTTTCATTTTTCGTTGTCGTATGAGGGCTTCATTTTTACAAGACAAATTGTAGTTCATAATGGTACTGTAAGGATTGGAGTCAGGGTCAGGCAGTGCAAAGTGACACAGCTGGGAAAGCAACACTGTGCAACTAATGACAAAAGGGGTCGCAGGCCCTGCAGCTATGACTATGCTGTAATATCTGAGATGAGGCAGACCAATGCACTTCCTAATTGTAATGCGCCTACCACGGCTCCTAACCTTCTATCTGGCGGCTAAGATAAGGGGAGAGGAGGACCCTGAAAGTCCTAGGGACTGGAGTCACGGGGGTCACACCTAAACAGAAAGCACAGTGTAACTGCAATGCAAAACAAAAGACTAAACAGCATGGAACCAGGGAGGACCACAAGTCCCAGCAAGACACAGAAGAGAAGGCGAGGTCAGACGAGCAAGAGGTCAAGCCAGGAGATATAATAAAAGGTACCAAATCAAAAGACAAGGAATAGTCAAAAATACAAGCCGGGTCTAAAAACCAAGAAACATATGAAATACAAACAGACAGGGAATAAGACTGAGCAGGGGGACCAGGAAACACAAAGTGAATGGCTGGCAAGGATCCATGCCTGGGTGGGGATTAAATAGCAGCAGAAAAACACACCTGATGGCTAATGATATGGAGACTGAAGGCAAGGAAAAGATTAACCCTTAATGACCTAAGCACACCCAATAGAACTCCTAACACGTCTCCCAGGGAGACGCCGCGCAGCAAGGAGACTGCGGCGACTCCGTATCCTGACAGTACCCCCCCTTTGAGGAGGGGCCTCCGGACCCTCAAGAGGACCCCCTGGCTTAGTAGGGTAAGAATGGAAAAACTTCTCCACCAATCTAGGAGCGTGAAGGTCTCTGGCTGCCACCCAAACACGCTCCTCTGGTCCATACCCCTTCCAATGTATGAGGAACTGAAGGGAATTCCGCACTCTGCGTGAATCAATGACCCGTTCCACCTCATACTCTAGTTCCCCCTGAACGATCATTGGTTCGGGTGGGGAACGAGTGACCATTGCCGGAACATACTTTTTGAGTAGGGACTTATGAAAAACTGGGTGAATATGGAGGGACCTAGGAAGTGATAATTTGAATGACACAGGGTTGATTATTTCAGAAATGGGATATGGACCAATAAAACGCGGGGCAAACTTAGTAGATGGAACACGAAGTTGGAGATTTTTAGTGGATAACCAGACCTTGTCACCCACCACAAAGTCAGGTCCAGGGTGGCGCTTTCTGTTGGCGAAATTTACTTGATTAGCCTGGGCTTTTCTCAGCGATGCCAGGCTTTCAGCCCATACCGTAGAGAGAGATTTAGCAACGTCCTCTACTGAGGAAAAGGCGAATTCATTGCCTGTTCCTGAGGAGAATCTGGGGTGAAAACCATAGTTAATGTGGAAAGGAGATGACTGAGTTGAGGAGTTGACATGATTATTTAGTGCAAACTCAGCCATGGGCAAATATTCACTCCATTTATCTTGGCAATCAGACACAAAGCACCTCAAATACTGTTCCAAAGATTGATTCAATCTCTCTGTTTGACCGTTAGTCTCTGGGTGGAAGGCTGAGGAGAAAGAAAGAGAGACTCCCAACCTGTTACAAAAGGCTTTCCAAAACCTGGACACAAACTGTACGCCCCTGTCCAACACCATATTTGAAGGAATACCATGCAGACGTAAAAAGTGGCGGATAAACAACCAGGCCAACAATTTAGCTGAAGGCAACAAAGTGGGACATCTTAGAAAAACGATCTACTACAACCCAAATTACGGATTTCCCTTTGGAGGACGGGAGATTGGTAATAAAATCCATGGAGATGTGTGACCAGGGTTGATTGGGTAGCGGGAGTGGATGTAAAAGACCCGCTGGAAGTTCATGGGGCACCTTAGATCTGGCACAGGTCTCGCAAGAATGAACAAAATTTTTAACATCTCGTTGCCAAGATGGCCACCAATACGTACGTGATAACAGATTCCCAGTACCCGTAATGCCTGGATGACCTGCCAGAACAGAGGAGTGGATCTCCTCTAAGAGCTCCAAGCGGAGGTGGCTAGGGACAAACAATTTACCTGGTGGTAGCGCACTAGGGGCAGCCTCCTGAGTGTTGAGAATACGGGTTTCAAGATCCGAGGTCAAAACTGCCACTACCACCCCAGGAGCAAGTATATTTTCAGGTTCCCCATCAGAACTACCACTAAGACCAAAACTTCTGGACAAGGCATCTGCTTTAGTATTCTTTGAGCCGGGACGGTAGGTAATTACAAAGTGGAACCTAGTGAAAAATAGAGCTCACCTGGCTTGACGGGGATTTAATCTTTTCGCCTTGTCTAAATATAATAAGTTTTTGTGGTCAGTCAGTACAGTAATTTTATGTCTGGCCCCCTCCAGGAAGTGTCTCCACTCTTCAAAGGCCCACTTAATTGCCAGAAGCTCTCTATTGCCAACATCATAATTGGCCTCGGTAGTGGAGAACCTCCTGGAAAAGTAGGCGATAGGTTGGAGGTTGGTAAATGGTTCGGTGCCCTGAGACAGGACCGCTCCTACACCTACTTCTGAAGCATCAACCTCTACAATAAAGGGCAATTCCGGATCAGGATGGACCAGGACTGGGGCAGAAGTAAAGAGTTGTTTCAAGGTGGCGAACGCCACCTCCGTCTCTGGTGTCCAGGAGGCCGGATCTGCCCCCTTTTTGGTCAAATCGGTGAGAGGTTTAACAATAGAAGAAAAATTTCGGATAAATTTTCGGTAATAGTTGGCGAAACCTAGAAACCTCTGAACTTCTTTTAAGGTAGTAGGTTTCTCCCATTCAAGTACTGCAGATACCTTTCTGGGATCCATACCAATGGTACCAGGAGTAAGGATGTATCCCAAAAAACCTATCTCCTGGACTCCAAATTGACACTTGGATAACTTAGCACAGAGGTGGTTTTGACGTAGCCTAAGAAGAACCTCTTTTACATGTTGCTGATGTGACTCCCAGTCCGGTGAGAATATGAGGATGTCATCTAAATAAATTACTAGATATCTACCTAACAGATCCCTAAAAATGTCATTCACAAAATGTTGAAATACCGCCGGAGCATTGCTCAAACCAAAAGGCATAACTAGGTATTCAAAATGACCTTCAGGGGTATTAAATGCGGTTTTCCACTCATCCCTATCTCTTATCTGAATCAAGTTGTAAGCTCCGTGGAGGTCAATTTTAGAAAACCACCGAGCCCCCACCACCTGGTTAAAAAGATCTGGGATGAGTGGCAGAGGATGTTGGTCTTTGACCGTAATTTTATTCAATTCCCTGTAGTCAATACAAGGTCGGAGACCACCATCTTTTTTTTCAACGAAGAAAAACCCCGCCCCCACAGGAGAAACTGAAGGTCAGATATGTCCTTTAGATAGGCTCTCTTTAATGTACTGGCGCATGGACTTGCGCTCTGGAGCTGAAAGGTTAAAAATGCGACCTTTGGGTAGTTTAGCTCCAGGAACCAAATCAATTGCGCAGTCATAATGTCGATGTGGAGGCAAGGCCTCCGCATTGAGCTCGTCAAAGACGTCTTTCAACTCAGTAATAAATTCCGGAATTTTGATATCGTTTTTGATAGTACAAACAGTATTAAGATGAGAAGTACAGGAATCTCCCCATCTAACCAACTCCGAAGTTCCCCAATCAAACACTGGATTATGTACACGCAACCAGGGTAAACCAAGAATAATGTCTGCAGCAAGTTTTTTCATAACAAAAAATGACACTTTTTCAACATGTAAACTGCCGACAAAAAACTGCACCTCAGCAGTACGGGCTAAGATTTTCCCTTCAGACAAAGGGGTTAGATCTGCTCCAGATACCTGAAATGGGTATTTCAAGGGAATTAATTCAATTCCTAGAGCTTGTGCCACAACTTCATGGATGAAGTTCATGGCGGCACCTGAATCCACCATCGCCTGACATGCAAAAGTTTTATTACCATTAACAAGAATAGCAGGGAGTAAACATTTCTCAATATTATTAGGAGGTACCTGTTTGCCTGAGTGACCCTCCCGGAAATCACTCAGGCATTGGCGTTTTCCCGGCGGTGGTTTAGGTCTGGTTGGACAGTTTCTCAGGATATGTCCAGGTTTGCCACAATACAGACACAGAGCGTTTTCTAGGCGATACTTTCTCCTGGAGGCAGTGGTGGACCCCAATATCATCGGTTCTTCTTCAGGTATAGGACTAGAGGTAGGGACAGCAGAAGGAGGTATAGGTTCCGAAAGGACAGACCAGGATTTAGCTGAGGACCCAGGTTTGCTTAATTTCTCTCTACGCCTTTCCCTAAGCCTCCTATCAATAGAAATAGCCAAGGACATAAAGTCTCCTAGATTTTCAGGGACTGGATGACTTACTAGAGCATCTTTTACAGAATCAGATAAGCCTTGTCTAAAAAGGGTTAACAAAGGACTGTCTGTCCACCCTGACTGGGAACTCCATTGACGAAACTCAGTACAATAGTCCTCGGCAGTTCTAACTCCCTGCTGAATAGACAACAGATGGGACTCGGCCAAGGTAACTCTATTAGGGTCATCATAAATCTGACCTAATGTTTGAAAAAATTTACTTAACGAATTCCATTCAGGAGCTCCAGCAGGTAGAGCCAAGGCACAGTCTTGTGGTGACCCTTGTAGAAGGGACACCACCAGCGCCACCTTCTCTGCTTCAGAAGAAAGGAAATTAAAAATAAACGGCAAGATTCCCGAAATGTTCGGAATCTGTCTGGTTCACCGTCAAAACAATCAGGCAAGAGCATTTTAGGATCCTGACGGGTATTCAATATGGGAAAAACTGGTGTTTGAATAGAAGAACCTGCAGCGGCTGATGCTGGATCAGGCAAAGCCTCCAGACGCTGCGAGACTTGGTTAATTAACCCAGCCATGCCCTGCACCTGCCTTGACAGTTCGTCCAGTCGGTCAGTTACGGAGTGTTCGGCATCCATACTAAACCGCCGGGCGGCCTGCCTAGGGTAAGGGCCAGCCATTATGTAAGGATTGGAGTCAGGGTCAGGCAGTGCAAAGTGACACAGCTGGGAAAGCAACACTGTGCAACTAATGACAAAAGGGGTCGCAGGCCCTGCAGCTATAACTATGCTGTAATATCTGAGATGAGGCAGACCAATGCACTTCCTAATTGAAGTGCGCCTACCACGGCTCCTAACCTTCTATCCGGCGGCTAGGATAAGGGGAGAGGAGGCCCTGAAAGTCCTAGGGACTGGAGTCACGGGGTCACACCTAAACAGAAAGCACAGTGTAAATGCAATGCAAAACAAAAGACTAAACAGCATGGAACCAGGGAGGACCACAAGTCCCAGCAAGACACAGAAGAGAAGGCGAGGTCAGACGAGCAAGAGGTCAAGCCAGGAGATATAATAAAAGGTACCAAATCAAAAGACAAGGAATAGTCAAAAATACAAGCCGGGTCTAAAAACCAAGAAACATATGGAATACAAACAGACAGGGAATAAGACTGAGCAGGGGGACCAGGAAACACAAAGTGAATGGCTGGCAAGGATCCATGCCTGGGTGGGGATTAAATAGCAGCAGAAAAACACACCTGATGGCTAATGACATGGAGACTGAAGGCAAGGAAAAGATTAACCCTTAATGACCTAAGCACACCCAATAGAACTCCTAACACGTCTCCCAGGGAGACGCCGCGCAGCAAGGAGACCGCGGCGACTCCGTATCCTGACAGGTACTATTCAGAATGGAGTGGAATTATAGAACAACTGCTTTTGCACTTAATTTTTACTGGATTTACTGTGCATCCAAAATGACAAATTACCTGTATGCTGTGGATTGTTTTGATTACGACGATACTAAATTTATATAGTTTTTATTACATTTTAACATTTTCTTGACACTTGTAACTTTTTTTATACTTCTATGCACAGTTCTATGCATAGTACTAATGGCATAACTACTAACTGATTGGTATATCTAGTTTTTTTTTGTAAAAGCTGATGTTCCTAAGTATTGGAAAATGGCCAATAAAGATGAGCGAATTTTTTTAAAAATTTGATTCGGCCAATTTGCCGCATTTCTGTAACGAATCAGGCTTTCCCCAACCACTATCATGGCAGTCCAGGGCCCCAGCCATTTCCAGATGGCCGCAGGCCCCGTACCGTACTCCAGTGACCTATTGACAACTCCAATCTCATTGTGGGGGGTGTAGCTTGACAGAACCCCTTGGATGCCACAGTCATGTTTGACCGTGGCATCCAAGGTTTTAAAACCCCCAATCAGAGCTATGCTGGTGGTTATGGAACAGGGCGTTAGCTATTAGTTACAGCTAACACCCACCCCTGATGCCATCTGCAATTTGTTACCATGAAGTGTGAGGAAATCTGGATTCGATGCGAATCAAATATTTCCCTGAAATTTGTATTGAAATTGATTTGCTCATCACTAATGGCCAATGTTGCTAGTATCCAGAAGAAGGCAGTCTAAATAGCTGTCCCATAGGTTCCCTAACTTAAAATTCTAATTACCAGTGCCCACCATCAGGGTACCAGGAACTACCATTTTTACCGCATTTTCTTGTTATTTTTGATTAGGTTTGCTTTATCCCATTTTTTCTCCCTTGATGAACCTGGCTACTATTTTATCAGCTAGGGGAGACGCATAGGAAACCTATGGGACAGCTATTTTGTTGGAATTGTTTGTGTGGGATATTATGGATATAGGGGATCAGTTTATCATCCTTTAACCCATACAAACATTTTTGTTTTTAAAGCAACCTGCGCTATAGCTGTGACTCATGCAGCTTTTGTCTATGTGTGCACATAAGAACTGCATGTATGCTATACATTTTAACCATAAGATAAGCGTTATATAGAATGCTATGTTTTGTTGTTTCTGATGGATATACAATATTGGAGACAGTTCTACTAGTATAGTGACTTTGGGGAAAGCAAAATGCTATATTGTTCTCCACCATAGTGTGAATTATCTGATATCAGTTTTTGTGGAATACAAGTTCATTGTAGGTTTTATATATATTGATAATAAAAGTGAAGTTTTATTTTTTTAAGCCATTTACTTCTTGGATTAAGTTATATTTCTTTTGACCTTTTGGAAAGATATTTTTATTATGTTACTGTTATTATTAGAATTATTATTAAGTTTTCCTTTCTGCCTACCAATAGTAAACTAAAGGGGGTTCAGTTTTGATGGTGTATGTTTGTTTTCTATATTTTATAACACCAGAAAAGAGAATAGAATATGAGGTAGACTTTGTAGTTCATGAATTTTGTTATTTGGAGTCACTTGTGGCTAACATGTTATCTGCACTGCAGGAGACCAAAGGTTGTTTTATCAGGAGTTCAAAGGCCATAACCTTGTAACCTCTCTGTACAGAACTACAAATTCCAGCAGCAATTTGAATGGAAATGGACAATTTATACTGTACTGTATAATAGCTACATATATACTGTATTCCTACATTGGTGTTTTGTGCATGTGTTAAGTCATGATCCAAACTGCCGATGAGCCACTAAGGTTTTTTTTGTGTTTGATCCTCTAATAAATCTGCTGTAGTGAATGATGAATCAAAACCAGCCCCAAGGATAAAAATAAAGTATATCATGCTAATTTCTATCCAGTAGTTTTTTTTTACCATTTTGTTTGGCTACAACTTTCTGTAAAACTTTGCTCATCTGTATAAAATAAAGTTATATAACATTATATTTCACTGTGTCAGCTTATTTAATTTTGCTGAACTTCCTTTGTTTATATATTGCAAAAATAGGGAAATTACTGAACCATTTGTTTTTAAAGTTATCTTTAAGTATAACTTGTATAATGAGTGAAAGGCAGTGATGCATGGCCACTTGTATGGATAATATGTTGTACAGTTTGTGTTTGCGTGCCTATTTAGTTGGCACATATTCCAGAGTTTTGTACACAAAATGTATTTACTATTACTCCCTCTTCCCACTTGGGGTCGCAATCTAATCTCACCATCTCAGACCTACTTCCATATAACAGGGTCAGTTTCTGGAAAGTCTGTCAACTATCCAACTACATTTTTGGAGAGCTGGAAGTTACCCACAATCTTAATACAGAGATTGTTCGGGTCAGATTCATTCTTTGGACTCCAGTGTTCCAATTTAGCAGCACCACAGATATTCTATGTAGTGTCCAGTGGGAAGAATCCTATGGTTGCATATTTACATCCATATTGGAGGAATTTATTAAGATCATGATATTGTATGTTCGTTTTAATATTATTAAATCTGGCAGCAGATCTAATATGAGGTTACACCAGTCTGAGGCTGACATAGACTTCAGGTGTACCAGTTTTCTGATGTGAATCATAGCAAATCTTGCCAAGGGTCTGAAGTCCACCATGCTTCACCCAATTCTCCCAAATGTGGTAAGCAGTGGTAAATGGACATGCACCAAAAATACAAATGCGATATTCCCCTATTCTCTATATTCTGTGCACCCGTACTGCTTTATACTTGCCGATCCTTTCTGTGCCTTTAACTAGGATTGTATCATTTAAGCTGTTTAACACCTGTGAATTGGAGCAGTATACCCTCAGCCCTTTCTAGAAGGAGGGAGGAGTTTAATATAATTAAAGCAACCCCACTCTTTGGGACAATTTACACTTTAGAAAATGAAGAGGAATTGAGGAAGACCCCCCCCTCCCCTCAGACTCCACTTCATGTTCCGGCCCTCTGGCTCCTGGTGGTGGGAAGCTTTCACTCATTGATAAGCCCCAGATGAATAGGGATGATCAGTTGAGTGACTGGCGCCATGGGTTCTGCTTATTTTTTCTGTGTCCTGCTTCCATCTGTGCCTCTCATAGAATGCAATGGTTCGAAATCTGTCTCACAGCCAGCACCAGATTCCTACAAGTCAACATACCTTTAGTTAGTTAGTCAGTTGGAGTTAAGTTGGTTAGTTAGTAGTGAGCTGTTTTTTTGCTCGGTTGAAAGTTATAGGAGAGTAAAAATCTCAGAACAGGTGTTTGTCAATGGGAACCTCTTCCTTTGGAGAAGTTATACTGGCTTGGCTATTATTCCCAAATGCCCTTAGGTTTCTTTGAAAACCAGGTATTAATCTATAGTGAGCTACCCTTCAAAAAGGTAGTGCTAGAAGCAAGTTTCCTTTTTTATTTTTACCAATGAGGTCTTATTTGTATATGCTTTACCCAAAATTCTTGGAGTTAAATTTTCATCTCATCTGACCAGACCATATTCTTCCAGTATTTCCCATTATCTCATCTGACCAATCTGGATCTCTCTGAGTGGTTGGGAAAGGGTGCTGTGGTCAGATGAGACAAAAATTGAGCTCTTTGTCATTAACTCAACTTGCCGTGTTTGGAGGAAGATAAATGCTACCTATAACCCAAAGAACAGCATCCCCACTGCCAAGCATGGAGATGAAAACATTATATTTTGGGGTGTTTATCTGCTAAGGGCACAGGACTACTTCACTGCATCAATGGAAGAATGAATGGAGCCATGTACCATAAAATCCTGAGTGACAACCTCCTTTTCTCTGCCAGGACATTAAAAATGAGTCATGGCTGGGTCTTCCAGCAGGACAATGACCCAAAACATACAGCGAAGGCAACAAAGGAGTGGCTCAAAAAGAAGAACATTAAAGTCATGGAGTGGCCTAGCCAGTCTCCAGACCTTAATCCCATAGAAAACTTATGGAGGGGGCTGAAGCCCCGACTTGCCAAGCGACAGCCTCAAATCAAAATCTTAATGACTTACAGATGATCTGCAAAGAAGAGTGGACCAAAATTCCTCCTGACGTGCGCAAACCTCATCATCAACTACAAAAAATTCTGACTGCTGTGCGCGCCAACAAGGGTTTTACCACCAAGTATTAAGTCTTGTTTGCCAGAGGGATCAAATACTTACTTCTCTTTGCAAAAAGCAAATAAATTTATAAAATTTATACAATGTGATTTTCTGGATTTTATTTTTGATATTCTATCTCTCACTGTTAACATTAACATACCCTTAAAATTATAAGGGTAAAGTTACAAAATCAACAAGGCATCAAATAATTTCCTACACTGTAGGTTTTCCTTAGAGAGCTAGAAACTTGACAGATAAGTTCCACATTATTTTTTAAGTGTGGTTTGTTCTGAACTTGTTCAACTCACGAAACAAATCTGGGACCTGAGCCACCCAAACCCAAAACGAAGCAAATGCCGAGTTCACCAAACTTTAGTAAATTGTATACATTTTCATTATACAGTGTAGTTACAAGAGACTGCAGAACTCTTTAAGCTGTCAGTCATCCCATAATGAAGAATAACTTTACTGAGAATGAAGTTTGTATTCCTTTATGAACATTCCATATAGAAACTCACATTATAATCTGACTTCAAAATTGTTTCAAGGTCAATTTTCTGTATAGAAACATTTTGTAGATTTTATTTTGTTTGCTAATTACAATAAGAGTGTTAATTGCTAGCAAAATGAAATTAAAGGCTGATAGAAGCGATGTTTATCTCGGAGCTGGCATGAGTGAGTCACAAAGTAATCATTAATGTCCAAGTCAATTACTACATATCCATTAAAATATTTACACTATTTGACAAAGATCAAATTGATTATTTCACTGGTGTGATTAATGAGTGGTGGCAATATGTTTGTCTAGATCCAGAGGTCATACCTTCAAAATATATAATCTTATAAAGCGATCAATCAACAGAATTAAAAGTCACTCGGCATATCTAGGCGTTTTAACTATTTTAGAACCAATGAAGAAGGAAATCAGTATATGTTCATGTTTTTGGTACTACCATGCTAATACCACAACAGATCATCTAAGTTGTAACACAAATGATACAGACTAAAACGGGATATAGGAATTATGCATTCTTCACTCAAACCCACATCAACACCACAAGGCTGTATGGTCTTTTCCAAGACTGGCTCCAGGTTTTGGCAAACCCTTGGGCAACAAAGTGTCAGTAGGTCTTCTGTCAATCATGCTAAGAGGCCCACTTAGTTGAATCCAGTGAGTATTGCATATATCATATATAGAGATGAGCGAACAGTGTTCTATCGAACTCATGTTCGATCGGATATTAGGCTGTTCGGCATGTTCGAATCGAATCGAACACCGCGTGGTAAAGTGCGCCATTACTCGATTCCCCTCCCACCTTCCCTGGCGCCTTTTTTGCTCCAATAACAGCGCAGGGGAGGTGGGACAGGAACTACGACACCGGTGACGTTGAGAAAAGTAGGCAAAACCCATTGGCTGCCGAAAACATGTGACCTCTAATTTAAAAGAACAGCGCCGCCCAGGTTCGCGTCATTCTGAGCTTGCAATTCACCGAGGACGGAGGTTTCCGTCCAGCTAGCTAGGGCTTAGATTCTGGGTAGGCAGGGACAGGCTAGGATAGGAAGGAGAAGACAACCAACAGCTCTTGTAAGAGCTAAATTCCAGGGAGAAGCTTGTCAGTGTAACGTGGCACTGACGGGCTCAATCGCCGCAACCCAGCTTTCCCAGGATCCTGAATGGAATACACTGTCAGTGTATTCCCGTATACCCGATATATACCCCGATACCCGTTCCAACGGTGTGCCCCCCCACCTTCACCCCAGAAATACCCTGCAAGTCCCCTAGCAATAGAATTGGGGCTATATACACCCACAATTTTTACTACTGGTATACAGTGCCATTGTCTGACTGGGAATTCAAAGAATATATTGGGAATACAAATACCCTCATTTCTTGCTACTGCCATATAGTGCCAGTGTCTGACTGGTAATTCAAAGAATATATTGGGGTTACGTGCACCCACAATTTTTACTACTGGTATACAGTGCCATTGTCTGACTGGGAATTCAAAGAATATATTGGGAATACAAATACCCTCATTTCTTGCTACTGCCATATAGTGCCAGTGTCTGACTGGGAATTCAAAGAATATATTGGGGTTACGTGCACCCACAATTTTTACTACTGGTATACAGTGCCATTGTCTGACTGGGAATTCAAAGAATATATTGGGAATACAAATACCCTCATTTCTTGCTACTGCCATATAGTGCCAGTGTCTGACTGGGAATTCAAAGAATATATTGGGGTTACGTGCACCCACAATTTTTACTACTGGTATACAGTGCCATTGTCTGACTGGGAATTCAAAGAATATATTGGGAATACAAATACCCTCATTTCTTGCTACTGCCATATAGTGCCAGTGTCTGACTGGTAATTCAAAGAATATATTGGGGTTACGTGCACCCACAATTTTTACTACTGGTATACAGTGCCATTGTCTGACTGGGAATTCAAAGAATATATTGGGAATACAAATACCCTCATTTCCTGCTACTGCCATATAGTGCCAGTGTCTGACTGGTAATTCAAAGAATATATTGGGGTTACGTGCACCCACAATTTTTACTACTGGTATACAGTGCCATTGTCTGACTGGGAATTCAAAGAATATATTGGGAATACAAATACCCTCATTTCTTGCTACTGCCATATAGTGCCAGTGTCTGACTGGGAATTCAAAGAATATATTGGGGTTACGTGCACCCACAATTTTTACTACTGGTATACAGTGCCATTGTCTGACTGGGAATTCAAAGAATATATTGGGAATACAAATACCCTCATTTCTTGCTACTGCCATATAGTGCCAGTGTCTGACTGGTAATTCAAAGAATATATTGGGGTTACGTGCACCCACAATTTTTACTACTGGTATACAGTGCCATTGTCTGACTGGGAATTCAAAGAATATATTGGGAATACAAATACCCTCATTTCTTGCTACTGCCATATAGTGCCAGTGTCTGACTGGGAATTCAAAGAATATATTGGGGTTACGTGCACCCACAATTTTTACTACTGGTATACAGTGCCATTGTCTGACTGGGAATTCAAAGAATATATTGGGGTTATAAATACCCTCATTTCTTGCTACTGCCATATAGTGCCAGTTTCTGACTGGTAATTCAAAGAATATATTGGGGTTACGTGCACCCACAATTTTTACTACTGGTATACAGTGCCATTGTCTGACTGGGAATTCAAAGAATATATTGGGAATACAAATACCCTCATTTCTTGCTACTGCCATATAGTGCCAGTGTCTGACTGGGAATTCAAAGAATATATTGGGAATACAAATACCCTCATTTCTTGCTACTGCCATATAGTGCCAGTTTCTGACTGGTAATTCAAAGAATATATTGGGGTTACGTGCACCCACAATTTTTACTACTGGTATACAGTGCCATTGTCTGACTGGGAATTCAAAGAATATATTGGGAATACAAATACCCTCATTTCTTGCTACTGCCATATAGTGCCAGTTTCTGACTGGTAATTCAAAGAATATATTGGGGTTACGTGCACTCACAATTTTTACTACTGGTATACAGTGCCATTGTCTGACTGGGAATTCAAAGAATATATTGGGAATACAAATACCCTCATTTCTTGCTACTGCCATATAGTGCCAGTTTCTGACTGGTAATTCAAAGAATATATTGGGGTTACGTGCACCCACAATTTTTACTACTGGTATACAGTGCCATTGTCTGACTGGGAATTCAAAGAATATATTGGGGTTATAAATACCCTCATTTCTTGCTACTGCCATATAGTGCCAGTTTCTGACTGGTAATTCAAAGAATATATTGGGGTTACGTGCACCCACAATTTTTACTACTGGTATACAGTGCCATTGTCTGACTGGGAATTCAAAGAATATATTGGGAATACAAATACCCTCATTTCTTGCTACTGCCATATAGTGCCAGTGTCTGACTGGGAATTCAAAGAATATATTGGGGTTACGTGCACCCACAATTTTTACTACTGGTATACAGTGCCAATTTCTAACTAGGAATTCAAAATGCGCAAGGCTCCCGGAAAGGGACGTGGACGAGGCCGTGGGCGAGGTCGGGGGAATGGTTCTGGGGAGCAAGGTAGCAGTGAAGCCACAGGGCGTCCCGTGCCTACTCCTGTGGGGCAGCAAGCATTGCGCCACTCCACAGTGCCAGGGTTGCTTGCCACATTAACTAAACTGCAGGGTACAAACCTTAGTAGGCCCGAGAACCAGGAACAGGTCTTGCAATGGCTGTCAGAGAACGCTTACAGCACATTGTCCAGCAGCCAGTCAGACTCTGCCTCCTCTCCTCCTATTACCCAACAGTCTTGTCTTCCTTCCTCCCAAAATTCCGAAGCTTTACAGAACAATAACCCAAACTGTCCCTGCTCCCCAGAGCTGTTCTCCGCTCCTTTCATTGTCCCTCAACCTGCCTCTCCACGTCACGATTCCACGAACCTAACAGAGGAGCATCTGTGTCCAGATGCTCAAACACTAGAGTCTCCTCCATCTCCGTTCGATTTGGTGGTGGATGACCAGCAACCCACCCTCATCGACGATGATGTGACGCAGTTGCCGTCAGGGCATCCAGTTGACCGGCGCATTGTGCGGGAGGAGGAGATGAGACAGGAGTTGGAAGAGGAAGTGGTGGATGATGAGGACACTGACCCGACCTGGACAGGGGGGATGTCAAGCGGGGAAAGTAGTGTGGATGTTGAGGCAGGTGCAGCACCAAAAAGGATAGCTAGAGGCAGAGGCAGAGGTCAGCAGCTTAGGCGAAGCCAGGCCACACCCGGAATCTCCCAAGATGTTCCAGTTCGTACCCAGCCCCGAAAAACTCCCACCTCGAGGGCACGTTTCTCGAAGGTGTGGAGTTTTTTCAAGGAATGCGCCGAGGACAGATATAGTGTTGTCTGCACAATTTGCCTCTCGAAATTGATTAGGGGCTCTGAGAAGAGCAACCTGTCCACCACTTCAATGCGCCGTCATTTGGAATCCAAGCACTGGAATCAGTGGCAGGCAGCAACGGCAGGACAAAGGCCGCCTGCCGTTCACGCCACTGCCACTGCCTCTGCCACTGCCTCTGCCTCTGCCACTGCCACTGCTGACTGTGCTGGCGATGCACTCCAGAGGACGAGCCAGGACACCACTTCATCTGCCTCCGCCACTTTGTTGACTTCTACCTCATCCTCCCCTGGTCCTGTCTTATCTCCTTCTCCTGCACCATCAAAGGCACCATCAGGCGTTTCTTTACAACAACCCACCATCTCTCAGACATTGGAGCGGCGGCAGAAATACACTGCTAACCACCCACACGCGCAAGCCTTGAACGCCAACATCGCTAAACTGCTGGCCCAGGAGATGTTGGCGTTCCGGCTTGTTGAAACTCCCGCCTTCCTGGACCTGATGGCAACTGCGGCACCTCGCTATGCCGTCCCTAGCCGTCACTACTTCTCCCGGTGTGCCGTCCCCGCCTTGCACCAGCACGTGTCACTCAACATCAGGCGGGCCCTTAGTTCCGCGCTTTGCACAAAGGTCCACTTGACCACCGACGCGTGGACAAGTGCATGCGGACAGGGACGCTACATTTCACTGACGGCACACTGGGTGAATGTAGTTGAGGCTGGGACTGCTTCCCAAACTGGCCCGGTGTACCTCGTCTCCCCGCCTAACATTCCTGGCAGGGACACGAGAAGAACACCCCCCTCCTCCTCCTCCTCTACCGCCTCCTCCTCCGCCACCGCCTCCTCCTCCGCCACCGCCTCCTCCTCCGCTGTTAGATTGACCCCAGCTACGAGTTGGAAACGTTGCAGCACTGGCGTTGGTAGACGTCAGCAGGCTGTGCTGAAGCTGATCAGCTTGGGGGACAGACAGCACACTGCCTCCGAGGTGAGGGATGCCCTCCTCGATGAGACGGCAATATGGTTTGAGCCGCTGCACCTGGGCCCAGGCATGGTCGTTTGTGATAACGGCCAGAACCTGGTAGCAGCTCTGGAGCTTGCCGGATTCCAACATGTTCCATGCCTGGCCCACGTCTTCAACCTAGTGGTGCAACGTTTCCTAAAGAGCTACCCCAATGTTCCAGAGCTACTGGTGAAAGTGCGGCGCATGTGCGCCCACTTTCGCAAGTCGACAGTAGCCGCTGCTAGCTTAAAATCTCTCCAGCAACGCCTGCATGTGCCACAACACCGGCTTTTGTGCGACGTCCCCACACGCTGGAACTCAACGTTTCAGATGTTGAATAGAGTGGTTGAGCAGCAGAGACCTTTGATGGAATACCAGCTACAAAACCCTAGGGTGCCACAAAGTCAGCTGCCTCAGTTTCACATCCATGAGTGGCCATGGATGAGAGACCTTTGTGACATCCTACGGGTCTTTGAGGAGTCCACAAGGAGGGTGAGCTCTGAGGATGCGATGGTGAGCCTTACAATCCCGCTCTTGTGTGTTCTGAGAGAATCCCTGATTGACATCAGGGATAACTCAGATCACACAGAGGAGTTAGGGATAGCATCCGATCCGTCACAGCTGGAGAGTAGGTCCACACATCTGTCCGCTTCACTGCGTTTAATGGAGGAGGAGGAGGAGGAGGAGGAGGAGGAAGAAGAGTTGTCCGATGATGTGATGGTGATACAGGAGGCTTCCGGGCAACTTCGAATCGTCCCATTGTTGCAGCGCGGATGGGTAGACATGGAGGATGAGGAGGAAATGGAGATTGAACTTTCCGGTGGGGCCAGAGGAGTCATGCCAACTAACACTGTGGCAGACATGGCTGAGTTCATGTTGGGGTGCTTTACAACCGACAAGCGTATTGTCAAAATCATGGAGGACAACCAGTACTGGATCTTTGCTATCCTTGACCCCCGGTATAAAAACAACATCTCGTCTTTTATTCCGGTAGAGGGGAGGGCCAATCGCATCAATGCTTGCCACAGGCAATTGGTGCAGAATATGATGGAGATGTTTCCAGCATGTGACGTTGGCGGCAGGGAGGGCAGTTCCTCCAGTAGGCAACCAAGTTCTCACCGGTCCACACAAACGAGGGGCACACTGTCTAAGGTCTGGGACACCTTGATGGCACCCCCTCGCCAAAGTGCCGCCACGGAGGGTCCTAGTGTCACCAGGCGTGAGAAGTATAGGCGCATGTTGCGGGAATACCTTTCCGACCACAGCCCTGTCCTCTCCGACCCCTCTGCGCCCTACACGTATTGGGTGTCGAAGTTGGACCTGTGGCTTGAACTTGCCCTATATGCCTTGGAGGTGCTGTCCTGTCCTGCCGCCAGCGTCCTATCTGAGAGGGTGTTCAGTGCAGCCGGTGGCATCATCACTGACAAGCGCACCCGTCTGTCAGCTGAGAGTGCCGACCGGCTCACTTTGATAAAAATGAACCACCACTGGATAGAGCCTTCATTTTTGTGCCCACCTGTGTAAAGCACCCCAACATGAAACTCCATGTCTGTACTCAACCTCTCCAATTCCTCCGCATCCTCATACTCATCCACCATAAGCGTTGCACAATTCTGCTAATACTAGGCTCCCTCCAACATGATTTCCCCCAGCTCTGCTGGTTAGAGGCTCCCTCCACCCTGATTTCCACCAACTCTGCTGGTTAGAGGCTCCCTCCACCCTGCTTTCCCACAACTCTGCTGGTTAGAGGCTCCCTCCACCATGAATTTGCCCAAACTGGGCTGTTTAGAGGCTCCCTCCACCATGAATTGGTCCAAACTGGGTTTTTTAGAGGCTCCCTCCACCATGAATTGGTCCAAACTGGGCTGTTTAGAGGCTCCCTCCACCATGAATTTGCCCAAACTGGGCTGTTTAGCGGCTCCCTCCACCATTAATTGGTCCAAACTGGGCTGGTTAGAGGCTCCCTCCACCATGAATTTGCCCAAACTGGGCTGTTTAGAGGCTCCCTCCACCATGAATTTGCCCAAACTGGGCTGGTTAGAGGCTCCCTCCACCATGAATTGGTCCAAACTGGGTTTTTTAGAGGCTCCCTCCACCATGAATTTGCCCAAACTGGGCTGTTTAGAGGCTCCATCCACCATGAATTGGTCCAAACTGGGCTGTTTAGAGGCTCCCTCCACCATTAATTGGTCCAAACTGGGCTGGTTAGAGGCTCCCTCCACCATGAATTTCCCAAAACTTGGCTGTTTAGAGGCTCCCTCCACCATTAATTGGTCCAAACTGGGCTGGTTAGAGGCTCCCTCCACCATGAATTTGCCCAAACTGGGCTGTTTAGAGGCTCCCTCCACCATGAATTGGTCCAAACTGGGTTTTTTAGAGGCTCCCTCCACCATGAATTGGTCCAAACTGGGCTGTTTAGAGGCTCCCTCCACCATGAATTTGCCCAAACTGGGCTGTTTAGCGGCTCCCTCCACCATTAATTGGTCCAAACTGGGCTGGTTAGAGGCTCCCTCCACCATGAATTTGCCCAAACTGGGCTGTTTAGAGTCTCCCTCCACCATGAATTTGCCCAAACTGTGCTGGTTAGAGGCTCCCTCCACCATGAATTGGTCCAAACTGGGGTTTTTAGAGGCTCCCTCCACCATGAATTGGTCCAAACTTGGCTGTTTAGAGGCTCCCTCCACCATGAATTGGTCCAAACTGGGGTGGTTAGAGGCTCCCTCCACCATTAATTGGTCCAAACTGGGCTGGTTAGAGGCTCCCTCCACCATGAATTGGTCCAAACTGGGGTTTTTAGAGGCTCCCTCCACCATGAATTGGTCCAAACTTGGCTGTTTAGAGGCTCCCTCCACCATTAATTGGTCCAAACTGGGCTGGTTAGAGGTTCCCTCCACCATGAATTGGTCCAAACTGGGTTTTTTAGAGGCTCCCTCCACCATGAATTGGTCCAAACTGGGCTGTTTAGAGGCTCCCTCCACCATGAATTTGCCCAAACTGGGCTGTTTAGCGGCTCCCTCCACCATTAATTGGTCCAAACTGGGCTGGTTAGAGGCTCCCTCCACCATGAATTTGCCCAAACTGGGCTGTTTAGAGGCTCCCTCCACCATGAATTTGCCCAAACTGGGCTGTTTAGAGGCTCCCTCCACCATGAATTGGTCCAAACTGGGCTGTTTAGAGGCTCCCTCCACCATTAATTGGTCCAAACTGGGCTGGTTAGAGGCTCCCTCCACCATGAATTTCCCAAAACTTGGCTGTTTAGAGGCTCCCTCCACCATTAATTGGTCCAAACTGGGCTGGTTAGAGGCTCCCTCCACCATGAATTTGCCCAAACTGGGCTGTTTAGAGGCTCCCTCCACCATGAATTGGTCCAAACTGGGTTTTTTAGAGGCTCCCTCCACCATGAATTGGTCCAAACTGGGTTTTTTAGAGGCTCCCTCCACCATGAATTTGCCCAAACTGGGCTGGTTAGAGGCTCCCTCCACCATGAATTGGTCCAAACTGGGTTTTTTAGAGGCTCCCTC
Organism: Leptodactylus fuscus; assembly: GCF_031893055.1. Lineage (NCBI taxonomy): Eukaryota > Metazoa > Chordata > Amphibia > Anura > Leptodactylidae > Leptodactylus > Leptodactylus fuscus. Next base: position 293,169,017 of record NC_134265.1, read on the forward strand.
CACCATGAATTGGTCCAAACTGGGCTGTTTAGAGGCTCCCTCCACCATGAATTTGCCCAAACTGGGCTGTTTAGCGGCTCCCTCCACCATTAATTGGTCCAAACTGGGCTGGTTAGAGGCTCCCTCCACCATGAATTTGCCCAAACTGGGCTGTTTAGAGGCTCCCTCCACCATGAATTTGCCCAAACTGGGCTGTTTAGAGGCTCCCTCCACCATGAATTGGTCCAAACTGGGGTGGTTAGAGGCTCCCTCCACCATTAATTGGTCCAAACTGGGCTGGTTAGAGGCTCCCTCCACCATGAATTTCCCAAAACTTGGCTGTTTAGAGGCTCCCTCCACCATTAATTGGTCCAAACTGGGCTGGTTAGAGGCTCCCTCCACCATGAATTTGCCCAAACTGGGCTGTTTAGAGGCTCCCTCCACCATGAATTGGTCCAAACTGGGTTTTTTAGAGGCTCCCTCCACCATGAATTGGTCCAAACTGGGTTTTTTAGAGGCTCCCTCCACCATGAATTTGCCCAAACTGGGCTGTTTAGAGGCTCCATCCACCATGAATTGGTCCAAACTGGGCTGTTTAGAGGCTCCCTCCACCATTAATTGGTCCAAACTGGGCTGGTTAGAGGCTCCCTCCACCATGAATTTCCCAAAACTTGGCTGTTTAGAGGCTCCCTCCACCATTAATTGGTCCAAACTGGGCTGGTTAGAGGCTCCCTCCACCATGAATTTGCCCAAACTGGGCTGTTTAGAGGCTCCCTCCACCATGAATTGGTCCAAACTGGGTTTTTTAGAGGCTCCCTCCACCATGAATTGGTCCAAACTGGGCTGTTTAGAGGCTCCCTCCACCATGAATTTGCCCAAACTGGGCTGTTTAGCGGCTCCCTCCACCATTAATTGGTCCAAACTGGGCTGGTTAGAGGCTCCCTCCACCATGAATTTGCCCAAACTGGGCTGTTTAGAGTCTCCCTCCACCATGAATTTGCCCAAACTGTGCTGGTTAGAGGCTCCCTCCACCATGAATTGGTCCAAACTGGGGTTTTTAGAGGCTCCCTCCACCATGAATTGGTCCAAACTTGGCTGTTTAGAGGCTCCCTCCACCATGAATTGGTCCAAACTGGGGTGGTTAGAGGCTCCCTCCACCATTAATTGGTCCAAACTGGGCTGGTTAGAGGCTCCCTCCACCATGAATTGGTCCAAACTGGGGTTTTTAGAGGCTCCCTCCACCATGAATTGGTCCAAACTTGGCTGTTTAGAGGCTCCCTCCACCATTAATTGGTCCAAACTGGGCTGGTTAGAGGCTCCCTCCACCATGAATTGGTCCAAACTGGGTTTTTTAGAGGCTCCCTCCACCATGAATTGGTCCAAACTGGGCTGTTTAGAGGCTCCCTCCACCATGAATTTGCCCAAACTGGGCTGTTTAGCGGCTCCCTCCACCATTAATTGGTCCAAACTGGGCTGGTTAGAGGCTCCCTCCACCATGAATTTGCCCAAACTGGGCTGTTTAGAGGCTCCCTCCACCATGAATTTGCCCAAACTGGGCTGTTTAGAGGCTCCCTCCACCATGAATTGGTCCAAACTGGGCTGTTTAGAGGCTCCCTCCACCATTAATTGGTCCAAACTGGGCTGGTTAGAGGCTCCCTCCACCATGAATTTCCCAAAACTTGGCTGTTTAGAGGCTCCCTCCACCATTAATTGGTCCAAACTGGGCTGGTTAGAGGCTCCCTCCACCATGAATTTGCCCAAACTGGGCTGTTTAGAGGCTCCCTCCACCATGAATTGGTCCAAACTGGGTTTTTTAGAGGCTCCCTCCACCATGAATTGGTCCAAACTGGGCTGTTTAGAGGCTCCCTCCACCATGAATTTGCCCAAACTGGGCTGTTTAGCGGCTCCCTCCACCATTAATTGGTCCAAACTGGGCTGGTTAGAGGCTCCCTCCACCATGAATTTGCCCAAACTGGGCTGTTTAGAGGCTCCCTCCACCATGAATTTGCCCAAACTGGGCTGGTTAGAGGCTCCCTCCACCATGAATTGATCCAAACTGGGGTTTTTAGAGGCTCCCTCCACCATGAATTGGTCCAAACTTGGCTGTTTAGAGGCTCCCTCCACCATGAATTGGTCCAAACTGGGGTGGTTAGAGGCTCCCTCCACCATTAATTGGTCCAAACTGGGCTGGTTAGAGGCTCCCTCCACCATTAATTGGTCCAAACTGGGCTGGTTAGAGGCTCCCTCCACCATGAATTGGTCCAAACTGGGGTTTTTAGAGGCTCCCTCCACCATGAATTGGTCCAAACTTGGCTGTTTAGAGGCTCCCTCCACCATGAATTGGTCCAAACTGGGCTGGTTAGAGGCTCCCTCCACCATGAATTGGTCCAAACTGGGTTTTTTAGAGGCTCCCTCCACCATTAATTGGTCCAAACTGGGCTGTTTAGAGGCTCCCTCCACCATGAATTTGCCCAAACTGGGCTGTTTAGCGGCTCCCTCCACCATTAATTGGTCCAAACTGGGCTGGTTAGAGGCTCCCTCCACCATGAATTTGCCCAAACTGGGCTGTTTAGAGGCTCCCTCCACCATGAATTTGCCCAAACTGGGCTGGTTAGAGGCTCCCTCCACCATGAATTGGTCCAAACTGGGGTTTTTAGAGGCTCCCTCCACCATGAATTGGTCCAAACTTGGCTGTTTAGAGGCTCCCTCCACCATGAATTGGTCCAAACTGGGGTGGTTAGAGGCTCCCTCCACCATGAATTGGTCCAAACTGGGCTGGTTAGAGGCTCCCTCCACCATTAATTGGTCCAAACTGGGCTGGTTAGAGGCTCCCTCCACCATTAATTGGTCCAAACTGGGCTGGTTAGAGGCTCCCTCCACCATTAATTGGTCCAAACTGGGCTGGTTAGAGGCTCCCTCCACCATGAATTTGCCCAAACTGGGCTGGTTAGATGCTCCCTCCACCATGAATTGGTCCAAACTGGGGTTTTTAGAGGCTCCCTCCACCATGAATTTGCCCAAACTGGGGTGTTTAGAGGCTCCCTCCACCATGAATTTGCCCAAACTCTGCTGGTTAGAGGCTCAATCCACCCTGATTTTCAAAACAAATGTTGGTGCCAACCTCAACTTACTACAAGGGCCAAATTCACTGCTGGTGACAAGCTCTCCTCACTGCAAGTGCCAAATACACATGTTTCAAGGTGTTTTCCTACTGTCAGAGAGGTGGTATTGAGTGTGTAAAGTGTGTAGTTGTTAGGCTGTGATGTTGGGGTAATAGAGGGTCTTTGGTGTGTTAGATGCCCCCAGACATGCTTCCCCTGCTGTCCCAGTGTCATTCCAGAGGTGTTGGCATCATTTCCTGGGGTGTCATAGTGGACTTGGTGACCCTCCAGACACGGATTTGGGTTTCCCCCTTAACGAGTATCTGTTCCCCATAGACTATAATGGGGTTCGAAACCCGTTCGAACACACGAACATTGAGCGGCTGTTCGAATCGAATTTCGAACCTCGAACATTTTAGTGTTCGCTCATCTCTAATCATATATACTCTTTCAGAGCGGACAAATAAAGTTTGAGTCTTTTTAACCACATGAGGACCGCCGTACGTAAATTTACGGCCTCATGTGCTGGTACCTAAAGACCGGACTATTGCCGAAATACGTCCGGCCTTTAGGTACCTTTCTGGCGGGGGAGGGGTGCGGGGGGGACAGGGGTTAGGTGTTACTAACACCTAACTCCTTCCTCCATAACGTCCAGTCGGAACTGAGTCCGACTGGACGTGTTAACCCTTTCGATCGCGCCGTAAAACATCACGGCGCGATCGAAAGGGATCCGCCGACAATTGAAAGTGATCGGCACCCCCCGCGGCAAGATCGAGGGGTGCCGATGTCAGTAACAGGTAGTCTGGGGTCTGGCCAGTGACCCCAGACTACCGGAGCCCCCACATACCTGGTGATCCTGCCAGGCGGTGGAGGAAGTGAGCGATGTGTCTCACTTCCTCTGCAGCTTACAGGACACGAGCAGGCTCATGTCCTGCTCGTGTCCTGTCTGCTACTATACAGAATCAGTTGGTGCTTTCATCAAAGCATCAACTGATTCAAGTGTCCTAAAGGGACACATGAAAAAGTAAAAAAAAAAGTTAAAAAAATAAAAATAAAGTGTATGAAAAAAGTAATAAAGTTCTAAAGTCCAAAAATCCCTTTTTTCTATACAAAATGAATTATATAAAAAAAAGCACTAAAAAAAAAAGCAATGCATATTTGGTATCTCCGCGTCCGTAACAACCTGTACAATAAAACTGAAATAATATTTAATGTACACGGTGAACGTCGAGGAAAAAAAAACCGGAAAAATCTCGCCGAAAGTAATGATTTTTTGCCATCTCATCCTACAAAATATGCTATAAAAAGTGATCAAAAAGTCATATTCACCCCACAACAATGCCAATAAAAAGCGCACATTTTCCCGCAAAAAATAAGCCCTCAACCAACACTGTCAACCGAAAAATAAAAATGTTACGTCTCTCAGAAGATGGCGATGCAAAAAACATTGATTTATGTCCCCAAATGTGTTTTTGTTCTGCAGACTTAGTATCGCATAAAAAAATTGCATAAATGAGGTATCGCCGTAACCATACCGACCCGCAGAATAAAGGACACATGTTACTTATACTGTACGCTGCATGGCGAAAAATTTAAAATGTAAAACTCAATGCAGGATTGATTTTTTTTTTTAATCCAGCAAGAAAGAGTTAATAAAATGTATTCAATAAGTTGTAGGCACCCAAAGATGGTGTCATTACAAAATGCATCTCATCCCGCAAACAACAAGCCCTTATATGGCCACATCACCAGAAAAATAAAGAAAATATAGCATCTAGCAATGTGAAGGCAAAACCCCCCAAAAATTGCCAAATTATTAGAACACAACTGGCTGCGGCAGGTAGGGAATATATAAGCTATGCAAGCGAATATCAGGGGACACCCCAAATTTACAGCTTATGAGCGAAAAAACACCAGAAGTGACCCCCAGAGTGACTCCCTCAATCATAGGAGCTACTGAGACATAGTAGGGAATTTGGTGTTCCCAATGTCCTCCGCACAGTTTACATATTCCCTCTTCGCCATCCGCTGTGCAGTGACGTCCGGGATACCCCCTGAGAAACTCACTACACCCCCTGAGAAATTCTTTGAGGGGTGCAGTTTTCAAAATGGGGTCACTCCTTTGGGGAATCCGCTTTTCTGGTACCTTACAAGCTCTACAAACATGACATGGCGTTCAAATACCAAACATCCAAATCTGTGCTCCAAAAGCCGCATAGCGCTCCTTCGCTTCTGCGCCCTGCTGTGCGCCCAAACTGCAGTTTATGCCACATGTATGACACTGGTGTACCCGTTATATCGGACGTAATGTCATATGTGGTATAAACTGATATTAGGGCACAGCCGGACACAGAAGGGAAGAAGGGTTATTGGGTTTTTGGAGCACAGACGGTTTGGTTTTTGGATGCCATGACGCTTTTGCAGAGCTGAAACGCCAGTAAAGTGGAATCCCCTGATATGAGACCTTATTTTGGAAACTACACCCCTGAAGGATTTCTCCAGGGGTACAGAGAGCATTTTTAACCCCCAAGTGTTGCTATAACTTATTATCCATAAATGAATACGAAGCTGATTGTGAAAGGTGAAAATGACAATTTTTCCAGGAATCCGTCATTTCTGTGCGTAACATGTTGTGCCCGACTTGTATCAAAGATGAACGCTCTAAAAGCTGTTGTGCCCGGGATACCCGCTTAACAGTTTTTGGAGTGTCTCTGCTGACATAAGTTGGGCACAACATATCGGGTACTGAAATGGCGAATCTCTGGAAAAATTTCATTTTTAACTTCTCATTTTCAGCTATGATTTCATTTCTGGAAACTAAATAAATGCAACACTCAGGGGTTAAAAATGCTCGCTACACCACTTGATAAATCCCATGAGTGGGGTAGTGTCCAAAATAGGGTGACATGTCTGCGGATTCCACTTTATTGGCAATTCAGGGGCTTTGCAAAAGTGGCATGACTTCCAAAAACCAAACTGTGCTCCAAAAACCAAAATAGCGCTCCTTCCCTTCTGTGCCCGGCTGTGCCCAAACAGCCATTTATACCCACATATGGCATTAAGTACGTTATCCGGGGTACACCAGTGTCATACATGTGGGCATACACTGCTATTTGGGTACCCAGCAGGACGCAGATGTGAAGGAGCGATATGTGCTTTTGGAGTGCAGATTTAGATTCTTTGTTTTTGGACACCATGTCACATTTGCAGAGGCCCTAAAATTGTCCCTACAAAATGGGATCACTTCTTGGTGAATTCCAGTTTACGGTCACCTGTGTAGTTTCTAAAATGGGGTCACAATGGGGGGTTTAGGGGCTTTAGGGGCTCAGCTAATGCGACATGGCACCTGAGAACTATTCCAGCCACATCTGCTTTCTAAAAGCCAAATAGCGCTCTTTCCATTCTGAGCCCCACCATGTACCCATACAGCAGATTATGGCCACATATGGGGTATTGCCGTGTTAAGAAGAAATTGTGTAACAAACTGTAGGGGGCTTTTAATTCTTCAGCTACTTGCAAAATTAAAAATATGGTGCTAAATGGACGATTAATTGGAAAAAAAAGTAATTTTTCATTTTTACGTCCCATTGTTAATAAAATCTGTGAATCAGCTGTGAGGCCAAAATGCTCACCAAACCCCTAGATAAATTCTATGAGGGGTGTAGTTTCCAAAATGGGGTCACTTTTAGGGGGTTTCCACTGTATTGGTACTTTAGGGGCTCTGCAAATGTGACATGGCAATATGTCATGCAAATATTCCAGCAAAATCTGCCCTTCAAAAGCCGAACAGCGCTCTTTCCATTCTGAGCCCCGCCATGTTCCCATACAGTAGATTATGGCCACATATGGGGCATTTCTATGTTCAGGAGAAATTGTATAATGAACTTTAGGGAGCTTTTTCTCCTTTATCCTCTTGTGAAAATGAAAAATTTGGGGCTAAATTGACAGTTTGTTGGAAAAAAAGTAAATTTTCATTTTCATGTCCCAATGTTAATAAAATCTGTGAAACAGCTGTAGGGTCAAAATGCTCACTCTACCCTTTGATATGTTCTGTGGGGGGTGTAGTTTCCAAAATGGGGTCACTTTTAGGGGGTTTCCACTGTATTGGTTCTCTAGGGGCTCTGCTAATGCGACATGGCACCTAAAAATTATTCCAGCAAAATCTGCCATCCAAAAGCAAAATAGCGCTCCTTCCATTCCAAGCCCCTCCATGTTCCCATACAGCAGAATATGGCCACATATGGGGTATTGCCGTGTTCAGGATAAATTGTTTAACAAACTTTGTGGGGCTTTTACTCCTTTAACCCCTTGTGAAAATGAAAACTTTGGGGATAAAGTGACATTTTAGTAATTTTTCTTTTACACATTCCAATGTTAGTAAAATCTGTGAAACAACTGTAGGGTCTAAATACTCACTATACCCCTTGATGAATTCTGTGAGGGGTGTAGATTCTAAAATGGCGTCACTTTTGGGGGGTTTTCATTGTTTTGGTACGCTAAGGGCTCTGCAAATGCGACATGCCTGAAAATTATTCCAGCAAAATATGCTGTTCAAACACCCAGTGTCGCTTCTTCCCTTTCGTGCACTGCCGTGTGCCCAAAAATCAGTTTACACCCACATGTGGGGTATTTCTGTGCATGGGAGAAATTGCATAACAAAATGTGAGATGCATTTTCTCCTTTAACCCTTTGTGAATGTGTTAATTTTAGGTCTAAATGAATGTATTAGTGAAAAAAAATGAAATGTCTAAATTTGACCTCCATATTATTTTTATTCTTATAAAATGCTTAAAGGGTTAACAAACATCCCAAATGCTGTTTTGAATAATTTGAGGGGTGTAGTTTTGAAAATGGGGTGATTTGTGGGGGTTTCTATTATATAGGCCTTTATAATTCCTTTCAGAACTGAAGTGTTCCCTAAAAAATTAGTTTGAGGAATTTTCTTGTAAATCTGGAAAATCGCTGTTACACTTGTAAGCCTTGTAACGTCCAAAATGAATTAAAAGACAATCAAAAGATGATGCCGATATAAAGCAGAGATATGGGAGATAATATTTATTCATGTATTTGGATGGTATGACTATCTGCCTGAAAAGCAGAGAATTTCACATTTTGAAAATTGCAATTTTTTCCAAATTTCCATCAAATTTCCTAGTTTTTTTTATAAATAAATACAAAAATATTGATTAGTGTTTACCACTAACATGAAGTATAATGTGTTACGAAAAAACAATCTCAAAATCACTTGTGTAAGTTAAAGCGTCTCAAAGTTATTGCCATTTAAAGTGACACATGTCAGTTTTGAAAAAAGAGGCCCGGTCCTTAATGTACTTCTGGGCCTGGTCCTTAACCGGTTAATATTGCAGTTAATTTGGGTGGAATCAAACTGATGGTGGAGTGTATGTCATAGATGTATACTATACATCAATACTATTATCATACATATACAACATTAATTGCAGTAAATATACAGTTTAACAAATTTCTACCGCCAAAAAGCACAAATTAAGGTTCCATTTGCACCTCATCAGGGACTTGTGGCGAAGTGTTAGTTTCATCCCATGGCAGACACCACCTTTGCCCATCTGATTCCACTGACTTATAACGTGGTCTGTTGAGTTTTATCATTTTTTACACTGGACATTTGTTATAATGATTCCTTATTGCAATTGCAAATATACACAGTGACTGACAGCTGTTTAACAAGACTGAGGTACTACAATTCTCAGGGCAGATGTATAGTCAATGGATTAATAAATGTTAACAAATGAACAGGATTAAAACTTTAACTGTTACATCTATCACTTATCTGTGGTTACTCACATATCAGCTGTTACAGAAGCACTATACATCACTTGGAGAAGACAGCAGCTACAGAGGGGTCAGAAGTTGGAGAGGGGAAACCTAAGGATATAGGGGTTTCAGATAGATGACAAGATAAGATAAGATAATCCTTTAATAGTCCCACCTTGGGGAAATTTCAGCGTGTTACAGCAGCATAGTAATACAGATACAGGATAATACAGAGTAATATGTTACAGACGTAGACACAGATAAGCTGAGAAGAGAAGATATACTAGGAGTCCATGGCAGCTAAGGAAAAACAGAAGAGAAAGAGGAAGACCTCATGGTCATCCTCATAATCATTAGTTCTCTGTGCGGAGAGCTCTTCGTTTGGTCTGATGTAGATTATACAGCCTGGTCGCGGTTGGAAGGAAGGACCTGCGATAGCGCTCCTTCTCACACTTGGGGTGAAGCAGACGGTCGCTTACAGTGCTGCCAAGTCCCATCAGGGTCGCATACATGGGGTGGGATTTGTTCCCCCGCATGGAGGTCACCACAGACAGTATCCTTCTGTCACCCACCACCTGTACTGGGTCCAAGGGGCTCCCCAGGACAGAGCTGGCCCTCCTGATCAGCCTGTCAAGTCTATTTCTGTCCCTGGTTGATATACTGCTTCCCCAGCAGGCCACACCGAAAAAGATGGCTGAGGCAACCACAGAGTTGAAGAAGGCCCTAAGAAGTGTCCCCTGGACTCCGAAGGCCCTCAGCCTCCTGAGCAGGTAGAGTCTGCTGTGGCCCTTTCTGTGCAGCGCCTCCAGGTGATCAGCCCAGTCTAGTTTATTATTGAGGAGCACGCCCAGGTACTTATAGGTCCTGACTATCTCAATACATGTTCCTTGGATCTCCACCGGGGTCGGAGCACCTCTCCGTTTACTAAAGTCCACCACCATCTCCTTGGTCTTCCCAGCATTAATCCTGAGCTGGTTCTGCTGGCACCATTCAACAAAATCCCGGTTTAAGTCTCTGTATTCCCTATCATCGCCATCAGTGATAAGGCCGACTATAGCAGAGTCATCGGAGTACTTCTGTAAGTAACAGCTGGATGAGTTGTGCCTGAAGTCAGCAGTGTACAGTGTGAAGAGGAATGGGGCAAGAACTGTACCTTGAGGTGCCCCCGTACTACAGATCACAGTGTCAGACACACAGTCCTGGGCTCTCACATACTGAGGGCGGTTTGTCAGGTAGTCTAGGATCCAGTTGGACAGGTGATGGTCCACACCACCAAGGTTCAGCTTCTCCCTCAGTAGCCCTGGCTGAATGGTGTTGAACGCACTGGAGAAATCAAAGAACATTATTCTCACAGTGTTCCCGGGTTTCTCCAGGTGAGAGAGAGCTCTGTGAAGAAGGTGGATGATGGCGTCATCTACCCCAATGCCTGGCCGGTAGGCAAACTGGAGGGGGTCCAGAGCGGAGCTCACTAGGGGGCGTAGGTGTGTCAGGACCAGTCTCTCTAGGACCTTCATTAGGTGTGATGTCAGTGCTACAGGTCGGTAGTCATTGTAGCCCATCGGGTTGGGTTTCTTTGGGACTGGTACCACGCAAGATGTTTTCCACAGTTGAGGTACCACCCCCAGCTTCAGGCTCATATTGTACATGTGCGTTATAATACCACACAGCTGGTCACTGCACATTTTAAGAACTCTTGCGCTTATACCATCAGGTCCCCCCGCTTTGTTCGCTCTAATATTCTTCATTTCATATTCTTCATGACAGCAAGTTTAAGGCTAAGGATCCATGTAGCAGGTCACAGCCAAAAAGCACTGCAGGAAAAACTACAACAGGAATGTATCACGGTTTTTCCACAATGCTTTTCATAGAAAGAGTCTGCTGTTTTCCTCTTCAGACTTTCTGCTTCAATAGAGAAATAGGTACTGATGCCAGCCCTGGTCTTTTCTGTAGTGAATTCCCAGGCTATGCTTAGTAGTTGCAAAATGACAGTGGCAATGTAGAAAAGGCAGAGGCCTAGTCCAAAACCAGACAAGGGTCGACAAAAGGTTGACAACTGGATATCCATAGACTGATGTCAGAACCATGGAAATACAAGTACCCGGCAAAATTCCAAGGGTAAAGGCTAAGGCCCCATATAGCAAATCCTAGCTAAAAATTGCAGCTGAAAAAAATGGCACAAAAACACATTATTTATTTTGTTTTTGGTGCATTTTTCTCTGTGTTCTTTCTTCCGCAATCCAATATATAGGAAAACCGTTTGTGGTTCTGCATCTGAAATTAACATGTTGCATTTTTCAATACCTTTCAGTTTTATTCTTTTATGTTCACATTGCGATATGAAGGCTTGTTTTGTGCAGGACAAATTGTATTTTCTAATACCTTTTAATTTATAAATATAATGTTTTGTGGGGCCACACGGTGGCTCAGTGGTTAGCACTGCAGCGCTGGGTCCTGGTGTTCAAATCCCACCAAGGGCAAAAAACCATCTGCAAGGAGTTTGTATGTTCTCCCCATGTTTGCATGGATTTCCATCCCATATTCCAAAAAGACATACTGATAGGAAAAAATGTACATTGTGGGCTCACAATCTACATTTTACCCTTTTGTGAAAGGGTAAAACATGATTTGTTGGGTGGAATTGCATTTCTGCCATTGTCTTACAGGTTTCATTTTTACAGTTATCACTGTACGGTAAAAGTCACATACTACTGTTATTATGAGGGTTAGTATGATTATAAATATCAAATGTGTCTATTTTTTATGCATTACTAATGTGAAATCTAACATTTATTTTGAATAGCCACATACTGCCATCCATACATTTTTACGTTTTTGTCTAATATGAATTTTTTAGAAAGGTAAAATTGCAATTTTACTTTTGTTAGGTTCACCATTTTTTAATATTTCATATATTTTCAGATGCAAGAGTACTTAATACATTTTTTTAAAAAAAATTTAGATATAAATTGCGGAACGTGCGGTAAATAGATTTTTTTTTTCTTATTGCCATAATGACAGGGGTGAACCTGCCTTTGTCGCGAACGACAGAAAGCCCCCCCGCAGGAGGAGGGGGCGGAGTGAATGGGGTGGGGTGGAGCAAAGGGGGCGTGGCGGAGAGGCATTAGCAGGCAGAGAGCAGGCACGGAGAGGACCTGCTCTCTGCCTGAGCGTGAGGGGAGGCCGCTGGAGCAGCGCTGCGTCCACAGGGCCTCCCCAATCCACCGCTCGGTGACAGCGACGCTAAGCCAGTCCAGGACAGCTTGTCCTGGACTGGCTTAGGTAAGCAAAAATGCCGCCCTCCCCGGGGCCCTGGCATAGTGCCGCCTGAAGCGGTCGCTTCAGGTCGCCTCATGAGAGGTGCGCCGCTCCATAATGACAGAAAGGCTTCAAGTAATCTTTCTTTTGGGAGAAAAGTATTAAAGGGTCAGACAGGTCTGGGATTTTATGAAGAGCCATGAGTTAGGTGGTCTATTTTCCTGAACATGGGCCCGCTGTTCTTGGTGTGTCTCCTGAAAGTCCTTGTGTATATGAAGCCAAAAAGTGTCCCATCTCAATAAGTTTTAAGAAACATATTCTATACATAACTCTAGCATGACATTTACTATGACTAAGGGGCTCATTGCCCTGAAACACGTAAGCAGTTCAGTGTATGTGCTTCTCACATGGACTTTTTTATTATATGCTAAGTTTTGCTCTACATTTTTCTCCAACTGTATCTATTCCTCTGATCTCCGATTTACTTATACTTCTAACTGAGAGGTTGTTTTCCATGCATTGAAAGTAGGAATCCTCACTTCAGACCTGGGACATATTAGTGGGCTGTGTATTTGAGTTTTTTTTCATTTTGTGATCCCTGAACAGTCTCTTAACCACTGCAGTACTGCCCATAGGTGATATACTGTATATCTAGGTGGTCCATTCTTTGCCCTGCAAGAATGTGCAAGGGCCTGATCCTTAAGCTTGGATACTTAGAATTTATCTCACGAGTAACATTTCTAGTTAAACCCCAGCCAAGCCTTTTTTCTTTTCTCTGGTTTCTCTGTGATTGAAATATTTTCATTATTGACCTATTTCTATTAACTGTTTTAACTATTTATTTTTAAATTGACTTCAATTGTGCCTTTTTTTTTTAACTTTTTATACACATACCCAGAAAGGTGGTTACAAGTTATTAAATAATTGATGAACTTGACCTATTCTCCTCAGGGAACAGAAAGCTCATGTGTGAATGATGCATATGTTCAAAACAATAGTTTGAAATAGTGTTATAAAATCAATTAACACTATATTAATATTTGGTAACACCATTTAATTGGATAAAATGGTTTATTTTATATAACAGCAAAGATGTACTTTGGTGATCTACAGCTTTCCCTCTAAATAGAGGTCTCTTTACAAGAGGAACTGTGACTGTTAAAATTGTACTGTACCAACTTTTTATTTGAACCTATACATTTTTATCTGAATTTATACAGCTTTTATTTTGGACTCATTATGTATTGGACTTATGCAGTTATTAGTGTAATTTTCCCTTTTTCAATAGATCTGATGAAGGGGTGGAGTCTCCTACGTGACTCCATTACCCCGAAACATGTTATCTTTTTGCAATAAACTATTGTTGCTCAAATTTTATCCATTGAACATCATTTACTCCTGAGTGAATGCGGAACCCGATTGTCTGTTGGCATCCCTCCAATACTCACCTGTGTATATTAAGTCGACCTTGTGTCGTTAAACGGTAGACGCTGCTATCCCTACCCGGCCACCTAGATGCACAATGATGCATATGTGATGTACATCGTTTTTCTGTAAGTCAACTAAGATCTTGGAGAGGAGCAGTCACTGTTGCCTACCCCATCTGTATTGTGCCATAAAATCAATACAGGTAAATTTGCTGGACATGGCAAAATATATATTTGGTGAAAATTGCTTGAAAAACCTGGAACGCAATCTTCCATATAGTAAAAAATAATATTCTAAAGTATATACAGTGTTGGCCAAAAGTATTGGCACCCCTGCAATTCTGTCAGATAATACTCCATTTCTTCCAGAAAATGATTGCAAGCACAAACTCTTTGGTATTAATATCTTCATTTATTTTGCTTGCAATGAAAAAACACAAAAGAGAATGGAAAAAAAGTCAAATCATTGATCATTTTAGACAAAACTCCAAAAATGGGCCAAACAAAAGTATTGGCACCCTCAGCCTAATACTTGGTAGCACAACCTTCAGACAAAATAACTGCGAACAACTGCTTCCGGTAACCATCAATGAGTTTCTTACAATGCTCTGCTGGAATTTTAGACCATTGTTCTTTGGCAAACTGCTCCAGGTCCCTGAGATGTGAAGGGGGCCTTCTCCAAACTGCCATTTTGAGATCTCTCCACAGGTGTTCTATGGGATTCAGGTCTGGACTCATTTCTGGCCACTTTAGAAGTCTCCAGTGCTTTCTCTCAAACCATTTTCTAGTGCTTTTTGATTATGTTTTGGGTCATTGTCCTGCTGGAAGACCCATGACCTCTGAGGGAGACCCAGCTTTCTCACACTGGGCCCTACATTATGCTGCAAAATTTGTTGGTAGTCTTCAGACTTCATAATGCCATGCACACGATCCAGCAGTCCAGTGCCAGAGGCAGCAAAGCAACCCCAAAACATCAGGGAACCTCCGCCATGTTTGACTGTAGGGACCGTGTTCTTTTCTTTGAAGGCCTCTTTTTTTCCCTGTAAACTCTATGTTGATGCCTTTTCCCAAAACGCTCTACTTTTGTCTCATCTGACCAGAGTACATTCTTCCAAAATGTTTTTGGCTTTCTCAGGTAAGTTTTGGCAAACTCCAGCCTGCCTTTTTTATGTCTCTGGGTAAGAAGTGGGGTCTTCCTGGTTATCCTACCATACAGTCCTTTTTCATTCAGATGCTGACGGATAGTACGGGTTGACACTGTTGTACCCTCGGACTGCAGGGCAGCTTGAACTTGTTTGGATGTTAGTCGAGGTTCTTTATCCACCATCTGCACAATCTTGCGTTGAAATCTCTCGTCAATTTTTCTTTTCCGTCCACATCTAGGGAGGTTAGCCACAGTGCCATGGGCTTTAAACTTCTTGATGACACTACGTATGGTAGACACAGGAACATTCAGGTCTTTGGAGATGGACTTGTAGCCTTGAGATTGCTCATGCTTCCTCACAATTTTGCTTCTCAAGTCCTCAGACAGTTCTTTGGTCCTCTTTCTTTTCTCCATGCTCAATGTGGTACATACAAGGACACAGGACAGATGTTGAGTCAACTTTAATCCATTTCAACTGGCTGCAAGTGTTATTTAGTTATTGCCACCACCTGTTAGGTGCCTCAGATAAGTAACAGGTGCTGTTAATTACAAAAATTAGAGAAGCATCACATGATTTTACAAAAAGTGCCATTACTATTGTCCACCCCCTTTTTTATGTTTGGTGTTGAATTATATCCAATTTGGCTTTTTGACAATTCTTTTTGTGGTTTTCCATTGAAGACAAATTAAATGAAGTTAATAATACTAAAGAATTTGTGATTGCAATCATTTTCTGGAAGAAAATGAGCATTATCTGACAGAATTGCAGGGGTGCCAAATCTACTCATTCATCACCCTCACTGTCAATTTTTTCCCCCTGATATCTAATCTAAATGTGCTTCCTATTAATTTCATCCCATTACTTCTTGAGTTTCCCTGTGCTAAAGAAAATAGGGTAGATCCCTCTGCACTACTATAGATAGATACTTAGATACTACCAGTATCTAAATTACAAAAATGAAGCAATTTTACAAATATATTTGTTTTCCATTTATTGCAGTTCATGGTTATGAGCTACAAACAAATCCTAAGTCTGATCCTGTAGTTATACTGTGCTTACTTATTCCTAATATTCATTTGGAAGGTTTTGTAATAGGTACATTTCCCTTTAAGTATTCCTGTAGTAGTTGACCTACTTTAAAATAATGTGGGTTTGATCAAATGAATATCTTATTTATTTAGACTTTTTTGTAAATGTTTAAAAACCCAAACATTGATTTATGGGATTGTACCACAATGCAATCAGGATGGATATATTTTACATTATGTAATACGCCATGTCCACATTTTTGTTTCACTTGGCCGGTCTTTATTCTAACAATAAATTAGTTTCAGGAAAACTAACTTCTATAGATTAGTTTTCTGCCAACAATATGCTATAAATTCCTATCCTGACCAGTCAAGCAAGTAAGAAAATATCATTGTGAAAAGCACTATTTGTGCATTATCTTGTCTAGTGACATGCTGTAAAATGAAAATCCACTCCAGGCACTTAGTAGCTCTTGATAGAATTCCAGAAGTGCCTCCTTTTTTTCACTCAGTGAAAGTATTAAGTCTAACATGCGTCTTCATACTGTGTCACTGGGGAGTTCTGGAATCTCTCCAAAATCTTTAAAATTCATTTAGTGCGCTATAGAAGAGCAGATTATTTTCTGTCTATCTTCAATGCCAGCACTTACTTGCAGCTACAATCTAAAAAAAACCCCTCTTTCTGAACTGAAAAGCTTTTTACTGTTATTTGTTAGATCGAAAATTTCTAAAATATATGGAAAAATGACTAAGACAACCAAATGATGAACTGCTGGCTGTTATATGCAGAATACTGCACACTTATGAATAGACAACTTGAACCAATGTCATTAACCACACATAGACATCTTTTCTGTATTGTCTGAACAGAGATTCTGAGCTACAATTATGACAAGACTTCAAACCTGAAGCAATGGAAACACTTTTCCTACAATGTATTGCAGATGCTGTCTTTTACATTAATCCTGTGAAAAAAAGTTTCACTAAGTTTTACAGCATACCTGTTGTTTCAGGTGACTCTTTAAGACACGCACTATTTCTGATCATTATATTACGTATGTTTATATTTTCTCAGTTTTCACCTTTGCACAGTTTTCTATCATTTCATCTGTACAGCACTACTGACCTATACTGATGTGACAAAATCACTTTAGTTGTGATAGAAAGCTCCAGCATCACAGTAAGTTTGTTTTCTTATCTCCTGTACTTCCTGCTGACTCCTCCTCTCCGTAGACTTCTATAGACATGAGTTATCTAAATCATGTGACCTGCAATCTTTCTTAAGATGGATAAAACAACGATTTTCACAGTCAAAGTCATTCAAGCAGTGGGAGGAACAACTTTCTGGTGTTTAAGACACACATAGGATTATATTACAAAAAGCAAGTTTTATATAAAAATTAACCAATTTGGATGACTTATAAGTGCTACAGACTTGTTATTTGGAAAACAATTTATGGATTTATGCCTAGTTGAAAAGTGATGAAAAAAGTTATTGGCTTTTGAAGAAATAAAACAACACCAAAAATTAGCACTTTATTGGAGTAGAATCCCACTCAAGCATTGTTTTGGTATCAGAAGACTCAATATCAGGATTGTTTTTTGACAAGGCACAGCCAACTGTATAATTTGAAGAAACAATTGTGGCAAACTGCCAGCATTCTTGCTACTTAAAAAGTGAAGTGACACAGTTTTATGCAGAGTAAGTAGAGTTGACTAGACAAAAAAGCCACCAAAAATTGTCCCTTTATGGAAGTAGATGCAGCAGCAATGAGTGACAATTACAAGATTTGAAGAGAAGTTTGTGACACACTATGAGAGTGCCCGGCCTGCCAGATGAAAAAGCAAGAATATTCTGTGAAATGGAATGGATTCTGTGACTGTGTCAGCAGCAGTTGGCATGCAGAAAAGAACCTGGATTACCCTGCTAATTATCCCTGTCTGGGAGCACATGCCACATCAATATTGTGTTGGTGGAGTGTCAGCTTACAGAATTTCAAAGAAAATTTGGACAAACCATGATGTTAAAAAGTAATAAATCATCCAAGCTTAAAAAAGATAGACAGGCTAGGGCTTAGATGCCAATAAATTGTATAAGTACTTTCTCCTCTCACTCGACCATCACTCTCAATTCTTTGACTCATCAAGTCCAGCACCTGCTTCTATACACACAACACCATTATGAAAGGGGCAAAAAGGCTCATACTTTGCTGGCTAAAACTCTTAGAGATAATAGTGTTTCCCCCACCCCTCACTTGTTTTGTGACTCCTTGGGGCGTTTGCAGAACCATCCCAATATTATTTCATTGAGTTCTCAGTCCTACTACTCTAAACTGTCCAATTTGCCCGCTCTGCAGATGTCGGTCCCCATGGACAGCTGGCCTCAGTTGACAGAGTATCTGCAGGACTGTCACCTACTGAGGCTCTCTAGAGGCCCAGACCTTCCTTAATGCCCCCATTACAGATGAAGAGCTATTGAGAGTCATAATGGCAAAGCACCTGCTTCTGATGGTTTTACATACCTGGATTACAAAACATTCCATGGGGAACTGTCAGTTTATTTAACTCTTTCTTAAGCTTCCTCATCATATCTCATATCACCCTTGTTCTCAAGCCATATAATGACCCACTGGACTGCTCTAATTATAGAAAAATGCCCCTCTTGACCTCTGGCCTGAAACAGTTTACTAAATTATTAGCTAACCCTTTGAGTAGATGGCTTCCCTTGCTTGTCCAGGTTGGTATTGTCCCCTGCCGTTAGGGAGCTGACAACACCAGAAAGACATGGACCTGATAGAGGTAGCCAACTATTACTGTACCCTGTACTCCAACTATATCGAAACAGCGCTGTCCACAGCTGGGATTCTGTTCCTTTTGGAATAGATTTACTGGTTTGGCTAAACCTTGCATCATAGCATAAGGCTTGTTGAAAAATGCCCTAGAGGGCAGCAAGCAGAGGCATTGTTTTCCTAATTACATCCTGGAAACAGATTTGCATATTTCCCATAATCCCCCAGTGGAGCGAAAATGGCTTTGTAAGTCTCCATACGCCTGCAAAGGTGCTCTCTTCTTAAGGAGTGATATTATAGCCGCAATAGTAATGTACAGAATCTCCCATAAAATAGTGAAAAAAGGAAGCTTTAAAAAACATAATAAAAAAATAAAGTAAATAAAAGTTCTAAATCACTCCTTTCCCTAGTATACATATAAAAGTTTTAAAATGACTGTGAAACACACACACATTAGGTATCCCTGTGTCTGAAAGTGCCCGGTCTACTGAATATAGGGTATCTGCAGTGCTCCTGTTCTGTCGGGAAGGGGTTAATAGGAGCACTGCAGATACCCTATATTCAGCCAGGCTGAATTCCAAGTGGGGAAAAAAAAACCTCAGTCCTCAAGCTCAGGGAAGGGGAAGACAGACAACCAAAACACCCCCTCCCCTTCCCCAGCACCCAGCAACTACTGCACCCAAAAACTCTGACTATTTTAATTTTTGAAACTTTCCAGTAGCTGCTGCATTTCCCCTCTAGGCTTATACTCGAGTCAATAAGTTTTCCCAGTTTTTTTGTGGTAAAATTAGAGGCCTCAAGCTTATATTCCGGTTGGCTTATACTCGAGTATAAGCGGTAATTATCTGATTGTTGGACAAAAGTCATCCAAAAAGACCCCTTTATGGGTGCATGTGTGGCACCAAGTAGTGTATTGACAAATTACTTAATTCCACAAAACATTTGGGGCACACCACCAGTGTACCTACAGCTGAAAAAGCTAGCTTCCAAAACTGATCATGAAGTTTTTGTTCTTCTTCCTCTCAGTTATCAATTATGCACTCCATGCTTTTCTTCCTAAAAAACCCTTAACAAAAGATTAACTAACTGGAATAACTGACAGTAAAAAGTATCTTCTCTGTGTCAATATATGTAACGATGACCATTTGTTACGGTTCTGTGTATGTACACAGCTTGGAGCCATCAAACACCCATGCTCCTGCACACAGCTAGGAGCCATACATGAAGTCAGACAGTACACATAGGCTATCTCAGAGACCATACCTGCTGAAGATCTACAAGCTGGAACGGCGTCTACCGCTCCTAGCCCTGGTGTAGCTCTAACAGTTCAGGGTTTACAGGCCCTACCTAACAGCACCCAGGAGAAGCAGAGGAACCCCACACAGAGGCCTAGTCTGAAACCTGCCTGATTACTGGAGCCTATCCCTGAAAACTACTGTCATTCACTCCGTGGACTTAGAGGAGTTTTTAGTCAAAGTGTGAGCGCCCGGCAGGTGTCGACTCACACTATTTAAAGGGAAGTCCCTGCCCAATAGGGTCGGTGGCCAGCCATGACCTCACCGCTCATGCTCAGTAAGGTGAAAGCTGGATGGTTAGACTGACCCGCTGTGCGCTATGATAGCAACCTGCGGGACCCAATCCTAACACCATTTTATTTTATCCATCAGTAATTGTTCGATTTCGTTAAGAAAATGATAAACTTGGAATATTTGAATCAAACCTGGTATGTGATGAATTGGTTTGTCCATTTCTACTTACTACAACCAGCAATCCAAGTGCTTTTTAAGGCAAAAAAAGGAATATTCTGAAAGGATAGTGAAAATGAGACAACAATGTAAACAATGGCTAAAATTCATGCGTGGATAATGCACTATTATTGTTAAACCCCTTGATTCAACAGAAATCATATTTTTATGACTTTTGTTTCCAATATATTGCGCTGCTAAGGGTACGAAATTATGGAAATAGTGTCTCTGCCCAAATGCTTCTCGACCTGACTAGATTTTGTGGTTATGAAAACAATACTTTGTTGGTCTTTGTTAACAGATTTCTTTTTAAATGGTCATTTTTTGGAATCTCTTATTATTGAAGTCATGGCAATGGGGGCTTTAGTGTTCCATGTGGGCAATGCAAAAGTTCTGGTGATCATAATTTAGCTTTAGGAAAATAACAGAAAGAGAAGCATTTCAATTACATTAATTTGATGCTCATTAACATAATAATAAAAAGGAGTTGTTTAATGCTCAGAAACGGAATATGGAATAAAGAATTGCCGCACAATTTATTTGCAAATTACAGTTTACAATTTACTTTGCTTTAACATGAATATGATGCTACAAATCACTTTCTAGTATATTAAAAGCAATCAGTTGTTGGCAGATTTAGGATCTTGCAGAGTTATAGTGTTCTGTGATATAAATTCCCTCTAGCAGTTTTGTTTTACTGTATTTTGTTAACAATCATGAATTATCATTTTAATTTAAATTCGCTCGGCAATAATGCGGCCTGAAAAAACATTCTCTGTGTGTTAGATAATGCTGTGCTTAGAGTAGCTTAGGATCATGGAGGACAAACTCAATAAGTTTTCCCATACAGCACTCAGAAAGGTGAATGTGGAATATGGAAGTCATACTGCAGGTCAGTTATTGCCAAGAGAGGAAACTAGAAAAATGAATTTGTATATCTTGGATATTTTCTTTTATGTTTCCTATCAGTATTGTCTTTGGAATATGTGAGGAAATCCATACAAACACGGGGAGAGCTTACAAACTCCTTGCATATTTTGTCCTTGGCAGGATTGAAACCCAGGACTCCAGTGCTGCAAGACAGTAGTGCTAACCACTGAGCCACTGTGTTGCCCTTATACCATGGAAATTAAAGGCTCACTATTTTGTACCAATTAATTTCTTAACAACTCCTCATCTTTCTCCATAAATGAAACAGAGGTATACCCTAACAAATGACATGTTACATTTAAAGACAGTAACTCATATATAGATGTTCTAAAGCATTTAATGAAAATACACAGTATTGTAAGCGGCTATTTTCTTGTGGCCGGCAGGCATGCGCAGTCAGCTTTGCCCTAGGCCCGAGGCCTAGAAGTTTGAAGCCAACCCCCGGAAGAAGACGCGTGAAGACCCCGTTCCTGAAGAAGATGGAGGCGGCACTAGAGAATTCTCTTGCAGCATTGGGGACGCCCCCAGTGCTGTGAGAGAACTCATTTGCATACCAGCGAAAAACGGGATTTTAACCGAACGGCGGGGCGGAGAAGACATCTAAAGGTAGGAGAAGAATAGCCTTTCTTAAGGCTATTCCTTCATGTCAATTAGAAAAAAAAAGGTTTTTAAATGTAGAATCCCTTTAAACCAATCAACCACATAGCATAAATGGGAGGTCAGAGAATAAAGCCTAAGATTTGGGAGATTAACCCCTCCCCCCATCTGCCTTATATTCCTGTAATTTATAAAGACCTAACTGATTAAACTCTAAAACGTTTAAGCAATAACTTTTTGTCAGATGGTTTTAATACCACAACAGTCAATGACAGGAATAGGAGCATTGGGAAAAGCAAAGGCCAGATGGTGCTAGGGTCCCAGGTTTCATCTGTAAGGTTAACTAAAACAGGAGCGAACCCAGACCCCATATCAAATAAGATGACCAATGGCAGAGAGAGATAGAGTAAGCAATGTAGCCAAAATAATAACCAGAAAAGTACAGAAAAAAGCCAAACCATCAACCAAAGAATTAGTAGTAGATAAATCCATGGTCAAGTCTAAGAGAGTTCAGATATAACTAAATCAGAAAGCAGAACAAGCCGCAGCCAATATACAAGGATAATCACATTAGCAAACTGGGCCAGGCACAAGGAAAACGTATTTGAGCAGTCTCAGGGAGCCAGGACACATAAAGACAAAGACCTGGAGTAAAAGCCAAGTGTAAATACCCTGCTTCAGCCCTTGATTGAAGGCTGATCCACAGCCCTGGGTGTCTATGACCCACATCTCTAGCTAAGCAGGCCCAGCCAAAGTTTGGATAGTTAGCATAGTAATCTTAAAAAGTCAGCCATGTGACAAATACACAGTACTGCTGGGTGAAGAAGCAAACATCACTGGAGAGCAGACAGATTCCTAACAATGGTCTATGCTTGATGAATTTACAGTGTTATGAATTATTTGCATGATATGAATCTTAAGTATCCTTTTATTTAAAATGTATCTACTGAAGTATGCATTCTTGCTTTATTTCTATGAATAGACTTTGTGTATGGTTGTTATTTAGGTGTAATCCAAATAATAATGGGCAAGATATGGGGTAACTAGCATAAGTAAATCTAGATATACCTCAACTCTATTTGCAAAGCAAAGCATCATGTCGATTACTCGGAGCTGTACATCCCCGTTGTAGACAAGTTAAATTAGTGGATATATGCAAACACCTGTTTGCACACTGCATGGATCCAATATAAATGTATTCCATTTATTTCACTCATCAGTGGACATATCCCTGCAGAAAATCGACTTTTTCTGGCAGCAAAGTAAGCGGCATTTCATCTCCATGTTAATTGCTTGATTGTTTTAATAAAAGTGTCTGAATGATAGCAGGTGCAGCCGCCAAGTGGCTATTGTTACATGACATGTGTGATTGATTATACTTCCAAGGATACAAACCGTTTGTCATACTTCCTCTAGATGTAAGGGTCATTTGGATCTATGCTGCCATGCATCATGCCTGAAATGAATAAAAAAAACAATTTCGAACTTTTTCAACTACTTTCAATGCTTTCATGTCATTGTATTAAAAAATAAGGGGAAAAAAACTCCTAGTGCTGCCAAATATTCTACGTATGTTTTATGTGAGCTGTGTGCATTAGAACACACAATGGCCAATAAATTAAAATCTCCTATAGAGGAACCGAGAATAAATGTTCACAATATTGTGACACTTAATTAGAACATAATTAGTAGGTCATTAATATAAAAGGTGTAATTATTGACAACCTTTACTAAGATATGAAACCAACTTTACATCTTTCACTGCATTGTATTTCTACCAAAATATTCATTATTTGTAATGTTTTTATTCTATTATTTTTGCATGAAATTATTTGGTAATCTAAAGTAATATTAGACAAAGGAAATGTATGAAGATTAAAACCTATATGACCATCTTTTTGGGTGTCAGTGGATAGAAATATAATTTCTCCATGTAGTAAAGATAAAAAGAAAGTTTGAAAATTTTTTTAAAATATCAATTTAATTCACCAGTAAAATTTGTCTCTAATATGCTACTGTTAATATACCACAAAAACAAAAATATTTCATAACTCAAGTCTCATAAGTTTATGTGTGGATCAAATCAATAGGAGACACTGTATAGGGCACGGATACAACAGCCTCCGGTCAAGGCAGACACAAGCTAAATCCAAAATAGTAAAAATCCAGCACAGAGGTCTCCAAATATATAAAACTTAACTAGACCTCTGTGCTGGATTTTCACTATTTTGGATTATGCTACTGTTAGTGCTTGGCATGTATGTACTGTCTCTTTTGTCATGTCTTCCTCTGTATAATACCATTATTGTTTCTTTGTCATGTCTTCCTCTGTATAATACCATTATTGTTTCTGGCTATGTGATTATGTATTATTACAAACTCCCAACATTCACAAACTAATTCATATGTCAATAAACATGGGTCATGTGAGTTCTGGGACTGTTCATCTCAGCACAGGAGTGAGGTGTGATGTGGGGGCAGTTAAGCACAGTATTTTTTTTCTTCTTAATGTAGATTGTGAGCCCCACATAGAGCTCACAATGTACTTTTTTTTCCCTATCAGTATGTCTGTTTTGGAATATGGGATAGAAACCCATGCAAACACGGGGAGAACATACAAGCTCCTTGAAGATGTTTTTTCGCCCTTGGTGGGATTTGAACACCAGGATTCCAGCACTTCAAAGTTGCAGTGCTAACCACTGAGCTACCATGTGGCCCCTTAGCACAGTATTTCTTTAGGCCAAGGCCAAGGCCAAGGCCCCACGGGACGTACCGCAGCAATAAAGCGCTGTGGAAAAAAATACAGCAGCAACAGCGTTTCTGTAAGTATAATTGACCTTTTGCGATTTAACAAAACTGTGTTGGTTTTGGAAATTGTAGCATGTCCATACGGCGGTTTTTACAGCAAAGTGGGAATGGGATTTGCCAGAATCCAATCCACTTTGCCTGTACTGAAAAATGCCATGATTTTTGCTGCGGCGTTTCTGCCACAGACAAGATGCGGTGTCTCCGTCCTGTTAAGCCCGGCCTTAGGGTCAGTTAGCTGTCCTGTATTGGTGGATATATCATTATACGAACATATATTTTGGACCTAATACTGTGCGGCTACAATTATTTGTCATACAGGGTAAGATCTAACTTTTTTCTTATTTATTGTGATCATCAAAGAATATTTTGGTGGTTTCCAGAAAAACCTGCATAGGGTGGGTTTATACCTGCGTCCGGTCTCCGTTTTGCAGGTTTCCGTTTCCTGCCCAAGAAACTGAATTGGAGACAGAAGCCTGCAGTCAGTTTTGATTTAAATGGGTTTGGAAATTGTCTGGCCGTGAGTGTCTGTAAGCATCAGACATGCAGGACTTTGTGTCCAGTTAAAAAAAAAAATGGTTTAGCCGCGGAGAGCACAAAACACTCACAGGCGCTCACTGTCAGACACGGTCTGCCAGGTTTACATTTTCTGTCGGCAGAAGACAAAAACCTGAAAGCGGAGCAGATGTGAACCCAGCCTTGTTGTTGACTTGTGGATTTGTCTTTTACAATATATAAATTAGTTTTTGCTTATTGGGAGTTTTTAATAATTAATTATTAAGTTTCAGAAAAATATATTTTTCTATGAATTCCCTAATATTATGCTATTACTCTTTGGCCATTGTGGCGTATCATAAACAAGAATCCTACACAGTGACTGACCAAGTAACTTTCAACAGTCTCTCTAATGTTTTCTTTCTTGGCTGAGGCCCCATAGGGTGGGAGCTTTTTTTTTGTTGAAGATTTTACTGCATTTTTTGTTAGCCAAAGCCAAAAAGTGATTTGGAAGGAATGGGAAATATATAGGAAGGTCTTAGGCTGGATTCACACGGAGTATTCTGGCTCGTGATTTGGTACGTAGACGCCGTGGGAGCTTTTGCGGGACGTATACACTCCCATTGTTTTCAATGGGAGCCGGTACCATATACGCGGCGCTATTTTGCAAAATCACGGCCGCAAAATAGCGCCGCGTATACAGTACCGGCTCCCATTGAAAACAATGGGAGCGTATACGGCCCACAAAAGCTCCCGCGGCATCTACGTACCAAATCACAAGCCAGAATACTCCGTGTGAACCCAGCCTTATACTTGTACCTTCTGCTCAATCCACTCTTGGTTTTGGCTTAAAACAACACAAAAAAAATCTGCAACAAAAAAAACTGCTTTTCCACAATGTGGGGCCTCAGCGTTATAGCAGAATATTCAGGACAGCTTCTAGTCTTACACACCTGCCTGCAAACAAAAGCTTAATTTCTTATATCTATATTTGCTCCTTTGTTAGTGGAGGTAAAGCTGAACTGTTTAAACATTACTGTATATCCCAGATGGCCGACATTCTCCGATGAGGTTTTCTAACTATTGTCCATCAAACTATCCTTGAATTTACTGCTGGATTTGACTTATCCGCATCAGTTTAAAGACAGTCCTTTATTTCCCAGCTAATTACCCAAAGGATACCAAATCTCTTACACAACGTCTTCACTAATCGCCAGGTACACGCAAAGACACTTCATCTCTTCTTTCAAGATATTTTAATTCACTCAGTTTTCAACCCCTAACATTCTCACCTACAACACATTTACTGTGTCTCTACACTCCCCTGAAATTCATTGCTACAGGCAATTCTTAAGCTTTTATGTTCTTTTTCAATATTTCTAGCTAAAAAGAACAATATTGCAAGTGCAAGAGGAGTCATACTTGCATATTCTGATATTTACAGCTTTGAAAATACTAGAACTGTCCCTCAAGGGTATAGTCTTCTAATATATTGTGGAGTGATTATCATAATAAATTAACACGTTGAGTCAAATTAATTAGGAAGTAGACACTTCAATGAAAGCCAAATAAGTTAATTTATAATAATTATTTATTTTTATAGCACCATTAATTCTATGGTACTATAAATTTATAAACAGTTTATGTAATTCAGAAACAAGTACCATAGACTAACTTAGTCACCAATTGGTTCAGAGAGAGAGATAAGAACCCTTCTTTTAAGCTCACACTTTCATTATAGACTCCATGACGGATACTGTGGCAAAATCCAACAGAACACAAGTAAAAAGTGTTTGTTTAATGCCATTTGTGTCTGCTAAGTTACTTTTAGTTTTCTGCTCTTATGATAGAAAAGAAAATTTAAAAACTTAAAGGGGTTGTCCCATAACAAGGATCCTATCTATACTGCTAGTTTATGTGGATATAAGACGTTTCCTAAATACATTGCTTTATCTAAACTGCTTTGTTTGGTTGCTATCTTAATTTATTCATTTCATTGTTGACACTGGCCCATGGGATTATCTGCTCATTTGTCAAGTGACATAGCTACTCTCAGGGGGGGAGGGAGGGGCTGACAAGCAACAGAGCTTTTTATAAAGGGGAGGGGGAGGTGAGAGCTCCGGGATTACTGTGCTGTCTATCTTCAGCCTTTCCACTTATCAGCCGGTTTAATTGAATTTGGCTGATAAGGGTTGAGATAAGGAGTCTGTTACCTCTGTATGTGATGCAAGCTGACTCAAATCCAGTTTCCACATCAGTGTCATACTGTGGATCATAGCAGATAGCAGAGCAAGTGAAACCCCGCCCACCAATGTGTGAGAAATCCAGGAAGTGAAGAGAGTACAGAGCCTTCAGGCTGCAGAACAAGAGTTATGAGAATATCCCTTTAATGGAAGTGTGAGCAAGTCTTAAATTTAGGGCCCCATGATGAATTTTTGTCATGTGACAGTCCTGTTAAAATCTCAGTCTACCAAGGCAAACACGGTGGCTCAATGGTTAGCCCTGCAGCCTTGCAGCACAGGAGTCCTGGGTTCAAATCCCTCAAGAAATAACATCTACAAGAAGTTTGTATGCTTGCGTGGGTTTCCTCCCATTCTACAAAAGACATTCTTAAATGAAAAAAAGGCCATTGTGATTCCTTTATGTGGCTCACAATCTGCATTAAAAAAAAAAAAAAACTCAGTCTACCGCACCTATCTCCATTACATTGCAAATTTATACTATTTCCTTTCATTTTAAAATTAAATAGCTATTATAAACAAAGACGGTGTATATATATATATATATATATATATATATATATATATATTGAAATGTATTTGCTGTTAAAATAGTTGTGTCCAATATTAATACAAAATATAGCAAACATTACACAATTATTAACCGATACAATGTTATTAATTCAATCTTTGTTGTGATATAAATGGATTAATTAAAATTTTCTAATAAAATGAATAGTACAACACCTATAAAAGTCACCTACTAAATGCACATCATTTCATATTTCATAGTTCAAAATTTGCATTGGATAGCTTAGACATGTACTTTAGGCAAAGGCAAGTAGCAAGTTACAGCCAAAAAGTGATGCGGAAAAAATCTGCAGAAACACATTGCATTTTTTTCCACAGCGCTTTTCACAGAAAGTTGAGTTTTTCTTTGCGGACTTTCTACATCTATTATACCTATATGGAAAACGCCACCATTTCCGTAGATATAATTTACATACTACGATTTACAAAAACTTAAAGGTTTTTGAAGTAGAAGTATGTCCGCTGTGAAAAAAAAGTTGTTTAGCACTTTTGATTTTTTTTTTCCTGTTATAACGGTTACTGTATGGGAAAAATATTTTTAGAAGTTTGTAGACCAGGCATTTTTGGACATAGGTATGCCTAATGTGCACGTGTTTCACTTTATTTAAGTACTTTTTAAGTCTTAAAAACCCAATGGGTCTGATCACTGATACAATACTAATGTATTGCAAAATGATGGCACTTCTATTACAGGCTGCATAGAGCAGCAGGTATTAGAAGTGAAAAGGAAACGAGCCTTCAATAGGCTCCCACTGTAGTAATAACTGTTCGTCAGCCCCAGATCTCACTCACAGAGCCAATGATCCAGCGAAAATGGTAGCACTCAAGCACCACTGGGAAAATGGCGCCTTGGTCAGCTTTGCTCAAGGTGCCAATGTGCAGGCATTGATGCTGGTTCTCCGCTGTATAATATGAGTTGCCATATTTCAATACCCTACATACACCATACTATTACAGTGGATGTTGGGAAACAGTTATATAACCTGATAAATGTATTCACTGGGTGGATATTATTAAATTGAAACCAGATTTTCTTTTCCATTTTTTTCATTTCTTCTTTCCAAACTTATTATTACTTAATTATCCATAACTTAATTATTTTATTGTTGATGGAATTCTACAAGGGCTCATTTTTTACAGGAAGACACACAGCTGGGCAACTGCTTCTAAGGGTATGGAAGACCCCGCATTATTCTGCTGCAACTGACGTAGGAGGTCAATTTAGGTGGAATAAGGACCATTAGCGACCAATATGGAAAGTCTATACATCAGTTACTAATGGGTTAACATATTGGGGCAGGAAAACAAAAAACATTTAAGGCTGAGGTCCCACATTGTCGAAATGAAGCATTTTTAATTGCAAATATTGTTGCAGTTTTTTAAGCTAAAAATTCCAACTGTGCCAAAACTGACGGAGTGTCACCTATTAAAGAATGCAGAGAACTCCCATCAATCAACCATTCTCAGCAGCTGATACACAGAGAATGGAGCAGGAAGCAGACAGCCTCATTCTCTGTGTAGTGACTGAACCAAGTCACTGCAGTTAATTAAAGCTGTATTAAAATTTCATCTCCTTGGGCATATGCAGTTTTTTATACCGCATGAAAGAAGCCCGTTATGTGCCCTCGGGCTGAAGATATCGTTGCTGTTACCGATCAGGGAATTTCTTACAGTCTAGCTGGGCTGTGAGGAAAACCTCTCCTATCAGTACTGACCATAGCCTTGTACTGTCAGAGGGGGCGATCCACACAGCTTAGTATGATCACTGGATGGTAAGGAACGCCCCCTTTGACAGCTCAGGGCTATCAGGGGGTTTCTCACAACCCAGATAGACTGTCAGGAACGACCATCTGACAGTGGGCTGAGATTGGAAACAGCACCGATCTCTCTTTCCACAGGGCACATAATGGCTTTCTAGCGGTATATAAAGCCGAATATGCCCGAGGACATGAAAGGTAATCTTTAAAGTGTTGGAATTAATGGAGGTGGTGAAAGGTCCTCTTTGTCAGAAGGGTCTGGTAATCCTTGATCCCTTCCTTGCAATGTATGTACTATTTTTGCTGAGGTTATATAATAAAAATGTTTTAAAGATTTTCTTTAACCATCTCAGCATTGACAATCTTTTGTCTTGACTGTTTGCTAGTAGGTATGACCACGAATACAAGAACTCTGTACAACCTGACGTGTTAGAGACCAAGGCCATGATTTAAGAAACCAATGTGAACTCTATGAGCACAAAACATGATTTGCACAAGTCTCCTCATTTACAAAATACATACATGATATTTGGGAGAGAAGGCTAATATATGCTCCCGATAGCCACGTTCCTGTATTATCTGAAATCCTTCTAGTTGCTGATAGTGAACGTCTCTAAACTATAAAAAGTAGAGCAAGCTCTAATTCTATATATTGTGCTGTATATGTATGCACTGCTAGAACTTTACATTACTAATTACTATTGCATTCATAATAAATTCAGATTTAGATCTGTTTAAGAAAATTGCAGAATCATCTATACAGATGTTAATATACAGTATTTTGTGAGACTACATAAAATGGGGTTTGAAGTACAGCAATACATTATGTGAGCACAACATCTAAAGTAACATCAGCACTTCCATAGTCATATTCATAGGTTTTATTTTGTTGCTTATTTAATAACAGATGAGCTTTAGCTTCGAGCAACAAAATAATTTATAGCTTTTGCCTTCTAGTATAGCTTTGAATGTTATGCACCATGTTTTAAATAAGCCCCAGTGACTTTTCCTCCTTATGTTTCTCAAATCTCAGGTTGAAGTTTTTGACAGGTATAGTAAATATTCTGTTGGAATGACAATATTATTGTAATGTACAGTTTAACACGATGTGAACTGAATAAGGAGAAACCATATCAGAAAAAGAGATGAAGTTCCCTGCAAAGCCAGAGAATAAAAGTAAAGAAGACCAAAATTTAAAGGGGTAGGTATAAAGACTAAAAATATCAATGATCTGTTCTAAGAATAAGCCACCAATATCATGTCACTGGGGGATCCAATAGCCAGCATGGATATATATCAGATGTTATCAGCAGCGGATACACAAAGAATGGAGCAGGAAGCAGGAAGCATTAAAGGGATTCTACCATCAAAACACATTTTTTTTCACGTTGACACGTAGGAATAGCCTTAAGAAAGGCTATTCTTCTCCTACCTTTAGATGTCTCCTCCGTGCCGCCATTCCATAGAAATCCCAGTTTTCGTCGGAAATTAGTTCTCTCCAGCGCCGCCTTCATCTTCTTCAAGAACGTTCTGAAGAAGATGGAAGATCCCTGGAGAGTTCTCTTGCAGTATTGGGGATGCCCCTCGGGCCCCCAGTGCTGCGAGAGAACTCATTTGCATACCAACAAAAACCGGGATTTCTGCGGAACAGCGGTGCAGAGAAGACATCTAAAGGTAGGAGAAGAATAGCCTTTCTTAAGGCTATTCCTACGTATCACTTTAATCTCTGTGTGGCAGTTGAACAGAGTCACTAGAGCAAGCGAACGGGAGCTGATCAAATATATTGCCACTATACAGTATATAAAAAAATATATATTGTGCCTCTCACAAAAGAAGTCATCGTGGTTGTTGCCACCACTTACAGTAAAGAGACCTTTGCATCAGAGCTGTCTCTGTGCCTTATTCTCCATCTGTTCTATGACTCTATTAACCTGCGCACAAGTGTTACGCAATGATCAAAAGAAATAAATAAATCCGACACAAACTGCAGACATCACTTCTGAAAAAAAAAAAAATTGTCAGGAGACATTTTTCTTGCTCTGTAGATAAATTGGTGACAATGTCAGGACTTGGACGATCATTTACAGATGTAAAATACTCAAAGTCTAATTATTGTCAATTATTTTAAAAGGTTTTTTTTTATCCACTGAAAGTCTTAATAGTTTATACCAGTGACCTAACCGCTTCAAATATAGTAGGGAAAAAGAAAGCATGACAAATTCTTTTCATTACACCCCGCTGTTCTAATGCCCTGGAGAAGTATCTGTGCGTTAAAAAAGACACCACTGAGCAATCTGCTTTTATTGACTATTAAAATCTTACAATGACCTCACCCACCTCTGTGTAGCTCAAGTGAATTAGATGTTACAGTCCTCGGAAATGATTGCCCATGGGTTAATTACAAAACCTACTAAATTAAACATTTGTTTCTTCCTATGCCAGTACTACTGATAATTAATGTGTGAAATTCAGCAAAGTGGATCAGTTCATTAGACGGTGTTCACTTTCATGGTTTTGTGAAGGCATGGTATTGGGGTATAGGTCTTTTAAAACAGATTGGCATACATTGAAGTGAATGGAACAAGACGGAAACACGGACAGGTATGGGACCTGTTCCATATTTTGCAGCTCTTCACCATGACCTGGACTCACAGCTGCCAAAACTACAGCTGTCTGTATGGGCCCATAGAATTACATGTGCAGTTTTATGTGTAATTGTGGATCCATAACTGTAGATCAAAAGTATGGTAGTGTCAGGGAGGTCTAACAGCCATGTTTGTGGTATATTTTATTGTAGAGATACCTGGACCATTGTTCAGAATAATTCTTTTAGCAGCTACATAGATGATAGTTGTCACTATGTGCTTAATATAGTACATGGAAATTAGCCATTGAGAGGTTTTGTTTTTATTATTAATTTGGCAAAAAGTAGCATAATCTATAATAAATATGTTGGTCTATTGTGTTGATAATTTGATATTTACAGATATAAATTGTCCTTGATACGTCTTCCTCCATCTTAAAGGGGTTGTCCACTTCGAGACCCATATTGAGAGACAAATGTTATGGTTTATCCACTAGAAGTAACAGAATGAATGACAACAAGCAGAGATCTAGAAAACTGGGAGGAATTGATACAGAAAGTATATTGGAAAATTGTATATCTTTTTATTGTACAAACAATAACATTTGTCTCTCAATATTGGTCTGAAAGTGGCCAACCGCTTTAATCCTCTTGCTTGCATCCAGCAAAAGTGATCCTTTTGTTTTTTGGAGACATAAAGTATTGCCAAACAGGTCTGTCAGCAGATTACTCCCTACTCCTTGTGGCTGTGTATAAGAGTTTGGGGGAATACACTGTCTACCAATAAGTATTTGGACACCTGTGGTAGAATAGAAGAACAACATTTATTCATATTCAATAGTTGGTAGACCCCAGCAGATGCTTCCTTACGGATGGTATTGATCGACACAATACTCACAGATGCCTCTTGAAGCTCCTGGTATATGTGAGCCATCGTTTGGGTACGTTTTCTCTGGCCAGCTCTCTTCGGTCTCAATCTTCCAGTTTCGGGGGTCTGCCAACTCGGGGCACATTCCGACAATCACCATTCACCTTCCACTTCGTAATCACATAGGCCGCTGTCAATTTTGGGTAATTCAGTTTCGACTATTTCTATGGTACCCCACAATTACCCCTTTCTCGAAATTGGACAACTCTGTACTTCGTGGCATCTTGCATGCGACTAATGACAGTGCACTAATGCCAATGCTGTTTCCTATTTAATGGCGGAAGGCGTGACGTACATCACGACCGCAGATATCTTCATTTGCTTGGGTGTCCAAATACTTATTGGTAGACAGTTTAGCTGTTAACTGAACCAGCATACAAACCACTGCTATTGAAGTTGCATGGCCACATTTAGGTTTCTCTGCCATACCATGGCACTCTTATCCACCTGTAGTAGCACTGCAAACCCTTTATTATAAGGATCAGTGGAGGTCCAACAATTGGACCCCTGCTGATCAAGACGTGATGGCATCCAGGATAAATGCTAATAAATACAATAACTTACCAGAAAGGGATTATTTTGCTGCATACTGTACAAGGACATCAATATTATAAATTATACAGGGTCGGGGTCACATTATAGATTTTGCATTGGTTCTAGGAACCTTATGTTACACCTCAAATGGCAATCCTATCATAATACGTATATTTATCACTAACCTATCCAAGTTTACTGCGTAGACCAAGGAGTCTGCAATCTGTCTCAATTCTGTAACTATTGTGTGCACAAACCTTTTGACAAAATAAACCATAATGTTTAGAGTTTGAAAGAAATTTACTAAAAAAAATATCTACATTCAACTACTGTCTGTCCTTCTAATGTCAGAACAAACAAGATAACAGTTCATCTAAAAATAGTTTTAGAGGCAGTCTGTTGCATTGTGACAAATTGATGTGTTTATTTTGTATTTTTTATCTTTCTCCAAAAAATTCCATTAATGAAATAAACATTTTATTGTTGATACATAAACTTGTGCTCTAGCTCTGTGTAAACATATTTTTTCGCAAAGAAAGACTAGAAAACCATAGTACAGCTGCCTGCTGTTTTATATACATAATGTACAGCTGCCATCTGCTGCGCTCTTCATCCACAAAGGCCACTCTTCCCATAAAATGTAAGTTTTACCTCTTTATTGAGCACTGGCATTTTATTAAAATAAATATATAAAGCATTGACTTTTATACCCCAGCAATTCTCTAGTGGATGCCGAGACTCCACAGTTTATAGCATAAGGTGAAATTTGCAGTGTGCTATGTTCCATGCTAATGCATGACTTCATAGACTGTTTGGAATGGATTAGGAAAATGCGGTTACATACAGTATAATTTCATTTCATTTTATCTTAACCTTAATATAAACACCCTCAATGCACAGAAATAGAAGCCAAAGCTTTACCATCTAAGAACAACCGCCAGACATATTTTTTTATATTCTTTTTATTTTTTTTATTAGATATATATAACAAATATACTTTATTATTAGAGATGAGCGAACACTAAAATGTTCGAGGTTCGAAATTCGATTCGAACAGCCGCTCACTGTTCGAGTGTTCGAATGGGTTTCGAACCCCATTATAGTCTATGGGGAACATATACTCGTTAAGGGGGAAACCCAAATTCGTGTCTGGAGGGTCACCAAGTCCACTATGACACCCCAGGAAATGATACCAACACCCTGGAATGACACTGGGACAGCAGGGGAAGCATGTCTGGGGGCATAAAAGTCACTTTATTTCATGGAAATCCCTGTCAGTTTGCGATTTTCGCAAGCTAACTTTTCCCCATAGAAATGCATTGGCCAGTGCTGATTGGCCAGAGTACGGAACTCGACCAATCAGCGCTGGCTCTGCTGGAGGAGGCGGAGTCTAAGATCGCTCCACACCAGTCTCCATTCAGGTCCGACCTTAGACTCCGCCTCCTCCGGCAGAGCCAGCGCTGATTGGCCGAAGGCTGGCCAATGCATTCCTATGCGAATGCAGAGACTTAGCAGTGCTGAGTCAGTTTTGCTCAACTACACATCTGATGCACACTCGGCACTGCTACATCAGATGTAGCAATCTGATGTAGCAGAGCCGAGGGTGCACTAGAACCCCTGTGCAAACTCAGTTCACGCTAATAGAATGCATTGGCCAGCGCTGATTGGCCAATGCATTCTATTAGCCCGATGAAGTAGAGCTGAATGTGTGTGCTAAGCACACACATTCAGCTCTACTTCATCGGGCTAATAGAATGCATTGGCCAGCGCTGATTGGCCAGAGTACGGAACTCGACCAATCAGCGCTGGCTCTGCTGGAGGAGGCGGAGTCTAAGATCGCTCCACACCAGTCTCCATTCAGGTCCGACCTTAGACTCCGCCTCCTCCAGCAGAGCCAGCGCTGATTGGCCGAATTCCGTACTCTGGCCAATCAGCACTGGCTAATGCATTGTATTGGCGTGATGAAGCAGTGCTGAATGTGTGTGCTTAGCTTAGCTCTACTTCATCGGGCTAATAGAATGCATTGGCCAATCAGCGCTGGCCAATGCATTCTATTAGCTTGATGAAGCAGAGTGTGCACAAGGGTTCAAGTGCACCCTCGGCTCTGATGTAGCAGAGCCGAGGGTGCACAAGGGTTCAAGCGCACCCTCGGCTCTGATGTAGCAGAGCCGAGGCTGCACAAGGGTTCAAGTGCACCCTCGGCTCTGCTACATCAGAGCCGAGGGTGCGCTTGAACCCTTGTGCAGCCTCGGCTCTGCTACATCAGAGCCGAGGGTGCGCTTGAACCCTTGTGCACACTCTGCTTCATCAAGCTAATAGAATGCATTGGCCAGCGCTGATTGGCCAATGCATTCTATTAGCCCGATGAAGTAGAGCTGAATGTGTGTGCTAAGCACACACATTCAGCACTGCTTCATCACGCCAATACAATGCATTAGCCAGTGCTGATTGGCCAGAGTACGGAATTCGGCCAATCAGCGCTGGCTCTGCTGGAGGAGGCGGAGTCTAAGGTCGGACCTGAATGGAGACTGGTGTGGAGCGATCTTAGACTCCGCCTCCTCCAGCAGAGCCAGCGCTGATTGGTCGAGTTCCGTACTCTGGCCAATCAGCGCTGGCCAATGCATCCCTATGGGAAAAAGTTTATCTCACAAAAATCACAATTACACACCCGATAGAGCCCCAAAAAGTTATTTTTAATAACATTCCCCCCTAAATAAAGGTTATCCCTAGCTATCCCTGCCTGTACAGCTATCCCTGTCTCATAGTCACAAAGTTCACATTCTCATATGACCCGGATTTGAAATCCACTATTCGTCTAAAATGGAGGTCACCTGATTTCGGCAGCCAATGA
Organism: Leptodactylus fuscus; assembly: GCF_031893055.1. Lineage (NCBI taxonomy): Eukaryota > Metazoa > Chordata > Amphibia > Anura > Leptodactylidae > Leptodactylus > Leptodactylus fuscus. Next base: position 293,205,570 of record NC_134265.1, read on the forward strand.
CTTTTTCCAATTTTTTTCAATGCCCCCGGTGTCGTAGTTCCTGTCCCACCTCCCCTAAACTGTTATTGGTGCAAAAAAGGCGCCAGGGAAGGTGGGAGGGGAATCGAATTTTGGCGCACTTTACCACGCGGTGTTCGATTCGATTCGAACATAGCGAACACCCTGATATCCGATCGAACATGTGTTCGATAGAACACTGTTCGCTCATCTCTATTTATTATTTAAAAGGAATCTGTTGTTGGAAAATTCCATAGCAAACCAGCCCCAGTACTTTTTAGTGCCCCCTCTCATGAATATAACTATGTCTGTTTCCTATTGTGAGGCTGCAGTCCTGGATATCTCAGGCTGATTGAAGAACTGACATCTGTATGCATCAGGAGGATCAGACTCAAAGTAGGAAACAAACAAGAGGCTGTCAATCAAAGGTACTGGGTGGTGTTGGGTGGACTTTTTACTCCAGGCCCAAAGAGACCATCTAATGGCCCCACTTTCCTTTTTTTAAATGCAGTAGCGTTAACAAACCATTAAAATACCCAATTAATCCTCCTTGCAGTTTACTCTTGCATCCAGAATTGTCTCTCTGATGCTTCTTTCTCCTCGTCTATTGTATATAGTACTGGTAGATACAGTATCACACATTCAAAGACATGACCGTAGAAACTAGCTAGGAGTAGGAAGCATGGAAGAAAAGAGCTGGACTGTTGTACAAAAAAAAAATAATTAAAAATTATGGTGAAAAATTTTACTGCATAAAAGGATATAATAGTATGTTCATTGTTTTTTCTTTGAAAACGTATTTGCACTTTTATTTTGTGTTAATTTGCTCAATTATTTTCTCATCAAATATTAATTTGTAATTTTAAAGGTATAATTGTATTTATTGAATTCATTAAAAGGAAAGCTTTTCGGGAGGGGGTTAATTGTAACCAATATTAGAACAATGGTGGTCTGACACTTGGCACCCACCAAATAAATCAGCTGTTTGACAATCAGAACTAGTGTCCAGAGCTGGAAGCAGCTACACTAGCTAGTGGCGATGTTGGAGTACTGCAGCTTGCTCTCATCCATAGAAATGCCATCATTTCCCTTTAAACAAAAGGAGATAATTAAGGTGGAATACAATGGTTAGAGATGAGCGAGTACTACTAGCTGTTCGAAGTTAAGATTCGATACAGAACCAGCGTTGATTGGCAGAATGCTATACATTGCCAATCAATGCTGGTTTTTCTCTTACCTTTAGAAGTCTTCTCCCTGCGCAGCGTCCCCGCAGCGGCTTCCGGCCCTGAATTCACTCTGCCAGGCATCGGGCCTGGACAGAGCCGACTGCGCATGTCCGCTCGCTTGTAGTGCGGGCATGCGCAGTCGGCTCTGCCCAGGCCCGATGCCTGGCAGAGTAAATTCAAGGCCGGAAGAGGACGTGGCGACGCTGCGCAGGGAGAAGAATCCAGCCCGACCCTCACTCATGGACTTGGTAAGTAGAATTTGATCGAATGTTGCGTACCCCTGAAACGAGCATTTCCACACCGTTCAAACAGTCGAAGAGTGTGCGCCTGTTCGAATCGGATTTCGAACCCCGAACATTTTAGTGTTTGCTCATCTCTAATAATGGTGTCTTCTTCCAGAAAACACACTTCTTAAAAGGAATCTGTTATTAGAACCCAGCATGTCAACACAGCCGTGAGGTTAGGGATAGGTTAGGGTCACCTGAACCAAACTGTGTTTTCCTCTTGTAAATCATTGTCTCTGTTGGCACAATACTGGTGTTCTTGCCAATATGTAAATGAGCTCTCTAGAGCAATGAGTATATTGTCGCTTACATCTTTGGAGCAACAACAGCGCCATTGTTGCTTCAAAGAGGTCATTTGTATATTGACAAAAACAACAATATCTCAGCAACAGAGGCATCGAATCACAAGGGGAAAACACCATTCTAAGTGGATTGATGGATTGATTTATTGAGCTCTGGTGTAACAATATCCTTTTTCTTTTTTTAGTATAGGTTCACCTGTAATGCCAAAATATTTAATATTGCAGATGGTGAGCCGCAAAAAGTGGAGAGTAATTGCTTCCATTAAATTACTTTCACATACCCAGTATTTAATCAATGTTTTGAATCAGTATTTGGAGCCAAAAACAGAAGTAGGACCTGCAGAGAAAAACTTTAATGTAAAGATTTGCACCTCTTTATTGTGTTGGACCCAATCCTGGTTTTTGTCTTAGAAATACTGATCAATAGTGACTATATGAACATAGCCTTAAACAGGGCTTGAATGTATTTACCTAGACACAATTTTGGATCCAGAGGTGACAGACATTCTTATATGTATGAAACATAGGGATATGCAAACACGCCATCGTTACAGAGGGCGGGAGTGGGGCATTGGGGCTGTCAGAGGATTGAACAGATGAATTTACAGTCATTTTATTATTTTATCAAAATTGCTGGAGATGGCCAACGTTGTGAAAATCACAGAAAACCCTTTAAGCTCCTGTTTATTATACTTATTATTTTTATTGTTATTTGTGGTAACATTTTTGTGATTATCATAAATTAAAAACCCTTAACTTAATAGCTCTAAAATAAAAAAATATTAATAATGTTGATATACCATTGCCAAATCATATGTCGTTTATTCCCAAGAAAGGTATAAGGAGTAATCAGAGAGAAGACTATAGACAGATATTATTGGTAATATTGTGATTCTTTTCTAATGTTTTAGTAGCAACATTTAGGAAAGTAAAAGAAAAAAAAATGAAAATGGCAAACAAAATGGACTTTACTGCTACCAGACAAACATTAAAGAGTTATTTCCATCTCAAGTATCCTTTCTATATTGCTAGCTTCCCTAAATACATTGCTTTAGCAATGCTTCTTGATTTGCCTGATATGTGAAATTATTCCTCCCAATGTTTACACACATTGTCAAGGCACCCGGCCTGTTATTTGATCTTAGGTCAGATGACTTGAGACTCCCTCACTGCTCCCTGGAGCTGTTATTTACTTCTCTTCCATCCATGTAATCACTATCAGCTAATTGCAGTTTTCTGATAAAGGCTCACATATGGTCTGTTATTCATCTATATACAGTAAACACAAAGATAACATTGAGTACCTGCAAGTCTGTTGTCAGTATAAAGCATGTAAGTGTTCTCCAACCTTGTGTAATGTAATACGCATTTACTGTACTTATTTGATCTGCAATATAAAAGATTTCTAGTAATCAAAATAAATATTCTCTCTATTTAACTTAGGGAAAGTAAGTGCTTAATAGCTTTACATTCAGACAACATTGTTGTAGTCAAAAAGAGCAATACTGTTTTTGAAGTATATTAAAAATAATTTAGTTGACTGTTCAAGAGTCTTCCTTTATAAGTTTAACAAACAGAAATCACAGCTTTTAGCCTTTAATATTCCAGCCCAAGTGCAGATACAACTGAAAATGGAATGGGTTTGGGTATTTCAGATCACTAAAGTAAAGGTAGAAGATTCCACGTACAGGGTAAATACGGGTTATAGCTAAGGGAAAGGGGGCAGGAGTGCAGAATTAGATAGCATAGAGGAGGGACTCAAGATAACTACTTATGTTTTATCTGTCATGTGTGGGCCTTCTCCAACCTAAACTATCTTGCTCTTCATATTCTGCCAGAGCTTGTGCTTGTGAAAGATACCATAGTAGTGGGAAAGAGTGTAGGAGTCTGTAAAAATAGGGGGTACAATGCAGGAAGCCGTAAGACCTGCTCTCTGCTCGTGGCTCCAAATGAGCATATAGGTATATAAAAAGATCTTCGGCAACACTTGGCTGTGGGAGAATAGAAGATTACCATGAGTTACTTTTCTAACTATTCAACCAGTATTAATCTTTTTGAAGCAGTGGCAAAAATGTCATGGTGGCTCAGTGGTTAGCTCTGTTGCCTTGCAGTTCTGGGATCCTGGATTCAAGTGTGACAGGGCAACATATGGAGTTTGTATGCTCTCACGGTGCTGGCATGGGTTTCCTCTGTGGATTACCCTAGTTTTATTCCACATGCCAAAAATATACTGATGCCTTCTCATACCCCAACTGACCCTTGTGGAGTTGTGTATGGCAGCCAGTAACTAACCCTACTCCACAATGCTCCCTGAGTCCTTTGTGTGAGAAAAGCACATTCCAACTGCATGTCATTGTCATAACAAAAATGTCATTGCATAATACTAAGCATGGATAATATGAATAGAATACAATGTACCTGGGGCATGTTGCATCCAAAAATCAATTGAGAATCTATGTGTATGTACTAAAGTAAAAAAAAAAAAAAAAAAAAAAAAAAAAAAAGATCTGCATATTGCTAATTCATTAAGGAGACATTTTCAGTTCAGAGGAAGATTTGATGAGTGGAAAGATCATTCTGCTATGGTTGGAGCTACAGTACATGCATCATAATCAAGCGGATTTTCAGCTTGAGGATCACATCATTTTTTTCGTTTTTGCCTTCCTGTAGCCTGTAAGATACAACATTTCAATTTTAGTTTTACTGTTCAATTTGAGACTTTGTTTTTATAGGATGTGCTTAAGATTTCATGGGCATAATTTTAGGATGTAAATAAGTCAGTGTTAAATATTTAGGAATTTTTCATAATAGCAAAATTTATGATAAAGTATTTACACTACTTTATAAAAATCTTTTATCTAAGGGGGTGTTCACACTACCATCACTCTCCGACGGCAGGGGACGGCTTGCCGGAAGTTAGCTTTAAAACCATTAATTTGAATGTTTTTTTAAAGGTAACCACCGGTATCTGTATGCGGCCTCTCCACCTGGAAACCATTTTTATTTGCACGGACACAAAGTTGTACATGCAGGACTTTGTGTGCGTGCAAAAACACGGTTTCCAGGTGGAGAGGCTTCATATGGACACCGATGGTTACCTTTAAAGACCCATTCAAATGAATAGGTTTTAAAGCTGACCGCCGCAGTAGAGTAAATGCCCCCTAATTATCAATGCTTTAATCACCTGTTGCTAGGATGATAAAGCTGAATATGTGTATTCATTAACATGGCAAGCATGGATTCTGCACAACTTGGAATCTAAATTTAGGTGTTTTATATCTTAGTCTTTGCTTAGGAGAGACTTTTAGGCTAAGGCCTGCATTGCAGAAACCCAGCTTTTTTTTTGTTGCAGATTTTGTAGTGGTTTTTGAGCCAAAGCCAGGAGTGGATTGAGCAGAAGGTAGAAGTACAAGCATTTCCTATATATTTCCCATTCCTTTTCTAACCATTTTTGGATTTTGCTAAAAAAAAACCAAACAACAAAATCTGCAACAAAGAAGCTATATTTCCGCAACATGGGGCCTTAGCCTTAGTCACAATTATGTATACTATGCGTCTTTTACAATATGTTACAAATATGTTACACTTTGATGTAAAATGTCATGCAAAGTAGGTGTCCATGATGAACACAGTGTCCCAGAAGTCTGCTTTCAGAAGATATATTGGAGTGAAGGTATAATATGACTTATTTTACCATTCAGTTAATTTGTGTTTGTTAAGTGTTATCATTATCCTAGCAGAAAGGGGTTAAAACTTGAATAAGTTTAAGTAAAAAGTAAAAAAATATAATTTTCTGGTTCTATTTTACAAAATAAATTATTGCAGCTGCAGAAAAAGATATGGTTTTTCTTAGAAGAGTCTTAGAATCTCAAGGTTCTTGGTTTACGGGAAGTGTAAAGATATCACACCAAAATTCTGTAAAAGCTCCTAGATAAAAGTGTTACAAAATAAAATAAGCCATTATAAAATTATTATAAAAATGTTGTGAAAATGGCATGTTCTTTTTGCCAAGTATTTAAAAATGCTAAAAAGAAAGTGTATGTGAAATATGTGAAAAGCTTAGCAGAAGAATTGGTCTTGTTATGAAATGATGCTCGAATTCAATTTATGGTCTTGCTGTCAACTACCACCTTCACTTTCTCATTTCTCAATGCCATAATATGTGTTACCTCTTCTGTCCCTTGAATCAAGTTAGAAAGTAGTTCACATGACTTGTTTCTATACTTGTTGTCTTGTCTTGACATATAACACCTTTCAAGTGATGCACAAACAAAGCTGTGCATTCTATCATCCTATTCTTCTTATCTACCATGGAATGCACATACAATTTAAAGAAACTTCTTTATAAAGTTCACTTTATTTAATATTTTTGAGCTTCTTTCCTAATATGTATTGGGTAGGTTATAATCTTACCCTCAGTACTGCCTTCTCTGCCACTACATATTCGGTTGATATCTACATGCCTATCTGTTCACAAATAGAGATGAGCGAACACTAAAATGTTCGAGGTTCGAAATTCGATTCGAACAGCCGCTCACTGTTCGAGTGTTCGAATGGGTTTTGAACCCCATTATAGTCTATGGGGAACATATACTCGTTAAGGGGGAAACCCAAATCCGTCTCAGGAGGGTCACCAAGTCCACTATGACACCCCAGGAAATGATACCAACACCCTGGAATGACACTGGGACAGCAGGGGAAGCATGTCTGGGGGCATAAAAGTCACTTTATTTCATGGAAATCCCTGTCAGTTTGCGATTTTCGCAAGCTAACTTTTCCCCATAGAAATGCATTGGCCAGTGCTGATTGGCCAGAGTAGGAATTCGACCAATCAGCGCTGGCTCTGCTGGAGGAGGCGGAGTCTAAGATCGCTCCACACCTGTCTCCATTCAGGTCCGACCTTAGACTCCGCCTCCTCCGGCAGAGCCAGCGCTGATTGGCCGAAGGCTGGCCAATGCATTCCTATGCGAATGCAGAGACTTAGCAGTGCTGAGCCAGTTCTGCTCAACTACACATCTGATGCACACTCAGCTCTGCTACATCAGATGATGTACATCTGATGTAGCAGAGCCGAGGGTGCACTAGAACCCCTGTGCAAACTCAGCTCATGCTAATAGAATGCATTGGCCAGCGCTGATTGGCCAATGCATTCTATTAGCCCGATGAAGTAGAGCTCTACTTCATCGGGCTAATAGAATGCATTGGCCAATCAGCGCTGGCCAATGCATTCTATTAGCGTGAGCTGAGTTTGCACAGGGGTTGTAGTGCACCCTCGGCTCTGCTACATCAGATGTACATCATCTGATGTAGCAGAGCTGAGTGTGCATCAGATGTGTAGTTGAGCAGAACTGGCTCAGCACTGCTAAGTCTCTGCATTCGCATAGGAATGCATTGGCCAGCCTTCGGCCAATCAGCGCTGGCTCTGCCGGAGGAGGCGGAGTCTAAGGTCGGACCTGAATGGAGACTGGTGTGGAGCGATCTTAGACTCCGCCTCCTCCAGCAGAGCCAGCGCTGATTGGTCGAGTTCCGTACTCTGGCCAATCAGCGCTGGCCAATGCATTCCTATTGGAAAAAGTTTTTGTCACAAAAATCACAATTACACACCCGATAGAGCCCCAAAAAGTTATTTTTAATATCATTCCTACCTAAATAAAGGTTATCCCTAGCTATCCCTGCCTGTACAGCTATCCCTGTCTCTTAGTCACAAAGTTCACATTCTCATATGACCCGGATTTGAAATCCACTATTCGTCTAAAATGGAGGTCACCTGATTTCGGCAGCCAATGACTTTTCCGATTTTTTTCGATGCCTCCGGTGTCGTAGTTCCTGTCCCACCTCCCCTGCGCTGTTATTGGTGCAAAAAAAGCGCCAGGGAAGGTGGGAGGGGAATCAAATTGTTTTTTGAGTTTGCCACGTGATGTTCGATTCGAATCGAACACATCGAACAGCCTGATATCCGATCGAACATGTGTTCGATAGAACACTGTTCGCTCATCTCTATTCACAAACTACATTCATTCACTATCCATTCTTTAAAGGGGTATTCCCAAGTGGCCTGGTCACAGACTTGCAGGCTGCAAACTCGGTTCACTTCCTGGTTTTCTCTGTAAATTGGTGGGTGGGGTTTCACTTGCTGTGTCAAAAAAAGCTCAGAAATACAAGCTGCTCTGAGAACTCAGCTCCCCCTCCCCTCCTGAGAGCAGGGAGCTACGTCACTTGTCCCAGGCGGAGAGATAAGCAGCTCAGAAATACAAGCACGGAACACTCAGCTCCCCCTCCCCTCCTGGGAACAGGGAGCTACATCACTTGTCCTGGGCAGAGAAATAGGATCATCCCCAGGTCCGTGATCATGGAAACACAGTGTAAACAATGAAGTGAATAAATTAAGATAACAGCCATACATACTTACCTTTTTTTCTTGCAAGATGTGGTGCCAAGCTTCTTCTGATGAGGTGCAAGGCTGTGTGAACTTCTTTTAATGTCCATCCACCCATGTTGTCTTCTGCTATATGATACCATTTCCAATACCATAGTACAGGTTGACATGGCAGCTGGGATGACAATAGAAGAGGTGACCAGCCATGCATGCATCACAAAAATCTGGGGGCTACATCATGAAAGAAGAAGAGATACGTATGAAATTAAGTATGTAACTTCTTGTGGAGAGGGGTGGGGAGGGGAGAATTATTACCTTCTTGTGGAGAGACTATTATATGAGGGGAGATAATTAAGGTACTATAAGCTATGATAACACTAGTCCATGAGGGGGTAATTAAGACACTATTACCTATGGGGAGGACTATTACCTGTAAGGGGGATAACTAGGACACTATTACCTATGCAGGCACTATAACCTATGGGGGCACTATTACCTGTGGGGGCACTATTACCTATGGGGAGGACTATTAATTGTAAGGGGGATAATTATGACTTGATTACCTATATGTGGGGGTCACTATTATCTATGGTGGGATAATTACCTAAGAGGGGGGCTATTACCTGTATCGGGGGAAAATTAGGACACTATTAACTATGACAATTACTTATGGTTGAATTCATTGGACTGTAAATGTAACTGGCATACAGATGCTGAATTTGTAATGGTCCTTTGAAGACAACCATAAGGCTGATGTTGACCTTGACGACAATGAGTTTGACACCCCTACTGTAGATCATGATATCATGGGATTGAAATCTGTGACAGCATTAGTGTTTGTTGCTCCCCATACTCTGTGGAGAATATTCTACTATACTCGAATAGAATAATTCCTTTCTTCTATGAGATCACCTCCTAACCCTTGACCTGGCCAACCCAGCTTTTCTTGGGTTTGTAGATCTTTCTTTCAAAGATATGTTTTGTAATGTTGGACTTTTAAACTTATCGAGTGTCTTAACACCTTTTCTGTTATATTTTCCAGCTCTCCTTTATTTCAGAGAGAGAGCGAGAAAGAGAGAGAGGGAGAGAGAGCATCAAGGGTTAAGATAGTAAAGCCTTTCAAGAGTCCATTTTACTGTGCATCCTCATGGCACTTTATGATACACCCTTATCTGGGCAAAATATAAAGGCAAATGAAAAAAAAAAACGGGAAAAGGTAGAGCACTACATAAACTGTAACAACTACTGTACAGAATGTTGAGATAAAATGGTTCAATTTATTGCTCCCAAGGACATATGAGGCAGCTGCACGTTTTGACACTGGGCGGGTGTCTTCATCAGGCCAAGCATGAAGTATTCAGCAGCAGCCTTAGAACCAAATACCTGGTGCTTCATGAGTCACTTAGGTCAGCCTGGTACTGTGGTCACGTAGGTTTGCATCCATGTAGAGGGGACACAAAGCTGACAACAGTTGAAAAAGATGGCTGATTGCGCATGGTTACTGCATCTATCTAAGTCTGTGCTTACAAGCATTCTCTCAGCAAACTATGAATTCTACATGTAAAAAAATTTGTGCTGACAATAAATGCTTCTGACAACCAATTTTACTCAACAATGTACATACATATGATAAAGTCCCTGTCTCTTTGGGCAGAAAGTACGCAAAGGAAAACACAATGAAAAATGCTGCAGAAAACAATTATTTTTTGCTTTGTTTTGCTATGTGGGTCCTTAGTAGGGTCAAGCCACTCTTGAGATTTCACGGTCGATTTGAAAATCCGATCTCTGATCATTTTCCAGCCGATCCCAATCGTGAAATTTGCTTGATCGCTGATCAAGATCTGATCTTTCCTGATCCCAATCACTCAACCCTAGTCAATGCTTCTCTAAGGGAAAAGTCACTTTTAGGGTTGAGCCGATCTTGAAATTTCAAAATCTGATTTTCGATAATTTCCCAGCCGATCCCGATTGTGAAATTTGCTTGATTAGTCCTTAGCCTAAATGGGCTTTAATTCCACATAGTGAATAATTCAAAAATATTTGATTATAGTTATATGATTTATTATCCGATGCTATTAATTGAACCGATGACCTTGGCAATTGAATGAACTAGGTAAGAGAGCAAAAAAATCTAAAATGACAATTTTGTTGCATCAAATTCTCTGTTATGTTAACAAATCTGTGATGGCCAAATAACACTTTATTTCTTGGCAAGAAAGATGGTTGTAACGTCAAGAAAATTCCACTATTGCAAACCACATGCTTCAAGAGATGAATTTTCTGAGCTGTATTATTTAGAAATGACTTCTTTGCAAATATTAAACCTGACGAAATAACGAAAATTGCTTTGATTGTTTTAGAGTAGTTTAAACAAGTCCCATGAATTTCTTTTCCTTATTGTGATATACTCCAGTAACCTCACATTTCTATGTTCTGCAAACATCAGAAACCTGATCTGTTCTAGATTAGAGCATTTATATAAATTAGAGCCACTATAATAATTGGAAGGCATTTCTGTTGCAGCAGGCCAAAACCTTTTCATTTTCAGGCTGAAGCAGTTTGAAAAACATTAGAAATGTTGCAATTATTTTTAATTGCTGTGTTCAGGATAGAGCAATTTAAAATTACCAGAGCTTCAATTTTTAGCACTTTAATTTGGAACTGAATCAAGCAATTTTTAGTCATGGCAGTTTAAGATATATTAAGCCAATTTTCAAATGTGGCATTTAGAGAAAATCAAATCAAATCTAACTTATGTTAAAAGCAGAGAAGGTCATGTCAACAACATTGCCAGAAAGATAACATTAAAGAGCATAAAAGACACGGAGAGCAGAAAGCTACAATTAACACTTGTGTGTTTTGTTGCATAATCTTGAAAAGGGTAAATAGCGGCATTACTATGTTTAAGTGCAAGGTGACAAGACACTTTTTATTTTTTTTTTAATTTAGAATTTTTCCAATGTCGGAAAAAAAATAATCTATTCGATGGGATGTTATTTTAAATCTGACTCTTTAAACCTTGCTAGAGACATTCTGAACATGCTGATATGGTGGTGTAGAGCCAGAAACAAACTCCAATTGCAAATGATCTTTTAAAAATCAAGAGGATCATTATTAAGCATGATGAGCAATGTAGATGGAAGGCGACTGCCAAAAGCTTCTAATAGGTTGTTTAACAGGAAGTCATTTGGCTGCCTAAGACGCTGTAGTGGCACGGCCAGAATTTATTGCAATTTTCATCCACATGTATAATCGAATTGAACAATAACCATGCCACCGAGTGTTAATATTCGCTTGTGCATGCTGGCTTTATAACAAAGAAATGTGATTTGTATGTTAATATCTTAATATTAAACAGGAGTACACGGGTAAAAAAAAAAATAAGGGAAAACTTAATCCACGTTGGATCTGGATGAATTAAATATTAAAGCTGAAAACCTTGACTGATATAAATTGGGTATAATTCGTTGAGAACAAAATAACATGTCAATGAAAGCCAAAATCATCAACCAATTTAGATTTGGATTCGAAAATCACCCCAAAAAAATCAAATTAAAAAGTTGACATTGTAGGCAGATCCAATTTACTGCAACTCATAATGTGACCTAGTAGAGTTTGCCACCCAAATGTCTGTATACACCCCTGAGACTACCTAGGCATGCTCCTGGTGAGACAGCAGATGGTGTACTGGGAGACCTTCTTGCTATCAATTAGCTCCTCAAGAGTCTGTGGCAATAAATGGGAGAGGATACTCTGATTCATAATCAGTACCATCATTGCCTTTGTCTTTCAGGAGCTACCTTCACATTTAGGTTACATAAGACAGGGTATTGTCCTGCACTAGAAGGAACCTATGTCCCACTACAACTGTGTTTGGTCTGGCAATGACTCTGAGAATTTCATCCCGGTACCTAACAGCAGTCAGGATACTGTTGGCTATCACATGGAAGTTTGGGTGACCCATGGAGGATATGCCTCATCAGACAATTACTGATCCACCACCTAACCTGTCATGGTGGATAATGCAGCATAACATTCCCAGTGGCACCTCTCTTTCACATCTGTTACATGTGCTCCTGCACACATCTGTGAAGAGAATAGGATATCAATAGGGTACATGTCAATTTTGATGTTTTCTCATTAATAGCAATGATACTAGGCTAGCACAGATCCCATTACAGGACATTGCACTCTCATGCCATTACCATGGAGTCTGTTTCTGAGAGTTTGTCTTGAAACCTGCATAGTAATGGCCATCTGGAAGTAATTTTTAGGGCTGTGACACTGCCCCTCCTGTTCTTCCTCATACAAAGGAGAAGATACTAGTCCTGGTACTGGGTTGTGCCCTTCTATAGCCCTCTCTTGGATTGTTACTATACCATTAAATAATTCGGAATTTATGTAAATCTGTTCCTGTTCAAAAGAATTGACCCCCAGAAGGTTGTATATAAATTAGCCCCATATAATTATCACACAACAATGGTGCAGTTCTCCATTAGGAAAATTCTGCATCTGTTTGTGGGATTTCGACAACTTCCTCTGTCTTCACCTCTACATTTCAACCCGCACAGACTGAAAATAGCAAGTTAAAGGTCTACACCTAAGAATTACTCAAGACTCAGCAATTCATAAGTCTCTTCTTATAAATAAAACCATGAGAGTCCAACTTCACAAGTTGTTTGAGGACATTTCTCATGCGTTATTGATGATGCTGGTATCAGTGTCACTCTTCAATTATCTGCATCTGTATTAACATGTAGACTACAGATTTTCATTGTATTCATAATAGTGAATATTCATAGATATTAACCTCTTCCAGACCACCCATAGAATATATACATCCAGGCGGTCCCTCACTTGTTCCGCTATCATGTTGTACAGCTCATTGTACAGTATCTTTCACATCAGTCATAAGTTGTTTTATCACTAAACTTAAAGATCATAAGAAGTCATATAATCAAGTTCATTGTCTTTAATACTAAATTCTTTAAGGTTTTTGGTTGTATCCATGTAGATAAAGATGCGACTGCTCTAATGAATCAAGACGCCAATCTGTCTCTCTTCCTTTATGCATAGATTATCCATCTATAGCAATCATAATGTTATTAGCCCTGTAAAATGGATTTAATTTACCTTGTAGATGAAAAATCATATGTAGTCCAATGGATCACCTCCTAAACAATATTCTAAATGTGGCTTTTGCCTCCATTGATGCCAGCTGTCTCATTAGTTCAGAGGAACGATCCTCCCTGCTCTGCCTACTCTGGAGTGCGAGAATCCACTTTTGCCTTTGTCCAGGAGACGCATTTTCAGGAGGGTGCGGCACTCCACTTTTTCATTTCGTAAGTACCCTGATGCGTACCTTAGTTGCTATTCTGAGTCCAAGCCCGTTAGTCCATCGATTTCTACTTGCTTCTGGTCTCCCCTCCTCCAGATCATCGCCCCTCCGTCTCAGTCTAGGGGGAGTCGGTCTTGAACCTTTCACTGACTTGCCAAGTATCAGGACTCTAATTCACTCATAAAATCTCTATAGCCAGTGAGTACCAGGAGGCGGGCTACAAAATCTTGATATGGTATCGTGTATCGGCGTAATTGCATAGGGTTTTTCCTCCTCTGCTATTTGTTGGTGCTGTGGTCCGGGGGAGGGAACTCTTTTGCATATTTTCTGGGAGTGCACTAGGATTCCTGACTACTGGGAGGGTGTTCATAGGGTGGTTAGCCAAGTTTTTCAGATTTCTCTCCTATGCTCACCAGCTCTTTTCATGCTTCACCTTTCAGACCTCTCTCTCCATATGTACCGTGATTCATCCCTTGGACTTCGTGTCTTCTCTTTCAGGTTACCCGAACGTACAGAGATCTGTTTAGCTGTTTTATCTTTGCTGTTGGCAGGTCAGTGGATGGAGCTCGGGGTGGCCCCCCCCCACACCTTTTTTTTTCTTCCCTTTTTCCTTCCATCCCTTTTGACTCTAGGTGTGTTGTTTTAGATATTTGACTTCTATTGTCTTGTTTTGTCCGTTTGGACATGTGTATATGTATGACTTTGTTTCATAGTTCCAGATTCTACGGTCCTGCTATGTTATGGTCTTGCTTTTTGTTTTGCATTCTTGTAAATTGTTTATAACTAACGAATTTATATAAAAAAAAGAAAGAAAAATATTACGTAACCCAATGGATCACCTCCTAAACAATATTCTAAATGTGGCTCCTGGCTTCAGCCTGGTAGGACTTTTAGCAGTTTCACTTTTTTAAGATTGTATTTTTTCCATCTTCCATCTGCCATTTCACAATTTGTAAACTGTTCTTCCCAGAGAGTGACGGTGCCAAGAATAAACAATGAACATCAAATAGTAGTTGAGATAAAAAGAAGCTGTGTTGGCATAGTGATGAGAAATAGTCTTTCATCATGTTATCATGACTAGGAAATATTCTATTATAAATCACCACCATTGCTACTGTACACATGAACAGATGAGGCTCGGGAATTCATTTAACATACTGATGGCTGGAATATTTTACACATATTTCACTCTATTGATTAGAAACACATTGTTTCATATTTTATTGCACCCTTTCCTTTGTAAACCATTATAGTTACTAAAGAGGTGAATGTTTCCTTTCATATCTTTGGAATCGCAATATTTCTATAGTCATAACGCAATTTAAAATAATACATAAGCATGTTCTTATGTGAAGGGAGAGGCCATGGTACAAAAGGGGAAGGAGGTTAGCTGTGACTCATCTCTTGTAGATTTTCCTTGCCTTATATACACAGTGTGTATATATATATATATATATATATATATATATATATATATATAATATAATTTAATTCAAAGCTGATAAATAGTTTGCTGTATTGGGAAAGACAATTATGATATTATTAACCTATAAATTATCAAACATATTATCTTAGTCAATTACTAGCATATTGGAAATTTTCTAAGTGCAAATCCTATAAATGAATTGACCAAGCAAAGTATGAGAAAATAAGCATAAGAAATACAAGTATAGATTTCTTGAAACCATGGCTACGGTGGCTCAGTGGTTAGCTCTGCAGCCTTGCAGTGCTGGAGTCCTGGGTTTGAATCCCACCAGGGAAAACATCTGCAAGGAGTTTGTATGTTCTCCCTGTGTCTGCGTGGATTTCTTCCCATTCTACAAAGACATACTGATAGGGGAAAAGAAAAAAAAAAAAAGATTTCCATTCCATGACATAAATACAGACATATGCCAGTTATTTTATATATTATTGGGAATATTTAAAGTCTAAACCTTTGAACCACTTGTGATTTTCTTTAAGCATTTGTGATGTTAATAAATGTTGTAATATACTTTATTAACAATTTTTGGCTTCTTTCTGTGAAATCCTTTTTTTTTTTTTTAAATGTAGATTGTGAGCCCCACATAGAGCTCACAATGTACATTTTTTCTTTTTCTCCTATCAGTATGTTTTTGGAATATGGGATGGAAATCCCTTGGCGGGATTTGAACACCAGGACTCCAGCGCTGCATTGCTAACCACTGAGCCACCGTGTGGCCCCTTCTTTCTGTGAAATCCTGTGCTTCTTTACTGTTTTCTTTGCTTCTCTCTAGTTAGCTGAATCGGTAGACCACTTCTCACTGGAGTACAGGTGGGCCAGCTCTTGTATAACGCAGGGAAGCTGAGGCTGTCGCAGAGGTCACGTCAAACAGATCTTAGGCATTATAAACTATAGATCAATGCTTCTGCAACATGAAACATAAGATTCTCAGCTTTCATTTTACATAAAAAACATACTTCTATGTATATTGTTTCCAGATACATCAGCACATTTAGGACAGGTAAATTTATATGCAGTGACAGCTACTTCCAGTCCCAACTGGGTGACATCTTTGGAAATAATAGGTAGAACGTGGAGTTATATGAAAGATTACAATTCTATCTTTTATGTAATGCCAAAAAAAATCTGCATTTTATAATCCTGAATATATAACTTTTTAAAATGACCTCCAGTTTTAGCTTCACTTTCTGCCTCCATTATACAAGGTGTCCCACTCGGGAGTAAAACTTTAAAAATGTGAATTACTCTGCAAGGCTGCATGTATCATCATGCAACAAGATTCAAAATATTCCTTATTTAATGAAGAATTGATTCTGTGTCATAAAGAGGCAGGCACTATTGCTGGAGCTACTTCAGTGGCCCGGAGTGGTGAATGCAACCATCCAGTATACCGTATCACAAAGAGTGTTCATTGTGAAGACCTACTGGATCGCCAGGTCAGCAAAACAGTGTCAGAGGGAATATTTAAAGAAATTTGGAGGGAGAAACCTACCTACCTTCAAAACCATCACAAAATTGGCCAAAAAGTTGGAAGTGATGGGAAGTATGGTTGATCACCATTCTGAAGGATGACCTCCAGATGTCGGATGAGATTGTGCAAGATGTTACGGACTGTTTGAAAAATTCCCCAACAAAGTCATTACGCTGGTTATCTCAAGAAACCGGGTACTCGAAGTCGACCTGTCAACGAGCCGCCAAGAAAAGGAAAATCAAGCCATACCGCGTCACATCTGTTCATGAGTTGAAAGCGCCAGGTCATCAGAAACGCATTACATATTGTCAATGGTTCGTTCAATTTTTTTCCCTAAATGCAATATAGCTACACATCACTTGGTTCACTGATGAAGCATGGTTTCATCTCTCTGGTTACATAAACTCACAAAACACATGTATATGGGCCTTGAAAAGTCCCCATGGCTTGCATGAGGCTCCCTTAGAAGATCAGAGCGTGGTGTGCGATTTCTTGTTCTCAGCTCATTGGTCCAATTTTCTTTGAAAAGACTGTGAACACCAACCAATACTTTTCCATATTTCATGAATTTGTGATTAAACTGGAAAACTACGAACTTCAAGAAGGTTACTTCCAACAAGACGGGGCAATGTGCCACACCTCTCATGCCAGTATGGAAGAGATTCCATCATTTTTTGGAGACAGGGAGATTTAGAAAGGTTTGTGGCCACCTCAATTGCCCAATATAACTTCCCCAGATACTTTTCTATGGGCATACTTAAATGACAAGGTTTATGCAAGCAAACCCAGGACCATTGCTGCCATCGACAGTGACATGTTGCAGAGGACATTCTCAAATACGGATCGTCGCATTTCCTTGTGTGCAGACGTTAAGGGAGGACATTTTCAGCACCTTTTGTAATGTGGACTTGTTTTCCACTAAATACAGGTATGTTCAGTTCTTACAGCTCGCCTTTACATTGACACATTTGCGAATAATTCGCATTTTTAAAGCTGTACTCCCGAGTGGGACACTCTGTACCTATTGTATATGGAAATCACCAGTTCTACTATGACAACACCAAGCTTGTATCAGCCAAGACATTTAGCCTCACATTCGCATACTGCTTAGAAGCAGGATTCATTAAGGCTTGAACAAGCAATGACATTGTTTGCCATAACATTGTGATTTCAAGAAAGTATTTTTCCTGTGTGAAGAACCAGTAAGGCTAAGGACCCAAGTAGCAAACCACAGCCAAAATTTCCTGTGGAAAAGGCTGCAGCAGAAATACATTGCGATTTTTTTCGCAGCGCTTTTAACAGATAGTCCACCATTTCTGTAGGTATAATTGAAATCACAGCTTTTCCGATGGGGATTTTTTTCTTTAATGTGTGGATGGGATAAGCCAGATACTGTAAAATGCAGCATTTTTTGCTTTTCCACCGCCACCAAAATTCTGTGACTTTGCAATATGGGACCCCAGCCTAAAGAAAGAACAGAAGTGGAATTCAGCACAGATTTTCACAGAAAGGAGACCACATTTATAATAAATTGAGATGAGCGAGTAGTACTCGATCAAGTAGGTGTTCGATCAAATACTACGATATTCAAAATACTCGTACTCGATCAAGTACTACTAGCTGTTCGAAGTTAAGATTCGATGCAGAACCAGCGTTGATTGGTAGAATGCCATACATTGCCAATCAACACTGGTTCTTCTCTTACCTTTAGAAGTCTTCTCCCTGCGTAGCGTCCTGCGTCCTCTTCCAGCTCTGAATTCACTCTGCCAGGCATCGGGCCTGGGCAGAGCCGACTGCGCATGTCTGCTTGTAGTGCGGGCATGCGCAGTCGGCTCTGCCCAGGCCCGTTGCCTAGCAGAGTGAATTCAAGGCTGGAAGAGGACGCGGGGATGCTGTGCAGGGAGAAGAATCCAGCCCAACCCTTACTCATGGACTTGGTAAGTAGAATTTGATCGAATGTTGCGTACCCCTGAAACGAGCATTTCTCCCATAGACTATAATGGGGTTCGAAACCCGTTTAAACAGTGTGCGGCTGTTCGAATCGGATTTCGAACCCCAAACATTTTAGTGTTCGCTCATCTCTAATAATAAAGTATATTATAATACTTATTAATGAAATCAAATATCCAAGTAGTCAGAGACACCTGTCTTTTCTTTGTTGGAGCTTTCCTGTATGCAGCAAAAAAACAAATGGGCAAGTTTTTTGTGAATCAGTTTCAGTGTGAATCCACTTTAGAATTGGAAAAGTGAGCAATCAGAAGAACTATGACTGAGACATAGTCATTGGTGCTTGGATAGTCAGGCTCAGTATCTCAAGAACTGCCCATCTTGTGGGTTTTTTTTTTCTTTTGAAACAGTGTTGAGTATACAGAGAATGGTGTAATGGAGCACAATCATCCAGGAAAAGGAGATCCTATAAATAGTTGATGAAATGGGTCATAAAAGCTTGTCAAAAATGGATCTGAATAACAGGCTATTAACCCTTAAGGTTAAGGCAACATGTGGAGAAAATGCTTCTAAAACATTGCAAAGGTTGAAATCAATGAGTAAAACCCATTGCTATAATTACCATGGCGCTCAATCAAAAGTCAAGTTTTGTGTAGAATATGTGGAAAGGATTTCTACATATCTTATTTACTATTACTATGCTGCAACTGTAAATTAGCTACCTGCAAATTCATGTCAATTATCCCATAATGAATTTGCCCAATGGGTCCAATTTATTGATATTTTTGCACCTCAATTTTGGTGTGTTTCAGTGGCTTTTGTAACTTTTTTATATGTTGTGCCAAAATGTTATGCTGTTCACCATATTTAAGCTAAGTCCCACTTAGCGGCGGAAATGTATCACTTTTTCTCTCATCATTTTTCACAGAAAATCCTCTGAGGACTTTATGACAGTGTTTCCAGAGGAATAATTGACAATTTTCCTGTAAGCGTTTTTTAAATTACAGCTCTTCCGCCGCTGATTTTTTTTCTGCAGTGTGTGCATAGGATTAGCCAGAATCCCATACCACTTTGCAGGTAATGTAAAACCCTGCATTTTCGCAATGTGGAGATCCGGCCTTAAAGCGATTCCTAATGCGCATTTGGCAATATAGATGTGGTTCACATGGTGCCTAGAATTAAGGGCCCTTTCACACTAATACTTTTTTTTGTCAAAGTGCTGTTGATAAAACTAAAAAGGGCAGCACATGGACCCATTATGTAGCCTTTCACACTTCTGTCTTTTTATGGGCAGAAAGTCACTGAGAATACGCTATTTTTTTAAAAAATCTTCTGTTTACAGAGCCATATGAGGTCTTAATTTTTGCAGGACAAATAGTACTTCGTAATGGTACTATTTAATATTCTGTATGATGTGGTAGCAAGCTGGATAAAAATTCAGAATAGGGTAGATTCGAGAGAACCTGCATTTGCATGACTTCCGAATGAGCTTTGTTTTTATGGAATTCATTTTGCAGTCAAAATTACATGTTACCGGCTTGGCTTTATAAGTTTGGTGAGTGAGGATTTTTATATGCAGGAATACCTAATGTGTATGTGTTCAATATACACACTAATTTAATACAATGCATTGCAATACATTGAGAAATACCTTATACTTCCATTGCAAGCTGCCTAGCACAGCCTTTAACAGAATCTAGCTAATGATAAGCCTGGGAGCTTTCAATAGGTTGTCAGCTGTCTTTATAATGGATCATCACACCACATCACACTCTGGGGGCTGCCAATCTACCCAGAAAAGATTGTGGGTGTACTAGTAAAATGGCACAATAATCACCATATTTAAAGATCCAACATCTGCTGTAATAGTATGGCAGATGTTGGGATGGAGTTAAATAAGTCACAAAAGCATACTCCACTTCTAACTCAGCTTTGAAAGCACAGCAAAACCCTTAGTGAACTCTGGTGCCTTTATCCTAATGAATTACAACCAATGCATAAACCAGCATGAGATATTTTAATCAGTTTATTGCAAAAAACACTAGTAAAAGAGAAGTCAAATGCTATAAAAAAAATCCCCCCCTAATAAATTGGCCCATTATGGGATTGCTAGAAAAGGGTAAAAGAATGGAGCCATGCTGAAGCATCTTACCAGGTACTAGTATAAGCACACAAACTCAGTTGTAAGAAAATTGT
Organism: Leptodactylus fuscus; assembly: GCF_031893055.1. Taxonomy (NCBI): domain Eukaryota; kingdom Metazoa; phylum Chordata; class Amphibia; order Anura; family Leptodactylidae; genus Leptodactylus; species Leptodactylus fuscus. The sequence goes on from NC_134265.1 coordinate 293,226,190, forward strand.
TGGCACACAATTATTCTAGATATGTTCGCAGCCTGAAAACAGACTATAATACTGTGCTCATATCTGTCGCCAAGAAAATGTCATGAATGAAGGCAGGGATAGATAAAATCAGATAATTGTGGCATATGTGTGATCATTTATTCATTAATATGGATTATAGAAAAGCACTGGAGATAGGAATAATAGAGCAAGTTCTTGGTAGGCACAAAAGTTAACATTTCACATTGTTCTTTTTGAAAGTGTTACTTGAATAAAATAGTTAATATATGTGATAACAAAATGACATTAAACAAATCGAAGCTCAAAAGGGGGTATTTATTGCACAATAAAGACGGCATAATGAACTTTATAGTTTACTGGCATGAATATTTTCACTTGCCTTCCATTAACACATAATAGTACATACTAATAACATGGGGCATGACGAGTCTCTAAATAAGTAGCTGAGTGGCCGCCATAGTCACCGAGTCTCCACAGAGAAATGAAAAGAGCCAAACCGCCATTTTGCTTACCATAAAAATTTGTTTAAAAAGTGATCCAAAGACATCAAATATTCCCCAAAATGCCCCTATGCAGACCTGTACTCAGAAATCTAAAAAAAAAGTTATGGTTGTCAGAATATGGTGACTCCAATTAATCTTTATTTCAAAGTTTCTGATCATGTTTAAGGAGTTAAAATGTGCCAAAACGAATTCAATTGGTGACGGAACAATCATGCCGACCCACAGAATTCAAGTAATATGCCATTTCGGATGCAAAATGTGCACCATAAAAAGAAGCCCATAAAAAAGTCGTGCAAATGCTGTTTTTTATAATTCCACCACATTCAGAATTTTTTTCCAGGTCCTCAGTATGACGTATTGATTATTAAACAAGACCATTACAAAGTATATTTTTTTCCACGGAAAAATAAAAAAGTTAAAGATTTTTTGGAAAAAAATTGAAAAATGACTGTAGCGCGATGGGATAATCCCTAAATTCAGTTATACTGAGTAGAAACATAGGAGAAAACAAGGTATTTCTCATGATGGGACAAACATATGTTATATAGGCATTAATATTAATGGTGTATGGTGTTTCTGGAATATAACATTTGGTGAATGACAAAAACATTTATTAATTAAAAAATTAAAAGAAATAATGTAAAATCAAATGCAATTCTTGGCTATTTGTTTGAGTTCACAGGTTATAAATTATAATATTATAATAGTTTGTGGGTGGTGTACCCAAAAACTTGTAACGAACACTGTAGGGGTCACGATGGGACACAACACTGTGTTGAGGGGCCGCTATATAATATTATACTGTGTTGAAGGGCCACTGTGTTACATTATACTGTGTAAAGGGGCTGCTATAGGACATTGTACTGTGTAGAGTGACCACTATGGGACATTATACCATGTGAAGAGTATGCTATGTGATATTATACTGTCTTGAGTCACTTTGGGGTATTATAGTGTGTGTAAATGGAGGTTATACTGTGTGGAGGACAGGAAAGGGAACCCTATGCTATGGTGAGCCAAGTCAAAAGTTTGCTATAGGGTCCAGTCTTTGCTAGTTACGCCCCTGGGTAGGTTCTACCTCCCCCGATATGTTTAATAGGTGTAATTCTAGATGTGTCTTACAAATGTGGGGAGGGTTGAATGCTTTACTTACAGACTGCCCAGTATATTTTTTGCATTTCTTGAAACACTAGTGAGGTGTTAAGACACAAATAGCCAGATTGCTAAAAGACTTGGAAAACTGATTAAGGGTGCATTCACACTGAGTAAACGCTAGCTTATTCTGAACGTAAAACACGTTCAGAATAAGCGGCGTCTAAAGCAGCTCCATTCATTTCTATGGGAGCGGGGATACGAGCGCTCTCCATAGAAATGAATGGGCTGCTTCTTTCACTCCGTGCAGTCCCATTGAAGTGAATGGGGAGTGCCGGCGTGTACGCTCCGGCATGAGCAGAGCTTGCCGTATACGCCGGCACTCCCCATTCACTTCAATGGGACTGCACGGAGTGAAAGAAGCAGCCCATTCATTTCTATGGGGAGCGCTCGTATCCCCGCTCCCATAGAAATGAATGGAGCTGCTTTAGACGCCGCTTATTCTGAACGTGTTTTACGTTCAGAATAAGCTAGCGTTTACTCAGTGTGAATTCACCCTAAATACAGAATCTAAACCTGACTTCTCTGTAAATTTGAGCAAGTACAAATAAAGAAGTGAATATTGCTGCATGTTCTGTATGAGGCAGTGGCATTACATCATTTTTTAAATTTTGTATTATGTTTTACCTGTTTGACAAATGAAATAAATATGGAATGTGTGTATAGAACAGCCAAATGACCTGAATTTTTATTTTCTGAGATAAAAAAAAATCTCTTGTACAGATTTGTTAATGGGGACTTGTCTCCAGGTTTGAAAAGCCCAATGACATACATCATCTGAGTATTTTGGTGTTTTGTTTATACAAATCCTTTCAACCATTCAACAATAATAGAATTCTTATTAGAGTTGATGCAAATTACGGTATACTAGCCAAGTGGCCAGTAACACTGCATGGCAACTCTTGTCTATAGTCTGTATCTGCTACAGTAGGAGACTGTGAGCCTCAATGCTAAGCATAGCTAAGGATGACCAATATTACCTTTAAAATTCTGGTAAAATTAAAGACACATCCAGTTTGTGTTTAGTGGTCATAGACTGGAACACTTGATACACGGCCGCTTTAATCATCAGGCCAACAGTGCACTTGCACTGGGCCCGTTGATAGTGGGGGACCCCCTTTGGACAGTGGGACCGTTCTGCATTTTCTGTCCCACGGTCCACAGACAGTAATGAAGTATGGAGTTGTCCGCTCTCTGCTTCACCATCCAGCTGCTGTCTTTGATCCAGGTGACCTGGGAGAAGGAGACTTGATGAAATGACGTCACTTACATCTAAACTTGTTACGCCTTGAAGACTTCGGGGCTAGAGACAAGAGTTAATGGGAAAGGTGAGAAATAAGGTTTGCTTTTTTCTTTGATTATATACAGCAGGGGACATGAAATGTTGGAAGCAATCTGGGGGTGCGGGGGGACATATGGTGGGGCAACCTAAGAGTGACATAATACTGTGGGGGAAATTTAGGGGGACATGATACTGTGGAGGCAACCTATGGGGGACATGACACTGCGGGGACATATCATGGAGTCAACCTGGGAGGGTATGATACTATGGGGGCAACCTGGGGGGGGGAGACATGACACTGTGGGGACAACCTGAGGCAGACATGACAGTGTGAGGGCAAGTTGGGGGTGGGAAATATAAAAATGTGGGGACAACCTGGAAGGGGACATTATGAGGGGCATTATGGAGCCACTATAGAGACATTAGCCACTAAGGGGCGCTATACTATGTGGGGACCATCGAGTGAGCATTAGAATTTGTGAAGGTCAAGTATTTCTAGATGGTTGTAATCGGGGAGGGGGGCTCACTTATTAAATACTTGCACAGGGCCCACCAATGTGTTAAATCTACCCTGACCTGATACCTGGAATAATTTAACCAAATTATGACCAACGGGCCTGCACTTTATTTATTGATTGATTCTCTTACTTTACAGATATTGTCAGTCACTGTCCCATATAGGGCTCGCAATCTACATTCCCTATCAGTATGTCTTTAGAGCGTGGGAAAAAACCGGAGTACCTGGAGGAAAGAGTTAGTGGCCTGATTCTACGTATTAAACTTAAAACAACCTAAATCTGACTTTGTAGTTGGCACATACTGCTATTATTTCTTGAAATTATTATGACTCACCTTTATGACTGCCTTTGAAAATATTTACTTCAAAGCTAATATCGCTTTTCATGTAGTGTTTATATGATCTTGTCCAACACCTGCATATATCCCTTAACAAATTCAAGGAGCATTGCACAGATTCCGTTATAGATCAATGAAGAAATATTGTAGATGTTTTACAATAACTTCTGGTAAAAATTGTTTCATCTTTTTCAAAAACACTGGATAGTTTTTAATTTGCAAACAACATGCATGGTGTGTGATAATGTATTATGTTTGCATAGATTAGGATAGGTTTACATCTGCGTACGGATTTTCATTCAAGGGGTCTGCTTGTGGACCCCCCGAACAGGAACCTAATCCACATAAAAATGCTGTTATTTTAGGTAACCTGTGGACCCCATAGACTATAATGGGATCCATGTGGTTTCCATTCGGTTTCCACCCAAATAGGGCGAAAATGCAAAGAGAAAAGCGCTGCTTGCAGCACTTTTCAACGAATTCCCGTATGGAGAGTGGGCGCAGAGGTGAACCGAGCCTCATGTAGCTTCATAATGTAAACCCATTCCACTTTATTCTGCCCATTGTATACAGATTAGAAGCTTTATGCAATGTGATATCATAAGTAATAATCTCTCTATTCTTTATGGTTTTCTCTGTGGCCTTCAGTGGTTGTGTTATGAATTTCAGCCTGTTAGGACTCTGAAATAAAAGGAGCGTTTTACACACATGTCCGACCATTCAGCATAGGAACAAAGTTCTCCTGCTCTCAAGATCAATGGAGGTTTGAGTAGTCCTATATAACCTATCCTATGAATAAAGGATAACTTAAGATGAGAATACTTTTTTTTAACTAAATTGTAGCTAAATTATGGGTGTACAAATGTATATGCCTATTGTAGACATGTTTGGCAGTAGACAAGGGTCAGCATGGACACAGTGAGTTCTGACTCATAGTCAATTATAACTTTTTTTTATAAATTTTCTTTACAGCAGCTCCACATGCATCAGTGAACCTTCAGTGCCCATAGCAATGTTACCAATTTATGGAAAGAAAGTGTTTGCACCCTTTGCCTTCTGAACAGCATCAATTCTTCTAGGTAGACTTGCACATAGTTTTTGAAGTAACTCAGCAGTGAAGTTGTTCAACCATCTTGGAGAACTAACCAGCATTCTTCTGTAGATGTAGGCTTTATCAAATCCTTCTGTCTAATGCCTCATGCACACAGCCACAATTTTACCCATAATTGTGGGTCTACAATTGCGAATAAAAGCACAAGCCCATACATTGCAATGCAATTGCTAGAGCACATCCTATACTTGTCCACATGAGCAGCTCGGCCCATTTAATATCAACTGGATGTCTTCTATGCTGCTTTCACTGTTCCATAGACTGCACACAATCATGTACCTCCAGACAGACTCATTGATACTGAAATCAAGGCTTTGTGGGAGTACTCCTCTTCCACAACACATCAGGGCTGTTATAACACATTGGTGAGCCCAGTTCAAAGGTTTCCTAATCGGGCTCCTGATTCTAGACTTTCAGAGGACAAGTGAAGCGATACATGCTACTGCAAGTTTTTCTATGAATCAAGCACTTAACCCTGTCCTTTGTCCTTTTTGAGCCTACCTATTCCTACCATGTCACTTTATATTCCAAAACTGTAAAAGTGCCCCCACACAGTATAAGGTCTCCTTAGTTGCACTCACATGCTTTAATGACAACTCAGTGACTTCAGTGACTCAGTGACTTCCAGTGACTTCCACAAGATGAGACTCCATGGACTGTTATACCCCAAATCAGCCACCCCACCCCCCATACTCTCCCCCTCGACTCCAACTCCCCCCCACTTTAATGACAACTCAGTGACTTCCATAAGATGATATGCCGCTATTGATCCCAACATGATATAACGTCCCTTCAATGGTCTCTTTGTGACTATGCAAACAACATAATACATACAAAGTTTAAAAAAAAATACTCACTTTTCTTTATTTTCATGGAGCTCATCGTGCCTCCCTGCCAAAGACAACACTATTTTGTTAATTGACTAAAACAATTAAGAGTTATTATTTTTAAGCATTCCTACTTTGCAGCATTTTTTCACACCTGCCTAAAATGTCTGCACAGTACTGTATGTGTGCTTGCATGTATGTATTGAGTAAGATTACTGTATGTGTGAATGACTATAGTGCCTTTGTGTATATGTGTGATATAATTTTGGCTGTGTGTGGATTTTTTTGTCAGCTTTATATGGTATTTTATAGTAGAGAGAACTTTATAATGTATTATTTAAAGGGGTATCCCCATAGGATCCTATCTAATCTGCTAGTTTATGTAAATTCATCAGTTTTGCTAAATGTATTGCTTTAGTAAAACTTCTTTGTTTGCTTGCTATGTAAAATTATTCCTCCATTTGTTTACATGATATTGTCAAGGAACCCGGCCTGGTATATGATCTCATATATGATTATATAACTCAATGCAAACTGGAGGGGATAGGGCTGAGTTCCCTGGATTATATTTGTTTTCAGAACTGTTCTCTTTCGTCCAGGCAATTGGGTCAGCTAATTGAAGTTTGTTGATAGAGTGTGTTATCTCTCTATGTAAACACAAAGAAAACTTAACTGTAAATCCATTTTCAGTCCTAGCAGCAAGTACAGTTAGGGCCAGAAATATTTGGACAGTGACACAATTTTCGCGAGTTGGGCTCTGCATGCCACCACATTGGTTTTGAAATGAAACCTCTACAACAGAATTCAAGTGCAGATTGTAACGTTTAATTTGAAGGGTTGAACAAAAATATCTGATAGAAAATGTAGGAATTGTACACATTTCTTTACAAACACTCCACATTTTAGGAGCTCAAAAGTAATTGGACAAATAAACATAACCCAAACAAAATATTTTTTCCATATTTTGTTGCGAATCCTTTGGAGGCAATCACAGCCTTAAGTCTGGAACCCATGGACATCACCAAACGCTGGGTTTCCTCTTTCTTAATGCTTTGCCAGGCCTTTACAGCCGCAGCCTTCAGGTCTTGCTTGTTTGTGGGTCTTTCCGCCTTAAGTCTGGATTTGAGCAAGTGAAATGCATGCTCAATTGGGTTAAGATCTGGTGATTGACTTGGCCATTGCAGAATGTTCCACTTTTTTGCACTCATGAACTCCTGGGTAGCTTTGGCTGTATGCTTGGGGTCATTGTCCATCTGTACTATGAAGCGCCGTCCGATCAACTTGGCAGCATTTGGCTGAATCTGGGCTGAAAGTATATCCCGGTACACTTCAGAATTCATCCGGCTACTCTTGTCTGCTGTTATGTCATCAATAAACACAAGTGACCCAGTGCCATTGAAAGCCATGCATGCCCATGCCATCACGTTGCCTCCACCATGTTTTACAGAGGATGTGGTGTGCCTTGGATCATGTGCCGTTCCCTTTCTTCTCCAAACTTTTTTCTTTCCATCATTCTGGTACAGGTTGATCTTTGTCTCATCTGTCCATAGAATACTTTTCCAGAACTGAGCTGGCTTCTTGAGGTGTTTTTCAGCAAATTTAACTCTGGCCTGTCTATTTTTGGAATTGATGAATGGTTTGCATCTAGATGTGAACCCTTTGTATTTACTTTCATGGAGTCTTCTCTTTACTGTTGACTTAGAGACAGATACACCTACTTCACTGAGAGTGTTCTGGACTTCAGTTGATGTTGTGAACGGGTTCTTCTTGACCAAAGAAAGTTTGCGGCGATCATCCACCACTGTTGTCATCCATGGACGCCCAGGCCTTCTTGAGTTCCCAAGCTCACCAGTCAATTCCTTTTTTCTTAGAATGTACCCGACTGTTGATTTTGCTACTCCAAGCATGTCTGCTATCTCTCTGATGGATTTTTTCTTTTTTTTTCAGCCTCAGGATGTTCTGCTTCACCTCAATTGAGAGTTCCTTTGACCGCATGTTGTCTGGTCACAGCAACAGCTTCCAAATACAAAACCACACACCTGGAATCAACCCCAGACCTTTTAACTACTTCATTGATTACAGGTTTACGAGGGAGACGCCTTCAGAGTTAATTGCAGCCCTTAGAGTCCATTGTCCAATTACTTTTGGTCCCTTGAAAAAGAGGAGGCTATGCATTACAGAGCTATGATTCCTAAACCCTTTCTCCGATTTGGATGTGGAAACTCTCATATTGCAGCTGAGAGTGTGCACTTTCAGCCCATATTATATATATAATTGTATTTCTGAACATGTTTTAGTAAACAGCTAAAATAACAAAACTTGTGTCACTGTCCAAATATTTCTGGCCCTAATTGTATATTTTATTTCTCTGCAAACATTTGTAATTTAATATACATTTACTGTGCATATTATTGATCTTCATTATTATTGATTTCTAGTAATCATTAGAGATGAGCGAACACTAAAATGTTCGAGGTTCGAAATTCGATTCGAACAGCCGCTCAATGTTCGTGTGTTCGAACGGGTTTCGAACCCCATTATAGTCTATGGGGAACAGATACTCGTTAAGGGGGAAACCCAAATCCGTGTCTGGAGGGTCACCAAGTCCACTATGACACCCCAGGAAATGATGCCAACACCTCTGGAATGACACTGGGACAGCAGGGGAAGCATGTCTGGGGGCATCTAACACACCAAAGACCCTCTATTACCCCAACATCACAGCCTAACAACTACACACTTTACACACTCAATACCACCTCTCTGACAGTAGGAAAACACCTTGAAACATGTGTATTTGGCACTTGCAGTGAGGAGAGCTTGTCACCAGCAGTGAATTTGGCCATTGTAGTAAGTTGAGGTTGGCACCAACATTTGTTTTGAAAATCAGGGTGGATTGAGCCTCTAACCAGCAGAGTTTGGGCAAATTCATGGTGGAGGGAGCCTCTAAACACCCCAGTTTGGGCAAATTCATGGTGGAGGGAGCCTCTAAAAACCCCAGTTTGGACCAATTCATGGTAAAGGGAGCCTCTAACCAGCCCAGTTTGGGCAAATTCATGGTGGAGGGAGCCTCTAACCAGCCCAGTTTGGACCAATTAATGGTGGAGGGAGCCTCTAACCAGCCCAGTTTGGACCAATTAATGGTGGAGGGAGCCTCTAACCAGCCCAGTTTGGACCAATTAATGGTGGAGGGAGCCTCTAACCAGCCCAGTTTGGACCAATTAATGGTGGAGGGAGCCTCTAAACAGCCAAGTTTGGACCAATTCATGGTGGAGGGAGCCTCTAAAAACCCCAGTTTGGACCAATTCATGGTGGAGGGAGCCTCTAAAAACCCCAGTTTGGACCAATTCATGGTGGAGGGAGCCTCTAACCAGCCCAGTTTGGGCAAATTCATGGTGGAGGGAGCCTCTAAACAGCCCAGTTTGGGCAAATTCATGGTGGAGGGAGCCTCTAACCAGCCCAGTTTGGACCAATTAATGGTGGAGGGAGCCGCTAAACAGCCCAGTTTGGGCAAATTCATGGTGGAGGGAGCCTCTAAACAGCCCAGTTTGGACCAATTCATGGTGGAGGGAGCCTCTAAAAAACCCAGTTTGGACCAATTCATGGTGGAGGGAGCCTCTAAACAGCCCAGTTTGGGCAAATTCATGGTGGAGGGAGCCTCTAAACAGCCCAGTTTGGACCAATTCATGGTGGAGGGAGCCTCTAAAAAACCCAGTTTGGACCAATTCATGGTGGAGGGAGCCTCTAAACAGCCCAGTTTGGGCAAATTCATGGTGGAGGGAGCCTCTAAACAGCCCAGTTTGGGCAAATTCATGGTGGAGGGAGCCTCTAAACAGCCCAGTTTGGGCAAATTCATGGTGGAGGGAGCCTCTAACCAGCCCAGTTTGGACCAATTAATGGTGGAGGGAGCCTCTAAACAGCCAAGTTTTGGGAAATTCATGGTGGAGGGAGCCTCTAACCAGCCCAGTTTGGACCAATTCATGGTGGAGGGAGCCTCTAAACAGCCCAGTTTGGACCAATTAATGGTGGAGGGAGCCTCTAACCACCCCAGTTTGGACCAATTCATGGTGGAGGGAGCCTCTAAACAGCCAAGTTTGGACCAATTCATGGTGGAGGGAGCCTCTAAAAACCCCAGTTTGGACCAATTCATGGTGGAGGGAGCCTCTAACCAGCCCAGTTTGGGCAAATTCATGGTGGAGGGAGCCTCTAAACAGCCCAGTTTGGGCAAATTCATGGTGGAGGGAGCCTCTAAAAAACCCAGTTTGGACCAATTCATGGTGGAGGGAGCCTCTAACCAGCCCAGTTTGGACCAATTAATGGTGGAGGGAGCCTCTAAACAGCCAAGTTTGGACCAATTCATGGTGGAGGGAGCCTCTAAAAACCCCAGTTTGGACCAATTCATGGTGGAGGGAGCCTCTAACCAGCCCAGTTTGGACCAATTAATGGTGGAGGGAGCCTCTAACCAGCCCAGTTTGGACCAATTAATGGTGGAGGGAGCCTCTAACCACCCCAGTTTGGACCAATTCATGGTGGAGGGAGCCTCTAAACAGCCAAGTTTGGACCAATTCATGGTGGAGGGAGCCGCTAAACAGCCCAGTTTGGGCAAATTCATGGTGGAGGGAGCCTCTAAACAGCCCAGTTTGGACCAATTCATGGTGGAGGGAGCCTCTAAAAAACCCAGTTTGGACCAATTCATGGTGGAGGGAGCCTCTAAAAAACCCAGTTTGGACCAATTCATGGTGGAGGGAGCCTCTAACCAGCCCAGTTTGGACCAATTAATGGTGGAGGGAGCCGCTAAACAGCCCAGTTTGGACCAATTCATGGTGGAGGGAGCCTCTAAAAACCCCAGTTTGGACCAATTCATGGTGGAGGGAGCCTCTAAAAAACCCAGTTTGGACCAATTCATGGTGGAGGGAGCCTCTAACCAGCCCAGTTTGGACCAATTAATGGTGGAGGGAGCCTCTAAACAGCCAAGTTTGGACCAATTCATGGTGGAGGGAGCCTCTAAAAACCCCAGTTTGGACCAATTCATGGTGGAGGGAGCCTCTAACCAGCCCAGTTTGGACCAATTAATGGTGGAGGGAGCCTCTAACCAGCCCAGTTTGGACCAATTAATGGTGGAGGGAGCCTCTAACCACCCCAGTTTGGACCAATTCATGGTGGAGGGAGCCTCTAAACAGCCAAGTTTGGACCAATTCATGGTGGAGGGAGCCTCTAAAAACCCCAGTTTGGACCAATTCATGGTGGAGGGAGCCTCTAACCAGCCCAGTTTGGGCAAATTCATGGTGGAGGGAGCCTCTAAACAGCCCAGTTTGGGCAAATTCATGGTGGAGGGAGCCTCTAAAAAACCCAGTTTGGACCAATTCATGGTGGAGGGAGCCTCTAACCAGCCCAGTTTGGACCAATTAATGGTGGAGGGAGCCTCTAAACAGCCAAGTTTGGACCAATTCATGGTGGAGGGAGCCTCTAAAAACCCCAGTTTGGACCAATTCATGGTGGAGGGAGCCTCTAACCAGCCCAGTTTGGACCAATTAATGGTGGAGGGAGCCTCTAAACAGCCAAGTTTTGGGAAATTCATGGTGGAGGGAGCCTCTAACCAGCCCAGTTTGGACCAATTCATGGTGGAGGGAGCCTCTAAACAGCCCAGTTTGGGCAAATTCATGGTGGAGGGAGCCTCTAAAAAACCCAGTTTGGACCAATTCATGGTGGAGGGAGCCTCTAAAAAACCCAGTTTGGACCAATTCATGGTGGAGGGAGCCTCTAACCAGCCCAGTTTGGACCAATTAATGGTGGAGGGAGCCGCTAAACAGCCCAGTTTGGACCAATTCATGGTGGAGGGAGCCTCTAAAAACCCCAGTTTGGACCAATTCATGGTGGAGGGAGCCTCTAAAAAACCCAGTTTGGACCAATTCATGGTGGAGGGAGCCTCTAACCAGCCCAGTTTGGACCAATTAATGGTGGAGGGAGCCTCTAAACAGCCAAGTTTGGACCAATTCATGGTGGAGGGAGCCTCTAAAAACCCCAGTTTGGACCAATTCATGGTGGAGGGAGCCTCTAACCAGCCCAGTTTGGACCAATTAATGGTGGAGGGAGCCTCTAACCAGCCCAGTTTGGACCAATTAATGGTGGAGGGAGCCTCTAACCACCCCAGTTTGGAACAATTCATGGTGGAGGGAGCCTCTAAACAGCCAAGTTTGGACCAATTCATGGTGGAGGGAGCCTCTAAAAACCCCAGTTTGGACCAATTCATGGTGGAGGGAGCCTCTAACCAGCCCAGTTTGGGCAAATTCATGGTGGAGGGAGCCTCTAAACAGCCCAGTTTGGGCAAATTCATGGTGGAGGGAGCCTCTAACCAGCCCAGTTTGGACCAATTCATGGTGGAGGGAGCCGCTAAACAGCCCAGTTTGGGCAAATTCATGGTGGAGGGAGCCTCTAAACAGCCCAGTTTGGACCAATTCATGGTGGAGGGAGCCTCTAAAAACCCCAGTTTGGACCAATTCATGGTGGAGGGAGCCTCTAACCAGCCCAGTTTGGGCAAATTCATGGTGGAGGGAGCCTCTAAACAGCCCAGTTTGGGCAAATTCATGGTGGAGGGAGCCTCTAACCAGCCCAGTTTGGACCAATTCATGGTGGAGGGAGCCGCTAAACAGCCCAGTTTGGGCAAATTCATGGTGGAGGGAGCCTCTAAACAGCCCAGTTTGGACCAATTCATGGTGGAGGGAGCCTCTAAAAAACCCAGTTTGGACCAATTCATGGTGGAGGGAGCCTCTAAACAGCCCAGTTTGGGCAAATTCATGGTGGAGGGAGCCTCTAAACAGCCCAGTTTGGGCAAATTCATGGTGGAGGGAGCCTCTAACCAGCCCAGTTTGGACCAATTAATGGTGGAGGGAGCCGCTAAACAGCCCAGTTTGGGCAAATTCATGGTGGAGGGAGCCTCTAAACAGCCCAGTTTGGACCAATTCATGGTGGAGGGAGCCTCTAAAAAACCCAGTTTGGACCAATTCATGGTGGAGGGAGCCTCTAAACAGCCCAGTTTGGGCAAATTCATGGTGGAGGGAGCCTCTAAACAGCCCAGTTTGGGCAAATTCATGGTGGAGGGAGCCTCTAACCAGCCCAGTTTGGACCAATTAATGGTGGAGGGAGCCGCTAAACAGCCCAGTTTGGGCAAATTCATGGTGGAGGGAGCCTCTAAACAGCCCAGTTTGGACCAATTCATGGTGGAGGGAGCCTCTAAAAAACCCAGTTTGGACCAATTCATGGTGGAGGGAGCCTCTAAACAGCCCAGTTTGGGCAAATTCATGGTGGAGGGAGCCTCTAACCAGCAGAGTTGTGGGAAAGCAGGGTAGAGGGAGCCTCTAACCAGCAGAGTTGGTGGAAATCAGGGTGGAGGGAGCCTCTAACCAGCAGAGTTGGGGGAAATCATGTTGGAGGGAGCTTAGTATTAGCAGAATTGTGCAACGCTTATGGTGGATGAGTATGAGGATGCGGAGGAATTGGAGAGGTTGAGTACAGACATGGAGTTTCATGTTGGGGTGCTTTACACAGGTGGGCACAAAAATGAAGGCTCTATCCAGTGGTGGTTCATTTTTATCAAAGTGAGCCGGTCGGCACTCTCAGCTGACAGACGGGTGCGCTTGTCAGTGATGATGCCACCGGCTGCACTGAACACCCTCTCAGATAGGACGCTGGCGGCAGGACAGGACAGCACCTCCAAGGCATATAGGGCAAGTTCAAGCCACAGGTCCAACTTCGACACCCAATACGTGTAGGGCGCAGAGGGGTCGGAGAGGACAGGGCTGTGGTCGGAAAGGTATTCCCGCAACATGCGCCTATACTTCTCACGCCTGGTGACACTAGGACCCTCCGTGGCGGCACTTTGGCGAGGGGGTGCCATCAAGGTGTCCCAGACCTTAGACAGTGTGCCCCTCGTTTGTGTGGACCGGTGAGAACTTGGTTGCCTACTGGAGGAACTGCCCTCCCTGCCGCCAACGTCACATGCTGGAAACATCTCCATCATATTCTGCACCAATTGCCTGTGGCAAGCATTGATGCGATTGGCCCTCCCCTCTACCGGAATAAAAGACGAGATGTTGTTTTTATACCGGGGGTCAAGGATAGCAAAGATCCAGTACTGGTTGTCCTCCATGATTTTGACAATACGCTTGTCGGTTGTAAAGCACCCCAACATGAACTCAGCCATGTCTGCCACAGTGTTAGTTGGCATGACTCCTCTGGCCCCACCGGAAAGTTCAATCTCCATTTCCTCCTCATCCTCCATGTCTACCCATCCGCGCTGCAACAATGGGACGATTCGAAGTTGCCCGGAAGCCTCCTGTATCACCATCACATCATCGGACAACTCTTCTTCCTCCTCCTCCTCCTCCTCCTCCTCCATTAAACGCAGTGAAGCGGACAGATGTGTGGACCTACTCTCCAGCTGTGACGGATCGGATGCTATCCCTAACTCCTCTGTGTGATCTGAGTTATCCCTGATGTCAATCAGGGATTCTCTCAGAACACACAAGAGCGGGATTGTAAGGCTCACCATCGCATCCTCAGAGCTCACCCTCCTTGTGGACTCCTCAAAGACCCGTAGGATGTCACAAAGGTCTCTCATCCATGGCCACTCATGGATGTGAAACTGAGGCAGCTGACTTTGTGGCACCCTAGGGTTTTGTAGCTGGTATTCCATCAAAGGTCTCTGCTGCTCAACCACTCTATTCAACATCTGAAACGTTGAGTTCCAGCGTGTGGGGACGTCGCACAAAAGCCGGTGTTGTGGCACATGCAGGCGTTGCTGGAGAGATTTTAAGCTAGCAGCGGCTACTGTCGACTTGCGAAAGTGGGCGCACATGCGCCGCACTTTCACCAGTAGCTCTGGAACATTGGGGTAGCTCTTTAGGAAACGTTGCACCACTAGGTTGAAGACGTGGGCCAGGCATGGAACATGTTGGAGTCCGGCAAGCTCCAGAGCTGCTACCAGGTTCCGGCCGTTATCACAAACGACCATGCCTGGGCCCAGGTGCAGCGGCTCAAACCATATTGCCGTCTCATCGAGGAGGGCATCCCTCACCTCGGAGGCAGTGTGCTGTCTGTCCCCCAAGCTGATCAGCTTCAGCACAGCCTGCTGACGTCTACCAACGCCAGTGCTGCAACGTTTCCAACTCGTAGCTGGGGTCAATCTAACAGCGGAGGAGGAGGCGGTGGCGGAGGAGGAGGCGGTGGCGGAGGAGGAGGCGGTAGAGGAGGAGGAGGAGGGGGGTGTTCTTCTCGTGTCCCTGCCAGGAATGTTAGGCGGGGAGACGAGGTACACCGGGCCAGTTTGGGAAGCAGTCCCAGCCTCAACTACATTCACCCAGTGTGCCGTCAGTGAAATGTAGCGTCCCTGTCCGCATGCACTTGTCCACGCGTCGGTGGTCAAGTGGACCTTTGTGCAAAGCGCGGAACTAAGGGCCCGCCTGATGTTGAGTGACACGTGCTGGTGCAAGGCGGGGACGGCACACCGGGAGAAGTAGTGACGGCTAGGGACGGCATAGCGAGGTGCCGCAGTTGCCATCAGGTCCAGGAAGGCGGGAGTTTCAACAAGCCGGAACGCCAACATCTCCTGGGCCAGCAGTTTAGCGATGTTGGCGTTCAAGGCTTGCGCGTGTGGGTGGTTAGCAGTGTATTTCTGCCGCCGCTCCAATGTCTGAGAGATGGTGGGTTGTTGTAAAGAAACGCCTGATGGTGCCTTTGATGGTGCAGGAGAAGGAGATAAGACAGGACCAGGGGAGGATGAGGTAGAAGTCAACAAAGTGGCGGAGGCAGATGAAGTGGTGTCCTGGCTCGTCCTCTGGAGTGCATCGCCAGCACAGTCAGCAGTGGCAGTGGCAGAGGCAGAGGCAGTGGCAGAGGCAGTGGCAGTGGCGTGAACGGCAGGCGGCCTTTGTCCTGCCGTTGCTGCCTGCCACTGATTCCAGTGCTTGGATTCCAAATGACGGCGCATTGAAGTGGTGGACAGGTTGCTCTTCTCAGAGCCCCTAATCAATTTCGAGAGGCAAATTGTGCAGACAACACTATATCTGTCCTCGGCGCATTCCTTGAAAAAACTCCACACCTTCGAGAAACGTGCCCTCGAGGTGGGAGTTTTTCGGGGCTGGGTACGAACTGGAACATCTTGGGAGATTCCGGGTGTGGCCTGGCTTCGCCTAAGCTGCTGACCTCTGCCTCTGCCTCTAGCTACCCTTTTTGGTGCTGCACTTGCCTCAACATCCACACTACTTTCCCCGCTTGACATCCCCCCTGTCCAGGTCGGGTCAGTGTCCTCATCATCCACCACTTCCTCTTCCAACTCCTGTCTCATCTCCTCCTCCCGCACAATGCGCCGGTCAACTGGATGCCCTGACGGCAACTGCGTCACATCATCGTCGATGAGGGTGGGTTGCTGGTCATCCACCAACAAATCGAACGGAGATGGAGGAGACTCTAGTGTTTGAGCATCTGGACACAGATGCTCCTCTGTTAGGTTCGTGGAATCGTGACGTGGAGAGGCAGGTTGAGGGACAATGAAAGGAGCGGAGAACAGCTCTGGGGAGCAGGGACAGTTTGGGTTATTGTTCTGTAAAGCTTCGGAATTTTGGGAGGAAGGAAGACAAGACTGTTGGGTAATAGGAGGAGAGGAGGCAGAGTCTGACTGGCTGCTGGACAATGTGCTGTAAGCGTTCTCTGACAGCCATTGCAAGACCTGTTCCTGGTTCTCGGGCCTACTAAGGTTTGTACCCTGCAGTTTAGTTAATGTGGCAAGCAACCCTGGCACTGTGGAGTGGCGCAATGCTTGCTGCCCCACAGGAGTAGGCACGGGACGCCCTGTGGCTTCACTGCTACCTTGCTCCCCAGAACCATTCCCCCGACCTCGCCCACGGCCTCGTCCACGTCCCTTTCCGGGAGCCTTGCGCATTTTGAATTCCTAGTTAGAAATTGGCACTTTATACCAGTAGTAAAAATTGTGGGTGCACGTAACCCCAATATATTCTTTGAATTACCAGTCAGAAACTGGCACTATATGGCAGTAGCAAGAAATGAGGGTATTTGTATTCCCAATATATTCTTTGAATTCCCAGTCAGACAATGGCACTGTATACCAGTAGTAAAAATTGTGGGTGCACGTAACCCCAATATATTCTTTGAATTCCCAGTCAGACACTGGCACTATATGGCAGTAGCAAGAAATGAGGGTATTTGTATTCCCAATATATTCTTTGAATTCCCAGTCAGACAATGGCACTGTATACCAGTAGTAAAAATTGTGGGTGCACGTAACCACAATATATTCTTTGAATTACCAGTCAGAAACTGGCACTATATGGCAGTAGCAAGAAATGAGGGTATTTATAACCCCAATATATTCTTTGAATTCCCAGTCAGACAATGGCACTGTATACCAGTAGTAAAAATTGTGGGTGCACGTAACCCCAATATATTCTTTGAATTCCCAGTCAGACACTGGCACTATATGGCAGTAGCAAGAAATGAGGGTATTTGTATTCCCAATATATTCTTTGAATTCCCAGTCAGACAATGGCACTGTATACCAGTAGTAAAAATTGTGGGTGCACGTAACCCCAATATATTCTTTGAATTCCCAGTCAGACACTGGCACTATATGGCAGTAGCAAGAAATGAGGGTATTTGTATTCCCAATATATTCTTTGAATTCCCAGTCAGACAATGGCCCTGTATACCAGTAGTAAAAATTGTGGGTGCACGTAACCCCAATATATTCTTTGAATTACCAGTCAGAAACTGGCACTATATGGCAGTAGCAAGAAATGAGGGTATTTGTATTCCCAATATATTCTTTGAATTCCCAGTCAGACAATGGCACTGTATACCAGTAGTAAAAATTGTGGGTGCACGTAACCCCAATATATTCTTTGAATTACCAGTCAGAAACTGGAACTATATGGCAGTAGCAAGAAATGAGGGTATTTGTATTCCCAATATATTCTTTGAATTCCCAGTCAGACAATGGCACTGTATACCAGTAGTAAAAATTGTGGGTGCACGTAACCCCAATATATTCTTTGAATTCCCAGTCAGACACTGGCACTATATGGCAGTAGCAAGAAATGAGGGTATTTGTATTCCCAATATATTCTTTGAATTCCCAGTCAGACAATGGCACTGTATACCAGTAGTAAAAATTGTGGGTGCACGTAACCCCAATATATTCTTTGAATTCCCAGTCAGACACTGGCACTATATGGCAGTAGCAAGAAATGAGGGTATTTGTATTCCCAATATATTCTTTGAATTCCCAGTCAGACAATGGCACTGTATACCAGTAGTAAAAATTGTGGGTGCACGTAACCACAATATATTCTTTGAATTACCAGTCAGAAACTGGCACTATATGGCAGTAGCAAGAAATGAGGGTATTTATAACCCCAATATATTCTTTGAATTCCCAGTCAGACAATGGCACTGTATACCAGTAGTAAAAATTGTGGGTGCACGTAACCCCAATATATTCTTTGAATTCCCAGTCAGACACTGGCACTATATGGCAGTAGCAAGAAATGAGGGTATTTATAACCCCAATATATTCTTTGAATTCCCAGTCAGACAATGGCACTGTATACCAGTAGTAAAAATTGTGGGTGCACGTAACCCCAATATATTCTTTGAATTCCCAGTCAGACACTGGCACTATATGGCAGTAGCAAGAAATGAGGGTATTTGTATTCCCAATATATTCTTTGAATTCCCAGTCAGACAATGGCACTGTATACCAGTAGTAAAAATTGTGGGTGCACGTAACCCCAATATATTCTTTGAATTCCCAGTCAGACACTGGCACTATATGGCAGTAGCAAGAAATGAGGGTATTTGTATTCCCAATATATTCTTTGAATTCCCAGTCAGACAATGGCCCTGTATACCAGTAGTAAAAATTGTGGGTGCACGTAACCCCAATATATTCTTTGAATTACCAGTCAGAAACTGGCACTATATGGCAGTAGCAAGAAATGAGGGTATTTGTATTCCCAATATATTCTTTGAATTCCCAGTCAGACAATGGCACTGTATACCAGTAGTAAAAATTGTGGGTGCACGTAACCCCAATATATTCTTTGAATTACCAGTCAGAAACTGGCACTATATGGCAGTAGCAAGAAATGAGGGTATTTGTATTCCCAATATATTCTTTGAATTCCCAGTCAGACAATGGCACTGTATACCAGTAGTAAAAATTGTGGGTGCACGTAACCCCAATATATTCTTTGAATTCCCAGTCAGACACTGGCACTATATGGCAGTAGCAAGAAATGAGGGTATTTGTATTCCCAATATATTCTTTGAATTCCCAGTCAGACAATGGCACTGTATACCAGTAGTAAAAATTGTGGGTGCACGTAACCACAATATATTCTTTGAATTACCAGTCAGAAACTGGCACTATATGGCAGTAGCAAGAAATGAGGGTATTTATAACCCCAATATATTCTTTGAATTCCCAGTCAGACAATGGCACTGTATACCAGTAGTAAAAATTGTGGGTGCACGTAACCACAATATATTCTTTGAATTACCAGTCAGAAACTGGCACTATATGGCAGTAGCAAGAAATGAGGGTATTTATAACCCCAATATATTCTTTGAATTCCCAGTCAGACAATGGCACTGTATACCAGTAGTAAAAATTGTGGGTGCACGTAACCCCAATATATTCTTTGAATTACCAGTCAGAAACTGGCACTATATGGCAGTAGCAAGAAATGAGGGTATTTGTATTCCCAATATATTCTTTGAATTCCCAGTCAGACAATGGCACTGTATACCAGTAGTAAAAATTGTGGGTGCACGTAACCCCAATATATTCTTTGAATTCCCAGTCAGACACTGGCACTATATGGCAGTAGCAAGAAATGAGGGTATTTGTATTCCCAATATATTCTTTGAATTCCCAGTCAGACAATGGCACTGTATACCAGTAGTAAAAATTGTGGGTGCACGTAACCCCAATATATTCTTTGAATTCCCAGTCAGACACTGGCACTATATGGCAGTAGCAAGAAATGAGGGTATTTGTATTCCCAATATATTCTTTGAATTCCCAGTCAGACAATGGCACTGTATACCAGTAGTAAAAATTGTGGGTGCACGTAACCCCAATATATTCTTTGAATTCCCAGTCAGACACTGGCACTATATGGCAGTAGCAAGAAATGAGGGTATTTGTATTCCCAATATATTCTTTGAATTCCCAGTCAGACAATGGCACTGTATACCAGTAGTAAAAATTGTGGGTGCACGTAACCCCAATATATTCTTTGAATTCCCAGTCAGACACTGGCACTATATGGCAGTAGCAAGAAATGAGGGTATTTGTATTCCCAATATATTCTTTGAATTCCCAGTCAGACAATGGCACTGTATACCAGTAGTAAAAATTGTGGGTGCACGTAACCCCAATATATTCTTTGAATTCCCAGTCAGACACTGGCACTATATGGCAGTAGCAAGAAATGAGGGTATTTATAACCCCAATATATTCTTTGAATTCCCAGTCAGACAATGGCACTGTATACCAGTAGTAAAAATTGTGGGTGCACGTAACCCCAATATATTCTTTGAATTCCCAGTCAGACACTGGCACTATATGGCAGTAGCAAGAAATGAGGGTATTTGTATTCCCAATATATTCTTTGAATTCCCAGTCAGACAATGGCACTGTATACCAGTAGTAAAAATTGTGGGTGCACGTAACCCCAATATATTCTTTGAATTACCAGTCAGAAACTGGCACTATATGGCAGTAGCAAGAAATGAGGGTATTTATAACCCCAATATATTCTTTGAATTCCCAGTCAGACAATGGCACTGTATACCAGTAGTAAAAATTGTGGGTGCACGTAACCCCAATATATTCTTTGAATTCCCAGTCAGACACTGGCACTATATGGCAGTAGCAAGAAATGAGGGTATTTGTATTCCCAATATATTCTTTGAATTCCCAGTCAGACAATGGCACTGTATACCAGTAGTAAAAATTGTGGGTGCACGTAACCACAATATATTCTTTGAATTACCAGTCAGAAACTGGCACTATATGGCAGTAGCAAGAAATGAGGGTATTTGTATTCCCAATATATTCTTTGAATTCCCAGTGAGACAATGGCACTGTATACCAGTAGTAAAAATTGTGGGTGCACGTAACCCCAATATATTCTTTGAATTCCCAGTCAGACAATGGCACTATATGGCAGTAGTAAAAATTGTGGGTGTATATAGCCCCAATTCTATTGCTAGGGGACTTGCAGGGTATTTCTGGGGTGAAGGTGGGGGGGCACACCGTTGGAACGGGTATCGGGGTATATATCGGGTATACGGGAATACACTGACAGTGTATTCCATTCAGGATCCTGGGAAAGCTGGGTTGCGGCGATTGAGCCCGTCAGTGCCACGTTACACTGACAAGCTTCTCCCTGGAATTTAGCTCTTACAAGAGCTGTTGTGGTTGTCTTCTCCTTCCTATCCTAGCCTGTCCCTGCCTACCCAGAATCTAAGCCCTAGCTAGCTGGACGGAAACCTCCGTCCTCGGTGAATTGCAAGCTCAGAATGACGCGAACCTGGGCGTCGCTGTTCTTTTAAATTAGAGGTCACATGTTTTCGGCAGCCAATGGGTTTTGCCTACTTTTCTCAACGTCACCGGTGTCGTAGTTCCTGTCCCACCTACCCTGCGCTGTTATTGGAGCAAAAAAGGCGCCAGGGAAGGTGGGAGGGGAATCGAGTAATGGCGCACTTTACCACGCGGTGTTCGATTCGATTCGAACATGCCGAACAGCCTAATATCCGATCGAACATGAGTTCGATAGAACACTGTTCGCTCATCTCTAGTAATCATGATAAATAATCTTTTATGATAAAGGCAATGTCTACATCAATAGACATACTTTATAATGACCTGTCCATTAAATTGTCAAAGCCTGCTCACCATATTGTTGAAGAATGCGGGATGTGAGAAAAAGAGACAGCAGGCAAAACTGCTGGTATTATTTTAGTACTATTGAGAACTTTTTATGCATGCAATTTGTTTGCTTTTTGGAAGAATTAAATGGATGCTATATGACACCTATTGGAGCACTGAATTTCCATATTTAACATTTAATATTAGTTTCAGCATAGTTTCAGTACATAATGGGCAATATTATATGAGTATTAAATAGCATTATTAAGTGGTCCACATGAATCCATTTGTATTGTTTGGTGCACCCCATTTGGAGGGAAAAAAATAAATATTGGCATACTGACTGAGCAGTTTCAAAATCTCAGGAAATAAGGCAATGTGCAACATATTCCTCAACATAGCGCCAGTCTGCTAGGTCTCACCAGATAGACAACATGTTGTTGACAAAGAAGATGTCTACTAACTGAATAGCATTTTATGCAATTTGAAGGCCATGCTCCTTTACCTGACAAAATTTAAAAAAAGCAAAAGTGGTGGCATATCTTTATATACATTCCACATATTTTCATTGTCAATATTTTGATATTTGGTGTAATTGTACTTATATTTGATGACAATGGAATTAACTTGAGTATATACAAGCTCGGTGCTTGGGCATCTGATCTGTAATTATACTCTTAGTATATTGTATCGGTATATGTCAACCTTTTCGAATCCCTGGCTCACATTGGAAGAAGAAGAGTTGTCTTGAGAAGAAGGGAGTGTCTACACAATAAAGACATTCACACTAACCAAAGTTGATGAGCCAAAACAAAGGTTCGTGTATAATTTTAGTAATATCCACCACCACAGATAAGCAAATAAATCTTCATATAATAATTCTAATTATTGGCCCATTCAGAGTCTCATTTAAAATTTTCAGGTAGGTCCCAAGTTTGTGAAAACTAGTGTTGTAATATTACTTATTATAATGTTTTTAGTGTGGATGTCACTTCTACTGTCCTCCCTTGGAAGATAACACACGTGAAGCCACACACCGCCATAAAGATGTAGGCATACGTGAGCACAAATCACAGAACTTCCTTTTATTTTACGTTACATTATGGCATGTAGTGTTGGGGCGCATTCATTAGCCATCCTGGGTTGTGGATTGGATCCCCCTGGTATATGTAATCCGGAACCAGTTGTGAAACCTACAAAGAAAAGAACTAAAAATGATTTTGCATCCGCTGTGTTTTTGACTAACTAATGGTTTTGCTAAGAAAGCAGCCGCGCATATACTTTATCTGCAAACTTCAATCTTTTTCAACGAAACTTCCAACTTCTTCAAATGTCACTGTAATATATTATAATATATTGATATCTCCTTTTTGGTTGGAGAAAGAATTTCATGATTTATATGGAATATATGTGTCTACAAAATAATATATAGAGTACAGTAAATAATGCTAAAATCAGTCTGATATTCTAAATATAAAAAATGAAAGCTAAATGTACTGAAGAAATACAGTAGACCTCAATATACTTCTTCCTGATATAAAATCCTGCAGTGAACAAAAACTTTCATCTCCTACTGGGCTACTGCATCTTTGGCCATGCACCAGCAGAGGGGGAAGGGCACTGCCAAAGGGGTTGTGGCTTAATGTCCTTTTGTCCTACTACAGACAGGGTATAATATCCACTCGTATTACAGCCATATGATTCTGAGGATGAGGAGGGTAGACATGACTGAAATCCTGGGATATATACCTCTAGAGAAGATATATTTATAAATAGTTCTCAGTTTTAACTGTAACATGAGACAAAACTGAACCAACTTATAGGAGATTACGCCACCCTAAACCCAGACAGACCCTGAGCTGGTACAGACTGAGCGCCCACAACCTGGAGATGGAGACAGGGCGACACAGGCAGACGTACAAGCCACGGGAGAACAGACGGTGCCAGCACTGTGACCAGGGGGCCCTAGAAGACGAGGCCCATTTCCTGCTACACTGCACCAAATACTCAGCTGTGAGGGCCGTCTACTACCAAACACTCTCTGCCCACATCCCAGACTTAATATCTGCAGACGAGAAGAGGAAACTCTACATCCTACTGGAAGAAGAAGAGGCCACTGTGGAGATCGCTGCCCAATACGTGTCCAGCTGTCACCAAACAAGAGGAAGATGAGACTCCACGGACTGTTATACCTCAAATCAGCCACCCCACCCCCCATACTCTCCCCCTCGACTCCAACTCCCCCCCACTTTACTAGCTTTGGTAATGCCAAATATCCATTCCGACATGCCAATAAAGCCTATTTGATTTGATTTGAAAGATTAAGACCAAGGCCTCACATGGCATAAACGCTGCTTGAAAACGGCGTGGAAAAAAACTGTGGCATTTTACAGTCACAGCAAAGTGGATGGGATTTTAGTGAATCCAATCCCCACTTTGAGGTAAAAAACATGTTGCGGTTTTGGAAATCGCAGCATGTCAATTATACCGATGGAAATCCCGGAGGTTTGCCTATAAGTATAATTGTAGCAGAAAGTCTGCAGAGAAAACCTCTATGAACTCTCTGTTAAAGGTGCTGCAGGAAGAACCACTATGCACTGTTTTTCCAACAGCACTTTTTTGCTGCAGGACCCCATGTGGGGCCTTATTAATTAATTATATTAATTATCTTTCTGCACATTTTCCTTTAACTTCCCATTGAATATTTCTGAATGTTCCTAAATGCATTCACATCAAATTAGATGAATAATGAAATTTAAATTTATAACTTTAAATTTCTATTGACATGCACATTATTTTTAGACTTTTAAAAATGTAATACCTTAAATTATTCTTAAATTTAATTTCTTTATAAAACTATTAAGTGAAAATTTTTACACACATTTACACCCTTTACAAATCTCTTTCTACTTAAATATATTTATTCTTAAACCTTTTTATTGTAGCCTTTTATATCATGCCATTTTGTGGTTGTTTTAATAACTTTTATAAGGACATAGGAAGGCTAGGAAGGCTTAGAAAATATGACATGTATTGTAAGATAAAGTATAGCTCTCAGATGGTATTTTTCAATTTTACTTAAGAAAACACAATGGGAAATAAAAAGTCTATTTGAGGAAAAGGTCATTACATTTCTCCAAGGGCAAAATCACATACCATCAAGTCTGAATGTAGAGAGAGTGACCCTGGAGCAGATGGGTTGCACATGTTACCTGGGCTCTGTGATGAATGAGAAGTTCAACTGCTGTCATGAAATCTGCAGGAGTCTAGCAATTTCTTTCTGAAGTATCCTCTATCTTAAACAGAATTGTAAAGATGAGTGCAATACAAATGAGTCAAAAACTCTAAAATAGAATATTAACAAAATTGTTTCTATAGTACAAGACAGAATAAATTTGCAGAGATTTCTAATTAAATTTTTTCACAAAGAGCAACATATCCTTATTTGTATTAATTAAACTTAATTTAGAAAATCCTAATATTTTCTATTTTGAATTTAATAGCTTGATTCACTAAAAAATGTACAGTGAAAAAAAATTGATTTATAAATACAGTTTTAATATACTCAAATAAGGTTTAGCTGCTTTCCTGAATACCACCACCCAAATGATCAAATGATCACAGCCAGTGCAACTTCTGGAGTCTCCAGATTCTCTGCTTTTGCCCAGGGAAGTTACATGTGGCCTTACAGATGAATCGTAGTAATACAAGCTGACCATTCCAATCAGTGGCTTTCAACTCTGAATTCCCTCTGAGATGTCCATATGTCCAAGGCAGCCAGCCAAGTATTGTCTTTGAGACAACACCATATGCAACTTTTTACATTGATCTACATATCCTCTAGTCAAACAATAAAATCACGTTGAAAAAAAAAATATATATACTGTGCAGATATATTATTATTTTTAGTTATCCAGTCAAAGCATAATGAAGCTATGGTTCTTCAACCTACAAGAAATGCAGAAACATATATTTAACAGCAAAACAACTAGGAACAAAATATTTAAAGTGAAACTATCAAATTGAAAATGCTTATAGAGCAAGAGGAGTGGATTTTTGGGTGATTCTGTAATTTTTTTTATAACATTTTTCATAATTTTTATATATTGATCTAGTTTAAGTTTACTTATTTTGGCCTTAAGAGTCCAGTGGGTGGTCTCACTCAATAAATAACAGCATTCCCTCAATGAATGTCCAAAGAGAGGTAGCTGTCCATCAGTGAGTTGGACCTCTCGCTGGACCCCAAAGTCCAAAATACATAAATTAAGTACAAAAATCTTTTCTCACAAACCTCTATCTTCTCAGCTCCTCCTGATTTATATCGTACATCCTTGGGATCAGACAGAATTTTCAATTCCATTGAATTACTTTGTGTACGCTCTCTTTGTTACTTGTCTTCTAAAGTAGACACTCCAGTATTACGAAAAGACAAGTTGATTCTTTGTAGTAGTAGTGATGAACAGTGTTTTTGGTGTAGATGTCTTTCCCTGGAATATATTTTGCTGAGGAGATTGATACATATATTGCATCTTAAATACTCCAAATCTTATTTCTCATCATTAAATTTGTGTGTAACCTCCACTATGTTTGACTGATGTTTGTAGTTATGGTTCAAAGAGTCTTACATTACTTAAAGAGTAACAGTACACAGTACAGCGCGATAGGCACTGCGAGGCAGAAGGACGTTCCTGGCTGTCAGAAACGCCCTTCTGACTGTAAAGCACTACGGTCCCGGGACAGATAGCGCTTTACACCGGGCACGGATCGGGAAAGCCGACAGTGCGCTGAATTCAGCGCACTGTCAGCTTTCCAGCAGTATATAAAACTGCATGTGTCCGATCTGATGAAAGGTCCTCTTTAAGTGGTTCTTATCATGACTTCCAAAGGTCTCACATTTAGGGCATGTCCACATGATGGAAATTTGAGAGGAACTTGAGGCACTCTTCCACCTTAGATTCCCCTTCAAATTCTGGCCCTGTGTGATTCATGACAGAAAGCCAAAGTAAAGTTTCGGCTTTATGATGAAAGTTTATGTGCTAGTTTGCCTCAGATATGGGGCTATTCAGCAGCAATGTCACACCACAGGTTCTGTGGATGAAACAGCCATGGAATTCATGGAAAGATCAAGCAGAACACTTTTTTTTTTTTTATAGAAAAGAAACATATGTCAATGTCTTCCTTTGAACACAATGGAAGGCAGATTCCACCTGATTTTCAGGCACAATCTGCATGAAAATAAACTGCAAATATTCCATTCCTTTAAAGATAACTGAATATCTTTCAGACCCTAAATGGTGCATTGTCTTCTCACACACACAACTGGACAGAACACATGTGGATTAGATATGAGCGGGGCCTAATGTTTTTCTATCACTCGAAAGAAAGCTGAAAAAATATTTATCTTAGGGCCAGTCTATGATGCTATGAGTTGTGTTCAGCCCAGCTACTGACGGTCCGTGGAATGCATGAACATCACACGGCACTCTTTTCCCTCCAAATTGGCACTAAAAGTAATATTTTTTTCTAGATCACTAGGTCCCTGTGTACTACCTTGAATGGTGTTTGGGATCATTAGATTTTAAAGCAGAATGGAGTTTCAAGATACATTTTGCTATTCAAGCTCTTTTAAAGAGGTTACAAGAAGCAAGCATCATTGAGGACTGTAGATCCAGTCTGCCAAGGAAACTTAGTGCAGCAGATGAAAGACACATCATGATTTTTGAAATTAGATGCTCAGCAGAAGATTCTGCTCAGAACTTGTAGGGACCCAGATACACCCACCAATATTTGGAGAAGTCTATCCAGAAGAGGTCCTCATGAGAGAACAAAAAGTCATACCTTTGACAGGGGGCTCACTATGCACAGAAACAGTGAAACTAGGGTTCAGAAAAATGACAGCAGGTGCTCCGTACTGTATAAGAAGGCAGTTTGCTCTGCTTGTTCACCGAAGGGATACAAAGCTGTACAAGAATGAGTATCTACAGGCAACAGTTAAGCATGGTCAAGGATTCTTGCAAGCTCAGGGATGTATTCCTGCAAATGGAGTTGGGGATTTGGTCAGGATTAATGGTGTCTTCACTGCTAAGAAATATAGGCAGATTTACAGCATATCCATTATGTAATACCATCAGCCCTACTTAGTTCCTTCAAAAGCTGTGTACAAGTGTACTTAGAAGAATTAATGCTATCCGGAAGGCAAAGCGTGATAACACCAAATAATGATGTGATTTAGATTCTCTTTTGTTCCTTCACTTTGCATTTTGTTAATTGGAAAACAAACTATTATCACTTCTATTTTTGAAAGAATTCTTACTTTGCAGCATTTTTCCCACCTGCCTAAAACCTTTGCATGGTGTTTTATTTGCTACAATAAACCACCTTTTAAATACATTTTACAAAAATCAATCCCGATATCATACATTCAAGATACTTCCAAAGAGTTGGTTACAAGAGTCTTTATTTTGCAAACTATACATAAACTGTATAAAAGAAAATGCATTTTCTTAATTATACATAAGATAAACATTAAATTTAGTCAAGAATACTTTTTTCGAAATTCAAATGAACTATTTTTGTTGCAATAATGCAAAACGGAAAATAAACATTTCCAGGGAATCGACTTGGAAAGTAACAATCCAACTGTGCTGCAATACAGACTTGTTCCCATGTTATTGTGGATATATTACTGTATACAAGAAGGTAGTGGAGTTTTCTTAAAGTTCTTCACAATGAAACAACATGCCAACATAAATATAGTGATTAAAGTAAGCTTTATACTCGTAAGGATTAAATGCAAACATACAGTACACAGTAATCATAAGCATTATCCATTTCACATGGTAGCTACATAACAATAAAAAGGGGCACAAACCTGCTTTCCAGCAGTTCTAGGGTATATAGGTAAAGTGTTTGTTTAGCTCATGCCTAATAATAGATTCCTTGTGCAAGGCACCCAACATAATGCTTTTATCCGTAAACTCGAATGGATGAAATCTTAATATGTCAAATACAATTCCACTATTTGTCTAGTCAGCCAGATTTGACTAACAAATTTGGCCTCATGCACACAGCTTTATAATGGCTCCAATTTCATACAGAGTTTTTTCTGTATCAAATTTTCCACATTCCATTTGATAGCATTCTATGGAGATATTACCCCCTACGAGGATGGGCTCTTTGGACACCATTTGCTGTCACATAGGCTCATCGCATGACGTCCAACTGTGTGCATGAAGCCTAAAGATTTTGTAAATAATAAGTCAATTTTTACAGGGCAGAACTTTAGCAATCTCTATCACTAATAACAATGTTACAAAAAGTTAAAATACGCTGTCTTAACTTCCAAAATGTACCGAAAATGAAGTAATACAGTAAGAGAAATTGAAGAATGTCTTGTAGATAGTTATTCGGTAAATAATACAGTATTAAGCAACCTAATTCCCCAGCTAAAATACTTTTGGCCTTAGATACGAATTCATATGATCAATGAGCTTACTTAAAAATATATTTTTTTGGAATGAGTTGCAAGGCACACTGTTCCTGAGCATTGTAGACAGACACCCTCAACTGCCTTTAGCAACTGTGTTGGTATATATATATATACACTTTACTCTCCTATTTGCATCCGATTTTAATTGAAAGAATACGTGTCATACTGTATAAGATTATATAAAAAATACACTATATTTGAGAACATAGTGAAGGTGGTTTGTTCACTAAAGTTGTATAATTGCCAATGGACATTATACTCCAGGGTATACATGGATTTGTATAAGAAAAAGATTTGGACAGACGCAGGTTACTGAAGCTTGACCTCATGCCATAAAAACTGGTTTTGTAACCTTTGATTAATTTTTAATGTTGAAACATACTTCAACAACGTACGCAGTATTGTAACTTAAGTTCCTAACATTTGGCTTATACAAAATGTTTTTTATCAATTCATGTATTTCTTAACCACAAGAGAAAAAAATACAGATCTAGTGGAATTCTGTAGTTATTGTAATGGCAGAAGACAGCACGAATATATTTAGTTATTTACATTTTAATAATTAGTCTTTCTGTCCTAATCCCAACCATCACATATCATAGTCCTTCCTATGTCGCCTTCAGGCAGAGCAATGCTGATTATGTGGTTCAGTTAACACTCTTGGAATATTTGTGTTACCTATAGCATATGTATTATCATGCTGATCGACTAACAAAATCCATACAATGCTTCTAAAATAAAAGAAGAAAAAAAGTAAAATAATAACAAATCTAAAAGCGGACTAAACAAACACATTTCTGCATAATCTGAGGAAAGATGTAAACAAAAAGATGGATTTTTTTTTTTTACTCCTACACCTAATTTTTAATTTCAAGAAAGCCCAAAGAAGTCCAAGTCATAACTAGTTTCCTAAATGTTGTATGGGTATGAGTTGCCTTCCTTCAGGTTATACTTCCAATGTGTTGTCTTCTTGTTAAAAGCATATAAAAGCTCAAACGCACATAAATGAAATAAAAGTCTATGACTCCAGCCTTACTTGGTATGATCATACAAAATATACATGTTTTCTGTTATTTCTGGTTTATTTTCAAATCCTTTTATCTTGGCGGTGGCATGAGCAAAAGGTTTTTCCTAAGTGATGTCTTTTCTTGTAGACATGAAAAATATAATGAATTTGTTTTATGTTATGTCAAATATATCCATCCTCGTCTTCTTCCTCATCCTCATCATCTCCCCCTTCATCCTCGTCGTCGTCATCAATTTCATCTTCATCATTCATCATTTCTTCATCATCCTCATCATCAGACCAGTCATGAAAGTCCCCGCTTCCAAAATCTCCTGATGTTTCAGAATCAGCACCTGTCATGAAATATATTACAGGTGAAAGTTTAATTAATTGCTATCAAATTATTAATTGTTAATCATTTTTTATTAATTGTGTGAAATTTATTAATAGGCAAGAAACGGATACATGAAACCCAGATAACATTATACCCAAAATTTTCTGTCCCATCTGTCGCTCAGTAAACAGACAAATATTTTTCAGGCCTCATGTGCCCTTGGCACTTTCTGAGAGGGAACATGATTTATCCACATTTATCCATGTGTACCAGTATCATTATACCAGAAAACTGGCGGCAACCATCCCTCCTTTTGAGTCATGTGTCACACATTGAGATATAGCAGCCAGGTAGGGGAACAAGGAGCTGAAAAAAACAGAGTGCCCATCAGCATGTCTCCATATTGAGATCCCAAATTGGATGAAACACCCCTCCTTTTCCCATGATCTACATACATGATGACTGGAGATCAGGGAGGACCTCAAGAGAAGGTATGCCGAGTTACACTGTGTAAATCAAGGAGAAAACAAGATGTCTCCTTTGACAATTTGGACATGTGACAAAACTCTCTTTTCTTCCGCATTAGCAAATACACATAAGTCTGTGTAAAAATCTACACCAGTCTAGTCTCCTCACACAGACTGTGGGAGGATGTACTTAATTTATGATGAGGTGCCCTTGCAAATGAACAACAACCTCCGCCAGTACAAGGGATAGACAATGCCAGTTTTCATAAATCTGCCCCACTATTTTTAGAACTGTCTTTAAGCATTACCCTGGTCGAAATAAAGAAGTAAATAACAAGTACCACACTCTGCAGATCCCACTTTTCTGGATCCTGTGACTTCATTTCCATATCTATCAACACACCAACACTGACCAACACTTCCATGACATTGAGCTGGTTTGTAATAGCCATCTTCATCACATGCTGGTATGTAGTAACCTATAAAAAAATAATAATAGTCACTACAACACACGCTTCAGAGTAAAAAGAGAAACTGCTGATGTCCTATAAAATAAGCAGGATAAGACTGAAATCCCGGCACTTGACCGTAGCACAGCAGATAACCTCATAACATGGAACTTCCTATTATATAACTCCCACCAATTTAAGTGTAAGATTTTTGAAGGTTACAAAAACACCTTTAGGCTAAGGCCCCACGTTGCGGAAAAGCAGCTTTTTTTGTTGTAAAATTTGCTGCAGTTTTTTGAGCCAAAGTCAGGAGTGGATTGAGCAGAAGGGAGACGTATAAAGACTTCCTATATATGTCCCATTCCTTTTGTAGCCACTCTTGATTTTGGCTCAAAAATCCGCAACAAAATCTGCAACAGAAAAAGCTGCACCTCCGCAACGTGGGGCCCCAGCCTTAAGGCTAATGCTCCACTGAAGTAAAAAAAAAAAAAATGCTGCGGAAACCGTTTTTCACAGAAAGTCTGTAGAGTTTTCCTCTGTGGACTTTCTGCCCTTATTAATAATAATAATAATACATTTTATTTATAGAGCGCCAACATATTCCGCAGCGCTGTACAATTTGTAGGGTTCAAATACAGACAGAAAGATACATTACAAAGAAAGTCGTTTCACACAATGGGACTGAGGGCCCTGCTCACAAGAGCTTACAATCTATGAGGTAGAGGGGGTGACACAAGAGGTAGCAGGGGCGGCATTGCTTATGCAGAGGTCAGACACTTTTGTAATAGAGGTGACTGTCATTAAATAAACATAAGACTTTATGAGCCGTCAACAGTCGTGTCCTTTAACATGTGGCTGGAGCTTGGACCTATAAAGTTAGCATGAGATGACATTATGCCTATACGGAAAATGTCATCATTTCCACAGGTTTAATTGACATGCTGTGATTTTTAAAAATGAAAGAGTTTTTGAAAACGCAGCTGTTGCACTGCAAATTTTTTCTGAAAGTAGTGGCAGGGATTAGCCAGAATCTCATCCACTTTGCAGGTACTATAAAACGCAGTGTTTGCACAACGTGGGGCCCCGGCCTAAAAGCGAATTTCTAAAAACATGTTGATTTCTCCTACTTAACTCCTAATTAACTGGGCCTGCAGGTTTTTATTTTCCTTCATTTTATGAATCTGGTATGTATAATGTATTGAAATATGTTGATGTTTTTCATCCTCAAAAATTAAAGGCGTCTTTGATGATGTTCCTGCATCAGTGTCATGCTAAACACCCACCTAAGGGAGTCAATGACTGATCTTAGTAGTCTCATGTTGCATGCACCAGCATCACTATTGAGGTCACCACAGGAAATTCTACAAGCACTAATGTAATCCATTGGAATGACAGCAATGGAGCAACAGAGAATTCGAGTACTGGATATTTTTTATTTTAGCACATTTATTTCGATTAAACAGTACAGTTTCTATCAGCCTTATCCTGTGGGTGCTGACTAGGGATAAGCAAAACTTTGAAATATTGCTTTGCCACTATTTCAACAAAGTAAGAATTTGTCCAGAAAAAAGTGAGTGATGCATAGAGATCCTGATGTTATTTGGTTCTATTACATGTATATGTATCGATGTCTACATATATTTTGCATATTTGACTATCTGATAATTCTGAGCACCCAGATTTTAACTATTTGCCCCAACATTTGTTTTAGAACCTCTTTGTAAATCAACAATATGGAATTGAAGTTTACCTGAAAGGTTACATTAACAGTGAATAATGGCTTTGTGACGTCCATTTTTTTTTACAGATGTAACTTGGCAACATTAATTTCAATACAAGTGAATAAGGCTGTCATGGACCATCAAAATATAGGTAATGTCCTATTTTTGGCCACTTTCCATATTCCGCAATTTATGGGTGATCTGTGGAAACGAGTGTCCCTCAGGTACAAGCTAGCCGTGAAAAATGGACGTTCACAAGCATTTTGCAACTCTTTCATGTGAATATAGACAACTGAAAACCAAATCATTTAAATTTTATTCTAAACTTTTGCTACATAATTTTTTCTGTAAAAGCACATCATTTATTTTGAAATAAAAAGACATGGGAAGAATATGCAAATCTGACTTCCATGATGTAATTAGGAAGTCCGTGCCTCAGTCATGCAGTCCAATAGAGGGCGCTCACTGAGGATGTGCAAGTCTGTCTTCCATGGTGTAATTAGGAAGACAGAGCCTCAGTCATGCAACCCAATAGAGGGCACTCCCTTTAACATCATGCCCTACCTTCCCAGAGGCCTTTACTTGCAATGATGTGGGATTTTACCAGCTACAGTCTCTCAGCCGAGGACAGCTGTTTCGATGTTATTGCATCTCGTCAGCCCGGTGTAGAGAAGACTAACCTGGCAGAGGTGAGAATGGAAGACATGGAAGACAGATTTGCATATTCTTCCCATGTTCCCTTGCACAGTAGAGTGCTAATGGCTTAATAAGACTCCACACACCTAAATGGTGGTCTCTCCCTGTGGAGGGACGATATCCCCCTAACCCTGAAATAAAAATAATCATATTAAGACCATTAGTCAAGGCACAAGTAACTCACCAAGAAGCTTCTTTAATCCTTGCTGCTTCTGAATGTTGTTAAGTTCGGTCTGACATGGAGGATCTGTGAATTATTAAGGAAGATATATATGAGGATGTATATCTATAGAATGCAATTGAACCATATACAATATCAGGTTTTTATGGTCCTGTTTGTCACTTCCCCCAAATTGTATAACTTCTATCTCCTTTACCAGAGGTTAGCACAGGAGGAGGATATGCATAAGCGGTGTCTATATTCTACCACCCATATCTGTATGGCTGTCATGTACTGGTGTCAGACCATGACAGTTATAGAAATATATTTGCCATTGTTCACCGATATGCTTTATGTAACTATGAAGAAAAAATAATATTCAGTATATGTTCCTTTAACCACTACATTGTGTCACATATTTACTGCTACCATGTGAAGATTCGCACAAAAAATATTTTTTTTATCATTTTAAGTTTGTATAGTTAAAGTGATCTGCAATGTGACAGTATCAGTATTGTTCTCTACACAATAGCGCTCCGATAATTTCTCCACAAGCTTTACAATAATGTATGTGCGTGAATATCTCTAGGCTCACCTTGCTGCCGCTGGAAGCAGTAGCACCACTCATTGTTGGATATTAAACTGTCCTTGTATGTGTCACATGTATTGAAGAAAGCCTTTGTACACTGCTCATTCTTGTCGATATAAATGCTTCCAAGCTCAGACTGATCCAGCAGCAGGTCATAATTTCGATCAAGTCTATTAAACATCCACCCAAGAGAATCCCTGCAAATTGGCAGAATGCTAGTATCAAACCCTAGGAGGCAGATAAACAAAAGTTATTTAGTACTCAATGGACCAGTAATGTCATTTTCTCAAAAGTAATAAAACATAACAACACATATTATCATCTTTATGTGCTAAATGTACCATGCACAATCGTATCTTACATATTTATTTGCTTTTGTACAGAAATTAAAGAAACATAAACTTCTTTCTATAGACTTTTTAATAAAGACGTGTTAGTAGTACTGTTGCGGAAAGAGTTACATAATATGGAAATTTGGTTTAACCTGAAAAACTGCAAGTTATGGGGAAAATGCAAGTGCAGTGCACAGACCTGAATGATATCCTTAAAGGGATTGTCTGGATAGTCATTTTTTTGTTTAAAGTAAAAGGAAGAAGATTTTTGAAGGCACTTTAGCATTACCCCCTAATGATAATAGTGGTATGGTCTGAAACGGTAATACTTTCCAACAATTTAGTTGGTCTAATGACCCTAGAATTTTTGTTTTCTGAACAATTAAAATAATTTTGGATCAGGTCCTGGGAGTACCGAGTTGTATTTGTATACAACATCTTAAAAAAAAAACTTGTGACATGAAAGTGCAGAGCAGGTAGAGGGGAGCACACGGATAGAAAGTTGTGTGGGACTTGATTCAGTTTATAATTTCATCTTTTAATTCTTTGTTCTTTCTAGATTTAGTTGTCATATGGGCTATCCTACTTATTGACTGACAGCTTTCCTTGTATGATTCTACAGGGTGGGCCATAAGTATGGATACACCTGGGTGGGCCATAAATATGGATACACCCAGATAAAACGGAAGTGGTTGCTGATATCACGTTACCGTTTGTGGCATATTAGTATAAGGGAGGGGGGAAACATTTGAGGCCGGGTGACGCCCATGGCAGGCATCTGTTTTACTTGTGCAATTCTCCATGTGTTTGATGTGTCACATGACCCCCTTTCCATTGAAAAAAGTAAAGTTGAATCCAAAATGACAGCCTCAAATGTTTCCCCCCTCCCATGTACTAATATGCCACAAATGGTAAACTGATATCAGCAACCACTTCCATTTTATCTGGGTGTATCCATACTTATGGCTCACCCGGGTGTATCCACCCTGTATATGAGTAGAAAGACCCACTTGACATATAAGCTAAGAGTGAGCAGAGAGCTAAATGAATAACAGACTGGTTATAAAGAATTTCCTCCCACAAATCTATATATTCGTTTATTCATCTCATTCTGCTTTATAACATGCTGCCTACATATTAGATTTCATTTTGATGTGACAAGTTCAATTTACTACCCACAGCACATTGTATAACAGATATATCACTACCTAGAATGCAAATTACTAGAACAAACTCTGTACACACATTGAGCAAAAGGGTACATGGAGAACTGATTTCCGAAAAATTATTTAGCGGCCCTTCATCATGACATGTGACCTGCTATAAATCATATACTATAAATATATATATATATGTATATATATATATATATATATATATATATATATATATATATATATATACACAAATATAAAAATACAAATATTGCATTACTAAAAGACATGATTGAAAGAATGAAGAAAAACCATAATTCACTGTCCTGAAGTTAAGCAACAGGGAATAGAAGAGCCATTTGTAGACTAGAGTTTATCAGTATGAACCAACTTGCAATATACTGTAGGGAATAGTTTCATTTTAACCTGACAAAACATTTATTCTGAGAAGTATGTGTGCGCAAACGTTTCAACATGCCATATGTGTTGCTTCCACTAACCGCAAATAGAAATACATACTGGAACATAAAATATGCTGTAATCATATTGTACCAATATAATATTGTAGAAAATACTCATATTTTGTCAAAGATGGAAATTGTATCTGTAACAGGGGCCACCACTTACCAGGTGCCACCCATGTTACTGGGGTATTATTTCATCACAGGGGGACCATTGGGCCCCTAAGCAACCAATATATGCTTAACACTGGCAATAAAATGGTTTTTTTTCCAGCTTAATAATTGATGACCTATTCCCAGGATCGGTCATCAATTGAAGATTGCTGGGAGTCTGACACCTGAAACCCCCACCAATCATCCTGAGGACACAGAATTGGGGTGAGCACTGCGGCCATTTCACTACAGACCAAACACAGTTACTGTCCATTTAATCTGTATTGCGGGTACGCTTTGTACCCCCGCTCGGGTCACTTACTTCAATAGAATTGAACTGTGAACAGGCCGTGTGACCGATGAACATGTCACATGAACGGTGTGGCCTCAAATTCCTGATCTGCAGAGGTCCTGGGTAAACTCACACTGTTCTTCAATTGATGGCCTATACTAAGGATAGTCTTGAATAAGTCCCAGTAAACCCTTCTAATGGACACTCTACTCAACCTACTACAAAGATATCCCCAAATATATAACTTTTATTAAGTATATATAAAGGCAACAAGTAATACATTTAGAAACCTGGGGAGTCGGCCACAGATTAGGATAAATGTATTCAATACTGACCCTCCTAAATTAGGGATTAGGGATAAGGGGAAAAGGGAAGGGCAATGGCATTTATAATACATGACATATGTATATGATATATCATGGACTGATGAAAGTTACTGCCAGTCCAAAATGAATTCATTAAATTACTACAACAGCAATTCCATAACATGGGTCTGCATTACACCTTATGCAATATTCTGTTAAAGAGGACACCCTAATAAATAAGACAAAGGCGGCAAACATATTTCTCAGGATATCCAATGTCTTGAGGGATACCAGACCATACCCTCCAAAACAGGATCTAGAAGCATCCTCTACCTCTGCATTCTCTGAAACATTCTTCTTTATTATTTATTTATTATGCTTATTTTTATAGCGCCATCATATTCTGCAGCGCTTTAAATACATTGACAGTTACTGTCCCATATGGGGCTCACAATCCATATTCTCTATCAATATGTCTTTGGAGTGTGGGAGGAAACCAGAGTACCCGGAGGAAAGCCACGCAAACACAGGGAGAACATACAAACTCCTTGCAGATGTTGTCCTTGGCAGGATTTGAACCCAGGACTCCAGCGTTGCAAGGCTGCAGTGCTAACCACTGAGCCACCATGCGTCATTCATTTGTTACCCATCCATTCAGCTAGCCATGATTTGATAGAAACATATAGCAGTATAATAACTATTTCTTACTGCTTCTCTCTGGTCTTGAAGTAGTTTTGGTCTTCTTTTTTTGGAATCCACTTTCATGAAGTGCTTTAAACCAGTCTCTTAATCGATTGGCAATTTCTCTGAACTCCTGATCAGTGCACACTAAAGATGGGAACAAAAGAGAACACAGTCAATTAAAACTGAAATGGCAAAAGTTATAATGTCACACTTAGAGGAACCACAAAATATATAAGATGTACTTCATGAATTAAATTAAACATGTGCATACATTATTGTACAATTTACAGTACACTAACATTGCATAAAAGATAGCATCATAGTGACCTGCTTATTGTGTAATACAGAACATACGAAAATAATTAATACTGTACAGATTCCAAATAATTAGCTATAAATAGTCTTGTATACTGAAAATCCATTGCATTATGGCAAATAGTATTAAACAGCATCCAGGTTGAGCATCTTGCAGTGAAGGGGTTAAAGTCTGTATCCCTGGTAACATAAGATAGGTAAGGATTGCAGTTAATGGTCCAGGACAGTTGATAATCCAGGACAATGAGGAGATTAATTTTAGTATCTCTGGGTGTCTTGGGAGATAAAAATAATTAATATATAATTCCTTGGTGATCTAGGGTAGTAAACAAGGTTCCTGGTGGTTAAGGGCAGTGAAGAGGTTAATGTCAGAATCCCAGTCAGACAGTGAGGGGGTTAATGATGGTGTCCTTGGTGGTACAGGGCTGTGAAAAGTTAGTTAGTGACTGCATTCTTGGTGATTTTGGAAAGTGATGAGATTAATTCCTGTATTTCTAGTCGTCTAAGGAAGTGAGGGGGTTAATTCCAGTTACTGGTTGTATGTGGCAGTTCAGGACTAATGCTAGGACCTTGGAGGCAGAGGCAGTCAGACAGATCCCTTGTGGAAGGCAGTGATGCATAGCTGGTATCAAGTGACTACCCACCGCTCCATGCACCAGCACTGTCCTGGCTGTAACAAGAGACTGGACTACCATGGTTCAGCTCTTTACTGATCTAGAGGAGATTGTGCAGCTGTAGATGTATGGCTCTCTATATGATCTGGTAGATTCATGAACAGTGCCTGAAGGAATCTGCTCTGGGTTGATTCTGAGCCACATAGCTTTTCTGCCATACAGCTTACAGGGTACACTACTGAGCTCTAAGAAATACCCGTAAGGGTTCTTTTCATATCCCACTTTTAATTAATAGATGGAGTCCTGTGCGGAGACGGTGTCCGGTTTGAATTCGCTACCAACAACACTGTTCCATGGATATGAATAGACACAGTATACTTTGCAATGTAAGTATTGCAGGAAAACATAATGCTTACTGACAGGTTTTCTCTTAAGAAATGGCTTATCACCAGAGAAGATTTACCAACCTCTCCATCACATGGTTGGTGAATACCATCTCCCACAATACCGTATAAGCACAGCATAGTGCACCTAGAAGAATTGATGGCATTTTGAAGGTAAAAGGTGGCCACACTAAATGCTGATTCGATTTAGATTTCTCTTTTGTTCATTGACTTTATTTTAATTGACAAAAAATTAACTATTAACCCCTTCCCGCCGATGGCATTTTTTGATTTTCGTTTTTCGTTTTTGACTCCCCTCCTTCTAAACCCCATAACTTTTTTATTTCTCCGCTCCCAGAGTCATATGAGGTCTTAGTTTTTGCGGGACAATTTTTTCTTCATGATGCCACCATTAATTATTCTATATAATGTACTGGGAAGCAGGAAAAAAATTCAGAATGGGGTGGATTTGAAGAAAAAATGCATTTCTGCGACTTTCTTACGGGCTTTGGTTTTACGGCGTTCACTGTGCAGCCAAAATGACATGTCCCCTGTATTCTGTGTTTCGGTACGGTTCCAGGGATACCAAATTTATATGGTTTTATTTACATTTTGACCCCTAAAAAAAATTCCAAAACGGTGTTAAAAATTTTTTTTTCTAAAAGTCGCCATATTCCGACGGCCATAACTTTTTTATATATAGGGGCTGGGTGTACTTTTTAGTTCTACCATTTTCGGGAAATGTTATTGCTTTGATCACTTTTTATTCAAATTTTTATCAGAATTAAAACAGTGAAAAAACGGCGGTTTGGCACTTTTGACTATTTTTCCTGCTACGGCGTTTACCGAACAGGAAAAATATTTTTATAGATTTGTAGAGCGGGCGATTTCGGACGCGGGGATACCTAACTTGTATGTGTTTCACAGTTTTTAACTACTTTTATATGTGTTCTAGGGAAAGGGGGGTGATTTGAACTTTTAATACTTTTTATATTTTTTTATATTTTTTTTTACTTTTTTTTAAATTTTTTTTTTGCATTTATTAGACCCCCTAGGGGTGTTGAACCCCAGGGGGTCTGATCACTAATGCAATGCATTACAATGCTAATGCATTGCAATGCATTGCAAAAAATCATCATCTCTTTTGCAGGCTGTATACACCAGCCTGCAAAAGAGAGAATTTGCAGACCGGCTGGGAGCCTTTAACAAGGCTCCCGGCTGTCATGGCAACAGGGGGTCGGCCCTGGAGCATGCTCCAGGAGCCGGCGATCCCTGCCAAAATGGCGGCGCCCATGCGCCGCCGGGAAGATGGCGCCTCCGGCGCCTTTGACAGCAGCGCCGGAGGGGTTAATGCCTCCGATCGGTCCGGGGACCGATCGGAGGCATTAGAGCCGGTTGTCTACTGCTTAAAGCAGTAGACACCCGGCGGCTATGACGGCCGCCCGGCTCCCGGGCGGTCGCCATAGTTACTGACCCGACACGCGCCGTACTATTACGGCGCATGTCGGGAAGGGGTTAAAACTTCTATTTTTTAAGTCATTCTTACTCTGCATGATTTACTTCAACCCCTGTCCAAAATGTTCACACAGTACTGTACAGTATAATTTATTTGATAGGTCAGTATTGTAAGGATTGCAGAAAGAAAAGAACATGCTAGTAATTATTAAAGATCATTAGAACATTTTTGAAGATGGCAACAAATACCAACAAACAATATAAGAAAACAATATGGTACTTGCTGCCTCAGAGTATCTGCTCCATTTTCAAGTGCATTGTAAAAACAAGAGCACTTCGCCCCTCAGGCTCCCACTTGTTCATCCGATTAAAGAAAAAAATGTTTTCTCTCTCTAGATGGTGCACATGAATTCTGTTATTCAACTTTGCTTGACATGCTGTCAAATTCTTACACACAATTTTGTGATATAGAGAACAAATAAAATGAATTATAGTACAAGGCCTGTCAAATTCTTTCTAAAACAAGTCAACTTAAAAAAGTCTTTGCGGCTGTAAAACATTTATTATGCTTAGCTTAAAATAGGGAAAAGATAGAACATTTTACCAATCTGCTCGCAATATTTATCAGTTTATGGAGGTTTCTCTTATGCAGTGTAGTTTATAAAGGATGACAAGTGAATTGTAAAGCTCAATGAAATACAGGGAGAAAAGTAGCATTATTATTTCATACTACAGTTTGTTGTTATTATTAATCATTATGCTAAAACTTTCCTGGGAGGCGTCTATTTATCTCCTATATACTGATTTAAGTTGCTTAAAGGGGCTCTATCAGTACGAAAAGTCATTTTTAACTAAACACATACTTGCATAGCCTTTAGAAAGACTATTCCACACGTACATTTTGTATGTAAATCGACTCGGTAGTTTTTGAATGAGCCCGTTTTTATTCATATGCTAATTAGGCTCCAGCGAGCACCGAAAGTGTCTCTGTGTCTGCTATATGTGTGTGCGCGCGAGCAGGGAGATGAGTCATCAGAGGCAGCAGCAGCCTGTGCTGTACACATAGAGAGAGGAGTGCTCGCTGAGAACTTCCTATGCTGGCTGGAAGCTAATTAGCATATGAATAAAAACAGGCTCATTCAAAAATTACTGAGGTGATTTACATACATAAGGTAGGTGTGGAAGTATATGTTTAGTTAAAAATTAGAGATGAGCGAGTAGTATTCGATTGAGTAGGTATTCGATTGAATACTACGGTATTCGAAATATTCGTACTCGATTGAATACTACTAGCTATTCGCAGTAAATATTCGATTTAGAACCAGCGTTGATTGGCCGAATGCTACATAGTATATAGCATTGGGCCAATCAACGCTGGTTCTGCAGCAGGCTCGTCCTTGCTAGTCGGGAGAGCTGGCAGCTTGCTGTTATGAGGGAGCTGACTCTCTTTCTCATAGGAATGAATTGACCAGCATTGATTGGCCAGTGTACAGTATTCGGCCAATCAACGCTGGTTCTGCCGGAGGCTCGTCTGTGAGGAGGCGGAGTCTAAAATCGGACCACAATGGAGACTGCTGTGGTCCGATCTTAGAGTCCGCCTCCTCACAGACAAGCCTCTGGCAGAACCAGCATTGATTGACCAGTGTACAGCATTCGGCCAATCAATGCTGGTCAATTCATTCCTATGAGAAAAAGCTCCCTCGTAACAACAACCTGCCAGCTCTCCCAACTAGCAAGGATGAGCCTGCTGCAGAACCAGCATTGATTTGCCGCAGGGTCGTCTTTGCTAGTCGGGAGAACTGGCAGCTTGCGGTTACGAGGGAGCTTACTTTTTATCAGCAAAACTGCAAGCACTGTGCAGTTAAAGCGCACGGACCCATTGACCATAATGGGGTCTGTGTGCTTTAATTGCACAGCGCTCCTCCTAAACACTCTCCTCCTGCTACTCGTGGACTTGGTGACTCTCCTTTAGACGAATAGTGGTTTCCCCTGAAACGAGCATTTTTTTCCCATAGACTATAATGGGATTCGATATTCAATTGAGTAGTCGAATATTGAGGCTCTACTCGAAACAAATATCTAATCTCGAATATTTCACTGTTCGCTCATCTCTATTAAAAATGACTTTTCCCAATGATAGAGCCCCCAAGGGATGAAGAATAGGGAAAACCACTTATATCAATTTATAATATATAGTAGTGAGGGCTACTATATTTCTGGGATTAGTTTTTCCACTAATTATGCTATGCATATTATGTATAAGACATCCACCATATAAGCTGAGCAGCTCAAACATAATAGACAAATGTCATCATGGGAAATATGGGCATTTAAATTGTCACTAACTTTTCATAAAACTTGGTCATTTAATAAAGTTGCTGCCACTGTGTGACTCCCTTTGATGTTCACTCCCTGTTATTAGGTAAGGTCTGTCCTTTGCTTCAAAATGAAGACTTTTTTACAGTGATTGAATGGAGGAGGGGCTGGTCCCTCTTCATAGTCTTTACATGTCTGCACACACTTTTACCTGCCTGTACCCTGCAGGAATTGAGATGATTCTGCAGCTTCACCAATATAAGGAGAGTTTACTATTTACTTATATATACTTATGACTAGCTGTTATTGTTATAGTCATAGTAGGCAAGCAGATTTCATTTTTTTTTGCTCAGATTTATTTTTTTCACTTTGTCATGGATCTTTTTAGCTGCATTATGCCCTGTATTTGCAGTCCACTGTCCATTGATCTCCTATATTATGGTCATGTGGGATTTTCACAACTATTTACTTGCTATTTTACAGTTAATAGAAATGAAGAGAAAATGACAGTAATAGTAATAGAAAGTAAAGGGGGCAGACTGGTCCTTATTGTACAGACACACGGCCTCAAGGAGAAAAGTAATATGTGCTGCAGCCAAAATAGGGCTATTGGCCACAGAAACACGGATATGACACCATGTATAAAGACTTACACAGCCAAATAACAGAATGCACAGCAAGAGCCTGCAGATATATTTTAACTTTTAATGAAAAGTCAGACACCCTTTAAGATAATTAACAGATAAAAGTAATGTTTTAATGAACTATCTCCTGCCAAGACAGTAGTTTTAAGTACTAGAGATTATTTGG
Organism: Leptodactylus fuscus; assembly: GCF_031893055.1. NCBI lineage: Eukaryota > Metazoa > Chordata > Amphibia > Anura > Leptodactylidae > Leptodactylus > Leptodactylus fuscus. The sequence continues at coordinate 293,270,054 of NC_134265.1, forward strand.
ACCATATTTAAGGCTTTCAGTACTATTTATTCTGTTTCACACTGGCACAGCTTCTGGTTGGCATGTTTCTAACCAAACTGTCAGAAACAGTCTCCATGTGGGTGGCAAGAGGGTGTGATGTTATGAGATAGGATCTAATTTGCAGTCCAGCCGCATAATTGACATTACCTAAAGAGCAGGTTGATCAATGACACGTCATTCTCTTCACAGATGAGAGCAGGTTCACAATGAGTATATGTGACAGACAAGAAAGAGTCTGGAAATGCCATGGTGAATTTTATGCCGCCTACAACATCATCTGTCATAGTTGGTTTGGCGGTGTCGTAAGTGATAGTCTAGGGAGGCATACCCTTGGAGGGTTGCACAAACCTCCATCTCATTGCCAATGATACCCTGACTGCACGTAGGTGCTGGGATGAAAACCATAGAGCTTTTGTTAGACCTTATGGTGAAGCAGAGTGTCCTGGGTTCCTCCTCCGATTAAAAGAAAGCGTCATGTAGTCAAGCATATAGACAGTTCATGGATGGCAAAGTCATTGGTATCAGTGACTGACCCTCACATTCCCCAATTCTTAATTCAATTGAGGACCGCTGGCACATTATATCTGTGCATCTAACACCGCCAAGTAATTCCACAGACTGTCTATGAGCCCATAACTTGTTCCAGGTTTGAGAGGAGATTCCAGAGGACACCATCTGCCTTCTCATCAGAAGCATGACCAAATGTTGTCAGGGGATACTGTGGTGGGCTATAGACACTATTGAGTTACATAATGAGTTATTGTGATGAATTTCTTACACATTGGAACCATCTGTGATTTGAATTATTAGTTTTAATGTCAGAGTGGTTTGGAATAGCCCTCAATTGGTTGATGATGTTGATTTAATTGACTGTTGATAACACAATTTTCTTCTTAACAAATTATACAATTTCTAAGAGTAAAGGTATTCAAATAGAATTTTTGTACATAAAGATCCAATGTGTGATTTTGAACAGTATATATATATATATATATATATATATATATACTATATATATACTGTATATATTCATATATTGTGAAAAGGTGAAAGGCAACATGCTGGAATTGGGTTATGTGTGGGTTATAGGCTCGTTATTTGGCCATAAAAGCTTGCTGAGCCTGTACTTCAGGGTAGATCGTGGGAGAAGAGGAAATGGCCAGGTCTGCTTTGACACTGAGAACCCTGTGATACGGTTCGGTGGTTTTCTTGTTGATTCATGTGGCTGGTAGTAAGCCACATGTACAGTTAGTATTTTTCTGTTTATTTAGCGCTCAGACGAGCATGATTTTTGTTTGACGTTATTTTGCCTGAAGTTAAAGGGGTTTTCCAGGCAGAAATTTTTTTCTTTTTTATAAAGGCGTGTTAGTGCTAGTAATGATCCCGCCCATTACTAGCCCATCCCACCCTCCAACTCCCTAGCTAACCTATTCTGCCCACTACTAGATAATAAGAAGAGGGGAGGAGCTGTCCCGGGCTCAGGAAAGCTTGGTAAGTATTGATGGGGATAGGGGAGGGGGAGGAGTAATGGTGGCATTCCGTTTCGGAACCAGTGTAACATATCATCACTAGATTATCAGAAAATGTCCCTGGTATATGGGTAATTATAGATTTTTTTAAATTGAAGTAAATTAGAAGTTAGGAGGGGGAGGGAGTTTAGTTTAGTAGTTAATTTTTAGTTTATCATGGACAACCCCTGTAAGGCAGTATTTTTGTACCTAATGTAAAGGTTTATTTATTTTGCTGTTTTTCTTAAATAAACCGCTTTGCTGCAAGATTTGTGTTCCTGTCTCTGACTGGTTGGGTTTGCACCACTGTTTCTACTGAGCTACATATATATATATATATATATATATATATATATATATATATATATATATATATATATATACACACACACACACATATATATTCAAACTTATCTCTTAACATTTGCGAAATACTGAATACCAATGGTATGAATATAAATACTAGGATAAGAATAAAATGGAGAGAGAGGAGATTATTATTTTTATACATATTTGCATTCATCATGATGTAACTGCAGAACAAGAGCTTGTTGAAATATTTATATATTCCTACACCAACTCACGCTCATGAATTTCTCATTGTCTTACAAGTCATCTAGCATATCATATCTTCTCATCTATAGGATTTTATTTGTGATCGATTTACAAGTTGTATAGCATCTTATTTCAAGGATTTCTTCCTAAGACGTTGAGGCCTCTTTATGAGGAAGAACAATAATAGCTACATTCATTTTATGTCTTGGTACAGAAAAAAACCCCATAAGTATTTAGTTTTTCAGACAGTAATGTAACAATAGAATTTATTGACTTTCACAACATCCATCGATATTCCATCAAACTAATCGCATATAACATGTACATGTACACAATATACCATGTTTTCAGTATGAAGATACACCTGCTACAGGACTCATGTGTTCCATGTTTCAATGGAGTGGTGTTCACATGTTTACTGCCCCCTACCAATTCATTCACAGTCTATGTGGCTGACAGAAATAACTGGGTACCTTGTATCTGGTGAAATGGAATTGTACTATTGTAAGATTGTAATATTTTTCATGGGCCAACCATGAAACAATAATGAAAAAAAAAAAGATTATGGGGATAAAGTTCCTCCTTAAGGAGAAACCACCTATTAGGTGTGTGGAGACTTATACAGCCATAGTCGCTCCACTGCAAGAGAACATGGGAGGAATATGCAAATCTGTCTCCCAAGATGTAAATAGGGAGACAGTGCCTCTATTATGCTGCCCTCTATAGGAAGCACCCTGAACATCATGCCCGACTTTCCCAGAAGCCTTTACTGCATAATGTGGGGTTTTTACCAAGTCAATTTCTCAGCTACAGACGGCCGTTTCGGTCTGGTTGGACCTCGTCAGCGCAACGTAGCGAGAACTGACTTGGTAGAAGTGAGAGACAGTGCCTCTGTTATGCTGTCCTCTATATACTGGAACATTGTACAAATTTTTATTATACAAACAATACCATTGGTCTTTCTCAATATTGGTCTGAAAGTGGACAACCCATTTAATTATTATTCTACAATTATTACGATTTGTCCCATTCATATATAACTTCTTGGTTAAATCGGTTTAGTTTGAGAGGTAGTATCCAAGATGACCGTGTTCTAAGGAAGTGGTCATTGCAATTGCTGTCGTGAGGCAAGAAGCTCATCCATGCACATTATGTTACCTACTGTGCCAGTTCTGAAAGATGGCATCGGTGTAAAAGAATAGCATGGACTGTGAGTCCAAAACAGTGCACAATGAAATCTAGATTTCTCTCATTCGTATACATGCTCGAGTCAATTTCTTAGAAAGTAAATTAACCTAACCACGCTTTAAATTGCAGAAAGAATTTTCAGAACCATAAGTGCAATCCTAAAAAATTGTATTGGAATCAACTGCCTCAGTATTAACAATACTAAATACAAAGCACAGTTATAATACAAATAGGATCTTGAAGACTGAAATGTAGAATATAAACTACTTTTTACTTTACAATAGAAGATTCAGCAATTCTAATAGAAGGCGCGTCTGAAAATAAATAACTTTTTTTTTTCTTTCTGAGAACCCACTTGGCACTGAGGCTTCGTCAAAATTCCAAGAAAAAAAGCGGCACAATGTAAAATGTCAGAGAAAAATCTATCTAGCAATAAATGTGCTTGTTAATCACAAAGCCTGGACATTACTTGAACTAACTGGATGTGTTGATTATCAGCTCGATTGCTTTCAGCTCAAAAGATCTGTCATATTCTATCAGCCGTGTGCTTCTTTTTTGCTACGTGCCAGTGAGCCAACAATGAGTGTATTAAGTCCTATAACTGCATCACCATTCTATACTGCTTGATAGATTTGTGAAACAGAGACTGATTGCTGTGTCATGATGACATCAGCAGTTCCTTAGGAACAGTCTGAAAGTAATCTGTCTGTAGCTTGTGCCTAAAGAAAGAAAATGACAAATGGATCATCTCTTCATTGTGTCTGCTCTATTCTTCAGATGAATTCCCGAAAACCCAACAGGGAGCATTAACTATATGTATTTATTTCTCTCTTTTGACAGTTAATGCAAATCTACATTTTCTCATTTGAATATTCTGTATATTTTCTTAGTTGTAAATGGGTTGTGCGAGATCCATAGGTAATGGCTGGTGTTGACCCATCCTATGGGTAGCATCAGATTGGTAAGGATCTGACACTCGGACCCTGTAATAATCAGCTGCTGTCGGGAGTCGTATACAAGGTATATGACCGAAAGCAAATCTGCTCCTATTGAAGTGAAAGGGAGCACAGCTGCAGTTTCCAGATGTCACTCTTAGGATAAGGCCCCACAGGACGTCCCAAAGCTAAAAAGCAGCGTTCTTCCCATACCGTTTTAAACAGAAAGTTCACAGAGTTTTCCTCTGCAGACTTTCTGTTACAATTATACCTATGGGAAAACAGCCAGCATTTCCATAGGTATAATTGACATGCTGTGATTTCCAAAACCGTGGTTATTTTGGAAATAGCAGCGTGTCCACATGGTGGTTTTTACCGCTAAACAAGCATGGGATTTACTAGAACTCCATCCACTTTGCCTGCACTGTAAAATGCCATGATTTTTCCAGCAGCGTTACCGCCGCGGGCAAGTCACACCGTTTCTGTCCTGTGGGGCCCCAGCCTTATGTCTCCATACAGCTTTCGGCTTCATACAATGTAGTGGTGCCACTAGAGAACAGCAGAATCTGATCCCATTTCCAGAGCAACACATGCATTTGGATTTCTGCCAGTCCCCTTTCAGATGATTAGGACAGTCATATAACTTTCTATAAGAAATCTGTCACATGTAAATATACTTTATATATAACGTATAACTCACAGCGATCAGGAAAAACAACTGATGGAGACATGTTTGATGGAGATAGCAATATGGTAATGTCACCATCCAAACAGCGATGAAAACGAAATGTTGGTTAAAAACTATAACTAAGTTTTTGCTGATTTCACAAGTCAGGTCAGAACCATTATTGTGTGATTTTTCCTCATAAATGAGGATAGGCCTAAATTTATATTATACTAGCAGTTACCCGCGACTTCGTCTACGGGTTGGCGGTGGCGGTGTACTGCTTATATTTCTTGTTCCCTCATCTCTGCCCTCAGTTTGTTGTCCCCTCCTACCCGCGACTTCCTCCTCAGCCCCCCTGACCCTGCCGCGAACCACCTGCAGTGCGGCCCGTGGCCCCCCACATCTGCTGCGGCGGGCCCCTCCTACAGGATGGTGGGTCAGGAGGCAACGGCCTTGCTGCTGCGCCTCGGTCCCCCCTCTTTCCCGCTACCTGCGTCCCCGGGCCTGCCCTTAATGGTGAAGGTGAGTGTGAAAGTGCTGAATTATATGTGAATGTGATTGTGTGTGGTTAGGGGCTAGGTTGTAGAGAGGAATGTGAAGTTTAGGGGCTTGCTATGGGCCAAAGTGTGTGATTTTGCAGAGATGGTGATGTGAGTTGGATGTTTGTATGGGTCGTGGGAAAAACGTATGTGCGTTATTGTGATGAAAAGTAGCCTACTGTGCAATCCAGTGTATTAGCTATGTTTGTGGAAAATTTGAGCCAAATCGGTGGAGCGGTTTTTCGGTGATTGAGGAACAAACATCCGAACATCCAAACATCCAAACACACAAACTCACAAACCCACAAACTTTCACATTTATAATATTAATAGGATATATATAATTGTCAGTGAAATAATAGCATGATTCATGCTCATGTGGATTCTTAGGACATAACTCAAAAGAAGAAATTGGCATTTCAATTTTTCTTTACTAATCAAGACTATAGCTGGATACTAAAGACCCAAAACAAATGTATTAGACATAGCTTTTGCCTTGCACTACTGGACTGCTGATTACGTATCACATTGGGCGGGATAGGCCAAGAAGGGTGGGATCTATGCACTATCAGGGTCTTTCTAGGATCAGCAAAACAGGCTCAGAAGGACTGGTGAGTTGGATTGAGCCGATCTTGAGATTTCAGGATCGATTTTAAAATCCGATTTCCAATCATTTTCCAGCTGATCCTGATCCCTCAACCCTATTAATGATATATACATGAATAGGGTTAAGCCAATCTTGAGATAACCTCTCACCTCGATCTCGCCGGAAAAGATCCCTCAACCATACTGGTGAGAAATGACATAAAACAATAAAAGAACAATTACTCACCTAACTTTTGCCATTCTAATACTGCCGTTTAGGTCTGGTTCACATCTGCGTTCGGTATTCCAATGGGGGGGGGGGACCCCCCCAACGGAATACCGAATGCATTGACAAACGGTGAGCTTATGAAAACACATGGACCCCATAGACTATAATGTTTGCACAGAACAAGTACTTCATGAACTACTTTCCTCTCCGCATGACTCATGCGGACACGGTGCGGAAAACACACGGACCCCATTATAATCTGTAGGGTCCGTGTGTTTTCATAAGCTCACCGCATGTCAATGCATTATAATCTGTAGGGTCCGTGTGTTTTCATAAGCTCACCGCTTGTCAATGCATTCGGTATTCTGTTTTGGGGGTCCCCAAGCGGATTCCCCGAATGAAATACTGAACACAGATGTGAACCAGGCCTCAGGTGCAGCACAGTAAACTAAGACTGAAGAAGATCAGCAGAGCAGCGGTTCTACAATGGCAGAACATTAAATAGCTGAGCAACAGATCACTTATTATTTTATTCCTTTCTGACTTGGTCTGTGTGTATATAAGAAAACCACTGGCCATAAAAAGAAGGGTTGTCTGCAATGAGATCATCAATTTGTTGAGTAGGACAGACATATTTTGGGAGTCCCTTTATTTTTTTTATCTTTCCTTATTTTCTCAGGATAATTGAACAGCATTAGTTTGTAGGGAGATGACATTTTGACTAGGTGAAATGGTAACAAACAATTCTCAATTTATTGATACAGTTTTACTGGAATTTAACCTGCAATCATAGAAAGGTGGGTCTCGCAATAGGCATGTTGTGGCAAGGAGATGGTGGGAAAAGGGAGGCCCCAAACCTATAGCTATTTAATCTGCTACTGATAGATAACAGAAGAGAACAGAATGACTAAGAGCTTCACAGAGATTTGGGGAAAGGAGCACAATTTAGAAGATGATTAAGAATAGAATACAGAATAAGAATACACTATGTATGACTCAAAATGTGAAAAAAATAGTGGTAACTTACTGAAGTTGAGATATAAGAAACAAAACGTCTATAAAGATATTAATCAATTCACCCTCTATGAATAGCTTGAACTGGTAACGATCCACTAGGATCACATAGACTTGGACTGGCAGTTTTCCCCATAACGCCTTGCAGGCAATGCTTCCACTAGCACAGCCAATCATGAGGGACCTTAAGTGTGAGTCACCGATGGCTCAGTGGATGATCAAGAGCCATATACAGATGTAGCAGCTGTTTGTAAGACGCCACGGGGTGAAAATGGTGCAACAAACATTGCTACGTCTTTATTTCCTGTCACTTTGATAATACTAATGCTGACTTGGTGTTACAGAGTTGGAAAGGGGGTTGGAGACAGTGTTAGGAGACAATGGAGTCTCATATGTGACAAATCTGATAGATAATTCTATTGAATCTGATCCGGAATTAATTTTGGGAAATTTGCTATTCTGTACTCAACAATGATAATACAACTACACACTTCATCTTCACATAAATGTATTATATGGATTTTCTTCACAAAATAGTTAAGTGGGAAAGTTGAGTCTGACGAAAATAAAGCAGATTAAGTATATTTGTTATATTCATGGTCCTACAGTTTATATGTACACTAAGAAATTGTTGAATATATTGTTCAAGTCTTTGACATAGAGATACAGTTACATTTGGAATTATGGTATATATTTTAAGGTATTCTAGAGCTTTAAATTTATCTTGTGTCAAATATGAAAAATTCTGGTTATTAAGTGAAATTCCAATTATGACATTTTACATCAATCAACCTTCCAAGATAGTGCTACAATAATAATTCAGAATAATCTCTCCCAGAATATTTCTTCCAGAAAATTAATGCAATTCCATATACTTTGTTATACATTTATTTCCTTTATGTTTATTGGACAACACAAAAAAAAACTGAAAAAAAAGGCAAAAATAATATCATTTCACTCAAACCTCCAAAAATGGGCCAAACAAAATTACTGGCACCCTCAATTTAATATTTGGTTGCACACTCTTTCCTAAATCCATCAACAAGCTTCTTATACCTGGAATTTTGGACCACTCTTTTGCAAACTGCTCCAGGTCTTTGAAGGGTGCCTTCTCTCAACAGCATTTTTAAGATCTCTCCACAAGTGTTCAATGGGATTTAGGTTTGGACTTATTCCTATCTAGGATACAAACCCAGCTTTCTGACACTAGCCTATATACTGCGACCCAAAATCTTTTGATAATCTTCAGATTTCATGATGCCTTGTGCACAGTTAAGGCACCCAGTGCCAGTGGCAGCAAGATAGCTGCAAAACACCTTTGACCCTCCACCATATTTGACTGTTGGTACTGTGTTCTTTTCTTTGTAGGCCTCATTCCGTTTTTGGTAAACAGTAGAACAATGTGCTTTATCAAAGCACTACCTTGGTCTCATCAATCCTCCAGACGTTTTTCCAGAAGGATTTTGGCTTCCTCACATACATAAGTCTCCTACCATAGAGTGGGCCTCCTACCATAGCGTTTAGTGTCATTTAATTGTTGACACATAGTTTACGCTGACATTGGTGCACCCTGAGCCTGCAGGACAGCTTGTTACAAGTTACAGTTACAATTTCTTTGTAACTCATCCCCTTATCCTTTAACCCCTTCCCGACATGCGCCGTAATAGTACGGCGCATGTCGGGTCTGTAACTATGGCGACCGCCCGGGAGCCGGGCGGCCGCCATAGCCGCCGGGTGTCTACTGCTTTAAGCAGTAGACAACCGGCTCTAATGCCTCCGATCGGTCCCCGGACCGATCGGAGGCATTAACCCCTCCGGCGCCGCGGTCAAAGGCGCATGGGCGCCGCCATTTTGGCCGGGATCGCCGGCTCCTGGAGCATGCTCCAGGGCTGACGTCCCGTTGCCATGACAGCCGGAGCCTTGTACAGGCTCCCAGGCTTATCTGCAAATCCTCTCTTTTGCAGGCTGGTCTATGCAGCCTGCAAAAGAAAGGATGCTTTTTTGCAATGCATTGCAATGCATTAGCATTGTAATGCATTGCATTAGTGATCAGACCCCCTGGGGTTCAACACCCCTAGGGGGTCTAATAAATGCAAAAAAAAAAAAAAAAAGTAAAAAAAAAATATAAAAAAATATAAAAAGAATTAAAAGTTCAAATCACCCCCCCTTTCCCTAGAACAAATATAAAAGTAGTTAAAAACTGTGAAACATATACATGTTAGGTATCCCCGCGTCCGAAATCGCCCGCTCTACAAATCTATAAAAATATTTTTCCTGTTCGGTAAACGCCGTAGCGGGAAAAATAGTCGAAAGTGCCAAACCGCCGTTTTTTCACAGTTTTGATTCTGATAAAAATTTGAATAAAAAGTGATCAAAGCAATAACATTTCCCGAAAATGGTAGAACTAAAAAGTACACCCGGCCCCGCAAAAAAAGACGTCCTATGCATCCCTGTACACTTACGTATAAAAAAGTTACGGCCGTCAGAATATGGCGATGTTTAGAAAAAAAATTTTTTAACACAGTTTTGGAATTTTTTTTAGGGGTCAAAATGTAAATAAAACCATATAAATTTGGTATCCCTGGAACCGTACCGAAACACAGAATATAGGGGACATGTCATTTTGGCTGCACAGTGAACGCCGTAAAACCAAAGCCCGTAAGAAAGTCGCAGAAATGCATTTTTTCTTCAAATCCACCCCATTCAGAATTTTTTTCCTGCTTCCCAGTACATTATATAGAATAATTAATGGTAGCATCATGAAGAAAAATTTGTCCCGCAAAAATTAAGACCTCATATGGCTCTGGGAGCGGAGAAATAAAAAAGTTATGGGGTTTAGAAGGAGTGGAGTCAAAAACGAAAAACGAAAATAAAAAAATGCCATCGGCGGGAAGGGTTTAAATATATTTATTATAAAGTAACCAACATTTTTCTGCCCTTCAATCTATCTACGCTATGTTATATACTTATTCTAGACTAAATTGTTATACAGTGAATCCATATCCAATGTATAAGTTTAATTCACAAAGAATTCAGAAGCATTTTGATCTTTAACCCATTTACCACATCTGACGTAATACTACGGCGGATGTCAGGTATTAAAATATGGCAGCTCATCAGTACTATACAGGAGAGACTCGGTGCTAATGCCAGCGATCAGTGCTCGCATTAAGGCCACCTGTGGCGCCATTTACCTGGTGGTGCATGGGCACTGCCAGTCTTGTCTAGCAATGATTTCTATAACAGGCTGCTCTATGCAGCATGCCATACAAATGTAGCATTTTGCAATGCATTAGTGATCAGAACCAATAGTGGTACAAATGTACTTTTTCTCCAATGCCACCCCATTCTGAATTTTTTTTCAGCTTCTCAGAATAATGAATAATACAGAATAATGAATGCTACCATTATGAAGAACAATTTCTCCTACAAACATTAAGACCTCCTATAGCTCTGTGAACGTAAATATAACGAACGAAATCGAAAAATGTCCCTAGTGGAAAGAGGTTTTTTTTTTAAGATGGCACCAAAAAAGAGGTCTATAATGAAGATACTTTGCAGTCGCAACTTGAAATACTAGTACTTAAAATGGCCTTCCAACCAAATGAAAATATCCGAAAATCTGTCTATGCATCAGCCGTTGATAAAAACATTTCTGGCCATCTCCTTTAAGGACTGTATTTGTAACAGATATACAAATTATCAAGTGAATGTCTACACAATGCACCATTTCCTTAAATAGGTTAATTGGTTTCCATAATTGTAATTATGAATATGGATTCGCCAGACTATTAAAGGGGTGATCCGGTTTCTAAGATAGATGACCTACTGTATCCTTAGGATAGGCCATCAATATTAGCTCTGCAGGGATTGGACACCAGGGACCACTGCAGATCACCAGCATAAAGGCACTGAAGTCTATGGGGCAATGCTGCAGTACTTACACTAAACAAACTAATTAAATGGGCTTGTATGTATTAAGTCCAACCAGCACCAAAGTACTATGGTATACACTATATAAGAAGAAAACACAAAATACATACCGTATATACTCGAGCATAAGCCGAATTTTTCAGCACAGTTTTTGTGCTGAAAAAGCCCCCCTCAGCTTATACTCGAGTCAAGCAAAATAAATAAATAAATAAATAAATAAATACATTTTTATTTATTTATTTATTTTTTTGTGAGGGGGGGGGGGGGTCTATGACCAGCTGCAAAAGTAATGTAAAGAATCTTCCATAAAATAGTGGGGAAAAAAAGCTTGAAAAAAAACCAAAACGTAAATTAAAAGTTCTAAATCACTCCTTTCCCAAGAATACATACAAAAGTAGAAAATGACTGTGAAACACAAACACATTAGGTATCCCTTTGTCTGACAGTGCCCGGTCTACTGAATATAGGGGATCTGCAGTGCTCCTATTAACCCCTTCCCGACGGAACAGGAGTACTGCAGATACCCCATATTCAGCCAGGCTGAATTCCAAGTGGGGGAAAAAAAAACTCAGTCCTCAAGCTCAGGGAAGGGGCAGACAGACAACCAAAACACCCCCTCCCCTTCCCCAGCACCCAGCAACTACTGCACCCAAAAAATCCAACCATTTTAATTTTTGAAATTTTCCAGTAGCTGCTGCATTTCCCCTCTAGTCTTATACTCGAGACAATAAGTTTTCTCAGTTTTTTGTGGTAAAATTAGGGCCTCGGCTTATGTTCGGGTCGGCTTATACTCGAGTACATACGGTATATAAAATCTGATAAATACCTTTATTCTATCCAAATATAAAATCATAAAAGGTGCATATAGATAATACTGTTATCAATGCACAACAAGCAAACACTAGATCAGTATCTGGTCTGTAGATGTATATATGTATACATATCAATCTACTACATTATACACTCACCGGCCACTTTATTAGGTACACCTGTCCAACTGCTTGTTAACACTTAATTTCTAATCAGCCAATCACATGGCGGCAACTCAGTGCATTTAGGCATGTAGACATGGCCAAGACAATCTCCTGCAGTTCAAACCGAGCATCAGTATGGGGAAGAAAGGTGATTTGAGTGCCTTTGAACGTGGCATGGTTGTTGGTGCCAGAAGGGCTGGTCTGAGTATTTCAGAAACTGCTGATCTACTGGGATTTTCACGCACAACCATCTCTAGGGTTTACAGAGAATGGTCTGAAAAAGAAAAAACATCCAGTGAGCGGCAGTTCTGTGGGCGGAAATGCGTTGTTGATGCCAGAGGTCAGAGGAGAATGGCCAGACTGGTTCGAGCTGATAGAAAGGCAACAGTGACTCAAATAGCCACCCGTTACAACCAAGGTAGCCAGAAGAGCATCTCTGAATGCACAGTACGTCGAACTTTGAGGCAGATGGGCTACAGCAGCAGAAGACCACACCGGGTGCCACTCCTTTCAGCTAAGAACAGGAAACTGAGGCTACAATTTGCACAAGCTCATCGAAATTGGACAATTGAAGATTGGAAAAACGTTGCCTGGTCTGATGAGTCTCGATTTCTGCTGCGACATTCGGATGGTAGGGTCAGAATTTGGCGTCAACAACATGAAAGCATGGATCCATCCTGCCTTGTATCAACGGTTCAGGCTGGTGGTGGTGGTGTCATGGTGTGGGGAATATTTTCTTGGCACTCTTTGGGCCCCTTGGTACCAAGTGAGCATCGTTGCAACGCCAAAGCCTACCTGAGTATTGTTGCTGACCATGTCCATCCCTTTATGACCACAATGTACCCAACATCTGATGGCTACTTTCAGCAGGATAATGCGCCATGTCATAAAGCTGGAATCATCTCAGACTGGTTTCTTGAACATGACAATGAGTTCACTGTACTCCAATGGCCTCCACAGTCACCAGATCTCAATCCAATAGAGGAGCATCTTTGGGATGTGGTGGAACGGGAGATTCGCATCATGGATGTGCAGCCGACAAATCTGCGGCAACTGTGTGATGCCATCATGTCAATATGGACCAAAATCTCTGAGGAATGCTTCCAGCACCTTGTTGAATCTATGCCACGAAGAATTGAGGCAGTTCTGAAGGCAAAAGGGGGTCCAACCCGTTACTAGCATGGTGTACCTAATAAAGTGGCCGGTGAGTGTAAACCATCTGTTATATAGACATATAAATAAAGCCATAATGACATATATAAGAAAACTATCAAGTCACCCAGTTGTCAAATAATGATAACCATGTATTAGTGGGAGAACATGATGTCACTAAGTGAAAGAAAAGGATGTTTTTTTTTTACCATGTTTTTATTTGATTTATTGAGTTGTATGTTTATTTATGGTTGTGTATTTTTATCTGTTTTCAGGACCATCTAGGATTGATCCAATAGGTGTTACCGTGATGGAGGAACTGCAGACTTTATGGTTATTGATGACAATAGCATTGTATAATAAGTGAAATATAATTTTTAGAGATGAGCGAATAGTAAAATGTCCGAGGTTCGATATTCGTTTCGAGTAGCCCCTCAATATTCGACTACTCGAATCGAATATCGAACCCTATTATAGTTTATGGGGGGAAAATGCTCGTTTCAGGGGTAGGCAACGTTCAATCAAATTATACTTACCAAGTCCACGAGTGGGGGTCGGGCTGGATCCTTCGAGAAGTCTTCTCCTTGCAGCGTCCCCGCGGCGTCTTCCGGCTCTTCATTCACTCTGCCAGGCATTGGGCCTGGGCAGAGCTGACTGCGCATGCCTGCACTAGAAGCGAAGATGCGCAGTCGGCTCTGCCCAGGCCCGATGCCTGGCAGAGTGAATGAAGAGCCAGAAGACGCCGCGGGGACGCTGCAAGGAGAAGACTTCTAAAGGTAGGAGAAGAACCAGCATTGATTGGCCGACTGTATAGCGTTCGGCCAATCAATGCTGGTTCTGCATTGAACTTTTACATTCGAACAGCGAGTGGTACTCGATCGAGTACGAGTATTTCAAATACCGTAGTATTCGATTGAATACTACTCGCTCATCTCTAATAATTTTACTTGTTCTGTCATATGTAACTGTCATGCTATTGACATTGGTTTTACCTGTTTTAAGTACAGGGTCATTATGTATTCTATGTTCGCTATAGGTCTAATTATATATATTTTATTGGATCACTTTACACTTTATATATCATGATTAGAGATGAGTGAGTAGTATTTGATCAAGTAGGTTTTCAAACGAATACTACGGTATTCGAAATACTCGTAATTGATCGAATACTACTCCTATCTGCAGTAAAGATTTGATTCAGAACCAGCGTTGATTGGCCACATACACATAAAAGCTACAGGAAGTGACTAGAGGCTGTTATCTTTGCAAAAGGAGGATCTACTAAATATTAATGTCACTTTTCTGTTGAGGTGCCCATACTTTTGCACCGGTCAAATTTTGGTTTAATGCATATTGCACATTTTCTGTTAGTACAATAAACCTCATTTCAATCCTGAAATATTACTGTGTCCATCAGTTATTAGATATATCAAACTGAAATGGCTGTTGCAAACACCAAAATATTTAGAACTAAAAATGATTAAGATTAATAGGGGTGCCCAAACTTTTTCATAGGACTGTATGGTGCAAATATGTTATAAAATATGTATATATGGTGCTAGTGCCTGATCTTTATATTACTCCCAGCTAAATATATAAATTACATATATATAATATATATATACCTAGCTATGTAGAGAGAGAAGGAGCCAGAGCCATGTTTGTGTTGATTGTTGAATCCTTTCACGCGACAGTTCAAGGCCGGGTACTTGCAGATATAGATGGAAGATATTATTCTAAGTGCACTGATTGTTTTATACAATGAAAATACATTATTTAATCAAGGACATCATCGCCACTTCTATTTAATAGAACAGAATAAATCCACAAACTTTTTGTTATGGATTTTTTTGTTTAATTTGCGCAGAATCTGATTTGCATGTATTATAGCCATAAATCAAGTTAGTGAAGCTATAAGAGTACATGTCTACCTTTAAGCAGCTCTGAGCACAGCTTATCTGCTTTACTTATCATTCACCATTCCTAACAGTGACAGTACATATTACATGTACCATACAAGATCAGGATGGCACTTCTAACAGCATATATGATGGGTGTCACATTTGCAAATACTAAAATTAATAATACTATAAGAATAAAGGATACAGCTTTAGGGCACAAGCAATACATACCGAAATGGGTCCAGCAGACCCCAGGGGACTGTTGGTTGACCGTTGCTTTAAAACTGAAACCGTCGGATCAAAAAGTCCTCTGTGTTGGACTTTTCATCCGCTGATTTTGGGTGAACATTGCGATGGCGGCACAGATGTGAATGTAGCCTAATTTAGGTATTCACTACTTTAGCCCTAAATGTATAGCCCTCTTTATTTCTATTATACTGTATTAGGCCAGGGCCCCACATGGCATAAACAGTCCCTAAAAGGTGATTCTACCGAATCCTATCCACACATTGCGGAAAAATAGGCGCAGCAGACAGACAGCAATTTCCAAAACCATTGTGGTTTTGAAAATCACAGCATGTCAATTACACCTAAGGAAACGCCGGCAGTTTCCCTATATGTCTAATGGAAGTAAAAAGCCCACTGTGGAAACCTCAGTGGACTTTCTTTGAAAAGTGATGCAGGAAAAACTGAAATGCGTGGGGCCTTAGCCTTAAAGGAGCTGTAGGTCATTGATGCTACAGGATAGGTCATCAGTATTAGATCGCCTGGTGGTCTGACATCTGGACCACATTCCACTCATCCCAATATGTTACGGCTGCCAGAATCCTTATACTAAGTATATGGCTGAAAGGAGTACTACTCTTATACCAAGGACCAGCAATACATTCTATGGACCAGAATCTGTATACAGTGTAGGAAGCTGTGTACATTGTACACTGTAGTGGTGGTGTCTGGAGCCAAAGCCACGCTCTCATCAGAGGTCCAATCAGAGGCAGTCAGTGTCAGAGATCAGAGCCACATCTCTTGCCTGCTCCTGCCTGGTACCGCCCTCCTGACAATACAGAGACTAATACATTCAATCACACATCAAGCACCAAAACTAACAGGATTGATTGCTCAGGAATGGTAGGGGCTAGAGAAAAAATTCCAACCATGCTAAAATCAATGAAGCAGTGACTATAAATGACCTTTTAGACCTTTTTGAATGCGAGGAATATATATATATATATATATATATATATATATATATATATATATATATATATTGTCAGGGTCTGGGGTTGCTAGATGGGATGGCACAGACGCACAAGTCCAGTTTCTTTAGTCCAAAACAAAGGTAGAGTTTTATTTTCACTCAAAAATATAGTGCAGCAACAAAAGGTAACGATACAAAAATAAATACCTGCCCGGCTAGGCTCTAACTAAACATAGAATAGGTTACCTCAACTAGAATAACAAAAATCCAAAAGGCAGTAGAATCATTCAGGACACAGCTCCAAAAATATGACCTCTCTGTCAGCTCTCCAGCCAAGCTCTGCCCAAGTGTTGCTGCTGGAGCTGGCTTCTTAAGCCTCTTTGACAAGGAGACTCTCTGCAGCTGAGTCGCTTCCGGAACATCCCCAAAGTGTGGACTGGAGGGGGGTGGAATGACAGGTCCCACTACCAACCTACCTGCCATTCCTAAAAAATCGAGCCCAGTACTGAGCACTTACCAAAATGCTCAGCAGACGAAAGTTGTCTGCTGAGAACAAACATTCCTTCTGGAGTTTTCTCATCCCACCCACTTTAGTAGTCTGGGTGAGATGTACACCCCCTCCATTACCTGACCAGCCATCAATCTATCCTTTAAGCCATCATCAGGCTTACAATATATATATCAGTCTGAAGTTACTATTTCTCTGCGTGTTGGAGGTTAGAAAATCATAATCAATCTTTGATTTTATGTTTTTTTTGGCAGATTTGAAACATCCTTACATACAGAAATAACAAACTGAAAAAAATTTTTTCTTCAATAAAATGGATCCGCACTCCTGAAGTCTCGTATTTTTCTTAAAACTTAACTTTTAATCATCCATAAAAAGGTGTTTTTTATGGACACTTAGTTTTTTCCACTCTTTTCACTGTCTATGTTTGTTTTGGACTGTATACCTTTTTATGGATGATTAAAAGTTAAGTTTTAAGAAAAATACGAGACTTCAGGAGTGCGGATCCATTTTATTGAAGAAAAAAATTTTTTCAGTTTGGAGTTTATCCTTGAGACCCAGGATATGTGATCGTGCACCACTTTTGGACTCGGAAAATGTATTGGTGAGTTTTAGAGCTTTACATTTTTCTCTATATTATAGTCTGATACAGAAATAACCACTAAAGACATTCTGACAGAAAACCTTTTTTTACTCATGTCATCTACACATGACAAGTAGATTTTTTTTTATATAAAACTCTTTTATGACATTGTAAAGATTGCTTAAAAGAGAAGTTGCAGTAGAAGTAACTTTAAGTAAAACAAGACTTCTTTAACAAACCTCAAAATGAAGTAGATAAATGGTGGCAGAACATGTCCTTTCTTAATTCTTTTGTTTGGATGCGTATAGATCAAAGTTTGTATCATATAAAAATTAGAGATGAGCGAACAGTGTTCTATCGAACACATGTTCGATCGGATATCAGGGTGTTCGCCATGTTCGAATCGAATCGAACACCGCGTGGTAAAGTGCGCCAAAATTCGATTCCCCTCCCACCTTCCCTGGCGCCTTTTTTGCACCAATAACAGCACAGGGGAGGTGGGACAGGAACTACGACACCGGGGGCATTGAAAAAAATTGGAAAAAGTCATTGGCTGCCGAAATCAGGTGACCTCCATTTTAGACGAATAGTGGATTTCAAATCCGGGTCATATGAGAATGTGAACTTTGTGACTATGAGACAGGGATAGCTGTACAGGCAGGGATAGCTAGGGATAACCTTTATTTAGGGGGGAATGTTATTAAAAATAACTTTTTGGGGCTCTATCGGGTGTGTAATTGTGATTTTTGTGAGATAAACTTTTTCCCATAGGGATGCATTGGCCAGCGCTGATTGGCCGAATTCCGTACTCTGGCCAATCAGTGCTGGCCAATGCATTCTATTAGCTTGATGAAGCAGAGTGTGCACAAGGGTTCAAGCGCACCCTCGGCTCTGATGTAGCAGAGCCGAGGCTGCACAAGGGTTCAAGCGCACCCTCGGCTCTGATGTAGGAGAGCCGAGGGTGCACTTGAACCCTTGTGCACCCTCAGCTCTGCTACATCAGAGCCGAGGGTGCGCTTGAACCCTTGTGCACACTCTGCTTCATCAAGCTAATAGAATGCATTGGCCAGCGCTGATTGGCCAATGCATTCTATTAGCCCGATGAAGTAGAGCTGAATGTGTGTGCTAAGCACACACATTCAGCTCTACTTCATCGGGCTAATAGAATGCATTGGCCAGCGCTGATTGGCCAGAGTACGGAATTCGGCCAATCAGCGCTGGCTCTGCTGGAGGAGGCGGAGTCTAAGATCGCTCCACACCAGTCTCCATTCAGGTCCGACCTTAGACTCCGCCTCCTCCAGCAGAGCCAGCGCTGATTGGCCGAATTCCGTACTCTGGCCAATCAGCACTGGCTAATGCATTGTATTGGCGTGATGAAGCAGTGCTGAATGTGTGTGCCCGATCTGTGCCCGGTGTAAAGCGCTATCGGTCCCGGGACCGTAGTGCTTTAGTGTCAGAAGGGCGTTTCTGACAGTTAGCCAGGGACGCCCTTCTGCCCCGCGGCGCCTATCGCGCTGTACTGTGTGAGCGGGGAGGAACGCCTCCTCCCTCTGCTCACAGTGCTTGTCCATAGACGAGTATTATCAGGAGCGGGAGGGGGGAGTTCCTCCCCGCTTCACAGTACAGCGCGGTAGGCGCTGCTGGGCAGAAGGACGTTCCTGGCTAAGTGTTAGAAATGCCCTTCTGACTGTAAAGCACTACGGTCCTGGGACCGATAGCGCTTTACACCGGGCACAGATCGGGAAAGCCGACAGTGCGCTGAATTCAGCGCACTGTCAGCTTTCCAGCAGTATATAAAACTGCATGTGTCCGATCTGATGAAAGGTCCTCTTTAAAACGTGTATGAGGAACAATATCAAACACCTTTGTAAAGTCCAGGACTATTATATCCACAGCCTCCCCTTTGCCCACACTTTTACTCACCTCTTCATAAAAGCAAATCAGATTAGTCTGACAACTTCTGTTTGTAAAACCATACTGTCTATCACTTATAATATTATGTACAGTCACATATTCCTGTATATAGTCTCTTAAGAGCCCTTAAGTTTCCCTATATTGGATGTTAAACTCACTTGTCTGTGATTACCTGGGGAAGACCTAGAATCCTTTTTTGAAATAGGCACCACATTTGCCTTGCACCAGTCTATTAGCACTGTACCAGTCACTATAGACTCCTTAAAAATTAAGGACAGAGATACAGCAATGACTGGACTGAGTTCTTTAAGTACTCATGGGTGTAATCCATCTGGACCCGGTGCCTTGCTCCCATTTAATTTGTTTAGCTTGGCTTGGACCATTTGTGTATTTATCCAATTTGATATATTGGTTGATGTAGCATTGGTGACACCTACTTCAGCTACTCCCTGCTCTTCTGTATATACAAAGCTAAAGAATCCAATTAGTAGCTCTGTTTGTTCTTGGTCCCCGGTGACCAACTCTCCATTACCATTATTTAGGGGACCTACCTGTTCTGACCTTGTTTTCTTTTTCATTTATATATTTCAATCCCCTCTAGCTGGCTCTTCTATAAGCTGCACCATAAAATTGTCCTCCAATAAGTTGATGAATTTCCTTGCCTTTGCAGTCGATGCAGAACCATGACCGAAGTCAATATCCAGGTAGTTAAAATCACCCATCAAGACTTATCATGACTTATTCTGTCATGATACTGAGAAAGTTATATATTTCAAGCAAAATATCCCTAGTTTTCCCAAACTAGCCAAGTCATAAAATACCAGACATAAAAATACATAGCAACATGAACGGTATAAACAACTTTAATTATGTGACATATTAACTTTTATCAATCACTTCTGGGATAAAGTGGTAGGAAAGAAAAACATAAGACATTTTTTCAAAAAGGTTCAATTAACAAAACAGAAGATTTTCCACTGTGTAATATGGATATAGATTTTATGTCATTGGGCACTCAAATCTCTCAAACTTTAACTATTTTGATATTCCCTGCTCTTGGAACTTGCACTGCGAAGGTTGACAGGGGTGGGGGAGTCTTTCTGCACAGGTACAGTAGGTTGACCCCAGCATCACCTTGCCATCTTTCTAGCCCGTTGGAGGACCAGGACAGGGGACAGTTGGATCACTGTAATAGCGGTTTCATATGGACTTCATTGACTATGATGGGATCCATTGGGTGTCCGTAATTTTAATACTTAAGTGAGACTTTAAGAACTTAATTGTATGATGCTGCAGGCACAACATACTATACTGCAAAGCTTAAATGGGATTTCTGGCCCCAAATGTATTTTTGTTACTGATAACCTATCCTCAGGAGCAGAAGCAGCTCTGCTCCTATTCAAGTAACAGAAGTGGAAGGGGCTGCAGCTCTACTCCATTTATTTTAATAGGAGCAGACGGATTTTCACTCCCCGTTCAATACTGTAGTTTCCAGCATCCAGAGGAACCCAGATCAGTGGATCTGTGTGGGGTTCAGGTGTCAGACCCCCAAACACGTCACACACTAATGAGTTATCCTGTAGATATGTCATAAGTTTAAAAAATACGCATAGGGCTTAGAAACCCCTTTAATTTCCAGATTACTGGAATTTCAGACAACCTAGGAGAAGTTTAAAAAAAAAGGAAAAAAAATTAAAAATGTAAAAAATATTCAATTTTTAAAGCACCCGATTCATCAATTTAACCTTCACAAAAATCTATATAGCAAAAATAATAATAATAATATTGTCAAAACTATTAGAATATCAATTTATGTATCCCATATGGGAAATGCATTTGATAAGAATACTCCAAAATGTCCAGAATTGCTGAACACGGTTGCCAAAAAAATAATATGTATCCTAAACTGTCAACAATAAAAACTACTAATGAGTAAAATGTAACTTATTCTTGCGAATTTTTTTCCACTCAGCAATTTTAACTTGTACTAGATGTGAACTGTCACTGGTTTTGACACAGATTTTGTGTCAAGTCCTCGGCATGTGACCTTAATCTGAGACACTCTTAAGTCAAAAGTAAAGCTTGATCTGAAGTTCACATAATGGGAGAGCCAGAGAAGTCTCAGCCACTGCTGTCCAAAATGTCCCTGCTCTTCATGTCAAGGTATGCTGAAGCCAACCTGACTCAGTTCAGTTCTGAACAAGACAAAGCAATTGTAAAGTGGTAAATCATTAATTTTACAATGACTTTTTATTATGGTATGTTACGGCCAGCTCTATAGGTTTCCTTAGAAGCACAAACCTTTACACAAATGAAGTCTTACCTCTTTTATTATTCTTGCTTACAGGTCTTGATTTGCTTGAAGAACAGGGGCAGTAGCCATCACACTTCACGCTGATTTGTTTACCCAAGATACAAGCCTGGTATTCTAATTTACACTGAAATATAATGAAAAAAATAAAATAAAATCAGGTTTTGTGTTAAGTAAAGTTACAGTATGTCCAGTAGTTTATTTTATTTTAGGGTATACCATCTATACTGAACTGCTTTGTGGGTGCATACATACATACATACATACGAGAAGCTTAAAGAGGTTGGCCAGGATAAACTTTTTTTTGTTTTATTAGGCCGGGGAAGGTGGATAATTTTTATAAAATAGCATTATTCACCTGTCCCCAGTGTCTCTCAGTGCTGCACTGTGACATCCCAATCAGTGGCCTAAGGAAAGGACACAGGACATCAAGGACTAGTGCTGTCCCGTGTTCCTTGCCAAGGTTATTGATTGGACTCGGCAGTCACGTGTGGCAGGGACTTCTGACAAAAGAAAACATTAGCGCAGCAAGACCGGACCTCAATGAGAGACCCTGGTGCGCTAGGAATGAGTGAGTATGTTTTTTTTTTTTTCACCTTCCTCAACCTAATATACAGTATAAAAAGATTATCCTGGACAACCCCTTTAACGTCAGAATATAGGAAATTGCTGGAGATGAAATAGTCCATATGAAGACAGTCCAGCAAATCTGCCAGTTACAGTGCCACAGTGTTGACCCAACCTGTTTAACTGCTTTTTGGCCAGGCCATTTTCTATAGTGGTACATGCAGATTTCTTCAGGTTGTCTATCGATAAATCTATATATCCCTCACTGCTTTTTTCCATACAGTATCCTATATTTTTTTTTTATTACTAATGAATGCTAAAATTCACAACTCATAACATTTCATTTGCCAAGGATGAACAACACTTAAGGATGATCTATTTTCATATCTCATTTGGCGTTGGCTGACAGCTTTACTTTTAAATGCAGTCCTTGATTTTATATGGTACGTTCATAATTTCATGTTCATTTCTGCTTTTCTGTAACCTTTACCACTTTCTTCTTCGTACTACTGCTTGATGCACCCTCTTGTCTTAGTGATTCTGATTAGAAATAGCAAAGGTTACATTTATAATGGGCTCATTTATGTGGAAATAAGACATCGTCCTTAATAAGCCTACTCAGCACGTGCTTGTGTCAGTATACGTATCTTCACATTCCAGGGCTTGAAGGCTGACATTCACTGATTGCATTTCTGATTATTAATCAAGTTCAATTTTTGTAATTATAGAACCTCTGATGTCACGTTAACATATAAAGTAAAGTAACCCACAAAGCACAAGCAATTTTGTGAGTAAAAGAAGAGGTTTTTTTTGCATATTTCATTAGTATATAGTTGGTTCACAAGCCTTAGTATAGGCTTCAAAAACATGGCAATATGTTTTTTTAGAAATGTATTGAAGATGTTCACAAGTTCACAAATTACTATGTTAAGTGTTTTTTGGCACTCTTACTCTACCCCAAGATTAAGCAAGTGTGAAATGTATGTATGGGTGGGTGAAGATTAAATAATCTTCTACATTATCATGTTTTTTCTATACAGAGCTATAAAGTCGAATAATGAAATACATTTCTATAACTTTACCTTTCTAATATACTCTTTAATTAAAGTCTTTCTCCAACACTGGCCATGCGATCAATTCACATGCAATAAATTTACTGGTTATGAGTAGAGATGAGCGAACACTAAAATGTTCGAGGTTCGAAATCCGATTCGAACAGCCGCACACTGTTCGACTGCTCGAACGGGTTTAGAACCCCATTATAGTCAATGGGGGGGAAATGCTTGTTTCAGGGGTAGGCAACATTCGATCAAATTCTACTTACCAAGTCCATGAGTGAGGGTCGGGCTGGATTCTTCTCCCTGTGCAGCGTCCCCGCGTCCTCTTCCGGCCTTGAATTCACTCTGCTAGGCATCGGGCCTAGGCAGAGCCGACTGCGCATGCGCAGGCATGTGCAGTCGGCTCTGCCCAGGCCCGATACCTAAGCAGAGTGAATTCAGAGCCGGAAGAGGACGTGGAAACGCTGCGCAGGGAGAAGACTTCTAAAGATAAGAGAAGAACCAGCATTGATTGGCAATGTATAGCATTCTGCCAATCAACGCTGGTTCTTAATCGAATCCTAACTTCAAACAGCTAGTAGTATTCAATCGAGTACGAGTATTTTGAATACTGTAGTATTCGGTCGAATACCTACTCGATCGAATACTACTCACTCATCTCCAGTTATGAGCTGTGACATAGCAACTATGGCACATGTAATCCCACATGCACATGGATAATGGTTTATTACAAAACATATGTATGGATTTTTTAATTTTTTTTTCAACTTTTCTGAATAAAACATTTTACCAGGACCTTTGTGAAGTTGGACTTGTTTTCCTTGCTTGCTTGACTGAAGACTGGGTACCTGAGTCTGTCTTCAGGCCAACAACAGATTATGGAATGAATGGTGAGCTGACCTTTTCTACTAAAGACTGGGAATTTGAGGCAATACAGGGTATTAAGAACTGGGATATGTGAACTTTTGAACAAGGTCATTTTGATGTTTTTGGTTGTCATTATGATTTAAAAAGAGAAAACACAGAAGTTTGACAATAAATGGCTTCACCCAACCACTAACCATGAGTGGAGAAAAAGATTTTGTGTTATCACTCATTTTCCCTGAAAAAGGCGCATATAAGATCCATTTGGATTACCTACTACAGACTCTACTCACTTCCTCCATTTATTCTTGGAGACCTCCCTACTGGACTGTGTCACACTGGACTTACCTTACCATTCGTGTGGATGTTGTTTACACTTTTTTGCAGTTGCAATCCAATATGATAATACCTATGACACTTTTATCCTTATGTACTTGTTCTTTATGTAAAACATTTTTGAAAAATCTAATAAAATAAGAATGAAAAAAAAAAACACCAAAAAACTGTATATGGATTATGGAGCAATGGTGAGTTGACCCTTTCTGTTTTTTTTTTTTCATTTTGCATACTATTCCACATGGCTTTTTATTTTCTCAAAAACGGAATGTCAAATAGATATGTCTATGAGAAAATCCCTTTAAATATTAATTAATAAATAAATAAAAATGTTAGTATATCTTTAAAATGAGCTAATGTTGTTATAGTGATGTCTCAATGACTACAGTAATGGAAGTCTGAAAAGAACAGTGTATGTATACCTCTAGTTGAATTAAAGCTGTTGTAATGATACGCCTATGTGATTGGAGTGATACAAGAAGATAAAAGGTTATTGACCATCAAGCTTGAACCATGATAATGAGGAGTAAAGGGTCATATAGGAAGTCGCTGGTAAATTGTCTCTGTTCTTTGGCATGGTTTGTTATGGTGACCTAAGGTGACCATACACATTTCATTGCAGATCATCTGACATGTAATCTTTCTGTCCCCCATATACATGCACACCAAACATGAATATTCTCAGTATGATGAGTGCAATAAGCTACTGCTAGATACCTCTGACAATGGCTTACCTGCCTTGACGACAAAAGGATAAGGTGTGTTGAAATCCCACATCTTTCTTTTCCCTCACATGTGCTGTCAGGAAACAGTCAGGACACCCTCATACATATTAGATGGCTGTCAGCCTCTCCAGTATTGCTGGGTTCAGCTTACAGTTATCTAATGAGCCCAGCCTACTTTAGTTCTATACAGACTGAGATCTAAATTTCCAAATTTTGGGCATTCGGGAAACAATGACATCTTATTGGACGTTTGTACAGATTGGTGAATATTGGCAATAGAGAGGTGTGAATCCACGAGATTCATTTTGACGAATATTCGTGAGGCCCAGCTCGCCTATTCCAGCCTCTAGTTGACATCTGAGAAGATCCCAGATTATAATAATATATATAAATCAGGAACAATCTATGTCAAAGGGGTAGCACAGAGACCGGAGCGAATATTTGGAATTGACAATAGAGTCAGAGAACAGAACACCTTTACATAGAGGTGAGTGTAGACATGCCTGTCGATATTGAGGAGGGTAAATAGGAGTTGTGGAGAGGAGCAGGTATGTATTTGGAAGGAAGTTGGGTGAAGGGGTTCTGTTTTGTAGGGGAAGGGAACGTAAGCTAAGATGCTAATTGTCGAGGGAGAGAGGGGAGGGGTTTGAGAAATGGAGAAGAAGAAGGTTGTGGAGTGGGATGACCACTAACCATTATTAGTAAAAAGGGGGGGGGGAGAAGGGGGGGAGGGCGTTTCAGTTAGCAATTGCCAGACATGCAGTCTACAAGAGGTAGTGGAGGGCAAGGGGAAGAGAAATTGAGTGTATGAGAGGGGCTGCGAGATGGGGAAGCAGAAGTAGGGGGGAGGAAGAGGGGGTAAAAAGAAAGAGAGGTGGTGTCAGGGGGAAGATGTGAGAAAAGGGAGAGAGAACTAAGAAGAGCTAGGGGGAACAGGGGGGGGAGGATTGTGGGGAGGGAGGGGGGGAGGGGAGTAAGGAGAAAGGGTAAAAGCGGGGAAGGACGTAGAGAGGGGAGGGGGGGGGTACCTGTCTGGTCTGCGGCCTACGACCAAAGTAGCCTCCATGGAGTCCACGTCTTTACAAATTTATGGTGTGTTCTATTTTTCCAGGATGACAATTCTTCGAATCTGGAGATTTGGTTTACCTTTTCAATCCATTCTACCGTGGAAGGGGGGTCGGGGGAGAGCCATTTCAAAGGTATCAGGGAGTTTGCGGCCAGTATCAAGAAAGAGAGAAGATTGGCGCGGGAAGGTTTGTAGGTGGAAGTTTGGAGGGCTAATAGAACCATAGTGTCCACCAGTTCAAATGTGGGAGAGGTGAGCCTACGGATGATTTCTTGAATCGAGTTCCAATAGGTCTGAATCTTAGGACACGACCACCAGATGTGAAGGAGGGATCCATCTTGGGATCCACATCTCCAGCAAGTTGAAGCATCTGCTAAGTTGTGTTTGTGAAGCCAGGCGGGCGTGTGGTACCATCTGGTAAGCAGTTTGTAATGAGATTCCTGTAAACGGACGCAGGGGGAGAACCCATGGGAGTGGAGTAGAATTTGTTGTACTTGATCATCAGAGAACGTGATGCAGAGGTCTTCCTCCCAAGCTGATAGGAAGGTAGGTTTTTGGATCGCTAGTGGGTTGATATATGTGGAGAGAACATATGATGTTTTTTGGAGGAGTTTTTTCTTTGCCATGACAGAGCGTTCGAAGGTGGTCAAGGAGGTCCTAATGTTACCGAGAGCAAGTATTTGTTTAAGCACTCCATCCATATGGAGGGCGTGAAGAAAGGAGGGGGAAGGAGCGTCTGGTAGAAGAGATTGAAAGATCTCAGGATCGAACTTTCTGTCAGGTCCAATAACATCAAAGAGATACTTGTGTATCAGGTGAGACCATACCGTTAAGTTCGCTGTACTCGACTTTCCAACAAGTTCCGGTAGAATGCCTAGTGAGAAGAGAGGGGAGGGATGAGGAGCCAGGGTGTCTCTCAAATTTCGCCACGTTTCGCAAGCTCCCTGAAGTAATGGGTGCGTAACGTTGCTTTTTTGGCCAGGGTGGCCTGAAAGCCAAAGATCGGAGAGGACGGAATGGCCGAAGGTGGATCGGGCCAGATCTGCTATCAGAGAGTTTGGAGAGTTGTATGTGAGGTCCATCCAGCGTTTCAATTGGACAGCTTTGTAGTAGTTCAATATGTTAGGGAGGCCTATTCCTCCAGCTTGTTTCTTTTTTAGCAGGAGAGACATAGCGAGTCTCGGGGATTTTCCTCTCCAAAGAAAGGAGGAGAAGAGAGTTTTCAACGATTTGAAAAATTGGGGAGGGAGCCGGATCGGAAGCATGTGGAGCCTGTAAAGTATTTTGGGAAGGGCGTATGACTGGAGGAGGTTGCGTCTGCCAAACCAAGAGAAGGGCATACCTTGATAAGACAATAACATTTTTCTAATATCTGCTAGGAGAGGGAGAAAGTTAACTTCATAGAGGTCTTTGATGTCTGATGTTAAGTAAATGCCTAGATATTTAATCTTTTTTGATGTCCATTTCAGGGAGGAGGAGGAGGCTAATATAGAAGCACGGTTACGGGGGATAGTGATATTGAGAACTTCGGATTTATCGAGGTTAACTTTATAGCCCGATACAATGCCGTAGGAGTCCAATAACTTTGTGATAGTTGGAAGAGCAAGTTCGGGGTTCGAAATCAGGATGAGGACGTCATCCGCAAAAGCGGCTGTGTGTAAGATGTGTTTTCCTATTTTGATGCCGTGGATGTCTGGGTTGGATCTAATTTGCTGTAGAAGGGGTTCTAGGGTCAGGATAAATAGTGAGGGGGACAAGGGGCAGCCCTGTCTAGTACCATTTGTGATATGAAAGGGGGTAGACAAAGTTCCATTAATTTTGAGTTTGGCATAAGGAGTATCGTACAGGGAAAAGATAGCAGAGATAAACTCCGGGGGTAATCCGAATTTCGAAAGGGTAGCTTTCATGAAGAGCCAGTCTACGCGATCAAAGGCCTTTTCGGCGTCTAGGCCTAATAATATCAAGTCTGAGTGAGTTTTCTTCGCGTGGGTAATAGCGTGGAGTAGGCAATGAGAGTTGTCTTTACCCTCCCTTCCAAGAACAAAGCCTGCTTGATCCGAGTGGAGGAGTTTAGGGACGAGTGATTTAATTCTATAGGCTAAGATCTTTGCCCACAGTTTTAGATCCACGTTTAACAGTGATATCGGCCTGTAGCTACCGCAGGCGCTAGGGTCTTTCCCCTCTTTAGGTAGTATGGTGATATGGGCCTCCTGAGCATGTTTTGGAAGCGCCTTTCCAGTGAGTAGGGCGTTACAGGAGAGAGCAAAGTGGGGCATGAGAGTAGAGAGAAAGGATTTATAACATTGTAGGGGAAAGCCGTCTGGACCAGGGCTTTTGCCTTTAGGGAAGCTGTTTAGAACCTGTTTTATTTCTTCGTGAGAAATGGGGTCAAGGAGAGAGGGGAGGTCTTCCTCCTTTAAGGAGGGGAGGTCGACAGAGGACAGAAATTCAGATATTTTTTCTGTATGGAGGGATGTGTCCGCTGCGGAGCGGTGTAAGGTCAGGTTGTAAAGATCTGTATAGAATTTGTGGAACGCATGGGAGATATCTTTAGTGGAACGTTTGGTGTTTCCTAGGTGATCTTTTATCTCGGAGATGAAGCATTTCTCTTTTTGTTTTTTAATCATAGAGGACATAAGTTTGCCGCTTCTATCTCCGTGAGCATACACTTTATGTTGGAAATGTAGAAACTGTTTTGCGGTGCGTGAGTTTATGATGTCTTTCAACTTTTCTCTGAGGGAGCACAGTAATAATATTTTATGTTGGTGATCCCCAAAAGTTTTGGGTTACGGTCTACGTCAAAACTTCTGGAAAATTTGGGAAAAATTTGATTCTGTCCTAATCAGTAATCCTAGTTGCCACCCACCAATTAAAGGGGTATTCCCATCTCACTTGTTCACCAACATGCTGTGTGCTCTCCACTTCCTGGTTTTCTCGGTACATTGGTGGGCGGGGTTTCACATGCTCTGCTATCTGCTAGGTTTGCAGTCAGTAATGAGGGATTGGTTGTAAATGAATTACCACAGTATGCAGCTGATGTAGAAGCTGACGTAGCAGAGCTGGATTTTAGTCAGCTTGCAATACATACAGAGGTAACGGACTCCCTATCTCAGCCCTTATCAGCAAAATTCAATTAAACCGACTGATAAGTGGAAGAGCAGGGGATAAAACAGCTCAGAAATCCCAGAGCACTCACCTCCTCCCTCCCCTATCTGAGGAGCTCCCCGAGAGCAGGCAGCTACGTCACTTGAGGACTGAGCACATAATCTCAACAGAGGCCCCTTTGTCATAGAAACACAGTGTAAACCAGGGGTCCTCAAACTGCGGCCCGAGGGCCACATGCGGCCTGCCAAGCACTTCTGTCTGGCCCTGCCGACAACGCCGGCAGGCGTGCATTTATAATGAAGCTCCTGGGGAGCTCGGGCCAGGCCATGGAATGTACTTCACTTTACCTATTGGAGGGCACCGCTAACAATGTCTGTGCGACCTGCTCTGCCTCCGGCCCACTGTTTAAAAAGTTTGAGGACCCCTGGTGTAAACAATGAAGTGAATAAATTAAGATAGCGGCCAAATAAAGCAGTTTTGATAAAGCAATGTGTTTAGGAAAAGTCTTAAATCCATATAAACTAGCAGTATAGATAAGATGCTTTTGGTGGGACAACCCCTTTAAGTCTCACTATTGGATTAGACTCTTACTGTTCCTGCACAATATTTATATTCAAGACTAAATGTTATTTTGCATATAAAATAGGTAATTAAAATTTATTTATCCCAATGGATTTTTATGTTGCCTGAAAATAATGTATATAATGCACAATTTTCTGTAGAGACTAACAAATCTACTAATTGTAATTTACCTGAAAATTGTGTTTATGCTATACATTATGTAATTCAGTAATTTACAAACGCATATCCACAGATGCCGCTTTATAGTCCAAGAAAAAAATCTAAATGCAAGAGCTACAGTTACATGGCAAAGTCAATATTCTTCTAATGCCATCTGTTTGCTGGAGCCTTTCAAATTGTTGCTAAAATCTAGCCTTCAGAAAAATCAGTTCTACTTTCTCTCTAGCGTGAGAAGTGAGAAGAAAACTTTCTTTTCGGCAACTGTTATAAATAAAAGCATTGAATGTTTTCTAAATAAGAATAACAGCACAGCTGTAGGATCACAGCGTATCAAAAACAGCCATATGGAATGCCCATCTCCCAGCCGTCAATGTGTTCACATTCTACTGCACATACAAATAGAAAAGGTTTACTTCCACAACAATGTGGACAAAACACTTTACGAAGATTTGTTTTGCTCTTCGGCTTTATTTGATCTCTGTAACATTTTTCCTTTGGTAATACAGGTATAGCATTATCTATTAGTATTAGGTTAGGTATCAATTATATTTTCATATACAATTTCTGTATGGAGTGTTGATGTTCATGGGCAACATTAAGCAGTTGTTCACAATGTTCTCCCCTTTATATGGTACAGAATTCTTTTTGGCATGTCCATTTTCTTTATATTGTATGGTTTAGATTATATTTGCATGTCATAGGACTGCTGTACACTCTACTATATTCTGAATAATAATATTTTATTTTTGTATTAAAGCAGAATAAAAGGTTTTGTCCAGTCCCTTAACTGTGTAACTCTCTAGGTACTACCTAAACACAACCTCCATTCTGTACATGAACCTCTTCTCTTCTTCATTCACAACGTCACATTTACGGCATCCATGTCTTTCCCCTTGACTAAACCTAAAGTCATAATTGTAAAACAAAGTTGCACAGCCTTTTGAGGCAATCCCTCCAATCAAACGATTCCTGTAACTGTCAATGAGACTTCTGCACCAGGTATTTTGCCCCCCTCGTCATGAGTAAACTGCTCCAGTTGTCTCGGGTTTGAAGGTTGCCTTTTCTAGATGGCATGTTTCAGCTCCTTCCAAAGATGCTCAATAGAATTTAGGTCAGGGCTCATAGAAGGCCACTTCAGAATAGTCCAATGTTTTCCTCTTAGCCATTCTTGGGTGTTTTTAGCTGTGTGTTTTGGGTCATTATCCTGTTGCAAGACCCATGATCTGCGACTGAGACCAAGCTTTCTGACACTGGGCAGCACATTTCTCTCTAGAATCCCTTGATAGTCTTGAGATTTCATTGTACCCTGCACAGATTCAACACACCCTGTGCCATGAACATAACAGAACATAACAGAGCCTCCTCCATGTTTCACAGTAGGGACAGTGTTCTTTTCAAGATATGCTTCATTTTTCCCATCTGTGAACATGGAGCTGATGTGCCTGGTCAAAAAGTTGGATTTTTGTCTCATCTGTCCATAGGATATTCTCCCAGAAGATTTATGGCTTGTAAACAATTTTATTTATTATTACTTTTGTCAGATTCAGGTTATTTCTGTGACCATTGTGGGTTTTTCTTTCATTAAACGAGGGGTACCAACAATTTAGTTCATGAGTGTATTTGGCATTCAGTGTGGCTTCCCTTTAGGGTGGTACAGAATAACCAGAAGCAAACTCATGCCAGAATGGATCCAAGATCTGCTCTTGTTTCTGGTGCTTCATTTGTTGTGCCAGATAGTAAGAGACCTTTCTAAAAATATATTACTTGCAGCATCTTTTTGCCCAGCTCCTTGCAAGAGTGGGCCAGGGATGTCAGATAGATGCTGCATGCCAATGTTCTGGGATTAGTTTTTCTCTGGGTTTTCTGTACAACACAGAAGGGAACAACAGAGACAGTGTATATATGTGAGCGCACTTTAAAGGACACGTTACACTTCTCTTTTTTATGCACTCCCCCTGCTTCACATTAAACTATGCAGCGCATGGCTGTTGTTGGAAATACCTGGTCAATGTACATTTGGAATCCCATGATCATTATAAAGTATATGGTTTGCGAATATGTTCTCTTTCAGTCCCCATTAGGCGGAAAATAAGGGATTATATAATTTCAGCAAATTTTGAGGCTCATATTTTACATTAGGGCAGGTAGACCTAATGAGTATAGGCCCTTATAGTAACTTATTATTATGGGTCCCTGACTACATTTTGGCCTGTACAGTCCCTCGTGTGGCAACTTGGAAGATGACGGGACTACATTAATTAAATAATAAACTGTCATATCAGAGATTTATAGAAAATAGAAAATCCTAAACACTTGACATTCTGCCTAGAAAGCAAAACAAATTCCCTTTTTGTGAAATTACACTGTGGAGATATTTTCTGTGCTTGGAAAAAAAAACTCCATTTTCTTCTTCTTGAAACTTAAACACATTCAGTGAAGTAGAAGTCTGTGCTCTTCGGTATTCATTATGCAACTTACAGCTGCTTCCCTGTTTGATAAGCATGACTTCACCTCTAGGTTTACTTGTGGCTATTATCTTGCTTTCATATACATTTTCCATAATAAATGATTTTCCAGATGATTTTCCATTTTAAATTGAGCAAATATTTATCAGCAATAATGCCTTCATTTAACCCTTTCACTGCCAAGGGTCTCTGGAAATTTTGCACCTCCAGTAGCCAGAGCAATTTTCACAGTTTTGAGATGGACAAATCAAACCTAAATTGCAACATTAAAAAAGCATCCAACCCCCCTATACCTATATATTTTCTGCAGCATTGTCAGAACGCCACTTGGTACTATATACGAACAGGCACCTTCATGCAATTTTGATTAAAAGTGAATGTTTTATGAAAAAATGCAAATAAATGTATATTAGTTGCTAAAAGCGGAAACCAAACAAAAAATTAAATGCACCAAACCTCCTAAGGGCTAGTTCACACGTGAACTGCCCGCGCGGGTTTTGACACAGAGAGAGACGCGGCGAGCCGCGTCTCTCTCTTGTCAAAACCCGCCCGCCGCGACCATCGCTGTCGCGGCTTAACCCTCTGCTGTCGGCTCAAATGAATGAGCCGACATAGGAGGGAGCTGCCGGGGGCGGAAGCCGCGCGGCTGAGCCTGCGCGGCTTCCGCCTGAAGAAAGGACATGTCCTTTCTTTTCTCCGCTAGCAGCACCTCGCCGCTAGCGGAGAACAGAAGCCCGGCGGTCTCCATAGACTACCATTATAAGGGGAGGTTTTGGACGCGAAATCCGCTGTCAAAAACCTCCCCTTATACTCACGTGTGAACTAGCCCTAAGAGTTCAATATGTGCAGAGTTCATTCATATCACTATGGCCTACACCAGCTTTTTTTTTTTTTTTTTTTTTAATGTAGATTATGAGCCCCACATAGAGCTCACAATGTACATTTTTCCCTATCAGTATGTCTTTTTTGGAATATGGGATGGAAATCCATGCAAACACGGGGAGAACATACAAACTCCTTGCAGATGGTTTTTTGCCCTTGGCGGGATTTGAACATCAGGACTCCAGCACTGCAAGGTTGCAGTGCTAACCACTAAGCCACCGTGTGGCCCCTACCTACACCAGCTTTGAAGCTGGAAATGTTTTTTAAAAAAAAAAAAAAAAAAAAAAAAAAAAAAGTATAATCTCATAAAATGTAGTAATTAGAAATGAGCGAACACCGTTCGATCGAATAGGTATATCAGGCCGTTCGAGGTATTCGTTCCCAATCGAATACCACGCGGGATACGCAGCAAAAATTCATATCCCCTCCCACCTTCCATGGCGCGTTTTTTGCACCAATAACTGTGCAGGGGAGGTGGGACAGGAACTACGACAACAGAGGCATAAAAAAAAATTGAAAAAACCCATTGGCTGACGAAAACATGTGACCTCCCATTCATAAGAATGGCCGCCGCCATATTCGTCAGATTTGCGGTCAGAGATAGGGAAAGAAACATATCTGCTGAGGGCTAGATAGCGATTAGCTTCAGATAGGCAGGGAAAAACCAAAGAACAACAGCAGCTCTTCTCAGAGCTATATACTGCAGGGACAGGAGTCCAGCTTTCCACGGACGGTGGAAAACAGGGATATAGAACAGTTACTTGTTGCTATATACGTGCAAACCAGCTTTTGTTAGGAGTGTCCCCACACAAAATAGCACAAATCCAGAGCAGTTACTTCTTGCTATACACGTTCCAACCAGCTTTTCTCAGGGATGTCCCCCCCAAAAGTAGCAGGAATCCACAGCAGTTACTTCTTGCTATATACATTCCAACCAGCTTTTCTCAGGGGTGTACCCTCAAAAAATAGCAGGAATCCAGCGCAGTTACTTCTTGCTATATACGTGAAAAGCAGTTTTTCTCAGGGGTGTCCCCCCAAAAAATAGCAGAAATAGAGAGCAGTTAGTTCCGGCTACATACACGTGCAAACCAGCTTTTACCGGGGTGTCCCCCCACAAAATAGCAGGAATACAGAGCAGTTAGTTCTTGCTATATATACATGGAAACCAGCTTTTCTTCGGGGTGTCCCCACAAAATAGCAGGAATAGAGAGCAGTTAGTTCCGGCTATATACACCTTCAAACCAGCTTTTACAGGGGTGTCCCCACCACAAAATAGCAGGAATAAAGAGCAGTTAGTTCCAGCTATATACACGTGCAAACCAGCTTTTCCAGGGGTGTCCCCACCACAAAATAGCAGCAATAGAGAGCAGTTAGTTCTTGCTATATATGTGCAAACCAGCTTTTCTTAGGGGTGTGCCCACCACAAAATAGCAGGAATACAGAGCAGTTAGTTCGTGCTATATATACGTGCAAACCAGCTTTTCAGGCAGTTTGTAATCCCAAAACAGGGATACAGAGCAATTAGGTCTGGCTATGTACGCTCAATCCAGATATCCAGGGTGTGTATCCCCAAAACCTAGGTGGGAGACACCAAAATTCAGTCAGGCTACGTACGCTCAATCCAGATATCCAGGGTGTGTACCCCCAAAATCTAGGAGGGAGACACCGAAATTCAGTCAGGCTATGTACGCTCAATCCAGATATCCAGGGTGTGTACCCCCAAAACCTAGGTGGGAGACACCGAAATTCAGTCAGGCTATGTACACTCAATCCAGTTTTTCATGATGTGTACCTCCAAAACCTAGGTGGGAGAGACAGAAATTCAGTCAGGCTATGTATGCTCAATCCAGATATTCAGGGTGTGTACACCCAAAACCTATGTGGTATACACAGAAATTCAGTCAGGCTATGTATGCTCAATCCAGTTTTTCACGGTGTGTAACCCCAAAATCTACCTGGGAGACACAGAAATTCAGTCAGGCTATGTACACTGAATCCAATTTTTAAGGGTCCACCCCGCAAAGCTAAGTGGGAGACACAGCAATTCAATCAGGCTATATCAGCACAATCCAATTTTTAAGGGTCTACCCCCTGAAGCTAAGTGGGAGACAGCCGTTCATTCAGTCAGGCCATGTATGGTCAAGGTCCATAGTATAGAAAAAATGGGAGCTCACTGTGATTGTTTCGGGGTTATTTCTTCGGGGTGCACGATCAGGTTTCCGGATCCATGGAAAACAGTAGATATTCAAAAAGAGGTAGAGAAGAACGGCCGTTCTTCTCTACCTCTTTTTGAACATGTACGGTCAAACCTGTTTTTAATGCTGTACCCCCTGAAGCTAAGTGGGAGACACAGCAATTCAGTCACGCTATATCAGCTCAATCCAATTTTTAAGGGTCTACCTCCTGAAGCTAAGTGTGATACTGTAAGGGAATTGCTAAGACAGCAATTCCCAGAACTGTTAAACCCTGGGAGGGGCACAAGAGACAGTGAGCCCTAAGCTGAAGCCCCCCGCTTTCCCTTCCTATTTCCAGGCCCTATCCTAGGTAATAGGCGACAACCACGAGGACAATCCCTCCCTGAATATGTGAAACACAAAACGCAGACAAGACGAACCACAACAAAGGGAGGTCAGGTAGCCAGGGTTCGGTAACAGGAGAGCGATGCAGTGCTAAATCGGAGTCAAGAGAATAGTCAATGAGAAAAGCCAAAGGTCAAGTATAATAGTATAAGCAAACAGGGACAGTAAGAGCAGGTATGCGCACGGCAATAACAAGCACTGGTGTGAATGGGAACCAAGGCTAAATAGGGAGGAAGAACCCGCCCATGGAGTTCACAGAAAGGCAGCTGTCAATCACAGGGCAAGGCCAGATTAACCACTTAATGGACAGAGGCAACCTTGGCAGAAGACGGGTGTGGTGCAAATCCAATTAAGGACTAGAGCCGTGTTCACACAGTGCAACTAAAAACTTTAAGCAGATTCTCAAACTGCACACGCCTCCTGCGCCGCAGCATGCGAGCAGAGGGTGGTGCAGTGACCCGAACAGGCAGAGATGTTACAGATACACAGCAATTCAGTCATGCTATATAAGCTCAATCCAATTTTTTGTTCAATCCAGTATTGTTTGCTCTCCATGATGTGAACTATGCCTTTGTCTCTTGAAAAGCAACTCAACATGAAGTCAGCCATGTGTGCCAGTGTGTTACTTGGCATGACTTCGCTCCCCCCCCCAACTGTAAGGGTCACTCTCCATTTCCTCCATTTTCCACTCCCCTTCACACCATCCATGCTGAAGCAATGGGATGCACTGAACTTCACCCTCAAGCCTCGTGTGGGACAGTGACATGAAATTCCACTTCATCCCCCTCATCTTCCTCCGCCAGCCAATGGTACGAAGATGACAGGAGTGTGCTCTGAATGTGTTCAGCCTAGCAGAGGCTACTTTGACCAGTATATCAGGCACAATGGTGTAGGTTTCAAAGAACCTTTGTGTGGACCGTGTGAGTCTGGCAAGCTCAAGATCTGCTACTAGGTTCCGGCCATTATCACATACGCAAACATGCCTGGGGCCAGGTGCAGCGGGGAAAATCATATTGCCATATCATCCTGGATGGCATCCCTCACCACGGAAGCAGTGTGCTGTCTGTCCCCAAAGCTGTTGAGCTTCAGCACGGCCTGCTGACACCCATGCCAGTGTTTCAGCATTTCCAGCTCATAGTTGGGGTCGAGGTTGCAGCGCAGGAGTAGGCTTTCAGAGAACCCCTGCCATGAATTTTGAACTAGGAGAGGAGATAGGCCACCCCAGTTTGCACCCCGGGCCCAGATTCCACTACATTCATCCGGCCTGTCATTAAAGATAAGTAGCATCCCTGACCGCAGGCGCTTGTCGATGCGTCGGTGGTCCCATCAGGCTGGTGCAAGGCTCAACTCACCCTAAGGGCCAAAAACACTGCTGGTGAATTTTGTTCCGTTCCAAAGGACTCTGTGTTTAGATTTGGCTCAGTCGCAGCTGCAGAACATGCCTTGGAAGGCAAGGTTTCCTTTAGTGGCTCCATCTCAGCAGCAGGATGATGATGATGATGATGATGATGATGAAGCTTGGTTAAATCTGGTGTCGGAAGGGAAAGTGGTTTCTGATCTACATCTAAAGTATTGGAGCATGTTGTTTGGACTATTAACACCTGATCAGAATCCTGTAGGGGTAATGTAGAATCCGATATTAAAGGACCATTACTGGTAGTAGTGGTTGCAGCCAATTCTCCACCTTTGTGGTCCTCTAAATAAAAGTTACCCGCAGGACTTGATGCCAAAATGTTATCAATTTCCCAATCCAAATCAAGGTCAATGTCTGGGTCCTCAGTCCAATCCACTGCATCAATCCCACACAATAAGAGTGATGGTTCT
Organism: Leptodactylus fuscus; assembly: GCF_031893055.1. Classification (NCBI taxonomy): domain Eukaryota; kingdom Metazoa; phylum Chordata; class Amphibia; order Anura; family Leptodactylidae; genus Leptodactylus; species Leptodactylus fuscus. The sequence continues at coordinate 293,307,981 of NC_134265.1, forward strand.
GGAACCACCATTTTAGGGGCTAACAATTTTATAGGGGCTATCACTCTGCTGGTGCAAGGCTCAACTCACCCAAAGGGAAAAAGAGTCTCAATCCACCCTGATTCCCCCAAACTCTGCTGGTTAGAGTCTCAATCCACCCGGATTCCCCCAAACTCTGCTGGTTAGAGGCTCAATTGACTCCAAGGGCCAAAAACACTGCTGGTGCAAGGCTCAACTAAGTTAAAGGGCCTAAAACTCTGCTGGTTAAGAGGCTAAAGTCACCTAAAGGGCCTCAATCTCTGCTGGTAGCTCAGCTTAAGGGCCTCTAACCTAATTTGGAAGGGTGCACGTTAAGGGCCAGAAAAGTGAATTTTGGAAGGTCTTACCATATCACACACACATCCACAATGACAGTTCAGGGTGGGTACTGTTGGATTTCAGATTGCCTATTCCATCTGTGGTTGTCATGGGCAACGTGATTTAAAGGGGGTGCTTGTTAATGTTTTCTTTAGCCTAAATTTGGGTTTCTGTCCATCCATTTGGGGGAAGAAAGAAGGTTTCCAAATATTTTCCCGCTCTGATAGAGGTTTGAGTGTGGAAAGTGTGTAGTTGATAGGCTGTGATGGTGGGGTAAAACTGTGACTTGGGCTTGTTAAATGCCCCAAGGCATGCTTCCCCTGCTGTACCAGTTGCATTGCAGAGGTGTTGGCATCATTTGCTGAGGTGTCATAGTGGACTTGGTGACCCTCCTGAGTCGAATGATGGGTTCCCCTGAAACAAAGCATTTTTCCCTATAGACTATAATAGGGTTTGATATTCGTTCGAATAGTCGAATATCTTTTTATATCACTTTCTAGTTTTATAAATGTATTTATTTACAGAACATAAAGTCATGAAATTTTGTAATATACATATATTTTCATTTTGGGGACATACATCTCCAATACCCAGGCACTAGGCCCATACTATGAAATGCTATAAACTGAAGGAGGCGTTAGTTATGTTACCCATCAGACATTTTATGTAACCCCTGTTATTCAGTGATCATTGTTCAAATATATGAATATTGTCCCATTCTTGACTGATTCTAACTGCTCAACAGTCCAGGGTCCATGTTTTTTTGGTTGAAAGGTCTTGACTGCAGGCTGTTCAGGTCAGCACCCAGACTCTTCTTCTGAAAAGCCATGCTATTGTGATAGATGCAGTATGTGGTTTAGCATTATCTTGCTAAAATATGTAAGGCCTTCCCTGAAACAAACATTCTCTGAAAGTTGCCTGTACGCCTGCCTCCCTGTCTCCTGATCTTCCACCAGTGGATTCAATACATACCATATCTTCCATCGTTCCCATTGTCTGACTTCCTATGCCTCATGAGGGGGTTTGCATTAACACTGTTGGATATATATTGTAATGCCAGGAAGACCATACAAACTCCTTGCAGATGTTGTTCCTGGCAGGATTCAAACCCAGGACTCCAGTGCTGCAAGGCTGCGGTGCTAACCACTGAGCCACCGTGTTGCTCCGCTCGTATTACCAATTTATGCCCGTTATTAATGAAGTGCTGCCTGAGTGCCCGTAGATCACTAGCATCCAATACTGACTGTCAACCTTGGAACTTGTACACATGGATTTCTCCATATTAACTGAATCTTTTGATGATATTATGTACTGTAGATGGTGAGATTTTCAAATTTTCTGCATTTTTACACTGAGCAACCATATTCTGAGATTTCCCATTACTTTTTTATGCAGTTTATGTAGATAGAGGTTGAATTCAATAGTGGACCACAGGGCTATCAGCTCTATGCTCCATTATACTGCCTTTGGTTGGTGATGACTGCAGCAGGGAAGCGCAAGGAGCACCGAGCCACAGACATCATTACAGCCGGATCCTGCAAGTTCATGGGAACAGGGTTAGGAGAGTATTCTTTGTTTTTGTTTTGTAACATTGGTGGTTGAGGGGACAAGGACCTTATGTGGAGCTTGGGAAGGGTAAATTAAATTATGTGGGGGCAGTTTCAAAAACGGCCTCTAATGCAGAAGCTCTGCCTCTCTAACATGCTCTTTTTATATACACAGTCATGTGACATCTTTCATGTGACCCGCAAGCTGTTTCTCATTTAGTCCACTTTACCAGCCTTTCGTTAACCCTCTCCCAACTTTTTTGAGATGTGTTGCTGCCATCAATTCCTTTTTCAAATTTTTAGCTTTCAGCATTTGATATGCGTTCTAATGTGAATAAAATATGTTTATATGAGATTTCTTCCATTCTTTAGATCTTACACAACTTTCCAACTTTTTTGGAATAGGGGTTATAAAAATAAAAAACAATACAAATGGACAACCCCTTTAAAGTAAATTTCCAAAATTTGGTAAAAGATTTTATACAAGAATAAAACTCATACTTATCCTCTACCATACTTGAGCAGTAGTTGTAGACATAGCCCAAACAGTTATGTGTCAACAACATACATTATGCCTTCTGTCACTGTCAAGGATCTCTAAGTTAGATTGATTAGCCCATAAAGTGTAATCTCATGTGAGATGTTCAAGTTTGGCAATTTGATCAAAATCCTTAACATTTTGTCTATTTCCTTTTCACAACCATGATTTAATTATTGCAAAATATGTCATGAATTTATTTCATTGGGTTGTGTTGCTGCAGCAAGAGACGAAGTCCAGTGAAATTCTAATGAAGTCCTAAGGGTTCTGTAGCACTGACTGAAAATATAATTTGGTATTGTTAGCGTTGTTCAGTGAGGCTTCTGACTAGTTTAGTGAATGTCAGATCACCAACTGCTACAGTTAGAACAGATTTGTAGAGGGGGGAAAGAGCTGGGCTAGTGTATAACCAATAATGGATAATCATGAATATTTATAAGCAAATATTTTGGTATAGATGAAGTTCATGAGGTTCTCAATTCAAATTATTGATGGAAAGTACAGTAAAACATATTCATTATAGTGATCACAAATTAGTTTAGAACTGTTAAAATAACATTTTGATGAAATGTTGCAGGTTGAGACTACTTAGAATCTGCTGTGTTATACAGATGACTAAAGTTAGAATTACCGAATAGATTACTTACAGTGTATTTAATAAAAAAAATTGCATTCCCCGTGTGAACATTATGCACAGCTAGCCACGATGGGATGCATCCGATCGCGGCATTTCGCTTCGGACTAGGCAAGAAGGGTCATCTCGCTTCTCGCTTCAGAAGTGAGAGGCTCCCATTGAAGTCAATGGGAGCCAGTTTTGGCAGCGGATTTTGAGATGGATTCTTCGTCAAAATCCGTTGCCAAAAAATTCAGTGTAAAGGAGCCCTTAAATGGGTTTTCTATCCTTCTTTTCTGATTGCCAGCATGTGCTATAGACCAAGCGCTGCTCTGTAGCTGATGATCCATCTCTATTGCGCAGGTCTCTGATGCTCCCTTGCTTTGCAGTAGGGTTGGATTATGGGCTACATAGAGCAGCGCTGAGTCTGTAGTACATGCCAGCAGTCAGAAAACAGGGAAGAGCCGTAGCCTGGAAGGAAGAGAGGTATATATGATGAGTAGAGGAGTAGTCGTGAGTAGTCATTTCTAGAAACAGGGAAACTGATCGTCATGGATAACCAAAAAAAATAAATAAATAAAAAAATATGGGTAAATGTACATTTTTGATAAATTATGTTATTTAAAAAGGAGGAGGGTGTTTGGATTAGTATAGGGATTTAATTTCATTTTGGACAACCCCTTTAAAGACAGCTGAAGGTTCCTGCAGTTGTATACAATCAAATAAATTGTAGTATCAATATCATAATTCATATGTAACCTGTCCAACGGCAAAAGTTATACAAAGAGGCAAATAAATATAAAGGATGCAAAGCAGATGGTGGAGGTGGTGAAAGACCCTCTTTAAATGGTCGCTAACTTTTCAGACAACTGAGTCTCATTTAATAAAGCAAGTGATTCTGGACCAAAATGTAATGTTCATTAACTGAAAATGCTGTCTACCTTGGTCGACTGCTCTAAGAACCAGAGCCTACCACTATCGTTCTCTCCATTGTATTTTTGATGAGGGCATGATCTCCTGATGAGCTTTGAGGAATCTCCAGCGAAACGCATAGAGTAAAGAAGTATCTCTAGGGTGATATAGGCTGCAATGTGTTCAGCAGTGCGCTGAGGCATAGTGATCTTTATGCTCAGTCGATCCATTGTATAGATAAAACATATGCACTATGCTCTATTAACCCAGCTATGAACATTAAGTGTTGGTCGCTGCTGTATTAGTACACATCCCTTTATCATCATTTGATTCTCTAATATTTTTTGAGAGACTGAATCTCTAGTGATCCTATGATTTCATCACCACATTTGGGAGTGGCTACTTACACCTGACACTGGATTAACTGGGGTGTTCACTTTAAGAGTAGTGGTGCTCTGGTATAGTAAGGATTCACTAGTTAATTTCCCCTGACATAAAATTTTAGTTAGGGGGTTCCCCCAGACTTAACACTTAGGGGACAATTTGTGTTTTGTTATGGTCTCTTAGGGTGGCCAATGATCTATTAGGTATGATTTTAAATTATTTATAATAAAAGTTATATTTTATGTTCTATAGTCCTTTTTGGATGCCTACTCTGTGATAAGTGTCTACCTTCTAGCTAATTTGCAGCTCCCTTCCTGTTGCTAGGGAAGTCACATCCATAGAATCATTTAAAAAAACAAGATAGCTTCACAGTAAGGGGAAGGCACTGATCTCTTCACACAGTGAATAGAGAGGAGTGGTTGTTATTCCTCACAAAACAATTGCACTGTGTACTGGAGTGAATTTTCTGCAATCTGACATCTTACAATGTAAGCAAAGTCTACTTATGTGTTTATATAGATTTCTGACTGCTTGTGTTGTTACAGATTTGATGTTACTTACAGACAGCAAGCAGCTCTACTGACTATTTTTGTAGATTTCTCTTTTCATGTGTCAGGGATCATTTTAGCTGCACTATGTATGTGTGTATATGACCTGTATTTGCAGTTGAGTGTTCCTTAATCTCCTATATTATTTTGGCTTTCCTCAGCTATTTGTTTGCTATTGTACGGTTACTCCTTGCAGAAAGACTTGTAACTAAACCAGTACTAATTATAATGGAAATATCATAGTAGAACAGACTGCTCCTTGTTGTACAAGTCCACAGCCTCAGAGACAAATGTAAAATGTGGTGCAGCTATAATGGAGATATTATCAGCAGAAAATCTGATAGGACATCATGTAGTAATGCTTATAATTTCATAGAATAGACTGCCCAGTAAGACCCTGCACATATTTCAACTATTCATGAAAACGCAGATATTTTTTAAGTATTTGCAATAGGATTTATTGTTGTTTTTGAAATAAATAATTTCATGCAGTTTTTCAAATGAGGACCAGTAATATTTACAGTAGTTGAAAGATAAATGGCTCAAAAGAATCCCTAACTTTGAGGCAGCAATCCTCCCAGAACCAATCCCAAGTTTCTACTCTCATTTTGATAATACATAATGGATCCAAGCACCCAAATTCTACTGCAAAATTCTGAATTAACCCCTTCCCGCCGATGGCACTTTTTGACTTCCTGACCAAGCTCGATTTTTCAAAACTGACATGTGTCACTTTATGTGGCAATAACTTTGGAACGCTTTAACTTACCACAGTGATTTTAAGATTGTTTTTTCGTAACACATTGTACTTCATGTTAGTGGTAAATTTTGGTTGATATGTTTTGTGTTTAATTATGAAAAAATTGGAAATTTGGTGGAAATTTTGAAAAATATGCATTTTATAAAGTTTGAAATGATGTGCATTGCATACAGATAGTCAGACCGCCAAAATTATATCATAAATCTCATGTCCCAGATCTCTGCTTTATGTCGGCATCAAACTTTAGTCACCCTTTTATTTTTACGGACATTATAAGATTTACAAGTGAAACAACAATATTCAAAATTTTCAAGAAATTTCCAAAACCCATTTTTTAAGGGACTAATCCAGTTATGAAGGCGTTTTGAAAGACCCTTGTATTAAAGCCCCCCATAAATCACCCCATTTTCAAAACTGCACCCCTTAAATAAGCCAAAACAACATATACCTAGTAATTTAACCCTATAAGTGCTTAACAGGAATTAATACAAAATGGAGGTGAAATTTTCAAATTTGAATTTATTTTAATAAAATTTTCGTTTAGCCCTAGAATTTGCACATTCACAAGGGGTTAAAGGAGAAAACGCATCCCACAATTTGTTAGGCAAGTTCTCCCGACTACCATAGTACCCCACTTGTGGGTGTAAACTAATATATGGACGCACAGCGAGACGCAGAAGGGAAGGCGCGCCAAAGAGCTTTTAGAGGGCAGATCTGGCTGCGATCAGTTTCACGCATCATGTCACATTTACAAAGCCCTTGAGGAGTCAAAACAGTGGAAACCTCTAGAAAGTGACCCCATTTTGAAAACCACACCCCTCAAAGAATTTATCAAGTGATGTAGTGAGCATTAGTAACCCCGAAGTGAATGTGTAAGCTGTGCGGAGTAAATTGGGTACACCAAATCCCATTCTATTTTCCCACCAGCTCCTATGACGCGGACGGGGAAGAGGGGCATTCTGGGGGGTCAGCGCTGGTGTATTATCTCTCATAAGCTCTAAATATGGGGTGTCCCCTGAAAACGCTCGCACAAGCTTATACATTTCCTTCTAGTCGCAGCCACTTATGTCCTAATGATTTGGCGACTTTTGGGGTTTTTGTCTTCACATTGTACAAGGTAGATTTTTATTTTTATTTTCTGGCAATGTGGCCATATGAGGGCTTGGTGTTTGCGGTATTAGATGTGCTTCTCAATGCTACCATTTTGGGGCCTGTAACTTATTGACTACATTTTATTAACTCTTTCTGGGTGGGATGTAAAAGGAAACATCAATTCTGGCATTGCTTTTTAGCATTTTTTTTTTCCCGTGCAGCGTACAGCATAAGTAACATGTTACCTTTATTCTGCCGGTCGGTACGGTTACGGCGATACCTCATTTATATGATTTTTTAATGCGTTGCTATTTATGCAGAATAGAATTCAATTCAGGGAAAAAAATCAATTATTTTTGCATCGCCATCTTCTGAAAGGCATAACGTTTTTATTTTTCGCTAGACAGAGCTGGTTGAGGGCTTATTTTTTGCGGGAAGACCTCTTCTTTTTATTGGTACCATTTTGGTTTTCATCTGACCATTTGATTACTTTTTATTGAACATTTTGTAAGGGAAAGGTGGTGAATAATCATTATTTTGTGCGGTTTTCTACGTTTTTTTTTACGACATTCGCTGTTCGGGTTAAATAATGTTTTAATTTTATTGTTCAGGTTATTACGGATGTGGCGATACCATGTTTTTTCCTATTTTTCTTTATTTTACATAATAAAACATTTTATATGGGGAAAATGGGATTTTTGGGGCTTTATTTATTTCTATTTTATTTTAAACTTATTTAAACTTTTTTATTTTTACTTTTGTCCAACTTTTTTTTCTGTCCCCATGGGGGATTGAAGCAGTGATCGGCTGATCACTGCTTCAATAGAGATACGCTGCAATACACGTGTTACACGTGTATTGCAGTGTATAGGAAGCTGTCAGCCTGTGTAGACGCACAGGCTGACAGCTTCATTTACGGTAGGATCAGCCAGGTGCGAGGATGGGGTAAGTGATGGGGCAGACCTGGGGTCACTGATCAGACCCCGGGCTGCCCCCTACGAACACCGGCACCCCCCGAAATCGGCGCGGGGGGTGCCGATCGGCACCATTTGTTAACCAAACCCCGGAGGTGCCGGCGGTCATGTTGATCACCGGCATATCAGGGGTTAACACCCGCGATCGGACCCGGTTCCGACCGCGGGTGTTACGGGGTATTGTCAGCCGTGTATCACGGCTGACACCCGCTGTGCATGGTGCGCACACAAGTTCTGTGTGCGCACCATGCATCCGCAGTAATAGTACGGCAGTTTGCGGGAAGCCCTTCCCAGCAGCGCCGTACTATTACGGCGAATGTTGGGAAGGGGTTAAAGACTAGATTGCATTTTCTACTTTCAATATATGTCAGATCATTGTGAGGTGAGAAACCAGTGTACATTAGGTTGTCCCCAAAATAATGAAAGAAACATTCTAAATATTTAGTGTCCTAAATGATTTTGCAATTTTATCTGACAATAAATTCATGTACAGTATAATGAGAATGTATATAAACACAAATATGTAATACATAGGAAAACTAAAAACAATCATTAAAAGTACTTAGCATGGCATGGCATTAAAATGAAGTCTACTTTTTTTTTGTCTTACCTTAGATAAATATGAATGGCCATCAGATCCACAAACAGGATTTGTATAAGTTGCTGGACACTGTTTGCAACTGGAAGAAAGAGGAACACCTCTCCAGTACTTGTAGCTTAATCCAGCTTCTTTCATGCTGTAACAAAATAACCTTTATTATTCATGTGAATCTAAGTAAACATGTGAACATTATACTAAGCAGCATGGGTACAGTGGCAGTATCCATATAACCGCAGAGGCATAACAGTACAGAAATATTTATCTTTACAATAACTCAAATTCAAATTCAATATTACAAGATTCCTGCAAAACATTTGATACTTTGCACTTCACAATAAATACTTTCTGTCCACTAGAGATGGTCAAATCAGGTTCAGTCCTTGTTATGTCATGACTTTTGTTGTGCCCTATTTGACCGCTGAGGCCAAATCACAGGCCTCACCAGTGACTCTGAAGGAGAGGAGAACTGATATTTTTCTACCCTTCCCCTATGAGTCTACTGAAGAGACCCCAAAGTATAATAATTTCACTTGCATTTCTACTCAAACAAGTTTGGCCTAAAACTAATCTTTGGGCCAAACTATCCAAACCGGAAACTAATAAATCTTCAGAGGTTCACCCCTCTCTAGTGTCCACCCACAGACAAATGTAGGATACATAATTCATGTCAGAGTATCATAAAACCATCCTATATATCTAAAATAATCTTTAGAGGTTTGCCCTTTTCTAGTGTCCACATACAGACACATGTAGAATACACAATTCATGGCAGAGTATGATAAAAATCATCCTATCTGTGTCTATCTGGGGTGGAGAGTGTTTGTGAATTGCAGCCTTTCATGGGATTTGTGAACATGTTATGATATTGTGTTCAAATGTGATTATATTGATTTAAATGCACACAGGTCTGCAGGGATAGAAAATTAAAAATGCACTGATAGTTACCTGCATCCTCTCCTCTGCTGGTCTGTACTCAAACAGCACAGGAACAAAGGGGACTAGGCAGGTCAGTATCAATGCATTTTTTTTTATTTTCCAGTCCTCCAGTCCAGTCCAGAACTGCATGCATTAAATTCAATGATCCTGGACACTTTTAAAGGGGCTGTCCAAGACCCAGATATTCACAGGATAGGTCACTATCCTATAATCACTAGGTCACCTATTCTATAATCACAGGATAGGTCACTAGTATTTTCTCAATGAGGGTCGAACACTAGAACGAGGCATCAATTAACTGATTCTGCTGCCAAAATGTGTATACAAAGTATACAGACAGAAGCAGGGTTGCTCCTAGTCAAGTGAATGGGTGAGAACTACAGTTCTCTGGTGCCCCACTACAGTAAATAGTTCTGCAATGGTGGCACCAGGGAACTACGGCTTTGCTCCCATTCCCTTGACAACAACAGATCTGCCTCTAGCTGCATTCCTGATATATGGCTTCCAACTGCTGAATCAGCTAATCTGTACAAGGCCAAGCTGCAGGACCCCCACCAATCAGATACTGATAACCTATCCTATAGATAGGTCATGAATATCCTTTGTCTTTGGGTTTCGGACAACCCCTTTAACCAACCTGAAGACTGAAGAGTGGACACATTTGTACAGTATGTTGAAGATCTCTGAGATTTCTAGACATTTTAGTTGAAAACTGCATAGCTTTAGAAGCATTAAAGTAAAAGAACCTTGCTACAACTAAAGACAAAAATAGTAAAATGAAAGCCACAGTAAAACAGAAAATGAATCATCAAACATGATGAATCACTAATTTAAATAATATGAGCCAGAATTAGAAACTGATGTTGATGTCTCCAGAACTGAGGGCTAGAGATACGGAGATGATGTTATAGTGACTGTTATGTGATGACAGACTGTTACTAAAATGTATTGACAACAGTGATTACAAGTAATAAATAATTAAAATAAACTTGTAACACATATTAATGTAAAGGAAACTGGTATACAATCTCAATATGTTCATAGAAAAACATATGCATATGTAAAATAAAGTCATTATCACTTGTGGACTTGTCTAAACTACATACAAACTGCAAACAAGAAGATCACCAGTAAGTGCAGGCGGCCACTTATCTTCCCATAACATTAGTATAGATACACCATAATAATAGAAATATGCTCAAAAAGCTTTCAAGTCCTCTCTAGGGTCTAAGCCAAGGCCACCTTATCATATAGAAAACCTCCATGATGACATAAATCGGTAGTTTACTAATGATATATACCATTGTCAGCACCAGGAAGGGACCGGAGTCCTGGACATTAGCTCAATGCTCAAAGGCCCATAGGCACAAGAGGTCCACAGTCCCTGAGTTAAATGCATTAAGAATTAATTGGCTATTAATTAGTTATTGTTGGGTACAGTGTTCACAGCAATTTGGTAAATGAAATATAAAAATAAGCAGATGAACTTGTTATTCTAGGTACAAAGGGCATCCATGCAACCGCAGGTTAAACATGCGTCACAATTCACTGACCTTTACTGATACTGTGATTTAATATCATTATTATTCTGTGATAAATGCCAGGTGATGGCCTACATGTTAATAAATAAGGAACAAGTTTTATATAACTATACTAAAGTCATATATATCTGGCTATATGTACAGATAGCCAAAAAACAAAAACTTCAGAGTACCAGCCCTGATACCTATTTGCATCCACTTATTAAGATGTAGAGTCTCATTTTGGTATGACTGTAAAAAAACAAATGGCTGACAATGTTCTTCGCTGTGCAAAATCTGCCCTGAACAAACTCCCTGTTGGTGCAGGGGAGATGTGGAGTTAGATGTGAGGTCATGGTGAGTCGGGGATGGGGATTAACATTGTTGGTTTCAGCTATACCTGTGTATTAGCTTGACTAGTTTTCTTAGACAGTGCACTAATACCAGAAGATAGTGTAACAACACACCTATTCTTCCATACGCTGGTATTATTGCAACAATGGGCACTCACTAAAAAAACACTGTGTTAAAGGGGTATTCCCATGTCGCATACTCACCAGTCTTCACTGCTGTAAAATTTTCTTTCTTCCTGGTTTCTTACGTCATTTGGTGGGCGGGGTTTCACATGCAACCTGCCGTTTAGCTCCGCCCGAAATTAGCATGTAGTTCCGCCCACCACATAGTGTGATCCTATGGGGCGGCTGAAGGGCCTGTGATGTCATCAAAGGTCCTCTAACAATACTATATGCACAATATTGGTCTATGAAGTACAGGCAGGAGCAACTCCATTCTGTGTTACATACAGAGACTGCTTGTCTCTGCCATAATGAACACAATTGAATTAGCTAGCCTGATAACTGGGAGAACAGAAGACGAGTTCAGAAATGAAAGCAGCTCCTCTTCCCTATCTGAGACCAGGAAGCTAGGTCACGTGGTGTAGACACAGGAATAGCTAGATACACAGGCTCGTTCCCGTGCACTTAGCCCCCTCCTCCCTCCCCCCTGAGAGCAGCAGATACATCACTTGACTTTTGAGCAGATAAGTCAAGGGCTGTGTCAACAATGAATTGAATAAAGTAAGATAGTGGACAAACAAAGCAGTTTTGCTGAAGCAATGTATTTAGGAAAAGTCTAAAATCCACATTAACAAGCAGTATAGATAGGATCCTTGTGATGGGACAACCCCTTTAAGCTCCACTCTGCCCCAACACCATCCCCTCCCTCCAGCAACAAGGAACCTTTCCAGATACATAGCATAACCAAAAGAGCTCTTGCATGTTACTCTTGGTTCACATCTGCGTTTGGTAATCAGTTCAGGGAATCTGCATGGGGCCCCTCGAACGGGCTACCGAATGCATTTGCAAGCGGTGTGGAGTGAAGAGCGCATGGACCTCATAGACTACAATACGATCCATGTGCTTGCTGCAAGATCTCCGCACGAGTCATGTGGACAGGGAAGTAGATTGTGAAGTACTTTCCTGTCCACATGTTCACTGCTGAGATCTCACGGCAAGCACATGGGGTCTATGGGGATCCAGGTGCTTTCACTGCACACCGCTTGCAAATGCGTTCAGTAGTCCATTCGGGGGGGGGGGGTCCCCATGAGGTTTTCCCCGAATGGATTACCGACTCAGATGTGAACGAAGCCTTACTAAGAGGATGTAGGTAGGTGTCAAGGTAAGGTTAGGTTCACACCTGCGCTCGGTCTTCTCCGTGGATTCTGTTTCCTATTCCACTTTTAAAATGTGGAGAGAAAAGTCTTACAGGCAGCGCTTTTCTCTCCGCATTTTCATTATAGTCTTTGGGGTCTGCGGGTTTCCGAGGGTAACCACTCTTAAGCGGATTAGGTTTCCACTCAGGTGGTCCCCAAGTGAACCCTCTGAACGGAAACCCGAATGCAGGTGTGAACCCAGCATAAGTATACTAACTTGTTTTTAGATGTCATCAGCTTATTCCCAAAGAACCTCCTTAAATACATACATTCAGTGGGGGTTTATGCTTAAAGCAAAGATTTAGAGAAGATTTTTAATAATTCTTTATTTTTCATAAAATGAAAAATGTTTTCATTCATAGACACACTAGTTTTATCAGTTATGGAGACATTGCTTCTAGCAAGTATTCTCATGTGCATTTATGAATTGCTTGATAGGCGACATTGATTAAATTGTCATTTATAGAAGGACATTATTCTTCATACTGTGAAGATAAATTAGCAAATGCCTCTATGCTTTTCACCAAAAATAACATTGACAGCTTATAATGAGCCATAATTACAAATCACTTTGCAGATTATAAGACACATTAAAAACACTTATATGTTTTAGACACTCTTTCACTTGCCAAGGGAGAAGGCAACAAAAGACTTTTGTTTCAAAGTACCAATAGGTGATGTAAAGTTAGATAAAGGTTAATAAAGGTGCTCCAAATGTATTATACATTGTAAGACATTTTCATCAATTTGACACATCTTTTGATTGTTTAGTTCAAGTACACAATCTAAATATTGGGATTAATGAAAATTGTCCCTACAGTAAGTATGTTAGGAATTTCATTTAGCTTATATACTAGGAGAAACACAAACAATGTTAAATATCTATAGATTCACCAGCCCTGTATTACTAAGAGTAGATTTGGCTTTATGCAGTATTTACAGAGCGAATAAGGGAGGAAGAAAGGTAAAAATTAAAAGATAAAAATATAAAGAGACCAGGTTAAAGGAGCTGTTCAGGATAAACTTACCGTATATACTCGAGGGGGGGGGGGGGGGGGACTAATGCAGCAGCTACTGGAAAATTTCAAAAATTAAAATGGTCGGAGTTTTTGGGTGCAGTAGTTGCTGGGGAAGGGAAGGGGGTGTTTTGGTTGTCTGTCTGTCCCTTCTCTGAGTCTGAGGACTGCTTTTTTTCTCCCACTTGGAATTCAGTCCGGCTGAATATAGGGGATCTGATATATATATATATATAGGGGAGCAGATACCCTATATTCAGTAGACTGGACACTTTCAGACAAAGGGATACCTAACGTGTTTGTTTTTCACAGTCATTTTCTACTTTTGTATGTATTCTAGGGGAAGGACTAATTTAGAACTTTTATTTTTTTAAAAGCTTTTTTTCCCCACTAGTTTATGGGAGATTCTATACATTAATATTGCGGCTGGTCTTTTTTTTTTTTTTTTTTTGCTGACTCGAGTATAAGCCGAGGTTTTTTTTTTCAGCACTAAAACTGTGCTGAAAAATTCAGTTTATACTCGAGTATATATCTCTTGAATCTAAGTTAAACATTCCCCTCCCCCTATATTTACCTAGATCACCAGGGCATTTTCCGATTTTCTGGTGTCGTTCTGTTACCCCTTTCCAGAAACAGAAAGTCACCTATACTAACCAAAACCTACCCCATCATACTTACCTTTCTTCTGGGAAGGACCTTCTGAAGACAAGACAACACTTCCTTCTGGGAATCTCCTCATTTTGTCATCTGCTGACTGTCCATGCCTGTGCAATAGAGCCAGAATGCCGACATATGCAGTAGCCAGAACCCCAGCACTATTGTGCAGGTGTGTGCGGCCAGTAGATATCAAGAAGACACCACAGCTAGCAGTGGGTGGCTATCTAGGGAAACAGGGAAGGGGTGTGAGTGAGAAAAGGAGGGGGAGGGAGTGAGAGAGGGTGGTAATGTGAGTCAACTCTGACTGGCCCAAGACATCATGTTAGTTGTAGGAAAACAGAACAGGAAGATGTTCATCTAAACAAATGTAGAAGACGCCAGGAGTTCACAGAGAAACCCAGAAATCACTCAAAACATTGATAAAGGTATTTCAGTGTACTTATTAACCTATTAATTACACTAACAGACCTTTTTGGGAAAATTTTGGTTTTTTTTTTTTTCCCCAGAAAACCCCTTTAAGTGTATAATATACCTTTTAGACTAATTCCTAGGACCTCATAGCCATGGTTACACTTTAACAAGTTGCGAGGCATTTTTTCAGCTTTGCCATTTAGTTTGTAATATAACATCTCAGTGTATTTTTACTGTCAATGCGGTGTAAATGTTTCAGACCAACCCCATGCAAAGACTGCAATATAGTCCTGTTGAATAATACTAGACTTGAATTTGGACAGGTACATAATAATGGTTTTAACATATAGCATGAAAAAATAAAAGTTAAAAGTATTTGGACATCTGAGGTTCGTGTAGTACAGTTCAGTATATAGACATCTAGACATTTATCATCTACAGTTTGTGCGGCTAAACAAAAGCAGTAATTGAAGAAATCCCTTCAGATTATGGCTGTGGATTAGTGATTATACTTTGTAAACAGCTAATTTGTTTTACACCGGCATACAAACATATTTTCCATTACCAATTGTGTTGTATCAGTCATAATTAAATACCATATGTCAAAAAATTGTGTAATTCTGGTATGATGGACTTCTGTTCTTTTTTTTAAACCACCAAAGCACATCATTAAATTGCAAAATGCTCATTAGTTCTTTAGCAATTAGAATTCCCAGCACGTGTTCTCATACAATTCAAAACAGCACAGTTATCAGTTTTCTAGAATCCTCAGGGAAATTTCCCAGGTAAGAGTGAAAGCTAAAGAAGAGCAACCCAAGTACCATGAATTGCTATTATTGTAGATTGTGGAATGGTCAGTGATATGGAAGGATTTCACATACAGCTCTAAAAATTATTATCCTGTATTATCCTACTTGTGTGGCCTACTTTGCATTTATATTGCTGAGTTTTATTGCTACAAAATATACCTTTACTGATGTAGAGGCTCCAAAACAGACAACAGACAATAAAGAACTTGAAAAGGTTCCTCCCTCCTTGCCCCTGCCAAATTCAGACCCATTGATAGTAACTAGAGATGAGCGAACACTAAAATGTTCGAGGTTCGAAATTCGAATCGAACAGCCGCTCACTGTTCGTGTGTTCGAACGGGTTTCGAACCCCATTATAGTCTATGGGGAACATATACTCGTTAAGGGGGAAACCCAAATCCGTGTCTGGAGGGTCACCAAGTCCACTATGACACCCCAGGAAATGATGCCAACACCTCTGGAATGACACTGGGACAGCAGGGGAAGCATGTCTGGGGGCATCTAACACACCAAAGACCCTCTATTACCCCAACATCACAGCCTAACAACTACACACTTTACACACTCAATGCCACCTCTCTGACAGTAGGAAAACACCTTGAAACATGTGTATTTGGCACTTGCAGTGAGGAGAGCTTGTCACCAGCAGTGAATTTGGCCCTTGTAGTAAGTTGAGGTTGGCACCAACATTTGTTTTGAAAATCAGGGTGGATTGAGCCTCTAACCAGCAGAGTTTGGGCAAATTCATGGTGGAGGGAGCCTCTAAAAACCCCAGTTTGGACCAATTCATGGTGGAGGGAGCCTCTAAAAACCCCAGTTTGGACCAATTCATGGTGGAGGGAGCCTCTAAAAAACCCAGTTTGGACCAATTCATGGTGGAGGGAGCCTCTAAACAGCCCAGTTTGGGCAAATTCATGGTGGAGGGAGCCTCTTACCAGCCCAGTTTGGGCAAATTAATGGTGGAGGGAGCCTCTAAAAACCCCCGTTTGGACCAATTCATGGTGGAGGGAGCCTCTAAACAGCCCAGTTTGGGCAAATTCATGGTGGAGGGAGCCTCTAACCAGCCCAGTTTGGACCAATTCATGGTGGAGGGAGCCTCTAAAAACCCCAGTTTGGACCAATTCATGGTGGAGGGAGCCTCTAAAAAACCCAGTTTGGACCAATTCATGGTGGAGGGAGCCTCTAAACAGCCCAGTTTGGGCAAATTCATGGTGGAGGGAGCCTCTAAAAACCCCAGTTTGGACCAATTCATGGTGGAGGGAGCCTCTAAAAACCCCAGTTTGGACCAATTCATGGTGGAGGGAGCCTCTAAAAACCCCAGTTTGGACCAATTCATGGTGGAGGGAGCCTCTAAAAAACCCAGTTTGGACCAATTCATGGTGGAGGGAGCCTCTAACCAGCCCAGTTTGGACCAATTCATGGTGGAGGGAGCCTCTAAACAGCCCAGTTTGGACCAATTCATGGTGGAGGGAGCCTCTAAAAACCCCAATTTGGACCAATTCATGGTGGAGGGAGCCTCTAACCAGCCCAGTTTGGACCAATTCATGGTGGAGGGAGCCTCTAACCAGCCCAGTTTGGGCAAATTCATGGTGGAGGGAGCCTCTAAAAACCCCAATTTGGACCAATTCATGGTGGAGGGAGCCTCTAAACAGCCCAGTTTGGGCAAATTCATGGTGGAGGGAGCCTCTAAAAACCCCAGTTTGGACCAATTCATGGTGGAGGGAGCCTCTAAAAAACCCAGTTTGGACCAATTCATGGTGGAGGGAGCCTCTAACCAGCCCAGTTTGGACCAATTCATGGTGGAAGGAGCCTCTAAAAACCCCAGTTTGGACCAATTCATGGTGGAGGGAGCCTCTAAACAGCCCAGTTTGGACCAATTCATGGTGGAGGGAGCCTCTAAAAACCCCAATTTGGACCAATTCATGGTGGAGGGAGCCTCTAACCAGCCCAGTTTGGACCAATTCATGGTGGAGGGAGCCTCTAACCAGCCCAGTTTGGGCAAATTCATGGTGGAGGGAGCCTCTAAAAACCCCAATTTGGACCAATTCATGGTGGAGGGAGCCTCTAAACAGCCCAGTTTGGGCAAATTCATGGTGGAGGGAGCCTCTAAAAACCCCAGTTTGGACCAATTCATGGTGGAGGGAGCCTCTAAAAACCCCAGTTTGGACCAATTCATGGTGGAGGGAGCCTCTAAAAAACCCAGTTTGGACCAATTCATGGTGGAGGGAGCCTCTAACCAGCCCAGTTTGGACCAATTCATGGTGGAGGGAGCCTCTAAAAACCCCAGTTTGGACCAATTCATGGTGGAGGGAGCCTCTAAACAGCCCAGTTTGGACCAATTCATGGTGGAGGGAGCCTCTAAAAACCCCAATTTGGACCAATTCATGGTGGAGGGAGCCTCTAACCAGCCCAGTTTGGACCAATTCATGGTGGAGGGAGCCTCTAACCAGCCCAGTTTGGGCAAATTCATGGTGGAGGGAGCCTCTAAAAACCCCAATTTGGACCAATTCATGGTGGAGGGAGCCTCTAAACAGCCCAGTTTTGGCAAATTCATGGTGGAGGGAGCCTCTAAAAACCCCAGTTTGGACCAATTCATGGTGGAGGGAGCCTCTAACCAGCCCAGTTTGGGCAAATTCATGGTGGAGGGAGCCTCTAACCAGCAGAGTTGTGGGAAAGCAGGGTGGAGGGAGCCTCTAACCAGCAGAGTTGGTGGAAATCAGGGTGGAGGGAGCCTCTAACCAGCAGAGTTGGGGGAAATCATGTTGGAGGGAGCCTAGTATTAGCAGAATTGTGCAACGCTTATGGTGGATGAGTATGAGGATGCGGAGGAATTGGAGAGGTTGAGTACAGACATGGAGTTTCATGTTGGGGTGCTTTACACAGGTGGGCACAAAAATGAAGGCTCTATCCAGTGGTGGTTCATTTTTATCAAAGTGAGCCGGTCGGCACTCTCAGCTGACAGACGGGTGCGCTTGTCAGTGATGATGCCACCGGCTGCACTGAACACCCTCTCAGATAGGACGCTGGCGGCAGGACAGGACAGCACCTCCAAGGCATATAGGGCAAGTTCAAGCCACAGGTCCAACTTCGACACCCAATACGTGTAGGGCGCAGAGGGGTCGGAGAGGACAGGGCTGTGGTCGGAAAGGTATTCCCGCAACATGCGCCTATACTTCTCACGCCTGGTGACACTAGGACCCTCTGTGGCGGCACTTTGGCGAGGGGGTGCCATCAAGGTGTCCCAGACCTTAGACAGTGTGCCCCTCGTTTGTGTGGACCGGTGAGAACTTGGTCGCCTACTGGAGGAACTGTCCTCCCTGCCGCCAACGTCACATGCTGGAAACATCTCCATCATATTCTGCACCAATTGCCTGTGGCAAGCATTGATGCGATTGGCCCTCCCCTCTACCGGAATAAAAGACGAGATGTTGTTTTTATACCGGGGGTCAAGGATAGCAAAGATCCAGTACTGGTTGTCCTCCATGATTTTGACAATACGCTTGTCGGTTGTAAAGCACCACAACATGAACTCAGCCATGTCTGCCACAGTGTTAGTTGGCATGACTCCTCTGGCCCCACCGGAAAGTTCAATCTCCATTTCCTCCTCATCCTCCATGTCTACCCATCCGCGCTGCAACAATGGGACGATTCGAAGTTGCCCGGAAGCCTCCTGTATCACCATCACATCATCGGACAACTCTTCTTCCTCCTCCTCCTCCTCCTCCATTAAACGCAGTGAAGCGGACAGATGTGTGGACCTACTCTCCAGCTGTGACGGATCGGATGCTATCCCTGACTCCTCTGTGTGATCTGAGTTATCCCTGATGTCAATCAGGGATTCTCTCAGAACACACAAGAGCGGGATTGTAAGGCTCACCATCGCATCCTCAGAGCTCACCCTCCTTGTGGACTCCTCAAACACCCGTAGGATGTCACAAAGGTCTCTCATCCATGGCCACTCATGGATGAGAAACTGAGGCAGCTGACTTTGTGGCACCCTAGGGTTTTGTAGCTGGTATTCCATCAAAGGTCTCTGCTGCTCAACCACTCTATTCAACATCTGAAACGTTGAGTTCCAGCGTGTGGGGACGTCGCACAAAAGCCGGTGTTGTGGCACATGCAGGCGTTGCTGGAGAGATTTTAAGCTAGCAGCGGCTACTGTCGACTTGCGAAAGTGGGCGCACATGCGCCGCACTTTCACCAGTAGCTCTGGAACATTGGGGTAGCTCTTTAGGAAACGTTGCACCACTAGGTTGAAGACGTGGGCCAGGCATGGAACATGTTGGAGTCCGGCAAGCTCCAGAGCTGCTACCAGGTTCCGGCCGTTATCACAAACGACCATGCCTGGGCCCAGGTGCAGCGGCTCAAACCATATTGCCGTCTCATCGAGGAGGGCATCCCTCACCTCGGAGGCAGTGTGCTGTCTGTCCCCCAAGCTGATCAGCTTCAGCACAGCCTGCTGACGTCTACCAACGCCAGTGCTGCAACGTTTCCAACTCGTAGCTGGGGTCAATCTAACAGCGGAGGAGGAGGCGGTGGCGGAGGAGGAGGCGGTGGCGGAGGAGGAGGCGGTAGAGGAGGAGGAGGAGGGGGGTGTTCTTCTCGTGTCCCTGCCAGGAATGTTAGGCGGGGAGACGAGGTACACCGGGCCAGTTTGGGAAGCAGTCCCAGCCTCAACTACATTCACCCAGTGTGCCGTCAGTGAAATGTAGCGTCCCTGTCCGCATGCACTTGTCCACGCGTCGGTGGTCAAGTGGACCTTTGTGCAAAGCGTGGAACTAAGGGCCCGCCTGATGTTGAGTGACACGTGCTGGTGCAAGGCGGGGACGGCACACCGGGAGAAGTAGTGACGGCTAGGGACGGCATAGCGAGGTGCCGCAGTTGCCATCAGGTCCAGGAAGGCGGGAGTTTCAACAAGCCGGAACGCCAACATCTCCTGGGCCAGCAGTTTAGCGATGTTGGCGTTCAAGGCTTGCGCGTGTGGGTGGTTAGCAGTGTATTTCTGCCGCCGCTCCAATGTCTGAGAGATGGTGGGTTGTTGTAAAGAAGCGCCTGATGGTGCCTTTGATGGTGCAGGAGAAGGAGATAAGACAGGAACAGGGGAGGATGAGGGAGAAGTCAACAAAGTGGCGGAGGCAGATGAAGTGGTGTCCTGGCTCGTCCTCTGGAGTGCATCGCCAGCACAGTCAGCAGTGGCAGTGGCAGAGGCAGTGGCAGTGGCGTGAACGGCAGGCGGCCTTTGTCCTGCCGTTGCTGCCTGCCACTGATTCCAGTGCTTGGATTCCAAATGACGGCGCATTGAAGTGGTGGACAGGTTGCTCTTCTCAGAGCCCCTAATCAATTTCGAGAGGCAAATTGTGCAGACAACACTATATCTGTCCTCGGCGCATTCCTTGAAAAAACTCCACACCTTCGAGAAACGTGCCCTCGAGGTGGGAGTTTTTCGGGGCTGGGTACGAACTGGAACATCTTGGGAGATTCCGGGTGTGGCCTGGCTTCGCCTAAGCTGCTGACCTCTGCCTCTGCCTCTAGCTACCCTTTTTGGTGCTGCACTTGCCTCAACATCCACACTACTTTCCCCGCTTGACATCCCCCCTTTCCAGGTCGGGTCAGTGTCCTCATCATCCACCACTTCCTCTTCCAACTCCTGTCTCATCTCCTCCTCCCGCACAATGCGCCGGTCAACTGGATGCCCTGACGGCAACTGCGTCACATCATCGTCGATGAGGGTGGGTTGCTGGTCATCCACCACCAAATCAAACGGAGATGGAGGAGACTCTAGTGTTTGAGCATCTGGACACAGATGCTCCTCTGTTAGGTTCGTGGAATCGTGACGTGGAGAGGCAGGTTGAGGGACAATGAAAGGAGCGGAGAACAGCTCTGGGGAGCAGGGACAGTTGGGGTTATTGTTCTGTGAAGCTTGGGAATTTTGGGAGGAAGGAGGACAAGACTGTTGGGTAATAGGAGGAGAGGAGGCAGAGTCTGACTGGCTGCTGGACAATGTGCTGTAAGCATTCTCTGACAGCCATTGCAAGACCTGTTCCTGGTTCTCGGGCCTACTAAGGTTTGTACCCTGCAGTTTAGTTAATGTGGCAAGCAACCCTGGCACTGTGGAGTGGCGCAATGCTTGCTGCCCCACAGGAGTAGGCACGGGACGCCCTGTGGCTTCACTGCTACCTTGCTCCCCAGAACCATTCCCCCGACCTCGCCCACGGCCTCATCCACGTCCCTTTCCGGGAGCCTTGCGCATTTTGAATTCCCAGTTAGAAATTGGCACTATATACCAGTAGCAAAAATTGTGGGTGCACATAACCCCAATATATTCTTTGAATTCCCAGTCAGACAATGGCACTATATACCAGTAGCAAGAAATGAGGGTATTTATAACCCCAATATATTCTTTGAATTACCAGTCAGAAACTGGCACTATATGGCAGTAGCAAGAAATGAGGGTATTTATAACCCCAATATATTCTTTGAATTCCCAGTCAGACAATGGCACTGTATACCAGTAGTAAAAATTGTGGGTGCACGTAACCCCAATATATTCTTTGAATTACCAGTCAGAAACTGGCACTATATGGCAGTAGCAAGAAATGAGGGTATTTGTAACCCCAATATATTCTTTGAATTCCCAGTCAGAAACTGGCACTGTATACCAGTAGTAAAAATTGTGGGTGCACGTAACCCCAATATATTCTTTGAATTCCCAGTCAGACAATGGCACTATATGGCAGTAGCAAGAAATGAGGGTATTTGTATTCCCAATATATTCTTTGAATTCCCAGTCAGACAATGGCACTGTATACCAGTAGTAAAAATTGTGGGTGCACGTAACCCCAATATATTCTTTGAATTACCAGTCAGAAACTGGCACTATATGGCAGTAGCAAGAAATGAGGGTATTTATAACCCCAATATATTCTTTGAATTCCCAGTCAGACAATGGCACTGTATACCAGTAGTAAAAATTGTGGGTGCACGTAACCCCAATATATTCTTTGAAATACCAGTCAGAAACTGGCACTATATGGCAGTAGCAAGAAATGAGGGTATTTGTAACCCCAATATATTCTTTGAATTACCAGTCAGAAACTGGCACTATATGGCAGTAGCAAGAAATGAGGGTATTTGTAACCCCAATATATTCTTTGAATTCCCAGTCAGAAACTGGCACTGTATACCAGTAGTAAAAATTGTGGGTGCACGTAACCCCAATATATTCTTTGAATTCCCAGTCAGACAATGGCACTATATACCAGTAGCAAGAAATGAGGGTATTTATAACCCCAATATATTCTTTGAATTACCAGTCAGAAACTGGCACTATATGGCAGTAGCAAGAAATGAGGGTATTTGTAACCCCAATATATTCTTTGAATTCCCAGTCAGAAACTGGCACTGTATACCAGTAGTAAAAATTGTGGGTGAACGTAACCCCAATATATTCTTTGAATTACCAGTCAGAAACTGGCACTATATGGCAGTAGCAAGAAATGAGGGTATTTGTAACCCCAATATATTCTTTGAATTCCCAGTCAGAAACTGGCACTGTATACCAGTAGTAAAAATTGTGGGTGCACGTAACCCCAATATATTCTTTGAATTCCCAGTCAGACAATGGCACTGTATACCAGTAGTAAAAATTGTGGGTGCACGTAACCCCAATATATTCTTTGAATTACCAGTCAGAAACTGGCACTATATGGCAGTAGCAAGAAATGAGGGTATTTATAACCCCAATATATTCTTTGAATTACCAGTCAGAAACTGGCACTATATGGCAGTAGCAAGAAATGAGGGTATTTGTAACCCCAATATATTCTTTGAATTCCCAGTCAGAAACTGGCACTGTATACCAGTAGTAAAAATTGTGGGTGCACGTAACCCCAATATATTCTTTGAATTCCCAGTCAGACAATGGCACTATATACCAGTAGCAAGAAATGAGGGTATTTATAACCCCAATATATTCTTTGAATTACCAGTCAGAAACTGGCACTATATGGCAGTAGCAAGAAATGAGGGTATTTGTAACCCCAATATATTCTTTGAATTCCCAGTCAGAAACTGGCACTGTATACCAGTAGTAAAAATTGTGGGTGCACGTAACCCCAATATATTCTTTGAATTCCCAGTCAGACAATGGCACTATATACCAGTAGCAAGAAATGAGGGTATTTATAACCCCAATATATTCTTTGAATTCCCAGTCAGAAACTGGCACTGTATACCAGTAGTAAAAATTGTGGGTGCACGTAACCCCAATATATTCTTTGAATTCCCAGTCAGACAATGGCACTATATGGCAGTAGCAAAAATAGTGGGTGTATATAGCCCCAATTCTATTGCTAGGGGACTTGCAGGGTATTTCTGGGGTGAAGGTGGGGGGGCACACCGTTGGAACGGGTATCGGGGGTATATATCGGGTATACGGGAATACACTGACAGTGTATTCCATTCAGGATCCTGGGAAAGCTGGGTTGCGGCGATTGAGCCCGTCAGTGCCACGTTACACTGACAAGCTTCTCCCTGGAATTTAGCTCTTACAAGAGCTGTTGTGGTTGTCTTCTCCTTCCTATCCTAGCCTGTCCCTGCCTACCCAGAATCTAAGCCCTAGCTAGCTGGACGGAAACCTCCGTCCTCGGTGAATTGCAAGCTCAGAATGACGCGAACCTGGGCGGCGCTGTTCTTTTAAATTAGAGGTCACATGTTTTCGGCAGCCAATGGGTTTTGCCTACTTTTCTCAACGTCACCGGTGTCGTAGTTCCTGTCCCACCTACCCTGCGCTGTTATTGGAGCAAAAAAGGCGCCAGGGAAGGTGGGAGGGGAATCGAGTAATGGCGCACTTTACCACGCGGTGTTCGATTCGATTCGAACATGCCGAACAGCCTAATATCCGATCGAACATGAGTTCGATAGAACACTGTTCGCTCATCTCTAATAGTAACCCAAATCAATAAAAATGTGTCCCAAGCAAGACAATACTCATTGGATTCTGCTGTTCACTTATTCTACCCTTTTTATATCGTGTCCTCAAAACATCAGACAATACCAGTCTATCCCCAAGAAAGGGTATCCCCTGTAAAGGAACTCAACAAACCCTTCATATCCTTTTTCTGACATGGTACCTGAGACAAATCTTTCTTAAAGGAGTATTCCCATGAACAGAATCATATCTATCCTTGTAGATAGTGAAAAGTTAAACATTTTTGAAAATATAAGTAGTTAAAAATGCTGCAGCGTTTTAAGGGTTTTCTCTATCTTAGTGGTCACAAGTTGCTTTCTTGATCAGTTGCCAATTGAATATGACCACAAATGCAGAAACTTTCTATGGTCTGGGACTTGTCAGGAACCCAGCTATGATTTTGTTATTGTAACTGGGTTACCAGGGAGGGGTAGCACATGTATCAGAAGATATCCTAGCCACAATAAGGAAATCATGGTTTATTTTTTGACCTTAGAAAGGTCCTGCATTCATGGTCATATCCACTGGCAACCGATCAAGACAACAGACTGTGACCATAAGATATTTAGAGAAAATGTTTAAAACTCTGCAAAATGTTTAATTGTTTATACTTAGAAAAATAGCTTTAGCATTTAATTATCTTCAAATTTAAAAATGGTTTTGTACAAGGGATACATTAATACATTTTTTTTTATGTAGATAGTGAGCCCAATATTGGGATCACAATTAAAAAATTTTATTTGTCCTCTCAGTATATCTTTGTAGAATGGGAGGAAATCCACGCAAACACAGGAAGAACATACAAACTCCTTGCAGATATTGTTCCTGGAGGGATTCGAACCCAGGACTCCAGTGCTGCAAGACTGCAGTGCTAACCACTGAGCCCCACCCCTTTAATACATTCTTGTGCCTCCACATTGTAGTAACATACAAAAGGAGGATTTATTTTATCATCTACATATGGTTAGAGCCTATTTGATAAAAAGACTTTTACATATGTAAGTCAGTGTTCCTTATGTATGTTGTCAAGTGTCTATGTGGTCTAGCATATGTTGGGATATAATGTGTGAGACCACATATCAAAAATATGAAAAAATAATCGATTTCTACCAATCATTTCCATGAGGCATGGCACTAATGGAAATCACACATTACAGACTCTAAACCCTAAGGAGCCTAACCAAGCCTACAACATATGGAGTGTTAATATAGAGTGTTTCTAATTCTCAGGTCCATGTCATTAATTCTCACTTTCATCTTTTTAGTTAATCTGTACATATATCAGAACTTCATCATCATCTATATTCTATATGTATACTACAATCAGCGTCTACAGGTATCACTCTTCAACAAGTTAAGCAGGTTTTCTAAAAACACCATGATTTCATGAGCTTCAGGTTATCACAAAATAATATACTAAATACCCTTTTTATGTCCGTCTGAACATCTGGGGGAAGGGTCTATCACAGTTTTTAAAGGTTTTTACTACATATTATCACATTCTGTTGACTGGAAGTCAGTTGAAGGGTTTTCTGTACCAGATAGTGGGGGTCTGACACCCACCACACCATCAATTACCTATTATAGTTCCTAGAGGGGAGAAATTCAGAGTTTGCCTTGGGGCTTTTAGGACTCTTGTTATGCCACTGGTGATTTAACCTGTTTTCTGAGTCTTTGTGAACTAATCCGTGAAGATGGATCTCTTTGAAGTATCATCTTTTTCCTTACTCCCTACTTTTTTTTTGGCAAATGTGGTTTTAAATGATTTTGTTTCTTTTTATTATGATGCAGGGTATATGGCCTGTAGTACACCAATGTTCATTTTTCAAGAAGACAAAGAAATATTCAGTATTTTTGGCCAGTTGCCCAAATTTCATCTCTTACCATTTGTAGCACTTATTTCTTTTCTTACAAATAGAGTCTTAGTGTGCCATAACAATTTTTCCTCCATTTATACTCTTATTTTGTGAGGTTTTGTTTTTTTTTACATACTCCTATAGATAATTTTGGAAAGTAGACGACTTGGCCTTAAAGTTCCTTTTTCTCAATAGGTAATTTTTCTTAATTCTCTAAGGTCTAGCATTCTACATCGGAACAAACAAAACACTTCAGATTTTTTTTTTGTAGAGGCCAATTCTGGGCCAATTGGACCCTACAGGATATGTTTCTTTTATGTGCAAAGGCTGAATCAACATTGATGTAAGCATGAATACCGTAGCTGATTCACTTAGCTCTCTACTTCAGTCAATTGCTCCCTATAAATAATAGGTAGTCGACCTGTGGGTTGTAGTTTTTTGAATGCTCTTGATACAGTACATACACTGTGTAGCAAGTATGAAAGGTTGAAATCTTTGTGTATGGTTAGGATGGAAATGGGAAATAAAATAGAAAAAATATAAAACCTCAAAATGGCTGTCTGAAGTCAAACTATACTAAATTTACCATTTAAACTGTAGAGAATTTGCAGTCAATGATTGTCTGATATAATCGAGAGAATAAAAAATGCAATTTGTTCCTGTAAAATCCCCTGCAGCTTAATGCTTTCATTAGAGCACATCTCTACTGGTTTCCACATTGTTTTATACATGCAGACCACCTTGTATTTAAGTAAGACAAATCCTTTAAAACTCATTCAGAATTAGGTTGCTTAAACCATTCAATTCAAATTCAATTACTGCTCTCAGCAAGGATTTTTATGTGAAATGGAAATTATACTTAATTCCGTACATTTACATATGTATACAAAACACTAATATGTCCATACGCTCATTTCACTTTCTTTCCGAATATCACACCGCGTTTTTTTTAAAAACCTAAATGTAAATCTTAATTAAATGAACCATTATGATGTTTTATGAATAATAATTGTGGCTATTATTATGACTTTTATTATTTTAACAAATTCTTTAATTAGTTCTTAAGACATACTTACAATAAAATAGCGGCAAACAGGAAATTAAAACTTGAAAATGTTAAAAGATTTTTTATGTACAGGCACTACTTTATATGTACTCAAACAATGATATATTTATTTAATTGTGAGACAATGCATTCATTGTTACTTTAGAATGACTGTATATGGAACTCTCTGCCCCATGAGGTGGTGATGGTGGATTCATTGAACAAGTTCAAAGAGGGACTGGATGCCTTTCTCGAAGAGAACAATGTTACGGGTTATGGATTCTAGATTTTGTTAAAGACATGTTGATCCAGGGTTTTTATACTGACTGCCAGATTGGAGTCAGAAAGGAATTTTTTCCCCTGAAACGGGGCAATTCTTATGAGCCTCATGGGGTTTTTCTGCCTTCCCCTGGATCAACACTGTAGGGATTGTATGGTTATAGGTTGGACTTGATGGACTGATGTCTTCATCCATCCTCATCTACTATGCAACATTTTGTCTTCATCAAAAAAGCAACAACCCACACATCCAGTGTATTCTTCTGATGTCACCGAATCCCTGGGAGCGTGCTTTATTGGAATCCACCATTCACTTCCCCGTTCTTATTGCCATTGGTAAAAGTTTGCAGCCTTACAGACACATTCTGCAGCCTCTCCTGTGCCCTTTCATGCATGCTCCTCACAATCTGATATCATTTATGTAACTTCAGATAGATGTGATCTGGCCACAGCTCTTGATGTAAGACATTTGCAAGTATTATGATAGATCTAGTTACCAGAACCACTGCCTGCAAACAGGGAGTTCTACTTTTAAGATGGCAGACAGTAGCCTGACTGATCTCTTCCTTAAAAACAAGGAACTGTATAGGAAAAAGTAGATTTTTTTTTAAGGATTACATTAGGGAGTGGTAGAAATGTCTTGATACGTCTGCTGGACTTTTCTCTTACCCCCCCAAAAAATGATGAGCCCAAAGTTTTACGTTATTTAGAGATGGGCTAACATCATGATGCTTGCCCATGTCACCACTGAGACACAATTTTTTTTTTAAACCTTACCTGGACCTATGCCTATACTACTCTGGGGTCTGAAGAGACCCTAGAGTATAACAATATTGACATAGCTTTGGCTGTTTTTGCTTTAGAAGCTAGGAGGCTGATAGGAGCCCTGACAGTATGTGTAAAGTCAATTTATGGTTTGGTTTGGATTACACTTGTTCAACTACAAAAAAAAAAATCTGACACCCAAGCTACCCAAATCCGAAACTAAATGAATCCTGTGAGGTTCGCCCATTTCTAATGGTATTATACACTGTTCCTTAGCTATACTCTTGGTCTAAGTGATGTGTCAGGACCAGCTTTAAGTCATCTTTCACAACTTATCTCATGATGAGCCAAGATCAAATTTAAGGACGGGCACATCTGTAAATTATAGGACTTTCAATTACAGTATATACTGTCAACTATTCTCAATATGAAATAAGATGCATTTTTTAACCCCATTCAGACCGATAATAGTTTTAACCAATTTAAATAAATTGTACATAGGAAAATAAACTTGAATATATTTATCCAAATTTTATTGTACTTGCAATGAATAGTAATAAAAGAAAGAATAATTTCTCACCTAAAGCTGACTATTTTAACTAGATTTAAATGTGTTTCAATAAAATTAACACTACTGTGCTAATATTCTATGCTTGCTGATTTAAAGAGCATCTGTTAACATCAATGTTATATTGTAATATGTGCTTACAATATTCGAGCCTTACTTACTCATACGGAAGTGTTACATTGTTTGTCAAATGAGGAACAGCTGAAACTAAAGGCTGAAGCTTCTATAAAAGGTACTTGTCTTCAGCTAGATGAGGTCACGTGACAGCCCAAATAACTACCATCATGTAGAGGATGCGTCTAAACTATGTTCTTTGAGAGAAGGGAATCATTCGTGAATATTCATAAGCAGCCATTGGAATAAATCCAGAAGGTCTAAAATGTCAATTAATTATAGAATATAAATATTACATGGTGTAACATATTCTCACTGTAACAATCCCATATGGTTGTTCTTGTGACATAGAACAACAAAATTTTGGTGATAGATCCTTATTTTATGCTCATCATAAACTTTCTACCAAACTACGAAACTACCAAAAGAAAGAAAAGTACCTGTTAGGGCCCATGTACACAATGTAACACGGCGTTGATTCTGACACGTAAACTTGTGTCAGAATCAGCGCTTCAAAACAGAATCCCATTAACTTCAATGGGTTCCGTCTTACGCGCTACACATTGAAATCAATGGGAGGCTTTTTGACCCATTGATTTCAATGTGTTACGCACGTTAAACGGAACCCATTGAAGTCAATGGGATTCTGTTTTGAAGCGCTGATTCTGACACGAGTTTACATGTCAGAATCAACGCCGTGTGTGCACAGGCCCTTAAGATAAAATCACCAAATGCGAAAGAACAGCATCAAGCAAATATACTAAGACTAGGGTTGAGCCGATCTTGAAATTTCAGGATCGTTTTTAAAATCCGATTTACGCTCATTTTCCATTCGAACCCGATCC
Organism: Leptodactylus fuscus; assembly: GCF_031893055.1. Lineage (NCBI taxonomy): Eukaryota > Metazoa > Chordata > Amphibia > Anura > Leptodactylidae > Leptodactylus > Leptodactylus fuscus. The sequence goes on from NC_134265.1 coordinate 293,337,786, forward strand.
CAATGCAAGTCCATGGGATTTTTTTTAACAATCGAAGATCCGATTTTAAAAATGATCTTATTCACTACACAGCATATAGTCCAAAAATACACGCTGTGTAGTGATAAAAAAAAAAATCCCTTCCCAGTACCCGCCCACACTCTCCTAAGCCACAAGCCCTGCCCTCTCCCAACATCTCTATAATAATAGTCTAGGGAGGCGGTGGGGTGCAGGTCGCTCTGAAGGTATGAGAGGACCGGACCAGCAGAGGGCAGTGCCAGCACTTCTGTGCAGGTAAGTTGAGTGAAGTTCGCGAGTAGATAGATATTACTGTACATTGACTTGTCTAGTAGATAATTAAACCCAAAACAACACCAAAATTATTGGAGCGGTCCCGAAACCACAACAACCATGAATATCATAACAACTCAAGACTCGCAGAATATAAAAAAAAAATCAATTTATTAACAATTATAATCAATAAACATCAATAAACAACATATAAAATAGGGAAAACACACAAGAGGACAGAACCCCCCACACAATCGATGGCAGTATGACACCTAACCCTCCCACTAATGATGACTGAGAGAAATCCTATAATATGAATATAGTATCGCAGAATTGGATAGAATATCCTGATATAATAATTTCTATCAAAAATATCCACAATATAGAATAGATACTCTAAAGTACTGATAAGATATTCCGGCCAGAATGATAAATATATATCCACATTTGTACTCCCACCACATGTCAATAAATACAACTAAGAGGATAATGTAAATGCATACCCATTGGTAAAGACATGAGAAAATGTCAGCAATGCCACAGGGGGAGATACTCAGCAGAAGGAGACTCTCAGTACATCAGAAGATGGGACTTGTTGAAACGCCCGACGCGCGTTTTGCCGACACCCGGCTTCGTCAGGTTGTCTAGTAGATAGACAAGTCAATGTACAGTAGTATCTATCTACTCGCGAACTTGTCTAGTCGTCCTTACAGCAGCGCAGCACACAGCGATTTACCGCAGCCTGCCACTCTTCTGCTTCGTCCCTGTTTTACCGTATATTCTGCTGAGTATACGGTAAAACAGGGATGAAGCAGAAGAGTGGCAGGCTGCGGTGAATCCATAGGAATGACTGGACGCAGCCAGCACGCAGGGGGTTAAGCGGTCGGCTGCTTCCATTCATTCCTATGGGTGCTAAGCTTTTCCCACAATGATTGGCCAGTAGCCAAGCATTGTGGGAAATAACCTCCAATCTCGATCCCGCCCGAAAAGATCGGATCGGAATTCCGATCGCTATCATGAAATTTACTCAATTGCCGATCGGAATTCGAACATTTCCGATCCTGATTGCTCAACCCTAATGATGAACAAAAAGTATTTGGACATCTGACATTCCCAACTATATGAGTTTGTTGTATGTGCTCATACAGAACCATGGGCATTAATATGAAGTTTGACTTTTCACAAGATATGAGGTTGTATTTTTGGGAATTTGTACATATTTAGAGTGAGGCCAGTCACGGATGATGACAAGAAGGCCAGGATTATAAATAGACTTCTTATTCATTCTTAAAGGGGTTATCCAGGTATTAGAAATGATTGGACATCAATTTTTAAAAAGCTGGATAACTGATATAGGATGAAAGCTCACATTGTGACCAGGGGTGAGCCTGCTCCTTTCGCCGCCCGAGGCTAACTGCAGAAAGCCGTCCCCCCCCCCCTGCCGGGAGGAGGGGGCGGATCAGGGGCGTGGCCGGGCGGATCGGGGGCGTGGCTGGGCGGATCGGGGGCATGGCCGAGTGAAGGGGGCGGGGCTGAGCCCCGTTCGCCGGCAGAGAGTAGGCCCGGAGACTGCCTGCTCTCTGCCTGAGCGTGAGGGGAGGCTGCTGGAGCAGTGCTGCTCCAGTGGCCTCCCCAAACCACCGCTCGGTGATAAGCCAGTCCAGGACAGCTTGTCTTGGACTGGCTTAGGTTAGCAAAAATGCCGCCCTCCCTGAGGCCCTGGCATAGTGCCGCCTGAAGCGCTCGCTTCAGGTCGCCTCATGGGAGGTGCGGCACTGATTGTGACAATGTAGTGTTTTTTTCATTACGGAAATGCAGCGGCAAAAGACGCTGCATTTTACAGTACCTGCAAAGTGAATGGGATTCTGGCTAATTGCAAAAAATTTTGAAGTGGAAAGGAGGCATTTTCAAAAAAAACCCTCTCACAACATTTTACATATAAAAATAATTAAATATAGCAGTATCCTAACACGAAAATAAAGATTTATCTAGTGCATTAAGGGGATAATGAAAAAAAGAAATTACAATGTATGAATTGCTGTTTTTCAGCTCACCTCAACCCCCACCCCAAGAAAATGGAAGAAAAACAGATTGAAAAGTCATATGTGCCCCATAATGGTACCAATAAAACGGCATGTTGTCTCATATGAAAAGAGAAAATATATAGCTTTGTAACATTTGATACATTTATGTCACAAAGCCAAGAGTATTGTAGTTATGATACCTTATTGGCTAACCAGAAAAATTCCATTTGCAAACCTTCAAAGTAGAGAAGCTCTTTCTTTGTGCATTAACAAATCAATGAGTGAGAATAAATTTTTCAGAAAGGAGGTAGTCGCGACAGATAGCTTTGTGTTCCTGGAATTCCCTGTGACATAATTGTGAACTGCTAATCCTACCATGACAAGACCAAGCCTGGAGTGGCCTAGACATCTAACCTCATATCACATATTGCTTAGAAGCAGGAGTGCATTAAGGCCTGATGAAACCATAACATTGTTTGCCTTTACATAGTTATTTCAAGAAAGTCTGTCAAGTCATCCTCCAATACAGATAATGCCAGCATTTCTGTAAGTAAAACTGCCATACTGCGATGTGAAGTTTTGTGGGAAAAGCAGAACGCGCACTTTGCACTTTATAAGGGTCCATTCACACAGAGGAATTTGGCGTTGATTCTGGAGCGGAATCTGGGTCAGAATCAGTGATGAAAAAAAAAGACTCCCATTGACTTCAATGGGTTCCGTTTTCCGTGTAGAACCATTTAAATCAATGGGAAAAAAAGCCTCCCATTGATTTCCATGCGGAAAACAGAACCCATTGAAGTCAATGGGAGTCTTTTTTTTTCAGCACTGATTCTGCCGCGAATTCCGCACCAGAATCAGCGTCAAATTCCTCCGTGTGAATGAACCCATAAAGTTGCCTCAGCACTGACCAATGCAATAAAAGTGATAAGAAGGGAAGGGGGAAGATGTGCAAGGAGGAGAAAGTACATAAAGTTATATACAGTATTTAGAAAAAAGAAGAGCTGTGGGGATAATTGACCCTTATCTACTGTATCATCCACATTTAATATTTAATTTTTGGTTGCTTTGCAAATTTTGTTTGTGCTAATGTATAATTATGTAATGAACGGATAATTGTCCTTTCCAACGATGCACTAATTTGCTAAATGTCAGTACCTATGGCGCTGAAGGGCTAGCAACTGACAACAGTTACCTCAAAGAACTTGTACTGTACAACGTGTTATTTTCTGGAAAAACGACTTTAAAAATATGAAGTAAAAGGAAAGAAGATCATTTCTTTTAAAAGCTGCAGTATCTCATAATTAATTAATTAAAAATAACAACTGGTAGATATACTACAGAGAAAACAAATGCGTTGCATTATTCAGCCCTGATGTTAAGCAAAGGGGTATCTAAATTTAAAGAAAAAATACTTGTTAATATTTTCACTATATTCACACTATAATAGAATGATTGACTGCATTTTGAGCCAAAGTAAGTTCAGAAGACTCAACAAAGCTTATGGGATAAGTACAATCGTTTCCTATAAAAATATAACTGGCATCAATGAATGTCACTAATATCTGGTTTTATAGGCTTGAATGAACCACGGTTGGCATCTGATACTGCAATGAAAAAAGGAATTAAAAAGAGAGATTATGTTCCTGAAATACTCTTTTTTTTATCAGATAATCATTGCGTTCTTCGCTAGGACTGCATTTTCACAATAAAAAAAAATTGCAGAAAAAAATTTGGTTCTTGCCATCTGCAAATAATAGCATCCGTTGACAGTCAAAGTATAACATAATAACTTTAACCCCTTCCCATCAAAGCCATTTTTCGATTTTTGTTTTTTTACTCCTCTCCTTACAAAATCCATAGTGTTTTTTTATTTTTCTCTTCACAGAGCTGTATGAGGGCTTATTTTTTGTTGGACAAATGACACTTCACAATGATGCAATTTAATTCTACTACTTCTGTGCCCCCCCACTTTATTACTATTTGATAGTGACTCTGTTGACTATATCCCATATGAATTACTTACTTATTATATTAGAGACATTTTGATATCTAGGATTGTTCTATATGCAATGGATGTTTAGCATTATGCACTTTATGAATTTACATCTATAATATGGTCTGGTCTTTCTGATTATCTGTACTGTGGAATAGTACTCTGTGTCACAGCTTATTCCATCATGTTAGGTTGTTTTGTGAGCTATTTGGTTTTTGTGATTATTATGAATTTATATTTGTAATATATGTAATAAATTATATTTATATATTTTTGCAATGTGTTGTCGGTGCCCTCTCTCTTTGATGTGTATTAGTGTTGCTTTTGTGTGTGCCCCAGTTATCTTTGCATGAGGTAATTAGGTTTGGTATTGGTACAATTTAATGCTCTGGAAAAAAATTCAGAACGAAGTAGAATTAGAGAAAAACAGCATTTGTTTGACTTTCTTAGGCCGGGTTCACACGGAGTATTGTGGCTCGTTATTTGGTACGTACACGCCGCGGGATCTTTTGCGGGCCATATACGCTCCCATTGTTTTCAATGGGAGCCGGTACCGTACACACGGCACTATTTTGCGGCCGTGATTTTGCGGTGGCCGCAAAATAGCGCTGCGTGTACGGTATCAGCTCCCATTGAAAACAATGGGAGCGTATATGGCCCGCAAGAGATCCAGCGGCGTGTACGTACCAAATGACGAGCCACAATACTCCGTGTGAACCTGGCCTTACAGGCTTCTTTTTCATGGCACTGAGCAACCAAAATAACATGTCACCTGTATTTTGAGGGTCAGTACGATTATGGCAATACCAATTTTTTTTTTTTTTTTTTAATGTAGATTGTGAGGCCCACATGGTGCTCACAATGTACATTCCCGCTATCAGTATGTCTTTTTGGAATATGGGATGGAAATCCATGCAAACATGGGGAGAACATACAAACTCCTTGCAGATGGTTTTTTGCCCTTGGCCGGATTTGAACACCAGGACCCAGTGCTGCAAGGCTGCAGTGCTAACCACTGAGCCACCGTGGGGCCCCCTTGGCAATACTAAATTTATATAGATTTTATAACATTTTAATCGCCCTAAAAATACAAATTTTGCAAAAAAATAAATAAATAATTCTTGGAGCCACCATATTCTGACACTGGTTATCATATCTTCTTTTTAAATGCCTCTATCTAAGATTAAACAAATTTAACTCATTTAATCTCTCTTTTTAACTGAAGTCCTCCGTGCCCCTCATCATCTTTTGGCCTTTCATTGTACATTTTCCAACTCTAGGACATTCTTTCTATGAACTGGTGCCTAGAACTGAACTTCATATTAGAGATAGAGAATTTATATATTTAAAGAATTTTGGGGGGTTTGTTTGCTTTCTTTAGCCACATACCTTTCATTATGTAATTTAGCTGATTTATTTCCCTTTTATAGAAATTATAAAATACTTTTTAATTATCAAAGGCCAAAGGTGAGCTTTCAGATTTATATATTTGGAAATGCCTATTTTTAATGATTATTGCCACTTTAACAGTAACAGTGACCAAGCAGGAAGGGGTGTGTGTTAAGATTTTTATAATTTTACCCTATTCATTTTGTTATCCATTTGTTCAAAGGAGATTTAAATGTCTTCCACATTTGTATAACTATCTGACAGTAGCTGCTCCCAGTCTATATCCTGAAGCACCTAACTTAGGGAAGTTGGCCTTTTTGGTTTACAATTAAGGTGGAAAGTGATTAGAGGATGGTGGATATTACCTAGATTTTCACAGTTACTTTTCCAATAAGTTCTCTGTCTCATTTTTTGTTAGAAATGATGAAATACATAAGGAATTCTCTACTTCGATCATATGAACTCACATTCCAGATAATCATTCTGTATAACGGTGTAGTTGATCGACTGATGAAAAAGTTCATTGAGTGATTGGCAGCTTTCGGCAGGACAAAACAATCACTAGTATGTACTACAATGTACTAGTACAAAACAATCAGTAGCACTTTGTAATAAGGGTTGTGCTGCTTGCAAACAATGAAAGTACAACTGATTGACACATTTTGTACTGATCAGAGCTTGTAAAAAAACTGTCTCATCTAATAGGGCCCTGAGATCAAGTTGAACTTCAGTAAGAGCTCAGTGGCTCAGACAAAAATTACCAGGCACAATGCTTCTCTATGTTGGATTGTTTCACAAAGGATCATAAGGCAATATATTATCCATTGATTTATTTATGTATAAGATAATGCGTTTCGGGGTATAACAAGCAAATAAACCCCTTCATCAGATTAAAAGACTTGTGGCAAGCAGAAAAAATAGTGCAATAATGGTTAAAATAGAGAATAGAAGCACTGTTGTGACGTCTCTGCCTGCTCGGGTCACCGCACCGCCCTCTGCTCACATGCTGCAGTGCAGAACCCGGGTTCATCCTCCCTATTTATGCCTGCATAAATGCCTACATTCACACTGGTGCTTGCTGTTGCCTTGTGCGTGCTGGCTTTTCTCTTGCTGTTCATTCTTGTATTCTGATTTTTGATCTCTGGCTTTCTCTATTGACTACTCTTTTAGATATCGATTTTGACACTGCATTGCTTCGACTGTTACCGAACCCTTGGCTTGCTGACCTCCCTTTGTTGTTTGTCTTGTCCGCGTTTTGTGTGTCACGTATTTAGGAAGGTTTTTGTTGTCCAGCCTATGACCTAGGATAGGACCAGCAAGCAGGAAGGGACAATGGGGGGTTTCAGACCAGGGCTCACTGTCTCTTGTGCCCCTTCCTCCAGGGTTCATCTACAGCACTGGGGAACTGCTGTCTGGCACTTCCCTTACAACTGTAGTGAATTGTAGATATATGGGGATAATGGATCAATTCAGTGGTAGGGTGAAGTTCAAAGATTCCTGAAAATCAATATAACCCCAGCACTAACACATTCAATGATACACTGTAAAATTAATTTATACCGTAATAAATATGCTCCTATTTTGAAATTAATATAAATATGAAAAACATTAAAAAATGCAACAAACACACAAATAAACGAATGAACAATTAGTTAGAAGCTTTGTATAAGCTCTTGTTCCTATTAAATAATTAAATAAGTAAACTTAATACAAAGAAATAATTAACTTAATAAATATCATGAAGGTCTTACTTTAAGACAGAAATAAGAAAGGAAAGGCAGATGTAGATGAGAACTTTCCACTCATGGCAGATGCCATGAATGGATGACTAGATGGCAATTACTACCAAGCCTTGCTAGATGAAGTTAACAAGTACTAGACACGGTCCTTTCTATACATTTGATGTGAATAATTCAGCTGTAATGAATGGATGGTCCTTAGGCCGGGTTCACACTGAGTATTGTGGCTCGTCATTTGGTACGTACACGCCGCGGGATCTTTTGCGGGCCGTATACGCTCCCATTGTTTTCAATGGGAGCCGGTACCGTACACGCGGCGCTATTTTGCAGCCGTGATTTTGCGGCAGCCGCAAAATAGTGACGCATGTACGGTACCGGCTCCCATTGTAAACAATGGGAGCGTATACGGCCCGCAAAAGATCCCGCGGCGTCTACGTATCAAATGACGAGCCAGAATACTCCGTGTGAACCCGGCCTTATTCCTAAAAGAGGCTTGATAAAGAAAACAGTCATAGCAATGACTATAGTGAGTTGTAGCTATATGGGGGATAATGGATCAATATAATATTGTCATGGTTTTGTCAATGCTAGAGCCACCGTATACTGAATGCTGCTTGCACCTCTATGGAACAGGGGTAGGAAAACTTTCCCTGGCGCTACGACAGCTGACTAGGCCCTGCCTGAGGGTGTTGGTCAGCTGTACCCAAGCTAATCTTGGCCCCGACAACGTCTGGCTCTCTAAACATAGAGATCTAAGAGCCAGGTGGGGTGAGAGCTGATAGAGGCTAGGGACTGGGATACTAAAGTCAGTCACCCCTAACGAAGAATAGGTGCAGCTGCAAACAGTAACAAAAAGTAAGGGACGTGCTGGAGAACAAACACATAGTACAACCATAAACACATAACAGGAGATTGAGGAGAGGAACAGTGGAGTAGTGAGGAAAGGGTATCACAGGATAGGGGTAAAATAAACCTGAAGCCCTTAAACAAAACACACTAACACCAAAACCGTGTCAGGCAACCAGAAAATGCAGGACAGTGGTTGAGAAGAAATGTTGAGGATAAAACAGAATCTCACACAGAACACCACCACTTCCAGATTAGCTCCTGAGACCAAAAACTTTCACAAAACACTCCTCCTACTGAGCCAAGAATCCTGGTTGGTGACAACGAAAACTGGCCAGGAGCGAACAGACAGCCTGCCTTAAATAGAGACTGGCAACACCTGAATGGATAATGCAAATGAACACACCTGGGACCTCCAAACTCCAGCAGAAAATCAAGAAGCACATGCAACAGAAAGACAGAGACCAAACACAGGCAAACAGACAAATACAGTGTGCACAGGTGTCTTTTTATACTGATAACAAGTTTAAACAGGTGCCATTACTACAGGTAATGAGTGGAGGAAAGAGGAGACTCTTAAAGAAGAAGCTACAGGTCTGTGAGAGCCAGAAATCTTGATTGTTTGTAGGTGACCAAATACTTATTTTCCACCATAATTTGCAAATAAATTCTTACAAAATCAGACAATGTGATTTTCTGGATTTGTTTTCTCATTTTGTCTCTCATAGTTGAGGTCTACCTATGATGTAAATTACAGACGCCTCTCATCTTTTTAAGTGGTGGAACTTGCACTATTGGTGACTCACTAAATACTTTTTTGCCCCACTGTAGTCACGAGGCAGAGAATCAACCAGGAAATCCACAAGACCCCAGTTCAAATCCTGACAAATATATTGACTATGTGGGGGGGCCAAACAGTGGCTCAGTGGTCAGCACCGCAACCCTGCAGCGCTGGCGTCCTGGCGTTCAAATCCCACCAAGGGCAAAAAACCATCTGCAAGGAGTTTGTATGCTCTCCCCATGTTTGTATGGATTTCCATCTCATATTCAAAAAAAGACATACAGATAGGGGAAAAAAATGCGCATTGTGAGCTCTATGTGAGGCTCACAATCTACGAAATAAAATATATATATATATATATATATATATATATATATTGACTATGCACATAACTATTCTGCTGAAAATGCAGTAACACACGAAGACCCGGGTACCCCGTCGTCTATAATGGGATTTGTCGCGTTTCCAGCTGAAAAATGCAGATAAAAAACTGCTGCTTGCAGGACTTTTCTCTCAACATTTTTCAAGTGGAATGGGGAACGGAAACTCCTAACGCAGACCAAACACTATGGTGAACCTAGCCTTAACTACGATGAATAGAACTAACAATGCACAACACTATATTCTAATGTCACCATCTCTGCTGCTTCATTTGAGCCCAAAAGAGAAAGTGAATTTAACCCTTAGGAGATGCAAACATTTTTTCATTTTTGTGTTTTTGTTCTTTACTCCTTACATTCCAAAAGCCATAACTTTCTCATTTTTCTGTTTAGGTAGTCGTATGAGGGCTTGATTTCTGCATGACAAGTTGTACTTCAAAATGATACCATTTATTATTTTTACAATGTATCAGGAAGCAGGAAAAATTTCAGAGTGAGATTGAATTGACAAAAAATGCAATGCCGCCAGGTTTTTTTTATGGCTTCCACTTTGCAGTAAAAAGGCTATGTTAGCTTTATTTTGAATGTCAGTATGATCATGGGGATACCAAATTTATATAATTTTTTTTCATGTTTTAATAACTTTACAAAAAAATCAAAATTTTGAAGAAAAAAATTCTTTGTATCACCATATTCTGACAGCTGTAACTTTTTGATTTTTTCATTGTAAGGAGCTGTGTTAGATGTCTTTTTTTCTTCTTTTTTGTCTTTTTCTTTTCTTTCTGACCATGTGAGATTATTGTTTTGAGGGTGATGGTAGAAATTAATATCTCTGAAAGCAGTTGCCACTGAGGAATAAAAAGTGTCAATATGCAAATTCCCAGCAGTTCTAAACCCTCACTGTTCCCTTGTGCACCCTTTGCTTTATTTTACTTGCTGATCCATGTATTACTGTTATTTCCATACAATGAATCTGTTGACAAACTACATTTCCTATGATTCATCTGCCTGCTTTGTTTGAAGCTCACACAAGGGGGAGAAGTGAGCTTGCAAATGAGACATCACAGCAGCAGCAAGTGACCTAAAATGTGGAGTGATTTACCTGTGATTTCATTGCACCGGAGAGTGGAGAAGGGAGCGGCACACAGAGTTAGAGCAGGCAGATGAATCATGGAAAATATAGTTTGTCAACTCACTGCATGTAAATAACAGTGATACATGGATCAGCAAGTAAAATAAAGCCAAGCAAAGGGTACACAAGGGAACAGTGAGTATTTAACACTGCTGTGGATTTATTTGCAGATCATTTTTGGATGCTGAATAACCCCTTACATTATAAATTCAAACAAAGCTTATACAAATGTTATGATTATTCTGATCATGTTGTACAATATTTATGGGTACAATGTAGAATTAGAGAGATCACATACCTATGTGTAAGTCTTCTTTGGCTGACACATACTGCAGTCTCCTGATCCTGGGCAATGCACACTTTATGCCGATTGCACTTCATTTTTAAACAAGGGTCTTTTGCTGGATCAAGAGCTGAAAAGAACCAAGTAAACTATTTAAAGATCCAAGTAAAACAAGTATGATAAATTATTATTGATTCTATGAATTAACCATTAATTTTCATTTGATATATTCATCTTTAGGAACGCAAACCAAAACTCATAGTGAGACGAGTCATTCATGGACCATATAATGACCTGAATATTTCCAGGATTAGGGCTGGCAGAGAGCCTGTGTTTGGTTTACATGCTTTAAAAATCCATGTCAAAATTTAGGGGTCAATTAGAGGTTGGTAAAATTAATGATCTATAACCTTTTCAGGCATATAAGTAAATGCAAGTGAAATGTCTAGCTTTTTAATATTTAGCACATCAGTTTAAAACACAGTCAAAGACTAACAGTAACGCCCCAAGGACATGAAAAATGTATAATGTTTTTTTGTTTTTTTTTAACACACACATCCGGTTTTAGAACAATATGAGTATGGGTATGGGTACATACACATGTTTTTTTATTTTACGGTCAATTAAAAAATAGGACGTCCTATTTTTGTTTACTTTTAGTCTTGACTGATTCTATTCTATAGGGTCAGTTTTTAACGTCCATTTTTAGATAATGTATGAGTTTTACTGACGTTAAAAAACCGGGGAGTGGGTTGGGTCAGAAAAAGAAGAAGCCCAATGAAGTTCACCATTTTTTTCACTTGCATGTGTGTTGTGTTGACAATCTGGAAACCATTTATAGTTTATCTAGATATGCCCCATGGGAAACATTTTTGAAAAAGCTTGCCCTTCTATTAATCTTGGATGCCCATCAAAAGTGATTTTTTTTTCCAAGGGTTTTTTCACCTGAATTTTCTTTTGGGCTATGTACATTATAGAGAGAGATATGGAATTCATGTTGATTTTTTTTTTTTTTTTTTTTTTTTTTTTTTATAAACGAGTGTGTTTCTACGTAGTTTAGGGTGGTCCCAATCACAAGAGGGGCTTGAATGTCCTAAGATATAGGATTTAAAAGCAGATAAGAATGCATTTTCCCTTAAAACCCAAGACAAATGTAAACACTTATTAAATATTTGAAATATGTGAAAAAAGGTATTAATCTGGAACTGGTAATTTTTCAGCATTCTAGCTAATTAACATAAAAATTATGTACTTTCTACCTAATTGCAGTATCACTGTTGTGATGAATTTTTAATGCAAGATCCATGACTTCACCACTTCATTTGCTAAATGAAAAACAAGTATCCTTCACAACATAACTGCAAGATAACATATCTGTGCAAATAACTTTTATATAAAGAAGTATTCCATTAAATATTAATCTTTTAATTTTGTCAAATTCAAAGGAAAAGATTATTATCTTTCAAAATGTAATTATATATTCACTTGGCTTAGTCATGCATAATAGAAGATATGACCCCTCAAGTCACCTGGGGAGAATAAAGTATTATTTTTTTTTAAAGCAGAATGACTCTTATATAAAAAGGTAAAATAATGAGATATCTGTCTTTGTTTTTTTCTCCTTTTTGGACATTATTCATATGTAAGGATAGGGTCCTTATAGGGTCGTACAGATGGGTAATATTCATTGGCCTTTGTAGTAATACACTAAAAGAAATGTATAAAGGTTCACATGAAGAAGATATAAGACTTAAGCATTATTGCACATTATTTTATATGTCTAAGGTCCAATTTGCATCTGCGTTTTGTATTCCGTTAGGGACATTCGCTTGGGGACCACCCTAACAGAAACCTATATGAATTAAAAAGCGGTTAGCTACGAAACCACAAGAACCCCATAGACTATAATGGGTCCGTGTGCTCTCTGCACGAAACATGCGAACAGAAAAGTGCTGTTTGCAGTACTTTTATCTCCGCATGTGTTAGGGAAGTGCCAGACAACAGTTCCCAGTGCTGTAGATGAACCCTGGAGGAAGGGGCACAAGAGACAATGAGCCCAGGTCTGAAACCCCCCACTGTCCCTTCCTGCTTGCCAGTCCTATCCTATGTAATAGGCGACAACTGGATGACAGGCTCTCCCTAAATATGTGACATAAAAAAGAGGACAAAACAAATAACAACAAGGGAAGTCAGCTAGCCAGGGGTCAGTAAACATCGAGCGATGTGTCAAAACTGATATCCAAGAGAGTAGTCAATAGGGAAAGCCAGAGGTCAAGACTCAGAATACAAGAAAAAACAGCAAGAGACAAAGCCAGCACGCACAAGGCCATAGCAAGCCCCAATGTGAATGTGAGCCAAGAATAAATAGGGAGGAAGAACCCGCTCTGGAGTTGATAAGTGGATAGGCTGTCAATCACAGGGCAAGGCTAAACTTAACTATTTAAAGGAGCAGAGGGAAACCAAGGTGAAAGAAATGGGCGTGGTGGAAAATCAATTACCGAGGTGAGGAAATAGGACAGTGTTCAGACAACGCAAGAAGAACCCAAGAAAAGAAATCACAGTCGGACACGTCTCCTGTGCCACAGCATGCGGCCGGAGGATGACGTCTAGGCCTGGATAGGCAAAGATGTTATAGCATGATTCGTGTGGACACCAAGCGGAAACCACATGGACCCTACTATAGTCTATAGTCTTAGCTAACTGATTTTTAATGCGTATAGGTTTCTGTTTGCTGGGTCCCCAAGAAAACGTAACGAACGGAATACTAAACGCAGATGTGAACCAGGCCTAAGTCAGAAAAAGAGCACATGCAAAGAACTAGGGTTTTGCAAAATATACATTACAAACCACATGACATAAAAAGACATTCATTACAGTCATTTTGAAACCTTATAATCACAAATTACTACCATCCCTGGTCAATGTAGAGATCTATGTAAGCGGACACCTCACAGAATTTCTGTTTAAACATTTGACTATCAACTATAACAATAAAAACACTATATGTATAATGAAAGGTGAAAAGCATGCTAACTCGAAAACCAAGAATGGAATATCAAACACCAATGTATGATTAATCATCAGCATAAGCTGCATATATATCCCTTTATATACCCCTATATGTACTCTAGTGATGGCCTTTGGGAAGGCGCGCAACCATGTATTGCCTTATAGCACAGCTTCCTCAGGGGCAATGCGTCTACTGTAAACACTCGTAATATACTTAAAATTGGTTTTATAATAAACCCCAGATGAACATAAGGAAAGGTAATATAGTGGTTGTAGTAAATCACATGATGGGAAAAGAGAATATAACTTCTAATACATGTAGTTACTACAACTACTTAAGATGCCAATAGAAACAGTATAGTGAAACGCTACCATGAACCATATAAAGCACAAGCACAGAAAATACAAACTGCAACTATAGTAAAAAACTAAACAGATGATATTTATGTGCTGATAGCTGCTAAGTATGGGCAAAAAGTATATATGACGCAGGTGTAAAAAAATAGTCAATCACAAGGAATATACCCTTTAATATTATAAAATACATACGGTACACACATACACATAAACATACAAATCGCATGCGTGAACCATGTAAGTATTAGATAACTGGCCAGCAATGTTTCTACCAAAAATAAAAAAAGCTACAAATCAGTAATGTTACAGTGTATATCCAAAATAATACATAATAATACTTCAAGCTTAATGTTAAGTGAAAAGCAGTGACTGACTAAATATAACCGATAACTGAATATATACATTATAATGGCCAAAAAAAAGAATCAAAATGAAAAAAAAACCCATTATATTGATAAGCACAACCGTAATATACAAAGATAGTTGGATTACACTTTAGGTTTTCCTATCAGATGAGCCCTGAAATATATAAATGTATTAAAGTGCAAAGAATATCCTATTATGAAAAACCTCCATAGACATTACACAGTGCCAATATAAGATGACATGTCCCTGATATCTGCCTATTTAATATATCTAACAAGATGAAAGACTAGTGGTCTTCTTACACCAGATAAGGATTAAAAATAACTACAGATCAATAGCCTGGGACTATGGAAAAATACAATAAAAATCTTTATCTGCCATTAGCAATACATTATGGAAATGTTTTGACTTAAAGAGGTGACTGAAGATAATCGATACTGATGACCTATCATCAGTATCAAATCACTCAGCTGGTCCGGATAAATCACGTGTGTCAACTGAATTTATACGGCCAGAAGCAGCCCTGGTACTAGTCAAGTGAAAGATTGTAAGCCCTCGCGGGCAGGGCCCTCTACCCCACTGTGCCAGTCTGTCATTGTTAGTAGTATATCTATCTGTATATTCTGCGTATTGTATGTAATCCCCAAATGTAAAGCACCATGGAATTAATGGTGCTATATAAATAAATAAATAATAATAATAAAAAGCTCCCAACACCACTACAGTATATGGAGCTCTGTACACTGTATACACTCACCGGCCACTTTATTAGGTACACCATGCTAGTAACGGGTTGGACCCCCTTTTGCCTTCAGAACTGCCTCAATTCTTCGTGGCATAGATTCAACAAGGTGCTGGAAGCATTCCTCAGAGAGTTTGGTCCATATTGACATGATGGCATCACACAGTTGCCGCAGATTTGTCGGCTGCACATCCATGATGCGAATCTCCCGTTCCACCACATCCCAAAGATGCTCTATTGGATTGAGATCTGGTGACTGTGGAGGCCATTGGAGTACAGTGAACTCATTGTCATGTTCAAGAAACCAGTCTGAGATGATTCCAGCTTTATGACATGGCGCATTATCCTGCTGAAAGTAGCCATCAGATGTTGGGTACATTGTGGTCATAAAGGGATGGACATGGTCAGCAACAATACTCAGGTAGGCTTTGGCATTGCAACGATGCTCAATTGGTACCAAGGGGCCCAAAGAGTGCCAAGAAAATATTCCCCACACCATGACACCACCACCACCAGCCTGAACCGTTGATACAAGGCAGGATGGATCCATGCTTTCATGTTGTTGACGCCAAATTCTGACCCTACCATCCGAATGTCGCAGCAGAAATCGAGACTCATCAGACCAGGCAACGTTTTTCCAATCTTCAATTGTCCAATTTCGATGAGCTTGTGCAAATTGTAGCCTCAGTTTCCTGTTCTTAGCTGAAAGGAGTGGCACCCGGTGTGGTCTTCTGCTGCTGTAGCCCATCTGCCTCAAAGTTCGACGTACTGTGCATTCAGAGATGCTCTTCTGGCTACCTTGGTTGTAACGGGTGGCTATTTGAGTCACTGTTGCCTTTCTATCAGCTCGAACCAGTCTGGCCATTCTCCTCTGACCTCTGGCATCAACAACGCATTTCCGCCCACAGAACTGCCGCTCACTGGATGTTTTTTTCTTTTTCGGACCATTCTCTGTAAACCCTAGAGATGGTTGTGCGTGAAAATCCCAGTAGATCAGCAGTTTCTGAAATACTCAGACCAGCCCTTCTGGCACCAACAACCATGCCACGTTCAAAGGCACTCAAATCACCTTTCTTCCCCATACTGATGCTCGGTTTGAACTGCAGGAGATTGTCTTGACCATGTCTACATGCCTAAATGCACTGAGTTGCCGCCATGTGATTGGCTGATTAGAAATTAAGTGTTAACGAGCAGTTGGACAGGTGTACCTAATAAAGTGGCCGGTGAGTGTACATCTGCCTGCTCCATGCACTGTAGCTGTGGTACCTGGAACTACAACCCTGCTCCCTTCCACTTGAATAGGAACAGAGCTGCTCCTGGCTATATACTTTATATATTACTGCTGTTGGCCACACCTTTTCGGTGCAGAGCCCCGGTGTCAGATATTGACTGATCTGATACTTCAGTTCCTGGACAATCTCTTTCTGTAAAGTTAACCTAAAGATAGATGAGATAGGCTGAGTATGTGCCAAATTTGATCAATTCGATCTTTGGAGCATGTTTGATATATACCCAATGCAAACCCCCTTCTTAATGCTATTACTAAATCTGACACATTAAGACCTGACAAAGCCATGGTCATTTCTTAAAGGGGCTCTATCATTGGGAAAAGTAATTTTTAGATAAGCACATCCTTGCATAGCCTTTAGAAAGGCTATTCCAAACCTACCTTTTGTATGTAAATTGCCTCAGTGGTTTTTGAAAAAGTCAGTTTTTATTCATATGCTAATTAAATTTGGTGCACCCATCGTGCATTCTCTTTGCTATTGTTTCCTATGGGTGTATGCAGCACAGTCTGCTGCTGCTGATGACTCAGCTTCCTGTTTGCACACACACAAGTGCTGCTGGGAACTTCCTGTGCTGGCTGGAAACTAATTAGCAGATGACTAAAAAATGACTTATTAAAAAAACACTGACGGCTTGTTCACATCTGTGCCCGATCTCTGTTTGTCGGGTCTCCGTCTTCTGCAGACAGAGGACTGAAACCCAACAGACAGTATCCGTCCGTGAGAGCCAGTGAGCATTTCGTGCTCTCCGCGGCGAAATGTTTTTTTTTTTTTTTACCTGGACGCAAACTTTGTGTCTGGTTAACAAAAATCGGTTTCACCGTGAAGAGCACAAAACGCTCACCGGCATTCACGGCCGGACAGTTTCCAAACCCATTCAAATGAATGGGTTTGAAAACTGACTACAAGGTTTCCGTATTTTTAAATTTTAAAGCATATGTGTATTTGTCCAATGATTGCAGGGAAACTCACCTCAACTTCACTGTGTATGAAGAAAAGATGTACTGTCCTGGCAATAATGGAGAAAGGTGTTAGGCTAAAGCTCAACATAGTGGGCCACAGCAAAAAGCGCTGCGGGAAAAACCGTGGTGACAACGTATCATGGTTTTCCCCCACATTGCTTTTCACAGAAAGTGGAAATTTCTGCAGACTTTCTGCTTCTACTATACCTATAGGGAAACCACTGGCATTTCCATAGGTGTAATTGACATACTACAATTTCTAAAATTGCAACCATTTTGGAAATCACTGGAATCCCATCCACTGTGCAGGGATTCACTGTGCCACTTTTTTTTTCTTTGCAAAAGTCAGGAATGGATTGAGCAGAAGGTACAAGTATAAGAACTCCCCTTATATTTTCCATTCCTTTGGTAGCCATTATTGGCTTTGGCTCAAAAAACAGCAGCAAAGTCTGCAACAAAAAAAGATGTGTTTCTGCAACGTGGGGCCTTAGCCTTAGGGGGTTATTTAACAACCACAGGAGAACAATCTTCCTATAGTCAGGTTTGGGACTATAAAACATTGATCCATTATTCCATTGCTGATGGTTTAGTATTCCAGCACCCCCTGACAAGTATTCCAGCACCCCCTTTAGTTGTTACTCTGTAAGAGTTGTTTGCCCATGTAAGCTCTAAATTATAATAATCTTCTAAATATGTTAATGCTGTATAAGTAAAGATAGGTATTGTATTAGTATTATGGTTATTATTTATTATACCCAATAATAAGAGCTGAACCTAGTGAAGTTAATATCACATATATAAGATATTATTCGTGCATCCTCTGCTAGTATATATATATATATCAAACGTAACACCAAAGAAGACATACTGTATAACATATTACTCATCCACAAGATATTTATTATTTTACAAGATTACAGGATAAACTTTTGCCTGTATAGTAAATGTATTAGTAAGTGTTATGACTGATGGCTTAAACTGAGTAATAAGCTTTTATAGACAGGTGATCTTTAGAATGATAAAATATACACGTGTCAAGGCTCAGCAGAATCCATTAAAATCCAGACCTGATGTCTCCAGTTTTAAAAATATTATGTGAAAATCAAGGAAATTGCTTTGCCATAATTGCAACAGTGAAACCTCAAGGTCAAGCACTGATGAAAGGGCAATTGTGAAACCTTTATAAAAAAAATAAGAGAAAAAGAAACAGACATTTGCCAATCAATTTGTAATCAAAGAGAGTTTATCACTAGGAAGAAGAGACTGGGCAAAACATTTGTGACATTCTAACATCATTGGGTTGTTCACATGTGCAATAAACTGTTATTTCCTGAGCTTATAAATTCATCATATTCATAGCATACGTTAGGCAATAACATTAAGGTTATACTTTTTTATGTAAAATAAGCTCCAAGACTGAGAATATGCTATATCTTATGCTTAAAGTACAAATAAATATTTCACATGTAGGAATAAAAGAAACATCATTCATAAGATACTATAAGGCCGGGTTCAGATGGTGTTTTCTGGTCTGGAATTTGACGTGGAGGCCGCCTCAGATTCCGGACCAAAAAACAGGTAGCTGCGACTGGATGCCGATGCGGCACTCCGGTCCGAATTAGGCCGAAATGAATGGGACACTCGGGAGGGAGTGTCTTCAGGCTGACGTCTGGCCGCGGAATCCACCTTAAGAAAGAGCTCGCTGAAAAAGGAACCCATTGATTTTGATGGGAGGCGGTTTTTTGAGCCGGATTCTTACGTGGATTCCGCGTCAAAATCCGACCCAAAAACCCCTGTGTGAACCCCGCCTAAGGATGATTTAACACAACATTTTATTGGGTAACTGCCACTACAGTTTTCATTGATGTTTTTTCAGCCAAAGTAAGAACTAGATCCAGCAGACATTTTGTAGATTTGTAGAAGATCAACTTTGAAGTCTTGTGTGTGAGGCCGTTGATGCACTCGGGACCAGCCTTTACCTCTGGGAGCACTGCTTTCACCGCTCCAGTATGGTGGGTACTGTCATAGCATAACTCCCAGGTAAAGGGGTATGAGTGGCAAGAGTAGTGCTCCAGGGAGCTGAAAGCCTGTCCCCAATGCACCAACTACTTCATTTGCACATGATTTCCATTTGCTTTTTTTTCGCAAAAACTACATCTGTGACACTGGATGTCAGTTTAAGATGCCTGTCAGAGGTGGTATACTCCCTTTAAAGGTAGATAGATAGGTTAGGGTCACCTGAGTCAAACAATGTCTTCCCTTGTGAAATGGTGCCTCTGTTGGTAAAATAAGATATTATGGCCAGAATCTGCAGGATTTTTAAGGTTTTTCTTAAAATTTTTAGAAAATGCAAAAAAATTGTTTAAAACTATTTTTTACATAAAACTTAAATCAGCTCTTGACATGATTTAATAGGTGCTTCTCCAGGGTTTTTGGCACAGCTGCATTTTTTCTTTCGCCCCCACTGTTCCTGAGCAGCTAGTGCTGTTATTTTTTATGCCTGATATGATAAATACAAAGTCTAAGTAGTACTTTAGGTATCCATACTATCTGTACTGGTTGCTCAGGAATGGTGGGAACAAGAGTAAAAATGTTACTGCGCTGGGATCAATGGTGTGGTGCACATTAATGGATGCTAAGAACTACAGTTGGTAGAAGTAGCGAAAGGTCCTTTTTATAAGAATTAACATTTATCACCTACATGTAAGGTAGATGATAAACGTCTGATCTCAAGGGGTTCCTGAATGAAAATGTGGCAAAGCTTGGCTTCTCTTTGGCAGTGCCATATAGTTAAATGGAGCTGTAGCTCATATACTTTGTACTCACTTGATTCAAGCTCCTCCTTTTGGTGAGGGGGTACACTGTGGAATATACAGGGCCAAGGACCCTCTACTCATATGATTGATGAAGTGATGCGGAGGTGGAAAGTAGAGAAAATTCCACTAGTGGAAAAAAAAGCTAGCAGAACCCATTGAAATCAATGGGAAGCTTTTTTTTTTTTTTTTTCAGCGTGGAAAATTCCACATCAAATTCCTCATCATTTTCCTCCGTGTGAATGGACCCTAACATTCTCACACTCTCATACTTGCCACTGGTACCTCATGGCAAAGAACTCTCTGAGGAGCTTTAGTGTTTCCCCATAAAAATACAATGCAATAATTACAAAAATGTGAGGGTTGTACTCACTTTGTGAGATACTGTATGTTTTTATAAATTTTATTTAATCTTACAATAGTAATACAAATGAACTTAAAGTCATACAAAAAGCCAGATAATATTTCATACAACCCTCACACTCTTTCTACTTGATTCAGTCAATATTTGCTGAAAATATTCTCTGCATATAGCAATGCATTTGTGCAGATATTGCCTCTATACCAGACATAGTGGCCAGATAAACTAATAAATTTGCATCAGAATTCTGGTGTAATTTGAACCAAAAAACTGGTGTACATGCTTTACACCTCAATTTATCAGGGTATGTTCACACGGCGGAATTTGCAGTCACCGGCATCTCGTTGCAGCATTCTGCTCTGGTTTAGGCCCAAAGAATGGGTGGAATCCGCGGCAAGATAGGGCGGCTCACTTCTTTTTTCCGCTACTAACTAGCGGATTCTGCCTCAAAATCCGCCTCAAACTCATTGGGAACTCAACTTATTGGGAACATTGGACTCAAAAACCACATAAGGATTCTAAAGAGAGAAAGCAGAAAGCACATACTACTTTCTATCTTTTATGAATTCCCTCCTGGTTTAGACTCACGTACTAGTTCAGAGAAATGAAGCTTCATTATCGTTTGTGCTGTGAGGCTGATAGTAATGAGTGGTGCTAATAATGACATTAAGGATACTGGGAAGAATATGCAAATCTGTCTCCCGAGATGTAAATAGGGAGACAATGCCTCAGTCATGCTGCCCACTAGGGGGAGCTCCAAAGGCCTCTGCGAAGGTCAGGCATGATGTTAAAGGGAGCTCCCTGTAGTGGGCAGCATGACTGAGGCACTGTCTCCCTATTTACATCTCGGGAGACAGATTTGCATATTCTTCCCATGATCCCTCACAGTGGAGCGTAAATGGCTTAAGATTCCACACACCTATATGGTGGTCTCTCCCTAAGGAGTGACAATATCATCTTTACCTTATTGAGGATACTGTCAGATTTGTAGGTTTTATCGATAAGATTTTTTTGAAGCCAAAACCAAGAGGGTATCCAAAGAAGAGGAGATATAGAACTTGTTCTCTATGTTTTCTCCTTTTATCATTTATAAAAGATTTTTGTTCAAAAGTCAGTTAACAATCATGTGTACAATGGACTTTGTTATTTCCTCATCATATGAAATTATCATATCCATATCTACCTTATGCACAGCTTACTTTAAGCAAAAACATTAACAAGCTCCCAACCTATGACTTACTATTATATCAGGGGAGGGTACTATGATGGTGGCATCTAAAGGGGTTCCCCTTGTGTCTGAACCCCCCCCCCCCCCCCATCTGCACCCCAGTAATGTGGTAGTGGGATACCAATGTGTTCTCATGGTGACAGAAGATGGGGAATAATTAGGACATACTGATGACATGAAAGAGGGTTTTTTCCCCACTTAGGATTTCCCTTTAAAAGAGTACTGAGATCCCCTTGAACATATTGCATAATTGACAACGCAACTGAATATGCACCTTATAATTTGTAATCCCCTCGTGCTTAGAAATGGTCGATACAGTTCTGGTTTAAATGAAAGAGAAAATTGTACTGTAAATAAGGATAGGTCATCTATAGTGGTGGAAAGCCCCACTATTTGCTATGAGTGCTTAGTAAGTATGAAAATAATAATCCAAAAACATTTAGGGCTAGTTCACACGTGGGCAAAGGGGAGGTTTTTGACAGCGGAATTCGCTTCAAAAACCTCTCCTTTAACATGGTGGTCTATGTAGACCACTAGCTTTTTTTTTCCTCCTAGCGTTTTCCGCCTGAAGAAGCGACATGACCTTTCTTCAGGCGGAAAACGCCTGAAGAATTGCATAGAAGTGAATGGGAGGCGAAAACCGCGCGGTAAAAAAACGCGCGGTTTTCGCCTGCAGTTTCTATAGCACATATAGGAAAAAAAACCCTAGCGAAAACCGCTAGCGAAAACCGCGTCAAAAATCTCGTCAAAAACCGCGTGGAATGCAAAAAACAGCGTCAAAAAAACTCCCCGAGGTTTTTTACCTCGCACAAATAAGCTAGGCGGTTTTCACGTGTGAACTGACCCTTATGAAACAAAACTATGTTAGGGTAAGGATTTCAATTATTAATATCACTGTATAACTACTAAGCTTTTGCAAATTAAAAGAATATGTTTAGTTTTTTTTCTTCATTTCCAAAAAATGACATATTGTGCAGGAATAAAGTAAAGTTTCTGCTTTCTAGTGACAGCAAGATGTCTCCACAGGGCAATGCGATTCAGCTCTGCATACTAGTACCAAGTTGTTAGAAGCATTAGTCAGGATTTATATGTCTTCGGAGACGTTACGTTCATGAACACTTATTTTTAAGCAGTGACTTCAAACATGTTCTACACATGTAAATAATTAATTTTATGTTAAATAGTTCTCTAGGAATTCTAAGAGGTAAAAAAAATCAAATAGTCAACTTTGCAAATCATCTGGATTTGTGTTCTAACATAATACTTTACATCATTGCTTTCCTAATATCAGACAAGAATAATGTTCAAAATAGAATAGCTACAGTATGTCACGCTCTTGTATATATAGTATTGTATAGTCTTCTCACCAAACTTAGTTTTATACTGTTAATAGACAAACCACCAATGCAAAGAAGGCAAACTAGTATCCTTATTGTATAGACTGAATCTGGTTACTAATACAGATTTTTTGTGTTGGCCTTCTGAGGTTGTAATCTTTGATTCAGTTCCCCATTGAACTGTGTTTTCACTTGAACATGCTGAAGAATCAACAGCTGGTCTTCAACTGCTGAGAAGTTCATTAAAAAGTGATGACCAATATGGCTGCATTTCCTATCATCACTTTCGCAAAAAAAAAAAAAAAAAGGGTGCACAATACAGCAGAACTATATAAAAATCCCAAACTTTGAAGTATAAAAAAACCCTATGAGTTGCCATATTCTGACCAATATACGTTGTATAGTTCTGTGTACAGAACAGAGGAGTAAGGTGTCATTTCTTGCAGGATAAGTTGTAGAATATTTTATACAATTTGGAAGACTGATTGCATTTTCTTCATTTTATTTAGGAAGGGGAAATGGCAAAAAAAAAAAAAAAATTTAGCTAGTATATCACTATTTTCCTGCTGCAACAATCATCATCATATGGAATAAATATTTTATGTTTATTGTTTGAGCAATTTCCATCATATGAATAGCGAATTTATTTATTTTTATACAGGATAGATTTTATCTGACATGAGTTATAGTAAATGTAGCATGTAGTTTTCTGCCACACTTCAGCCACCTTTTAAAGTAGTGAACAGGGCAGAGAGGTAGAGATGAACCTCAGTGTAACAAAAAGTTCAGGTGCATTTTTGGGCACTTTCCCTGATTATTATACTCTATATACTAATATAATAATTGTACATGGATGTACACAATAGGGCATAATACTGTGTGCAGGGGCCACTATGGGGCATAATACTGTGTGTAGGAGCCACTATGGGGCATAATACTGTGTGTAGGAGCCACTGAGGGACATAATACTGTGTGAAAGGGCCACTATGGGACATAATACTGTGTGCAGGGGCCACTATTGGGGATAATACTGTGTGCAAGGGCCACTATGGGGCATAATACTGTGTGTAGGGGCCACTATGGGACATAATACTGTGTAATGGGGCCACTATGGGGCATAATAGTGCATGCAGGAATGCGGGGGGGGGGGGATTGGTCATTCAGGGTCTTCGGCATCAGTCAGGGGGGGTCATGTCGAATGTTCGCAATGGGGCCCCGTCTTTTCTAGTTACGCCACTGGCTAGCAGTGCATTAATACAGCGATAAGGCCATTCGTGAGCTCAATGCTCATAACTGACTGTGATGCAATGACGGACCATAATTGGTCAGGTTTCCACAGATGGAACTCGGTTGTGTGCAAGTGCCTATAATTAAGTCATCTTCAAAAGGAATTTTCTATTATATACAATTCATTTCAAACAGACGCTGGCAGCAAGTAGTCTTACTAGTATGAGACAATGAAGGGGTGGCAGTGTTTGGATAAGAAACTACTTCTTGCATACGTTCACTATGGTAATTATAGGGGTCACAGCTGGAACCGGGCACATCTCCTTTCATATTTCCTTTGTTGGCTGGCAGTCAGTGTATCATAAATATATTACCCTGCCTTCTGGTGCACTGGAGTGAGAATATTTATAATACACAACCTTCCAATTTTAGAAAGGAGAAAATGGCAACAACAACAGCTAGTAAGCAAAATATAGGCAATGAGTGATTCTGAGAGGGAGAGTGTGACACAAAAGGAGCACAATTACTATGTGAGGGGCACCAACAGGGTGTGGGAATGATCACAAGCTTTTGTAAACAGACATGTTATACACAAGTTTTCATGGCATTTTTGGGGCAAATATACTGTAGGTGAGAAAGACAAACCACAGAGTTTACACCACGTGGGGCCCCAGCCTAAGGCTGAGGCCTACGTACAGCTTTTTTTTTGTTGCAGATTTTGCTGCATTTTTGAGCCCAGCCAGAAGTGGATTTAGCATAAGGTATACAATGTATAAGAACTTCCCATATATTTCTCATTCCTTTTGTAGCCATTCTTGACTTTGGCTGAAAATAAGTAGCAAAATCTGCAACAAAAAAAAACTATATGGGGCCTCAGCCTAAAATTTTGATAGTAATAGTTTATCTGCCCCATTGTCTACTGACCATTCATACAAAAAATGGACCACAACATGCCAGAATAAACTAGAAAATTAGGGAATCAAGGTGTCAAGTGATTGACTGTATTCAGCCTATGATAAAATACACATGTATTTTTAATGATCAAAATATTCAACAATATAGGCCACATTTTGGGGAAACACAGTGGCTCAGTGGTTAGCACTGCAGCCTTGCAGCGCTGGAGTCCTGGGTTCAAATTCTGCCATGAACAAAATGTGAAAGGAGTTTGTATGTTCTCCCCGAGTTTGTGTGGATTTCCTCCCATACTCCAAAGACATACTGATAGGGAAAAATGGAGATAAAAAAAATATAGACCACATTTTTGGCAATAACTCTCTACTATTGTTGATTGCAATAGTTTTAATTCTTAAATGATGGTTAGCTAAAATAGTCCTAATTTTATGTGTGTGGCCAGTATGAACAGTAACAGTACGAACTGGGAGGATATACCGGGAGAGTCAATTGCTTATATAGTTATCAGCCCGTGCCCGTCTCCTTCTTCCCCTGTGATGGCTTACAACACTATGACTGAAGTGATAATGTAACTGCCAAAAAATACTGAGACTGAACTTAAAAAACCTTACACCCACAATAGTGAGGATTTATAACTGCAAGACATTAGATAGTAAACAGCACTTGTAGAAAGCTTCACTCCCAGACGAGGCGTACAATTATGTTGCAAATTGATGTCAATTGAAATAATTGCTAGCATACCACATCATGGCCTGGTGTGATTTAGAATGGCATGCGAGAACATTGCAAAGTGAAATCTCTCTACCAAATTGTTTTAAATTGAGTCTTTTTTTGATTGTCAAATTCCATAGCATTGGTCTTAAAATTACACAGCAAAACCTTTAGAAACATGTCAAGATTGAATAGTATGCTTTCTGTACGTGAATGTAATCATTTTCGGCAAGCTGTATATCACACTGATGCCTCTATGTAATTGTTGCAATTTTATAATAGTATAGGAGCATTGTAATTATGTTACATATATATTCAAATAAATTACACAGAATTAGAAGGCAATATGCAATTATCATTTATCTGCCACCAGGGAGCAGTATATTAAACCGGCAAGCGTTAGATAGGTCAGGTTCACCTGATTATAATGCTTTTTCCCCATGAAAATTCGTGCCTCCGCTGTCGAGATATTCATTTATTGAACATGAATAAATTGTGATGTCTTAGGGGTTAAACAGCTGGGGCAGAGGTTTACCTGTTTCCTATTGTAGAAGCAGAAGTTCATCTGTCATTAGACATCAAGCACCAGCTTGACCTGATATGCAGGACTTGTTTTACATTACTGTTCAAATGCGACTATAGCAGTATAAATCCCCCGTTACCACTTTAGAAAGGTATGTTTGAGGGGTTAAATTATATACTCGAGTATAAGACGAATTTTTCAGCCCAGTTTTTGAGCTGAAAAAGCCCCCCTCGGCTTATACTCGAGTCAGCAAAAAAAAAAAAAAAATTTTTTTTTTTTTTTTTTTTTGGGGGGGGGTGTCTATGACCAGCCACAATATTAATGTATAGAATCTCCCATAAAATAGTGCAAAAAGGAAAAAAAAAAATAAGATTTAAAAAAATGAAAAATTAAAAGTTATAAATCCCTCCTTTCCCTAGAATACATATAAAAGTAGAAAATGACTGTGAAACACATACACATTAGGTATCCCTGTGTCTGAAAGTGCCCGGTCTACTGAATATAGGTATCTGCAGTGCTCCTGTTCCGTCAGAAAGGGGTTAATAGGAACACTGCAGATACCCTATATTCAGCCAGGCTGAATTCCAAGTGGGGGGAGAAAAAAACAGTCCTCAAGCTCAGAGAAGGGGCAGACAGACAACCAAAACACCCCCTCCCCTTCCCCAGCACCCAGCAACTACTGCACCCAAATACTCCGACCATTTTAATTTTTGAAATTTCCAGTAGCTGCTGCATTTTTCCCCCTCGGCTTATACTCGAGTCAATATGTTTTCCCAGTTTTTTGTGGTAAAATTAGGGGCCTCGGTTTATATTCGCGTCGGCTTATACTCGAGTATTTACGGTACATTGTATTATCTTAAACATTTAGTCAATGTATAAGAAAATTGTTTCTATGGGAAAACATTGGATGACGCATTACAATTGCAAGTCTCAAATATGTGTGTGACTATAGGAAGTGGACCTATAGAGAGATCTGCATATGTCAGTATGGTATGCTATGACTGTGTACTAAACGGCAGCCGTGAATGAACGGCAAACCGCGGTGAATGGGCAACACACAGGTATCACCCATGTGCCATCCATGCACCTGTCACGCTTCTGCAGCCCCTTTCTTTCAATTAATAGGGGCCGTGGAAACAGGGCCACAAAATTGGACAAGAATAGGACCTGGATAACTCACTATCCATTCATATGGTCGTGTACATAGGCTGTCTGACGAAACATGTAAGCAATAGCTTCAGTTCCTTGTTGATGTCATTTTAATGGTGTGAATAAAGACACAGTTTTATATGGAAACTGCTCCATGCTGGAAATCATTATTTTTGGATGGGAATGTACCTATGTGGAAATACTCCAATTTCTTTTTCCGTGCATAGAAAGAACCATAAGAAGAATCTAGGGTAAGCTGGCTTCTACTATTTTAAATAAAAGATGGCCCTACAAGTTTGCTCTTTGACAGCAAAAATACAATAGTCTATAAAATTCTAGAACTCAAAAAATACTAGAACATATGCTGTATGAGTCAATAGGATCTGCCAGAATTCATCAGGATCCATTCAAAGATAGTTTTGTCATGGCTGCCTTGGCCTCATCAAGAATGGGAGCCGTGACATTAATATGAACAACGTCTTACTCACTAAATAATCCCTAGGCATCTTAGCATTATGTGTCCAAAAATAACAATTTTAATAAGAATTTAAACTTTTCCTGCAATCCAGATTCTGTTTATTTACTCCTTCTTCAGAATGAAAATTATAAAGTCCAGCAGGTATGACACGGTTCACGGCTCTGACATTTTCCTAGATGAAAATGTTCTGCTGTAAAGAATTCGTCTTAATATACATCCTCCCAAATAAGAATTATTTTCGTTCTACAAAATCAAATCGTATTTAGTTGACACAGTCGGTGGCTGTAACTAGTAATAAATCAACAGTTTACCCTAAGTCAATACAGTGAGTATATAAAGAATGCACAGCGAGGCAAATCTTATATTATCAATATTTAACCCTTTCCTGCTTCTGTCAATTTTTGTTTTTGCATTTCCATTTTTTCCTCTTCCCATTCCAAGAGCCATCATTTTTTTTTAATTTTACAGTTCAAAGACACATGATGGGTTATTGTTTGCAGGACAAATTATACTTTGGAATGGCACCATTCAGTATCTTGTTAAATGTACTAGGAAGCTGGAAAAAAATTCTGAATGAAGTGGAATTGGAAAAAAATGCATTTGCACCAATTTCTTACGGGTTTAATTCTTACAGAATTCACTATGCGGCAAAAATGACAGGTAACCTGTATTCTGCAGGTCAGTACAATCACAGCAATACCAAATTTATATAGTATTTGTATTGATACCCTTTATAAAATTTCAATCTTTGTCACCTTGTTTCTGACATCTGTAATTTTTTTTATAATTAAGTGTATAGAGCTGGGTATGGCATCTTTTTATGTGGGACAAGATGGCGTTTTTATTGATACCATTTGGGGTAAAGTCTAATGTTTTGATCTCTTTTTATTTTCTATTCCATTTCTTATAGGAGGTAAAGTGCTGAAATAAATCGCCTTTTTACTCACCGTATGGGATAAATATTTTTACATTTAATAGTTTGAATATTTTGGAGCTCGGGGATACCTAAAGTGTTTATGTTTATTATTATTTATTTATTTTTATATGTCAACTAGGTAAAGGGGGTGATTTGAACGTTTATATTTTTTTTTTTGTACTTTTAAAAACTTTTTTCTTTTTATTTTACTTTTATTTTCAGATACCCTAGAGAGCTTCAAACCTAGGGGGTCGGATCATTCATATTATTCACTGCAATACAAATATATAGAAGTGAATAGTAGAATACATTGCCTTCTATTACCTGCTACCTCTGGCAGCAGGTAATAGAAGGGATATAATGACACACCTGGGAGCCTTCAATAGGCTCCCAGTTGTCATGGCAACCATGGTGGATGCACATTGGTGTCTGCACTGATTGCAGCTGTTAGCTGCAGGTCCCATCCTATTAAAGGATTATCTTATCTTATCTTATTATACGGCTGGGATCCACCAGGTATGGAGAGAGCTCAGCTCCTGCCTCCTCCTCAGATCCTGAGCTCTCTCCAAAAACCCCTTCACGCATAATTAACGTAATTATGCACTAAAGGGTTAAGACAGGTATAGCTTGGATAGTCCAACAACTCAATAACCATACAAGTGATTGCAGCAAACTTGTGCTGTGATTGGCAACTGGGGGTGGCTGGGGATTATGCTGCATGTGGTTGTTGGAGTGTGTGGCTATACTCTTAGATCTTCTAATTGAAAAGAAGCAATAGGTGCTTCCAAAATTTTCACTGAATCAATGGTTGTCTTATAGATACCGTGAATTGTTTGTAGATTTTTTTTTCCCTGCACAGATATTATTTGTTATTTTTATTGTGCTCATGCTGATTTGCCTGTTAAGCTATACAGGTGAACTTCTGCTTCCTTCCTTCTCAAAGCAGGTCGCAGAGCAGAGAGCAAGCATGGAGTGGAGTGAGTGATGAATGCAGCTCACCTCTCTCTTTCCAGATGGCAATATCTGCAATGAATTGCGCAGGCAACTATATTACATGAGGGGGTACTGTGGGGGCCATTATATTACACATGGGGGCACTGTGGGGACATTATGCTACACAGAGGATTATTACATAAGTATTATAAGGTATTTATAAGAGATAGCTTTTTCTACTCCCAAAGTAGCAAAGAAACACTACTATATGGTATACATGCCTGCTAAGGATTTAGGGAAAAGAAAGAGCAAATATTTCCCTCGTGTTGGAAAAGAATAACTGGGTCTAGCATCAACATTTTCTCAGGAACTCCATTCCCTGGAACATCGTGGAATACACCATAGAGCACTATGGACTTTTCCTTGAGTCAACATTGAGGGGGCTTGTTTTCTTATGATCTGTGTTAAAGGGCCGCTGTAGTTCTATGGACTACAGAGCGTACTGCGCATGCTTGCGTAAGTCGCCACAAAAAAATGGCTGCTGGCATGTGCAAGTGGCCCGATGGCAGAGCCGAGTGTGCAAGCGTCGAAGTGTGACCACAGCCGGAAGAAGACGAGTGGAGAGGCGGTTGCTGAAGAAGATAAAGGCGTCGCTGGAGAGAGTTCTCTTGCAGCATTGGGGACGCCCCCAGTGCTGTTTGAGTGCTGAGACCTGCCTCCAGTGCTGCAAGATAACTCATTTGCATACCAACAAAAAATGGGATTTTAACCGAACGGTGGGCCGGAGACGACATCTAAAAGTAGGAGAAGAATAGCCTTTCTTAAGAGCAATAAAAAAAGAGTTTTAATTGTAGAATCCCTTTAAGGATGATTTGTATTTTGCTAGGAAATGCCTGGTTATGAACTGGCAGAGGATGTACTAAGTAAATACTGTATTTGTACACTATATTCTTAGCACGGCATATACAGTCTGTAATTCTCTGCACATCACAAGAAGAACAAATTTGATCAAAAATTATAATATGGTGACCTGAACATGGAGGATTTGTTAGCATTCATGGGGAGAAGTTATTGATATGAGTATTATACCATGGATGCCAGAGTCTATAAAATAAAAGTTATTCATTTATAGTTGTCAGATCACAACTACTCATAATTGACCAGTAATGTAAAGATAGTTTGATAACTCCTACATTGTACCGACATCTGAAAAGGATTCTCAGTGGGTACATGGAAAAATAATACGATTCCTTTTTTATTGGAAATCACTATAAAGACTCCTTTAAATTCCTGTCAGTATCCATTTATACCTGGCCAGCCTCCAATTACAGGAATGATAATTGCTTTCTGTTACCCAACTTGTGTGATCCTTATTTCACTTCAGAACTTGTAGTTAGCAATGAGGATTAACTTTACAATTAGATTAAAATAAGGCTGTATCTTTATTAGAATGCCGTTCTCATCATGCAATGCAAGAGTCAGTGATCTGGAAAGAGAAGCTCCTGTAAACATCACAGTTTAAGATTGAATTCTAAATAAGAATTTTTTGCCCATATAGCATGGCATGCTTTATCATCTCAAATGTCATAGAATTCTTGACCTTCTATATTCGGAATGACCTTATATCTCTCAAGGGTCGCTGCATTATCATCTTATATTAATCGCTGACATATCAAGTGGAAGGATTTTCTCAAAATCCAGCTCTCATACTACAAATTAATACTTACATTTTCACTTCTTCTCTGCTTCTCTCAACAAGACCTTTTGCCCCATATTATCCATATATTTTCTAAAATCTCATAGTACTATTTAATCTACCATCTTCCACTTCTAAGGGGATAACATTCAATTTTGCCATTGACACTTTTTCATATAGATGACGATATTCATGTAGATATCAAGGTGTTGTAAAAGAAAAAAAAGAAAAGCAATAAAGTTGATAAATAGATAAAATTTCTATTGCCATTGCTCCAGTAACGTAGCTCTAGTGGTCTACACTAGGGTTGAGCTGATCTTGAAATTTCAGGATCATTTTTAAAATCCGATTTCCGATCATTTTCTATTCGAACCAGATCCCGATCCCAGTTCTGATCCCAATGCAAGTCAATGGGATTTTTTTAATAATCGAAGATCGGATTTTAAAAACAATCCTATTCACTGCACAGCATGTAGTCCAAAAATTGTTTCAATTTTTGGACTCCACACTGTGTAGTGATTTAAAAAAAATCCCCCCTGGTATCCGCTTACCTGCACAGATCCGCTGCTGCTCCCAGTTCATCTTGGTCCGGTCTTGGTCTCTCCTATACAGGCTTTCAGAGCGCCGCCACCTCCCTAGGCTAGTTTTAGAGATGATGGGAGTAGGCGGAGTTTGTTGTGGCTTAGAAGAGAGTGGGCGGGAAGACGTGAGTGCATCACTCATGTCTCCCCTCCCAGTACCCGCCCACACTCATCTAAGCCACAAGCCCCGCCTTCTCCCAGTATCTCTATAATACTAGTCTAGGGAGGCGGGGGGCGCAGGGCACTCTGAAGGCATGTGAAGGAGAGAGAACCGGACCAGAATAGGGCAGCGGCAGAACTTCTGTGCAGGTAAATTGAGCGAAGTTCGCGAGTAGATAGATACTACTGTACATTGACTTGTCTAGTAGATAGACAAGTCAATGTACAGTAGTATACCTCTACTCGCGAACTTGCCTTGTCGTCCTCACAGCAGCGCAGCACACAGTGATTTACCGCAGCCTGCCACTCTTCTGCTTTGTCCCTGTTTTACCGTATATTCAGCTGAGTATATGGTAAAACAGGGACGAAGCAGAAGAGTGGCAGGCTGCGGTAAATCCATAGGAATGAATGGACGTAGCCGGCACGCAGGGGGTTAAGCAGCCAGCTGCTACCATTCGTTCCTATGGGTGCTAAGCCAGTAGCCAAGCATTGTGGGAAATAACCTCTGATCTTGATACCACCCGAAAAGATCGGGATCAGAATTCCGATTGCGATCGTGAAATTTACTCAATAGCCGATCGGAATCCGAACATTTCCGATCCCAATCACTCAACCCTAATCTACACCAGTTTGGTGTTCTTTCCTGCACTGATGACAAGCTCTATGGCATGTGACTATGGCAGCCATTCACTAGTCTTAGCAGTGATGCTTACATGAATTTCATAATGGGGCAGAAGGGGCAAAATACCATGCTTCAAAGGAACAATGCGCATGCGCCAGAAGTTCCTGGACCCATCTTCCTGACTTTTCCCCATTACCAGTTGTAGATAGAGTCCGTAAAATGACAGAAATATAAAAGTGAGTGACACTTTAGTCCATACCACACCTAAGAAATCATCCCAAGCAGAAAGAGAAAAGTATTCACATACTGATGTCAAACTCTGCAAGCTGCTATTTCATAGACTGTATGATAGTCCTACAGCTTGGAAGTTTGTATCTTTAGGAGGTTTCAGATTCAACCCAATCCATCCAGAAATTTTTAGCTCTTCTGAAGGATTTAGCAAAAGGCCACTTAGTAAAATATGGGGAGATTTATCAAGACCAAATTTTCCATGCCAGTCTTAATAACACCAGCAGTTAATGGAGAATGTGCCGATATAAGAAGAGGAACAGGCCTTGACATAAATTGGGCCCACCCAGGGGTGTAATTTGAGGGGGTGCAGAGGGTGCAGTCGCACCAGGGGCCAGGAGCACTGGCATCAGTATTGAAATTGCAGCTTCCATCTGGCCCATAAACCAATGAGACCCACATATTACCCTAACCACACTAAGGTTGATTAAACTCCTTAGCACGTGTAACCATCATTATCAAGAATTCGCTGTAGGGATGAAGTAGACGGCCATGGACAAAAGATTGCACCCAGGCCCACAAGAGTTTAGTTACGCCATTGGGTGCACCCTCCAGCAGCCAATGTGCCTGTGTTCTGAAATCTAGGCCAGCTTGTAGCTGCTCTAGATGTCAGCCATTATTTACGTCACAAAACTGTGCGCTTTCATCACACTTTGTTTTTGGAAAGTGGCACGGATGGCATAAAAACAATACGTGACAATTTTGGTCACAAACTGGGTTTTTTAAAAAAAAAAAAAAAAAAAGAAAGAAAATCACAAATAAAAGGTTTGTGATATTTTTATGCCATAAATCTGGTATAGGGGCTTCATAAATCTGAATAATACCATTTCTCTTAGGGTCGTTTCACATCACTATTTTTCAATCTGTTCTCACGGAAAAGCCAGAATGGCTGATACGAACAGACTTTCCTTTGGTATCCACCATCATTGACTTCAATGTCAGATTTCTGCTTTTTTAGATGGGATATAAAAGGTATAGCAGGGGGCTTTTTTGCCAAGTGAAAAAACGTAAAGCTGTCAGAAACTATTCTCTGTTTTTATCTACGAGTAAGACTGGTTCTGGTGCTTTGTCAATAAAACAACTTTGGTCCTGTTGTTTCTGGTACATATAAGTCAGTATGTGTCAGATCATGTTGAAAACTATACACAGGTGGGGGGGGGGGCTCCACAATCTCTATACTGCCCAGGACCTATGGTAGCCTTTATCTGTACATGCGTAGGATGAAGCTATTGGGGGTGCAGTGGTACCTGTTGCTTCCAAGCCCAGAGGGGGACCTTACAAATATACAAATGTATGTCTTAAAACACTATACTTTACAGCTAAATAACAAAAAAAAAACAAAAAACAAAAAAAAAAAACACTAAAATTTCTCTTGTTTCCATACTAATAATTCCCACAACCTCTCTAACAGCCTAATCCATGACTGGATATTAATCTCTTCTCGCTATCTTGACTATCTAACATCATGGTCTGTGTAAACTGTTCATGTTGCTGCTTTAATCTCACATAGTCTAATACTTCTTTGCACAAAGCATAAAATCCATGCAAATGCACAAGCCAAATATAACAAGATTAGCAGGAGAAGCAAGGTAGAGATCTGAAAACAACTACAGTATTCTCAGTCTACAATGCTAACTATTGATGTGTGTATATATTTAGCAAGAAATGAACTTGCATCTGTTTCTTTTCCTAATGGGCTGTGGCATCAGTATGATGCAGAAATGTGGAAGGAAATAAATGTAGAAAGGAGAAATACAAAGGCAAACATGCAGACGATATGCAGAACTGTGGTATAGTAAGGCAAAATGTAGGTCAAGGTTTAACAAGGTGGACACAATCTGAAACCTGGTGTGAAGATTCAGCTCGGGTCCCCCACACCTCATACAACTTCACTCATGGCCACTATCCCTGTCTGTAAGGCTAGGGCCATTCCACAACTATGCTGTGACTTCTTCTGTGCAACCAAAGATGACTATGTGCCCTGTGACTATCACAATACTTATACAGATCAAATAATATGCACATGCTTGTAGAGAAATGACTCAGTGTTATCTGTGTATTTACATAGAGAGGAAATAGACTCGGCTTTATCAGTAAACTCCAATTAGTTGAACTGATTCTCCTGCTGGCACAGCAGTGAGTGACATCACCTGTCCTATCTCACAGGTCCATGGTTATGGTAACACTGTGTAAACAATAGAAGGGATAAGTTCATATAGCAGGCAAACAAAGCAGCATTTCAAAAGCAATATATTTAGGAAAAGTCTGCAATTTACATAAGCTACCAGTTTAGACAAAATCATTGAGATAGGACAACCCCTTTAACTAATGTAAGTGAATTGATTCAATTGCAACTTGAGGATGTTGAAACTTCAACTTCTAGTCACCAAAAATGTTTTTACAGCTTGATCTTTTTGTGGGTAGAATCTGCAGTTGCCTCACTCTCGGGGTTGCTATGTGACTCTATTCCTTACATTAGTGAAGGAATTACAAGGCGATCTTTAGTTACACAAAGGGAGTTGAAGCCAAAATCATTGTGTAGCCTGGACTAACTTAATTATGCTCCTTTTTTGGCTCCTTAAAGTGCTCTCTTGTAACTCCAGTTAACCAACAGTGTTACCCTGGTCACTCCACAAGAGACTAGTGTCCCCCTTGGGCCCTTCACATAGGTAATAGTACCCCCCACATAGGCAACAGAAAAGAAAAGCTCAACAGGCAACCACATTATGCAACTGATACACCATAACTTCTCGGAGAGATATACTATGTGAATCTGGGGACCCCATGAAATAATGTTGGAACTTTTTTTCAGATCTCTGCTTTGTGACATTACCCCCTGGAAGTTTAGAAAAAAATCAAGGACTTGGAGTTACCAGAATGTTTTCCAAACTCTCACATTGTACAATCAATACTGACCAAAGTAGACTATGCAAGGGCGCATAGTAGACTATGCAGAGAACGGTAACACCCAGTTGTCAATTTTTCATGAATATTGAAGAGTAATATCAGAAAAACATTACAATGTTCTAACAAGGATTCTACACAATTGTTATTTCATGAGGAAATAACAGACTTGTCAGGAGAGATGACAGATTGTCTTTAAGGACACTAATTAAATCTGATTGAAACCGCAATCATTAAGTTACAATTAAGACATTATTAGTAAATATGCTATACACAATATTCATAACATCCTCAAGCATCAAGCAAATAGGTGTGATAATGATGTGCCAAAACTGCCTGTAATAAAATAATGTAATGATGTATTTATGTGAAGAGTAGATTCACACATTATAGATAAGATGGGTTTTTGTAAATATCACACCTTCACATCCAACTAATATAAGACAGAGAAATCGACACTGTCAGATACATTATATCTGGCCAAGAAGTAACATATATTTCATTCTGAGTTGTATTCTAGTACAGTTTTAATATATATTATACTGTATATAGAATATGTCTAACCATAACTACAGATATAAAAATGATATAGCAATGCTGATCTTTGCTATGACCCTGTGGTGTTCTCGCCACTACAATTTAGCCCTTGTTAAAGTCACTCAGATCCTTACACTTTCCTAGTGTACCTGCCTTTAATATGTCACCAAGAACTGACTGTTCACTTGTTGCCTCATACAAATAGTATCCCACCCACTACAGATGCACAAAAATAATTCATGTTATTCACTTGACGTAGGGCTGGTGTTAATGTTATGGATGTTCAGTGTACAGTAAATTCTCCATGTGATTACTCAATCTGTAAACATTAACCCCTTCCCGCCGCTGGCATTTCTTGATTTGTTATTTTCACTCCCTGGCTTTCAAACTACATAACTTATTTTTCCATTAACAGAACCATATAAGGGCTTAAAGCGGTTGGCCACTTTCAGACCAATACTGACAAACAAATGTACAATAAAAAGATATACAATTTTCCAATATACTTTCTGTATCAATTCCTCACGGTTTTCTGCCTGGTAATCAGCTGTGCACCTGTGTGCTCATCGCATGAGCATGGACCGTAAATCACATGACCATGGACCGTAAATCACATGACCATGGTCAGAGTTTTATCCTCTAGAAGTAACAGAATGAATGACAGCAAGCAGAGATCTAGAAAACTGTAAGGAATTGATACAAAAAGTATATTGGAAAATTGTATATCTTTTTATTGTACATTTGTTTGTCAAAATTGGTCTGAAAGTGGACAACCCCTTTAAAGGGAGTCTATCATTCCAAAAAAAAAAAAAAAACATCTTTAACTAATGGGATGTTTAAAAAGGCTATTCTACTTCTACCTTCCATTCTTTGCTTCTCCCCACCGTTTCTGCAAAATTCTGTTTCTTCTCTTATGCAATTTAGGATCAAGGCGCACCAAAGGCATTCCCTCAATGCTCTGAAAATCCCCCGCATCATAACTCTCCACCGCCCGTTTTATGCTTCTGATCACTCCTCGAGTCAGAACTTCTGCCATTCACAGGCATCGGACACTGTGCTGTCTGTATATCAAACCTTGTGCATGTGCAATCAGCTCTGCCACTTTCAGCGCAGGCAGAGCCAACTGCACATGTCGGGTGGCCATTTTCTGGTGGTCTGCTACATGAGCATACTGTGCCAATAAGCTAGTGTAGCAGACCATTGGAAAATGGCTGCCCGAGCATGCGTAATCTGCTCTGTCCGAACCCAACATCATTATACATAGTGTCAACGCATCATGACATGTATACCCCCATATGATTGGGCCTCAGCAGTGACCTGTGAACACTGATGTCACCCGGGAGGTCATCAGAAAAGGCTGAAAAAGAAGACTGGATGCTGTGTACACGTGAGGAAAGATGAGTATGACATTTTTTAAAATTTTTCTGTTATCATGGCAAATAGATGGCAAATCCCTAAAATCTCGGGTTTGACTGCACCTTAAAGGGGCTCTATCATTGGGAAAAGTCATTTTTAACTAATCACATCCTTGCATAGGCTTTAGAAATGCTATTCCACACATACCTTTTGTATGTAAATCGCCTCAGTGGTTTTTGAATGAGCCCATTTTTATTCATATGCTAATTAGCGTCTCTTTGAACCCCAGAAGTCTCATCGTACACCCTCTGCCTACTCTTTCCTATGTATGTGTACAGCAAAGGCTGCTGCAGCTGATGACTTCCTGTTTCCCGTTTGCCCACACAGATAGGAGAGAATAGCAAAGAGGAGGCTGCTGGAAACTTCCTGTGCTGGCTGAAAGCTAATTAGCATATGAATAAAAACGGCTCATACAAAACATTACTGAGGTAATTTACATACTAAATTTAGGTGTGGAATAGCCTTTCTAAAGGCTATGCATGTATGTGCTTAGTTAAAAATGAATTTTCCCAATGATAGAGACCTTTTAAAATTCTAGAAAACTTGTAATGAATTGGGTTCATTATGAGCCCGTTCACTCACCCATAATAACTATCTATAAATGCACACTTGTTGAAGACTTGTTGCTCTTGATATGTAAGTTACCCCTCCTCATGGTCATATGCTTTAGAGGAGAGCAATTTTAATGTTAATTTTAAAGCCCACCACCATACAAAGGCATCAGGGTATTCTCAAAAGAAATATGAGATCATGTAATTCTGCCTCAAATTTCTTGCAAATTAGCCACAGGATAGAACTTAAATGTCTGATAGTTGTAGGATCCACTTCTGAGACCCACATATACTGTATGTTGCAAATTGGTGTCCCCCATTTCCCAAATCTGCTGCTACCCATCATTTTTAAGTAGACAAAGAATGGAGAGTTCACTAGTTATATCTCTATCTATCTATCTATCTATCTATCTATCTATCTATCTATCTATCTATCTTGCATAATTCTTTTTTTGCCTTGATATGGTGGGGAGGCAGAATCCTCATCAGATGAGCTCGAACACCCCAGTTCTTCACATAGGGCAATGTCCTACGGATATACCATAAATTTATGTGACAGGAATACTCCTTTAAAAAATAATACTGTGTAAGAAAGAATGCAAATAACTATATGAAGGCAGCCTGCTGAACGTAACATGCTGAATGCACAGGATAATTACAATTAAATGTTTAATTAGAAAGACAGCTTGGGGTGCAAGTAATGCTTATTCAGCATGCAATATATAAATAATGGAAAAGGTGCTGAGAAGCCTGTTTAGTCTAGAAATATGATACTTTAATTAATGAAATATAGTCATATCCCCCCTATCTTGACTGTTGTTTTCACTACTGGTTTATATAATTGGTTTATTTCTTTATCAATGTAAATTTGCTATAATTCATTAACAGTTAATTTATGTCCTAGGCATAATATAGAGTAATCCAGCAAACTGTTTGTAATAACAATGGGGTCTGGTACTAATAGGGAGTTAGTGACAAATATGGTTCAGTAATGGTAGAGCTTGAGTATATTCTGTATGTTCGGTAAGGGTATGTTCTGTATGTACAGTAAGGGTATGTTCTGTATGTTCGGTAAGGGTATATTCTGTATGTTCGGTAAGGGTATATTCTGTATGTTCGGTAAGGGTATGTTCTGTATGTTCGGTAAGGGTATGTTCTGTATGTTCGGTAAGGGTATGTTCTGTATGTTCGGTAAGGGTATGTTCTGTATGTTCGGTATGGGTATGTTCTGTATGTTCGGTAAGGGTATGTTCTGTATGTTCGGTAAGGGTATGTTCTGTATGTTCGGTAAGGGTATGTTCTGTATGTACAGTAAGGGTATGTGCAGCTTCACTGCTGACTCAGCAGTTTCATTTATCAATAGGAGAACAGGATATGATGTGTACTAGTAGTCAGCAGAGATGAGCAAATCAATTTGGGGCCAACTTGGTATAGTCAGATATTACCAAAAGTTTCAGATTTCATAGAAACTTTAGTAATCTAACTAAACAGAAGACATGAAGCCAGAATCAGTACTGCGTCTTCTCACACTCATAGGCATAAGAGGAGCTGCTGTCAACAATCAATGGCTGGACATTCCTGAAAATGATTGATCCATTTCAATTGAATATTAATTCATTCAGATTGGCTGCAGTTTTTTTGGCTGCCACCACTATTGACTTTAAATGGATCCTATCATTAAAACTCAATTTTTTTTGTCCCTAACACGCAGGAATAGCCTTAAGAAAGGCTATTCTTCTCCTACCTTTAGAAGTCTTCTCCCCACCGCGTTTCGTAGAAATCCCGGTTTTTGTCGGTATGCAAATGAGTTCTCTCGCAGCACTGGGGGCCGGCCCCAGCGCTCAAACAGCATTGGGGCGTCCCCAATGCTGCGAGAGAAATCTCCAGCGCCACCTCCATCTTCTTCAGGATGGGCTTGCTTTACGTCTTCTTCTGGCGGTGGCTTCAAACTTCTACTGTGTAAGCGGCCATTTTTTGTGGCCGGCGGGCATGAGCAGTCGGCTGCCCGAGGCCTAAAAATTTGAAGCCTGCGCGGGAAGAAGATGCGTGTAGAGGCCGTTCCCGAAGAAGATGAAGACGGTGCTGGAGATTTCTCTTGCAGCATTGGGGACATCCCCAGTGCTATTTGAGCGCTGGGGCCTGCCCCCAGTGCTGCAAGAGAACTCATTTGCATACCGACGAAAACCGGATTTGTACGGAAAGGCGGCCCGGAGAAGACATCTAAAGGTAGAAGAAGAAGAGCCTTTCTTAAGGCTATTCCTACGTGTTAGAGACAAAAAATTGAGTTTTAATGATAGGGTCCCTTTAATGGCTGGCTGGTGTCAGCCATGACTAGTCCATTTAAATTCGATATCATGCAATAATACACTTTGGCCAATCAGATTGGCCTTAATATTTCGACACTTAGTACTGAACTGAAATAGACCAGTCATTGCTGAAGCCACCACTGGTGACTTGAATGGCCGGGCCGGCTCTGGAAATGTTTGGTGCAAGACAATGCAGCCACTGGAATCAGTAGCGATGGATGTGAACTGTCAGACTGGCCTCTGTATATATATATATATATATATATATATATATATATATATATATATATATATACATACACACACACACACACACACACACACACAGTACCAACCTACCTTCTCATGTGAGGGTTTATCCAGGTTAACAAATAAGCTTACACTTGTGAGCTCAGGTATTAAGGAGACATTACTATAGCAAACAGGATAAAATATGCCTATGTTATACTTGTATAAACCTCACTTGAAGAATGAGGAAATTAAATAAATAATTTGCTCTATTCATTGTTGTTGTGAGCCAAGAATTTGAGTAAAATTGAAAAAGACAGCTGAGGATTTCTATTTTCCTATCATGCCTTTTATTGCTTCATATTCTGTCAGACTTACAGCGCAGAAGCTATTCAGCTACCACAGGGATAACAGTGACTAGTACTTACTGACATAGATTTTAATATGCTTTTTTATTATCTGTGTCCTCAAAAGTGGCACCAACGTCTAAAATCTCAATCCAAGAAAGAAAAATCTTTAAGTACACAAAGGAACATGGTGACACACTTTTCTCTGACTGAATATCCTAGAATTACAATACTATTGTAGCCATAGCTTAATATTGTAGAATTTACATTATGATAATATGGCACACAGTGCCCAGTAAATATATATATATATATATATATATATATATATATATATATATATATGAATTACAAGATAGAAAATGTTATCTATACATAATGAGCATTCAAAATGGAAAGATCACAAAACAGGAATAGAGATTGTAAATGAATACATCATTGTTGTGAAGCCTCTTCCTGACAGTGGACTCATGAACATTAATATGCACTAATGTCAGAAAGGCCTTTAGTTGGTTAGAGGCTACTATGGGTTCTCTTATGACCTAGCAGATTATTATACCTTTCTCTTAGCATGATCTTTGTTGGTCGGCCACTCCTGGGACAGGTGTGGTCTTGAATTCCTTCCATCTGTACACAATCTATCTGACTATAGGTTGGTAGAGTTCAAACTCTTTAAAGGGATTCTACCATTAAACTACCTTTTTTCTAATGAACACGTCGGAATAGCGTAGAAATACCGGTTTTAACCGGTATGCAAATGAGCTCTCCGCAGCAATGAGGGCGGGCCCCAGCGCTGAAAGGCCGATGAGCGCATCCCCATTGCTGCCCGAGAGCTCTTTCCTGCGCCGCCTCCTTGTTCTGCAGCAACTCCGCCTCTTCTGGCTTCTCTTGCTCTTGTAATTCTATAGAGGAGCATAGAAAGGCCACCCCAAAATGGCTGCTGGACAGCTCCTGTATTGAACTGCAAGAGCGGCTACCCAAAAATGGCCGCCGGCCATTTTTGGGTAGCCGCTCTTGCAGTTCAATACAGGAGCCGGCCGGCGGCCATTTTTTGGTAGCCGCTCTGCAGTTCAATACAGGAGCTGGCCAGCGGCCATTTTGGGGTGGCCTCTCTATGCTCCTCTATAGAACTACAAGAGCAAGAGAAGCCATGATAAACCTAAACTTATCATGCATCGCTTTTAATTCTACTTTGAATTTTTCTGGTGATTTTTTACAGACATATTTCAGCATTCATCAAAGCTTCCAATATATGTGAAGTTTAGGATCATACTTTATTTTGCTGCCTGGAAGCCTGATGAATCCTTCATGCACGGTTCTGAAGAGAGATAGAACAGCAAAGCCTTGCAATGACTCAGATGTTTCTTGCTCCAGGGGTCCCAGCCTGTTTTTATAGCTTTTTCACCATGACAAATATCTCAAAGAATATTAGTTCTCTATTTCCCAAAAATGCGGAATTTATTATGTAATATACGAAATTAATTTTAACATCCTCACCAATTTATCTCAGATTAAGTGTCATTTTATTACTTCTTTATTTTTTTTTTTGTTGGTTTGGGAAAAAAATTACATCTAAACATACTAGTACTGCACAGTCCAATGATGAAGTATAGAGGCTAAGCAATCCATTTACTATAATTAAGGGTGTATGATCCTATATAATAGCCTTTATAATATGTGTTGTCCCAAAATTTGCTTACTCAGGTTAATATTATCTGGGTGTATTTAGGAACATAATAAAAATGGTGTTTTTTTGCTTTTTAGTTAGTATGATCAGTCAAATATCCTCAATATTTTTCTATCTTTATCAGAAAATAATGGCATAAACACTTGATGGGTTGGGAAACCCAGTATGGAAACAAAAGTGATATTATACTCTAAACATTGTATACTTTATGAATGTTGTTACAGGATGCTGAAATATGATTCTATTGATTATGAATATGACTATCTATCTATCTATCTATCTATCTATCTATCTATCTATCTGATCTCATACATACAATGAGGCATCTATAAGATAAGTTCTGCAGAATAAGATAGGTCAGTTATTTTAATGAGGTTACTCACCTTCTAATATTGATGGCCTATTCTTA
The DNA here is from genome assembly GCF_031893055.1 of Leptodactylus fuscus. Lineage (NCBI taxonomy): Eukaryota > Metazoa > Chordata > Amphibia > Anura > Leptodactylidae > Leptodactylus > Leptodactylus fuscus. The sequence goes on from NC_134265.1 coordinate 293,381,664, forward strand.
GGACAGGTCATCAATACGAGATCTGTGAGAGTCCAACACCCCCGGCAATCTGATGTTCCTAGAGAGTTGCGCTGCTCACTAGTCAAACAATGCGAGTAGACTTCAATGGAGTACCTCATAGATCTAATATTGATGAACTATCCTAAAGTATCAACCCCAGTTAGTGAAATCACCAAAAAAAGTTAAAATGTGTTAAAAGAATAAACAAAAATACAAAAAAGTTTCAAAAAATATAAGTTCGAGCTCAGCCTCTGGTGATACAACAATAAGTGTTAGCTACGTAAATGTGTCTGGAATGGAGAGGGAAAACTATTACATTTTTTTTTTTCTAGTAGCACTTTTTGCTCTTAAAAAAAACAAGCATATTTTGTTTACATTTTCCCATATATTAAAATAAAAAAAATAAAATAAAATAAAAATCCTTATTTCTTTGAACAACCCAAAGAAAAAAATGTTCTAGCCTTAAAATCTTCATGTACAAAAAACACAAAAATATGTCTTGGAAAGTGTCTAGGTGCTGAACTTGTTAAAGAGGATTATGTGTATTATGGTCAAAAAATTGTATTCTTCATTAATAGAGATGAGCGAGTAGTATTCGTTCGAATATCGAATCCTATTATAGTCTATGGGAAAAAACGGGAATGTTGTTCTGGTTTCCATGGAAACCAAAGTTCGACACCTTGGATCCTCCAAGTTCCGAAAGTAGCAGGATGAGGAGCTTGAGGAGGTTTTTGCATTGACTTCAATGGAATTTTCCCGCGTAGTATTCGACCGATACGAGTATTCGATCGAATAGTAGTATTCGATCGAATACTACTCGCTCATCTCTATTCATTAAGTAAACTTGGATCCTTTATGATCACTCCACTACAGTATAAAAAACATGCTCACTTCATTCTTTGGGTCAATAAGATTACAGCAATGGCTATTTTATACAGTAGCTTTTATGTTTCACTACTTTTGTACAATAAAATAAATATTTGGTTTTTGCGTCACTGCTTTCTAATTTTTCAATTGCTCAAACTGCGTAGGGGCATATGATCGGAGGGGCGAGCTGTAGTTTTCTGCGTTAAACTTTTTTTTTTTTTTTTTTTTATGTAGATTGTGAGCCCCACATAGAGCTCACAATGTACATTTTCCCCTATCAGTATGTCTTTTTTTGGAATATGGGATGGAAATCCATGCAAACACGGGGAGAACATACAAACTCCTTGCAGATGGCTTTTTTGCCTTTGGCGGGATTTCAACACCAGGACCCCAGCGTTGCAAGGCTGCAGTGCTAACCACTGAGCCACCGTGTGGCCCCAGTCTGCGTTAAACTTTTGAACACTTTTTGTTCCATTTTTGGGAGGCAAGATTAATAAAAATATAATTTTTTTTTTTTTTTTTTTGGGGGGGTTATTACAATTTTCATTGTGTATGTACGAGTAAAAACACTCAAAATACATGTAAATAATACAAATAGTCTCTAGGTCTAAGGCTCCACGCTATGGAGATGCAGTGGTTTTTTGTTGCAGATTTTGTCAGCCAAAGTCAGGAGTGGAATTAACAGAAGGAAGGCATCTAAGATATTCATTTTCCATTCCTTTTGTAGCCATTCCTGACTTTAATTTAAAAAAGCAGCAAAATTTGCAACAAAAGTGCAGCATGGGGGCTTATCCTCAAGGTGTATATGGACTTTAACCTCTCATATAGTGTGATGTGTATATATAGCAATTTTAGGGTGGTAGTAGCTACTAGCTACTACAAAGAGACTGAAATTTACTTTTATGTACTGAAACAATAAATGTATCACAGGTTATGAACGTACGTCAATGGGATTTAGCCTGTTAAAGCTCACAAACACCGTTTCTCGGAGAAAAAAAATAAAACATTGTTTAACTCGTTTTATTGAAGGTAGCTGTAGTCAAGCAGTAATAATGTAATAAAACTGTAAGTATACATCAAAGCATACACTATGGTATATGACATAAATGGAAGTTAGTCAGTTGTGGGGGTCTAGAGGAGTTTGCAAGGGGGGTACACATCAGCTAATCCATTTTTATGCCTCAATGATGTTGAAATTTCCCCTTTCAAAATCATAATCAAAGGGAATATCAATAATGATATAAACACAAGGCTGAACGAAAATGATGGGAAAATGCACTACCCTAAATGATTAATACCCTATAGATATGCTGCTGAATGGACCCAGGACCCCTACCAATCAGATGTGCTCACATGTTACTATATGGAGACCAGAGCCAGAAGCAGACAGCTCTGTCCTCTGTGTAGTGGAGGTGCTGGGTTCCTGCAGATCAATTCCTGTGACAAGGGAATAGGATCTGAGCTGCAGTAACTCAGCAAAGCCACTACACAGAGATCAGGGACAGAGATCAGAGCCATTGTATTTGTCTCTGTTCTCCGTATAATGGCTCGTGAGAATAGCAGATTACAAATGGTTCTGGGTATGAGACTCCTCATCAGTCTGATGTTTATGACCTATCTTAAGGTCATCAATATTGTTTGCCCATTAAATCCCTTTAACAGTTTCCTTGATAAGGGGATTCTCACCCAGGAGCCTACGCTATACCCCTCTAAACCATTTCTATAATCTAGTAGTGCATACCACCCAGAAATCAGGAGTGAGTGGGCTCAACACAAAAAGAGACAAAATAACTATATATGGAGCAAAGTAAAGCACTCACAATACAAGAAAATCAAATACCCATTATGCTCATAGTAAATCATCCCAAACATACGGCTTTACTGAACATTTATTACTCCCCAATATCCTAAGAACCTAATTATCTATCAATGCAGAAAAATAGTTCATTCATCATATCCTCTCTACCTGCTCTGACAACCCACCACCAAGGACTAGCAACAATGACTGAGGAACTATAAATGGTAGGTTAGCTTTTTTTTTGTTATGTGGACTGTATACAGCCTAGATGAAAATTGTCAAGTTCGGCAACAATTTTAGGACAGGTTATCAATATAAGGGGCTAGAAGTGACACAGCTATGTACATTTTAGAATGTCCTGAAACTAAACTGCTATCATCCATTTAATTAAATGAAATAGTGAAAATCACAGCCTAACATAAGCAAAAAAAAAATAAATGAAAAAACAACAACTATATCAAAAATGATGCACGAGAACAACTTCCCGATCAGAAGCCTGATAAAACAACTCGAAAGTAAAAAAGTTCCAGTACCAAAAAATTTTCTTGTCAGAAGAAATATATTAAAACATAACTTTTAATTAGAAAACACATAAATAAATTATGAAAAACATCAAAAAAATGCCAAACGGAGAGAAAAAAAAACAAACAAACACACACAATTAACAAAAAATATGCACTAAAACCAACTACATAATGGATCTAGATAGGCTTATGCGTTTCGGGTGGTAGTCCCTTAGTCATAGCACTAGATTAGCACTTTTTTGGATGTTTTTCATAATTTATTTATAGGTTTTCTAATTAAAAGTTATGTTTTAATATATGTCTTCTGACAAGAACATTTTTTGGTGCTGTAACTTTTTTTTATTTGTGAGTTGTTACTTTTGGAAAATTCCTTTAAATATAACGTGTAAATATCATTCATACACAATGTAGCACCTACAATAGCTTTTTAAATGGAGTCTGTCAACAGAACTAAAGGCACAGTCATGATTCACAAGAATAAAACACTTTTTTTTTTTACTTTTTGCTTCCCGATTGATGGCTCTGTTGCTGAAATATTAGCATTTTTTCTTGCTATGATAATGAGCTGTTTAGTGAAAGAAGTGTCACCATTGCGCCCATTGCACTAAAGACCAATGCTTTCCAGCCCTCAGCTCTCCTCCCCTCTATAACTAACATGTAGGTCATAGCAGGGAGCAATGAGACCAATGGTACCACCCTCATGGAACCAAACACTTTATTGCCAATGAGGCGGTACCATTGGTTTCATTGCACCAAAGAAATATCTCCCTACTATGATTGACATGTCAATTATAGTGTGGGGGGGGGAAGCATAGGTCTTTAATGCAATGCGATCCTAAAACGGAAAAAAGCTTTTTATTCACTTGAACCCTGCCTATGTGACTGTGCTAGTGATCGTTTAATAGGGACAGGTTACAAATAGTATAACTTACCTTGATCAAATGGTCTGCCAGGACTCCAAGTACGGAAGTAATCATCCTAAAGGATAGACAACAACGACTTAATAATCAGAGATATAATTATTATATTACATAGATATAACATCAGGTACAGCATGCAGTAATTCAAAGGGAAAATATAAACCAAAAGGATACAAACCTCCACTTCCTGAGTGGGCCAGCAAGTGAAATAAATAAGAAAGTAAATAACAGTGAGAATAATTCATTTTTAAATGCCCTTTAGAGTTTTTTTTCTTGATTTGGTTAATACGCTATTAGTCATAGAATTTAACACTGTTTCTATCTGTATTTTGATAGGTAGGTGATAGAAAGAAAATAACACATAATAGCATGCTTAAATAAGATATCATTGATTATGCCTTGATTCATAGAGGAGAATTTCAAACAATGGAATAGTACAAGAAAACATTCCACAATATAGCCAACAAGCTGCGGGAGGTTGTGATTAGACGGGCAAGGTATGTAATTTCACTGGTGCCGCTTTAATGATTCTAGCCACAGTCGCTCTCACACCCGCAGAGTATAGAAATGATTTCTTCTATCGCACAAAGACACGTTAGAACAAAGCATATCCTCAAATGCCTGCCTTTGTATATACCACTTAACTGCCCATTCTAATACTTGATCTGGTTAATATGATATGCAATGTGATGCGTTAATTCAGGAAGTCTGGCTAATGCACGCTACGGTTTCGCTTACTATTTATCTACTTGAGACCCCAGTTTGGGGTCCCACTGTATAGCTCCAAGCAAATATTAACCGGCCCCTTTTGCAATTGGTTTCAGTAGTGACCTGCTGCCTATCTTTGCCCCTGACTGTTTCTGTCTTAAGGGCATATCAGTAGCCTGCTGACTGGCTCTTACCTTGGACCATGGCACTCATAAGTCGCAGGAACGTGCTTACATAGTGGAAGGCACAGCAAGAAAGTGCAAGATGATTGGTGATGGAGACCCTTGGAGCAATGTAAATAAGATGGGGCCTCTGTGGACAGGTATTTTCCGCTACCGCCTGACTTATTCACACAGGTCTATTGAAAATATTTTGTAACATGAAATTCAGAATTAAATAATTATATAAAAATGTCTTCCATTTTGTGTATTTTATAGTACCGAACAGGCCAATTTCATTTTTTTGCTAAGAAAACTAAATCACAGATATGTGTTAGCAATTGTAGTCAGAAGTTAGAACAGATGCAACTTAAATCCCATCTAACTCCCTTAAGAAAAAGATGTAGAGTACTGCGAACATTTGCATGAATATTTAATTAGGAATGGTGAAAAAAATCAAAGCAACAAACTACACTACCTATAAAAATTCTGTTATCTCCTGACTAAGCAAAATTAGTCATGACCTACATATCTTATTGCAACCATTAAAGGGTTTGTCTCAGTTTACAATATCACAGGAGAGCTTTCCTTAGCCCCAATTATTAATGAATTTTATACCCATACAAATAGACTTTTCTATTCTAATTAATATTTTTTTAACAGTCTGAGGTACAAAATAAAGCAATAGCTCAACCAATAAATAGTCAGAGTAAACAAATGCAAAAACGGCTGGGCTAGAGAGAATACAAAAATGGCTGGGCTAGAGAGAGTGCAAAAATGGCTGGGCTAGAGAGAGTGCAAAAATGGCTGGGCTAGAGAAAGTGCAAAAATGGCTGGGCTAGAGAGAGTGCAAAAATGGCTGGGCTAGAGAGAGTGCAAAAATGGCTGGGCTACAGAGAGTGCAAAAATGGCTGGGCTAGAGAGAATACAAACATGGCTGGGCTAGAGAGAGTGCAAAAATGGCTGGGCTAGAGAGAGTGCAAAAATGGCTGGGTTAGAGAGAGTGCAAAAATGGCTGGGCTGGAGAGAATACAAAAATGGCTGGGCTAGAGAGAGTGCACAAATGGCTGGGCTAGAGAGAGTGCAAAAATGGCTGGGCTAGAGAGAGTGCAAAAATGGCTGGGCTAGAGAGAGTGCAAAAATGGCTGGGCTAGAGAGAGTGCATAAATGGCTAGGCTAGAGAAGTGCAAATATGGCTGGACTAGAGAGAGTGCAAAAATGGCTGGGCTAGAGAGAGTGCAAAAATGGCTGGGCTAGAGAGAGTGCATAAATGGCTAGGCTAGAGAAGTGCAAATATGGCTGGACTAGAGAGAGTGCAAAAATGGCTGGGCTAGAGAGAGTGCAAAAATGGCTAGGCTAGAGAGAGTGCAAAAATGGCTGGGCTAGAGAGAATACAAACATGGCTGGGCTAGAGAGAGTGCAAAAATGGCTGGGCTAGAGAGAGTGCAAAAATGGCTGGGCTAGAGAGAGTGCAAAAACGGCTGGGCTAGAGAGAGTGCAAAAACGGCTGGGCTAGAGAGAGTGCAAAAATGGCTGGGCTAGAGAGAGTGCAAAAATGGCTGGGTTAGAGAGAGTGCAAAAATGGCTGGGCTAGAGAGAATACAAAAATGGCTGGGCTAGAGAGAGTGCACAAATAGCTGGGCTAGAGAGAGTGCAAAAATGGCTGGGCTAGGGAAGTGCAAATATGGCTGGGCTAGAGAGTGCAAAAATGGCTGGGCTAGAGAGAGTGCAAAAATGGCTGGGCTAGAGAGAGTGCAAAAATGGCTGGGCTAGAGAGAGTGCAAAAAATTGGAGGCTGATTTGGAGGTGAATTCAGTGCCAAAAAACTCTGTGTGCACTGAGCCTTAGGAAACTCGTGGACCCTATAGGCTATAATGGAGTCTGTGTGGTTTCCGCACAAAACAGGCAGAGAGAAAGGTGCTGCTTGCAACGATTTTCTCTCAGCATTTGTTATGCAGAGAGGGGAACGGAAGCACCCAAACGCAGATGTGAACTGGCCCATAGTGTTACAATGGCAGTGTAAGGGGATTAGTAAGCAAGAACACGTAATGCATGTATTAGCCAACCTTCTGATGCTATTTACATACTTTTTTGTGTTAATGCTGCATGTTTTCGTTCCATCAAGCTCTTATATTGCTGTATTTGTCACATAAGAATTCATATGGGTACTTGGGAGCACAGTACTATACTCAAGATTAGACGCTGTGTAATACAATCCAGCATTTACAACTTATTACTGTAGATATTAAAAGGGATGGATTGAAAACAATGGCTGGAGACTTTTTACTTTCAAAGCACATATTCTATTGGACAGGTCATCAATGAGACTTTGGTAATCAGTTGATACTGTAAGGTATATGTCATTAAGATAGTGTATATGATATATTAATTTGCCTGGGATTGTTTTCTGATATTTTTTCTGAGAATACTCCCTGTTACTATTGAACTACTGATATTGATTTATGGTTCTGTGCAGTTTTGCTTTACCCCTGATTTGGATATTGTTATGACCTCCTGGAATTGACTGAAGTTTGGACTCGTCTGATATTTGTTTAAAGGGATTCTACCACTAAAACACATTTTTTTCTAGTTAACACGTCGGAATAGCCATATTGCGGTCCCAGCCATAGTGCGGGCACCGCAATTTTGCGCATGCGCAGTACGTTCGGCAATCTTCGCTGAACAGAGCGTACTGCGCAGGCGTCCGACAGGACGCTGAAGAAGGAAGGGGAGGATACCAAAGACCATAGAGGCGGCGCTGCCGTCGGTTTTCGAGCTGCAATGGGGACGCCGCCATCGCTGCGAGAGAACTAATTAGCATACCAGTACAAACCGGTATTTTGAACGAACGGCGCGGCGGAGAGCACTTCCAAAGGTAGAAGACGACTAGCCTTTTTAAAGGCTATTCCGACGTGTTAACTAGAAAAAAATGTGTTTTAGTGGTAGAATCCCTTTAAGACTACTCCTTTAACTCCTGGTTTGATCTCAGCTTGTTCATTACCCCCACAATCAACCACTAGGTAACTGGTTTTATTCTCTATTACTGTAAGGGCTCGTTCACATCTGCGTCCCAGTCTCTATTTTGCAGGTTTCTGTTTCCTGCCTGAAACTGGACAGGGGACAGAAACCTGCAGTCATTTGAATGGGTTTGGAAAGTGTCCGGCCGTTTTCCAAACGTTTTCAGGAAACCTGGCAGACCATGTCTGGCTGTGAGCGTCAGTGAGCGTTTTGTGCTCTCCGCAGCGAAACCGTTTTTTTTTTTTTTTAACCGGACACAAAGTCGGACATGCAAGTGTTAACCTAGCCTTAGATGTTTGCCTTGGCCTGGCTTGACCGTTTTTCTTTTGTTTATTTGAACACAAAGTCCTGCATGCCCAGCTTTGTGTCCAGATAAAAAAATTAAAAAAAACGGTTTCACGGCAGAGAGCACAAAACGCTCACTGACGCTCACAGCCGGACACGGTCTGCCAGGTTTCCGTCTTCTGTCGGCAGAAGACGCAAACCTGAAAACGGAGATCGGGCGCTGGTGTGAACCCAGCGTAAGCGTGCTTATTATCTTATACTTTGACTTGGCTTTGAGACCTGGGCCCAAAGCCAAATCCATCCTGACTCATGGCAGACTCTGTTGAAAACATCAAGCCCACCTTAGACACCACATTCCGAGATGTAATAGACTATAGGTAATGGGTTTACAAGGGGATAGTTCCTCTGGCATATTAAGGAATAGCTCTACCTGGGAATTACATACATAGCAACTCCATAACAATAAGATGTTGCGTGTATGTACAGATATATGAGGAGTAACACTAGCAGTTTTTCCTTCTGCATGACATATCTACACATGTGTAATCTGAGGCATGTATACTGGAGGTAATCTGAATGTGGATAGAGCAGTGACTCAGTGATTTTCAGTGACAGGTATTTTTATCAGAGTGAGAAGGAGCTGGGAAACAGCCTGACAATAGCAGAGGTGCATTTTGCTCTGATGAGATATAGTTTTGTGGGTTTTTGTTTTTTTTGTTTTTTTTTAATCATCTGTACTTAGTGATGGAACTGTGGAAGGGGAAGTTATAAATCTGAAGATATGTGGTAGACATGACAAAACTCTTGGAGTGCAGTATTCTTTACTTTGAAACTATAATGGACAACTTGTTTTTTGTCAGGCCAAGGAAAACATCTAAATCTACATTCGCCATTTCTGTCCCTGATTCAAGTTAAAAATTCCAGAGAGAAAGGACATGCAAGCAGGACTTTTCTCTCGGCTTTTTTTATGCATTTTTCTGTCAGGAACCCAATTATAGTCTATGAGGTCCATGGGTTTCCGCGGGTAAACACTTTTTAAGCGGAGTGGGTATATGTTCTTCTGGGTCCCTAGCGGATCCAAAGAACAGAAAGCCGAATGCAGTTGTGAAGCTAGCATAAGAGAAGGGAGAGGTCTATCTCCAGAGTAAAATGGGTCTATTGGATTACATGCCTATTAATGCCACCTCCAAATGGATCTACTGAACCTGGAGGCACTGAAAAAAAAACCACAATTACAAATAGAACAGTGTTTGAGCAGAAAGGCAACATGACAGACTACCAATGTGGCCAAATGGCCAAGACTTTTATTAATTCAGATTAAAATATAAAGAGATGAAAAAGGACAACTGAAATAACCCATTGCGACTGTTAAAAATAGCCTATGATGTTCAGATTTGTTTGATGTAAAATGCTATGCAGAGAATGCAAAGTTCTATTCAATCTTTTCATAATTCATACAAATTAAAGTGATTACATTCAGGATAAAATAACTAAAATCTTCCAGAATGGAATATTATAGTTGCAATTGTGAAATCAAATTTCAATTGCGTATTCTTGAATATATGTACTTTTTTCTGCTAATTATACTCGAGCACAGGTGTGCCCTAGAACTTTGCCAGATTTATTTCTTCTTTTAATGTGTTAGATGAATTTTACTTTCCTGTTACTGAAGAATAAAGTATCTCGCATGGATTCATCAGAACAGTTCAGATTATTATTATTATTACTGAACATTATAAGACAATTCCATACTGTAAGTTTCATCACAGGCCACATGAACTGTCTCATTGAGATTTGTAATATTTTTCCTTCCAACTGAATATTAAAACAAAATATTAAACTGCTTATTTTGTCGACAAAATTTGCTATTTTCCTCCTATTTCCCCTGCAGTGGCGGCCATAGGGAAAAATGTACTAATAACTATCTAAACGAATACCCACCTGTGTGCTTCCAAGATGCACCAAGATTGGGTTGGCTATGGCACATAAAGGAGACTCAATATGAAAAGGGGTGGTCTAGGTGAGATTATTACTTTTAATGTGAATTATATCCTGACCAAAGACCAACATAAAGTGACAGAACCCATAGTCACGTTTGGCTATGGAGACATTACATCACTGGTCCAAGTGTGGAGATTAATTCCAATTTACAAGTATTATAATAACAATATCTCTATCTATCTAACAAGGAGGCAGCATAAGAAAGTATAAAGTGACTCTTTGATCCAAAGCTTTGAATTAAAGATTCACTTTATACTTTTCTAAAAATATTGGAGTCCTGCTCATTGTTTAATATATTGCTGGTGGATAATTTTACTTATCTATCTATCTATCTATCTATCTATCTATCTATCTATCTATCTATCTATCTATCTATCTATCTTGATGTCTCTATATGTCTTGCAGATACTGTATGGTCATGCCATAATTTTACAATGCCCAGGGGACAGCCATGCTTCTTATGCAGTTTCAGAAAATATTTATTATTTGTATAATAAAAAGTTGCAGTTTTACTTACAGATTTCTAGATCTCTACTTCCTGTGATTCTTTTTGCTTACTTCCAGTGACTAAAATTTAGCTCATGGTCATGTGATATACACACATTTATTTGCTAACGCAGGAAAACCCCTTTAATAAGCTATATGTAAACAATGGAAAATTTTTCAATGTAACAAAAAAATGTTATTTTGACTTCCAAGATGTTTTGGGCATGAATATTAATTATAAAACCAATTAACTACTTTCTCCATCCTCTGTGCCCCATGTACTAAGCTTCAATGAAAATAATGTTTAACCCCTTCCCGCCGATGGCACTTTTTGACTTCCTGACCAAGCTCGATTTTTCAAAACCGCCATGTGTCAATTTATGTGGCAATAACTTTGGAATGCTTTAACTTACCAAAGTGATTTTGAGATTGTTTTCTCGTAACACATTATACTTCATGTTAGTGGTAAATTTTGGTTGATATGTTTTGTGTTTAATTATGAAAAAATAGGAAATTTGGTGGAAATTTTGAAAAATATGCATTTTATGAAGTCTGAAATGATGTGCATTACATACAGATAGTGAGACCGCCAAAATTATATCATAAATCTCATGTCCCAGATCTCTGCTTTATGTCGGTATCAAACTTTAGTCACCATTTTATTTTTTACGGACATTATAAGGTTTACAAGTGAAACAACAATATTCAAAATTTTCAAGAAATTTCCAAAACCCATTTTTTAAGGGACTAATCCAGTTATGAAGGAGTTTTGAAAGACCCTTGTATTAAAGCCCCCCATAAATCACCCCATTTTCAAAACTGCACCCCTTAAATAAGACAAAACAACATATACCTAGTAATTTAACCCTATAAGTGCTTAACAGGAATTAATACAAAATGGAGGTGAAATTTTCAAATTTGATTTTATTTTACTAATATTTTCGTTTAGCCCTAGAATTTGCACATTCACAAGGGGTTAAAGGAGAAAACGCATCCCACAATTTGTTAGGCAAGTTCTCCCGACTACCATAGTACCCCACTTGTGGGTGTAAACTAATATATGGACGCACCTTGAGACGCAGAAGGGAGGGCACGCCAAAGAGCTTTTAGAGGGCAGATCTGGCTGTGATCAGTTTCAGGAACCATGTCGCATTTACAAAGCCCTTGAGGTGTCAAAACAGTGGAAACCTCTAGAAAGTGCCCCCCCATTTTGAAAACCGCACCCCTCAAATAATTTATCAAGTGATGTAGTAGCATTAGTAACCCCGAAGTGAATATGTAAGCTGTGCGGAGTAAATTGGGTACACCAAATCCCATTCTATTTTCCCACTAGCTCCTATGACACGGATGGGGAAGAGGGGAATTCTGGGGGATCAGCTCTGGTGTATTCTCTCTCATAAGCTCTAAATATGGGGTGTCCCCTGAAAACGCTCGCACAGCTTATACATTTCCTTCTAGTCGCAGCCACTTATGTTCTGATGATTTGGCGACTTTTGGGGTTTTTGTCTTCACTTTGTACAAGCTAGATTTTTATTTTTATTTTCTGGCAATGTGGCCATATGAGGGCTTGGTGTTTGCGGTATTAGATGTTCTTCTCAATGCCACCATTTTGGGGCCTGTAACTTATTAACTACATTTTATTAACTCTTTCTGGGTGGGATGTAAAAGGAAACATCAATTCTAGCATTGCTTTTTAGCATTTATTTTTTTTCCCACGCAGCGTACAGCATAAGTAACATGTTACCCTTATTCTGCGGGTCGGTACGGTTACGGCGATACCTCATTTATATGATTTTTTAATGCGCTGCTATTTGTGCAGAATAAAATTCAATCTAGGGAAAAAAATCAATTATTTTTGCATCGCCATCTTCTGAAAGGCGTAGCATTTTTATTTTTTGCTAGACAGAGCTGGTTGAGGGCTTATTTTTTGCGGGACGACCTCTGCTTTTTATTGGTACCATTTTGGTTTTCATCTGACCATTTGATTACTTTTTATTGAACATTTTGTAAGGGAAAGGTGGTGAATAATCATTATTTTGTGCGGTTTTCTACGTTTTTTTTTTTTACGACGTTCGCCGTTCGGGTTAAATAATGTTTTAATTTTATTGTTCAGGTTATTACGGACGCAGCGATACCAAATATGTAATGTTTTTTTCTATTTTTCTTTATTTTACATAATAAAACATTTTATATGGGGAAAAAGGGATTTTTGGGGCTTTATTTATTTCTATTTTATTTTAAACTTATTTAAACTTTTTTATTTTTACTTTTTTCCAACTTTTTTTTTCTGTCCCCATGGGGGATTGAAGCAGTGATCGGCTGATCACTGCTTCAATAGATATACGCTGCAATACACGTGTTACACGTGTATTGCATTGTATAGGAAGCTGTCAGCCTGTGTAGACGCACGGGCTGACAGCTTCATTTACGGCAGGATCAGCCAGGTGCGAGGACGGGGTAAGTGATGGGGCAGACCCGGGGTCACTGATCAGACCCCGGGCTGCCCCCTACGAACACCGGCACCCCCCGAAACCGGCGCGGTTTTGTAACAAAACCCCGGAGGTGCCGGCGGTCATGTTGACTGCCGGCATATCAGGGGTTAACACCCGCGATCGGACCCGGTTCCGACCGTGGGTGTTCTGGGGCATTGTCAGCCGTGTATTACGGCTGACACCCGCTGTGCATGGTGCGCACACAGGTTCTGTGTGCGCACCATGCATCCGCAGTAATAGTACGGCGGTTTGCGGGAAGCCCTTCCCGGCAGCGCAGTACTGTTACGGCGAATGTCGGGAAGGGGTTAAGAAACATGTTAGGAGTTATCCATTCAATACCTATATACTGTTCTGGCTTAATTTTTACACACCTTATTATTTTATGGCAAGAAAGAGGGACTTAGTAGAAAAGTTTATGGGATCAGTCACTGTGAGAAATGAGTTTTAGACTGTTTAGTCTCAGCCTATATTCACATGATTGAAGTGCAAAATGGCCGTGAAAAACATCAATTGTTCATGGATGTTTTACACCGAAGATGTGCCATGGATCCCTCATTCATTGCAGTGTATGTAGTGATCTGTGAAAATGGACAAAAATAGAGCATGACCTATATCTAGACAGTCTGTGACCGTCAAAATATTGTTTAGGTGAAGAGCCCCTATTCTCCGACAGTGAAATTAATGTGCCTGTGTGACAGCCATTAAAAAAACGTATGTCACACGACTGATATTCACCGTTGTGTGAATATAAGATAAGGATCAGTTCACATTACTTTTTAATATCCTTGGCTCTCATCCGTCACAGAATGGGCACAACGAACATTACACAAGAGATGCAGATTAAACCCCCTGCAACTGGTGTCCATTTGTATTCACCTATCAGGTGAAAAACATGATGGAAGAAAGTGTCCGTCCAGTGTACATTATAGCCAAAGGGAACAAATGCAGATGAAAGAGCTCCTCTGTGTCTGTTACTCTACCTGCTGTAAATGTCCGGTGCTGTCATCCTATAGTGGATGCAGAGCAAAGCTGGGCTATAAAAATGGTGGAGGTTCTGAAACATAAAACATTTCAGAAGAGACTTAGTGAGATGGGAAAACTACTTTATTTCAGCAGCTTTGCCTGCAGTCTCTTCTTCTCACTTCCTATATTTTCCCCCCTCCCTCTTGCTGAACTACACCATGTGGTATCACAATACTTATGCAGATCAGATAATATGCAGATGCTTGTACAGAAAAGACTCAGTGTTATCTGTGTGTTTATATAGAGAGATAACAGACCAGGCTTTATCGGCAAACTGCAATTATCTGAACTGATTGTCCTGCCTGGCAGAGCAGTGAGTGAGTGATGTCACTTGTCCTATGTCACAAGTCCATGGTTATAGCGATGCTGTGTAACTATGGGAGGAATAAGTTCACATAGCAGGCAAACAAAGCAGCATTTCTAAAGCAATATATTTGGGAAAAGCCTTCAATTTTACATAAGCTACCAGTATAGATAGGACACTTGAGATTGGACAATCCCTTTAAAGAACTTAATATGTGTAGCCTTAAGGAAAGAAGGAAAAAAATGGGGAATGACAAAACCTTTAAAAATGTGAAAGGTATAAATAAGGTACCAGAGGGAACTAAACACAAGAAGGAGGCACAACCTAAAATTACTTGGAGGCAAGATCAGAATTAGAGGCAGGTGTGATTGGGAAATCTACAGTAAGTGAATTTAATCATGCTCGGAATAAACCCATACCTATCCTATGATAAAATGGTAATAATATAAGATCAGACTTTTTCGACTTTTCCTGCTGTTAAGTTTCTAAACATAACCAGATAGCCATATAGTGATTTTGCATTTTGACTTGCAATTCCTTTAAACCTTCTTTTTTTAAGAAAAATACTTTGAGAACGCAGCACAATATACTGACCGATTACAGTCATTTACTCTGCAAGTCCCACAATCCAGTAAAGCATAGCTTATCTAGGTTATTGTGGGCAACCACTGAGCCGCGGAGAAAGAGCTACAGATATCATAGCACAATAGAGGAAGTATGTTCTAAACAATACAAATGCTTCTTACATTTCTTACCAATAAATAAAATATCAGCTCTATATCTGACATATGCTTTTAACATGAAAAACTGGCAACCTAAGGCTCTGTTCAGTGGAGTCTATGAATAATATTTGCTTCTACTGTACATGACCATGGTTTCAGTACAGCAGTCTATTCTCGCATGTATAACAGAGATTATCAGATTGTCTTCAAGAGATCATTCACACTTCCAGTTTTCAATCAATTTTTGTTTATCTAAAAATAAACTGAAGGCTTTGCGATGCTTGTACTCAATCCCCCCATAACATGAAACTAAGCGCAGTAGTGATCTGCTCAATTATGCAGCGACAAACCTGATGGTTTAGAATTTCTAAAGAAAATAATCGTAACGCCGGATTAGCACCGACTCGCAAAGTAGGCCAAAGGTTTTTATTTTTTTTTTTAATCTAAGTTTGATAGATTTTTTTTCATTTTATATGAACAATACAAAGAGGCGCGGTCTAACATCGCAAAAATCACTTCTCAATGGCATAACAGAAAAACACGTAGGAGATCGATATTGAACTAATGAAAAAAACAATAAAACAAAATGGGCCAAAAGTTCATATATATATATATATATATATATATATATATATATATATATATATATATATATATATGTATATATATATATATGTTTAAATGCTCTGGATATTACTAAAAATGTAATGGTCAAAACTGATTTAAAAAAAAAATGCTCATCCAATCAAAAAGTTGTGGTCCATGATAACCAGTTACAAAATACATTTTTGATTTTGTGCTTCAGTTTACAAAATGAATCTTGTTCAATCTTTAAAGGTAAGGGCTCGTTCACATCTGCGCCGGTCTCCATTCTGCAGGTTTCCGTTTCCTGCACAAAACTGAGGCAGGAGACGGAAACCTGCAGGACAGCAGAAAAGCTGTCCGGCCGTGAGCAGCGGTGAGCGTTTTATGCTAATTTATTAACTAATTTATATACCGGTAAAAAACGGTATTTCTAAGGAACGGCGCGGCAGACATCACATCTAAAGGTAAGAGACGAATAGCCTTTCTAAAGGCTATTCCGACGTCTTATCCACAAAAAAAAGAGGTTTTAATGGTAGAATCCCTTTAACCATTTCTTGTATTAGTTTCTGGCTAAACTGAGAAACAAGCAATAATATCACCAGTACAACTTCCACAGGAATGGTCCCACATCTTTGTCTAGATAAATAAGTGATAAAAGCTTCCATCTCATTATAGCGGGCACGCAGAGGACAAGGGTCCCACAATATAGACAAAGGCTAGCTCACTTTCTGCTGCAGTCTGATATCACCATACGTCTAACCATCCTCTTCCGTTTTCATAACTCAAGTATATTGACTGCAGTAGAGCATGTGTGATCATGAAAAAGCAAGTTGACAAAGCCATAAGAACCATCAGAATAATGAGAAAATAAATGAGGAAGTAATGCTTATTATTTTAAGACACTTCATAAAAAAAAAAAAAAAAAACTTGAGGAAATCCTTTAATTCAAAGAACAATTTTAAACATCTTTAGAGAACCATCAAAGTGTTCATATAGAAATAATGCAAAACGCCCATAATAACTCCAATATTACTTTTCAGTATACAGTAGATGGACACAAACAATACACTTTTTGGCATTCTGACCTTGCGTCCCTGGCCATAAAAGAAACCTATCACCTTGAAATCTGTACACCGTATGTTATAGAGCAGAAAGAGATGAGATGATTGATGTTAGGTTTTGTGTCATAGGATTCAATATAACTTGCCAACTGGTCCTATCAGTACCTGACAGCTATCATAGTATGTACAGTCATAGAGGGGTGCTGTCAGTCACTGACTTCTCGACATATAAAAAGCAGAGACTTCAATGGACAAATGACAGGTGACACTGGATCTCTCGCTAGAACCTATACTTTATTCTGCTCATCTTTTCCTGCTCTATGACCGGCAGCCTGCGGTTGGAACAGCATTCTCCATTAGACCGGATCCCTTTAGTTTGGTGAGGAATTCACCGTTCCCTCTTCCCCAGTTTGCTACATACCAGACTCCAAACCTCTAAGAAAACCGAGAAGAAATAGCCCAAACCATTTTATAATACACAGCAACAAAAAGAGCCATTCACTCAAAAATAGTGTATGAGGAAAGGGAAGTGCCACATCATGAGCACACGGTCTCTATATCAACCCCTTTTATTGCTTCGTAGATGAGCCCACTGTATCGATTCTGTTAAGAACATTTTGTTTTTATTAGGTTAATTTTCTGTGATAACTTTTATACAGCGGATATTGATCTTCCTAAAATTCAGTTTGTTGAAAAACTAAAGAATACGACTTAATAAATCAAGGGTAAAGAAATAAAATTTGCTGAAATGTGAGCAATAACTTTATCCTGCTGTCATAATCAATACATTTCTAGTATAGCCTTCAAGAAATCCAGCGGAGGCAATGTTGGCTCATAGTGACAGCAAAGAAATACATCATTCTGAGTCACAGATCTGTCACATGTTAACTCCCTAGAGCTTCTGCCTTTCTTGCTACGCTGTCACTCCAAATGATTATTCTTCAAATGAAAATATCTGAGACTCCTCCATAGATACAGCTTATTTCTTCTCATCCAGGTGACTATACATTCATCGTGTGCTTAAAGGTCATTACACGAAACATTGTACATTGCCTGTTACTTTGAGTTCTATAGATGGCCTAGAACCAGATCACATCTAAATATCTGAAAACCGCTAGGACAGCTATTTTCAGAACAGAACTGTCATGCAAATCACATAGACCTTGTGGTAACACAAAATTACTCAGTGTAAGGCAGGCTGCTATTTGTATGAATGAATATGATATATATAGGATATGCCACTCCAAGCCCCAGTCTAATGTATGGAACTGCACCAATAAATTCAGTTGCAATTTTGTACACAGCATCTGGTTTGCAAAGAAAATGTAATTCTTTTGGTTGGTGGCGTCCCTACAATCAAATAGTGGCAAATTATGGTGCAGCGTATATATATCATATTTGATTGTGTATATAAAATATGTCATCAATGTGTTTCATCTATTACATTAAATGTTCAGTTATACATTAGGAAATATCATATACAGTAATAGTCCATTATATGTGTATGCAAGAATTCCCATGTCTAAAATAAGATAGCAGGTAATAAAGCAAGTGCTAGGATGGTAATGTATCCTGCCATTGCTTGCATGTACGTAGTGTATACACAGGGTTTAGAGTACTAACTTAACATATAATCACAAGGGGTACTCAATCTTAGGCACAAAAAATAATAAAACCTAACTTTTATTAAATATGGTTAAAATAAATTCTTTATATACACCCAGTGATCATTCCCAAAATAAATAAGGTAAATAAAAACAAATATCTGATGCTGATCTATTTGGTACAATCACCATAAGTTGCTGGGTGATACCATCCGTTCCTTTTTATATAACTCCCTTCTAATATGATATTTGTTAAAGGAGATTGAGTGAACGGCGTCACAGTAGATGCATTCCCAGCAAGACTATATTCTAGCAATTAGGCAGTACTTAGATTGTTTATAGGCAGGTATACCTAAGTATGTAGTTGTATATAGTGAGAGGTGGAAACTAAGGTTAGATGATGAGTCAGGACAACCTATAGCTAATCTTATGGCTCTCCAAAGTGACCACACTAGATACTCAGCTATATTGCCATTGCTATACTACGGTGCCCTGCTTATTAGTATAACGGTTAGCTAGCATAATGGTTAGCTTCCTCTACGCGTTTCGCCGCTATGGCTCATCAGGAGGATAAGTATTGCTAGAAAGGCGATGTATTGCGGTAAAAACCGCACTTCCTGGGGCCTCGGTGGTAGACCCCAGTACTCGTGTAGGTATGACATGTAGTCATACCTACACGATATGTAGTCATACCTACACGAGTACTGGGGTCTACCACCGATTACATTTCCTTCCTGAACCTTATTTATACCTTTATCATATTTAAAGGTTTCGACCAAGTCTCCCCTAGCCCTTTCTCCCACCGTATACAGATTAAGTTCTTTAAGTCTCTCCTGATATCGGCATATCTTACAAGTGTCTTCGATGAGCAAGAGTAGTAAAATGTTTTAAAAAAAAACCTAAATTTGGTATCAATGTACTTGCAACATTTTACTGAAAAGAAAGTTAACATAACATAATATTTAAACTGTACAGTGAATGCTAAAAAATTAAATCCTAAAAAAGGCAATTATGGGGGAATTGGGATTTTTTTCCCATTCCCCCATTCAATAGGATACATTTTATGTACCCCAAGAGGCCTCCAGGACCAATCTATTGTAGACCTTAAAGGGATTCTGTCACCAGTCACTGCCTTTGTGGCCAGAATATCAATCTCTTTGCCGATATGTAAATGACTCATTTACATTTAATTTGCATATTGACAAAAAATGGTGACATTCAGCAATGGAGGCATCGACTCACAAGGAGGGAAAATTCCTGATTCAGGTGACCCTAACCTATCTGTCTATGTGGATGGGCTGTGTTGGGTTCTGGTGACAGCAATTTTTATCATAAATATAGTCATTTATTAATTTTTATAGTTTTTATTGTAGTAAAGAAAAACAGTAAAATCACCATTAAAAATGTTTATTATGCATAAAAGAATAATATGCCACTTAAATTCTATGGTACCAGATATACAGGGTTTTTTTATACTGAACTTTTCTTTTAATAATCTTTTTTGTGAAAAATCAGTTTATTTACTTTTTATTTAGGGGAATAACTAATTTAACATAATGCAACCTAATGCAACATGGTTTTTAGACCTACATATCTAATGTGGTATGTAAGTGGAGACAAGGGTAGGGAAAACGTATATACTATACTATATTGTATATACACTTTATGAATATAATGTACTTTTTATAACATTAACTTGTTTTCCTTTTTTTCTTGACACTGCCTAAGGATATTAATCAAGTTCCTCTCTAAGGTTGATAAGATATTGAAGTAGGCTGAGACACACTGAGCAGCACCGCAAGATTGTTTTAAGGAAACCTTTATAGTGATCACCATGGTTATTAACTATTGTTGTTTAGGGTTTAAATAGGTTACATAGTAACATAGTAGATAAGGTTGGATATAGAGGAGGGTAAAAAGAAAACAAAAAAACAAAAAAAAAATATATCAGATAAAAAAAAAATCCTTCCCAACTCCATATATGGCGATTGGACTGAATCCCTGGATCAACATTTTATCTCAAAAATTTCTTACTACGATAATCTATGATCTTATTTTCGGGAAAGGCATCCAGGTCCCTCATGAACTTCTATAAATTATCAGTCCTCACCACATCTGTGGCAGTGAGTTCTATAGTCTCACTACTCTCCATACCTCTAGAGGTAGAAATCGCCACCTTGTCCCATTTACAGAGATTATTGATAATATATCTGTCTTGTCCGTTCATATATTTCTACATTGTTATTAGGTCAGCCATATTTTTTCTAAACTGAACAACCACAAATTTGATAATCTGCTTTTAAACTCTAATCCACCCATCCCCCTTAAAGGGGCTCTATCAGCAAAACCTAAAAAAGAATGATCTACTTAAGCATCGTGCACGCTGGGCGGGCATTCAGGGTGCGCCGTCTTCTTCCACGCCTCCTCTTCCTCCGATGTCCTTGGGTCCCGTCCTCCTCCAGCGCTCGCTAACTGACATTGATTAAATAAAATGGCCTGGGCGCATGCGCAGTAGCCATAGTAGAAGCCGCATGCTACTGCGCATGCACCCAGGACATTTTTTTTTAATCACTGTCAGTTTGCGAGCGCCAGAGGAGGATGGGACCCGAGGACATCGGAGGAAGAGGAGGCCCTGAATGCCCGCCCAGCGTGCACGATGCGTAAGTAGATCACATTCTTTTTTTTAGGGTATTATTTTAAAACGGGGGGGGGGTAGTTTAATATAACATTTATGGTGCCTGAATAGCCTTTTTAAAGGCTATTCACGCATATGTGGGGCTCTATCAGCATGATTTTGCTGATAGAGCCCCTCTAACTACCTTGGTCACCCTTCTCTGCTCTCACCCCAGTTCAGCTATATCCTTCCTATATACTGGTGCCAAGAATTATACATAGTATTGTACTTGTGAGTGGTCCAGTTATTTGTATAAAGGCAAATAATATTTTGTGAGCTTTCCTTTGTTAATGCAGCCCATGATTGTATTTGCCCTGGCAGCATCTGCCTGGCACTGGTTACTAAAATTAAGTCTTACCCAGTATATTATTATGCAACACATACTAGTAACACTTGTTTCCATGGCCCAGGAGCATAACTTTATATTCATCCAACTCATCTGCCATTTCCCTGCCAAAGGCTCCAGCTTCCCAAAAATCTCTCTGTAGTATTACAATATCTTCCTCTGTGTTGACTACTTTGCACAGCTTAGTATCATCTGCAAAGATTTAGATTCTACTCTGTAAACCCTATACCATGTCATTAATAAAAATGTTAAAAACAAGGGAATCCTGTACTGAGTCTTGTGGCACTCCACTGGTGACTGTGACCCAAACTGACTACTAATAACCTTCTGTGTCCTATATTTAACACTGTTACAAAGATTTCCCTTTATCCAAATTTACTCATTTTATGTACAAACCTTTTTTTAAAACTTTTTTTTTTGTCCATTTTTTTTGGTTTATGACCAATCCTTAAGACAGGCCATAAATATCTGATTATGGGGAGCTGACATCCTGAACAGTTCAGATCAGTTATATGGAAATCTGTCCATTCTGTGTACTATACAGTACAGGAAGCTGGAAGCAGTTGGCTCCATGTTCTGTCACTTCACACTATGCTCAGAGTACACAACCAGATCTGTCCTCCTTAAGAACTACATATATCCAGTGCTACTGCTCGGCTGGCCCCATGTATGAATGAAACAATTGGAGGGAATGTATCAATCTCAGTTGATATAGAGGCCTTTTCTTGCTCCAAGTGTTCTACAGCCCCGTTCTGCACTCCACTCGCCACATTGTGTGAATGTGGGCAGAACAGAGCGCGAAGCTGGCTGGGACCTTAATGACAAGGTTTTGTCATTAGTTTGATACCCTTTAAGTTTTAATTGTTCATATTTTGGATTTTTGTGTTGAGTTGTTTGGTGAACCATCCAGCCGATACCAAATTTTAGATTAGTGCCTCAAAACAATTAATGGAAGCATCAATTTTTTGCAAACTCTCAAAAAATACCCAATTCATACAGAATATCCAAATATTTATGGACAGTTCCCAATCCTGACAGCACAGTAATTGATTTTAATGGGTGTCTTGTGATGCCATAAAACAAAAAAACTCCACCTTGATGTTCCTCTAACATTAACAGTAATACCCAGATCAGTGTGGAACCTACAATCTGACAGACTTGTTCTAACCAGAGAGCTCCAATACTTTACAGATGCAAAGATGAAGCAGAATACGTGAGATCAATCAGTTTACCTACTGAATGCTATGTTCTTTTTAACTCTTTAGATTGACTGAAAACACAAACACAATCCCCCACACACCGCTGTTACTGTATTTCTCATAAATTAGTATTGTATATGTCTTGCAAGTCTTAGACACTTCACTGTAAATTGCAGTAAGTACTTAATCATTTACTGCCAGGCTGTTATTTTGACATAACGTTGATATTTGATTATAGCGATAAACTAATAGAAATACTGCGCAGCTTGTTCTATTTCTGAACTAGGCTATAAGGTAAAGTGAGCAATAAGCTGGCATGGTCGGTTTCAATAGACATTTCATTCCAGCTATAGTATGCTTAAGAAAACAACTGTATTGTCGAAAAACATTGTATTTCCTAAAAGTATTTATTCGTTTTTCTTATACATTTGTTATTTCTACTTGTTCCTTGACCTGATGCTGGACTCTCTTTTTCCTTTTGATGTTTCAGGTGCTGCCTGGTACCTCTGAGCATCAGCTGCTCAGTCAGACTTGCTGGATTAGGATTTCTCTTATCTCTATGTGAATAGCATATAATATCACATTAGATTTTACTACGTAGAGCAAGTGTCAGAAACGTTTGGCAATCCAGCTGTTATAAAACTACAACTCTAGAGATGAGCGAACACTAAAATGTTCGAGGTTCGAAATTCGATTCGAACAGCCGCTCAATGTTCGTGTGTTCGAACGGGTTTCGAACCCCATTATAGTCTATGGGGAACAGATACTCGTTAAGGGGGAAACCCAAATCCGTGTCTGGAGGGTCACCAAGTCCACTATGACACCCCAGGAAATGATGCCAACACCTCTGGAATGACACTGGGACAGCAGGGGAAGCATGTCTGGGGGCATCTAACACACCAAAGACCCTCTATTACCCCAACATCACAGCCTAACAACTACACACTTTACACACTCAATACCACCTCTCTGACAGTAGGAAAACACCTTGAAACATGTGTATTTGGCACTTGCAGTGAGGAGAGCTTGTCACCAGCAGTGAATTTGGCCCTTGTAGTAAGTTGAGGTTGGCACCAACATTTGTTTTGAAAATCAGGGTGGATTGAGCCTCTAACCAGCAGAGTTTGGGCAAATTCATGGTGGAGGGAGCCTCTAAACACCCCAGTTTGGGCAAATTCATGGTGGAGGGAGCCTCTAAAAACCCCAGTTTGGACCAATTCATGGTGGAGGGAGCCTCTAACCAGCCCAGTTTGGACCAATTAATGGTGGAGGGAGCCTCTAACCAGCCCAGTTTGGACCAATTCATGGTGGAGGGAGCCTCTAAACAGCCAAGTTTTGGGAAATTCATGGTGGAGGGAGCCTCTAACCAGCCCAGTTTGGACCAATTCATGGTGGAGGGAGCCTCTAAACAGCCAAGTTTTGGGAAATTCATGGTGGAGGGAGCCTCTAACCAGCCCAGTTTGGACCAATTCATGGTGGAGGGAGCCTCTAAAAAACCCAGTTTGGACCAATTCATGGTGGAGGGAGCCTCTAAACAGCCCAGTTTGGGCAAATTCATGGTGGAGGGAGCCTCTAACCAGCCCAGTTTGGACCAATTAATGGTGGAGGGAGCCTCTAAACAGCCCAGTTTGGGCAAATTCATGGTGGAGGGAGCCTCTAACCAGCCCAGTTTGGACCAATTCATGGTGGAGGGAGCCTCTAACCAGCCCAGTTTGGACCAATTCACGGTGGAGGGAGCCTCTAAAAAACCCAGTTTGGACCAATTCATGGTGGAGGGAGCCTCTAAACAGCCCAGTTTGGGCAAATTCATGGTGGAGGGAGCCTCTAACCAGCCCAGTTTGGACCAATTAATGGTGGAGGGAGCCTCTAACCAGCCCAGTTTGGACCAATTCATGGTGGAGGGAGCCTCTAAACAGCCAAGTTTGGACCAATTCATGGTGGAGGGAGCCTCTAAAAAACCCAGTTTGGACCAATTCATGGTGGAGGGAGCCTCTAACCAGCCCAGTTTGGACCAATTAATGGTGGAGGGAGCCTCTAACCAGCCCAGTTTGGACCAATTAATGGTGGAGGGAGCCTCTAACCAGCCCAGTTTGGACCAATTCATGGTGGAGGGAGCCTCTAAACAGCCCAGTTTGGGCAAATTCATGGTGGAGGGAGCCTCTAAACAGCCCAGTTTGGGCAAATTCATGGTGGAGGGAGCCTCTAACCAGCCCAGTTTGGACCAATTCATGGTGGAGGGAGCCTCTAACCAGCCCAGTTTGGACCAATTAATGGTGGAGGGAGCCTCTAAAAAACCCAGTTTGGACCAATTCATGGTGGAGGGAGCCTCTAAACAGCCCAGTTTGGGCAAATTCATGGTGGAGGGAGCCTCTAACCAGCAGAGTTGGTGGAAATCAGGGTGGAGGGAGCCTCTAACCAGCAGAGTTGGGGGAAATCAGGGTGGAGGGAGCCTAGTATTAGCAGAATTGTGCAACGCTTATGGTGGATGAGTATGAGGATGCGGAGGAATTGGAGAGGTTGAGTACAGACATGGAGTTTCATGTTGGGGTGCTTTACACAGGTGGGCACAAAAATGACGGCTCTACCCAGTGGTGGTTCATTTTTATCAAAGTGAGCCGGTCGGCACTCTCAGCTGACAGACGGGTGCGCTTGTCAGTGATGATGCCACCGGCTGCACTGAACACCCTCTCAGATAGGACGCTGGCGGCAGGACAGGACAGCACCTCCAAGGCATATAGGGCAAGTTCAAGCCACAGGTCCAACTTCGACACCCAATACGTGTAGGGCGCAGAGGGGTCGGAGAGGACAGGGCTGTGGTCGGAAAGGTATTCCCGCAACATGCGCCTATACTTCTCACGCCTGGTGACACTAGGACCCTCCGTGGCGGCACTTTGGCGAGGGGGTGCCATCAAGGTGTCCCAGACCTTAGACAGTGTGCCCCTCGTTTGTGTGGACCGGTGAGAACTTGGTTGCCTACTGGAGGAACTGCCCTCCCTGCCGCCAACGTCACATGCTGGAAACATCTCCATCATATTCTGCACCAATTGCCTGTGGCAAGCATTGATGCGATTGGCCCTCCCCTCTACCGGAATAAAAGACGAGATGTTGTTTTTATACCGGGGGTCAAGGATAGCAAAGATCCAGTACTGGTTGTCCTCCATGATTTTGACAATACGCTTGTCGGTTGTAAAGCACCCCAACATGAACTCAGCCATGTCTGCCACAGTGTTAGTTGGCATGACTCCTCTGGCCCCACCGGAAAGTTCAATCTCCATTTCCTCCTCATCCTCCATGTCTACCCATCCGCGCTGCAACAATGGGACGATTCGAAGTTGCCCGGAAGCCTCCTGTATCACCATCACATCATCGGACAACTCTTCTTCCTCCTCCTCCTCCTCCTCCTCCTCCATTAAACGCAGTGAAGCGGACAGATGTGTGGACCTACTCTCCAGCTGTGACGGATCGGATGCTATCCCTAACTCCTCTGTGTGATCTGAGTTATCCCTGATGTCAATCAGGGATTCTCTCAGAACACACAAGAGCGGGATTGTAAGGCTCACCATCGCATCCTCAGAGCTCACCCTCCTTGTGGACTCCTCAAAGACCCGTAGGATGTCACAAAGGTCTCTCATCCTTGGCCACTCATGGATGTGAAACTGAGGCAGCTGACTTTGTGGCACCCTAGGGTTTTGTAGCTGGTATTCCATCAAAGGTCTCTGCTGCTCAACCACTCTATTCAACATCTGAAACGTTGAGTTCCAGCGTGTGGGGACGTCACACAAAAGCCGGTGTTGTGGCACATGCAGGCGTTGCTGGAGAGATTTTAAGCTAGCAGCGGCTACTGTCGACTTGCGAAAGTGGGCGCACATGCGCCGCACTTTCACCAGTAGCTCTGGAACATTGGGGTAGCTCTTTAGGAAACGTTGCACCACTAGGTTGAAGACGTGGGCCAGGCATGGAACATGTTGGAGTCCGGCAAGCTCCAGAGCTGCTACCAGGTTCCGGCCGTTATCACAAACGACCATGCCTGGGCCCAGGTGCAGCGGCTCAAACCATATTGCCGTCTCATCGAGGAGGGCATCCCTCACCTCGGAGGCAGTGTGCTGTCTGTCCCCCAAGCTGATCAGCTTCAGCACAGCCTGCTGACGTCTACCAACGCCAGTGCTGCAACGTTTCCAACTCGTAGCTGGGGTCAATCTAACAGCGGAGGAGGAGGCGGTGGCGGAGGAGGAGGCGGTGGCGGAGGAGGAGGCGGTAGAGGAGGAGGAGGAGGGGGGTGTTCTTCTCGTGTCCCTGCCAGGAATGTTAGGCGGGGAGACGAGGTACACCGGGCCAGTTTGGGAAGCAGTCCCAGCCTCAACTACATTCACCCAGTGTGCCGTCAGTGAAATGTAGCGTCCCTGTCCGCATGCACTTGTCCACGCGTCGGTGGTCAAGTGGACCTTTGTGCAAAGCGTGGAACTAAGGGCCCGCCTGATGTTGAGTGACACGTGCTGGTGCAAGGCGGGGACGGCACACCGGGAGAAGTAGTGACGGCTAGGGACGGCATAGCGAGGTGCCGCAGTTGCCATCAGGTCCAGGAAGGCGGGAGTTTCAACAAGCCGGAACGCCAACATCTCCTGGGCCAGCAGTTTAGCGATGTTGGCGTTCAAGGCTTGCGCGTGTGGGTGGTTAGCAGTGTATTTCTGCCGCCGCTCCAATGTCTGAGAGATGGTGGGTTGTTGTAAAGAAACGCCTGATGGTGCCTTTGATGGTGCAGGAGAAGGAGATAAGACAGGACCAGGGGAGGATGAGGTAGAAGTCAACAAAGTGGCGGAGGCAGATGAAGTGGTGTCCTGGCTCGTCCTCTGGAGTGCATCGCCAGCACAGTCAGCAGTGGCAGTGGCAGAGGCAGTGGCAGAGGCAGTGGCAGTGGCGTGAACGGCAGGCGGCCTTTGTCCTGCCGTTGCTGCCTGCCACTGATTCCAGTGCTTGGATTCCAAATGACGGCGCATTGAAGTGGTGGACAGGTTGCTCTTCTCAGAGCCCCTAATCAATTTCGAGAGGCAAATTGTGCAGACAACACTATATCTGTCCTCGGCGCATTCCTTGAAAAAACTCCACACCTTCGAGAAACGTGCCCTCGAGGTGGGAGTTTTTCGGGGCTGGGTACGAACTGGAACATCTTGGGAGATTCCGGGTGTGGCCTGGCTTCGCCTAAGCTGCTGACCTCTGCCTCTGCCTCTAGCTACCCTTTTTGGTGCTGCACCTGCCTCAACATCCACACTACTTTCCCCGCTTGACATCCCCCCTGTCCAGGTCGGGTCAGTGTCCTCATCATCCACCACTTCCTCTTCCAACTCCTGTCTCATCTCCTCCTCCCGCACAATGCGCCGGTCAACTGGATGCCCTGACGGCAACTGCGTCACATCATCGTCGATGAGGGTGGGTTGCTGGTCATCCACCACCAAATCGAACGGAGATGGAGGAGACTCTAGTGTTTGAGCATCTGGACACAGATGCTCCTCTGTTAGGTTCGTGGAATCGTGACGTGGAGAGGCAGGTTGAGGGACAATGAAAGGAGCGGAGAACAGCTCTGGGGAGCAGGGACAGTTTGGGTTATTGTTCTGTAAAGCTTCGGAATTTTGGGAGGAAGGAAGACAAGACTGTTGGGTAATAGGAGGAGAGGAGGCAGAGTCTGACTGGCTGCTGGACAATGTGCTGTAAGCGTTCTCTGACAGCCATTGCAAGACCTGTTCCTGGTTCTCGGGCCTACTAAGGTTTGTACCCTGCAGTTTAGTTAATGTGGCAAGCAACCCTGGCACTGTGGAGTGGCGCAATGCTTGCTGCCCCACAGGAGTAGGCACGGGACGCCCTGTGGCTTCACTGCTACCTTGCTCCCCAGAACCATTCCCCCGACCTCGCCCACGGCCTCGTCCCTTTCCGGGAGCCTTGCGCATTTTGAATTCCTAGTTAGAAATTGGCACTGTATACCAGTAGTAAAAATTGTGGGTGCACGTAACCCCAATATATTCTTTGAATTACCAGTCAGACACTGGCACTATATGGCAGTAGCAAGAAATGAGGGTATTTGTATTCCCAATATACTCTTTGAATTCCCAGTCAGACAATGGCACTGTATACCAGTAGTAAAAATTGTGGGTGCACGTAACCCCAATATATTCTTTGAATTCCCAGTCAGAAACTGGCACTATATGGAAGTAGCAAGAAATGAGGGTATTTGTATTCCCAATATATTCTTTGAATTCCCAGTCAGACACTGGCACTATATGGCAGTAGCAAGAAATGAGGGTATTTGTATTCCCAATATACTCTTTGAATTCCCAGTCAGACAATGGCACTGTATACCAGTAGTAAAAATTGTGGGTGCACGTAACCCCAATATATTCTTTGAATTCCCAGTCAGACAATGGCACTATATGGCAGTAGCAAGAAATGAGGGTATTTATAACCCCAATATATTCTTTGAATTCCCAGTCAGACAATGGCACTGTATACCAGTAGTAAAAATTGTGGGTGCACGTAACCCCAATATATTCTTTGAATTACCAGTCAGACACTGGCACTATATGGCAGTAGCAAGAAATGAGGGTATTTGTATTCCCAATATACTCTTTGAATTCCCAGTCAGACAATGGCACTGTATACCAGTAGTAAAAATTGTGGGTGCACGTAACCCCAATATATTCTTTGAATTCCCAGTCAGAAACTGGCACTATATGGCAGTAGCAAGAAATGAGGGTATTTGTATTCCCAATATACTCTTTGAATTCCCAGTCAGACAATGGCACTGTATACCAGTAGTAAAAATTGAGGGTGCACGTAACCCCAATATATTCTTTGAATTACCAGTCAGACACTGGCACTATATGGCAGTAGCAAGAAATGAGGGTATTTGTATTCCCAATATACTCTTTGAATTCCCAGTCAGACAATGGCACTGTATACCAGTAGTAAAAATTGTGGGTGCACGTAACCCCAATATATTCTTTGAATTCCCAGTCAGAAACTGGCACTATATGGCAGTAGCAAGAAATGAGGGTATTTGTATTCCCAATATACTCTTTGAATTCCCAGTCAGACAATGGCACTGTATACCAGTAGTAAAAATTGTGGGTGCACGTAACCCCAATATATTCTTTGAATTCCCAGTCAGACAATGGCACTATATGGCAGTAGCAAGAAATGAGGGTATTTATAACCCCAATATATTCTTTGAATTCCCAGTCAGACAATGGCACTGTATACCAGTAGTAAAAATTGTGGGTGCACGTAACCCCAATATATTCTTTGAATTCCCAGTCAGACAATGGCACTATATGGCAGTAGCAAGAAATGAGGGTATTTATAACCCCAATATATTCTTTGAATTCCCAGTCAGACAATGGCACTGTATACCAGTAGTAAAAATTGTGGGTGCACGTAACCCCAATATATTCTTTGAATTACCAGTCAGACACTGGCACTATATGGCAGTAGCAAGAAATGAGGGTATTTGTATTCCCAATATACTCTTTGAATTCCCAGTCAGACAATGGCACTGTATACCAGTAGTAAAAATTGTGGGTGCACGTAACCCCAATATATTCTTTGAATTCCCAGTCAGAAACTGGCACTATATGGCAGTAGCAAGAAATGAGGGTATTTGTATTCCCAATATACTCTTTGAATTCCCAGTCAGACAATGGCACTGTATACCAGTAGTAAAAATTGTGGGTGCACGTAACCCCAATATATTCTTTGAATTCCCAGTCAGACAATGGCACTATATGGCAGTAGCAAGAAATGAGGGTATTTATAACCCCAATATATTCTTTGAATTCCCAGTCAGACAATGGCACTGTATACCAGTAGTAAAAATTGTGGGTGCACGTAACCCCAATATATTCTTTGAATTCCCAGTCAGACAATGGCACTGTATACCAGTAGTAAAAATTGTGGGTGCACGTAACCCCAATATATTCTTTGAATTACCAGTCAGACACTGGCACTATATGGCAGTAGCAAGAAATGAGGGTATTTGTATTCCCAATATACTCTTTGAATTCCCAGTCAGACAATGGCACTGTATACCAGTAGTAAAAATTGTGGGTGCACGTAACCCCAATATATTCTTTGAATTCCCAGTCAGACAATGGCACTATATGGCAGTAGCAAGAAATGAGGGTATTTATAACCCCAATATATTCTTTGAATTCCCAGTCAGACAATGGCACTGTATACCAGTAGTAAAAATTGTGGGTGCACGTAACCCCAATATATTCTTTGAATTCCCAGTCAGACAATGGCACTATATGGCAGTAGCAAGAAATGAGGGTATTTATAACCCCAATATATTCTTTGAATTCCCAGTCAGACAATGGCACTGTATACCAGTAGTAAAAATTGTGGGTGCACGTAACCCCAATATATTCTTTGAATTACCAGTCAGACACTGGCACTATATGGCAGTAGCAAGAAATGAGGGTATTTGTATTCCCAATATACTCTTTGAATTCCCAGTCAGACAATGGCACTGTATACCAGTAGTAAAAATTGTGGGTGCACGTAACCCCAATATATTCTTTGAATTCCCAG
The DNA here is from genome assembly GCF_031893055.1 of Leptodactylus fuscus. Taxonomy (NCBI): domain Eukaryota; kingdom Metazoa; phylum Chordata; class Amphibia; order Anura; family Leptodactylidae; genus Leptodactylus; species Leptodactylus fuscus. The sequence continues at coordinate 293,413,016 of NC_134265.1, forward strand.
TCAGAAACTGGCACTATATGGCAGTAGCAAGAAATGAGGGTATTTGTATTCCCAATATACTCTTTGAATTCCCAGTCAGACAATGGCACTGTATACCAGTAGTAAAAATTGTGGGTGCACGTAACCCCAATATATTCTTTGAATTCCCAGTCAGACAATGGCACTATATGGCAGTAGCAAGAAATGAGGGTATTTATAACCCCAATATATTCTTTGAATTCCCAGTCAGACAATGGCACTGTATACCAGTAGTAAAAATTGTGGGTGCACGTAACCCCAATATATTCTTTGAATTCCCAGTCAGACAATGGCACTGTATACCAGTAGTAAAAATTGTGGGTGCACGTAACCCCAATATATTCTTTGAATTACCAGTCAGACACTGGCACTATATGGCAGTAGCAAGAAATGAGGGTATTTGTATTCCCAATATACTCTTTGAATTCCCAGTCAGACAATGGCACTGTATACCAGTAGTAAAAATTGTGGGTGCACGTAACCCCAATATATTCTTTGAATTCCCAGTCAGACAATGGCACTATATGGCAGTAGCAAGAAATGAGGGTATTTATAACCCCAATATATTCTTTGAATTCCCAGTCAGACAATGGCACTGTATACCAGTAGTAAAAATTGTGGGTGCACGTAACCCCAATATATTCTTTGAATTCCCAGTCAGACAATGGCACTATATGGCAGTAGCAAGAAATGAGGGTATTTATAACCCCAATATATTCTTTGAATTCCCAGTCAGACAATGGCACTGTATACCAGTAGTAAAAATTGTGGGTGCACGTAACCCCAATATATTCTTTGAATTACCAGTCAGACACTGGCACTATATGGCAGTAGCAAGAAATGAGGGTATTTGTATTCCCAATATACTCTTTGAATTCCCAGTCAGACAATGGCACTGTATACCAGTAGTAAAAATTGTGGGTGCACGTAACCCCAATATATTCTTTGAATTCCCAGTCAGAAACTGGCACTATATGGCAGTAGCAAGAAATGAGGGTATTTGTATTCCCAATATACTCTTTGAATTCCCAGTCAGACAATGGCACTGTATACCAGTAGTAAAAATTGTGGGTGCACGTAACCCCAATATATTCTTTGAATTCCCAGTCAGACAATGGCACTATATGGCAGTAGCAAGAAATGAGGGTATTTATAACCCCAATATATTCTTTGAATTCCCAGTCAGACAATGGCACTGTATACCAGTAGTAAAAATTGTGGGTGCACGTAACCCCAATATATTCTTTGAATTCCCAGTCAGACAATGGCACTGTATACCAGTAGTAAAAATTGTGGGTGCACGTAACCCCAATATATTCTTTGAATTCCCAGTCAGAAACTGGCACTATATGGCAGTAGCAAGAAATGAGGGTATTTGTATTCCCAATATACTCCTTGAATTCCCAGTCAGACAATGGCACTGTATACCAGTAGTAAAAATTGTGGGTGCACGTAACCCCAATATATTCTTTGAATTACCAGTCAGACACTGGCACTATATGGCAGTAGCAAGAAATGAGGGTATTTGTATTCCCAATATACTCTTTGAATTCCCAGTCAGACAATGGCACTGTATACCAGTAGTAAAAATTGTGGGTGCACGTAACCCCAATATATTCTTTGAATTCCCAGTCAGACAATGGCACTATATGGCAGTAGCAAGAAATGAGGGTATTTATAACCCCAATATATTCTTTGAATTCCCAGTCAGACAATGGCACTGTATACCAGTAGTAAAAATTGTGGGTGCACGTAACCCCAATATATTCTTTGAATTCCCAGTCAGACAATGGCACTATATGGCAGTAGCAAGAAATGAGGGTAATTATAACCCCAATATATTCTTTGAATTCCCAGTCAGACAATGGCACTGTATACCAGTAGTAAAAATTGTGGGTGCACGTAACCCCAATATATTCTTTGAATTACCAGTCAGACACTGGCACTATATGGCAGTAGCAAGAAATGAGGGTATTTGTATTCCCAATATACTCTTTGAATTCCCAGTCAGACAATGGCACTGTATACCAGTAGTAAAAATTGTGGGTGCACGTAACCCCAATATATTCTTTGAATTCCCAGTCAGAAACTGGCACTATATGGCAGTAGCAAGAAATGAGGGTATTTGTATTCCCAATATACTCTTTGAATTCCCAGTCAGACAATGGCACTGTATACCAGTAGTAAAAATTGTGGGTGCACGTAACCCCAATATATTCTTTGAATTCCCAGTCAGACAATGGCACTATATGGCAGTAGCAAGAAATGAGGGTATTTATAACCCCAATATATTCTTTGAATTCCCAGTCAGACAATGGCACTGTATACCAGTAGTAAAAATTGTGGGTGCACGTAACCCCAATATATTCTTTGAATTCCCAGTCAGACAATGGCACTATATGGCAGTAGCAAGAAATGAGGGTATTTATAACCCCAATATATTCTTTGAATTCCCAGTCAGACAATGGCACTGTATACCAGTAGTAAAAATTGTGGGTGCACGTAACCCCAATATATTCTTTGAATTACCAGTCAGACACTGGCACTATATGGCAGTAGCAAGAAATGAGGGTATTTGTATTCCCAATATACTCTTTGAATTCCCAGTCAGACAATGGCACTGTATACCAGTAGTAAAAATTGTGGGTGCACTTAACCCCAATATATTCTTTGAATTCCCAGTCAGACAATGGCACTATATGGCAGTAGCAAGAAATGAGGGTATTTATAACCCCAATATATTCTTTGAATTCCCAGTCAGACAATGGCACTGTATACCAGTAGTAAAAATTGTGGGTGTATATAGCCCCAATTCTATTGCTAGGGGACTTGCAGGGTATTTCTGGGGTGAAGGTGGGGGGGCACACCGTTGGAACGGGTATCGGGGTATATATCGGGTATACGGGAATACACTGTCAGTGTATTCCATTCAGGATCCTGGGAAAGCTGGGTTGCGGCGATTGAGCCCGTCAGTGCCACGTTACACTGACAAGCTTCTCCCTGGAATTTAGCTCTTATAAGAGCTGTTGGTTGTCTTCTCCTTCCTATCCTAGCCTGTTCCTGCCTACCCAGAATCTAAGCCCTAGCTAGCTGGACGGAAACCTCCGTCCTCGGTGAATTGCAAGCTCAGAATGACGCGAAGCTGGGCGTCGCTGTTCTTTTAAATTAGAGGTCACATGTTTTCGGCAGCCAATGGGTTTTGCCTACTTTTTTCAACGTCACCGGTGTCGTAGTTCCTGTCCCACCTACCCTGCGCTGTTATTGGAGCAAAAAAGGCGCCAGGGAAGGTGGGAGGGGAATCGAGTAATGGCGCACTTTACCACGCGGTGTTCGATTCGATTCGAACATGCCGAACAGCCTAATATCCGATCGAACATGAGTTCGATAGAACACTGTTCGCTCATCTCTATACAACTCCCATCTTGCAGACTTACATGGCTGTTCTCAAAAGTTCAATAAAAGTAAATGTAGCATGCTGGGATATGCAGCTTCACAAGGTTCTTGAGCCTGACTAGAGATGAGTGAACTGGTTCAGATGGAATTGCATTCGATGTACCTTTTCCAAAATTTTTATAACCCAAACCAAAACTTCTGAGTTCATTACATATGAATCATCAGTATTGTACTCTGAGTCTCTTCAGAGTGGACGTCCAGGGGAGGTGCAGTAAAATAATTAACACTTAAGGTAAGTTCACACAGCGATTATTGGTCCGGAACCTGAGGCGAGGCCACCTCAGGTTCCGGACCAAAAGCTGGGTAGCCGCAACTGAAAGCCGGTGCACTGCACCGGCATCCAGCCGCGCACTCCGCTCCAGATTAGGCCCAATGAATGGGCCTAGTCCGGAGTGTCTTCAGGCGACTCGGCCTGAAGAATGAGCATCTTGCTCCCGGAAAAAACTCCTGAGAAGCTCCCATTCATTTCAATAGGAGTCGTCTTTTTGGTCAGGATTTTGAGGTGGATACGGCCTCAAAATCCTGACCCAAAATCTCTGTGTGAACTTACCTTTATACTCACCTCTCTTGGGTTCCCTCACAGTGTCAGGCACTCCCTCAGGGTCCTCTTCCACCCTCTGTTGGACTCCTAGCTTATGTTATCTTCCCTAGGGGAATGCTGAGGCCCAATCACAGGTCACCCGAGTGTTTGATGCAGGCCAGAAGAGGACCCTGTGGGAACCCCCAATGCCTCAAGAGAGGTGAGACAGAGTGAATAGAAGTATTTATTATTTTACTGCATCTTCCATGGGAATCCATTTCTGGTTTTTGCTAAACTCGTTCAGTGCAAAACAATACAGGTGGACGAACCCAGAAATATTCTCAGAAATTAATCTGATGAGTTTCACATATCTCTACACCTGACAAGATCCCAGCCCAGTTACACAAAGTTGGTTTTCAACATGTGAAGATGTAAAGTTGAAGATGTACTTCTGCTTCATATGCTTGGGGATTGTGCTATGCTGGGGGGTTTTGGGAGAGAGGTTTTATACTGCAGATCAAACATAATGCACAGTATACTCCCACTCTTGAGGAATGAAGATAATGTAAGGTGGACTTTCTCCTAAATTTTATATCAAGCTTATTTTATATCAAGCACCCCTCCACTTTCTCTGTCTACTCCCATTTTCACAGAATAAAGCCAGCCTTATAGCACAGGTAACTACTAGAGATGAGCGAACAGTGTTCTATCGAACTCATGTTCGATCGGATATTAGGCTGTTCGGCATGTTCGAATCGAATCGAACACCGCGTGGTAAAGTGCGCCATTACTCGATTCCCCTCCCACCTTCCCTGGCGCCTTTTTTGCTCCAATAACAGCGCAGGGTAGGTGGGACAGGAACTACGACACCGGTGACGTTGAAAAAAGTAGGCAAAACCCATTGGCTGCCGAAAACATGTGACCTCTAATTTAAAAGAACAGCGCCGCCCAGCTTCGCGTCATTCTGAGCTTGCAATTCACCGAGGACGGAGGTTTCCGTCCAGTTAGCTAGGGGTTAGATTCTGGGTAGGCAGGGACAGGCTAGGATAGGAAGGAGAAGACAACCAACAGCTCTTATAAGAGCTAAATTCCAGGGAGAAGCTTGTCAGTGTAACGTGGCACTGACGGGCTCAATCGCCGCAACCCAGCTTTCCCAGGATCCTGAATGGAATACACTGTCAGTGTATTCCCGTATACCCGATATATACCCCCGATACCCGTTCCAACGGTGTGCCCCCCCACCTTCACCCCAGAAATACCCTGCAAGTCCCCTAGCAATAGAATTGGGGCTATATACACCCACTATTTTTGCTACTGCCATATAGTGCCATTGTCTCACTGGGAATTCAAAGAATATATTGGGCTTACATATAACTTCAATTCCAGGGAGAAGCTTGTCAGTGTAACGTGGCACTGACGGGCTCAATCGCCGCAACCCAGCTTTCCCAGGATCCTGAATGGAACACACTGACAGTGTATTCCCGTATACCCCATATATACACCCCAAATCCCCGTTCCAACGGTGTGCCCCCCCACCTTCACCTCAGAAATACCCTGCAAGTCCCCTAGCAATAGAATTGGGGCTATATACACCCACAATTTTTGCTACTGGTATACAGTGCCATTGTCTCACTGGGAATTCAAAGAATATATGGGGGTTATGTGCACCCACAATTTTTAATACTGCTATACAGTGCCATTGTCTGACTGGGAATTCAAAGAATATATGGGGGTTATGTGCACCCACAATTTTTAATACTGGTATATAGTGCCATTGTCTGACTGGGAATTCAAAGAATATATGGGGGTTACGTGCACCCACAATTTTTAATACTGCTATACAGTGCCATTGTCTGACTGGGAATTCAAAGAATATATGGGGGTTATGTGCACCCACAATTTTTACTACTGGTATACAGTGCCATTGTCTGACTGGGAATTCAAAGAATATATTGGGGTGACGTGCACCCACAATTTTTGCTACTGCTATACAGTTCCATTGTCTCACTGGGAATTCAAAGAATATATGGGGGTTATGTGCACCCACAATTTTTAATACTGGTATACAGTGCCATTGTCTGACTGGGAATTCAAAGAATATATGGGGGTTATGTGCACCCACAATTTTTAATACTGGTATACAGTGCCATTGTCTGACTGGGAATTCAAAGAATATATGGGGGTTACGTGCACCCACAATTTTTAATACTGCTATACAGTGCCATTGTCTGACTGGGAATTCAAAGAATATATGGGGGTTACGTGCACCCACAATTTTTAATACTGGTATACAGTGCCATTGTCTGACTGGGAATTCAAAGAATATATGGGGGTTATGTGCACCCACAATTTTTAATACTGGTATACAGTGCCATTGTCTGACTGGGAATTCAAAGAATATATGGGGGTTATGTGCACCCACAATTTTTAATACTGGTATACAGTGCCATTGTCTGACTGGGAATTCAAAGAATATATGGGGGTTATGTGCACCCACAATTTTTACTACTGGTATACAGTGCCATTGTCTAACTGGGAATTCAAAGAATATATTGGGGTGACGTGCACCCACAATTTTTGCTACTGCTATACAGTTCCATTGTCTCACTGGGAATTCAAAGAATATATGGGGGTTATGTGCACCCACAATTTTTAATACTGGTATACAGTGCCATTGTCTGACTGGGAATTCAAAGAATATATGGGGGTTATGTGCACCCACAATTTTTAATACTGGTATACAGTGCCATTGTCTGACTGGGAATTCAAAGAATATATGGGGGTTATGTGCACCCACAATTTTTACTACTGGTATACAGTGCCATTGTCTAACTGGGAATTCAAAGAATATATTGGGGTGACGTGCACCCACAATTTTTGCTACTGCTATACAGTTCCATTGTCTCACTGGGAATTCAAAGAATATATGGGGGTTATGTGCACCCACAATTTTTAATACTGGTATACAGTGCCATTGTCTGACTGGGAATTCAAAGAATATATGGGGGTTATGTGCACCCACAATTTTTACTACTGGTATACAGTGCCATTGTCTGACTGGGAATTCAAAGAATATATGGGGGTTATGTGCACCCACAATTTTTAATACTGGTATACAGTGCCATTGTCTGACTGGGAATTCAAAGAATATATGGGGGTTACGTGCACCCACAATTTTTAATACTGCTATACAGTGCCATTGTCTGACTGGGAATTCAAAGAATATATGGGGGTTACGTGCACCCACAATTTTTAATACTGGTATACAGTGCCATTGTCTGACTGGGAATTCAAAGAATATATGGGGGTTATGTGCACCCACAATTTTTAATACTGGTATACAGTGCCATTGTCTGACTGGGAATTCAAAGAATATATGGGGGTTATGTGCACCCACAATTTTTACTACTGGTATACAGTGCCATTGTCTAACTGGGAATTCAAAGAATATATTGGGGTGACGTGCACCCACAATTTTTGCTACTGCTATACAGTTCCATTGTCTGACTGGGAATTCAAAGAATATATGGGGGTTATGTGCACCCACAATTTTTACTACTGGTATACAGTGCCATTGTCTGACTGGGAATTCAAAGAATATATGGGGGTTATGTGCACCCACAATTTTTACTACTGGTATACAGTGCCATTGTCTAACTGGGAATTCAAAGAATATATTGGGGTGACGTGCACCCACAATTTTTGCTACTGCTATACAGTTCCATTGTCTGACTGGGAATTCAAAGAATATATGGGGGTTATGTGCACCCACAATTTTTACTACTGGTATACAGTGCCATTGTCTGACTGGGAATTCAAAGAATATATTGGGGTTACGTGCACCCACAATTTTTAATACTGCTATACAGTGCCATTGTCTGACTGGGAATTCAAAGAATATATGGGGGTTACGTGCACCCACAATTTTTAATACTGGTATACAGTGCCATTGTCTGACTGGGAATTCAAAGAATATATGGGGGTTATGTGCACCCACAATTTTTGCTACTGCTATACAGTTCCATTGTCTGACTGGGAATTCAAAGAATATATTGGGGTTACGTGCACCCACAATTTTTAATACTGCTATACAGTGCCATTGTCTGACTGGGAATTCAAAGAATATATGGGGGTTACGTGCACCCACAATTTTTAATACTGGTATACAGTGCCATTGTCTGACTGGGAATTCAAAGAATATATGGGGGTTATGTGCACCCACAATTTTTAATACTGGTATACAGTGCCATTGTCTGACTGGGAATTCAAAGAATATATGGGGGTTATGTGCACCCACAATTTTTACTACTGGTATACAGTGCCATTGTCTAACTGGGAATTCAAAGAATATATTGGGGTGACGTGCACCCACAATTTTTGCTACTGCTATACAGTTCCATTGTCTGACTGGGAATTCAAAGAATATATGGGGGTTATGTGCACCCACAATTTTTACTACTGGTATACAGTGCCATTGTCTGACTGGGAATTCAAAGAATATATGGGGGTTATGTGCACCCACAATTTTTAATACTGCTATACAGTGCCATTGTCTGACTGGGAATTCAAAGAATATATGGGGGTTACGTGCACCCACAATTTTTAATACTGGTATACAGTGCCATTGTCTGACTGGGAATTCAAAGAATATATGGGGGTTATGTGCACCCACAATTTTTAATACTGGTATACAGTGCCATTGTCTGACTGGGAATTCAAAGAATATATGGGGGTTATGTGCACCCACAATTTTTAATACTGGTATACAGTGCCATTGTCTGACTGGGAATTCAAAGAATATATGGGGGTTATGTGCACCCACAATTTTTACTACTGGTATACAGTGCCATTGTCTAACTGGGAATTCAAAGAATATATTGGGGTGACGTGCACCCACAATTTTTGCTACTGCTATACAGTTCCATTGTCTCACTGGGAATTCAAAGAATATATGGGGGTTATGTGCACCCACAATTTTTAATACTGGTATACAGTGCCATTGTCTGACTGGGAATTCAAAGAATATATGGGGGTTATGTGCACCCACAATTTTTAATACTGGTATACAGTGCCATTGTCTGACTGGGAATTCAAAGAATATATGGGGGTTATGTGCACCCACAATTTTTACTACTGGTATACAGTGCCATTGTCTAACTGGGAATTCAAAGAATATATTGGGGTGACGTGCACCCACAATTTTTGCTACTGCTATACAGTTCCATTGTCTCACTGGGAATTCAAAGAATATATGGGGGTTATGTGCACCCACAATTTTTAATACTGGTATACAGTGCCATTGTCTGACTGGGAATTCAAAGAATATATGGGGGTTATGTGCACCCACAATTTTTACTACTGGTATACAGTGCCATTGTCTGACTGGGAATTCAAAGAATATATGGGGGTTATGTGCACCCACAATTTTTAATACTGGTATACAGTGCCATTGTCTGACTGGGAATTCAAAGAATATATGGGGGTTACGTGCACCCACAATTTTTAATACTGCTATACAGTGCCATTGTCTGACTGGGAATTCAAAGAATATATGGGGGTTACGTGCACCCACAATTTTTAATACTGGTATACAGTGCCATTGTCTGACTGGGAATTCAAAGAATATATGGGGGTTATGTGCACCCACAATTTTTAATACTGGTATACAGTGCCATTGTCTGACTGGGAATTCAAAGAATATATGGGGGTTATGTGCACCCACAATTTTTAATACTGGTATACAGTGCCATTGTCTGACTGGGAATTCAAAGAATATATGGGGGTTATGTGCACCCACAATTTTTACTACTGGTATACAGTGCCATTGTCTAACTGGGAATTCAAAGAATATATTGGGGTGACGTGCACCCACAATTTTTGCTACTGCTATACAGTTCCATTGTCTCACTGGGAATTCAAAGAATATATGGGGGTTATGTGCACCCACAATTTTTAATACTGGTATACAGTGCCATTGTCTGACTGGGAATTCAAAGAATATATGGGGGTTATGTGCACCCACAATTTTTAATACTGGTATACAGTGCCATTGTCTGACTGGGAATTCAAAGAATATATGGGGGTTATGTGCACCCACAATTTTTACTACTGGTATACAGTGCCATTGTCTAACTGGGAATTCAAAGAATATATTGGGGTGACGTGCACCCACAATTTTTGCTACTGCTATACAGTTCCATTGTCTCACTGGGAATTCAAAGAATATATGGGGGTTATGTGCACCCACAATTTTTAATACTGGTATACAGTGCCATTGTCTGACTGGGAATTCAAAGAATATATGGGGGTTATGTGCACCCACAATTTTTAATACTGGTATACAGTGCCATTGTCTGACTGGGAATTCAAAGAATATATGGGGGTTACGTGCACCCACAATTTTTAATACTGGTATACAGTGCCATTGTCTGACTGGGAATTCAAAGAATATATGGGGGTTATGTGCACCCACAATTTTTAATACTGGTATACAGTGCCATTGTCTGACTGGGAATTCAAAGAATATATGGGGGTTATGTGCACCCACAATTTTTAATACTGGTATATAGTGCCATTGTCTGACTGGGAATTCAAAGAATATATGGGGGTTACGTGCACCCACAATTTTTAATACTGCTATACAGTGCCATTGTCTGAGTGGGAATTCAAAGAATATATGGGGGTTATGTGCACCCACAATTTTTAATACTGGTATATAGTGCCATTGTCTGACTGGGAATTCAAAGAATATATGGGGGTTATGTGCACCCACAATTTTTAATACTGGTATACAGTGCCATTGTCTCACTGGGAATTCCACAAATAATTTGGGGATTCATTCACCCTACATCTCAGGCTCTTGCCATATTCACCCAGGTTGTCAGTGCTGCACCAGCTCGTTCCCAGACAGCTCGGCCCGAAAAACGCGTTACCTATATAGAGGATTTGGACAATGAAGACAACATGTTCTAAATCTAATGTCTGCACCTTCTCCAGAATTAAAATAAAGGCAGCGTTTAACTTTCAAATAGCACTGCACAAAGGAAGAGCTTATCAGCTTGTCTCATGACATGCTACTGAAAAGTTTCATTTGTGTATCTTAATGTAAATATAGTTGTATAAGCTTTTTGGGTTTTAGGCACTGCCAAGTTATTTATTACCACCCACTCCCTTATAATGATGATGACGCCAAAGTCACTGTGGGTGTTCAGAGCTCACAGCTTTGGGTGACATTTGTCTTGCTCTCTGTCGGTACCAGCTGTCTTTTTGGATACCGTAAAGTTATGTTGACTTTATTAACAGCTATAGAAGCTTTAGCCAGGTTGTGACGGTGTGTAACCCTAACAACACTAAGTGGGATACACATTAATAGTCAGTCTATGTACGCTAAACGTATCACTGAAGTAATTTTTTTTCCCTCTCCCCTAATATAAGAAAGGAACAGACATTAGACCTAGACCGGGGTTCGAGGCTTGAAAAAATCCAGTATTATTTGTTCTTCATGATGTGAAATATGTGTTGAAAAGCAACCCAAGATGAAGTCAGCCATGTGTGCCAGTGTGTTACTTGGCATGCCTTTGCTGGCCCCAACTGTAAGGGTCACTCTCCATTTCCTCCATTTTCCACTCCCCTTCACACCATTTGTGGTGAAGCAATGGGATGCACTGAAGTGCACCCTCTAGCCTCGTGTGGGATAGGGACATCAGATGCCACTCCAACCCCCTCGTCTTCCTCCGCCAGCCAACGGTGCGAAGATGAGAGGAGTGTGCTCTGAATGTTTTCTGCCTAGCAGAGGCTAGTTCTCACTTACGAAAATGGCCCCACTTTGACCTGTATATCAGGCACAATGGTGTAGGTTTCAAAGAAACATGGCACCAACAAGTTGGAAAACGTGGGCCATGCGTGGACCGTGTTTGAGTCTGGCAAGCTCCAGATCTGCTACCAGGTTCCAGCCATTATCACAGGCGCAAAAATGCCAGGCCCCAGGTGTAGCAGGGAAAAAAAAATGCCATCTCAGCCAGGATGGCATCCCTGACCTCGGAGGCACTGTGCTGTCTGTCCCCCAAGCTGATCAGTTTCAGCACGGCCTACTGACATCTCCCCATGCCAGTGTTACAGTGTTTTCCGCTAGTAGCTGGGGTGGAGGTTGCAGCTTCGTAGGGTTTCAGTCTACTCCTGCCATGAATTTTGGCCTGGGAGAGGAGATAGGCCACCCCAGTTTGCACCCGGGGAACAGACTCCACCACATTCACCCTGCCTGTCATTAAAGATAAGCACTGCAGCATCCCTGACCACAGGCGCTTGTCCATGTGTCGGTGGTCAAGTGGACCTTGCAGCAAAGCGCAGAGCTCTGGGCCCGACTGATGTTATGGGACACATGCAGGCGCAAGGCAGAGACAGCACACCAAGAGAAGTAGTAACGGCTAGGCCCAGCATAGGGAGGTGCCCCAGCTGCCATCTGCTGACGGAAGGCCTGGGTCTCCAGAAGCATAAACAAACACCAACATCTCCAGGGCCAGCAGTTTATCGATGAGGCTGTTACAGGCTTGGGCATGGGGGTGGGTTGTATTGTACTTCTGCCTGCAATGAAAAGCTTGGGAAATGTGGAGTGGCTGGGAAGAGGCGCATGATGGTGCAGGCCAAAAGGGCGCATGAGGGTGAACTCCCCAATGTGTCAGAGATAGGTGTGTAGGTGTCCTTGCATCATATACTTGCACCATATTTGGCTTTGGAAGTTAATTTTGTGCCAAAAAGTGGTTAAGACAGCGATCCCTCAGCTACTCCCGTTACACTGTCTATTGAAGTTACCATCTGTGGAAGTGGACCACCATTTCTAAGATCCCAAAGGAAGCAGGCAAGAGATGTGCAGTTCAGAAAAAAAGATGAGAAAATAAGTTTAGGCTGTAGAGCACAGAGGGATCGGAGAGGACAGAGCTGGTGTCGGCCAGGTATTCCCACAACATGCGCCTATACTTGTCCCTCCTGGTGACACTAGGCCCCTGAGTGGCAGTAATTTGTCCAGGGGGGCCATTAACGTGTTCCAGACCTAGGAATAAGTCTTCCAACAGGGTAGAGTTTTGCATGCCTTTGCTTCTACCCACTGTTTTTGCTGCTTAGCTTCCCTCCACATCTACTCTGCTTTCACCCCTAAACATCACCCCAGTTTATGCCTTTGCTTCTACCCAGGTTTTTTGTTGATTTAGCTTCCCTCTACATCTACACTGCTTTAGCCCCTAGACATCACCCCTGTCCATGTGGGGTCGGTGGCCTCGTCATCCACCAACTCCTCTTCCAATTGCGCACTGCCCCCTTACTGCAAACCGCACATGACCACAGCTTGCCTTGATGGCAACTGTGTCTCATGATCCCCACTTAGGTCCAGACAAGTCGGTGGCGGGTCCAAAACCCCAAAATTGGAAGGAAATGGCAGATGCTGCAGTATTTCTAACACCTGTTCCTGGTGCTCGGGCCTGGTCTGTGTTGTACCCTGCACCCTGCTTAACGCATCTGCCATATCCGAAGTTGTGCTGAGCGCATGCTAATGTTTCGTGTCCAGTGCAATGGATGGGATGGGATTTCACATAAGTCTGCCACCCATGGCCACTCATGGTTGAGCAACTGAGGGAGTTGACTTTGACGAACCCGAGGGTTTTGGAGTTGGAACTACATCAAAGGTCTGTGCTGCTCACACACTCTGCTCAACACATGATATGTTTAGTGCCAGCAGTGTGGAGACGTCGCACAACAGCCGTTGTTCCAGCAGGTACAGGCGTTGTAGGAGTGCATAGAGGCTAGCAGCGGCAACTATACACTTTAAAAACTATCCGCACAAGCGCCACACTTTCACCAGTAGCTCAGGAACATTGGGGTACCTTTTTCAAAAGATTAGCAGCAATGAGTTAAAAACGTGGCCCAGGCATGGAATATGTTGCAGGCTGCCAAGCTACAGAGCCAATCCCAGGTTACGGCCATTATCACACATGACAACATGCCTGGGCCCAGGTGCAGTGGCAAAAACCACATTGCCGTCTCATCGAGGATGGCATGACTCACTTTGTAGGCAGTGTGCTGTCTGGCCCCCAAGCTGATGAGCTTCAGCACGGCCCGCTGACGTCTCCCCACACCAGTGTTGCAGCGTTTCCAGCTCGTAGCTGGGGTCAATTTAACAGCGGAGGAGGGTGGTGTTTCAGCCCTCCTCCCAGGAATGTTGTGTGGGGAGACAAGTCAGGCCACCACATTTTGCGACCCGGTCCACGCCTCAACTACATTCAACCACTGTGCCCAAATTGAAAGGTAGCGTCCCTGTCCGCATGCACTTGTCCATTCGTAACTGGTCACATGGAACTTTAGGGCTAAGCGCTGAATTTAGGGACCGCCTCATGTTTGGGGGAAAGTGCTGGTGTGGACGGCACAGTGCGGTGGCGCAGTAGACACTCTGCCCAAAAAGGGCAGAGTGTCCCCCAGCCGGGATTCCAACATCTCCTGGGCCAGATTTCTTGAGATGAGGCCGTTGAAGCCTTGGGCATGTGGGTGGGTTGCGCTGTACTTTAGCATGAAATGAAAGGCTTGGGAGATGGGGAGTTGATGGGAAGAGGCGCATGATGGCGCGGGCAAAAGGAGAAATGGCAGGAAAAGGTGAGGATAAGGGTGAACTCCCCAAAGTGTCAGAGGCAGATGTGGAGGTGTCCTGGCTCCTGGTCTGGACTGCAGCGCCAGCCCTGTCAACAGTGGAAGAGGCAGTGGCCGCCAGGCCAAACGACGATTATCCTGCGCTTGCTCTCACCCACTGAGCCCAGGGCTTGCCTTCCAAATGATGGCACCCGCAAGAGGTGGTGAGATTCCTCTCCGCAGATCTCCAAACCATCTTGGACTTGCAAATTGCACTAAATTTGTCATGTAACTGACATGTATATGATGAGTCTATCCATTGTCTGTTCATTTTGGTGAAAGTCAGCCTGTCAGCTGACAGACAGCTGTGCTTGTCAGTGATGATGTCACCGGCTGCTTGTACCCCCAGTTTTTGCTGCTTAGCTTGCCTCCACATCCACACTGCTTTTGCCCCTACACATCACCCCTATCCATGCCTGTGCCTCTAGCCATAAGTCTGCCACCCATGGAAACTCATGGTGCAGAAAGTGAGGGAGCTGACTCTGAGGAACCCTTGGGTTTTGTAGCTGGTACTCCATCAAAGGTCTCTGCTGCTCACACACCCTGCTGAACATACGGTATCTAGGGTTAGAGCGTGTGGTGACCTCGCACAACAGTAGGTGCTTCAGGCAGATGTAGGCCTTGCTGGAGTGTATTGCGGCTAGCTCCAGGTACTGTAGACTTGGGAAAGTGGGTGTCCAAGTGCCGCACTTTCACCCTTAGCTCAGCTAATTTGGGGTATGTTTTTAAAGATCATTGCACCACTACATTGAACATGTGGGCCAGGCATGGAACGTGTTGGAGGCTGGCAAGCTCCAGAGCCCTCCAACAAGCTAAAAAACCTGGCCCCAGGGGCAGCGGGGATAAACAAATTGCCATCTCATCCAGGATGGCATCCCTGACCTCAGAGGCAGTGTGCTGTCCGTCTCCCAAGCTGATGAGCTTCAGCCCAGCCTGCTGACGTCTCCCCACACCAGTGTTGCAGCGTTTTCAGCTCGTAGCTGGGGTAAATCTAACAGCGGAGGAGGAGGAGGGTGGTGTTTCAGCCCTCCTCCCAGGAATGTTTTGTGGGGAAACAAGTCAGGAAAATTCTTGAAACGGGAGAGTTTTGCATCTTTGCCCTTGCTGCCTATGGACATCCCTTTGCCTCTAGCCACCATTTTCCCTGCTTTGCTTGCCTCCAAATCCACACTGCTTTTGCCCCTAGACATCACCCCAGTCCATGCCTTAGCTTGTACCCCCAGTTTTTCCTGCTTAGCTTGCCTCCACATCCACACTGCTTTTGCCCCTAGACATCACCCCAGTCCATGCCTTAGCTTGTATCCCCAGTTTTTCCTGCTTAGCTTGCCTCCACATCCACACTGCTTTTGCCCCTAGACATCACCCCAGTCCATGCCTTAGCTTGTACCCCCAGTTTTTCCTGCTTAGCTTGCCTCCACATCCACACTGCTTTTGCCCCTAGACATCATCCCTATCCATGCCTCTTCCCCTAGCCATAACTCTGCCACCCCTGGAAACTCATGGTGCAGAAACTTTGGTTGCTGACTTTGAGGAACCCTTGGGTTTTGTAGATGGAACTCCATCAAAGGTCTGTGCAGCTCACACACCCTGCTCAAGATATGGTATTGTAGGGTTTCAGCGTGTGTGAATGACGGACAACAGCCTGTGTTTGGACAGATGTAGGCCTTGCTAGAGTGTTTTTAGGCTAGCAGCGACTCCTGTGCACTTGCAAAAGTGGGCGCACAAGCGCCGCATTTTCAACAGTAGCTTCGGTACATTTGGGTATGTTTTTAAAAAACTTTGCACCACTAGGTTAGACGTGGGCCAAACATGGAACGTGTTGGAGGCTGGCAAGCTCCAGAGCCGCTACCAGGTTCCAGCCATTATCACAGGCGTAAAAATGCCAGGCCCCAGGTGTAGCAGGGAAAAAAAAAATGCCATCTCAGCCAGGATGGCATCCCTGACCTCGGAGGCACTGTGCTGTCTGTCCCCCAAGCTGATGAGCTTCAGCACCGCCTGCTGACGTCTCCCCACACCAGTGTTTTAGCGTTTGCCGCTAGTAGCTGTGGTGGAGGTTGCAGCGTCGTAGGGTTTCAGTCTACTCCTGCCATGAATTTTGGCCTGGGAGAGGAGATAGGCCACCCCAGTTTGCACCCGGGGAACAGACTCCACCACATTCACCCTGCCTGTCATTAAAGATAAGCACTGCAGCATCCCTGACCACAGGCGCTTGTCCAAGTGTCGGTGGTCAAGTGGACCTTGCAGCAAAGCGCGGAACTAAGGGCCCACCTGATGTTGAGTGACACGTGCTGGTGCAAGGCGGGGACGCCACACCGGGAGAAGTTGAGACGGCTAGGGACGGCATAGTGAGGTGCCACAGTTGCCATCAGGTCCGGGAAGGCGGGAGTTTCAACAAGCCGGAACGCCAACCTCTCCTGGGCCAGCAGTTTAGCGATGTTGGCGTTCTAGGCTTGCGTGGGTGGGTGGTTAGCGGTGTATTTCTGCCGGCGCTCCAATGTATGAGAGATGGTGGGTTGTTGTAAAGAAGCGCCTGATGGTGCCTTTGATGGTGCAGGAGAAGGAGATAAGACAGAAACAGGGGAGGATGAGGGAGAAGTCAACAAAGTGGCGGAGGCAGATGAAGTGATGTCCTGGCTCGTCCTCTGGAGTGCATCGCCAGCACTGTGAGCAGAGGCAGTGGCATGAACGGCGGGCGACGTTTGTCCTGCCGTTGCTGCCTGCCACTGATTCCATTGCTTGGATTCCAAATGACGGTGCATTGAAGTGGTGGACAGGTTGCTCTTCTCAGGGCCCCTACTCGATTTCGAGAGGCAAATTGTGTAGACGACACTATATCTGTCCTCGGCGCATTCCTTGAAAAAACTCTACACCTTCAAGAAACGTGCCCTCGATGGGGGAGTTTTTCTGGGCTGGGTACAAAAGGGAACATCTTCGGACATTCCGGGTCTGGCCTGGCTTCGGCAAAGCAGCTGACCTCTGCCTCTGGACATGTCTCTGCCTCTAGCTACCCTTTTTGGTGCTGCACCTGCCTCAACATCCACACTACTTTCCCAGCTTGACATCTGCCTTGTCCAGGTGGGGTCGGTGTCCTCGTCGTCCACCACCTCCTCTTCCAACTCCTGTCTCGCCTCCTCCTCCTGCACAATGCGCATGTCAACTGGCTGCCCTGACAGCAACTGCGTCTCATCGTCGTCGATGAGGGTGGGTTGCTGGTCATCCGCCACCAAATCGACCGGAGATGGAATGGAGGAGACTCTAGTGTTTGAGCATCTGGACACAGATACTCGTCTGTTAGGTCCGTGGAATCGCGAAATGGAGGGGCAGGTTGCGGTACAGTCAAAGGAAGGGAGAACAGCTCTGGGGAGCAGGGACAGTTGGGGTTATTGTTCTGAGAAGATTGGGAATTTTGGGTGGAAGGAGGACAAGACTGTTGGGTAAGAGGAGGTAGAGGCTGACTGGCTGGTGGACAATGTGCTTTAAGCGTTATCCGACAGCCATTGCAAGACCTGTTCCTGGTTCTCGGGCCTACTAATCTTTGTACCATTCAGCCTAGTTAATGTGGAACTTTTGTGCAAAGCGCAGAACTTAGGGCCCGCCTGATGTTAAGGGACACACGCTGGTACAAGGCTCAACTCACCCTAAGTGCCAAAAACACTGCTGGTGCAAGGCTCTACTCATGCCAAGGGCCTCAATCTCTGCTGGTAGCTCAGCTTAAGGTCATGTAACTTTGTTTGGAAGGGCTCATGTTAAGGGCTAGAAAAGTGAATTTTGGAAGGTCTTACCACATCACACACACACACACACACACACACACACACACACACACACACACACACACACACTCAAAATGACAGTTAAGGGTGAGGGCTTTTGGAATTCCCATTGCCTATTCCATTTGTGGTTGTCATGGGGAACGTGATTTAAAGGGGTGGTTGTTACTGTTTGTTGAGCTTAAATTGGGGTTTGTGTCCATCCATTTGGGGAGTAAAGAAGGTTTCCAGGTATTTTCCCACTTTGATAGAGGTTTTTTTGAATGTGGAAAGTGTGTAGTTGTTAGGCAGTGATGTTGGGGTAATAGAGGGTCTTTGGTGTGTTAGATGCCCCCAGGCATGCTTCCCCTGCTGTCCCAGTGTCATTCCAGAGGTGTTGGCATCATTTCCTGGGGTGTCATAGTGGACTTGGTGACCCTCCAGACACGGATTTGGGTTTCCCCCTTAACGAGTATCTGTTCCCCATAGACTATAATGGGGTTCGAAACCCGTTCGAACACACGAACATTGAGCGGCTGTTCGAATCGAATTTCGAACCTCGAACATTTTAGTGTTCGCTCATCTCTAGTAACTACCCATGAAAATGGCAGAGAAGGGAAGCGGCAGACTATTCCAGGGCCTGGCTGATGGCTCTATTGACATGGTACAGGGTCAGAACTAGCCCAAAACCCCAGGCCTGGAATGAGCCCCTGGAGCATGTAAGTTAAATAAAATTCCTTAGACAATCTCTTTAAATCAGGAAAGGGAGAATGTTGCTGACCGAAAAAAAAGGAATCTATATGTCGTTAATCTACAGGAACGTGATGTCTATAAGACGTGGGCCAACTGAGCTGTAACATACAGTATTTGCTATGACTTTCTCACCTATATAAATGTAGCCAAAAAGACATGCAAATGCTGCAGAAAACAAAACCTTCAGAAATATATGAAGTACCGTAACAGATTTTAAGTCACAGAAATTTCTGCAAGAAATCTGCCATGTGTGAAGAAACTCAGAAACCTTATACTCGGTTGCACCCAGTATTTTTGTACAGACCAATCATATATTTGTGTACATTTATCATGTCCTGTATTTTTAAGCACTGAAACAAATTTACTTAACTTCCAGGTTTTCCATTACAGATTCAAGCTTTGTAATTGCAATTCTACAAAAGTGTAAAACCTGCCTCCAGCCGATCTCTCTTTGATGTGACACAAGGACAACAGATTATTAGTCATTTGAACTTTTTGCAAGGAAATAAAATTACCTCTGTTTTTAAATAATCTTTTCTATTAAAAAGTGATAAGAAACATGTTCCAGCATGATGCTAAAACAAAATGAAATCTTTTCCATTGTTTCAACTTACGGTACGTTCACACTAGTGTTCGGATTTCCGTTCTTTGGGTCTGCTTGGGTACTTGAAAAATGGAAACCATATCCACTTACCCACATAAAACTGTGGATCCCAAAGACTATAATGAGGTCTGCTGGGTTTCCGCCCCAATTTCTGCCGGAAATCAGGGGAAAGAAAAGCCATGGGGCAACACAGTGGCTCAGTGGTTACCACTGGAGTCCTGGGTTTGAATCCTGCCAGGAACAACATAGGCAAAAAATGGACATTGTGATCTCTATATGGGGCTCACAATCTACATTTTAAAAAAAAAGAAAAAAAAAAAGAAGAAAAGTCCTGCGTGCAAGACTTTTCTCTCCGCATATTTTAAGCGGAATGAGAGATGAACAGTCTCACAATGCTAGTAACCCTTAATGGTTCTCTTTCTTTGGTTCTGCCAATTACAATGTAAAAAACTATGAATGGACAGCACAGAGATCTTTCTAATTCTCTTTTAGCATCTAGGTGTGAAATAATGACAAGGGAGTATTTTCTATGTGTATTTTTACCATTATCATATAAACTGATTTTTTTTTAACTGTAATAGAACTAAGTATATGGAAATCTCTGCTACAAGATCTTATGATGGTTGATTCACTGAACAAATTCGAGAGGGGCATGGACGTGTTTCTTCAAAAATATAACCAGATTAAGGAAAACTGACAATATTCCAGGGATTTATCCTGATCGAACTAGTGAAGCATTTTTTTCCCTTAATACAGGGTAACAGGCATCTGTCCCATTAGATTTTTTTTTTTGCCTTTCTCTGGATCAACACTGTAGGGCTTATAAGTGGAGATGAGTGAATCGGTGCGTAATGATCCAAGTATGTTAAGAGTTTTCCAAAACTTTTAGGTGCCAGTCACATTCATGCTCATACTCCTCTTCCTTCACACCTACTAGGCTCCCTCACGGCATCAGGTATTCTTCCCCATGTGTCTTGCTACCTCTTGGGTGATGTCAGCAGTCCAGTGCCACCATTGAGGCTTGTGATTAGACCTCAGCCGTTGCATGTGGCCCAGCGACATCATGACACTTGCGTCAAAACCCAGGAGAGGTAAGATAAGGTGAGTATGAGTGTTATTTCTTTACAACTTCCATCTGGTGTCTGAAGAATAGCACTTTCATTTTAGACCAAACTTGCAAAACTTGCAAATATTTACAAAATTAATCTTGCATGGTATGCCATCTCTAATTCTAAGCTGAACTAGATGAGATTTACATACAGTAGGAGATTTACATAAAGAGGGACTTTCGCCTGGGGTTGTTTGCTCTTGGTGCATGTCCGTCCTATTTGACCCACTTCAGGTGCTGTTCTGTTGTTTCCAGAATATTGGACGTGCCCGTAGTTGGCTTTCTTTTGATGTTATTGTAATACCCTCTATTTTTCTTTGTTTGATCGTTTGTCCCTTGTTATTTTTCTCTTTCTTTGAAAATTCAATAAAATTCAGTTTACACATAAATAGGGACTTTCATCAACTCCAAAAAGTCCAGCTCTTTACATCATTTACTAGGTGCTGCTCCACTGATTCAGGCATAGTTAAAAAATTGTCTTGTTCCTGAGCAATCAGTACAGTTAGTTTTGGTGCCTGATCTACTATTTAGACTTATGTACTGTCAGGAGGGTGGTGTCAGGCAGGGGGTGTGATTCCGAGTTCTGACACTGGCTGCCTCTGATTGGAGCTCTGAACCACACCCTCTGCCTGACACCGCCCTTCTGACATTACAGAGCTTAAATAGCACATCAGGTATCAAACTACCTGTACTTGTTACTTGGGAATGGTGGAGGCTAGAAAAAAACTGTGCTGGAATCAGCACAGATGCTAAGAAAGTGAATTGGTGGAGGTCTTCTTTAAGGAAAAGACTTGCAGCTATTATTTTTCAGTCATCCTTTTGTAAATGAAAACTGCAATTTCATTGATTACTTTGGGTAAATGCTTCATCTTTTATGTGTTCTAAAATAACTACCTGATTGCTATTTTCTGGAAGAAAGGTTTTTACTACAACAATGTTTCTGTTTGTTTTCTTTACTATTATTTAATCAATATAATAATAAAAGGCAATAATAATAATAATACATAATAATAATATTTTTAATAATACCTGTTTTATTTTTATTTTTTATGTGTTAACATCTTACATGTGACAATTTATCTCTATGGATCTATATAACCATTGTTTCTGTCACTGGTTACAGTCCATTTAGGGGTAATATACATATATAGTACTATATACTATGAAAAACATTTCATATATTTGCAGTAAATGTGCCATGATTGTGTAGGTTTTCCTATAGATGTGATAAGTAATACTCACTTTTCCTTTCTTCGTATTGCCAGATATTGAGTCATTGCCCACTCATTTATCCTTCTGTCTGATCACAGCTGTTGACTTGATATGCCAATAGATACATTGGCAAGCATAAAGCATGCATAAGTATTAAGTATAAAGTATCTGAGATCATCTAAGCCATTCAAACACACTCAGAAAAGCTATCCTACTACAAAACTGCATAGAAATATTGTTAAGTTTGATTTTAATGGAATACGTAAATCAGAATATTCTGTGCAAAAATAAACAAAAGTTTTCACACTAACTAACAAGTCTAAATAGGCTGAGACCCCATGGTCGGTATCCACACCTTTTTTTCTATTTAAATTCTTTTGTCCATTATATTTTGTACCATTGGTATTCTGTGATGCTTTTCCCCTTCTGTTGAATAATACATATATAGTTAAGGTCGTTTCTTTAATCTACAGTCCTATGAAAAAGTTTGGGCACCCCCTATTAATCTTAATCATTTTTAGTTCTAAATATTTTGGTGTTTGCAGCAGCCATTTCAGTTTGATATATCTAATAACTGATGGACACAGTAATATTTCAGGATTGAAATGAGGTTTATTGTACTAACAGAAAATGTGCAATATGCATTAAACCAAAATTTGACCAGTGCAAAAGTATGGGCACCTCAACAGAAAAGTGACATTAATATTTAGTAGATCCTCCTTTTGCAAAGATAACAGCCTCTAGTCGCTTCCTGTAGCTTTTAATCAGTTCCTGGATCCTGGATGAAGGTATTTTGGACCATTCCTCTTTACAAAACAATTCAAGTTCAGTTAAGTTTGATGGTGGCCGAGCATGGACAGCCCGCTTCAAATCATCCGACAGATGTTCAATGATATTCAGGTCTGGGGACTGGGATGGCCATTCCAGAACATTGTAATTGTTCCTCTGCATGAATGCCTCAGTTGATTTGGAGCGTTGTTTTGGATTATTGTCTTGCTGACATATCCATCTCCGGCGTAACTTCAACTTCGTCACTGATTCTTGAACATTATTCTCAAGAATCTGCTGATACTGAGTGGAATCCATGTGACCCTCAACTTTAACAAGATTCCCGATGCCGGCATTGGCCACACAGCCCCAAAGCATGATGGAACCTCCACCAAATTTTACAGTGGGTAGCAAGTGTTTTTCTTGGAATGCTGTTTCTTTTTGGACGCCATGCATAACGCCTTTTTTTATAACCAAACAACTCAATCTTTGTTTCCAAAATGAAGTTGGCTTCTCCAAATGTGCTTTTGCATACCTCAGGCAACTCTATTTGTGGCGTACGTGCAGAAACGGCTTCTTTCTCATCACTCTCCCATACAGCTTCTATTTGTGCAAAGTGCGCTGTATTGCTGACTGATGCACAGTGACACCATCTGCAGCAAGATGATGCTACAGCTCTTTGGAGGTGGTCTGTGGATTGTCCTTGACTGTTCTCACCATTCTTCTTCTCTGCTTTTCTGATATTTTTCTTGGCCTGCCACTTCTTGGCTTAACAAGAACTGTCCCTGTGGTCTTCCATTTCCTTACTATGTTCCTCACAGTGGAAACTGACAGGTTCAATCTCTGAGACAACTTTTTGTATCCTTCCCCTGAACAACTATGTTGAACAATCTTTGTTTTCAGATCATTTGAGAGTTGTTTTGAGTAGCCCATGATGCCACTCTTCAGAGGAGATTCAAATAGGAAAACAACTTGCAATTGGCCACCTTAAATACCTTTTCTCATGATTGGATAGATCTGGCTATGAAGTTCAAAGCTCAGTGAGGTTACAAAAACAATTTTGTGCTTCAGTAAGTCAGTAAAAAGTAGTTAGGAGTATTCAAATCAATAAAATGATAAGGGTGCCCATACTTTTGCACCGGTCAAATTTTGGTTTAATGCATATTGCACATTTTCTGTTAGTACAATAAACCTCATTTCAATCCTGAAATATTACTGTGTCCATCAGTTATTAGATATATCAAACTGAAATGGCTGCTGCAAACACCAAAATATTTAGAACTAAAAATGATTAAGATTAATAGGGGTGCCCAAACTTTTTCATAGGACTGTATATGTTACCATATTTTTTAAGGGAATGAGATATGAACCTTAGGATCGTTTCTTGGACATACTAAAATTTATAGGTACTTTTAATTTATTTATGAATTAATATAGTTGCTATTGGTGTTTTAGTTATTCAGTGTATATTATGTAGGTGGTGATATACATTCACATGTAGTAAGGTAATCATTACTTTCTGCACTGACAGGGCTAAGATACCCTTCTCTGTAACATCTGTAGGTAACACGGGATCAACCACTGACTGTAGGTGAGGAGGACAGCTCCCATCCTCCATCTTTTTGCCACAATGGCCTCTGCACAGGTCTCTGAGCATTCTCAGCACCCTCTGCTATAAAAATCAATGAATCATCTTCAATCTACAGACTCCTATCATCCATGTGGCTGCTGTAAAGCCTCTATAGGAGCAATATGGCTTCCCCCATAGCCATGTACAGAGGAGACTATAATTAGAATTCAAAACGGATTATAAAAACGAATATTTCAGTATCTGTTTTAAAGGAATCCTATCAGTCAGACAGAATTTTTTGTACGTACCATGTCGGAATAGACTTAAGAAAGGCTATTGTTCTCCTACCTTTCATTCTTCTCCGCGCCGCCGTTTGCCTACAATCCTGGTTCTTGTCGGTATGTACATGAGCTCTCTCGAAGCACTGGGGGCGGTGGTTTGTAACTTCTAAGGCCTCAGGCCTTGGGCAGAGCAGACTACCCGAGGTCTAGAAGTTACAAGCCACCACCAGAAGAAGAGGCTGAAGATGACGCTGCTGAAGAAGAGGAGGCAGCGCTGGAGAGAGTTCTCTCACAGCATTGGGGATGCCCCAAGTGCTGTCTGAGCACTGGGGCCCGCCCCCAGTGCTGCGAGAGAGCTCATTTACATACCGACAAGAACCGGGATTGTATTCGAATGGCAGCTCGGAGAAGACAATGAAAGGTAGGAGAAGAATAGCCTTTCTTTTGGCTATTCCGACGTAGTACCTACAAAAAATTGTGTCTGACTGATAGGATCCCTTTAATAGTAAAATCCTGTATATAGGTAACATATTTCCTTTAAGACCAACATTCTATTATTACCACTAGCATCTACTAGTCCAAGTTGTTTTTCTTTATGATACAAGCCAGATATGAGTATCTCTCAGCTTGGTTTAGAATTTAGCTCCCCGTATATTATTTAATAACAGCTAAAACCATGTAGCCTATTATGTACAATGTCACAATGTATTGTTTCCATCTATATGTAATAAAGGCCTAATTGATGTTTTATAGAGCATGCAAGGACCACAAAACATTAATGTAAAACATTAAACTTGAATCTGCTTATTTCTGTATCTTATGTATTTTTACATCTAGTATATTAGCAGACTCAAACCCACACAACACAATATCATTGCAAATGTCTTGTTTAATAGTGGAGATCATATCTTTTATAGTAATATCCTTTACTAAGGCTACAATTTGGCTAAGGACTCGTATCTCTCATGAAGGCTGCAATTCACTAAACAACCACCAGGACGGCACTATATTGTGAAACTATATTTTTTAGATAACTAAATCATCTCATAACACAAAAACCTGGAGACGTCCATCCAAGAGGAAATTTAAGAATGGACACGTATGTAAGTCTTAAAAGGGGTATTCACATGTACATAACCATTTTTAAATTTGTAGATAATTAAAAGTTAAACATTTTTGCAAATATAAATAATTAAAAATTCTGTAGAGTTTAAAAGATTTTCTCTAAACATTTTGCGGTCACAAGTTTCCGTCTTGATCGGTTGCCAATGGATACAACCACAAATGCAGAAACTTTCTATGGTCTTGGACTAGTCAGGAATCCAGCCATTATTTTCTTATTGTAGTTGTGTTATCAGATAGGGACACTTCATATATGAAAAGATAACAAAGCAACAATAAGGATATCATTGCTGAATTTTCTTAGAAAATTCCTGCATTCATGGTCGTATCCATTAGCAACCGGTCAAGACAGCAGCTTGTAACCACAAGATATTTAGAGACTATCTTTAAAATGCTGCAAAATTTTTAAGTACTTATATTTACAAAAATGTTTAACTTTAAATTATCTACAAATTTAAAAATGGTTATGTACATGGGAATACTCCTTTAAATTACCATGTCATTGCTTTATCTTAGGACACCCACCAATTGGAATGATTGCAGTTCTCAAATGAAATGGCTCTGGAAGTCTCTGCCTCAGGGAGTGGTGATGGTGGATTCATTAAACAAGTTCAATGGATGCCTTTCTTGAAGAGAACAATATTATGGGTTATGGACTCTAGATTTTAATGTTGATCCAGGGTTTTCTACTGACTGCCAGATTGGAGTCGGGAAAGAAATTTTCCCCCTGAAATGGGGCAATTGGCATGAGCCTCATGGGTATTTTTTTTGCCTTCCCCTGGATCAACACTGTAGGGGATTGTAGAGTTATAGGTTGGACTTGATGAGGTTGGATGAAGACATCAGTCCATGTACTATGTAACTATGAAATTGGGGTGAAAGTGTAAAATAACAAGACTGCATATTTACTGCAGATGCTAAAACTGCTTCTAAAATATAAACAATAAGTTTAGTCAAGTCTCTTTTTTTAGGGTCGAAAACGTTTTACTTGTATATATGAAAACATAACATGTAGTAAACTTTAAGATTTTCCCACGGAGGGTGCAGCTGGTAGAAGAAATATAAACTACAAAGAAAAATCAGAGGCAATGGAATATAACCAAGAAATAACCAGGGACAAGGACACTGTAACAATATCCAATAGGAGACAATGTAAGGCAATTTTGCAATGTCTTAATTCGTGAGAAAAACTGACTAATGTCCAGAGAAGAAAGCAGTCCCACAATATACTAAACTGTAAGATAGTATGACACAATTGAGGAATGACAGGAGCACAGGGAGGGTTTCCATATTCTGTATATTACCTCAGCGCCCGTGTAAATACATTTATTTTTTTCATAACCTGCTATGCTGTATATGTGTCCTCTTGAATGGCAACATCAGCAGTTTGCTGCTTGGCCGCTATGTGGGTACATGCTACCAGTGACAGAGAAGGAGTATGATTCATTCAAGTCAATGAGTTTGTTATCTTAAAGGCATGATGATGGGGTTTTATAGAAATGGTGGCCTGGAGTGTCTGAGAGCATGGAACCAACTGATGAAAAGTGACTGGTGGTTGGGCAAGACAACCATGTATGATACAAGCAGGTTATGGAGCAGCAGCTCCTGAAATAATGTGAAGATAGTAGTAGATAGATGGTATATAGTCAATCCAGCTTTATATATGTCTGGTGTAGGACTTTTAGAGAGGTCTATAGGAGGTTCACTCTATAGCTTTGTCTGTATTACGGTATACTATGCTGATTGCTCTATATTGCTCTGTAGATAAGAATTTCTTCAGACTCCTGTACCATAAATGGTCATGTTGACCAGTCAGCCCCTCACCCTCCCCAAGGGTACTATCAAAGTTGTAGGGGGCTATTGTTTAATAGTGTAAGCATGGAGCATGAATAGGTGCGTGCTTTGCAACTCTGGAAGTCATCGGACAATGGGTATATATCAGTGCATGATACATAGTGGGGTTTCCCATCCACTAAGATTTTACATAATTTGTAACCACAGCTAAGTATTATCTCTTTTCATTTATTAAACACTTATTATTTTATTATATTCTGGTGTGACTATAGTCATTCTATGACCATCCTTAAGTTAACTTGTTTTAGAAAACCCATTTGCCTACAATATTACAGATTGATTTTTCTACTGCTATCTGTTGCATTTTTATCACCAAATTGTAAACATAATTATTTAGTTTTATGACCGTTAGTATGATATTAGAAACCATATTAAGATAAAATAATCCATTAATAGTCATACAAGTCACACATACAAGCTCAGAATAGCAGATAGAAAAAGATACTAGGAGTCATAGCAAATAAAAGAAAAAGAAAGACTTCAGGATCATTTAGTTCTCTGTGTGGAATAACCTTCGCTTAACCTGATGTACATTATGTAGCCTGACCGCAGTTGGGAGGAAGGATCTCCGATAGCTCCTTCTCACACATGGGGTGAAGCAGTCGATCATTGACAGTACTGCCCAGTGCTGTCAGGGTCTCATACTTGGGATGAGAGATATTCTCCAGCATGGAGCTCACCACGGACAGAATCCTTCTGTCACCCACCATCTGTAATGGGTCCAGGGGGCTCCCCAGGACAGAGCTGGCCCTTTTATTCAGCCTGTCAAGTCTATTTCTATCCCTGGCTGTTATGCTACTCCCCCAGAAGGCCACTCCAAAGAAGATGGCTGATGCCACTACAGAGTTGAAAAAGGCCCTAAAAAGTAGCCCCTGGACTCCAAAGGCCCTCAGCCTCCTGAGCAGGTAGAGCCTGCTGTGACTAATATTACTAATATTATATGACACCTAAATAAAAATAATGATTTAAAATAAAAATAAGAAAAGAATAAACAGAGAAGCTAAGAAACACAACCCAAAACTGCTTACATTAAAAGATACTTTATAAAGGAAGTCCTTCACATGACATTATATAGTCATAGGAGCAATGAAAGGGAAGGTGATATGAAAGAGATAAAATGGAGAAACATCTTTGATATAAGTTTGCTTCCTTCCTTTAAATAGGCTTCAAAACGGCCACAAAGCTGTTTGTGTCATAGAACAAGTTAAATAAATCTGCATAAGCCTGTTTAAAGCTATTTTAGCATTCACAAAGTCAAAATCTACTAAGACGGTTGGTTTAGTGCAAAATGTTCTAATCCTGTGCATGGCACAATGCGGTGACTTTTCAAAGCTAAATGTCTGTGTAGAGTATTAGAAGAAAAGATCACACCAATGCTACAAATATGTGTTAAGTACTTGGTTTGAAACAAAAAAACAATTTTACAACAAACAGTTGATACAGTTTGATATCCTTGTCCTTTCCTTACTGCCACTCTGTCTCTTGGAGTACAAAAAGGATGAAATATTTTTTACCAAAATAGTTTAATATTTGTATACTTAAAGTATAATTAAACTTTATGTTTTTCATAAATCCACAGGGAAGGTGAAGATAAACTACGTAATAAACTTTATTAAAGGAAAATGGCTTGTTTCTTTGCATCCATCTGCCACTGGTTTAACCTGTACAATAGACGTCTATGGAGAGGGAGGAAGAGATAAGCTCCTGAAACAAAAAGACATATGCACACGTGTCTGTCCAGCCTTCTCCTAACAGAGATTGTTCATTTAATTCTGTAGACCAGCTCACGTCTCAGTTTTTCTCCTTTATTCTCCTCTCCATAGACTTCATTTTAAACTCATCTGCTTGTATATGGAATATGGACCAAAATCACTCAGAGAAGAAGTAAAGGCAACAGTAATGTTTTAAGACATAGCCACTTTTCTTTAGTTAAGCATACTGTTAAGTGTGTTCCTTGCACTTGTACTATTAATGAAAAATAAATAAAAGTTCACTTTAGATTCTAGGTCACATCTATAGGGCTGTATTACAACTGCATGAAAACGCCATGTTGTGCACTACAGTAGCTGCTATATAGATATCAAGGCCATATTGTACCTTGCTATGACACCAATCCAACAGAAGAAAATGTGTTAGGTTCTAATGGATACCATATTATAGAGATTATCTACTTAACTGACCCTTTGTTCACATTTGCATTTGGTAATCCATTTAGGGAGTTCACATGGGGACCGCCTGAACAAAATACCAAATGCACTTGTGAGCGCTGTGCAGTAAAAACCACACGGACCCCAGAGACTATATTGGGGTCCATGTGCTTGCCTTGTGCTGCTCGCATGAATTATGCGGACAAGGAAGTAGATTGTGAACTACTTTCCTATCCACATGTTCTCTGTGGAGATCTTGCAGCAAGCACATGGACCCCATTATAGTCTAAGAGGATCCGTGTGCTTTTACTGCACAGCGCTTGCAATTGTGTTTGGTATTCCGTCCGGGGGGTCCCCATGCACACTCCCCCGAACGGAATACCAACGTAGATGTGAACCAACCCTAACATTGCTTCTAGGGGAGAATGTCTCAGTTATATAGTGCCATATGGAGATATCACTTTCATATGGTATTACACAGGATGACTACAGCTCCACAAAGCAGAGACATACCTTCCCTGTGCCTGTGTACATATGGCTGTAACCTGCACATCAGTCCACAATAAAATCTAAGTGACAGTAGATGCTCTAGAATTTAATAGTCTGATGTTTTTCTGTGTACATTGTGAAAAAGTTTTGCATGCACGAAAACAGAGATAATCCTGGATGCGTAAACCCATAAGACGTTAAAATACTTGTTACCAGGACAAGATCTCAGCTGGTGGCACCACTATATTTTAATTCTATTTTATGTATCCCTTGTCTAGTTGTTAACCACCATGATGGCCCTAATATACATGCTGTAGATTTATGATACAAAGTACAACAGAACTCTTACATTGCTTCATTTGGTGGTTCACGTTATGCTATGAGGCACATGTATTGAGTTTATAGAGGTTCTACATTCACCTGATTTATACCGTACAAAGAGATGTGGAATGACACAACCTAAAAGCTGCTTCTCCCCTTTTCATTCTTTACCAAATCGGGTTGTATCTTCAGAGCTCAGTCGAATTTGACAATCCAGTTGCTAGAGATACACTGACTAAAAACCACAATGCTTTCAATGAAGGTCTCAAGCAATACAGAGAAGACCAGAGAAATTTTAACTTGTCAGTGTTTTTTTTCATTAAGTCATATTTTCTAGAATTTTCAATTTACATATGGCATGTGAGACATGACGTTTTTTTTTTATGTAGATTGTGAGCCCCATATAGGGTTCACAATATACATTTTTTTTCCATATTAGTATGTCTTTGTAGAATGGGAGGAAATTCACGCAAACACAGGGAAAACATACAAACACCTTGCAGATGTTGTTCCTGGCGGGATTCGAACCCAGGACTCCAGTGCTTCAAGGCTGCAGTGCTAACCACTGGGCCACCATGTTGCTCCTAGGACATATTGTTTTTCATCATGGTTTTTGTCTTGTAAGTTAGGCAAATTTCACTGATTCACTTGTATTTAATCTTAATCCTCTCTGACTTCAATGACCAAAGCACCATATAATGTAAAATAACATTTTCCTTTATCTCAAAAGTCCATAGGCATAAATATACATCATAAAACAGCACAGACTCAAATGTCCATGTCTATCGTCTATTGCTGAGATGTTCCACATACCTGGCAAAGCCATGGCTGATAGTTCCTTTCTGAACAAAAATGTAAAAAGTTTCAAATTTAGGTTCCATCGGGAACTTCTAGGGTAGAGGTCATTATAAATCTCTGCATGGAGGCCTTTTGGTCCAGCTAAATGCAGAGTGGTGGAGTTGTAGATGCAGGAAAACAGGCCTGATTCACATCTGAGCACAGTAATCCATTTGGGGAGTCTGCTTGGGGACCAACTGGACAGAATACTGAACGCATTAAAAAGTGATGTGCAATGAAAGCACACGGAACCCATAGACTATAATGAGGTCCATGTGTTTTTGTGTGTGGTGTCTGCACGAGTTATGCGGAGTGAAAAGTACTGCTAGAAGTAGTTTTCTCTCCACATGATTCGTACGGACACCAAGCGAAAAACACATGGACTCCATTATAGTTTATGAGGTCCGAGTGCTTTATTGCTCACCGCTTTTTAATGCATTTGGTATTCCATTTGAAGGGGGAGGGGGGTGCACCTACTGAATGCAGGTGTGAATCAAGCCTTACTGACTCTGGCTTAAAAAATTTTTATAATCGTAATAATAATAATAATAATAATAATAATAATAATAATAATACTGATACACATGATCAGTCATTTATGAAGAAGTCCAAGTTGGGCTTTGGAAAAATAGAAGCGTCAGAGTTGTTGGTTTAGCCCACTAACTCCAAAGCTCTGGCAAAATGATAGGCACCATAAATGACCAGTCAGACCTTATTATAGTCAATAAGACCTGTTGAATTCCAATGGCCTTGGGTAGAGTTAAGAATCTTTGCACTTGAGCACTGTTTCCAGGTTCATTTCCATCTTTACCACTCTTATGGACATGCTGTAACTAAACACACATTACTACATTCCCTGATGGCAGAAACTATACATGGTGTCAGGGTCTGGGGTTGCTAGGTGGGGTGGCATAGACACACAAATCCAGTTTCTTTAGTCTAAACTAAGGTAGAATTTATTTTCACTCAAAAATATAGTGCAGCAACAAAAGGAAACAATACAAAAATAAATCCCTGCTCGGCTAGGCTCTAACTAAACCTAGTATGGGTTACCTCACCTAGGATAACAGAAATCAAAAGCCAGTTGAATCATTCAGGACACAGCTCCATAAATATGACCTCTCTGTTTGTTCTCCAACCAAGCTCTGCCCAAGGTCTGCTGCTGGAGTTGACTTCTTAAACCTCCTTGACGAGGAGACTATCTGCGGCTGAGTCGCTGCCGGAACATCCCCAAAGTGTGGACTGGAGGGGGATGGAATGACAGGTCCCACTACCAAACCTACCTGCCATTCCTAAAAATCCAGCCCAGTAACTGGAACTTTGAAATAACCCTCAGCTGACAAAATTAGCTGCTGAGAAACATTGTTTCTGGAGTTTTCTCATCTCACCCATCTTAGTAGTCTGAGTGAGATGTACACCCCCTCCATTACCTGACCAGCCATCAGCTTACAATGGTTTATACTATAATAAAGATGAATTTAAGCTGCTCTAATTGAAAACTACATGAAAGCTGCAATATTCATCATTGTACACATAATCCATTATTATATAACACGGTTTGGATAGTTTACACTTTTCAGGTTAATTCATTAGTATTTCCTATAGTTTAGTGGTAAAGCTTTTTTTCTCACTTTCTAAAAATGAATCTCATTAAAGTGATTTAGGATTAAATTAGCATAATAGTGATTGCTCTGGAAGAATCCCACTAAGTGATGCCAACAGCTCGAATATGTGCCGTTCATATAAAACACGGCTGGCTTCATATAGAATTGGAAGACCTAGCATTAAGTCAATAACTATACAACAATATACTCACTTTTAGAATGGATACATGTATGGCATATTTCTACCTCATCCCCTCCCTTTACATTTACCTTCTGGTGTTTCCATAGAATCTAGTGTAGAGCATGTTACTTGTCACATGGAACATGGATTGTTACAGAAACCACTAAAGGATGACTTTGTGTCACATAAAATATGGTAGCCTTGGTAAAACCAACATGATGGATGTGCTCTCACTAATACTAAACAGCGAAGCAGTCTAGGCTGTCCAAAGACATTAAATACAGATATGGACAATTTAGAACATGCAGATAGATATTCTCAAAGATCAGTCAAAACGAGGAACTTATTATTAGAGGCAATGGCATAAAATCAAATGAACTAGTAATGAAAACCTTCCATGACTGCCATATCCATGACTGCCCATAAACATGGACACTGAAGTCAGGTAACACCTGAATTACCGTATGAGTAACACATAGTGACTATGTCATAGTCGAAGACATCCTTCATGTTATCTGATACTCTATGTAGAAATACTGGGTGTATATGTGTAAGTGATCACCTTGGTCACTGGTCTCTGCTATCTACTAAACGGTATTTTTATGGTAAATATCTATGCTTAGGATTTATCAAAACTTCTAAAAGCATTATTATCTAAAATATCTCCTCTTCGCTTCCTGAATGTGTCAAGCCAATATAGCATTAAAATGACTGAAATGTCTTATCCCATACACACCAATCAATAAGGGGCCAGTTGCAGCACCTTGTTACCATTTGTTTAGCGGATCTATTTATCTGGCCGACCATTTCTATCCTTTTTTTTGTTGGACACAAGCATATCTGCTAAATATCTGCTGCAAATATGATATGAATGGTCCCTAACTTACATTGGCTGTAGAATTATTGCATAAATTATATATATTTTTTGGCGTAAAGGAGTATCTGTATCTCAGACTTTTATGGTAGATCTATGAGATATGCTGTAAAAGTCTGATATATATGTGGGTCATATCTCTGGATATATCTGCACCTATCAAGTAACAGTCACCACCCCAGCCCAATCCAATATGGATTTGAAGGCCAGGTATTACACGGCCAGATAAACAGGCTGTGCTATGTACTTCTGGAACGTCCATAAAAATAAATTGTGGTTACAGAAACAGTGCAGTAGAGTGACCTACACTGTCACTGGAGTTCCCGAATTACAGAATCACCATAGCTCAATGTGATTTAATGTTTTCATAGCTTGTGTTTACTTCTATGGAGTTACAGAAACAGCATAATGCAGCTCGCTCTACTGTTTCTTAACAGTCAGTCTGGTCATTGTGAAATTCCTCAACATACTCCTATTGAAAGCCAATCATGAGTCAGGTAATACCCCATTAGATCATGTCAGCACTGGGCAGTACTGTCAGTGACCAACTGCTTCAATCCAACTGTGAGAAGGAGCGCTATCGGAGAAACCTCCCCCCAACCCCGGTCAGGCTGTATAATGAACATCAGGCTAAGCAAAGATCACTCTGCACAGAGAACTAAATCATCCTGAAGTTTTGTTTCTTTCTGTTATGACTCCTGCTATCTTTTTCATCTTCTATTCTGAGCTTCTGTATGTTGTTTTTTCCTTATATTGTATTATCCATGCTACTGTAACACGCTGAATTTCCCCATGGTGGGACTATTCAAGAATTATCATATCTTATCTCTTATCTTAACTTTTATTTAAGTAATATCTAGTTCTATACTGGTTTAAAGGAAGTCTTGTAGATCTGGAGATAAATAACATTAAGTCTTACGAAAATAGGAAGTTGTTACAGTAGTGGCGGGCATTCAAGAAGTATGGGAGAAGTCATGGCAGTGGGAGGATCAACTGTAACTGCATGAAGTGGTGTAGGCAGGACATGGTTGGGGCAGTACTCCATAAAGCTAAAAGGTCCACCCCTGGTGCACCAACTGCATTATTTTCATAAGACTTAAAGTTGATTTTCTCCAAAACATAACATACATAATAATGGTATGCTGCATATAAATGTAACGTGCTCTGTCATATGGTGAAGGTTGAATATGCTTGGGGAGATGGTAGACTCCCTTAAAAATAAGTATATTGACAAAGGTTGAACAAGGTGCAATGATCTGCTAACATTTTCAGCATTATGAATATTCATAACAGTTTACTAAATTATTCTTTTATTCTGCTACAGCGTGAGAACATAATAAGCATTACATGCATTGTATTCTATCTCTTCTTGGTAATAGTGAACAAAGCTGCTCTTTACAATACTAAAGGGTCTCACCATTTAAAAGCATTACACGTCTTTATTATACAGTAATTGCTTCTACTTTAATTACATCAGAGCACAACATCTTAAGAAATGTTCCATGTTTAATAAAGCATCATTAGAAAAAAAAACACGAAAACAACACATCTAAATAAAACATAAAAGTAAACTACTGGTAACTTGCCTTTTTTTTAAAAAAAAAAATACATTTCCAATCCCAATGACAAAGATATCTGCGTTGCTTCTAACATTGTAAACGTTCCTAGAGGATCACAAGCTACATCTGCATTTTGTTCTCAGCCGAAATCTCCATATTTATGTTTTTATGAGCGTTGCTATAAAAGTCCTGAATTATATTAATTCTGTATTTCAAAGCCATTGTGTGCACTGAATAAAAAAATAATTTGCATTTGGTAGCGGAAAACCTCTGGCAATATTTGAACAGAATTATTTTCTTGTTAAGTTGTTCCCATGCAGATTTTTTATGCTATGGTAATGTCTTCTCAAGTGTTTGAGTTTAGCATGAAGGAGATCACTTCCATAAACAGGCAGATAATATAGGATTGATCTGTCAAACACATCTCATGTCCAAAGCACTGGTTCCTTGGATCCCTTTGTAATATTCATCATTGACATTTAAAAGTGGCATTTCCACTTGATGATTTATTGCATGTTCCAGTAAATTACATAGATGGATGCGACAGAGGTAGAATTTATTTCTGTGAATTATTTTGGATTATTAACCCCTTATTAAATCTCTGCATCACATAACTGTAATGGTTAAGTGCGATCAAACGCTTGAGGTGAAAATGTTTTACTGATAATCAGTTTCATAATCCGCCAAATGTTACCGTATAAGTATTATTCCTCGGGGCTAGTGCGAAATAAGAAATTCCATAACTACATTATAGGCTATGTCCTCTGCAACAGATTTTTTTCTGCTCTTAGAAAAAAAATTGAAAATAGTCTTGAGTAAAAATGTTCTACCCCTTTGTATTTATGGTTTCTATGCACATCTACAGTTATATTCCCTGTTTACATCTTGGGAGACAGATTTGCATATTCTTCCCATGTTCCCTTGCATATTCTTCCCATGGAGCAACTATGACTGTATAAGTCTCCACACACCTGAGAAGGTGGTCTCTCCCTAAGGATAGACGTTATCCCCATAATCTGGTCTCTCAGCTTATCACTTCTACCAAATCAGTTCTCTCTAGGCTGCGCTGATGAAGTCCAACCAGACAGAAATGGTGCCGTCCGTAGCTGAGAAATTGATTTGGTTATAACCCCGCATTATGCAGTAAAGACTTCTGGGAAAGGCGTGCATGATGTTCAGGGTGCTTCCTATAGAAGGCAGCATAACAGAGGCACTATCTCCCTGTTTACATCTTGGGAGACAGATTTGCATATTCTTCCCACATCTACAGTCATGTACAGCATGTGCTTCCTTAGTTACAGGCTAGAAATAAACCTCCATATATAGTATACTCTATGTCTTACCATTATATTATGCTAGCTATAGGTGGAAAGTTGATGGCGCTATAAAAAAAAAAAATAGTTGGTAGGAGTATCCCTATTTGCGTTCCATATCTTATACTTGTGACCGTAAAAAATGATAAAATCTTTGGTCAGTTTGGGAAATACTTGGTTCTCAACAATTCAACAATAATTGGGAGAAATTAATCGATGGAGAAACAGCAAATCATTTTCAGGTACCTATGTATAGATATTGTCCATAACATTAACATGCAATTACTGGAAACATAAATATATGTAAAAACCTAAATATACCCCTATACATTGAAATTACAACACCAAGAAGGAAAATACTTCAGAAATCGGAAAATCAATAGACTTATTAAAGATATACGAGTAATAAAAAAAATGGAAACTTAATATTCAAAAGCTAGGCAGCCCGGTGGTTAGTACTGCAACCTTGCAGCACTGGGGTCCTGGGTTTGAATCCTGCTTAGGGCAACATCTGCAAGGAGTTTGTATATTCTCCCAGAGACATACTGATAGAGGGAAAAAAAAAAAATATATTCAAAAGATATTGATTTATCCAGTATCGAGTATGAGCACCATGCACAGAAACAAGCGCACTTACATGAGGTTTTTAATGGCTCTCTGAGCAATGTTATGTTGTGCTGATAGACTAGGGTATGCAAATCATCATGGTTGCAGTTAGCTCTCCTCGCATTCGCAATAGACGTTACTGTGAGGAGGGGCGTTCCTGACAGACTGTTAGAAACCCCCTTCTGACACTGAAGAGCTACGGTAATGGCACTGATAGCTCTTCACCAGGGCCACAGAATGTAAAAGCCAATAGTGCGCTGAATTCAGCGCACTGTCAGCTTTCTAGCAGTGTATTACACTGCATGTGCCCCACATGGTGAAAGGTCCTCTTTAACATAGTACATCTGCTGGCCAATCTGTATCTTTAATATCACTGACTGTCACATTTACAGACATACTATTTAGCTGTACCATACAAAACTCTGAAGTCTCAAAGTAATGAAAATTTTCAAAAGACATATGAAAAAGAATTATCAACTAATGGCAAATTATTAAAATATTCAAAAAATATTACAAATAAGATGTTTTAGGGAGAATACATTTTCTAAACTTAAAAGTAATACATCAATCCGGAATGTGTGGAGTGTCTAATTTAGGGAAATTCTTTTAATATATTGTACTAAATTTTTTTTATTTTTTCCAAAATGAATATGCATTGAAGATTCAAATTTAGCCAGCTGTACAAAGAAACTAAATTTAAAACTTTTTC
Source organism: Leptodactylus fuscus (assembly GCF_031893055.1). Lineage (NCBI taxonomy): Eukaryota > Metazoa > Chordata > Amphibia > Anura > Leptodactylidae > Leptodactylus > Leptodactylus fuscus. The sequence continues at coordinate 293,451,336 of NC_134265.1, forward strand.
ATAATTTCAAAGATACGTACAATTGAATCTGCTGGGAAATTTTATCCCCATTTTTGACATGTTCTAAAAGATGAAAACTTGTCAGCATTGGGACCCACTGGAAAGCATCTCCTTGGACTAATAATGAATAAGGATGAGGTCAAAAGGAGTCATGTTTAGCCTGTGTAAGTTGATTCTTAATGAAGTCCCTAAGGTCTGCAATGTCATAAAAGTTAAATAGTGGAATGAAAAAATAGGTCCTAATAGTGAAGAACAATTGAATAGAATGTATGGCCATATATATTTTAATATATACATTATTATATACCAGAAAAGAAAGCCAAATATTGCAGAGGCTGACTCTCAATAACCCATATGTAGGAATGTAGGGAAAAGGAAGGTAGCTTCCTCCATATGTTCATATATTTTGGGTTATTTAACTTGGGGGTTAATAAGATTACTTTGGTGGGAGGCGTACAATAAGGAATAAACTTAAATTATAAATAGAGCTGTCTGTTCGCATTTTGGGAGATAATATAAAGGAAAAGATAATAAAGAAGCATAAAAAGTAATTTTAGAGTTATTGTACTGCAGGAAAATAAGTGGTAGAAAAGTGGATTTTGAAGCATGGGCCTGACCCAGCAGAAGTGGATATTTATTTTTTGCTGAAATTAGTATGAAAACGTATCAATAATAATAACAACAATAAATAATAGTAGTAATAATAATAATAACAACATTCATCATTCAAAACCATATATCTCCCCTGTAAATTTCTTCCATGCACCCAACTGCACATTATAAATGTAAATATTTTTTTTTGTGTTTAATATACCACCATTTTTCTAATCGCCTACACTATTGGCTGAATTTACTACTGTGGTTACAAGTAGTCACTGGCATAAACATGGCACATCTTTGGAGCATTCTTCTTGCAATGTGGTGTTTCTTGGCATATCTAGTTTGTCCTAAAATGTTTGGACCAGCAGTTAGACATTTGGGTGTGGATTCTGATAAAAAGGGGATGTAGCTTAGATGAGCCATGATGTGACAAAAAAACACCAAAATAGTGTTGAAAAATGGATCAAACTAAGCCAACTAAAAGGTGGTACAAACATAGACTAGCCAACCAAAAGATACATAAGATTATTTTCCGACATCACCCACTGTGATAAATCTGGTACAATTTCAGACCAGCTATTTCAGTTTGCAATATATATCCAGTCTTAGATTCTTTGTGGACATGAACTTTTTTTAGTTATGGTTACCTGAGCAAAAAAGAGAAGTTTATATATCATGGCTTTTTAATGTTTTGAATGCCCTTTAGGCAGCGCTCCCAATATACACAATCTTATTGAAGTATTCAGTTTACATTTAAGGGCATAACCAATTGACCATAGTTATTTAGGAGATGGTTTTGATAACGTAGCATTTCCACAGCTTTTTTTTTTTCGCAATGTGGAAGACAATTAAATCTGAGGACGGGTTCACACCTGCGCCCGTTCTCCGCTTTTGGCTTTCCGTCTTCTGCCGAAAGAAACTGGACAGGAGATGGAAACCCGGCCCACGAACTTCTTCTGCCTCTCCGCGGCGAAACCATTTTTTTTTTTTTAAACTGGAAACAAAGTCGGACATGCAAGACTTTGTGTGTGGATAAAAAAATAAAAACACCGTGGAGAGGCAGAAGACGCACACTGGCAGTCACTTTGCAAACCCAATCAAGTGAATGGGTTTTAACACTGACCGCCAGGTTTCCGTCTCCTGTCCAGTTTTTCACGGCAGAAGACGGAAACCCGAAAGCGGAGAATGGGCGCAGGTGTAAACCCGCTCTTATCTGGTAAGGTATCCACAGTAGCCAAAAAATGGGGCCTTAGCCTCAAACAGTAAATAAATCAGGTGTAAAAATCAAGTGTAAAAAATAAACATCAATTTTTGGTGCAAATTACACTTCAACTCCAGTGCATTCTCATTAGTAAATCTGTTTTTTTGGCAAAAGGGACGAGGATATAACACATGACTATTTTTTTCATACTGTAAATTTGTGTACGGGAAATAGAGATTTTTTTTTCTTAGTAGATTTTATTTTATTTAATTTCTTAAAAATAAAGTTACAAAGTAGAGGCGCTTACGTGTCCAAGTCTTTATAATGTGTATTATTCCACAAAGAAAGAAATTTTTATCAAATGAGCATTTTGTTTTGGCTTAAAATGTTCTTTTTCCTTTATTCCTAATAAAGACATTTTTCTTGAACTTCTTTTTCCATTGTGTTTCTCCAATCCTACACAAGAGGGTTGATTAATGTAATATTTTCAGAATAAACTGCCTGCAGCATGTTAATTTAACAGCTTTATGATTTCCTAATTCATAATTCTTTTGAACTGAATTGCACTAAACTAGTAATTTCAGAAATAGCTGCTGCCAAAAGGCAAAGTAAAAATATAAGGGTTTGATTGTGTCCAAGGGACAACCTCAGTACTATTAGAATGATTAATAGCTGTTATTGTAATTTGTAAAACAGCTAAGTAGCTTATGATATGTCCAGAATGATTTAAAGAGGTATTGCCATCTGAGCCAGTTATTTATTATCTACATGATAGAAGATAACTTACAGACCAGTGTGGGGGGGGGGGGGGACTGACCAGTGAGACCCCTACTGTTCACAAGAACAGGGTGTTTTGTCTCCTATACTTAATGGACCGCATGACTGCATTCACTGCAATAGATGTGCCAGAGATAGCTGAATTTACAGCGCCCCCACTGAAATAAATGGAATTTCCTTTATTTAGGTACATACAGTAAAATCCTGCCTAACAATATATTTTAGACTCCATCCTACTGTTCAATAAACATGCAAGTAGTTTGTGCGACTATGAAATTGGTCCTACTATATAGTCGGGATAAGGAAATTACCATTTGTTTATTCATTTGCTTACTTATATAGCGCCATTATATGTCACAGCACTTTACAGACATTGCAGTCACTGTCCCATATAGAGATCACAATCTACATTCCCTATCAGTATGTCTGTGGAGAGTGGGAGGAAACTGGAGTACTTGGAGGAAACCCATTCAAACTCGGGAATAACATACAAACTCATTGCAGATGTTGTCTGTGGCAGAATTTGACCTCAGGTCTCCAACGCTGCAAGTGTGCAGTACTAACCACTGGAAATAACATTGTAGATTGTTGTACAACAGTTGTTTGGGTTGAAATAGTATTAACCCCTTCCCGACATGCGTAGTAATAGTAAGGCGCATGTCGGGTCTGTAACTATGGCGACCGCCCGGGAGCCGGGCGGCCGCCATAACCGCCGGGTGTCTACTGCTTTAAGCAGTAGACAACCGGCTCTAATGCCTCCAATCGGTCCCCGGACCGATCGGAGGCATTAACCCCTCCGGCGCCGCGGTCAAAGGCGCCATTTTCCCGGCGGGGCATGGGCGCCGCCATTTTGTCCGGGATCACCGGCTCCTGGAGCATGCTCCAGGGCTGACGTCATGTTGCCATGACAGCCGGGAGCCTATACAAGGCTCCCAGGCTTGTCTGCAAATTGTCTCTTTTGCAGGCTGGTCTATGCAGCCTGCAAAAGAGAGGATGATTTTTTGCAATGCATTGCAATGCATTAGCATTGCAATGCATTGCATTAGTGATCAGACCCCCTGGGGTTCAACAACCTTAGGGGGCCTAATAAATGTAAAAATTTTTTTTAAAAAAAAGTAAAAAAAAAAAAAAAATATGAAAAGTATTAAAAGTTCAAATCACCCCCCTTTCCCTAGAACACATATAAAAGTAGTTAAAAACTGTGAAACATATACATGTTAGGTATCCCCGCGTCCGAAATCGCCCGCTCTACAAATCTATTACATATTTTTCTTGTTCGGTAAACGCCGTAGCGGGAAAAATAGTCAAAAGTGCCAAATCACCGTTTTTTCACTGTTTTGATTCTGATAAAAATTTGAATAAAAAGTGATCAAAGCAATAACATTTCCCGAAAATGGTAGAACTAAAAAGTACACCCGACCCCGCAAAAAAAGACGCCCTATACATCCCCGTACACGCACGTATAAAAAAGTTACGGCCGTCGGAATATGGCGACTTTTAGAAAAAAAATTTTTTAACACAGTTTTGGAATTTTTTTAAGGGGTGAAAATGTAAATAAAACCATATAAATTTGGTATCCCTGGAACCGTACCGAAACACAGAATATAGGGGACATGTCATTTTGGCTGCACAGTGAACGCCGTAAAACCAAAGCCCGTAAGAAAGTCATAGAAATGCATTTTTTCTTCAAATCCACCCCATTCTGAATTTTTTTCCTGCTTCCCAGTACATTATATAGAATAATTAATGGTGGCATCATGAAGAAAAATTTGTCCCACAAAAATTAAGACCTCATATGGCTCTGGGAGTGGAGAAATAAAAAAGTTATGGGGTTTAGAAGGAGGGGAGTCAAAAATGAAAAACGAAAATCAAAAAATGCCATCGGCTCGAAGGGGTTAAAACCAGTATTATCACAGTACAGAGAACTGAGTAAGAGACATCACCCTCACTTGTGAGTCACTTGATTTTTTTTATTTTTTTTTTGTTATGTGGATTGTGAGCCCCACATAGAGCTCACAATGTACATTTTTCCCTATCAGTATATTTTTTGAAATATGGGATGGAAATCCATGCAGACATGGGGAGAACATACAAACTCCTTGCAGATGGTTTTATGCCCTTGGCGGGATTTGAACACCAGGACTCCAGCGCTGCAAGGCTGCAGTGCTAACCACTGAGCCACCGTGTGGCCCCAGTCACTTGATTTATTGCACTTTATTGCATATATAAAACTTAACCTTTAATTCCAAATAAATAATAAAATCTATGATTTATCTTACTACCATGTTTAAAGTCAGATATAACCAATTGGGGTAATAACTCACCCTACTATACTGCCCGAGGCCTACAACAAGACAAGGTTATGGACAATAAACATACCAATACATATACCAGAAAATAGACATTGGTTGAACTAATAAGAGACAAATCCAATTCCTGACAAGTTTTGGTCCAAAGTCAGGAGAGGATATAACAGAAAGGGAATGTCTAAGAGCTTCCTTTATATTTCCCACTTCTTTTCAAGCCACTCCTGACTTTGGCTCAAAAAAATCACAGTAAAATTTGCAACAAAAGATGCTGTGTTTCTGTAACATGCGACCCTAGCCATAAGCTTTTATCATACAAAACTTTGTAGTATCTTTGATACATCAATCAGATTTTTAAAATATTTACTGGATCTTCTACAACTCAATAGTTTTAATTACATGTTCTGCAAGAAAATAAAATTAAATTAAAAAATTACAAAAATCCTAGGCAGTAAATTACTGGTACATGATCATACATTTATTTTTTTGTGAAAATAAAATGACTGTGCTGACCTTATTACTTTAATGATTTCACTGCTTTTCATTTTACTCTTGTCTTATCTCAGTTTTCCTTCACCTTGACTTCTGAATCTTGCTCGTCTTCTCTCTCATCTGAACTGTTGTATAATTTGAAAACCTATTTCACTTGACAAATGGAACTTCTTTCCCTTAGTACGAAACACCCAGTCTTTTTAGCAATTTTGAAGTCCCAGTCGAAAATCCATCTTGTTAATAAAGCATTTACGGTAATAACTTCAAACCTTGACAATGTTGTCTCCAAATATAGCCCAATTTCTGGACAAAGTAATACAAATCTCAGATTTGAGTTTGCCTCTCTGATCTATAATTCTGTGTATCAGTATAATTATTTGACACTCATATGTACAAGAGTAAGGCAAATTTGGCTTTGTAATACCTGTAAATGCTCTCATTGTATTGCTAGGATTTCCCAAATTCGGTAGAATTGTGAGAGCAATAATTTTAAAAATAAAAAAAAACCTTTTTCCCTGAACACTTCTTGCGCCTGCCTAGAGTGTGGCTGCATGTGTTTACAGCTGCTGAAACTAAACTGATCTTTCTCTATCCCGTCCTTTTTTGTTCACTTTTTTCTATTACTATAAGGAGTATTAGTATAAGAACTTACCATGGGCTGGAATTTGATGCAGAAACTCTTATAAAGAAATCCTTTTTGAGCCTTTTTGTCTGAAGCATGCCTCCACACAGACAAGGAAGACTGTTTACACTAAGGAGACACTATTACACCTTAGAAGCATGCTGCAGGGCAAGCTGGACAAGCATGCTCTTACCATCCCCCACGAACTAATAAGGAGACTTAGAAAACGCAGAAAACGCGGAAAACGAGCCGGCATACTGAGACGCGAAGGAAGAAAACGCAAAAAGCATGTGATCCCGTCCATCATTATGGGGAATGTGAGATCAATTGTGAATAAGATGGATGAACTGACAGCACTGACCAGACATCAACAGGAGTTTCGTGAGTGCAGTATGATGCTGTTTACAGAGACTTGGCTTACTGAAATCACTCCGGACATACTTGCCTCCCTGGAGGGCTTCAAACTTCTTCGGGCGGACAGAACACTGGAGAGCGGTAAGCGAATAGGCGGAGGAATTGCAATATTTGTCAATGAGAGATGGTGTAATCCAGGACATATTGTGGTTAAGAAACAATTGTGTGGAAAGGATATTGAACTGCTAGCCGTGGGCATGAGACCTTTTTACCTGCCAAGGGAACTATCACATGTTATTGTACTAGCTGCCTATGTCCCCCCCTCTGCTAAAGCTGACGCTGCCTGTGAAGTCCTCCATGCTGTTGTGAGTGAGCTGCAATCATCTCACCCCCATGCCCTGCTCCTAGTGTCTGGAGACTTCAACCATGTCTCAGCATCCACTCTACCAGGCTTCACACAGTATGTAACCTGCCATACAAGAGACAACAAGACGCTGGACTTGCTCTTTGCCAATGTAAGGGATGCATATAACTCATCTGCCCTACCACCTCTAGGCAGATCAGATCACAACCTGGTACATCTGCGACCCACATACATTCCACTGGTGCGCAGAGAACCGGCGGTTACCCGTACCGTGAAGATTTGGTCAGAGGGAAGTGTCGAGTCTCTAAGGGACTGCTTTGATATAACTTTATGGGAAGTGTTTCAAGACTCATTTCCAGAGGACATTGAGGGACTCACACATTGCATAACGGACTACATTAATTTCTGTGTGGACAGCACGGTACCAACTAGGAAGGTGAGGTGTTTCTCCAATAACAAACCATGGATTAACTCTGAGATTAAAACTCTCCTCAAGCAAAAAAAGAGAATTTTTAGGTCTGGGGACAAAGATGGCCTGGGGGCGGTTCAGAAACAGCTGAGACAATTGATCAGGGAAGGGAAAGCCAACTACAGACGGAAGATGGAGCTACAGATGGGGGAGGGTAGAATCTCTGAGGTGTGGGACAGCCTTAAGGCAATTTCAGGACACAAGGAAAAGACAAGGCACCGAACAGTAGGGGACAGGAAGTGGCTTAACGAGCTTAATCTATTCTTCAATAGATTCGACTCCAAGCAAATGCTCCCCCCACCAGCATGTCAGCTAACCGCCCTCCCCTCACACACCAAGACCCAACCCCCACCGACCTGCGGTCAACTGCAATCTGACTATCTGATCCTGCAGGAGTCTCAGGTGTGTAAGGAAATGAAGAATATTAGAGCGAACAAAGCGGGGGGACCTGATGGTATAAGCGCAAGAGTTCTTAAAATGTGCAGTGACCAGCTGTGTGGTATTATAACGCACATGTACAATATGAGCCTGAAGCTGGGGGTGGTACCTCAACTGTGGAAAACATCTTGCGTGGTACCAGTCCCAAAGAAACCCAACCCGATGGGCTACATTGACTACCGACCTGTAGCACTGACATCACACCTAATGAAGGTCCTAGAGAGACTGGTCCTGACACACCTACACCCCCTAGTGAGCTCCGCTCTGGACCCCCTCCAGTTTGCCTACCGGCCAGGCATTGGGGTAGATGACGCCATCATCCACCTTCTTCACAGAGCTCTCTCTCACCTGGAGAAACCCGGGAACACTGTGAGAATAATGTTCTTTGATTTCTCCAGTGCGTTCAACACCATTCAGCCAGGGCTACTGAGGGAGAAGCTGAACCTTGGTGGTGCGGACCATCACCTGTCCAACTGGATCCTAGACTACCTGACAAACCGCCCTCAGTATGTGAGAGCCCAGGACTGTGTGTCTGACACTGTGATCTGTAGTACGGGGGCACCTCAAGGTACAGTTCTTGCCCCATTCCTCTTCACACTGTACACTGCTGACTTCAGGCACAACTCATCCAGCTGTTACTTACAGAAGTACTCCGATGACTCTGCTATAGTCGGCCTTATCACTGATGGCGATGATAGGGAATACAGAGACTTAAACCGGGATTTTGTTGAATGGTGCCAGCAGAACCAGCTCAGGATTAATGCTGGGAAGACCAAGGAGATGGTGGTGGACTTTAGTAAACGGAGAGGTGCTCCGACCCCGGTGGAGATCCAAGGAACATGTATTGAGATAGTCAGGACCTATAAGTACCTGGGCGTGCTCCTCAATAATAAACTAGACTGGGCTGATCACCTGGAGGCGCTGCACAGAAAGGGCCACAGCAGACTCTACCTGCTCAGGAGGCTGAGGGCCTTCGGAGTCCAGGGGACACTTCTTAGGGCCTTCTTCAACTCTGTGGTTGCCTCAGCCATCTTTTTCGGTGTGGCCTGCTGGGGAAGCAGTATATCAACCAGGGACAGAAATAGACTTGACAGGCTGATCAGGAGGGCCAGCTCTGTCCTGGGGAGCCCCTTGGACCCAGTACAGGTGGTGGGTGACAGAAGGATACTGTCTGTGGTGACCTCCATGCGGGGGAACAAATCCCACCCCATGTATGGGACCCTGATGGGACTTGGCAGCACTGTAAGCGACCGTCTGCTTCACCCCAAGTGTGAGAAGGAGCGCTATCGCAGGTCCTTCCTTCCAACCGCGACCAGGCTGTATAATCTACATCAGACCAAACGAAGAGCTCTCCGCACAGAGAACTAATGATTATGAGGATGATCATGAGGTCTTCCTCTTTCTCTTCTGTTTTTTTTTCCTTAGCTGCCATGGACTCCTAGTATATCTTCTCTTCTCAGCTTATCTGTGTCTACGTCTGTAACATATTACTCTGTATTATCCTGTATCTGTATTACTATGCTGCTGTAACACGCTGAAATTTCCCCAAGGTGGGACTATTAAAGGATTATCTTAACACTAAACATATTTTGACTTAAAAAATTCAATTGAAAACCAAAGTAGAAAGTAATTGGCTCCCAGTCAGTCTTGCAGTAGGTTGAGAGCACTACGAGAATGGCAGGGACCTGTCTCCAGCAATGTAACCTGACTTTAAATTCATCTATTGGTTTTAGAAATGACTCATATGAAAGCTGAAAGCCCAAATATACTCATCATATAACCACATTTAGCGGTGTTGTCTGATAAACAGATACAGCTGATTTTGTACAAATGGGACGGCCAGCAGAACAGTGATAAAAAGGACAAATATTTTGATATTATAATTTTGCATTATTTAAACAGTCTTCCAGTTCACGGCTGTTTCCACGTGAATATTTTGAAACACAGAGACAGATGGTAAAGCTATCAACAGAAGTGAACTGTACATAGTCTTTATTTTCCTTTCTATCCACAAGTTCAGATATATTTATGGAAGGTTGAAAAACTACAACAAGAGTAAAGCAGAAAAATTAGTATTTGAAAACGCAAAAATTTAATTGTACATTGTAATTTCTTGAAGAATTAATCGTAAAGAATTATGTATATATTTAAGTATAGTTTTATAATAATTAATAATTCACTTGGTCAGTAACAGTGAAAATTTCAATAGATCTTCTTTAGTCCAAGGTCAGATGGTACAGGATTGATGTAGGTTATCCTACATCTACAAACAACAACAGACCTCTATCAATTGCGATATCGGTATAGTTCACTCATTACCTAAACCAACTAAACCAGTGAACAGTTAAAAATGTACAATTTTATTATGAGTACATAACCCTAATCTTAATAAAACAAACAAAATTACACAACACAAGCGTTTTCTATATTTATCCTACATCTATACTGAAGATACTACAATTCATGCAAACAGTATTGGAAAAGAACATCTCCCCAACTACATCAATTCAGTTATGTGTTCTCCTACACACTGGTTAGTATATGCAGCCAGCTTTAACCAGTGATAACTCAAAATCTATAAGGGCTATAGACAATATCTTGATCTTATTGTAAAGGTAAGATTTTTACAGAGTTAAAGCCATATAAAGTTACAGTGTGAAAGAATTTGTTCTATTCAGTGTGAACTGCACTGGTCTTGTAATGTAAGACTTGAGTCCATCTTGTTCAGAACTAGTAATAACTATTTCTGAGCATTCAGTCCAGTTTGCCATGGTGCCTAATATGCTAATTAGGTTTGCTAATTGTTAACTGGGAAGTTTCAGGCAGGAGAAAATAGTGTCAGAGAGCTCAGAATCACTCTCACTGCTTTGACCCAAGACCACCCACCTATCAGACACCAAAACTAGCTGCAATGAATCCACAGGAGCAGAGGAAGCTGGAGAAAACTTTCCAGCTGTGCCAGAATTACCTAGAAAGATTACAAAGAATTGCAGTTGATGGAAAGCCTTTTACTTGCAGCGGAAAAAAAAATCTGTACAGAACTGAAGATTTTAGGATTCAGCTTGGAATATTTGTAGATGTTTTCAACTGATTTGCATAGGTATTTATATCTCAACATATGTGCAAAGACATACACTCACCGGCCACTTTATTAGGTACACCATGCTAGTAACGGGTTGGACCCCCTTTTGCCTTCAGAACTGCCTCAATTCTTCGTGGCATAGATACAACAAGGTGCTGGAAGCATTCCTCAGAGATTTTGGTCCATATTGACATGATGGCATCACACAGTTGCCGCAGATTTGTCGGCTGCACATCCATGATGCGAATCTCCCGTTCCACCACATCCCAAAGATGCTCTATTGGATTGAGATCTGGTGACTGTGGAGGCCATTGGAGTACAGTGAACTCATTGTCATGTTCAAGAAACCAGTCTGAGATGATTTCAGCTTTATGACATGGCGCATTATCCTGCTGAAAGTAGCCATCAGGTGTTGGGTACATTGTGGTCATAAAGGGATGGACATGGTCAGCAACAATACTCAGGTAGGCTTTGGCGTTGCAACGATGCTCAATTGGTACCAAGGGGCCCAAAGAGTGCCAAGAAAATATTCCCCACACCATGACACCACCACCACCAGCCTGAACCGTTGATACAAGGCAGGATGGATCCATGCTTTCATGTTGTTGATGCCAAATTCTGACCCTACCATCCGAATGTCGCAGCAGAAATCGAGACTCATCAGACCAGGCAACCTTTTTCCAATCTTCAATTGTCCAATTTCGATGAGCTTGTGCAAATTGTAGCCTCAGTTTCCTGTTCTTAGCTGAAAGGAGTGGCACCCGGTGTGGTCTTCTGCTGCTGTAGCCCATCTGCCTCAAAGTTCGACGTACTGTGCGTTCAGAGATGCTCTTCTGGCTACCTTGGTTGTAACGGGTGGCTATTTGAGTCACTGTTGCCTTTCTATCAGCTCGAACCAGTCTGGCCATTCTCCTCTGACCTCTGGCATCAACAACGCATTTCCGCCCACAGAACTGCCGCTCACTGGATGTTTTTTCTTTTTCGGACCATTCTCTGTAAACCCTAGAGATGGTTGTGCGTGAAAATCCCAGTAGATCAGCAGTTTCTGAAATACTCAGACCAGCCCTTCTGGCACCAACAACCATGCCACGTTCAAAGGCACTCAAATCACCTTTCTTCCCCATACTGATGCTCGGTTTGAACTGCAGGAGATTGTCTTGACCATGTCTACATGCCTAAATGCACTGAGTTGCCGCCATGTGATTGGCTGATTAGAAATTAAGTGTTAACGAGCAGTTGGACAGGTGTACCTAATAAAGTGGCCTGTGAGTGTATATGTATTTAAAAAAACTGAAAACTGATGTCTATTAGAATATTCTCTCAGAAATGTGAACAGAACTAGAGATGAGCGAGTAGTATTCGATTGAGTAGGTATTCAGTCGAATACTATGGTATTCGAAATACTCGTACTCGATCGAGTACCATTCGCTATTCAAATGGAAAAGTTTGATGCAGAACCAGCATTGATTGGCCGAATGCTATTGTAACATCTCTGCCTGTTCGGGCCTCTGCGCCATCCTCTGCTCGCGTGCTGCGGCGCAGGAGGCGTGTGCAGTTTGATAATCTGCTTAAAGTTTTTAGTTGCACTGTGTGAACACGGCTCTAGTGTTGTAATTGGATTTGCACCACACCCGTCTTCTGCCCTTGTTCCCTCTGTCCATTCAGTGATTGACAGCTTTCCTTCCTATTAGGTTCAGGGCGGGTTCATCCTCCCCTATTTAGTCTTGGCTCACAGTCACACTGGTGCCAGTTATTGCCTCTAGCTTTCTGGTTTTTCTTGCTGTTATTACTTGTACTCTAATCCTTGACCTCTGGCTTCCCTACTGACAATTCTTTTGGACTCCGTTTTGGCACTGCATCGCTCTCCTGTTACCGAACCCTGGCTAGCTGACCTCCCTTTGTTGTTGTTCGTCTTGTCTGCGTTTTGTGTTTCACGTATTCAGGGAGGGATTGTCTTCGTGGTTGTCGCCTATTACCTAGAATAGGGTCTGGCAATAGGAAGGGAAAGCAGGGGGCTTCAGTTTAGGGTTCACTGTCCCTTGTGCCCCTCCCTCCAGGGTTCACCAGCAGCTTCTGGGGAATTATCGTCTGCCATTCCCTAACAGCTATACAGTCGGCCAATCAACGCTGGTTCTTCTCCTACCTTTAGAAGTCTTCTCCGTGCAGCTTCCCCGCGGCGTCTTCCGGCTCTGAATTCACTCTGCCAGGCATCAGGCCTGGGCAGAGCCAACTGTGCATGCCTGTTCTACAAGAACATTTTTTGTAGTGCGGGCATGTGCAGTCGGCTCTGCCCAGGCCCGATGCCTGGCAGAGTGAATTCAGAGCCGGAAGATGCCGCGGGGAAGCTGCACGGAGAAGACTTCTCAGAGGATCCAGCCCAACCCTCACTCGTGATCTTGGTAAGTGTAATTTGATCGAATGTTGCCTACCCCTGAAACGAGCATTTTTCCCCCATAGACTATAATAGGGTCTGATATTCGATTCGAGTAGTCGAATATTGAGCGGCTACTCGAATCGAATATTTTACTGTTCGCTCATCTCTAAACAGAACGTTTTGCTATCCTGTTAGAAGTCTTAGAAAAGTAGACATTTTTGCTGATATATTTAGTATAAACCATATTTTCAATGTAAGACATCAGGTTACCAAGACAAGAAAAATCCTAGAACACTCTGGGGTCATTTATTAAAATGAGTGAAATGACACCCATGTTTTGTCACAAAGCTTCAGTAAATAGTACCATCTGCCACAAATGTTTAGACTGGAAGAAAGCCTGTAGGTCTAGCCTGTTTGCTAGTACCCAAGTTTTGGCAAGCACTACTGATATAATTAGATGCATTTGCTTAACTAGTCCCCTTGTAAAAATAAAACAAAACTGATAGAAAAAAAAAATGGCTCAAAGTGTTAATAAATATGTATATTTATCCTCACATTATCTGATGTAATTACCCTATTATTCTGGCGCATGAACACTTACGAGAGTCCAACTTTGTTTACATGAGAGAAAGAATCCTAACAGATGAATTATTAATAATAATAGAGATAAGCGAACAGTAAAATGTTCGAGGTTCGATATTCGTTTCGAGTAGCCCCTCAATATTCGACTACTCAAATCGAATATCGAACCCTATTATAGTCTATGGGGGGGAAATGCTCGTTTCAGGGGTAGGAAACGTTCTATCAAATTACACTTACCAAGTCCACGAGTGAGGGTCGGGCTGGATCCTCCGAGAAGTCTTCTCCGTGCAGCGTCCCCGCGGCATCTTCCGGCTCTGAATTCACTCTGCCAAGCATCGGACCTGGGCAGAGCCGACTGCGCATGTCCACACTACAAGCGGACATGCGCAGTCGGCTCTGCCCAGGCCCAATGCCTGGCAGAGTGAATTCAGAGCTGGAAGACGCCGCGGGGAAGCTGCACGGAGAAGACTTCTAAAGGTAGGAGAAGAACCAGCGTTAATTGGCCAACTGTATAGCATTCGGCCAATCAATGCTGGTTCTGCATCGAACTTTTCCATTCGAATAGCGAGTGGTACTCAATCGAGTACGAATATTTCGAATACCGTAGTATTCAATCGAATACCTACTGTATCGAATACTACTCGCTCATCTTTAATAATAATAAATTTTATTTATATAGCGCCAACATATTCTGCAGCACTGTACAATTTGTAGGGTTCAAATACAGACAGAAAGATACATTACAAAGAAAGTCATTTAACACAATGGGACTGAGGGCCCTGCTTGCAAGAGCTTACAATCTATGAGGTAGAGGGGGTGACATAAGAGGTAGAAGGGGCGGCATTGCTTATACAGTAGTCAGACAATTTTGTAATAGAGGTGACTGTCATTACACAAACATAAAACTTTGAGCTGTCGCCAGTCGTGTCCTTTAACATGTGAATGGTGCTTGGACATATAGAGTTAGCCTGAAATGGCATCATATCATGTGGGGTAATGTGGGAGCGGGGACAGGGGAGGGTTAGATTTTGGGGATTCTAATGACGGTACGGAAGGGTTTACATTAAGAATTGTGATAGGCCTGTCTAAAAAGATGTGCGCTTGAAGCTGTAGAAATTGGGAGTTAATCTGATTGTCCGGGGCAGAGCATTCCAGAGAAGTGGTGCAGCTCGGGAGAAGTCTCGTATACGAGCTTGGGAAGTTCTGATAATAGAGGATGTAAGTGTTAGGTCATTGGGTGAACGGAGAACACGGGTTGGGCGGTAGACAGAAGAGGGAGGAAACGTAGAAAAGTGCGGCATTATGGAGAGCCTTGTGGATGAGAGTGATAACTTTATATTCTATTCTATAATGAATAGGCAACCAATGTAGCGACTGGCACAGACCAGAGGCATCACTGTAGCGTCTAGACTGATAGATGAGCCTGGCCGCTGCGTTCAGAATAGATTGTAGAGGGGAGAGTTTAGTAAGGGGAAGACTGATTAGTAAGGAGTTACAGTAGTCAAGGAGAGAAGGAAGCAGAGAGACAATAAGTGTCTTTAGTGTATCTCTGGTAAGGAAAGGGCATATTCTGGAGATGTTTTTGAGGTGGAGGTGATATGAGCGTGCAAGTGATTCAATATGGGGAGTGAAGGAAAGGTCTGCTTCAAACATGACCCCGAGGCAGCGGGCATGCTGCCTGGGAGTTATAGTAAGGCCTGAGACTGTAATGGATATATCAGGGACAGATCTATTAGATGGTGGAAACAGTAGTAGTTCAGTCTTAGAGAGATTTAGTTTCAGATAGAGCGAAGACATGATATTTGAGACAGCAGAAAGACAGTTGCTGGTGTTCTGTATTAATGCAGGGGTAATGTCACAGGAAGATGAGTATAATTGGGTGTCATCAGCATAAAGATGGTACCTGAAGCCAAATCTGGTGATGGTTTGTCCAATAGGGGCTGTGTAGAGAGAAAAGAGTAGGGGGCCTAGGACCGAGCCCTGAGGAACCCCAACAGCAAGGGAAAGAGGGGAAGAAACAGAGCCTGCAAATGATACACTGAAAGTGCAGTCTGAGAGATAAGAGGAGAACCAGGAGAGCGCAGTGTCATTGAGGCCAACTGAGCGGAGCATAGTGAGGAGGAGATGGTGGTCAACAGTGTCAAAAGCTGCAGAGAGGTCCAGAAGAATAAGAAGAGAGAAGTCACCATTAGATTTAGGAGATTATTGAAGACTTTTATGAGGGCCGTTTCAGTAGAGTGCAGAGCGCGAAAACCAGATTGTAAGGGGTCAAGCATAGTGTTAGCAGAGAGATAGCGGACTAAACGAGAATAGACCAGGCGTTCCAAGATTTTAGAGATGAAAGGGAGGTTAGAGACGGGTCGATAGTTAGCAGCACAAGACGGGTCCAGGGAGGGTTTTTTCAATAGCGGGGTTATAACACCATGCTTAAAAGAGGATGGGAAAATTCCAGAAGAAAGAGAGAAGTTAAATATTTTAGTAAGGTAAGTCGTGACAGCAGGCGACAGAGATTGGGGAAGGGGTCACTACTGCAGGTTGTAGGGCGAGATGAAGAAAGTAGCTGAGAGACTTCCTCTTCTGTAACAGGTTCAAAAGATGAGAATGGACAGTCTGAAGTGTGGTTGGTGAGGGGATCATTGCTATGGTAGGTGTGGGAATCAATGCCATCGGGGGATTGGGCAGTTATTTCCTGACAGATCTTATCAATTTTATCATGGAAATAAGTGGCCAGGTCATCAGCACTAAGGTCTGTGAATGGCATCTGTACCTTGGGTGTGAGTAAGGAGTGAAAAGTTTCAAAAAGCCTTTTAGGGTTGCTGGAGAGAGAAGAGTTGAGAGCCGTGAAATAGTCTTGTTTTGCGAGGTAAAGGGCAGATCTACTGTATATGTTAAAATCATGTACAAACAAATAATACCCTGAATAATATGCTAAAAATTTCAAAGAAGGAACTCTAAGGCTAAGGCCTCATGTTGCGGGAACGCAGCTTTTTTTGTACTTATACTTCTAAATTTTGTTCAAAAAAATGTTTCAAAATCTTCAACAAAAAAATGCAACATGGGGCCACTGCAATTATTCTTGCTGATTTTGGGATATTTTCCACTTTGGAATTAGAGTAAGAAAAACTCTATGGGTTTCCATTGTTTCAAATAAAAAAATAAATAAATAAATAAAAAACTTGACCGTAGTTCATAAAGCACTTTTTCCCAAATGCGTTATTCAATTCCTATTGAAAAAAACAACAAGACCAATTTATGATTGCTTTGCACCAGTATTTTAGCATGTTTCTCCCTATTTTATGCCTTTTTCTCGTGTGCACCTAACTCTGGCACCCACCAAGTAAAAAACCGAGACAAATTTATGAACTGGGGTGGAGGGGAGCAATTTTTTTAAAAAAAATGTCATAAAAAATGCCCTCATGATTAATTGGTCTCAGTGTATCTTCTTGATGCTGTTTCAGTGCCATAAATGTGCTGAATAGGTGAGTGGACCAGGAAAAATGGACAACTCCTTTAACTTTTAAATCAAAAAATTCATACTCACCTGTCCCCAATGCTCCAGTGTTCTCCCGGCAAGTTTTGGTCCTTCTGCTCATTGGGTCTCTTCTAGAGTTCCGCAATCGGACTCAGCACTTATGTAATTGCTGAGGCCAATTAGTGAAGGGCATACAATGTCACTATCTGTGACATCACGGGTCTCTTCCTGAGGCCTATTGAGGCTGCTGATTGATCACGTGACTGCTGAACTCAGGAAGAGACCTGGGAGAACCCGGGACACAATAGTAGGGCACCAAAGCATCAGACAGGTGAATATGCTTTTTTTTTTTCACTGCCCCCGGCTGATTTTAATGTTGAAGGGGTTATCCAATTTGGCCCAGACCACCCCTTTAAACTTGGAATCCATGGCAGAAACAGAAGGTTCAGAGTTTCACGGTAAAAAATACACATGTATTTCTACCATGTTAACATACCCCAAGAAGAAAAGAGGGAGGAGGAAGTCATGAGAAAGAAATGAATGTAATACTGCAAGTAAATAACTTTCTATTCAGAATATTAGCAAATGCCATATACACTCACCGGCCACTTTATTAGGTACACCTGTCCAACTGCTCGTTAACACTTAATTTCTAATCAGCCAATCACATGGCGGCAACTCAGTGCATTTAGGCATGTAGACATGGTCAAGACAATCTCCTGCAGTTCAAACCGAGCATCAGTATGGGGAAGAAAGGTGATTTGAGTGCCTTTGAACGTGGCATGGTTGTTGGTGCCAGAAGGGCTGGTCTGAGTATTTCAGAAACTGCTGATCTACTGGGATTTTCACGCACAACCATCTCTAGGGTTTACAGAGAATGGTCCAGTGAGCGGCAGTTGTGTGGGCGGAAATGCATTGTTGATGCCAGAGGTCAGAGGAGAATGGCCAGACTGGTTCGAGCTGATAGAAAGGCAACAGTGACTCAAATAGCCACCCGTTACAACCAAGGTAGCCAGAAGAGCATCTCTGAACGCACAGTACGTCGAACTTTGAGGCAGATGGGCTACAGCAGCAGAAGACCACACCGAGTGCCACTCCTTTCAGCTAAGAACAGGAAACTGAGGCTACAATTTGCACAAGCTCATCGAAATTGGACAATTGAAGATTGGAAAAACGTTGCCTGGTCTGATGAGTCTCGATTTCTGCTGCGACATTCAGATGGTAGGGTCAGAATTTGGCGTCAACAACATGAAAGCATGGATCCATCCTGCCTTGTATCAACGGTTCAGGCTGGTGGTGGTGGTGTCATGGTGTGGGGAATATTTTCTTGGCACTCTTTGGGCCCCTTGGTACCAATTGAGCATCGTTGCAACGCCAAAGCCTACCTGAGTATTGTTGCTGACCATGTCCATCCCTTTATGACCACAATGTACCCAACATCTGATGGCTACTTTCAGCAGGATAATGCGCCATGTCATAAAGCTGGAATCATCTCAGACTGGTTTCTTGAACATGACAATGAGTTCACTGTACTCCAATGGCCTCCACAGTCACCAGATCTCAATCCAATAGAGCATCTTTGGGATGTGGTGGAACGGGAGATTCGCATCATGGATGTGCAGCCGACAAATCTGCGGCAACTGTGTGATGCCATCATGTCAATATGGACCAAAATCTCTGAGAAATGCTTCCAGCACCTTGTTGAATCTATGCCACGAAGAATTGAGGCAGTTCTGAAGGCAAAAGGGGGTCCAACCCGTTACTAGCATGGTGTACCTAATAAAGTGGCCGGTGAGTGTAAGTTCTGCAGGTGATCAGGGTCAACTTTTCCTTTTCTACGAATATAAAAGTAAGCTATGCTGGATTATACTGATATGGCTCCTATCATATAGAAATGAGCACAAACTGAGAATTTTGAATGAACATATAATAAATGTTTTATATAAATCAGAATTTTGACTACAAATACTAATGTATCTACAATCTGCACCAAAGTTTCCAAAATTCGGCTGATTATGCTCCCAAAGGCAGAGTGCTCAGCTCCTAGCAAGATCAACTCATCTGTTGTCCAACAGAAAACCACAGTAATACTGCATGTCAGCTGCACTCTAGTAGTGTAAAGAAAATGAAGGATTTATTCAGCCACGGTAAACAGATGCAACGTTTGAAATGTTGTGCTTGAAAATGACTACATCCTAGAGTTGTATCTGTATGCCTTTAACCTAGGCTTAAGGCATTTACTTTAAGGGGCGATCACACTACCGTTGGATTCCGCTCAGCAGTGTCCGTGGCTATTGTCCATACAAGATTTTAGCAACGGACACTAGCTGGTCCGTCTGAAATTTCCATTCATTTCAATGGGATTTTATCTTGTGTCCCTTAGTGTCCGTTTACACCCAAGTCCCTTTTTTCAAGCGGACATGCAGGACTTTTCTGTTCGATTGAAAAGCAAGTGTCCGTTTTGTTTTTTTAACATTGAAGTCTATGGGCAACAAACTTCTAACGGACTGTAACTGATGGCCATTAGTCACTGTCCATTTGTGCCCGTTATGGTAGGTGTCCAATTTTTTTTTTTTTTTTTTTTAACGGACACTTTCTGAATGGAATCCAATGGTAGTGTGAACCCTACCTAACAGTAGTGATGTGGTGGTCGTGAGCTTGTGTGCACCTTCTATTCTTCTCCCAGCAAGCCTGACTGCTATTATGGGAGCCGAAACAGAAGTTGCACACAAGCTGTGTGCCAGAGAAGCTTCAAGCAACCGCATCACTGGTAACTATTCAGCAGCCTAGTATGGCGTGATCTCTAGTCTTAAACTTGTCCACAGCCCAGTCATTGGGCACCACTTTGTTAAATAACAGAATCTGCAATTTTTTGGGCAATTTTCACAGATCCCGTAATAAACATAAGTATATAAGGAATGCTTAAAATGGGTTACCTTTGAATGTACATAAAACGTTTCACGCCAAGCACACAGCCCAGTCTTGTGAATGAGCACTTACTCTGGGCAAAATGCATAAAAGCCCCTGAGCACATTGATGTATCTTTCCTCAGTAAATGTAATCTATACAATAGGAAGAAAAACACATATGAAGCCAGAATTCAGCTTAGTTGCTCTATTACCGGTTATTTACTGTCTTTCAAAACCATGCACTGAAAACCTAGCAAGCTTAGGTCGCTAAGGTCAATGTTTTTCCTTTAAAACTGCGCTCTCAGGGGGTCACAAATAGCATATTGGAAGGAATGATAATAGCATGGGTCTAAAATCATAAGGTGAACTATGGCTTCCCCCTATAATTAATGACATCTGTAAGATATTTTGTGAAATCCAGGCATTTCTCACATAAAATAGCCGTATTTGAGAGATAAATCCTTCTCTGCGGTTTAATAAGCACAGAATACATGTAAATATAACGCGGCTCCTTCGGGCTGGTAAATGTCACCGCATGTACTGTACGCATTTTTCTCGCTCAGATGCTAGAAGATAACACTATGGTACTATACAAGGTTTGTCGGTTATTGTTTCAGTTTACGATACAATATGATATCAGGTAGTTATGATTTACACTCCAGAATTTCTATATTTATTGACTTATCAGGATGAAGGTGCTGTGAATAAGCCGGATAATCAATCTGTCAATAGAGATGAGCAGCCACTACAGCAGCGGCGTAACTCTCTAACATGCTGACAAGCACAACTGTTCTTCTCCATATGTAAGAGTATTTGTTCGTGTCAAGGGATTGCCATTGCTTGTTGTTTGTTAATATTTGATTTTCCTTTAAGTGGTGTCAGGGGGCACGCTGCCAGCCATGGCTTGCTTTCAGATTCTAGCTCTGGTGACAATAATTAGAGCAGAGGTTTCTTGTACATGTCCTATAATGGCTCTTCATTTTGTGTAGTGTTGCTGCACTGCTAAAATCATTCTTTTAATGAATTGTCCTTTAATCTGTAAATAAGAGTCCACAATGTTTTCAGTTATGTGAAAGTCATATAAAAGTATTTTAGCAATTTTCCTTAAAGGGGTTGGGGGATAATTGTACACATCAGGGAGAGTGTTTGCCTACATAGGCAGTACGGAGACTTACAAGTCATTCTTGCTCCGCTAGGGATTCTGGTTAAAAAATAAGCAAATCTATTCTCCAGGATGTAATTAGGAGAACAGTGCCTCTGTATGCTGCCCTCTAGAGGGCAGCATCCTTAACATCATGCATGACTCAGTTATAAAGTCTAAGTAATCATGATGCATTTAATTGCCAAATTAGTATTTCTATCCCAAAAGGAACAGATTCCCAGCTATGGACAGCGGTGTTTCGGCCTATTGGGCCATCCTCAGCATAGCGTAGGGATACTGATTTGGCAGAGTGAGAGACTATAGACCAGGGTCAGGGGATAATCGTACACATCAGGGAGAGTGTGTACCTACATAGGCAGTACGGAGACTTATAAGTCATTCCTGCTCCGCTAGGGATAACTGGAAATCCCTAATCTAATATAACACCCCCTCCCCCTCCTTCTTTCTAAATAACATAATTAATTTTAAAACATGTATACTTACCCATATCCCTAGGGAAGTCACGTGACTGCCCCAGGGATATTTTCTATTAATCTGGTGACTATCTGTATCCCCATTTCCAGAAACAGATCGCCACTACTACTTTCCCCCCCATCCACCCCATTATACTCACCCTCCATGGTTCTTCCTGTGAGACGGCTCCTCTTTCTTTACTGATTCTGTCTGTGCGCGCTCTTCTCCAAGCGCTGTGTGCGCTGCTGCAGATACTGCACCTCTACTGCGCATACGCAGTAGAGATGGATGATCACTGGAGAAGAGTGCGCACAGACAGAATCAGTACAGGAGGAGGAGCCGTCTCACAGGAAGAAGCGTGGAGGGTGTGATCGATACCTGATGATCCTAATTGTTGCCTCGGTGGTGTCTTCATTAAATGACGTTCTTAAGGACAAATGGGACAACAAGTTGATAAAGCACCATCAGGTTCTGATAAAGGACATGGAACCAGAGAAGAAGCCAAAGGACTGTTGGATTTGCACTCATAGTCCAGTATCCGCCGCCACTATGCCTTATTTAGCCGCTCCCCTGACAGAAACTGAACTGTTCAACGTTAAATGGAGATAAGATTGGTAGCGCAATATTTCTATGGCCAATGGTGATGCAGACATGGGATAAACTGGTCGAGTCTACTGACTATCTGGATGAGCAAATATATGACATCTTAGATTTGCTGAATGAGACTAACTCTGTACAAGGACAATTGATAGTAGTCACAAACCAGCATACAATAGTATTGGACTACTTGACTGCGGTTCAGGGTGGTATGTGCCAGGTGATAGGGCCTACTTGCAGTCATTACATTGATCCAGAGGGGAATCTCCAGGTACATGCAGGAGTCAAGAAAATCCAAGAAATGAGAGAAAAGTGGGAAAAAGAGCATGCAAAGAAACAAGATAGTTGGTGGTCCGACACTTTGTCATTCTTGAATCCTGCAAACTGGTTCAAAGGTGTTAAAGGATGGATTGTGGGAATTCTGCATTTCATGTTTCAGGCAGTCCTGATTTGCTTAATCCTCTATGCATTGTACAAACTGATTATTTATTGTGTAGGAAAGGGTACTCGTGAGAGAGGAGGAACGTATGTGGACATGGCCCCCACTGAGGATGTATACGATCAATTGAACCTCACTCAGCATATGCGAGAAACTAGGATGTTGTGATGTTTAACACAATGACTTGTTTATATGACCTGGAATCTGGTGAAAAGAAGGAGAATTAAAGAGAATTAAAAGTCCAGCAGTTTGTTCTCAAACTGAAATACAGGCATTGAACATGTTATTGTGTTAAATCACAAAAGGGGGGAAATGTGATCGATATGCAATGTCCCTTTAAGAGTTATGGAGAACATTTTATATTCAGCTTAGCTTATTCTAAAAATATAAAGATTTGCAGAAAGAGCTACTTGCATTACACCATATGATTTCACAACTCTCTCTCTCCTTCCTCTTTCGATTCTAGCCATTGAAGTATCAGACACCTTGTGTCAGCATAACTGACCCAGGGCAGAAGGGGGGCAAAGGAGAGTTGTCTGAATCTAGATATCTAGGCCAAGGGTGAAACCTAACATAAGCTGACAAATGATCTTTGCCATGATTATTTTTAGGACTAACGGAAACTGTTAAGATTAAGGCCCTATAAGGAATATCACAATGATTGCTTATAGAGATATAGAGATTATTAAAATGGGAGGGTCAAGGAACTCATCCCGCCAATGATAAATCGTAATCATAAATTGTTGGGCATGTTTCATTATAATGGACACGACCATTTATTCTACTGTATAAAATCTTATGCGATGTACAATAAAAGAGGAACTTGCTGATATCACCAATTGTGTGTGTGTCAGGCTGGTTGATTTCCACATGAGCTCATTATATATATATATATATATATATATATATATATATATATATATATATATATCCAACTATACATATTTTGGCACCGCTTGACAATCAAGATGATGAACCCAGTTTGGGGTTCCGATAACAGAGGGGAAAGTATATAATATGGGCAGGGGGTTGGACTGAGTAGGTAGGGGAAGGAGGGATAGGAGAGACAGGAAGGGGGTGAATGAGAGAGGAGGGAGAGAGAGAGAGGGGAGGGAGGAAGGAGGGGGGAGTTAGGTGAGAGGGGTTAGTGTGTAAGTTAAATAGCTGGAAGCGGAACCACTTAAACAAATGCAGGAGATACCAGGAGCTCCCAGAAATCACTCAAAACACAGCTAAAAGGTGTATGGATGCATTTATTAACCTATTAATAGCACTAACAGACATTTTTTCTCTTAAAACCCCCCCCCCAAAAAGACCAAAAACATTTCTTTACCCCAAAAAAACCCTTTAAACGGGTTTTCCCACTAACATAGCCATATATAGATTTGTAGACAATTCAAAGCTAAATCCTTTTGCAAATAAAAGTAAAAACATTTTCAGAGTTTTAAAGATTTTCTCTAAACCTATTATTGGTGACAGTCTTTTGCTTGATAAGTTCCCAGAAACCCAGCCATGATTTTATTACTATGGACAGATTATCACATATTTACACTGGATGAAGGAGAAGATAATCTGGCCACAACAGGGAAATCATGGCTGTTTTTCTGAGTATAGAAAGTTCTTACATTCATCCATTTCCATTTAGCAACTGATCAAGACATCAGACTGTCGCCGCTAAGATGATTAGAGAAAATCTTTAAAACTTGGCAACATTTTCCATTATTTTTACTTACAAAAATATATAACTTTTAATTGTCTACCATTTAAAATATGGTTATGTACATGGGAAAACCTCTTTAACTTTAAAATAAAACCAATATTATGAACTTAAAATGGAAAGGTTCATCACTATCTCCCAAAAGATTCTGCTCAAACATGTAACTGAGCAGCACCGCACCTCCCATGAGGCGACCTGAAGCGACCGCTTCAGGCGGCGCTATGCCAGGGCCCCAGGGAGGGTGGCATTTTTGCTTACCTAATCCAGTCCAGGACAAGCTGTCCTGGACTGGCTTAGCACCGAGCGGTGGTTTGGGGAGGCCACTGGAGCAGCGCTGCTCCAGCAGCCTCCCCTCACGCTCAGGCAGAGAGCAGGTCCTCTCCGTGCCTGCTCTCTGCCTGCGAATGGTGTTAAGCCCCGCCCCCTTCAATGGGCCATGCCCCCTTTGCTCCTCCCCCTCCTCCGGGGGGGGGGTGCTTCCTGTAGGTCGCCTCGGGCGGCGAAAGGGGCAGGTTCACCCCTGTAACTGAGGCAGGACCTGTAAGGGTAGTTCAAGAGATCTTTCAGAAATGAGTCCAAGATGGGTTTCAGTATAGAAGAGACTTAAATTGAACAAGGTCAAATACAACCGAACATGAAACTCTGTGCATGTGTTTGGCCAGGTTTACCGGCCCGTAACAGTATGCCGAGAGGAGGATTCGTAATATTATAGTTATTTACGATGCTAGGAGTCCCTGCCTTCCAGCGACTTGCTGCCCCATACTTATATAGTACAGGGCAGTATGTCACTGGTAGGTAGGGGCTCCTAACATCATAGATAATTATTATGCTGAAAGTCCCTCTCCTGGTATACTGTTCAGGACAGTAAATCCGGCCAACAAACCGATCAAATTTCACAGATGAAACTTGTGTAGTTGCCGTGGAAATCTTTTTCTAATATATTTTTTTTGGATTTGTTGCTTTCAAACTTTCTGTCAGTAGATTTCTGGGAACACTATTTTATGCAGGAAGACCTGTTGTTTCTACTGGTGCCATTTCAGAGATCTTCAAACACTTTCTCATACATTTTATGTTTTTTTCAGCGTCAGAAAGATAAGAATGTCAATTCTGTCAGTTTTAAACACTGTTTCAGGTTGCTAACAATGAGAAGAGGACAAATAACACTACAATTGTATTGCTTGGGCCATTGTGCATATGGCAATACCAAATATTTGTATATTTTTTATATTTGATTATGGTTTTTCCCATACACTTTGGGAATGAAGATTCATATTTTATGTTTTATTTTTTTTTTTTTACTTTTTGAATAAAACTCATTATTTTTACACAATTTTTCAGTCTCAATATGAGGAGCTCCATTACTCTGGAACCATGTAAATGCCTTGGTCACTCTTGACTGCAACATCTAATGAAATAAAAACTGAGGGCTAGAGGCTTTCCATCTGAGCAGCACCTTCATACAGTACAGGAGACCCTGCCACATTCCCATGGAGATGATATATAAAGTGTGATTCGTAAAATTAAGTCATTTTAGTGACCACCGTACATTGCCAGAGACATTAATTTGACCACTACTTCTCAAATCACCATAAATCTTAAGAATAGCTATGAAGCTATGAATCAGCACTAGAGCTCAGAGAATATTTAGAACTGTTTAGCAGTCCTTAAAAGGCCTCTATCATTGGGAAAAGTCATTTTTAACTAAGCACATACATGCATAGCCTTTAGAAATGCTATTTCACACGTACCTTTTGTATGTAAATTGCCTCACTGGCTTTTGAATGAGTCTGTTTTTATTCATATGCTAATTAGCTTTCAGCCAGCACAGGAAGTTCCCAGCAGCACTCCTCTCTGCTAGAAGCAGGAAGTCAGCAGCAGCAGCAGCCTGTGCTGTACACATACATAGGAAAGAAGGAAAGAATAGGAAGAGGGTACACAATGAGACTTCCGGGGTGCACACTGGAAGCTAATTAGCATATGAATAAAAACTGGCTCATTCAAAAGCCACTGAGACAATTTACATACAAAAGGTAGGTGTGGAATAGCCTTTCTAAAGCCTATGCATGTATGTGTTTAGTTAAAAATGACTTTTCCCAATGATAGAGCCCCTTTAACAAAAAATATACAAAAATATTAGATGTTCCCTAAACTAATTAGTTTTAAGAGTATCAGTATATTCAGGAGCTACGACTATTGAACTCACTTGTGTGACCCCAGGTTGGATTTTTAGATGTCCAATATGTGCAGAATGGAGTCCACAAGTTTGTCTTGTAAGGGGGTTTACAAATTCTAGGGACTACACTGCAACAGAGTTACCCTGCCATTTCAACCTGAAATATTATAACATAAAAAAATAATACAAAATAACACAAGCTTTATGAAATAAAAATTATAAGTGATCCTGCCTAATTGTTTTACCACCAAAACGATGGCATTTAATATAGAATTAATGTCAATGCTATTATTATTATTATATTAATAAAAATAACAGTTATCATTAAAGTTTTTATTATTCTGACCTATTTTTTAAAAAGATAAAATACTCCAGTATGGAAATACAATAATGGCATATACCAGCTAAAAAAGCACAAGTAACTTCTAGAAATTAGTATACAGTCACTGATCATTGTAACAGATGCTTTATGCTATGTGATATCAGGGCTTAATAGAATTTAATTAGTGGAATGAAGACGAAACATTATCTTAAGATTGGCTGAAGTGGTCACATGTCTCTGTGTCAAGACGTCATACAACTGGGAGTGGAGGCAGCCAGGGAACCCGGTCACATCACAAGAGGAACATTGTGAGAGCGGTGAGATGGGTCTGACTTTTTACCATTTTTGTACATTATACTAAGCTATTTTAAAAATTATTTTCTTCACGGAACAAGGATTTTAATATTTACAAGATATTTACATTTCTAACCCCAAATACAGAAATACGGTAAAAACAAGACTTCTGTGCATTCTTCCAAATGAATGGAGACATAGAATATTCAATGAACTTAATAGAGTCTATGAAAACAACTTGATAAGGAAATGAAAGGTCAGAGTAGAGACACTTCATGGTTCAAGAATAACTTTGGAGTACTATATC
Source organism: Leptodactylus fuscus (assembly GCF_031893055.1). Classification (NCBI taxonomy): domain Eukaryota; kingdom Metazoa; phylum Chordata; class Amphibia; order Anura; family Leptodactylidae; genus Leptodactylus; species Leptodactylus fuscus. The sequence goes on from NC_134265.1 coordinate 293,478,842, forward strand.
TCTTACTTCTAAGAACCCTGAGGCAGGAGAAGAGAGCTAGTGACAAATGGATCATCAGTGTTGGTATTATCTGGCCATGTATCTTTAAATAATGATTAATCTAGGTTTGTATTGTTGGAAACGGAAATCAATAAATGTTTAGGAGACAAGAAAACAGAAAATATTAATAATATATATTGCCAGTTATCTCTATTGATCACAAATGGGACAAAGATCATCAGGCCTACACATTGACATTTTGTCTGTGATAAAAAAGTACCTGGCAGAACTATGTAAATGGAACGAGAAAAGGTCACGTCAATTCCTGATTATTAGATTAGGTACTGGGACCTCTCCATATTAATCCTCTACTCTACATTCTAACCCATAAACTGCTCTTTAAGTTACAAACAGACCACCAATATAAAACAACCTACATAACAGATAATAGGAAAACCATCATAATTTCACCTAAGTCAATATTAATGACAGATTGGATCAAGCATTCAATATGTTGTGTACAGCGTCTGAACTTATGTAATACGGGGAAGTAAATGGCGTTTGATCTGAAGTTTACAAAGCTTTGCCTAAAGTGATAGAAATAAACAATACCGATTGAATAGTAAAATACGAATACAACAAATGCATATTTATCACATCTAAATTCAGAGTAAATTTGCAGGTATTATTATTATTATATATTTTTGGAGCACCATTAATTCCATCATAATGTACATTTCTGAAGAGGTTCACATACAAAGTGCTAGAACAAATACAATAAATAAAAAACTAACTATAAGACTGACTTGGTACAAGCGGGAAAGAGGACTCTGACCTCATAGGCTTACAGTCTATGGCGGAACGTAGGTGGAGACTGCAGGTGAGGATATGAGTTACTGATATTGTACCGTAGTGGCAGCATGGTTACTGTGTGTTATATCCTATAAGAGGTGGGTCTTTAGTTTGAAATTGAAGAATACAATTGTAAGGATCAGACTTAAGTATTATTGTAGAGAGTTCCAGAGTATAAGGGATGCATGGGAGAAATCTTGGAGACAGTTGAGAAAGGAGAAGATAATAGCAGAGCAAGAAGAAGAACGTCTTATGTAGATCAGAGAATATACGTGGGCAAGCTGCAAGAGATGTATAGATGGGATATGTTATAGTATCTCATGTAAACGAATATCTTGAATTCTATTCATTGGTCAATGGGTAAAGAGATTTGTAGAGGGGAGCAGAAGACAATAAATGAGGGTAAAGGTAGATTAGGTGGGCAACAGAGTTATGGGTGGATTAGAGGGGAGCAATAGCGATGGATGGGAGGCCATGGAGAAGGATGTTGCAGGAAGTTAGATGGAAGATGATGAGAATATAAAGTAGAATTTTTGTAAAAGGAATGAGCAGATACTAGAGATGCTTTCGACGTTGAGGGAGTAAGATTAGACATTTGTGACTTGAGAGTCAGGATAGAATCAAAAGGTTACCCCAAGGCAACCAACCTACAAATCCTTATAAAGTAAGTGCTGCCTCCGGACACCATAGCGACTAGAAACAAATCTGCAGCAGCCCCTGTACATTTGGGGCACATGAACATAAAATTGTATCATAAATGATAAAGAATATGCCATAGGTAGTGGCCTTGCTTTTGCCCACTTTTGGAAAAGTTGTGAGCCAAGTACAAATATTCCACATGTGTGTAGTTTAGTCACTAGTTGCACTACATAGTCACAAAACACTGATTTGTATCTACATTACACACACCACCACACAAGTCACACAGGGGATTTGATGAATCTACCTCCAATGACTTTGCACCCAACATTTTCCTGAAGTTATGCAGAAACTTCATGTGACATGTGTACATTATGTGTATATTTTCCCTTTGGTACATTATGAGAAGAAGCAAATTCATCACTACTGCAATGACATGATACTTTAAACCTGTAAAAGTTATCCATCGTATATTCTTCTTTTGTATTCCGTCTGTATAGATTTCTACAGTACAGTTACAGCAGAGAACTTTATAAAAATAGGAATTAATACAGAAATCCAATCAGAAAATTATGTAACTTTTCATTAGACAAAGATTAAACTTTATTTGCTGAAACCATAATACTCATTAAAGCAGAAAAATTGCTAATATTTAATCTCATTTAGACACCGATGACAAAAAGGATGTAACAGCTCTACATTATTAAGTAGACTGAATGTGTATTATTCATTCACTTGCTGTAGAGATTTGAGAACTACTTAGGTCTGTTTCTCAGGCCTATTTTTATAAATTCAGGTCAGATAAAGAGACTGTCTCCTACTTGCTGTGTTTGCACACCTTGCATATTATACAGATGTACAGACGGCTACTGTTTTAACCAGGGGCAACTTTTCAAAATCTCAGAATGTCCCTGGAAATTACATTGAGTTGGGTTGATGTCTATGGTGTTCACCATTACATTTCAGACACATCAGAAGTGCAAACAATGTGTCTTTTCTACTCATCCTCAATGCTATCTGCAGTATGTGTTCTTCTTTGTAATGTTTCTCTTTCCACCCAAACCTCTCAATTATCTTTTATTATTGTAAAGACCATCACTTTAGAAAAAATGACAGATTCCTTAAAAGCATATGTGCTAAACATTTCAACCAATACTTTGCTTCCAAAGTACTTCGAAATTGTCTAAATGCAGTTTTTAGGCATTTCAGTACCAAAAATAACTACAGAATGGATTAGTAAAACATTACATTTGACATCCTGCTGTTGACAGTAAAATGTTCCTCTTGACTTGAGAGTAAAGAATTTAACAATTACTGGCGTTTTTTCTAGGTAAATGTCTGAAAACAGAAAAGTAATTATAAAACAGCTTGCGTGGGTTTTGATGTTTACCAAAGAATGGCTTATATATCTACATACATTTCAACTTTTTACACTAGAGTATGCTTTAACTCACAATAATGAATACAAACATAAAAACATCTAAGTGTAATACATTAAGATGAATAGGATTGACACATTGAAAAGTTGAAAACAAAAGTTCTTCAAGCCCATTACTTATGTAGTAAAATATGAAAATTCTGCCTAAGCAATCACATACAATAGAAGGCTTCTTGCTCCCTATATGTTTTGTAATTTTAGGCTGTTGCCACCCACATTTGTAGATTCTGAACGCGGTTGGTGGCATGAATGATGCTTCATACATGATTGTACAGCTATCAGCGTCCCATGTGTCTCAGACATCCAATGGTGTATAAAAATATAAACAGATACGGTTGAGCTTAAAGTTCAATCTGTTAACAGGGGCAACACTGTGGCTCAGTGGTTAGCACTGCAGCACTGGGGTCCTGGGTTCGAATCCGCCAGGAACAACATCTGCAAGGAGTTTGTATGTTCTCCCTGTGTTTGCATGGATATCCTCCCATTCTATAAAGACATACTGATAGGAAAAAAAATGTACATCTTGATCCCCATATGGGGCTCACAATCTACACAAAAAAAAAAAAAAGTGCCCCTTAAAATAAATAAATAAAAAACTGTTAACATCAAGCAACATTCCCTGGTACTGTACAGACACAGCATCCAAACAGGGAAGGGATACCCAGTAGCGGAATCATACAATGGGCATGGTTAGGGTGTCTGGCTGTTTTGATAAAGTTTCTCTTTACCAATAGAGGTCACAGGAAGCAGTTTTTTGGTTTTTTTAATCATAGACATGACTGAGACAATTCTTAGTTGTGTGTGTCATGGATCAGTGTTGCAGCTATCGTTTTCACTGACCTATTCACATCGGGTGAATCAGGTCCCTGAATACCAATTTGGGAGGCCAATCTGTGAAAATATAATGCATGTGCTATTTTTTTCATGAAGCCTGAGCAGCACATGGTCTAACTATTCTGTCATTTGATTATTCATTTTTATTCAGTGATATAAAGTGCCACTAGTGTCATCCATACAAGTACAGATGACCAACAGTCTCCAGGACTTGGCAGTATATATTGTATTTGGGTTCCCTTCTGCAGCAAATATGGACAAGGGGCACTTTTCCTCACATTATCTGGAAACATTAACATTGAAAATTAAATTTTATACAGAAAAAGTTGAGTAACTACATGAATTATAGCAGAGGGGAGTAAAAATAATGAGGAAAAATCTCCAGCCACCATTTTGCTTCAAAATTTTGCAGCTATACCAGTCTATATACAGTAACTAGAGATGAGCGAGTAGTATTCGATAGAGTAGGCATTCGAAATACTCGTACTCGATCAAGTATCACTCGCTATTCGAATGGAAAAGTTCGATGCAGAACCAGCATTGATTGGCCGAATGCTATACAGTCGGCCAATCAACACTGGTTCTTCTCCTACCTTTAGAAGTCTCCGTGCAGCTTCCCCGCGGCGTCTTCCAGCTCTGAATTCACTCTGCCAGGCATCGGGCCTGGGCAGAGCCGACTGCGCATGTCTGCTTGTAGTGCGGACATGCGCAGTTGGCTCTGCCCAGGCCTGATGCCTGGCAGAGTGAATTCAGAGCCGGAAGATGCCGCGGGGACGCTGCACGGAGAAGACTTCTCGGAGGATCCAGCCCGACCCTCACTCGTGGACTTGGTAAGTATAATTTGATCGAACGTTGCCTACCCCTGAAATGAGCATTTCCCCCCCATAGACTATAATAGGGTTCGATATTTGATTTGAGTAGTCGAATATTGAGGGGCTACTCGAAACGAATCTCAAATCTCGAACATTTTACTGTTCGCTCATCTCTAACAGTAACTAATTTTCCATCCACAATGCAATGTCGCTACTTTAAATGTTTTTGTATCTTCTTTTGAAGTTTGATATTCATTCCATTTTGGGTAATTTATCATTGTGCTCCATTATTCTTGAACAATATATCTCTCCAATTGTATGTGACCAGTTCTTGCTGATTTCTTCATTTCACTGTCAGCATTTACAGTACTTTCTGCTTTGTATTCAGTATGCGTTGCACAGATTGTTCATTTTTATCATTGTTATTGCATTATTATGCGGCTCTCCACATTAAGGGCTCATACATATAGCCATATTACAGTTTTATTTTGTACAGAGCTTTAGTAGAGCTGCTTGATAGGTGCATTGGGCCTCTACTATATCTCTGAATGCATCTAATTCCGGATAGAGTTTTTACAATTGCATTCTGTATAAATGTGGAATGGTACATTGGATGCTGTGTGCTTCTTGGGAGAATAACCTAACACATATAGAGCTATATAGGGTATACAGGAGGTACATCTAAAGCCCCATGCACCTTACTACAACTTCATACTAAATAAAAATTGACAATAGTTTGGTGTCAAAATCTTTTTTCAAAAATGTTATCCATGGTTCATAGCAAAGATAGAGTCAGCTTATGTAAGAAAAATAATAAATTAATTATCACTTTATCCAACTTTTTGCGAGGTCACAAAGCCACATCCTAGCACAAATCCATTCACTACAATTGACTGTGCATGGGGTTTATCATCAGGATCTGCCAGGTCTGTATTCTTCATGAAATAACAGGTCCGAAGTGGTAAAAGCTATATTTTTTAAACAGTTATAAAATGAAAGGGGCTGTCAGCAACCATTGCAATCCTATATAAGCGGAGGAAGAAGAGGAGTGAACACAGTGGTCAAACAACTATTATTTTATCAAACTGATCTGTTGCCAATGGTGGTCATGGTAAAGTGGGGATCCATCCCAAGTCTCCCTGTAGGACCATACAGTAACATGTTACACTACGGATTATTAATGAATGTGTATACTTTATAATAAGAGAATTCCTTGTCTAGAAAGTTTGAGGAAAACTGAGAACTACAGTATGAAGTCTTTTTAATAATAATAAAAAAAAAAGATACTGACAGATGCCAAACACAAAACAGAAAACTGCAACGTCTTTTGTTCCCTTACCATGGCTCACTGCTTTTGGCAGGTTCCTTGGTCTAATGAGCAACTTGCCTGGCTGAAAAAGATCTAAATTAAGCAACAGAAAGGCCAGCTGTCGGTTCTGCAAATACGTTCATGCATTATCGTTTTCAGATTTTATATTACCTTATCTAACAAATAAATATGTCTTCATTTATTGGCAACGACAGACTATGAATATAGAAGACGAAACAGTTCATAATACTAACATATGCAAAAATATGAAATAAACACAGATAAATATAAGGAGGGATTTCTGGTACTACCATACTGATGACCTACTCTAAGAACATGCAAATATGATAGGAATAAAATACTTAGGAAGTTTCTATCACAGCCCACTTTGAATCCCTCTGTGTGTTTCTCACTCAGCTCTTGCTCACCCCCTCCTTTCCATAACCGTCTCTAGACATGTGTCACTTGATACGAGTGACCTGCAGCCTGCCTTCAGACTGATAATGCAGAAATTTCAGAGTGAAAGTCAGTGTGACATTAATAGAAGGGAGGCAGAATAACAAAAGACATTTTTTTTATAAGATATATTACAAAGTTTATTACATTGTTATGATAAGCAGGTTAACTTAAAAATAAAAAAATAAAAAAAAAATCAAATAATAACCTGCGGAGCCCGATTGGGCTCTGAACAGCAAAGCTACCCTGGTCGAACTGGACCCGACAGTTAGAGCTACCCTGGTCGAACTGGACCCGACAGTTAGCGTCACTGCCGGGCTACACTACCATCTGGGGTTTTCTCTGTAACTTTACAGAGGCGGCCTCTGCAGCACAGAGCAGCCGCTATAGCAGAGTCTAGCTAACACGCCAGTGTCAGACTGAGACAACCTAAGTCTGTGTGTCCTCAGTTGCTTCACTGAGCTGCACCTATCAGCTGCTACCTGCTATTGCTTAATAACCAGGTATACATGCAGTGAATGGGATAGGACAAATTGGGGAAGGGAGACCCACTTCCATAAACATAAATGACAGCACAAAAAACACACTAACTGCAAAGTCAGACATACAACAAACAATTACAGCACAATACAACTAATTGTGGGACCAGTGCTGCACCCACAGTCATGTAATCAGAAATGAGGCTAGGGCAGTGGGCTGACAAACTAGCCTCCTTAAATGGGGAAAGGGCGGGTCCCAATCAGCTAGCCCAGCTGCCTCAGCTGGTGCGCTCATGGGCTGACAACACTGTCAGTCAACAGACCGACCACGACCACCGGCTGCAAAGGGATTAACCCCTGCTATGCTGGACTGCCAGCAGCAAGTAGGAGGTGACAGCCAGCAAGATGCTACAACAGAGGAACGCGCTGCAATCCCTAGGCCGCACCTGCTGCACTCTCCTAACATATATTCACCTGTACTGATTTATACAAAGTTTGAAACCAGAATGACCATTTAATTGTCAATTTTTTTAAAGATTGAATTGTCTCTTCTGTGGATTTAGTTTAAGACTCCTTCATATATGTTTGGTTCTCTAGTGTTTTTTCTTCCAGTATTATACAAAAACTCAAAAAAAAAGTGAAAAAGCAGTTGCCTGATAGGAGAAAGCTGACTTTTCCACCAGACTTGTTACTGGGACGGGTCAGTGTGGGATAACTGAAGGCTGCCATTGCAACTGGGGAATCTGTGAAAACTGGTGTCAGCTAAGTCTGGTGTCAGCTATGTTTTAGTCAGGCCCAGAAAAGTTTGCTAATAATGAAGGGGTCAAGAATGAAGTCCAGTTTATTACAGGCAGTATACATGTTACATACTTCTCCGAACAGAGAGACTAGAGAGGCAGGGGTAAGACATGGGTTTGAGATTTAAAGGTTTATATGTAGTTTGATGTTAGAAGGGAGATCTGACAGATAAAATTTGCTGAGATGACCCAGGATTAGGAGATATGTCACCAGCAGCAAGGAGAAGCAGAGAAAAAGGCGCAAAGCTGTTGTGGTGGGTGGAACAATTACTATAATCATGAATGCTAACATTGTAGTATATGATATGCAATAAATAAAAGATATAGAGGTGAAAGGTGTGTCCTTAGCAAGTTTCTTCTGGTTCCATTCTGGTCTAATTCTGCTTATTGCACTTAGAAAGTTGCACTTAGATATGCTGCAGAGAAATGACCAAGCTCAGAATAGACCTCTAGACTAAAAGAGGGGTCCAATTTCTAATAATAATGACCTATAAATATTAGATCTGTGAGGGTACAGTAGCGTTGCCCCACTAAAGTCTGTAAAAATAGCAAGCTGTTCCTATAAGGTCATCACAATGAATTTAGGGGATAATACACTGTAGTTACTATTTTTCTATATATCCATCCATCTGCTCAAATCGCATTATGATACAAGTCCAGATAGAAAATCCATTCTTATTTTACATAGTGGTAAGTATCTGCAATAAAATAAAATTAACAAGGGGGCTTCAAGCAACGGGACTGTCCCATAATAATGAAAAAAATACAAAATCAAACAAAAAAAAATAATACAAAGATATGTTCGTACTTAATAATGAACAAAATAAGGTAATATATCTCTTTGCATTAATGATTAGAAATAGATTTATATTTGCTCTTCTAATATAGCCAAAGATCTGTCCTACCTGTTTATAATGCCCCGCATCTGTGCCTACCATATGTATGTACAGCCATTTCCATTGAAGAATACAAATATAAAATACTTTTTTCTTTGTCCTTTGCTACTTTTCTACAACATTCTCAAGCACTACAGTACTTCTGTTATATATGTATCTACTTGAGCATAAAACAGACATGTTTATTGCGGACGCTCTAACCTTGACCTTGTACCTCATAAATTAAACCTTAAGTGCTTTACTGTAAAAAAAACAAGAATGATATAAAAGACTGCAGATATTCTGTTTTCCTAACAACATGTGGTAGGTTTTCATTTTCTTTAAGTTTTCCTTTTTAACTTATCAATACAACAGGTTAAAACATTTTTATTCAAGAAGCAAAATCATCGCTAAAACTTACAAACACTCGGTGGATGCCGAAATAAAGTACATTGATGTGTTTTTATTTTTCTTTACAGGATATGTGAACACAGCCTTTATACTATGAGATCTAAATTTCTTATAATGATATTAACTTTTCCCATGTCTAAATAATAAGTTATTCTGAGGCTAAGGCCCCAAGGTGGAAATGCATCATGTTTTTTTTCTTGCAGCATTTTTCACAGAGAGTGACTTTCTGCTTCTATTATACCTAGAGGGAAAGTGCCGGCATTTCTGTAGGTCTAATTGACATGCTGCGATTTTGAAAAACGTGATGGTTTTGGAAATTGCAGCAGTTCCACTATGGTTATTTTTCTGCAATGTGTGGATGGGATTTGCTAGATCCATGTTGCAAGTACTTTAAAACACAGCAGTCTTTGCCGCAGCTTCTCAGTCACCGCCATAAAGCGAGATATACACCACCTGGGGCTTCAGCCTTAGTGTAAGTTCACACTGGGTTTTTTGGTGAGGATTTTGAGGCCGTATCCTCCTCAAAATCCTGACCAAAAAGAAGGCTTCCATTGAATTAAATGGGAGCCAATCAGTTCTTTTTTCCGGGAGCCGGAACAAACGGAAGCGAATAAAAACAAGCGACATGCTCATTCTTTCAGGCAGAGTCGCCTCACGACATCCACCTGAACACCCCCCCCCCCCCAACTAGGCCCATTCATTTGGGCCTAATCCAGAGCGGAGTGCGCAACTGGATGCCGATGCACTGCAACAGCATCCAGCCGCAGCTACCCGTATTTTGTTCTGGACCAAAAAACCCTGTGTGAACTTACACTTAGGCTGCATTTGAGGTGATTTTTTCACTAAAGAAACGCATGCATTTTTTGATAATGAGTAACAAGTTACTATGTATTTCAGCTGTTTGCGTAATTAAACTAAAAACCTTTGGTTTACTGGCATACTAGACATCCTACTTATTACTGCAATTACAAACTGCATGCATTTCTTAAGTCAAAAATAGAACTGACTGCTGATGATACCATTAAAAAAAATACTTCACAGAAAAAAATAAAAGAACTTCGGTCGGTTTAGACCTGTATCAAGTTCTTATTGAATATTTATAATTAACTTGAGACATAAAGGAATGAGAAAGGGCAAGAGTAGTGCATCTGCTAGCCTCGCTCCTACTGTCCCTCACTGTCCACTCTCTACGGGACAGATTAATACATCATCACAGCATCGCGTTGCTCCGGAATGAAGTAGACACGGCACTATACAATGATTCAGAATAAAGGTAATCATACCAAAGAACATACCAACCTAAAATGACCTGCCGATAATGTGTGGCTCCAAGCACCAAGGCGTACGATGATGAAGTAGTCCATCCCCTGGTTGCCAGATAGGGATTAACTAACAATCAGTGAGCAATGGTGAGACATCTCTATTATTGATTGGGATGTGCCCTGGAGACGTGCGATATTGGGAAGGGATTTACAGTTTAAAGGAAATCTGTCACCAGGGTAAAGCATATTAAACCAGCAAACATAGTTAGATAGAATGCAATCCCTTTTTCCCCATGAAAATTTAGGTGTCTATAGTTCAATATGCCAGCACATGAACATAGGGCAAGGAGAGATTTCAGCACAGCTCCCTGGTATTGTCACACAAAGAGGGGAGAGGACATATCTGAGCAGTGTGGGGCATAGCAGTTTGGAGCAATGGCCCTCGGTGCTCCAGATTGCTGATTTGCCTATTAAGAAATAAAGGAATATCTTGGCAATGGATGCACAAATTTTCATGAAGAAAAAAAAAAAAGATACATTCAGTTGAGCCTGACCTATCAATGTTTTGCTGGTTTAATATACTTCACCCTGGAGACAGCCCCCTTTAAATAAAGTGACCAATTATATGCTGCAACTATGGCCAAGAGTCCTTTTTATCTTGAGGTTACAAAGCCCGATATCACCTCTACTCCCTCTATTTCATAACCCTCTCTTCCCTCCTGGCCCATCCCCAGAGGTGCTCATTTGGTGGATATATGCCAGGTTCAGGTTTCTCAATGTGACAGGCAGATCTAAGCCAAAGATTACTTCATTCGCAAACATTCCCTGTCATCCTCAGAAATCTTCAGGACTACTGAGGTCAGAAAGACTACTTTCATTTTCTGTGATCACTCACCCCAATCAAACCTAAGATTGCCCCCACTAGTTTTGAGAGATTGTGTTTCTATAGAGCAGCTGACAGAAGTTGGCATACTGAACACCCCACCTTTTGACCTCAGATTGGACTTTTTGCCAGCCTGGGTACAGGACCTGCAGAACTCTCTAACCCCAGCTCAGTGGACTGATGGTTGCAACATTATCAGCAAAGGCAGCTGGCAGTTCACCATTATGGAGCATGGTTTTTACCCTATGGTTTCACTCCTTTGTTTCCGGGGTGATACTCTTCACGTTTAGTAGACCTGCCCACTAGCCCATTGCTTTTGGATGTCCACCCATAGGATGGTGCAAAGACTCCTATGACATTCATGAAAATTCTTCAGTACATACAATATTCACTGATTGAGTATATCTTGATGGCAGCAAGAATCCATATCGCTTCCAATTGGAAGAACCTAAGTCTTCCCTTGACAGAGGTAATTGGCCGTGTTGACACAATCTCGCTTCATGAAAAAACACATTTCAATAAAGTCTGGTCTACTTGGGTTAATGAGTTTAATATCCCAGATCTGTCATATTGTCTTCAGCTTTGATATGTAAATGGATGAGAAGTTATGTTCTTCCCTAGGTAGGGTTTGCCCTCCCGATCCCTCCCTGACCTATGCACCTTGATGCTGTTAACTCCTTCCCTTATTCCTTTATTAGTTGTTGCTTAGATACATTTTTCTTATATACCCTTTACTTTATAAGCTTTAATATATTGGATTGTATATTTTTTTTCTTGTTTTTTACAATGTACAATTTTCTTTACTGACTGTTTATACTAAAGGTAATTTTTCTTCCCGTGCACTGTACTTTTTGCAGATATGCAATAGATACTTTTGAAACTAAATATTGAAGAGGTTGACTTTTGATTTATGACTGTCTTGCCACCACGCTGTCACAATTTGTTGATGGACCGAAATATGACTGTGGTAGCTTTTCACGCTTGAAGAAGTTGTGTTGAAGCATAATATTCAACCAAAATGCATAATCTATTATTAGTCCGTTAGTGGAAGGTAGACAGAGGGGGAATAAACTGGACAATAGGAGTGAGCATAAGAGATACCCTATTCTCACGAGTTTTTAACCGTCTTATAATTGAAATTCCAGGACGGACACCTTAGAAATTAGCGTAGTTGTGAGTTCAGTAAAAAAGCATCAAGTAAATGCAGCTAAAATTAAATTTGATATGGTTTTGGATGGGTGTAAAGGGAAAGTTCATCCTGGAACATAACCTTACCCTTGGTTCACATCTCCATTTGGTAGTCCATTCGGGGAGTGCGTATTGGAACCCCCCCGAACAGACTACCGAATGCATTTACAAGCGGTGTGCAGTGAAAGCACACGGACCCCATTGACTATAAAGGGGTCCGTGTGCTTGCCGCGAGAGCTCTGCATGAATCATGCGGACATGAAAGTAGTTTGGAAGTACTTTCCTGTCCGCATGTTCCCTGCGTTTGGTATTCCGTTTGGGGAGGTTCCCATGCGGACTCCCCCCGAACGGATTACCAACACAGATGTGAACGAGGCCTTACACTTTAAGTATAGAATAATTCTACATTAAATGTTTAGTAGATCTGTTCTAAGCCTTTTCTGACATTAAGTGACATACTGTAATGCAAACCAGAGCAGTATTGATAATTCTTTAGGCCTCAGAGCTGCGATCTCCTTGCCATCTCATTGTGTACATAAAAATTTATATTTAGAAAAGTATCATCTTTATACCATTGTACACATGTAACTAGTCCACAGCATTGTATAAACTCTATATAAGTTAAGTTGTTAGAGGACTGGAAGCGTCTGCCAACGTGCAGAACTATGAATTTACCTCTGAAACAGAATAATTCAGGCTGTAACTCAGGATCAGTACAAGGAATGTAATAGGTATACAAAAGTATTCCACTTTTGCATCCAATATATCTATATATTAACTTTAAAATGCTATATAAATCTGGCCCTGCCCTTTAAATTTTCATTCTGACCAGTTGAAGTGAAATACTTGTTCAGGCAAACAATAATCTAGCCAAGGTTGAAACTAAACATTTATATATTACTGCCGAAAGTAATTAAATAGTGCGAGAGTAAAAAAGATGCACGACAGGAAAACAAAATGAGTTTTATGTTAATAAATAGAATGAAAAGAGACATAAATAAAATTTACCGACACTAGCTCATCATAGCTTTAATTAAAATGCATATTTATGTGAAGCTACAATTTTTCTGCTATTCGTCATCCAAATAAAATGATATTGGTAAACTAACTAATATAATGTCCTGTTCCCACAGGGATTCATCTTTTCAGCGTACTTCTGGGAGAGTAATAATATACGGTTATCAGACAGCAGGCGCTTGATTTTGTGTGCAAGGTGAAATTAGAAACTTGGATTGTAAAATACAAGTATGACTGGAACCTGCTGTACCATAAGACCGTCTCCTAGTAATGAGCAATGATTATAGTTATATTTTGTTTCTCGTGGCCAAGTGAAGGACAGAGGTGAAAGTCAACGGCAGAATAAAATGGATCTACAGTCCGTCTAGAAATGTAGACACTTGAGAAAATCCTTATTCAGAACAATAACCTCAATGAGGCACTCAAAGTACAGGCTATACAACTAACATTAGCATTTCATGGTCAATACTATGATCAAAACAAATTGAAACTTGTTGACACTAGAAAAGTTCTTATTCGCATCTTTTATTTACTTGAGAATGTCAATAATATACCAATGACAAAGATACTTATTCTGTAACCTTATTGTCAGCACATTTTTTGAAAAGAACCTTTCACTACCTCCTTCAGCATAGACTACTACTGTCCTGTAATAGGTGGCACACTACTGATTTCAGCACATTCGGAATTTTTTCCCTAGCCCTCACCATTCCTGAGGAATTGATGCCAGTAGTATTAGCAATACTATGCTAAATAGGCTCTCTACTGTCAGGTGGGCAGGCCAGAGCTGGAGTATACAGACAGGGATCATCCACCTGACAGTAGAGAGCATGATTCTGCTGAAACTAACAAATTATTGTTCAGGTGTGCTGAGGGCTAGAGTATCAGAATCAGGGGGGCAGCTCCTATTGAAATAGTTTGAGCTGGTGGAGTTGGTGAAAGGTCCTCTTGTTGAGCAGCGTTTAACAGAGGGTAAGAAATAGAGCAGTTGACACAGAGAAAAAACTATAAGCAAAGAATCAAACGGAACATGCCTCCTGCGCTGCAGTACGCAGGTGGAGGGTGACGCACAGATCCGAATAGGCAGAGAGGTTACAATATCACTTTTAATTTGGTTTTCATAAATTGTCTCCTCTAGTGTAACTTTAAGGCTTGCCTGGGAAAACTCAAGGTGGGACAGTAGCCGTCTCTTTATTCACCGTCATTTCAAATAGCTATTCCTATCAGTATGTCTTTGGCTAACCACTGAGCCACCGTGTTGCCCCAGTGATAACGTAAAGTTTAAGTCATAACTGTGTCAAAAACACAACAGGTAACCAATAAATACAATAGCTTCTATGATTCATTTAACCTCTTGCTGAAGATTAACATACTACTATATTATAACAGCACTGCTTTTACCAACATCAAGGATACTTCCAATCCTGGCCATTTTGCGCCTTGTATGCCATGATTAATAGCAACTGTGGCACCTAACCAGTTTAGCATAGACAAAGCATGGGGTTACATACAATTAAATTAAAAAAAAAAAAATTCACCATTCTTTTTATCTTTTTCTAGTAAAAACGTCTGACGGGCTGCAATTCAAAATACAACCAATGGGTGGAGACACAAAGACAGATATAGGAAGAGCAACTCTTGTTGTTTCTGAAAATCTGCTTATCTCATGACACAGACATCTGAACTATTTATCACTGAAGAGGAAAGGTAAGGAAGGACATATCTGTAGACCAGTCCTTAAGTTGAGTTGTCCACTCTGGACAGGTTCATTAACGATTAGCGGTTCACAAAGTGTCATTCTGCCAGGGCACTTGGCTGTGTTTGCAGCATGACTTCCGGGTCTCAGATGTATTACACACCCACCGGCGATATAAAATACTTCACCATGACTTAACCCCTCAGATGTCATGCTCAATAGCGATCATGGCATCTGATTAGTTTGGGGCAAATTGAGATGAGATTGTTTGGTCTGAGGGGGTTCCAAAGGCAGTTGGGAGGCCAAGCATTTTCCTACTGACTGCCTTTCCCTATTGTGCCCATGTGTGATATACTGTAATACAATGTATTGCTTTACATTAATTTTAATGCAGAGTGAAAACTATAGTTACAAAATTGTGTTTTTTTCACACTACCTCCCCCAAAAGCATTAATAAAAACATTATATGTACCCCAAAATGACGCCAAATAAAAGTACAACTAGTCACACCAAGAATAAGCCCTCAAATAGCTATGCTGACAGAAAAATAAAAAGGTCATGAACTTTTGAAGATGGTAGGCAAAATATGAAAAAAATCATCAAGCATTTACACCCAAACTACCCTTACACATCTAGTAAGATTTATTTTCACTCATCTGATATTTTATTTATCCATTTGCAAACATTGTAAAGATTAAAGTGTAAAGTTTCAGAAATGAATAATACATATGAAACTAAGAAACCTTGTAATAAGTCTTATTAAGAAAATTTATTTTATCGGGCTGCTTGCCTCCTCCTCATCTTCACTCAGAATGTACATTTACATAAGACTATTTCCCGTATTCAAATCACATACAGAACTCTATGTAGAGGGGAGTGGGATAAGATGAGGAGACTGTTCATTGATTTTCTGACTCATTCTATATAGGTAGACTCTTATCTTGAAACATAGCAGTGTCAAGGTAAGTTCACACTGAGTTTTTTGGTCAGGATTTTGAGGCCGTATTCGTCTCAAATTCCTGACCAAAAAGATGGCTCCCACTGAAATCAATGGGAGCCGCTCAGGAGCTTTTTCCAGGAGCCGGTTTGTGCCGTTTCCTGTAAAAAGAAGTGAGGTGCTCATTCTTCAGGTCATTTCGCCTCGCGATTCGGCCTGAAGACACACACCCATTCAGTGGGCATAATCCGGAGCGGAGCGCCTCAGGTTCCAAAAAACTCCGTGTGAACTTACCCTTAAAAGAACTAATTGAGACAAAGAATAGTAAAGTGTAGCAGCTGCAGTTATTTGTATGTCTTTTCCAGCAGCCTCTTCCATTCTCTCCTACTCCATAGACTAATATGTAAAGGGTAACTCAATTTGATAGAGAAGGAAACCTATTTCTTACATAAGTTTTTTTTTTTTTTTTTTTAAATTCATCTATATTATTCATTTCTGAAAACTTGTCTTATAATTGAAGATAAGCTTTATCATAACAAATAACAGATTAACTACACTTCAGCCCTGAGTGTGAACTACATTTTTTTCATTAGCTTTCAGTATTTTTTTTGTTGTTTTCTATTATAAGCTATCACAAAGCAGCCTGTTATCAGTGTAATGTTAAGTTTTGCTTCATCTGTGCTTGTTTCAAAAGAAAGTCTACGAGAATATTATAAGTATATAACATCACATAGAGCAAAACATAACAACTACTAAAGAGAAGTAACGCACATTCAGATACAGTCAGGTGGTTTCGTAATGTTCAGTGACATTTTGAACTCTTATGCTTCATTTTTGAGGCACACATCTTCTGTCCATGAATGTAATTGTCCATGAAAACAATTACATTACGTTCTTAATGCTTCTCTGAATATGTCTGTTTTGTTTAGCAGGCAGAAAGAAGAACAACATTAAATTCCAATGCTGATCTCAATACGCATGTAACAATTTTCAATTACTATATTGTCATTTGTTAGTTCTATCAACGAAAGAGCAGCTTTAGTAAGAGCAGCAGTCCAACGATCCAACACATATGTCCATCCTTAACTTGGCTTCAATTTGGTTAAGGGCTCCTACTCGTCATGATGCCAATTCAATACAATATTGTGACATTCTAGCAAAAACCTTGACAGGATGCATTTCACTACACATCTCTGGGTATTCACAAGTAGACACGTACAGGATACTATTTCTTGACACAATATCAACAAACAATATTCTGTCAGTATACAATAAAATATTAACCATTACTCAACTCTAACACTGAAACAAGATACAAATATTAACATTAAGAACCAAGGGAGGAAAAATGGGTTTTGCATATAAAGATAAAAACTAATGAGAATTTCGATATGTTTCAAACTAGAAGAAGAAAAAATATTGTTAAAGCATTTGAGTTCTGCGTTACCTAGACAACCCTTTTAAGAACACTGTAAGCTGGATGTGGAGTTTCAATGTTAAATGAAGCATGTTTTATACTTATAAATACAATATGCCATGCAGTAATATCACAGTTGACATAAGATAGTTGAAATTTAAAATCTGGGCAAAACCCCAAAGTATCTTTAGTTCTAGCTATTACACCATATAGTTCTACATTTATGCATAAACTAAAAATAAACCATGTAAGAAAGTATTATATTTGTACAATAATTATCTCATTTGTTAGATTACCCTTTGTCAGGAGTAAGAAAGCTTAAGGGCTCGTTCACATCTGCGTCGTCGGTCCTTATTGCAGGTTTCCGTTTCCTGCATAAAACAGATGCAGGAGACGGAAGCCTGCAGGAGACTTTCTCACCCATTCATTTGAATGGGTGAGAAAGCTGTCCGGCCGTGCGCGGCAGTGAGCGTTTTGCGCTCTCCGCCGCGAAACCGGGTTTTATAATCCGGACACAGAGTCGGACATGCAGTACTCTGTGTCCGGATAAAAAAATCCGGTTTCGCGGCGGAGAGCGCAAAACGCTCACCGCTGCGCACGGCCGGACCCGGTCTGTGGTTTCCGTCTTCTGGCATGCAGAAGACGGAAACCACAGAACGGAGACCCCAGACGCAGGTGTGAACCCAGCGTAAAGTGTATTTCCATATCAACGATCATATCTATACTGCTGGCTAATGCAAATTCAAGAGTTTTCCTAAATACATGCTATACCGATGTTGTTTTGTTTGCCTGCTATATGAAATCATTCCTCCCAATGTTTACACATTTTTTCCTAGGTCCCCAGCATGTTTATCTGATGCAGAACGAATGATGAGACTCGTTCACTGCTCAATGCAGGTTAGAGGGGCTGAGTTTTCCTGATCATGCTTGCTTTCATAGATGTTATCTCCTGCTATTATCAGGTCGGCTAATTGCAATTTGCTGATTAAGGCACATACAGTATTTGTTGTCTCTCTATGTACACAAAGATAACATTGATTTTCCAGAATGAACATTATCTGCCCTAGCAGCATGAGTTTTCTACAAACCTGTGTAATGTAATATGCATTTACTGTGCATTTTATTTGCGTTATTATAGATTTTTAGTAATCATCATAATCTCTCATGGTAAAGGCAATATATTTATTTCCTCAGGTACTTCATAGTGTCCTGTCCATCAGCTTGTTGAAGAATACAGGAAGTGAGAAGAGAGAGCAAGCAAAGTTGCTGAGAACAGGGATGGTAAAACCTCTTTAATGAAGCAATGCTACACTGAATAACAACCATAAAAACTAATTCCACTAAAATATATCCATTGGCTTTTCCGTTTTGTGTTCCACTATAGGAACACGAAAAATTGAAATCCTGATGTGTTCAGATTCATTATATGATGGAAACTAATGGATCCCAAATGACCCTGCTGACTATAATGAGGTCTGTCAGGTATCTATTATGTTGTCAAATGATTTAACCCAACGATGTATGCAGGCCTTTCTCCTATGCAATTTTAGACAGAATATGTGAATTAGGCTCTTACTGCATATATGTGAACATACTGTATCCTGTAGCAAAAGCACTTTGACAAAAGCATACTGTGGCTAAAGCACTTTTGTTTTAGTAATCTAACAACTAAATACCTTATATTCTGTAAATTTTCCACAACCTCTGCTACATGTTCTAAAGCCGCTTTCCACTTTTTGTTTTTTAGTGACCACAATCCTATTAATATTATAAATGTGAAAGTTTGTGAGTTTGGATGTTTGTGGGTTTGTGTGTTTGGATGTTTGGATGTTTGTTCCTCAATCACGCAAAACCCGCTCGACCGATTTGGCTGAAATTTTCCACAAACATAGTTAATACACCCGATTGCGCAATAGGCTACTTTTCGTCACAATAGCACACATACGTTTTTCCCAGGACCCCCACAAACCCCAAACTCACATCACCATCTCTGCAATCTCACACACTTTGGACCATAGCAAGCCACAAAATTCATATTGCCCTCTACAGCCTCGCCCCTAACCCCACACAATCACATATACATATACTTTACCACTTTGCCCCTCACCTTAACGATACTCCAGGAGGCGCTCTTTAACGCTCCGGAGCAGCCATGTTTGCCAACCCCCACCGCTCTGACAATCTGCGACACCGCCCACCCATGTCAATACCCCTAGGAGGTCTAATAAATGCCAAAAAAAACGTTTAAAAAAAAGTAAAAAAAATATTAAAAACAAACAAAAAAAAGGATTAAAAATTCAAATCACCCCCCTTTCCCTAGAACACATATAAAAGTAGTTAAAAACTGTGAAACACATACATGTTAGGTCTCACCGCGTCCGAAATCGCCCGCTCTACAAAGCTATACAAATATTTTTCCTGTTCGGTAAACGCCGTAGCGGGAAAAATGGTCAAAAGTGCCAAACCGCCGTTTTTTCACTGTTTTGATTCTGATAAAAATTTGAATAGAAAGTGATCAAAGCAATAACATTTCCCGAAAATGATAGAACTACAAAGTACACCCGGTCCCGCAAAAAAAGACGCCCTATACATCCCCGTACATGCACGTATAAAAAAGTTACGGCTGTCGGAATATGGCGACTTTTCAAAAAAAATTTTTTTTTACAGTTTTGAATTTGTTTTTAAGGGGTCAAAATGTAACTAAAACCATATAAATTTGGTATCCCCGGAATCGTAACAAAACACAGAATACAGGGGACATGTCATTTTGGTTGCACAGTGAACGCCGTAAAACCAAAGCCCGTAAGAAATTCGCAGAAATGCATTTTTTCTTGAAATCCACCCCATTCTGAATTTTTTCCCTGCTTCCCAGTACATTATATAGAATAATTAATGGTGGCATCATGAAGAAAAATTTGTCCCGCAAAAATTAAGACCTCATATGGCTCTGGGAGCGGAGAAATAAAAAAGTTATGGGGTTTAGAAGGAGGGGAGTCAAAAATGAAAATCAAAAAATGCCATCGGAGGGAAAGGGTTAACTTCAAATACCTCTATCCCAAAGTCACTATGTAAAGTTTCTCACAACACCGTATAGCAGCTCAAATACAAAGTAACTTCAACACAAAAGTCTTGCGTATTCTCTGAATTACAGAAACAACAAGATACACAGTTACATTTCATATCCCATACCTTATACACAGTACGAAAACCTTACCCCCGCCTGTATATACCCACTGCTACAATCACCGCAGACGAAGTCGCGGGTACCAGCTAGTGGTTAAATATACAGAAAGTAACTCAGCCTTAAACAAGATGCTAGCATAATTGTAAAGAATCAGAGTAAAGAAAAAAAAAAGTGTATTTAAGGCTAAGTCCGCACGTTGCAGAAATACAGCTTTCTTTGTTGTAGATTTTGCTCCAGTTTTTTTGAGCCAAAGCCAGGAGTAGATTGAGCAGAACGTAGAAGTAAAAGTGATTCCTATATATTTCCAAAATGTGGGGCCTCAGCCTAAGTTTGATACACTCTGTTGTATTACTGGTTGATGAACATGGAAAATAAAGACAAGTTATATCTCACCCAGTAATATGTACCCATAAGTATCACCTGCAGTGTGCTTGACAATCAGCTGAAGAACTAATAAGACAAATTTATGAAGACTGGTGCTACTTACCCCAGTCTTCATAACCCCATCCTCGGCAGAGGGTGCGCCTCAGTTATGACAATAATGAAGCGCACCCTCCATCCTGCCATGTGTCTGGAGGGAAATCTAAATCTATGCCTGGAGGGAAATCTAATCCAACTCTATACCAAAGTAGAAAAAGTTAGATTTTTATCCAAATCGGGCAAAAATTTGGTAAAATTTTATGCCTTGTGCACCAGAGAATTGTCATACAAGGCATATTAAATGTACACCAATGTGCCTAGGGAATATTTCTCTTACATACATAGAAGTCTGGTGTTTTATTAACTGAACTATATTAAGCAGCAAAGTAAAGAAATAAAATGCATTTTATGCTTTTCTTACAAAGTGCTCTGAAAAACTTAAAGGCCAAAAATGAAAAAATAAAATAAAATACATATACTGATATAAATTTCTTTTTAAACTGATTTCTGATTTATGCTGAGGCTGTCTTTTTTTTTTTTTTTTTTTGCGGATTTTGCTTTTTTTTTTTAGAGCCAAAGCCAAGACTGACTTCAAAAGGAATGGGAAATATAAAGGCACTTATGCTTTTCGCTTCTACTAAACCCACTTCAGGCTATGGCTCAATAACCCACAGCAAAATCTTCAACAAAAATGCTGCTTTTCTACAACATGTGGCCTCAGCCTACTTTTGGACCTTAGGGGGCGTTCACACTACCGTTGGTGTCCAACAGCTGGTGTCCGCTGCTAATGTCCGTTCAAAATCTTGTGCGGACATTAGCATCGGACACTAGCTGTGTCCGTGACATTTTGCATTGATTTAAATGGAGATCGGGTGCGTTCTTTTACAGTCCATGGGTGTCCTTAAGTGTCCGTTCCCAAAGATGTCCGACTTTTCAAGCGGACAGCAAAAACCTACATGTTGGGTTTTGCTGTCCGCTTGAAAAGTCGGACATCTTTGGGAACGGACAGTTAAGGACAGACACGGACTGTAAAAGAACACACCCGATGTCCATTTAAATCAATGCAAAATGTCACGGACACAGCTAGTGTCCGATGCTAATGTCCGCACAAGATTTTGAACGGACATTAGCAGCGGACACTAGCTGTCGGACACCGACGGTAGTGTGAACTCTCCCTTATTAACCAGGCTCTTTTTTACGCCTTCGCACAGCAGACATTTTTCGATTTCCAACTTTAATTCCCCACTTTCCAAAATCCATAACTTCTTTATTTTTTAATTTTTATATAACAATGCGTACTTCATTTAATAGATTAGTTTTAAAAAATGGACACATTGGCATCAGTTACTGCCCAATTATGTACATTTTTATAGTGTCTGTATTTTTTCCTTTGTTTTTTAAATTATGCCCCATAGTAGACCCTGCACAAAAGTATTATGCCCCATAGTGGCCCCTGCACAAAGTATTATGCTGCATAATACTTTGTGCAGGGGCCACTATGGGGCATAAAATTGTTTCCAAATTTAGCACTGACTGTAAATCCATAAATTGTGCTTGTTAATCTTGATATTACAAATGAAAACAAGAATGGTATAGAATGTGGATCTATTTTTCTTATTTCATATAGGTTAACTATTCTTCAAGCCTAGATCATGCAAGGGAGCATAGTTTACTGTGATGGACACTGCTAAAAGAAAATATATTTACCGTAGTGTGAAACGTTAAACAGTCCCAGAAGGTGCGTTCAGGCAGAAATAAGAATGGCACATTAGATTAGGATATAGGAGAAAATGTCTATTGGAAAACCTAAAGATTTCGAATACAGCACTGATAAGCAGTCACTAAGGACAGATTGTGAATTGCAGCTTTAAAGGGAAATTTCATCCTAGTTACTCAAGGTTCAATGCAAATATAAAGTACTGTAGATTCTAAAAGAACATCTTTTGAAAAGATACAATATTTTGTTTATCTATACTATGAAGATATTAATTTCTTTATGCTAACTTCTAAATATAAGAATCAATTTCATATATTTCATATATTAAAGCAGAGTAAGGGAACCTTCGACACTCCAGCTGTTGTAAAACTACAACTCCCAGCATGCATACTTGCTCTGCTGTTCTTGGAACTCCCTTGGAAGTGAATGGAGCATGTTGGGAGTTGTAATATAGGCTCTTATATTTAGAAGTTAGTATAAAGAAATTATTATCTTCATAGTATAAATAAATAAAAGTATAAGATGTTTAATTTATTTATTTCAAATTAAAACTTGCCAGTGATATACTGTACTTTATTAATGTGTACTTCCAATAAAACTCTTAGATCCTTATACCCAGTACAGTATGTTTATGCAATAAATTGAAAACTCAACCCTCCTCTCTCCTGTGTGTTAGACCACTGCCATCTGTCTGTCTGAGTCTATCCTGTCTTGACTTTATTTGCTATGTTACCAAAACAGATTTAATTTTGAGGAATTTTTTCCTTCTATCTTAATTTTTTCTCTCTGACAGGGAGAAAGTGAAAGGTTCTAGTAATTAAAACTACTACCTAATCTGTCCCATATTTAATGAAAACCGAAATGTATGGTATTACTAAGTGTGGCCGCACTTATTAAGAATTAGGTATATATGAGAAATCCATATACAAGTCCTTGTCCTGCCATATTTAATGAAAAATGTAGCCAAAAAAAAAAAAAAAAAAAGACAACAGCTCCAGCACATTTTCAGATTGGAGGAGTGGACTAATTTGTGTTCACATCTCCGTTCGGGGAGTCCACATGGGGACACCCTGAACAAAATACTGAACGCACTGAGGTGAGCTTATGAAAGAACACGGACCCCATAGATTATAATGGGGTCCGTGTGTTTTCCGCATGGTGTAGTTCATGAACTGCTTTCCTGTTTGCATTACTTGTGCGGACTCCACGTGGAAAACACACACAGACCCCATTATAGTCTATGGGGTCTGTGTGCTTTCATAAGCTCACTGCTTGCCAATGGGTTCGGTATTCCGTTCAGTGAGTCCCCATGCAGACTCCCCGATATGTGAAGCAGGCCTTAGCCAGTAAGGCCTTCAGCCTATACTGCCATACTAGGTCTTTCGTACATTATCAAAAGGTAGTAAAAATGTCAAATTCACCAAGGTTTAGTTAAATAAGTATACCCAAATACATAACCATATTTAAATTTGTAGACAATTAAAAGTTAAACATTTTGCAAAATAAATAATTAAGAATTTTTCAGTTTTAAATGGACTTGATCGGTTGCTAATGGATAGGACAATAAATGCAATGATCCGGGGGCCACACGGTGGCTCAGTGGTTAGCACTGCAGCCTTGCAGCACTGGGGTCCTGGTCTTCAAATCCCACCAAGGGCAAAAAAAATTATCTGCAAGGAGTTTGTACATTCTCCCCGTGTTTGCATGGATTTCCATCCCATATTCCAAAGACATACTGATAGGGAAAAATGTACATTGTGAGCTCTATGTGGGGCTCACAATCTACATTTAAAAGAAAAAAAATAAATAAATAAAAATAAATGCAATGTTCTAAATTACTGAAACCCAAGATTTCCTTGTGTCACACACAACCATACTTTGTAAATCAAAGCACAGACACATTAATTTCATGATCGTGTCCATTGACAACCAATCAAGACAAGAGACTGTCACAACTGAGATGGTTAGAGAAAATCTTGAAAACACTGTTAAATTTTAATTATTTATACTTGCAAAAATTTTATATACTCGTATATACTTGAGTATAAGCCAAATTTTTCAGCACAGTTTTTGTTCTAAAAAGCCCCCCTCGGCTTCTACTCGAGTCGACAAAAAAAAAAAAATATATTTTTTTTTTTTTTAAGGGGGGGGGGGGTGTCTATGACCAGCCGCAATACCAATGTATATAGAATCTCCCATAAAATAGTGGGGGGAAAAAGAAGCTTTAAAAAGAATATAAAAAATAAAAGTTGTAAATCCCTCCTTTCCCTAGAATACATGCAAAAGTAGAAAATGACTGTGAAACACATTATACACATTAGGTATCCCTGTATCTACTGAATATAGGGGATCTGCAGTGCTCCTGTTCTGTCAGGAAGGGGTTAATAGGAGCACTGCAGATACCCTATATTCAGCCACGCTGAATTACAAGTGGGGGAAGAAAGAAAACAATCCTCAAGTTCAGGAAAGGGGCAGACAGACAACCAAAACACCCCTTTCCCAGCACCTACTGCACCCAAAAACTCCGAACATTTTAATTTTTGAAATTTTCCAGTAGCTGCTGCATTTCCCCCCCTCGGCTTATACTCGAGTCAATAAGTTTTCCCAGTTTTTTTGTGGTAAAATTAGGGGCCTCGGCTTATATTCGGGTCGGCTTATACTCAAGTATAAACGGTATTTCATGTTTTAATTGTTTATAAATCTAAATATGGTAATGAATTTGACACATAAAATACATAGTGGAGCTATTTACCTAACAAAACTATATTTTTAGAAAATTTAAAATCGACTGTTTGGGAATCCTCTTCACATGGATAAGCATTAAGGAACTGGTAAGCTGCATGTAACATGTGGCAAAAACTGGGAAAATCACTACCGGAGATGGATCTGGGTATAAATGAAGATTATAGACTAAATACCTACATAAGATGCTAATCTGTTGGTTCTAAGGACAGCAGGATACTGGATAGGCTTGTGAGACTGAGACATAATCTTTTATCTCAACAAGGAATTAGTGCGGGCTCATTTTCTACATACAGTTTGGATATGTGCACAAGTTCTAAAAATGATCCACTGCAATTCATTAAAGCGCAAAGATTAGAACTTTTTGGGCAAATCTTCTCACGTTAAATATTGCAGAAATGAACAAGGAAACCAATAAATACAAGACCTTCGACTGGAGTATCACTTGTGTTTAGGTGTCTACTACCTTCTCTCGGAGACACAAAAAGACATATAAACTAGGAGTCAAAATGAGTAATAATACTAGTAATAGTAAGGGCTAATGTGTCTATATTCACTAGTAAAAATGAATGGAGAGATAAATGTAGTTGTATATGTGGCACTGTGTGTTCCTGATTCATATGAATCTGGTATAGTGTAATAAAATCCCATATAGACGCCTAGCGCTTTCCTAGTGCATACCTCGATAGGTTAACTTCTATATTCACTGTGCTGAAAAGTAAAGTGAACTGTAATACACTTCTCAAAAGATTGGCCTCATAATCTTTTTGTAAAGAAGATAATGCCATTTCATCTCGTCTTGATCTTCTTTCTGTGAGCAATAATCTTTGTTTTACTAGCAGAAAGGTTACTTAGCACATATGGAAATCTACCATTCATCTTGTCTTACCTTCTAAATCTTATTGGAATTGACTGTAGCCATCTGTGCTGATTACCGCACAGAGTAAATAGCTCCATAATATTAAAGGACCTTTCAAAAAGAAATAAATTGTCTCATAAACCATAATTCTGCGTGAAACAAACACCATTGTGGGAAATGTTTTATTATAATGTTTAACAATGTTTATTCTTAGACTCTCTATAATTTTATGCAGAGTTGCACTGAGAATTGCTTAGGTACAGCTTCCTGGCCCAAATGCGATTCTTTCTAAATTTAGTTACCGAAGTCACCAAGGGACAAAAGACATTATCTTAGACTGGTTCTGAGGACATTTTGTGAATAAATGAGTCAACATTTGTACAAATGAGTCCAGTTATATGGACAAAAACAAAGAATTCTGTGTATTCCTAAAAAAAATAAAAAAAATAAAGATAAACTGTCAACCTTTTGTAACTTTTAGTTTTTAGTACTAAAATAAAGAAATTTAGAAGAAATTTATAATACTATTATTCATGAAGATTTGGTACAGATTATCAATCACAATCTCTTGGCTCTTCCATAATCATGTGATCTCAGCTATCTTTCATTACTTTCTTGGCTGCAATGACTGGGAGGGCACTAGAGAAGGAGATGGACACAATAGGATCTTCTACATGTATTGCGCTGCACTCTAGGGTTTGTCTCATGAGAAGTTTATCTCTGCACCATTTTTGTGATGCAACTTATGAAGCACTCCATATTTGTGCACTATTTAGTCCCTTTTTGCTGTAGGCTGACAAATTACTGTACTATTATTTACACCAAAGATTGTCACAAACTGCATCATAAATTTCCGCCTTCTCATAGACATAAATTAAATTTTGGGTACACAGGCAGCTACAGATGCATCAAATTTATTAAAGGAAATTTGCTACTAGAACCCAGTATATCAATCTAGCTCCAAAGAGAGACAGATTAGGATTACCCAAAATATTTTTTTTCCCCTTTGGAATCAGTGAATTGCTATTTTCTAAACATGCAAATGAGCTTTTTGGAGCAATGAGGGCATGGTCAGTTACCTGAATGGAGCATTGGCAACACCCCTTTTGTTCAAAGAGCTAATTTGCCATTGACAAAAAAATGCAACAGACATTGACAAAAATACCTTGACAACAGAGGCACGGATTCACAAGGGGAACGCTGTTCGAATCAGATGACCCTAACCTATTTATGTACAGGGCAGGGTTAAAATACTGATTTCTGGTGACTTCCTTTAAGAAGTATTCTTAAATTTGCTACAAGCACACTCCTAACACATATCACTTTAAGACTGGCATATGAATAAACAGTATAAGTAAATCTCCTCCGCTGTTTTTATCTTCTGTTGTTCTACAAAAGTGACTATCAGGCTGAGGCCCCATGTGGCATCCTGCAGCAAAAAAAGGGCTGATGCGGCGTTTACACCATGTTGGGCCCCGGCCTAAAAATACTCATGAAACAGGATTGTAGAATCTTCAACATTAATAGGATAGTCCTCGATATGCCATGAATGAAGAGCGGGCGTACGACTGCCGGGACCTCCATCAATCATGAAAACAAAGGGGCTGCATTGCCTGGACGTACATTGCTGCAACTATGGATTTTACACACACAGCACTATTCTCCCCCTGGTGTTATGTCTGGGGTTACATTATTACTATGATCATTGCAGATAAGAGAACTAGGCTATCACCTTCCAACGGGTCTTGTTCTATTTTCCAGCAAGTTATCTGTGTAGGTAATAGTTCCTTATGGAGAGAAACCTGTGAATGGCTTTAAGTTATTTATGGCGGTACTTCTATAACCATGAATTTAAGAGGCCCAGTGCAAAACTTGCCACAGTCAGGGCACGGAACAGTAAATTCCAATACAAAATGTCCTAAAGTGTAGTGGTACATAAATAACTATAACAATACAAGTTTAAGGGAGACACTATGCTACCATAAGGGTGAATTCACACTGAGTAAACGCTAGCTTATTCTGAACGTAAAACACGTTCAGAATAAGCGGCGTCTAAAGCAGCTCCATTCATTTCTATGGGAGCGGGGATACGAGCGCTCCCCATAGAAATGAATGGGCTGCTTCTTTCACTCCGTGCAGTCCCATTGAAGTGAATGGGGAGTGCTGGCGTGTACGCTCCGGCATGAGCAGAGCTTGCCGTATACGCCGGCACTCCCCATTCACTTCAATGGGACTGCACGGAGTGAAAGAAGCAGCCCATTCATTTCTATGGGGAGCGCTCGTATCCCCGCTCCCATAGAAATGAATGGAGCTGCTTTAGACGCCGCTTATTCTGAACGTGTTTTACGTTCAGAATAAGCTAGCGTTTACTCAGTGTGAATGTACCCTAAAGGAGCAAACAATGATATGAGGAATGAGAAACTGGCTATGTTTTCAGCACCCTTGGATGAATCTTATGTACTGATTGAACCTTCTGAAGTGACTTATAGGTTGACAGAAAAATGTTTAAGTAAATATTCTTACTCCACAATGCCTAATTTCATCTTCTTTTGACTGGCTAGGCATCAAGATAGTATTCAACCATATATAACTTGCAGCATCTGAAAATATCCACAGAAATTGTCTGCACATCGGTCTGTTTGGTGAAGTATTACGTCTAGAGTTATTAATAAAAAATAATATTACTAATGGTCCCACCATAAGCACAAGGGCCATTCACAGCGGTGAAGGATACAGTTGAAATAAGGGTTCACATTTTACATGCTATTACATGAAATAGGGTAAAAAAAAAAAAGTTATATAATTTATCAATGTACTGCTGTCTCCCATGCAGAAATAGAGCAGAAATTCTCTGATAACTAAGATGTAATCACTCATCGCCTTAAAACGCATTTTTGCTGCAAATTATACAAAATGAGTGCATAAACTGTAGGTTAAAGGGAACCTTCCACCACTCCACCAACTCCAGTGCTTTTCATCCTTTATCACGCCCTCTTACCTCGTGTCCGTCTACCTCCTCATAGAATGTAAGCTCTTGTAATCAGGGCCCTCACTCCTATTATTTGATATGTTTATTCCTTTGTCACATTATAATGTCTCATATTGTCTGTTTATATGTTCTCTGATTTGTAAAGTGCTGCGGAATATGTTGGCACTATATAAATAAAGTCATTATCATGATTATTATTATTAGGTGCTTATTCTCTAGCCCCTACTTTCCAGAGCCATCAGTTCTGTTACTTTTGATGCCTGATATTCTAATTAGGCTCTACACTATCAGGGGGTCATTGTCGGGTAGCAGCAGACAAAGGGGCGTAATTTAGAGCTTTGAAAGTATTCGCCTCTTATTGGAGCTTGCAATCCCCTCAACCCTGACTGTTCTTACGTGACACCCTCCAGTTGACAAGAGAAAGTCTAAGTATCTGGCACCATAACTAACCGCACTAGAGAAAAAAAGGAAGGTACTAAAACCGCATACTGTGATAAAATTTTTTACCCCTTTTGAGGAAGTTAGCTCAGTAGAAGCAGTGGTGCAGACCCAAACAGTCAAGACAGGGACACAAAATATGCAGCAAACTGGTTTATTTGGGGAAAAAAAAAAAAAACAGGAAAATAACTAAAGCTTGACTTCAGTCACAAAATGAGCAAAACAAAATCCAGCCTTAACTTCAAGCAAAAACAAAATAACAAAAACCTGCTCATCTGAGCAACTAACTAAACAGAACAGATAACCTAACTATACGTATATGCGTATATATATGCCTTTTTTTGGCCCAGTAATGTGCCAAGGATCTACACCTGGGCTGAGGCCTACTCCAGATCCGCCCTGGACCACACGTATGTCAGATATATCTGAACTCCAGAATGCTGCCTGTCACCTTCTCACACCCAATACAAAAGTACTGTAAAATACGTAAAGCTGACAGCCTCCACTGACCTATAGTGGGAGTTATTGTGTTCCGTCATGAGATCCATTATTTTACCAGAATAATAGTGCTCCGTGCAACACTATACTTATGATTAAATGTGAAGGAATATATGACAGAGACCCCTGTGTCCTTAATGCAGATATGAGCGGAGAGTAAAACAGGCAAAGCTGCCGTTCTTAACTTGCTTTTAATATGCAATTAATATTATGAAGAACGTTAAGTAGTACATCAAGTTATTCTTAGAAGAATGTGATAAAACAATAGTATTAGATAGATACAAGTATGGTTTAAGTACCGCCAGCCTCCTTCTCCTTTGCTCACAGCTTTGTGACCTTTTGGTCTTGCTCATTCATTGCTTTACAGCTGTATCTGAATTATCTATCACATGCCGTGTTTGTCATTACTCCACACTTACTTAAGTACATTGCAGCACCAAAGGCCAGAAAACATGTCAGTTATATGCCAATTGCCTCACCCTATTATGATGAATATTGGCAAGTACTGTTCACATATATGACAACTAATTTCTCACAAAGTGGGAACAATACCTGCATAAAATGCCTTTTTAAGTGAGTAAGTATAGTTTCTTATAGTTCCAGAATTCTACCTTTAAAGGGATCAGGAATAATTTATTGTAATATAAAGCTGCAATTCTGATGCTTTGTTTTCACACAACCGTAGAGAAAAAACAAAATTTCTGACAGCCCGAAGCCACCACTTAGTTCAATTGACAGTACGATCGGGTATTTCTAAGAAGTATTTCTAAGGAGAACCAAAATGGCTCCTGGAGTGTATGCAGTTGGGTCTGCCCAAACCAGTGGCAGCGCTGACAGCACATGCGCGAGACTGTGATCTCACTGAAGACTGAGGAGGCAGAACAACATCATCGTAGGAGGCGTGAATACAATGGCCAGAAGAAGAAAGCAAACACACTGAAGGCTATGATGTTGCTGTGCTCAGAGCACAAGGGGAACGCCCCCTGTGCATCGTGATATTCATTGGCATATCTGCAAAAAACAAATTTACACACAAAAATAGCTGCATGGAGAACAGAAACAAAGGTAGGACTAGAATAGCCTTTATAAAAGATATTCCAATGTAAGGTTAGTGAAAAATGTGTCTTCTGAATCATAGAGCCCCTTTAAATATCCTTACCACAAAGCATTAAATACTCAATCATTATTTTTCCATGAACAAATAAAAAAAGATAAGATACAGTAAAAATCATAATCACTGCACAAGAATATAACTGCTGGTCGGCACAAATGATTCATTAAAATAACTAATATTTTCTAGATTAAAAGCTTCCTTATTAAACAATCATTACTCAAATTCTGATGGAGGAAGGATGTGAAAATTAAGATTTCAGTGAAGCAAACAATAAAGTAATACAAATGTATAATTTTGGAAACAACAAAAATAATATACAAGTGTTTGTATGTCATGAATACACCTTGTGCTACACACGGGGGAACTCTTCTATTCGTGATTTACTTTTTGTCTTCCATACGGTCAACTTCAGAGCATCTCAATCTTTTTCAGTGGTGATTCCTGGGCCTGGCTATTAGCCATAAGTTGCAAAATCTACAACAATTTATCAGCCAATCATTTAAATGCACCAATAGGGCAGATACAGTATAATGCTAAAGCAAAGATTGCAAAACTATACAAAGTTCTGTTCAGTGTTGGTCACTTATGTTAAAAAAAAAAACTGCTTCTCGGTTGAGTCTCATGTAAGGGACACCCCACCGGTGAAGCCCTCCTCACAGCTTGAGAAGCTTTTTTATAATAATTCATTAAATCTGTCCGCAAGCCTGTTTGTAACTCAATGAATATGAATCAAGTTTTTGAGAAAGATCAGATTATAAATTTTTGTGGTTCAATTTGCACTGATAGGCTAAAATTGCATGTGAAAGCATGGAGAAAGCAAAGAAGGAGGATCACATAACCAAGAAGATCAGGCACGCTTCCTCATAATGCTTTGCAAGTAGGATTCATGATGGGGAGAGTTAATCAAGAAGGACTACAAGTCAGAAGTCACTGATGATTCATAGGCAGTATAAAAAAACCAAGCCAAAAAGAGGTGTAAGAGAGAAGATAGGAGACTGAGGCAGGCTAGGTTCACACTAGCGCTCATTCTCCACTCAGGGTTTCCATCCCTGAATCTGCTTAAAAAATGCAGATCGAAACAGCTGTCCTCGGCTGAGAGACTGACTTGGTAAAATCCCACATCATTGCAGCAAAGGCCTTTGAGAAAGTCGGGCATGATGTTAAAGCGAGTGCCTTTGGTGGGATGCATGACTGAGGCACTGTCTCCCTATCTTAAAGGGGTTGTCCCACGTCGCATACTTACCGGTCTTCGTTTCTGTGAATTCTTCTGTCTTCCGGCTTTGTCTCGTCATTGGTGGGCGGGGTCACATATGCAAAGCCAAGCGGCGAGATGCCGCCGGCCCTGCGTGCGCGCTCATAGACCGTCTAGCCTTGTGAAGGCTAGACTGGTGTATGAGCGCGCAAGCTTGGCTTTGCATATGTGACCCCGAGCGGAATAACAACATCGCTTCTGCCGCTGCTGGCTTCATGCAGGGCAGAAGCATAGCGATGTTGCTGGCTCACCTGTGCCGGCGTAGTCCCCAGCATCCGCCTCTCTATTACAGCAGATGCTGGGGAGTGTTAGACGCTGGCACAGGTGAATCCAGCAACATCGCTATGCTTCTGCCCTGCATGAAGCAAGCAGAAGCGATGCTGCTAACCCGCTCCTCCGCCTTCCCCCCCCCCCCGCCCCGGAATAGCAGCATCGCTTCTGCTTGCTTCATGCAGGGCAGAAGCATAGCGATGTTGCTGGCTTCACCTGTGCCAGCGTCTAACAGTGTATCAGTGTATTGGCGGCCCCTTCAACCAAAGAATAAACTACCCCCCCTCCCCTCCAGGCTCGCTCCCGTGCACTTAGCCCCTCCTCCCTCCCCCCTCAGAGCAGCAGATACATCACTTGACTCAGGAGCAGCTAGGTCAGGGCTGTGGACACAAAAAAATGAATAAAGTGATATAGTGCACAAACAAAGCAGTTTTGCTGAAGCAATGTATTTAGGAAAAGTCTTACATTCACATTTACAAGCATTATAGATAGGATTCTGGTGACGGGACAACCCCTTTAACATGGCTTAATAAGTCTCCACACACCTATATGGTGGTCTCTCCCTAAGGGTGACAATATTCTCTTAAAAAATGCAGAGAAAAGTCCGACGAGCATATTTATAGAATAGGATTTGAATAATAAGTTAATAAGTTTAGGGACTGGCTCCATGTTGTATTTTATCAGTGGACTTTACTGAGTGTTCAGTGTTTTTACTGAGGAGCTCTATATATTTATGATTATGATAGATGCTCCTTTATTACACTTTGACACTCAACTTTGAAATTATTCATGGGTGATTGAAAATCAGGACTTTAAAAACTCTTTGTGGCCCCCCACTTTTGGTAGATGTCTCTTAATTTACATAACTCTGAGATATCACAAGTGGGCAGCCCTTTCCTGTTTCTTTTCTTGTCCTTCCCATTCAGTACATAGTAAGCAATATTTGGGATACTTGCCTTATATCTGGCAAATATACTCCAATTGTCAGTATGATTCATGTTTTGGGGTGTACTTTCTTATTTTATATTCTTTCATCATTAAAAGTTACATTTTAGATATATCTTTACTAAGGGACTTCGTAGCTTCACTACCTGGCCTATCCATCAAAATGAAGGTCTCCACACTTACTCCAGTCCTACAAGCCTATTGCCTTGGGGTAACCTTTGACTTTGCCCTGTAATTCAAGCTAGTCACCAAAGCATACAACACCTCATGCTGCCTCCAACTCAAAGATATTTACCAAATCTGTCCGTTTATCACCTCTGAGAATACAAAAATACTAGTTCATGTCCTAATCATCTCCCGCTTAGACTACTACAACATCTTTCTCTGCGGCCTCCCAAGAAACGTTCTCGCTCCTCTCCCTCCACCCTCAAAACTGCTGGCTGGTCTCTCCTCCTTTTTCATCAGCTTCTTCTATTTGCCAAATCCATCATTGGCTAGAGTAAATTGTTCATGCTAGAATAAAATGTTAATGCTGACATACAAGACCATCCACAACATGTCCCTTCCATACCCCTCTGACTTCATTTCCCACTAACTCCCCACATGTAATTTCTTCACATAACAATCACCAAGATTTCTGCCTCATTCTATATACCCTGGTATATGCTAACACAATACACAAGACTGTCTCCCATAATAACAACCTTCCCATATAACCTGACGACTCTTCCTGAAAGCCTACAACCTCCAATAACCCCAATACCACCACACCACCATCTGAACAGATTCTACCTTCTCCTACTGTCTCCGTCCACCTTCCCCTCTCCCTCTGTAGCAGACGATCCCTAACTTAGCTTATTGTACTTGGCTTTTTATTATGCATGTAAACCCTTTTCAGATGTACTGTACAATACTAAGGATATAATGGTGCTCGAAAAATAAATGATTATATAATTGAATTATTTGTGTTATATTAGTGTAGAGAAAAGCATCCAGTCACTTTGAGTGTAACAGCATATAAACTGTTTTAAGTTTAAACAATAATGTTCTGATAATAAAAGAAAGCTCAGACCTTGGTCTAGAAAGTGATAAGGATTTGACAGTCAGAAAGAGAAGGCTTTGATTTCACACTATAGTCAAATGAAATAAAATGGCAAGTAATTATATCTGGAAACAGACTCCGGAGTTATACAAGGAAACGGGACAATGTTTAATCATAAAACAGAAGCAAGAAACATTTTAACAGTCATATTAATGAGAAGAGGACCTGACGCTAAGCCGCGTTGGACTTTAATTACTACCTGTCAGACTTCCCACACAGTTACAATTCAAAATAACACATTGAATCAAAAATTATTTTATTCTCGGCTCGGTTTCTTTTTTGCTATTTTTCTTTAATGCCATTTCCTTATGAATGAAATATTGATATTCACAGCATACACTGTTCTTTACCATTCCTCGATTATATATACTCGCATTCAGATATTATGCATCTACTGGTTTCTAAATGCATATTATTGGAAGCGCTGGATTAAAGGGATTCTACCATTAAAACTTTTTTTTTTTGTGGATAAGATGTCGGAATAGCCTTTAGAAAGGCGATTCGTCTCTTACCTTTAGACGTGGTCTCCGCTGCACCATTCCTTAGAAATACCGTTTTTTACCGGTATGCAAATGTGTTCTCTTGCAGCGATGGGGGCAGGCCCCAGCGCTCAAACAGCGATGAGGGTGTCCCCACCGCTGCCAGAGAAGAGTCTCCAAGCGCCGCCTCCTTCTTCGTCAGCCGCGTCATGTTCAATCTCTTCTTCTGGTGCAGGCTCGTAACCTAGCAGAGCAAACTGGCCACGGGAAAATAGCCGCTAACAATACTGTGCAAGCGTCCATTTTCCTGTGACCTGTGCGCCTGCGCAGTCTGCTCTGCTAGAAGTTACGAGCCTGTGCTGGAAGACATTGAAGATGACGCGGCAGATGAAGAAGGAGACGGCGCTTGGAGACACTTCTCTGGCAGCAGTTGGGACGCCCTCATCGCTGTTTGAGCGCTGGGGCCCGCCCCCATCACTGCGGGAAAACTAATTTGCATACCGATAAAAACTGGTATTTCTAAGGAACAGTGCGGCGGAGACCACGTCTAAAGGTAAGAGACGAATAGCCTTTCTAAAGGCTATTCCAACATCTTATCCACAAAAAAGAAAAAAATGTTTTAATGGTAGAATCCCTTTAAAGGTCCCATGGACCTTTGGTGATCTCATGCAATGGGTGACCTGAATCCCATTATTCTAAGAGAATTGAAAATAAACCATTCTCAAAACAAGCCAAGGAAATATGTTTTAGTTAGACAGAAGGCTCTTTGAAATCTGCAAGTGACCTTAGTTACAGATTATATTTGGCATTGGGGTGCCTAAAATCCTCCTTTACTCAAAGACAGAGTTAAAATCTGGTATCATTTAATGTTTCTGCAGGAGGTGACAAAATTCAAGTTGTACAGATCAGACTAAGCTGTATCTCCATTCCCCTGCTATTTGATGCATTCAATAGAAGATCAGAACAAGGACAGAAAGCTAGAAAACAAATCTTCATATGTGATAAAGAGCCTTTAAAAAAATGAAAAAAATTGAATTATCTGAGCTAAGGACTTGCTTTGAAAATAGTCAGTAAAGAAAGAAGGTGGGGAAGTATGGGATATATCAAGAAAGGAAATGAAAAGTGATCATTCATGAAGCCCAAACTTGAAGCTCAAAAGAACAAGGATAACATTTACCATGAATGATCTTATGTATGACCCTGCTTACATGTTACTACGTGCTAATATAGCTTATATAAGACTACCTGCTTACAGTCTGGGAAGAAGAGAATTGCAAAGGAGGCGCTATTTGTCTCCATATATAGAAGTGTGCCCCATCTTAAAGGGATTCTATCATTGGGAAAACTCATTTTTAACTAAGCATATATTTGCAAAGCCTTTAGAAAGGCTATTCCACACATACCTTTAATTTGTCAATCCTCCAGCTGTTTTTGAATTAACCTGCTGCTGCTACTGATGATGAGGACTCACCAGCCTTCCTGCTCTCATCTCCCCCGTTTTCACACAGCGCTCACTGAACTTCCGGGTGCACCTTGCTGGCTAATTAGCATATCAATAAAAGTGGGCTAATTCAAAAATGGCTGAGAGGATTAACGAATTAAAGGTATGTGTGAAATAACCTTTCTAAAGGATATGCAAATATATGCTTAGTTAAAAATGAGTTTTCCTAATGATAGAATCCCTTTAAACAGCTAAAAATATATTGGGAAAGGGAAAAGAAATACTGGAGTAGGTGTAGGGGGGGGATTGAAAAAAATAGAAATAGAAAAAATAGAGAAATAAATGTTAAATTTTTTATATGTTAAAAATATCTTAGTGTGTATTAAAATGGGCAGAGATGGTACATATTACCATCTAATAATAGTAGGTGAGGAAATTCCCTAGATATGTATAGTGTCACTTCTACAAATAGGGAGAAGAGGGACATGGAAAGGACAAATACTGTGGGTCTGTATAACCATCTTAACCAATTCTCATACCCATCTTTGGGTTCTGTTGTTTGGTTACGTTGTATGAAAATGATAACATCTATTTCCCTAAATAGGAAACAAGCTTACTATGAGTGTCCAGTCTATCACTATCATCAATATATGGATGAGAGAAACACCTTGAATGCTACACAATGTGAAGATATTACATAATCCACGACAAAATGGATTCTAAGACTCACTCTGGTTAAGAAAGACACAGACCTTTGTTATATAAGAATATAAGTACCGTATTTTTCGGACTATAAGATTTTTCCCCAAAATCTGGGGGGAAAATGAGGGTGCGTCTTATAGTCCGAATGTGGAGATCGCCATGTTCCTGCTGCTGCTGGCTTCCTGCAGCAACAGGAGCGTGGCAATTCTGCAGGCCCCGGCACCCTTCCCAGCATCCGCCGTTCTATTGCCGGGATGCAGGGTCTGTAAGAATAATGGTGGCCGCTCTGCTGCAGAGCGGTTGCCATAGCAACCAGGTCTCCGCTATACGCGGAGGCCCAAAGCTAATACCCGCAATTAGAATGCATTCTAATTACGGGCATTAAAATGTAAGCCCCCTTCCCCCCAAAGTGTAGAATACACCCCCATACCTTCAAAGTCGCAGGAGCCGACCTGTTCTGGTGACAGCCGGGAGCCACCTGAAGTCTCCCAGGCCTGTCACTGCTATATTACTATATGGTCTATGACCAGCCATAAAAATAATGTAGAGAATCTCCCATAGATGGCAATACACTTGTATTGCTGTCTATGGGACTTGCAATCAAATGATTGCAGGTTCAATCCACCTAAGGGGAAGGAGTAATAAAATAGTGAAACAAAAAAAAAAAAAAAAAGCTTTTTTTTTTTTTTTTCACCGTTTTGCCTCTGATAAATGGTATAACTAAAAAGAACATCTGTCCCTGCAAAAAAAACGCTCTATGGATCTCCGTACAGCTGCAGGGTCACCTGTCAATGTGGCCTTGCAGCTGTTGAAAAGCTACAACTCCCATATATTAAATATTTTACCATTTTTTGCTTCAAAATTTTTTTCCCTATTTTCCTCCTCTAAAACCTAGGTGCGTCTTATAGTACAGTGGGTCTTATAGTCCGAAAAATACATACAAGTAAAGAGAATTACTCTAACAGAATGATATATCTGCACCCTGTAGTCATAAAGGGTCAGAATCTCTGAGGGTCTGTAACTTCTGTCACAGTCCTATTAAACCAGCAAGCAAATATAGAGGATCCACCATTACATTCATTAGCTCAGTGCCTTCATTTGTTTAAAACAGCTAGATGGCATTTCTACTCTGTGATACACATTGGATTGAACTCGGCACTGGAGAACCCTCATACTGAACTGTATAGATCATCACATGTTGACTGGACAACTTACCGAACCAAAGGACTGTGCCTTCCAATTCGACTCCAAGCCCTTACTGACATTGCTGCAAGTACATTATGACTCCCTCAGAAATCTATGGTTGTGAGTTTCTCGTTACAATTTAAATAGTTATAAAAATACCAACACTACAAGAAGAAACATTTTTCCTATGTACTTCATTTAAATTCAAGTTACTTCTGTGAAAAAACTATTTTCATTGGCAGTTCACATGTAGGTCCTAAATGACTATTCACACCTAGACCCTCCAAGAAGTTTTCTCATTCGAGTGTTACCTTTCATGCTATAGTCCTGGACTATTACAATAACAAAATACATACACTCAGCGGCTTTCACATTCTCAGTGTATCCTCCAAGGGCTGTATCTAATCTACACCCAGATAAAATATATTTTTTAAATTGCTTAGGGATTCTTAAAAAGACGAAAAGAGGCTGCAGAGGGAGTGCTAAAAGAAAATCATTTTTATCCACTCTTAAGACAGCCAGCCATAGAATGAAAATAAATATCCAAGGAGTACAAAATTCCAGCAGTAAAGAGTGGAACAAAATAAAGGCTAAGGCTCAGAACACAAAATCTCTGACTCCATCAAACCACATCGGAGCTGGACTCTGCAATGCAAGATCTATAAACAACAAAACAGCAATCATGCATGGCCTTACTGAGTCCAATGACTTACTGGAAGCTGCTATACCAAATAACTACCTAGAGCTGAACCATGAGAGACAAAAGATAAGAAGAAGGAGGGGTAACTATCTGTAAAAAATTCACCTTAAAGATAAAAATGTTCCCCATTGATGCAACCAGTTCCTTTGAATGCATTGTTGCTCACATTTTAGCAGATAAAAACATCAGGTTATTACTCATCTCTCAACCCCCAGGTGAAGGAGCAGCATCTCTAAAGAAATTAACAAAGTTTCTATCCATCTTATCCCTAGACCACCAAAGGTGGGTCATACATGAAGATTTTAATGCCTGTGTAGATGGCAGCCTCTCTCAATTTGGGAAAGAGCTTTTTACTACTACGGATGATCTAGGCTTCTCTCAAGCAGACAACTCACAGAAAGGCTCACATTCTTGACCTGATATTCCACAGAGGAATGGAAATCTCAGAAGTAACAGTAAATCCAGTCATTTGGTCAGATCATCACATTATCAGCTTCACATTCAATTCTCTAGTTGCCAAACACCAAAACAAAGAACCAAGAAAATACAGAATACTTAAAGAAATTTGGAATAACCTTACGCTCCACTGAAAGACACCACTTCAGACATCTAGTGCGACAATACAATAAATCCATGTCTTTTGCTTTTGATGCTATTGCTCCCTGGTGCACCTAAGTCTTCACCCGAAAACTTCACACACCCTGGTTTGACCACTCCTCACAGAACTTAAAGAGGACTTTTCATCAGATTGGGCACAGGCAGTTCCATATACTGCTGGAAAGCCGACAGTGCGCTGAATTCCTCCCCGCTCACACTGTACAGCGCGATAGGTGCTGCTGTGGAGAAGGATGTTCCTGACTGACTGTCAGAAACGCCCTTCTAACTGTAAAACGCAACGGTACAGGCACCGCTAGCTCTTTACCCGGGGCACAGATCGGGAAAGCCGATAGTGCACTGAATTCAGCGCACTGTCAGCTTTCCAGCAGTATATAGAACTGCCTGTGCCCAATCTGATGAAAGCTCCTCTTTAAGTT
The DNA here is from genome assembly GCF_031893055.1 of Leptodactylus fuscus. Lineage (NCBI taxonomy): Eukaryota > Metazoa > Chordata > Amphibia > Anura > Leptodactylidae > Leptodactylus > Leptodactylus fuscus. The sequence goes on from NC_134265.1 coordinate 293,519,194, forward strand.
CTGTGAGGAGTGGTCAAACCAGGGTGTGTGAAAAAAAAGGGGGTGGAAACTGGAACATCAGTGGCTGAAACATCAGAAACATCAATCACTGAAGGAATAAAAGCTATCTGACAGTACATCTGATGAACTATCAAAAATCAATGAGAAAAAAATCCACCTAAGAAGAAATAGAAAACCCAAGGAACAGGCCGGCACAGATGTTTCACACTCGGCATAAAACCTACTATCCCATCATCACAACTCTGTGAAAATTTTGCCTGTTACTTCAGGAACAAAGTTTCAGTGATTTGAAAGGCATCCAAACAACAAATGACCTTATCAGTTCAAAGGCCAGGAATAATAATACCTTAAAGGGGTTGGCCACTTTCAGACCAATATTGACAAACAAATGTACAATAAAAAGATATACAATTGTCCAATATACTTTCTGTATCAATTCCTCGCGGTTTTCTAGATTTCGGCTTGCTGTCATTCATTCTGCTACTTCTAGTGGATAAAACTCTGACCATGGTCATGTGATTTACGGTCCATGGTCATGTGATGAGTACACAGGTGCCGCTCGTTGTAGTCACAGCACAATAATCAGACATCTGGCTGGTAATCAGCTGTGCACCTGTGAGCTCATCACATGACCATGGACTGTAAATCACATGACCATGGTCAGAGTTTTATCCTCTAGAAGTAACAGAATGAATGACAGTAAGCCGAAATCTAGAAAACCGTAAGGAATTGATACAGAAAGTATATTGGAAAATTGTATATCTTTTTTTTTGTACATTTGTTTGTCATTATTTGTCTGAAAGTGACCAACCCCTTTAAGTTGATGGCTACAATTTGACTAATTAGTAGAAACAGATCACAAACATCCTTCAGAGCCTACGTAGAACATATGAACTAGATCTAGGCCCAATCTCACTCCTCCTGGAATATCTTGACCAGATCTTCAATATAGAGCATAGTGAAGAGTGGACAGCCATTGTCAAGCCCCTTCTAAAGAAGCCCTCCACGTCTGAGTAACTAGTAGGTCTTTAACCTACTGTTCGTAAGGAAAGGCACCCACCAAAGGGCTACTGAATTACCGAGGTCTAATAGTGGTGTTATAGATAGTATAGTCGCTATAGGCCATGGCATGTAATATTTAATAGCGCTGACTGCTCTTGTCTCTCCACTTGCTACGTAACACTAAGCCTGTATGTGCAGTCGATGGAAAGAAAAAACCTTTGTATATATGTGCTAATGCCGGATAATTTAGAAATTTACATGTGAAGAGTCAGCAAAGTGGATGACACCAGGTAATGTAGTATCACTGTTTTTATAAATTTATATGTTAGGAATCTCAGTACTGCTTGCTGCTTTTGTTTCAGGTTTCCATGCTGAAATATAAAGCTTTACATACTGTAGTTATCAGAACTCTGAGTCTGTTCTGAACTCCCCATGTACCTGCTATTAGTCAATACTTGCTAGTAAGGCTCCTGTTCTCTGATCAATTTTGTTGGATTGCTGAACTTCTGACCAAGGTTTGTTTACTGGATATTCGCTTGTTTTCTGATTTGGACTTTGACTGATTCTCTCAGACTTGACCTTGGACACATTTATTGACCTTCATTGTGAGTACTGCTGTGGGTCCCCGATTGATTTCAGATTGTAGAGCATCTATTACTTACATTACGCTTCTGGGGCAATAAGCTGGGTCCAAATCAAGCTCAAGTCTAACCAACTTTGCGGCAAGCTCTGGTGAAGACGTTTGGGGTGCCATAAATCAATCTCTCAGCATTGTGTGAGATTTAGTTTGTTCTACTGCCGTATGGTTTCTGCACTTGGATATTGTTCCTCGGGCAATACCATAACAGATGATATATTATAGGACATATAAAGATGATATGATGGTGCAACGATGCTGTCAGGCGCAAAGAAGCATTCTCTTATTCTAAACTGTCACTGCCTTGTAGGCTGCCTGCTATCATTCCCCTGGTAATGTGTATGAATTGAAATATAGGATTTTACACATTGGTGAATGCCACATCCTTTTATCTACATGGACTGAATGAATGAGCAGTGATATAGGTATCACTGTGCCATGCTGGCAAAGCAACGCAACGAATTCTATGCTGTTAAAATATCTGGCAACAAATATGGTTTTGATGTGCTTATGGCATCGGGCTGGAGCTACGAGTATACCATCTGGACAATATAATGAAGATAAATGTGCATTTGAATACAAAGCAATGATATGCATGATAAGTATGATAAAAGTTAATATGTAAATGCTTATTAACAATCATTTACATAATCCCTAGTGACAGGCACATAAACATTACCACATCTGTGAAATGTGCTTCCAGGGCCTCACTCCAGAGCCTACTAGGTATACATAGTAATATGCTATTGAATTGCCTTAGAAATCCACACCACATCCACATACCCTGGACATTGAACCATAATTTTTCATTTTGTTTGGTTTCTCAAAAAAATCAGAGACATGTTTGTGACTGTATAGCCTTACATAGTGACAACACATTCTGCACAGCGGTACATATATTACCAACACTTACATCAATCCCTGTCCCCACTGGAGTTCACAGCCTAAATTCACTATCTCGGGCACAGGTACCTAGGCCAATTATCCTACTAGTATGTTTCTGAATTAGAAACCAGAGTATCTCGAAAGAACCCAGAAATCCACTCAAACATGGAGTGAATATGCAAACTCCATGCTACTTTGCAAAGAATGTTTAAGCAGGCTTAACACAATCTGCCTTGCCTACTGTAAAACTGTCAGGTCTTGTTGTTGCCGTGTTCTGGGGAACCACTGTGTATAGTTCGAGGAGCCCAAAAGTTACATAGGAACCGTAGTTGTAATGGAGAAGACCACTGCATATTCTGGGGTGCTGAGAACCCCATTGATCCTGAAAACATAGGGGTGTATTACTTCTGTTGGACAGTAACTGTGATCAATACATACGCACCCCCACTGCCATTTACTTTGATGGAAATGTTGGAGAAGTGTTGTTCTACAGGTGTGTCTGGCGCTACCATTTAAATGCACCTGCATTCACCACAACTATATTCACAGTGGGGATAAAACACCCCAATTCCCTAGATAGGTAGAGGATTTCACTACCAACTATCAGCGAATCATAATTATTTTTAGAAATTTTTATTTTATCCAATTTTTTTGTAACTTTTTTCAATTTTCTTTTTAGTTCCCTACACAGGGGGGGTGAAACCTGCGATCATGAGATTGCTTGTACCATACACTTCCAAGCAGGTCTCAATAGTGTTATTACTATGACAGGTCTAAGAGCCCTAAGAAGGTTCCCAGCTATCATTTTAGCTGGATGTCTCCTGCGATCTCACAGCTCCTGGGATTTTGAAAGGTGGTCCAGTAACAACAAGGGGCAGCAATTTTTCATTACATGATTTCTGACAGACCTGCCCCAAGTGAACATAGATGTGAACATAGTCTTAATGAATTCTACTTTCATCCAGTTATCAATGGTTTTAGAGATGTATTCTACTTATTGGTTGGTAAAATATGGCAAACTGAGAAGGAAAGAAAATTCCCAGTTTCATATGACATCCAATTCAAGAAATCAAGAATTGTATTTGTGGCAATTTTAAATATCAAAATACATCTGAACTATTGGTTGAAGTTTAGATTTTTGTTTTACTTTTCCAAGAGTCCTCTAGAGAAAAGAAACCAAATCAATGAGATGTTCTGTAAAGAGAGTGGCGCTGTCTGAAGTGTTAGCAGCATTGACTGTTCATTGTTCTAGCTTATTTAACTAAAGAAAACTTCTTTTATGTTACAAGTTCAATTTACGTCTACAATAGTGTGTGCAAATCCACATTCTTAAATTAAAATTCTATGACTAATTTTAACCACGAAGTAACGATGATGAGGGAAATCATTTTAACTGCAAAGGTGTAGCTAGGAGGACTACAATGACATATGCACCATGGACTGATTTTTATGAGGGGCACCAACAACAAAGGGGTTGTCTGGCTGAAATTGCAATTTTGTTTATGACTTCAAATAGTTTAAATAAGTGACCCGGACACAACCAGCTTGTGACTGCTGAGACCAATGTGCCATTCGCGTACAGGTCGCCACCGAGGTCGGCGATTGGCTGCTGCAGTCACCCTAATAGAAATGAAACATCAGAAGAAGAGGTCATATTTTTATAATTGAAACTATTTGCAGCCATCAACAATTAGCAAAATTTAAAGTAGTCTGACATCCCCTTTAAATATAACATGATTTTATGCAAAAAGATTTGTACAAACATTTCCAAAAAATACAATAAGATTGATTAAGTTAGTATTTAAAGGGCCTCTGTTGGGTTGAAAATGCCTTCTAAAGCAATACTTACCAGAGTCTCCCCAGTCTAATGCCCAACTGCTGCCCCGCACAGTTTAATATGTTCCCCAGAACCCTCACATGGTGTAATGCTCAACAGCATCCGCACGCAGTACAAAATACTACCGAGACCTCCTACAGTATAATGCTCCATAGTCACCCCACAAAGTAACAGAGTCCCCCAGTGTAATGCTACACAACAGCCCCACACAGAATAATATACTTACCAGAGCCCCTTCTTCCAGTATAATGCTCCACAGTAGCCCCACACAGTATAATATGCCCCCCCAAGAGCTGATATGCTCCCCAAAGCCCACCAGTACAAAGCTCCACAGTGGCATCTCCGCCCCCACACAGTATAACAGGCTCCCTAGAGAAACCCCTCACAGTATAATGCTCCACAATGACCCCACATGGTAAAATGTGCTCCTTCAGACCCTAGAGTAAAATAAGTGCAGACCCAAGGGAAGTGAGTAAAAATAAAAAACAATTACATTCACTTTTCCTTGCCTTGCCATAGGCCACCTTAGGTAGAGGTGACATCAGTTGCAGGCTGTAAATGGACAAAAGATGATACCCAGGAGAGGTGAGTAAATGTTTGTAATTTTCACACACCTAACCTGGGCATTACATCAAATGGTGCCAGGCTCCTGTCTATTAGCAAAGTGGCCCAGCCCTGTAAGATCCTCGGTTTCTCTCATGGGCGAATCTGTCGCTGACGACAATGCTTAGTCAGGTGCAAGCAAAGGGGATGGGATTCATGCGAATCCCATGCCCACTTTGCGGAAAAATACGCAGTGCGGACACGCTGCGATTTGCAAAGCCGATTTGCAACGCCGGCGGCTTTGCCATAGATATAATTGTAACAGAAAGTCCGCAGAGGAAAACTCTGATAACTTTCTGTTGAAAGTTCTGCAGAAAGAACCGCAGTGCGTACACGCCGCGGTTCTTTCTGTAGCGCTTTAGCACTGCGATTACGGCCTATGGGGCCTTAACCTAAGGCTCGGTTCACACCAGCACCGGGTCTCTGTTCCCTATTCCCATTCCAAAATTCCTGCAAGCAGCGCTTTTCTCTCCGCATTTTTACACCCTTTTTGGGCATAAAAAACTGGGACGGAAACCCGGCGGACCCCATTATAGTCTATGAGTCCATGGGTTTCTGCTTTTTTAAGCAGATTAGGTTTCTACACCTATGTTCCTTTCCCCCCGAACGTAGGTGTGAACCTAGCATTAGTAATATAATCAGGTAAGACAGTGATATCAGTATATGGAGGGAGTCCATGTTGAACTATATTGTAGAGTTCCCTAGAGTAGACATGACAGCTAAAGTTATAGTGATCTCTACAGTAGTCTTGCATTGAACTGCATTTTGGGATAGAGTTTATTAGATTTACTCAGCTTTTTATTATCTTATGTTCATATCTACAACACAGCATTAGAGCGTGCACATGTATTACTGAAAGCTGATTACTACATCAGATTAGATAAGTGTAGATCTATGCGGCCATTCTTGCTAATGATTTGCTACATTTATACTGGCTTTTCTTGCAGCACCCTACATTATTTCGCTGTCCTTGGGTAGAGCCCAGCTGGTGCCATTGACGTTTTAGTTTCAGCTGTGAAATCTGAGCGGTAATCATTATGCAGATATCTGCAATGGCTTTGTCTTCTTCAACACAGCTTTGTTTTCAGAGCAATACACAATCAGGGATGGCTAAATAGACTTCATTATTAAGGTTCTGCATTTAGGAACAACAAATGTTACTGCCAGTTTTATATTTGTGGTTTTCTTTCCTTTGAAAATGTGTTTAAATAAAATACAGATCTAGAATATTAAAATAATACTTCATAATTGAATAGAATGAGGTATGTTACTAGTTCATTATATGTACGGGGCCATAGTTCTCTCTGGCGAGGTCTCAAACATGGAGTGCATACAAAACAAAGATAAAATATGGTATATATTCTTGGACTGGAAGTATTCTGCAGGGAAAAGTTGCTATCTCCTTAAAGGTATGTCCTCCTTTACTTTTCCTCTTGGCTGGCCATGTCCAGAGATGTGTGTCAACCGCTGATCAGCTTTTCGAAAGAACAAGATGTCTACCTTATATGTCTATGTGCTCGGAAGTATTGCAGCCTGATAGGGATTTAACTCGAATTTGTGCAAAATTGTTTCATGAGAAATCGGAATCATGTATACTGTATATGTTTACTGAGTATTCCAATATATATATATATATATATATATATATATATATATATATATATATATATGTGTGTGTGTGTGTTATGGCAAACTTTTAATAACTTGTGAAGTAAGTTTTTTTTTTTATTTTATAGTAGTGTGACATTTCAACTTTATCTAGTACAGGTGAGTTCTGTATGAAGAATTGGGCATCCTTTTCCACAGCCTGCTTTCCCTACAGATATTTATTAGTTATCATTTTACATTCTCATACATAACAAAAATATTATTTCAAGGACAAAGGCGTTGTCCAGGATTAAAAAAACATTACTGCTTTCTTCCAAAAATGACCCCACACTCATCCACGGGTTGTGTCTGGTATAACAGCTCATATTCTTTAAAGTAAATGGGACAGAGGTGCGATAACACATTCAACCTGTGCACAGGCATGGTATTGTCCTTGGAAGAAAGAAGCCATGTTTTTTTGTTTTTTAATCCTGGGCAACCCTTTAATTTAACTCATTGGACTTATTATAGTTCATGAAGTAAAGAGTCACTGCCATGACGATACAGAGTTTGGGGAGGTCTTTATGTATGCATTATTTTTGTAAATGTGCATTTTTTCTCTATATCAGTGGGTATGTTGTTCCTTCTGTAGAATTTGGGGGTTGTGCTATTTGCTATTGCCTCTCCGTTAATAGTTTAAGTCTGATATATCCATGAACACAGTACTAAAAACTGTATAGACTGAGATTTCACAAGGAGCATAGGAGAGGTCAATATAAGTAGGGGCAGGGGCAACGCGGTGGCTCAGTGGTTAGCACTGCAGCTCTAGAATCCTGGGTTCAAATCCTGACAGGAAAATCTGCTAGGAATTTGTATGTTATCCCCGTGTTTGCGTTGATTTCCTCCCATTCTACAAAGACGTGCTAATAGGAAAATACATGTACATTGTGATCCCTATATGGGGCTCAAAATCTACAATACACATACATATATATATATATATATATATATATATATATATATATATATATATGCAGGGGCAGTGCTCATACTCAACAACACAGGATTCTTCTAAACAGCTAATGGAGAATATGGAAATAAAGATAAAATCTCACAAACTAAGAAAAACCTAAAATTAGACCTCGTACTCACGGAGTAACGCGCCGCTCATTTAGACACGTATACACGTGTCAGAGTGAGGCGCTTCAAAACAGATCCCATTGACTTCAATGGGTGTCGGTCCTACGCGCACTACGCATTGAAATCAATGGGTTATAAAGCCTCCCATTGATTTCAATGTGTAGTGCGCGTAAGCCGGCACCCATTGAAGTCAATGGGATCTGTTTTGAAGCGCCTGGCTCTGACACGTGTATACGTGTCTAGATGAGCGGCGCGTTACTCCATGTGAACGGAGCCTAAAACATATAAATATCTCCAGCTTACAAATTCATTTGTCTGAACTTCTGGGGTTAAATGAAAATTAAAGTAGTTTCCAAGGTTCTTTGTCTTCGGATACCATGATCGCTGCAGCCGATCACTGCCCATAGGTGAGAGTCAAACAGAGGTGAAACATCAGGCCCAATGCAAAACCTGTACCATCCCCCATAACTATAATGTATCATTTATAGTACTGTTCTGAGCCTAATAGGAAGAGAAACCATTTGGGCCCCAAAAGGATCCTGGACCCCTGCACCCATTGCCACCCCCACCAGGTTATACCCTTTGTATCAAACCAAATCACTACAGACTGTGTATGGCGGTGGAGGCCATGTGTAAAAAAAAACTAAGTAAACAAGTACCAACATCCTGGAGTGGCAGAGGACTTAACATTAGTCTAAGGCTGGTCCATTGCGGACCATAGAGTTCTATGGGCAAGTCCGTGCAGTGCCACAATTCACGGCGATTACGAACATGTCCTATAAATTGCGGACCACGGTTGCGGCCCAGCCACACCACGGATAAAATATCCGATGGTGTAAGAGGCCACATTGAATATAATGTGTCCGCAAATGGTCCGCAATTGAAAACCATCAATTGCGGACCATTTGCGGACTTACATTACGGCCGTGTAAGACCAGCCTAACAGTTTTCTTGTTATTTTATGAATTATTTAGATGAGATTTTTTTATTTTTTTCTTGGGGGGGGGGGGGCAAAAACCCCTTTAAGATAAACAGGAAGACAGGATCTTAAGGAAGTTTTTCAACTGCACAAAAATTGGAGCCAGTGGATTTAAAAAAAGATTACAAAAATAAAAGAACTTATACCTCCTCCAAGGCTCCAGCTCTGAGGATACCTAGGTCTCAGCTCATATCTCAACTTCCTGCTCCTGACACAGCACAACATGCTCCCATCCACACTGTGTTACGATGGAAGCAGGAAACAGAGACCAGCAGGCACAGGAGCACCACTGGATGAGAACAGCATGGTAACAGTGAATTGAGTATAGCATCTTTTATCTGGTTGGCACATTTAAAACCACTGCCACAAATTTTTGCACTGCTGGAAAAGCTTTTTAATCCAAGAAAAATATCAAAAAGATTCCTATGAACGAATATCTCTGCAGGGATCTATAGTGGTAAACCAAACCAAGTTGTAGTATTGCTATTCCCATTTCCCAATGGCAGTTGTAGGTGTGTTATTTCTGTCTTAACTACTACGCTACCCCTTCTGGCACCGCATCTCTGGCATTACTTGGAAACTTAGAAGGAAAATTTGGAGGGTATTACTTTAATCCAACTACCTAACAATGAAGAAAAAAAAACGGTAAATCACAAAACAATGATCATCGCAACTTTCAAACTTGACCTTGAACTACTTTAAAAACGAGAACTGACCAAAGAATCTTTGTGTGCTACAGGTAGTCTACAAGAAGGGAGGAGAAATCCTTATGAAAGAATACAAAGAAAATACTAATGGCTGGCAGCATAAAGGCATTTGTAAGGTTTGATTTCTGCTACAAGGCCATTATGAAGTACTGAGGACCAAGAAGCCCAAACTTTTCCATTCTAATAAATGTGACATCTGATATACAGCTAGGGGAGACTTTGTAATGGTGCATTGTCATTAAATTGCAGAAATCGGTTAATTCTTTTCAAAGGCTGTGTTAACTTTATTTCACTTAGAAGTCGATATGCCGTGTAACATGAGCAGGGTGCCCAAACACTCATATAAGGTAACATCTTAAAGAGTATCACCAGCAACATCTCTGTTACCAAATTTACATTCCTGCAAATCATAGCAGAAAAACAATCTGCTGTATGTACAACAAACACTGCAGCATTGCCAGGCTTCTCCTAGAAGAACATACACTTTACATTATAGCTGGGTAGCTGCCAGGCTGTCAGAACCTATCTACATGCCATTCTTCTGACTTAAAAGATGGAACTTTTCAGAATACACTAAATTGACTCCATGTCTGCTTTCTAGTACAATATCCAGGGACGTAAAGGCAATTCCGATGCTTAATTACTGGAATAAACAATAGAAATTCCAATTCTTCAACATTTTCTGCAAAGTGTCAATCAAATGCAGAAGCAACATTGATCCGGATGAGTCGCAACTGTGAATGACATAAACATGAGCCATGAGTCACTATGTACCTAGTAATCTTTTACTGCCAAGGTGCCGCCGGGTATATTACCTTGACTACTTAATAAATGTAGTGCAGCAATGCAAAAGTGATGCTGTGTTAGACATCCAGAATTAAAGTGACAACCTGTACGATCTATCTGTAGGATTGTAAGAGACAATTTTTATGTGCAGAGGAACATCTGCTATTGCGGTTCTTGGGAAAGTTCATATGTGCAATAAGATTTTGCTGTGGCTGAGATGGTCAAAGGAAAATTTCTTCCTTTGTTGCAGGATTGCTACCTTACAATGCCCAGTGGGAAGTTAGAAGCCTGCAGATATATATATATATATATATATATATATATATATACATACACACACACTATGATAGTACTATTAATGAATGCTGGCTGAGCCTGATATATAGTCCAAGCGAGGAGGATTAAATGGGTCAGCCCAGAAATGACTCTTTTGGTACCTTGGCTATTATTGCCTAAAATCCGTGTTATTCATCAAACCAGCAGAGAAGTCTTTACATTTGCAGCCGTTGTAAAGTTCAGTAGTATAACATACATGTGTATAGGTCACCGTAACTTCTTACAAAGTGTTTTCCAAAACTTTCAACAAATCTAAAAAAAACTCAAACAAGTCTCAAGACACAATGACACGTTACCATTAATAATCACAATCCGCAGCCAAGGAGTTAACAAGTACATCGACTCCGAGTCTGCAGAAATTAGGACTGGAGAAGTCCTAAATTGCTTGTAACGTTACTAATTCCAGCTCTTCCACTGTAAAGACCCTAATAAGCTTACAAGGCGCACACAGATTTAACAAAGGAGAGGGATTTGCTGCTTTTGACACCTTTTTTTTTATCAGTTGTGGAAGCTTGCAGCAAACACGCACCATGCTGTGTCTTGGTTTCTTATACAAATATTGCTTAAGGTACCATACACCTCCTTGGAAGTCACATTGAACATTGCGAGGAAGAGCAGCCCTAAGGAAGTGAATACATGTAGACTCAGACTGTCTGATAACACCTATGTGCTGCATTCTACATCTTCTACATGTTGGGAACATTTCCTTCCATGCCATGGCCATGAATTTTATACCTTCAGCATCACCTTCATTTATCAATAAGTCCATGATGGGTAAGTATAGGCCTGAGAGGGTGAATAAGAGGCACCTCACCTACCTAACAACTATGGCAAATGCCAGTCCAGCTGCTGTGGCTCAGTACTGGGCACTTACCCCTCTGGGGTACATAGGCTGCAATGGCATCAGCTAGATCTAAGCCCATCAGATACATGTCCCCCCCTGGCATGAGCACAAGATTATCATGGCACTGAAGTTTATCATGGAGGGAGGGGGATCAGCAGACATGGCACAGTCAGCACTACACAGGGGGATAGAAAAGTTACGCATTAATCATTGGAGAGTGCCCCTTCCCATCCAGTGCCCACCGCATCGTGCAGACAATAGGTAAAGGTGCACTCACATCCCGGAATCGGTTCCAGTGGCCGGCGTCCTTGTCATACTGGGATATAGTGGTGAGCCATTGTTTATCATCCAGAAAATTGCCTCGGTCTGACCTGCCCGTCGCTGCTGCAGCCGCTGCCAGAGCCCCACTGCAGCCTAGTGCTGCATACACACAGAGCACGGCTACCTTCATCACCATCATCATCATCATCATCTGCTGGAGGAGACACAAAGGGGATTGATCAGAGCTGAGCCACGATCCCTCTCACCTTCCCCGCCACTAGAATAGTCTCTAGTCACCTCAGTGCTGCTAGAGATGCCAGGAGATAGATAGCAGGAGCTGCCGCTGCTGCCTGTGCCTGCTGTACACAGCTCAATGTGCTCAGTGTGCCGGCCGAGTGCCTGCCTCCTGTGCCCCAGCCTCCTCCCTCCGCTCCTTTAACCACTTCCATACCACATCCTTTACCCCCTTCCAGATCAGCCACATTGTCAGGCTTTAGCCATGTTCCAGCTTAACTACAAATGACTTTGCCAACTTACATGTATTTGGTCTCTTCTTTCTCAGAACATAATGGGCTTACACATTGTATAAAAAAAATAAGAGATCGATTTAACTTGTTAAAAAAAAAAAAAAATCAGAGGGAAAAGGGTAAAAAAGTTTTAAAAAATGTTTTTTCCTACGTTTATACACATGATAACCTAAAAAAAAATTGTAATATATATATATATATATATATATATATATATATATATATATATATATATATAGTCTAAAATATATTCTCTTACTTCTGATGTTTGTATTAACCCCTTAGTGCCCCAGGACGTCTGAGTCACATGAGGATGTATGGAGAGAGCTCAGGAGCTGCGCTCACTCCATACAGGGCGGATGGCGGCTGTATAACACAGCTGGCACCCCCTACTAACCGATCACGACTGTTAACCCATTAGATGCTGCGATCAAACTGGGCCACAGTGTCTAACTTGGGTGCCACCATTTTTCACCAATCACCCCACTCCTGAGCATTATTTTGCTATTCCCTGCAATACAGTAGCATTGGATGAGCGATCAGACCTCCTAGGTTTTAAACAGGACCTTTCATCAGATTGGGCACAGGCAGCTCTATATACTGCTGGAAAGCTGACAGTGCGCTGAATTCAGTGCACTGTCGGCTTTCCCAATCTGTGCCCTGGGTAGAGCGCTATCGGTCCCACTACCGTAGCGCTTTACAGTCAGAAGGGTGTTTCTGACAGTTAGCCAGGGACGCCCTTCTGCCCAGCAGCGCCTATCACGCTGTACAGTGTGAGCGGGGAGGAACGCCTCCCTCCCTCTGCTCACACAGCTCGTCCATAGACAAGTATTATCAGGAGAGGGAGGGAGGGAGTCCTGGAGGAAAAAAAGAAAAAAGTTTTTAAAAGTATTAAAAAAAATACAAAAGTTCAAATCACCCCCCTTTCCCTAGATCAGATATAAAAATAATTAAAGTAAACACAAACTCATTAGGTACCCCCGCTCTCCAAAATGCCCAAACTATTAAGATATTAAAATATTTATCCCATACGGTGAACAGCGTAGCGGCAACAATAAATCAAAACAAATGGTATCAATATAAACGTCATCTTGTCCCACATAAAAAGACACCGCACCCAACTCCATACATCTAAATATGAAAAAGTTACAGATGTCACAACACAGTCACACAAAATGTTTTCTTTATTTTGCAAAGTTTTTCATTTTTTAAAAGGTATCAAAACATTACAAATACTATATAAATTTGGTATCGCCGTGTTCGTACTGACCTGTACAATATAGGTAACATGTCATTTTTACCAAACAGTGAACACTGTAAAAAGTAAACCCATATGAATTAGGCACAAATGCATTTTTTCTCCAATTGCACCTCATTCTGAATTTTTTTCCAGCTCCCCAGTACATTGCATAGCATATTGAATGGCGCCATTACAAAGTACGATTTGTCCCGCAAACAATAAGCCCTCATGTTACTCTGTGAACTGAAAAATTAAAAAGTTATGGCTCTTGAAATGTGAGGAGGGAAAAAACGAAAATGCAAAACGGAAAAATGGCCTGGTCCTTAAGGTCCTTTGAGTATTTTCTCCATTATTTGGGCCTACAGCAGAGCCTGCAATAAATGGTGTGCAAACTGGCTTCTGGAGGCCAAATTTTCCATAGCTGGTTTCCTCACACCATGCTATCCGGTTTTGTGAACTGACAAAATGACCACGTGGAATAAATTATCCCCCCACCTCTTCTATTTGCAATTATAATTCTTATTATTAGGCAAAATGTTTAAAAAAATCAAACAAACCCGACTTGTGCTAAAAGTTCGATTCATGTGAAACTAGTAGAATACCCGCAGCTTTGCTCACGGAAAATATATTAAATTATTGGTTATGCTGGCTAAAGTTAAATTTTCAGTGTCACCCTAAAATTGACATTATGCGAGCGCTACAGTAAATCTTTTTTTCCCACTTTTTATTATTTTGGCATTTTATTAATTTGTCGTAACATTGATGTGAACAACTTTTTTTTTTCATTTCAACATTTTTATTGATTTTATATATTCAATACATATTATGTAGTATAAACTATTACAACTATTTTTTGAACTATTTTTATATAAAAAATCAAAATGTATGTCCCTTACACAAACATATAAAACATTTACACAAGGGGTATAACTACTGGGGTAGCAGCAGTAGCGGCTGCCACACGGCCCGGGACATTAGGGGGCCTAGTGACAGCTTCTACCGCTGCAGTTTTTTTGCTTTTTTTGATAGGCCAGTACTGGCTGCGGTTACTCCAGACGGTAACAGGCCCTATTTACTTACCGATCCTGGCAGCGGCCACTATGGGGGATAATACTGTGTGCAGCGGCCACTATGGGGTATAATACTGTGTGCAGGGGCCACTATGGAGTATAATACTGTGTGCAGTGGCCACTATGGAGTATAATACTGTTTTATTTATTTAAGTAGTTCACGAACAATAGAGTAAAATTGGTTTCCAGTTACACAATTATGTATTGTAGGGCTTCAGTGATGAAAGCTCCTTGTATAGTAAGCAATAATGACAATCTTACTATGAAGTAGTTTTCGCCTGACCAATATTGCTGCTCAGTATGGCTGCTTGCACTCTACTGTAACACTACAGTCTCTGGATCGTGGATTCTACATCTCCATATACTTCTATGGCGCCTGCAAAATTCACAGATTTATGAACAAAGAAGTCTATGGAACCGTCAAATCCATGGTCTGAAGGCCTGTTAAAAATACTGCAGTGTGCAAGCAGCCACTAAAGATACCAGACATGTTTTGTCAGTGCATGTGTGCGTGTATATGTGTTTGATCCATGTGTATGCATGCATGTGTGTGTGTATGTGCGTGTGATCCATGTGTATGTATGTGGGTGTGCATGCACGTGTGTATGGTCCATATATATGTATGCGTATGTATGTGTGTGCGCATGTGTGTGCGCGCGTGTGTGATCCATGTGTATGTATGTGGGTGTGCATGCACGTGTGTAGTCCGTGTATATGTGTGTCTGCATGCCCACGTGTATGTGTGTGTGCATGTGTGAGATCCATGTGTATGTATACGTATTTGATCAGTGTATATGTATGCATGTGTGTGCACATTCGTGTGTGTAATTGTGTGTGTGCACACATGTAATCCATGTGTATGTATGCGTGAGTGCATGCATGTGTGTGGTCCGTGTATATGTATGCGTGTATGTGCGCATGTATGTGTGTGTGCATGTCTGATCCATGTGTATGTATGTGGGTGTGCATGCACGTGTGTAGTCCGTGTATATGTGTGTGTGTGCAAGCTTGTGATCCATGTGTATGCATACGGGTGTGCATGCAGGTGTGGAGTCCGTGTATATGTGTGCATGCATGTATGTGATCCATGTGTATGTATGCATGTGTGCATGTGTGTGGTCCGTGCAGCACCGCACTCTCCCATGAGGCAACCTGAAGCGACCGCTTCAGGCGGCGCTATGCCAGGGCCCCGGGGAGGGCGGCATTTTTGCTGACCTAAGCCAGTCCAGGACAAGCTGTCCTGGACTGGCTTAGGGTCACCGTCACTGAGCGGTGGATTGGAGAGGCCGCTGGAGCAGCGCTGCTCCAGCGGCCTCCCCTCACGCTCAGGCAGAGAGCAAGTCCTCTCCCTGCCTGCTCTCTGCCTGCTAAAGACTCTCGCTCCGCTTGGCCCCGCCCCCTCCGCTCGGCCCCGCCCCCTCCTCCGGGGGGCGGCTTTCTGACGTCCGCCTCAGGCGGCAGAAACTCATGGTTCACCCCTGGGTCCGTGTATATGTATGCCTGTATGAGCGCGTGTGATCCATGTGTTTCTGCGTGCACAGAGCAAGTGGCCGTGCGTGCGATAGTTGTCCGTGTGTGTAGTGTGCATCTATCTAAGTGTCTTTGCGTGCGTTTGTGGTCCATGCGTGTATGTTTGTGTGTGGTATTTGTGGGGTGGTGTTGGTGTTATGTGTGTCTAGAGTGGTCTGGTGCTTTTGTGGTGTGTTGTGGTATTTGTGTAGTGTTGTGCTTATAGGTTGGTGTATGTGTGCTGTCTGTGTGATGTTTATATGATGTTTGTGAAATGTTTGTGTGGGGGTGCGGCTCCTTTAGCAGCGACTCTTTGGCGCCATCGCTATAATCCGTCCCTGTCAGTCCCTGTTTTCCCCTCAGCGCTTTCATGTTCACTTTTCCCCATTATATACATAGAGCCTAAATTTAGGGGCCCCAATCTCATGGTGCGGGGTGCTAGCGAGATGTAACGTGCCCAGTATTCTGCTCCTGTGAGTGGAGAGGGGGCATGCCAAATTTCAGCCAAATCGGGCGAGAACTGTGGATTTGTATAGAGCAGACTACTACAGAATTTGAGTTTTACATATATAGAATATATAAACAGTAAACAAAACTAAACCAGTTATAAATCAAAATAAAACATATTTACATGCAGAAAAGATACTATTTTTTCCTTTAAAAATTGTTAATTGAAAGTTTTCCAGATGTGTGGTATTTGCGGGAACAGTTTTACACTGGGTTCACACCAGCGCCGTTTTCAGGTTTCCGTCTTCTGCCGACAGAAGAGGGAAACCTGGCAGACCGTGTCTGGCCGTGAGCGCCTGTGAGCGTCTTGTGCTCTCTGCGGCAAAACCGTTTTTTTTTAACCGGACACAAAGTCCTGCATGTCCGACTTTGTGTCCAGTTACAAAAAACGGTTTCGCCGCGGGGAGCACAAAACGCTCACCGGCGCTCACGGCCAGACACTTTCCAAACCCATTCAAATGAAAGTTTCCGTCTCCTGTCCAGTTTTGGGCAGGAAACGGAAACCTGCAAAACGGAGACCGGGCGCTGGTGTGAACGAGCCCTTACAATGCAGAGTGCAGGGTTTGATGGGCACTGTGGGCAGGAGTACCTTGAGTCTCTCCGCATACCCTGTTTGGTACCAAACCTGCATCTTTTCTGAGGATTTTGTTTATTTTCTCGGGGGGGGGAAGGATGTCAGGAAAGTGTCTGCCATGCAGCCTGCTGACAGTTTCTGACTCAATGTTCACAGGATCAGTACCAGATGAAGGGAGCATGGTTTCCAGATTGCCTATAAATAATGAAGGCATTGTACACTGCCAGTTGTAGAAGGTAGAGGGACACTTTTTTATACCATTATCTTGATTTGCGCAAGATCTATTGCCAGCAGGACCCCAGGGCTCAGTACAGTGTGTGGGGGGGGGGGGGGAGCAGAGGAGCAGGTTCTGCTGGACGTACTGGTATGTCCTGTCAGAACAAGGCAACCACCTTCCAGACGTTTATAGTCTATGGGCGGTCTGGAAGTGGTTAAGAGCTGGCGCCAGGGGTGCAGCCACTACATGCAATTTGGGGAGGGGGTGGTTAAACATTTCCAATGGTACAAGGCTAGGAATGCTAGGTTCCCAGTAGTGACTGGTGTATAGGTGTCTATCATGACATGTCTCACTGCTCTGTCACCTTCCTGTCCTGTGTCCCCTCTTCTATCTAATGACATCACTTCTCCATTTTTCTCATGTCACCATCTGTCTCTCAGTTAATTGTTTCCTTCTTTATTTTCTCTCAAATTGTGTGTTTTTACTAAAGTGTCTTCAATAAAAATCCGTGGTTTTAGCTATTGGTTCAGCTCAGTTATCTATATAATACTTTGGGTTTCACCCAATTGGTTTATTGTTGTGTTATTTTCTCTCAAGTCTCTGTTACCAGGTATTGTTACCAATGACTTTCCATTTTCTCTATATGTCCTCTTACTCAGCAGTCTCTTCTTACCTTCCATCTCTTTACATCTCTTTCTCCATCACATCTTCTCTCTCTGTCTTCTTGCATTTCTTCTCAATCTCTTCATTCTGTATGTTCTTTCTTACATCATACACTTTGCAGCTCTCTTCTGCCTTATCTCTTTATATTCTATTCTGGTATAGGACATATTAGGGGGAATTTATTAAAAAACTCCCCGACTGGCATAAGGCACACCCAAATTATTAAGAGGCCTCGGCCTGTCAACAAATGAGACTCACCACAATGCCTGACAGGACCTGGCATAGATGTCCTATGTAACTCCAGTTTTCTGACATGAGGTATAACAAACATGTGCCGAGTTGTACCTTCCCTGGTCTGCCTCGCCTTACTCCTCACTACGCCTACTTTCACAAAAAGTGGTAAGTGAAGTGAAGAATAAGAGGCTTGGAACCAGGGGTGTAACTACCGGGGTAGCCACGGTAGCGGCTGCCAAAGGGCCTGGGACATTAGGGGGCCCGGCAACAGACGCTACCACTGCGTGTTTTTTGGGGGGTTTTAATAGGCCGTTACTGGCTAGAGTTACTCCAGCCAGTAACGGGCCCTACTTACTTACCGATCCAGACAGGGGCGCCACAACCACTATTATACTCGGGGGTCTTTTCGGATTGGAGGCCCAGGAGTGGTAACAGAACATAAAAAACAGTGTTACTTACCTCTCCGCGCTCCGGGTAGGCTTCAGGCCTACTTGCGTGATGTCCCTGACGTCACATGACCGGGACCTACGTCAATATGCGTCGCGACGCAGGCCTCCCGGTCAAATGACGTCCCGAATGTCATTGAAGATGGCCAAAAGTGGCAGAGAGTGCAGCGGAGCCAGAGATAGGTAAGTTAAAGTGTTTTTTTTATGTTTTTATCCCCCTGGGTTTCAGATTATTATACTCTGGGGTCTGAGTATAATACTGTGTGCAGGGGCCACTATGGGGCATAATACTGTGTGCAGAGGCTACTATAGAGCATTATATTGTCTGCAGAAATGCGGGGGGATGTCGGTTGGTTGAGGTCTTTTGTGTCGGGAGGGGGGCCCATGTCAAAAGTTCGCCATGGGGCCCCACCATTCCTGTTTACGCCACTGTTTGGAACATCTATAATACAAGAGTGGTCCTGGCGCCAAAGATGTACCACTTTATCATGACAGAAAACTGGCATAGATAGGATAATAAATCCCCCCCCCCCCATTATC
The DNA here is from genome assembly GCF_031893055.1 of Leptodactylus fuscus. Taxonomy (NCBI): domain Eukaryota; kingdom Metazoa; phylum Chordata; class Amphibia; order Anura; family Leptodactylidae; genus Leptodactylus; species Leptodactylus fuscus. Next base: position 293,538,325 of record NC_134265.1, read on the forward strand.
TGTCTAACTTCTCTTAGACTTTCACTTTCTATCTCTTGCTGTCTCATGTGTTTATATATCAGAATTCATTGGTATCTCACCATTGAACTGCTCCCCTGCTCCAAGAGCCACCTCTTGTGGCATCAGTAAAAAAAACACATCTGTATCAGGGCCCATCTGGCATCATATAGGACCCCAGTATGGATGATGCTTCACAGCTATAGCCATAGATAGGTAGATATCCTAGTTATGTGGGATTCTGGTGGTACTTAAAGGTGTTATAAAGACAGCCCCTTTCAATAAGTCTTATTGTAGCATACTGCATGAAGGATCCCCTGTAGGAGACATGATGCTAATGAGCCAGAGCCACTTACTTTTTTTTTTTTTTTTTTTTTTATGTAGATTGCAAGCCCCACATAGAGCTCACAATGTACATTTTTTCCCCCTATCAGTATGTCTTTTTTTGGCATGGAAATCCATGCAAACACAGGGAGAACATACAAACTCCTTACAGGTGGTTTTTTGCCCTTGGCGGGATTTGAACACCAGGACGTCAGTGCTGCAAGACTGCAGTGCTACCCACTGAGCCACCATGTGGCCCTGAGTATTTCTTACTTTGACAGTGTCATCCTATGAATTTATTACATGGTTGGATGCAATATTACATAACTATGTATGAGTAGACATGTATCCACTAGTGATAGCAATGGTCATTACTAGGGTTATGTAAATCCAGACTTGTGGTATTCAGCCAAATGAGTCTCGCATTAGCTTTATAGGATGCATCAGTTGATGGTGTTTTTTTTTAACTTTATCTCCACTTATTCCTCTCTTTTTACTTTCTTACTGCCCCATATATGTTGTGCTAAGATTTGTAGCTTTTGTGTGTCCTATATTTGATTTAAAAGACATTACAGTGTGCAGTATAATTTATTGTCTTTCCCTGGATGAAATTCCAGGTCACTGGACAGTGGTAAGTATCATGAGCAAGGCATCCGTAAGATCCAAATTCTGCCAGAGGCTGGAAGACAATCTTTTCTTAATGCTCACATTGAATGATTAACTGGAGCTATAAAACATGCAGTTACTTTCCTGATATCAGTACAAGTAAAACATGAGACGTCTTCATGCATTACTTTATTTCCTATATTTACTGTATTCTGTAAACAAGTCAAATCTCAAGTATGGCTAACGGCGATAGAGGAGACAAAATAGATAGAAAATACGGTACCCACATGCTGAGGATTATCTACTTACTGTAAACATTTTTCTCAACTATTTTATAGATTTGTAAAGATTTGTGCACTTTAGAGACTGAAAATATAGTCTCTGGGTAAAGCTACGATTCTGAAGACAAAAGTGTTTACAGACTGCATATGAACAAGATGAAGTTAAGTAGAGAATCTGGTACTTAATTTCGTAGGTAATTTTTTAGAAAAGAAGGCAACATGTTGGCATAACCTGGCAGATCCAATATTAACATTGTGTTATATATTCTTTCATCTGATCCCAAATGAATGTGGTTTTCTAAAATTAGTAAAATGGGGCTTTTTTCCCTGAAAAAGCACCACTCATGTCCATGGGCTGACTCTGTATTAAATAGGGCTGAGCTGCAATAGCAAAAATAGTCTATAAGTAATAGTGGTGTTGTTTCAAGAAATAAAAAGCAGACCCTACCTGTTAGTTGTCATCAACTGCTAGATCATGAATGGGTGTTAGGTATGGGCTGAATTTTAGTTTGCCTCTGCAGATGATGGTGAGGATGAAGGAAGGTAGGCACTTTAAAGCTATATACATATGTTCATGGCTAAGATGTGTTTTTATCCAAAATCAAGGTAAAAACCATGAACTAGCCATGACATATAAATAGACCTTCATAGACCATCATTTGGAGACGCCTGTTGGGGGAATAGGAAAACAACCAAGAATAGGAATAGAATTGACAAGCTGATTAGAAGGGCCAGCTCTGTCTTGGGGAGCCCCCTGGACCCAGTACAGGTGGTGAGTGACAGAAGGATACTGTCCATGGGGAGCTCCATGCTGGAGAATAACTCCCATCCCATGCACGAGACCATGATAGCATTGGGTAGTCCTGTCAGTGACCGACTGCTTGACCCCAAGTGTGAGAAGGAGCTATCAGAGGTCCTTCCTCCCAACCACGGTAAGGCTGTATAATCAACACTGAGCTAAACATAGATCACTCCATACAGAGAACTGTAAGATCCTTAAGTTGTGATATCCCTCCTACTATCTTCTTTACCTTTATCTTTTTATCTGTACTTACTGTCACTGTAATACCTCTACCATGGAACTTGTATTTGCATTTTGTATTTTATATTATTATTGGATTATCTATGCTGCTGTTTCACACTGAATTTACCCATGGTAGGACTATTAAAGGATTGCCTTATCTTATTTTATCTTACTATGATAACAACATTAATGTGGCACAATTAGCAATATCAATATGAGTTATTCTAATGGTATTATTAATGGCTTACCATGATGAAGGCCATGTTCGGTGTGAGTGAGGGCTTGAGATCCCCCTTTATGAGTCTGAACAGAGAGAAACTTTTTGAAGGAGCCCAACACTCTTTGTATTACATTTGATGAATGACTGTTCTGGACAGCTAATGCTCAGAGAATGGAGCAGGGAGCAAACAGTTCTATGCTAATGGCCAAACCTGGTTACTGTAGCTTAGCTCCCATTCACTTAAGGCTTGCCCACCACACATAGAATAGAGCTGCCTATTTCCTGCTCTATTTTCTGTGCATCATCTGCTCAAAACAGCTTATCAGCAGGGGTCTTGGTGTCCGACCCCCACTGATTGGATATTGATCACCTCTTTAGTATTTAGCTGTGACAACTTCACTCCCACTTATAACAAGCACGCATTATCGTCAGTGTTTTGTGTAAGGAGAGTGGAAATAAAAGACATCATTTTCAGTGTTGTAGGCATCAAATTATAAAGCACAGATATGACTGTATTTTAGCTTAGTTCACCCACAAGGCAGTATGCCTACTTTAATAGCAATGTGGGAGCTGACAGAATCTCTTTTATACCTTTGCTCTCTCACAGCCTCAACATCTTTGCTCTCCTGCAACCTCAACACCTTTGTTCTCCTGCAACCTTAACGCTTTTGCTCTCATGCAACTTCCACACCTTTGCTCTGCTGCCACCTCCATGCCTCAACATCTTTCTTTAACCTTGTATTTGTGATGTGAAGATTTTTTTTATATAAAGATTCAGAATCTATGTATGCATACATCAAAGCCAATCACAGCTAAAGAAACTGATTGGCATAAACCGTTCTTCAAGGTCAACAGAGAATCTTGAGTGGGTTCTAAAACTAAGAGACGGCTATTTAACTACTTCACTATGAGAGTGAACATATTTTATTGCTACACCTATTCTTTGCTGTAGAAAACAAGGTTATTATGTAAATGACAAGGAAGGGTTCGGCATATCTTTTTCTGTATTGTATACAGCTGCTAAAGTCTATAATGTCTAGAATAATTCTATATAATTCATCCCATGAAAAACTTTTTGTTAGAATATCCTCGGAGTCTGTATTCTAAAATATCTATAGCTTTCTATTTTGGTTTAATTGTATCATTCACTCTCAGTCTGTAGAATATCTCCATAACAAAATGGCAGGTGAGGTTATACTGCAAAGTAATTGAGGCCTGAAGGCATAGCGTTGTGTTGTATGCCATTCCCTAGCATAATGGTGCCACAATGTCATATAAAATAAAGATGGTAAATTAACTTTGTCAATAAAATAGTGTTGATCATTAAGTTTTCAATGCCACAACTGTTATTCCAGCTCCTAAATTCATCTGCAGAATTGTACATTTATTTTCAATAAATGGAATATATTTCTGAGTGCTTTGCCCATTTAATATTATATCCTTGGCAAGTCGAAGAGGTTTCATGTTACAGAAGTCTAGAGAAGTAATCAGAGGGATTCAGCAAGCCTGTAATTTAAACACGGCTTTATTAGCCCATAATGTATAGTTTAAAATAACTTTGGGGCTTTTGCAAACTGTTAGTGCTCTGTAACCCTAGCAGAAACAAAAGCTTATACAGCAGCGTAGGATTCTGAATACAACCTCATGATTATCAGCAGGAATGGATATTGAAGCAGAAAGCTGGACCCATGTTAATGGCCGCTTTTCAATCTGCTACTTAGTAAAACCTTCTTGTAATTTTTATAGCATGTTTAACAAGACAAAGGTCATTGTTTACTGGTATAATTAGGAACAGAAATGACATACATATGCAGTAGAAATATTTGAGGTTTGTTATATATACCACCCATTCAACTGCTCGACCTGTGGAGTGATGGAGGCTTTCTACATAGACAAGGTTATACAAACTTAGGAATGCCCTGATGACAGTGTACTAAATGACATGGTCAGATTGATGTTATTTTATGAGCATCTCCTCTGCAGTGTGACTGGTGTTAATGACAGCTCTCACATAGGGTTATAGTGCACGACCAATTTCACCTTACAATTAAAATAACTAAGAAATCAGTCACAATCCTGTAATGTTCCTGGCATGAATAGGTTATACGAGTTTGCTTACCACTGTTCTCTGTTTGAAAACTTTTCACCACTTAGACAAGATGGCAACATGGCTTTGACATAGTGAAGGAGGAAATCATAGTGATCTGGAAACCACTGACTTTGGTAGAACTTACAGTATATGGCTTGAAGCAAATAAAAACATTCTAGCCACTTATGGAGGGGGATAGATCAATATAGGGAGAGATCAACAGCTACTTTACTCGTAAAGGCACTCCTTCTAAATAGAGGTCAGATATAAGACCTCTGCAAACCAAAATATTTTGATGGTTCTAGGGGTTGTCACAGGGATCGCCCAGGGGACTGGTCTCCAGCCCCTCTTGACCCAAAAAGATTAGCTTCTTATCTTTCAAGGATCTATTGTAAGCCTTGTTTAATCATTGCCTGTGTTTGGTAACTGTTGACCACTGCCACTCCAGGCTGGCTATAAGAAGTGTAGCTCATGTTCAGTGACGATAAGTCTGAGCAGTAAATAGAGAAGTTTAGCAGATAGGAGAACATCAATTAGAACAAATAGAAGCATGTTTCGCATATAAGATATATGATACTTCTTGATTCAATATATTGAACTGGAACTATTTGTATATGAGACAATAGTTACTTTTTAAAAGAATACAGATCCCAGACCAAACCTCTTATATAAAGACATATTTCAGACTAGACCCACTCATGGACTGAGAAAAAATATATACCTGAGACCAGACTACAGAATACAGAGCCAATATCAGATCCCAAAGTGAATAAACACCTCCATTAATTCAAGTTCATAGCATCTCTTAATAGTTGCTGCTCCACTGATTCCTTAACAGTTCTCGCTTGCCTCCGCCATTCCTGAGCAGAAAACACAGATAATTTGGGGGCCTGATGCGCTATTTAAGCGGTGTCAGACAGGGGGTGTGTGATTCACAGGCAGCCAGTGTCAGAGCTCAGAATCACACCCCTTGTCTGCTCCTGCCTGACACCACCCTCCTGACGGTACGAGTCTACATAGCATGTCAGATACCACAACCAACAGCATTGATTGTCCAGCAAGTTTAGAGGCTAGAGAAAAAATTCCAAATGTGCCATAATCAGTGGAGCTCTTCAATCTCAACTGGACAACCCTCTAGGCTGAGGTACCACATTGCAGACACACAGCAAATTCCACACCATTTTCCTCCGTGTGAGTGGACCCTTAGACTTCTACCTAATCCACTCAAGGCTTTGGGAAAATCTGCAACAAAAAAGCTGCATTTTCGCAACATATGGTATTAGCTTTAATATCTTTTTAGGATTGTTTATGATGGTTTACTGTGGGCAGATGAGTGACAAATCTTGTAAGGCAGGAAAGTCACATTGAAAAGCTTTGTCCTATATATCTCTATTCATGTTCTCGCTTCTATGTGCCACATGTTGAAGCTCTAGCGATCTATTTAAAAATCTCTTTTTCACCTTAATGTGTAAATTCACATTTCTTTTCTTTTCATGTTCTTTTTATTCAAATTAATCAAAAAATGTGCGACAACATTTTTTGATTAATCTGATTGTGGGGTCGAAGGACCCTTTGACGTCTGCACCACACTTTCTAAATTTGTGAGTGTGCGGCACCATTGCCTTTTTTTCGTTCTTTTTATTCAAAGCATACAGCAACATTAAGCATCATACAGTGTTGAACAATGTCACTTTGGTATAGTTATAAAGGATGTCAGTCAGGCAAAGGAGAAATATCAAGACTGGTAATAAACACCCCAGAGAAACACAAAAAGGGAAATTTTAGGGTTGTCTATTGGGCACCTCAGATATACAGTTAGGGCCAGAAATATTTGGACAGTGACACAATTTTCGCGAGTTGGGCTCTGCATGCCACCACATTGGTTTTGAAATGAAACCTCTACAACAGAATTCAAGTGCAGATTGTAACGTTTAATTTGAAAGGTTGAACAAAAATATCTGATAGAAAATGTAGGAATTGTACACATTTCTTTACAAACACTCCACATTTTAGGAGCTCAAAAGTAATTGGACAAATAAACATAACCCAAACAAAATATTTTTATTTTCAATATTTTGTTGCGAATCCTTTGGAGGCAATCACTGCCTTAAGTCTGGAACCCATGGACATCACCAAACGCTGGGTTTCCTCCTTCTTAATGCTTTGCCAGGCCTTTACAGCCGCAGCCTTCAGGTCTTGCTTGTTTGTGGGTCTTTCCGCCTTAAGTCTGGATTTGAGCAAGTGAAATGCATGCTCAATTGGGTTAAGATCTGGTGATTGACTTGGCCATTGCAGAATGTTCCACTTTTTTGCACTCATGAACTCCTGGGTAGCTTTGGCTGTATGCTTGGGGTCATTGTCCATCTGTACTATGAAGCGCCGTCCGATCAACTTGGCAGCATTTGGCTGAATCTGGGCTGAAAGTATATCCCGGTACACTTCAGAATTCATCCGGCTACTCTTGTCTGCTGTTATGTCATCAATAAACACAAGTGACCCAGTGCCATTGAAAGCCATGCATGCCCATGCCATCACGTCGCCTCCACCATGTTTTACAGAGGATGTGGTGTGCCTTGGATCATGTGCCGTTCCCTTTCTTCTCCAAACTTTTTTCTTCCCATCATTCTGGTACAGGTTGATCTTTGTCTCATCTGTCCATAGAATACTTTTCCAGAACTGAGCTGGCTTCTTGAGGTGTTTTTCAGCAAATTTAACTCTGGCCTGTCTATTTTTGGAATTGATGAATGGTTTGCATCTAGATGTGAACCCTTTGTATTTACTTTCATGGAGTCTTCTCTTTACTGTTGACTTAGAGACAGATACACCTACTTCACTGAGAGTGTTCTGGACTTCAGTTGATGTTGTGAACGGGTTCTTCTTGACCAAAGAAAGTATGCGGCGATCATCCACCACTGTTGTCATCCGTGGACGCCCAGGCCTTTTTGAGTTCCCAAGCTCACCAGTCAATTCCTTTTTTCTTAGAATGTACCCGACTGTTGATTTTGCTACTCCAAGCATGTCTGCTATCTCTCTGATGGATTTTTTCTTTTTTTTCAGCCTCAGGATGTTCTGGTTCACCTCAATTGAGAGTTCCTTTGACCGCATGTTGTCTGGTCACAGCAACAGCTTCCAAATGCAAAACCACACACCTGGAATCAACCACAGACCTTTTAACTACTTCATTGATTACAGGTGTACGAGGGAGACGCCTTCAGAGTTAATTGCAGCCCTTAGAGTCCATTGTCCAATTACTTTTGGTCCCTTGAAAAAGAGGAGGCTATGCATTACAGAGCTATGATTCCTAAACCCTTTCTCTGATTTGGATGTGGAAACTCTCATATTGCAGCTGGGAGTGTGCACTTTCAGCCCATATTATATATATAATTTTATTTCTGAACATGTTTTAGTAAACAGCTAAAATAACAAAACTTGTGTCACTGTTCAAATATTTCTGGCCCTAACTGTAAGTACTGATAACATAATATATGACTGAATTTTAAGTTTACGTCTCAGTGGAAAAGTCACATGCATATGAATTACAACCTTATGGGGAGATAGCAATGTAGCAAGAAACATGAACAGAGTGCAAGCAATATACCATTTGAACAGACCTATATCACTTTTTTCAGGGAGGGGTCCTACACTTAACTTTTCATGAAAGTACCTAATAAATTATATGTAAGTCTTCACAACCATCACAACGCAATGCAAGAGAATTATTTATCCTTGTTATATCACACCAATTAAAACAAATAAATGGTATATTGTACAGTGCTGTGGAGTATGTTGACGCTATAGAAATAAAATGTATTATTATTATTAATAGTATTAATGGTAATTGTCCATTACACATAGATGGTGGAGATAACAGTGAGCACAAACTTACACATACTTAGAAGCAAAACAGAAGAGCAGCACTTTGGTGAGAGTTGCTTTACTTTTCTGCTGTAAAAGTGGTTGTCCAAAATAAACTAAAAATTAACCGGTAAACTAAATCCCTTCCCCCACCTAACTTCTAATTTACTTCAATTTTAAAAAATCTATAATTACCTATGACCGCTCCAGGGAGTTTCTGAATCCAGTGACGTTCCTTTTTACCACTTCCAAAACGGAATTTCACCATTACTCCCCCCCATCCCATGCAATACTTGTCAAACCTTCCTGTGTCTGGGGAACAGGGTCCTCCCCCTCTTCCTGCCTTCTGGTAGTGGGCAGAATAACTTAGCTAGGGAGATGGGGGGAGGATGGGAGGGGCTAGTAATGGGCAGGATTGCTAGACTAAAGAGAGACAGGAAGGGTGGGATTGTAGGCGTTAGAGAGAGTTAGTGCAGCAGCTTCACAGGAAGCAGCGTGGCAGGAAGATAACATCTTGTAAACAAACACAGAGGATGCAGCAGCAGCCAGAGACACCTAGAAATCTCTCCAAACACTGCTAAGGGAATATGGGTGTACTTCTTAACCCATTACTAGCACTAACAGACCTTTATAAAAAAAAAAAAAATTCTGCCCATAAACCAGTTTTTTGAATAAATACTTCATTTAGTGTTGGGGCTCTGCACCACCAAGACTAAAAGGATCACTAGTCGCAGCCACATTCCATGGGATAAACTAGTCTAGTTAGTGGTGACAACTGTACCCTTTTTTCTTATTATAACAATATTACACAGCTTCAGGGACAGAAGTCTTGTCTTAAATGAAATGTACTGTCAGTCAACTGTGAAGTCACTGTCCTGTTTCCCATCCCCACTGTTTTCATTAAAGGGATACTATCATTAAAACAAAATTTTTTCTCGATAACACGTAGGAATAGCCTTAAGAAAGGCTATTCTTTTCCTACCTTTAGATGTCTTCTCCGCAACACCGATTGCTAGAAATCCCAGTTTTCTTCTGTATGAGTTCTCTCGCAGCACTGGGGGCGGTCCGCAACACTCAAACAGCACTGGGGGTGTCCCCAATGCTGCGAGAGAACTCTCCAGCGATGCCTCTTCCTTCTTCTGGAACGGCCTCTCCCCGCATCTTCAAGAAAATGGCTGCGTACACCAGGCGGACATGGGCAGTCGGCTCTTCCCGAGGCATGACGGCAGAGCTGACTGTGCATGCCTTGGGCAGTGACGGAAAAAGATGCAGAGAGAGGTGCCCATTTTTTCCTTTTATTTTAAACGGACACCTTTTGAACGGAATCCAATGATAGTGTGAACCCTAACACTCTATTTTATTACTAGATTTTACATTGTAAAGAATATGCAGTCTCCTAATTGTGTGGTTGATTTTCATAAATGTTGATCTAAATAATTAACTTGTTGAAACTTTTATGTGGCCCTGCTTGCTTTCTATTTAAATTCTTTATAACTTCCTTTACATTTACATTTCCCTTGATGTAGACTGTGTTTAGTTTCAATAACACAGGCATTTTCCTATTGTGTATCCTATTTTTGTTGTATTCCTTTCTTCTACTTTCTCCCACAGTTACAGTATTGTCATGCTCAAACTTCAACATGCGGAATGGAAACCCATTGCATTATATTGGATTTTATAAGACTAAATTTAAGAACAGAGTGTAAAGGATTTTTTAGTCTTTCACATGAAAGGTGCCTTATGAGAGAGTTCATTTTGTACATAGGCTATGATTAAGGAGCACCCATGATCTGTAACACAGAGGCCATTCCATTGTTTTTATGGGTTACGTAACTCTCAATTGATCACATTTTTAATCATGGATCAAAAGTTATATTTTATATGAAGATTTTCCTGATGCTGGAATTCTTTTATGAATATTATTGAAGAATTTTTGTTTCGCTCCTTTGAGTCCTGGAAGGTATTTCTATGCATCAGCTTTGGATTGCAGTTGAACAATCTTTTTCTATTGGGTGAATATTGAGATTTTTTCTTTTTTTTGTTGCTTGTTTTCAAGTAACGGTCTTGCCAAGTGGAAAACAAATTTGAACCTAGGTGTCAGGATCTTGTTTTGTTGAACTCTTTTTTTGCCAACAGTCAAGATGGAGTTTTTTGTGTTTCCTGCCTGTGACTTACCCTGATTTCCTGATTCTTGATTATTTAGCATGTGTGTTCTGATTACCCAGTTGCCTGAGTATTGTTTTCAGAAGCCTGTCTTCTGCAAGGTCCTCAAGCTCAAACTGACTGTTCCAAGTTGGTTAATTACCTGCAAGTTGGTTGCTACCTGGAACCACTACCCCCAGCAAGTCCTCCTGCTACCTAAGACTTGCTATCCACCCGGTCCACAGGAGCCGTGGAACTACTGACCCCAGCAAGTCCTCCTGCTACTAAGACTTTGCTACCCACCTGGTCCAAAGGAGCCGTGGAACTACTGATCCCAGCAAGCCCTCCTGCTACAAGGACTTTGCTACCCACCCAGTCCAAAGGAGCCGTGGAACTACAGCCCCCAGCAAGCCCTCCTGCTGAGTATAGGGCCACTGCTTCCGGCCAAGCCTCCCTGCCTTCCACAGAACAGACTGTAAGTCAATTTGTATATTACTATTGCTAGACTCACTGTTCCCAGCCATTGGTCTCTAGAAAATAGAAAGGGTATTGTGACAGAATACTCAGGCCATGATGACGGAGACCGCTGGTTCAGAGAGTTTGGAGGTACGTTTCAAAAAACTATACAATCTGACTACCTCTATGCATGTTGAGATGCACGCTCTAAAAGCAAAGATTGATGCAATGGAGGGACAATCTAACCATAATACCCAGGTGTTTGGGCAAGCAATTCAGGAATTACGTAACTGCACTGCACAATTGGAGGCGCAGGTACCAGTTCCCATTCCCACTCCAATTCCTAAGTTACCACCTTTTAGATTCGGCGGTGAACGTGACAAGTACCGTGGCTTCATAAACCAATGCCGTTTATATTTTGATGCCAATGCTAGCCAGTTTCCAACTGATCGTTCCAAAGTGCTGTGTATTATCATGCTCCTGACTCATAAAGCCATAGCTTGGGCCAACCCTTTCATTGAGACTGAAGATCCCATCTTGGACAAATTGGACGATTTCCTTACCGCTATGAATCTAATGTTTGATGACCCCAATCGATGTGCTACAGCTGAAGCTGCCATTCTAACTTTACGTCAGGGCAGGCGCTCCGTTACTGACTACGCTATGGAATTCCGAAGATGGGCTGTGGATACAACCTGGAACAGTCAGGCACAGCTTCCTCTTTTTCGTAAGGGCCTATCCAGTATTATTAAGGATGAATTATCCCGAGCAGAGGCTCCTTCCAGCTTGGACGATTTCATTAATCATTGTATCCGTATTGACACGCGTATTACTGAACGGAGGCAGGAGAAAGAGAGATGGCTTGCCCTGAATCGGAGTAGTAATTTTTTCCCCTCTTCATCCGTGAAGGATCCACTGAGTAAACCTCCCCGGGATGCAGGGGTTGAACCTATGCAAATAGATTCTCTACAGAGACATCAAAGTCAGGACCGTAAAGAACATAGGCTTCGGGAGGGCTTATGCCTGTACTGTGGTGGTTCGGGTCACTTCCTTATGAATTGTCCTAATCGTCCACTTAGAACGGCTGCAGCAATTGCTGAATGTGACTTTTCTGAGTCGGTCGTTTCGGAGTCAGCTTTGCTTCTGAATGCTGTCATAGCTCCTGTGACTCTGCACCCTAAAGAAAAGGAAAGAGGATCACACTGCCTCCTTCCAATTCAGATATTGATCAATTCTCAATGGGTTACCAGTACGGCCATGATTGACTCAGGAGCTAGTGGAAATTTCATAGATCTATTATTTGCCAAGGAGCATGGAATCAAGTTCCGGAAGAGGGCTTCACCGGTGGTACTGGAGACAGTGGATGGATCTCCACTAGTCTCAGGGCCCGTAGATCATGAGACAGTACCCTTGAGGATCCAGCTGAAACCTGATCACCAAGAGACCCTTACCTTCATGCTGATTTCCTCGCCACACTTTCCTGTTATTTTGGGTTTTCCATGGTTGCAGACCCAGAACCCTGATATCAACTGGGAAACTAGTGAGATACGTTTTCCGGGAAAGGATCTCCCTGCTAGCATGCATATACGGAATCCAGTTCCAGCCCCAAATGTACCGTTTAACAGCATGAATATCCAAGATCCGGCTCCAGCTCCAAATGTACCACTTACCAGCATGAAGATTCAAGATTCAGCTCAAATGCTGAGTTTACCATCTTGTTATGAGATATTCTCCGATGTTTGCGACAAGAAGAAAGCCGATCTACTTCCTCCACATCGTCCATATGATTGCCCGATAGATCTCCGACCCGGTGCGTCTATACCTTTTGGGAGCATTTATCCACTAGCAGGGCCAGAACTGGAAGCCCTCAAGCTGTACATTGATGAAAATTTGGCTAAAGGCTTTATTCGTCCCTCTTCATCTCCAGCTGGAGCGCCCATATTCTTTGTCAAGAAGAAAGATGGCTCTCTCCGACCTTGCATAGACTATCGGGAATTAAATAAAGTTACAGTTAGGAATCGCTATCCTTTGCCATTAATCCCAGAATTATTGGAGAGAGTACGACAGGCCAAGATATTTACAAAATTAGACCTTCGTGGTGCATATAATCTAGTCCGCATCAGGACCGGGGATGAATGGAAGACCGCTTTCAGATCTCGGTATGGGCACTTTGAATATCTTGTGATGCCGTTTGGACTTTGTAACGCTCCAGCCACCTCCCAACACCTTGTCAATGACATTTTCAGGGACCTTCTAGATCTCTTCGTGGTCATATATCTGGATGACATCTTGATTTTTTCAAATTCTCTCGAGGAACATCAACAGCATGTAAAGACCGTCTTAGGACGCCTGAGGGAAAATCATCTCTACATCAAACTTGAGAAATGTGAGTTCCATAGAACTGAAGTGCAGTTTTTGGGGTACATAATCACCCCTCAAGGATTGAGCATGGATTCAAGTAAGATACAGGCAATCCTTGATTGGCCTGTTCCCAAGAACGTTAAGCAAGTTCAACGTTTCATTGGTTTTGCAAATTTCTATCGACGCTTCATTAAGAACTTTTCAGGGATCGTCTCCCCTATTACCCAACTAACAAGAAAGTCAACAGCGTTTATTTGGACCACTCAAGCACAGGAAGCCTTTGACCGTTTAAAGGAAAAATTTACCACAGCCCCAGTATTAATTCATCCTGATCCTGAACGGGCCTTCATTGTTGAGGTAGATGCGTCGGACAGTGCTATTGGAGCTATTCTCTCTCAGAGAACAGGAGAGAAGAATTTATTACATCCATGTGCTTTCTTTTCTCAACGTTTGTCACCCGCAGAAAGAAATTATGATGTAGGGAATAAAGAATTATTGGCCATCATCGCTGCCTTTAAGGAATGGAAGCATCATCTCCAGGGAGCATCACAACAGATTGTTGTCCTCACTGATCATCGTAACTTGGAGTTTATCAGATCTGCTAAATGTTTGTCTCCCCGACAGGTTCGCTGGAGTTTATTCCTCAATCAATTTAATTTTGTGATTTCTTTTAGTCCAGGTTCTCGTAACGGTAAAGCTGATGCCTTATCCAGAATGTACGCTGCTGACCCTACTCTGGGTTCTTTACCCAAGACAATACTGTCAAATTCCAATTTTGTAGGGGTAATTCACAATCAAGATTTGTTGAGTGACATTAAGGAGGCTTATAATTCAGATCCATTTCTTTCACAACCCACAAGGGATGTACGTTTAACTCTAAGGAACGGAGTGTGGGTTCAAGGGCAAAGCCTTTATGTTCCTGAGGCGGTGAGAGTAAAAATTTTGAAGCTGATGCACAATTCCAAGATGGCAGGTCACAGGGGAATAGAGAAGACCCAAGATTCTCTTTCTCGTTTTTTTTGGTGGCCAAGTTTTCGAGAAGATGTCAGGAATTATGTTCGCTCATGTGATGTCTGTGCCAGATGTAAGACACCGCGTTCTGCACCAACAGGACTACTGCAGCCTCTTCCTATCCCAACTCGCCCCTGGGGGTCAATCTCCATGGACTTCATTGTAGAACTGCCAACCTCCAAGGGAAAAAATACAATTTTAGTGGTGGTTGATCGTCTGACGAAAGCTGCTCACTTCATACCCTGTGCAGGTCTACCTTCAGCTAAAGACACTGTTGACTTAATTATTCAAAATATCTTTCGCCTACATGGAGTTCCAGATGAGGTTGTTTCTGACCGAGGTGTTCAATTTACTGCAAGATTCTGGCGAGGGTTCTGTGCGGCATTGGACATAGATGTCTGTTTGTCCTCCGCTTTCCATCCGCAATCAAATGGACAGACAGAACGTACTAACCAGACTCTGGAACAATATCTACGATGCTACATCTGCCATCTAAAGGATGATTGGGTTGATTTGCTTCCCATGGCAGAATTCTCCTACAACAATTCACAAAGTGCTTCTACAAAAGTAACACCATTCTATGCTAACCAAGGCTATCATCCAAAGATCTTTCCCAGATTTCCGGTGGATGCCCCTGTGCCAGCAGTTACAGAAAGAATCGCCTCTTTACAACAAGATCTGAATTTGTTAAAACAGACATTGCGCACGGCTCAAGAGAGATTTAAGAATACAGCTGATAGGTGTCGTAAACCAGCACCAACATTCAAGGTAGGAGACGCAGTTTGGTTATCTACCAAGAACCTGAAATTAAGGGTGCCGTCACGAAAATTGGGACAAAAGTACATTGGTCCCTTTAAGATTAGTGGTCTGGTAAACTCAGTAACCTGTCGATTGAATCTTCCAAAGACCATGAAGATTCATCCTGTTTTCCATGTCTCTTTGCTGAAACCTACAATTTCCAATCCTTTTCCGGGACGGTCATCTCCTCCTCCGGGTCCTGTCTTGGTAGATGATCAAGAACATTTTGTTGTGGAGAAGATTCTGGATTCCAGGATTCTCAGGGGCAAGTTACAATATCTTATCAAATGGCAAGGCTATCCTCCAGAAGAGAATTCCTGGGAACCTCTGGATAACATCAATGCCTCTCGATTGATTAAACAATTTCATGATAAATATCCTGAGAAGCCTGGTCTGGGATCGTCCGGAGGCTGCTCCTGAGGTGGGAGTAATGTCAGGATCTTGTTTTGTTGAACTCTTTTTTTGCCAACAGTCAAGATGGAGTATTTGGGGTTTCCTGCCTATGACTTATCCTGATTTCCTGATTCTTGATTATTTAGCATGTGTGTTCTGATTACCCAGTTGCCTGAGTATTGTTTTCAGAAGCCTGTCTTCTGCAAGGTCCTCAAGCTCAAACTGACTGTTCCAAGTTGGTTAATTACCTGCAAGTTGGTTGCTACCTGGAACCACTACCCCCAGCAAGTCCTCCTGCTACCTAAGACTTGCTATACACCCGGTCCACAGGAGCCGTGGAACTACTGACCCCAGCAAGTCCTCCTGCTACTAAGACTTTGCTATCCACCCAGTCCAAAGGAGCCGTGGAACTACAGCCCCCAGCAAGCCCTCCTGCTGAGTATAGGGCCACTGCTTCCGGCCAAGCCTCCCTGCCTTCCACAGAACAGACTGTAAGTCAATTTGTATATTACTATTGCTAGACTCGCTGTTCCCAGCCATTGGTCTCTAGAAAATAGAAAGGGTATTGTGACACTAGGTAAGGACTACTAAAGAGTTTTTGTAAGACAGTGTTCCCCAATCTGTTGCTTGGGAACCATATGTGGCTCATGATCCCCATCTGTCTGGCTCGCAATGTAAGTTTTCAGTTGTGGCCATAAAGGACTGGTTACGACATGACATAAATACTGGCATATTTTTTATATCCATCCTCCTAGCTGTGCCAATTTAGCTGGTATAATATAATATCACTGGTATAATTACAGTTAAATATCTGCAAATGTTTGTGATTCCATCATTTGTTTCTCCAAATTTGCCTTTTTTCAATTGAAAATGTCTCTCAACCACCACTCCAAATTGAATTTAGCAGAAAATGAATAAAAGTTGGGGACCTATCTTGTAAAAATAAGGCCTTATTCACACGACAAGTGATAAACCAATGTGCCGCTGTCTACCGCAGGGTTTCTGTCCTAAACTCTGGGGAAACTGGACAGGGGAGGACTTGCAGCAGTCAGCTTTAAAACCCATAAATTTGAATGGGTTTTTAAAGTTAACCACCGGTGTCCATATTCGGCCTCCCCGCTTGGAAACTGTTTTTTTTTTTTGCATGGACACAAAGTTTTACATGCAGTACTTTGTGTCCGTGCAAAAGAAAAATGGTGTCCAGGGGGAGAAGCCACATACAGACACCAGTGAATGAATGGGTTTTAAAGCTGACCGCCGCAAGTCCTCCCCTGTTCAGTTTCCCTGGGATTTAGGATAGAACCCCTGGGGCGGACATCGGCGCTAGTGTGAACCCAGCCTAACACAGAGCAAGATAGGACCTGCTCTAAATCATCCCTGTCATCGGAATAAAATTAATTGGATGTGACTGCATTACATTGGTGTCATCCGAGTGTATGCCATTGCAAGTTTGACCTCACACTGCATGCATACTCGCTTGTCTGTATGGTGTCTTACTATGTTAAATTTGCATACAACTGTTTGCTATTTTTTATATCCATTTGCTACACTTATTTTTTTGCAAAAGTGACAATAGAAAGTGAAGCCATACTGTTTTTTTTTCTTATTCATTAGTTTCTCTGCTACCGATGGTAAAACCTTCACTTTGAAGTTAATATATCATAGTGACTAAGTAATAGTACGCCATCAGGAGGTAATAATAGAAAAATAACCAGCAATTGAATAGAGGTGTGCATGTGCCAGAAACAATTTTATATTCATATATTAGACACAAGCCCAGTTAGTTGATTAAACACAAAGACATGAAGATCATGCACCAGAGCTTCAGCTTTCCTGCGGAGCTTCAGGCTCATGATGATTCCTTGCAAAATTTCTTTCAGATTATTATTCTTTTAGATAAATTTTTCCAGATGTGTATATATAGCGCTTTAATGTTTTGCATTTTACAATATAACCTTTGGATTTCCATACCATAGAGCAAATGATAGGTTTGTGAACTTTATTATAGCATTCTTCAAAAAAGAACCTGCAAGAATTAGGGAAACAATATATAATTTTTTGGGAAACAAAAAACAACACATTGAGGAATTTAAGATGTACTCAAGATCTGTAATGTAGGTGCTTTATATACTTTTATAGAGAATGGCAGCTGGTATATAGATCCTATTAGCATTTCAGTCTCCACTGTCCTACATGCAGGAAATGCAGCTCTGTATTAGGAAATTCTTCTATTTAATGCTGTTCACTTGAGTTATAGATCCAATGATCTCTACTTATTACCTACCAAGGGAATTATCACATGTCATCGTGCTAGCTGCATATGTCCGACTTAGCATGACATCGTGCCACCGGCATGTCCGACTTTGTGTCCGGGTAGAAAAAACGGTTTCGCCACTGAGGGGCACAAGGCTCTCACAGGCAGTCATTTGCAAACCTATTCAAGGTTTCCATGTCCTGTCCAGTTTCTCAGGCAGAAGACGGAAACCCACAAAGTGGAGACCGGGAGCAGGTGTGAACCTGTCCTGACTTGCACTATGAGGATATGGTCAGAGGAGTATGAGGGGGCTTCAAAAGATTGTTATGACACAACTGCATGGGAAGTGCTGCAGGATTCCTATCTAAATTACATTGTGGGCTTACACACTGCATAACGGGCTACAATTAATTTTTGTGTAGACAACATGGTACCCACAAAATTGCTGAGGTGTTTCTGTAACAACAAACCATGGATTAACTCTGATATAAAAGCTGCTCTCAAGATAAAAAGAAAGCCTTCAGGGCTGGAGATAAGGAATGCCTGGGGGATGTGCAAAAGGAGCTGAGGTGACAGATTAGGGAGGGGAAAGGCAAGTATAGGAGAAGAATGGAGCAGCAG
This sequence comes from Leptodactylus fuscus, assembly GCF_031893055.1. Classification (NCBI taxonomy): domain Eukaryota; kingdom Metazoa; phylum Chordata; class Amphibia; order Anura; family Leptodactylidae; genus Leptodactylus; species Leptodactylus fuscus. The sequence goes on from NC_134265.1 coordinate 293,556,757, forward strand.
ATGGCACAGGGATGTGTCAGTAAAGTATGGAATGGTCTTCAGGCAGTATCCAGACATGGACAACATGTCTCCCAGGTAGAAGGAGACACAAAGTGGATTAATGAACTATATCTATTCAACAGATTTGATCACACACCAGCTCCTCCTACCCCAGCGTGTCATTCAACCCTCCCCCACACCATGGCCCCACCCCCACCCTAGCTCAAATCAAACCAGTTTATCCAGTACTCAACTATCATCTGGCTACAATTTGATATCCACAAAGTCTCAAGTGTGTAGGGAAATCAGATGGATTAAAGCAGACAAGGCAGGAGGACCAGATGGGATAAGCGCAAGGGTTCTTAAAGTGTGCGGAGACGACACTGTGTGGTGTTATTACACATATGTACAATATGAGCCTAAAGTTGGAAGTGGTACCACAACTGTGGAAAATTTCTTGTGTAGTACCAGTTCCAAAGACAACTCATCCGACTGACCTCAATGGCTACAAACCTGTACCATTGACATCCCACTTGATGAAGGTTCTAGAGGGATTGGTCCTGACACATCTCTGACCTCTAGTGAGCTCTGCTATTAACCCTCTTCAGGTTATCTATCAGCCGGGCATTGGGGTGGATGACGCTGTGTCCATTTGAATATAGCACCACAACATGCGCTTTGGCCCCATATTCAAATGGACCGATCACAAGAGAGCCACTGACGCATAGTGCAAGGATAGTAAATAACAATGGTGGCAGTGGTGAAACAACAACAAAAAAAGAATTATTGACCCTTTGAATTTAAAGGGATTCTGTCATTAAAATTGTATTTTTTCTGTCTACTATGTCGGAATAGCCTTAGGAAAGGCTATTCTTCTCCTACCCTTAGATGTCTTCTCTGGGCCGCCGTTCAGTAGAAATCCCGGTTTTCGTCGGTATGCAAATGACTTCTCAGCACTGGTGGCAGTCCACAGAGCTCAAACAGCACTGGGGGCATCCCCAATGCTGTGAGAGAAATCTCCAGCGCCACCTTCATCTTCGTCTGGAACGGCCCCTCTTCTTCTGGAGCTGGGCTCAAACTTCTAGGCCTAGGGCAAACCCGACTGCGCATGCCCGCCGGCCACAAGAAAATGGCCGCTTACACTTACTATGTAAGCGGCCATTTTCTTGTGGCTGGCGGGCATGCGCAGTTTGAACCCAGCGCAGGAAGAAGACACGAAGAAAGGCCATTCCAGACGAAGATGGAGGCGGCGCTGGAGAGTTCTCTCGCAGAATTGGGAACACCCCCAGGGCTATATGAGCGCTGGGGACCGCCCCCAGTGCTGCAAGAGAACTCATTTGCATACTGACGAAAACCAGTATTTCTACTGAACGGCAGCCCAGAGAAGACTTCTAAAGGTAGGAGAAGAATAGCCTTTTTTTAAGGCTATTCCACGTGGTAGGCAGAAAAAAACACAATTTTAATGATAGAATCCTTTTAATGTCACAGAATAGGGATAGATTATATGGGCAGAACTATTGGAAGTTAGCAAGAGAGCACTAAATTGAAATGTGCTGATCACAGAAGAGTCACGGCTGGTACTGATTTCAGTTGCTTCAGTAGATCTGTGTTTGGTCCATTTGAAGTTAGCATTAAAACATCTGCTTTGGCACTAAATTCAGATGGCCTAAACATCCAGTAATAGTGGGGCACAGATGGAAATAGCGCCTGCCGCTATAAAATTCAATAGCACTGCACAGGGATAGATCATGGCAGGACCACCACTGCGATTACCAGTGGTGTTCCCACTATTACAAAACTGCTGCTGCCATAGTTGAATCTAATAGTGCCAGTAGCTTTCCTATTGAATTTAGCGCAAAAGTCGGTGCTTGCTTTTACACTAAATTCAAATGGGTCAATTACAGAGGAACTGCTGGCACTATTGATTTAAATAGTGGCAGCAGCTGTTTTGTGATAGTTTAGCGTCATCTATTGTGCAGGCAAGGGAGGCCGGCTGATGTCAAGCAGAGGCGGAGCCGGTCCCACAAAGAAATGATCTCCCATGCCCAGAAGATCGTAACAGGAAGAGGGGTAAGTATGACTGGTTGGGAGAGTGGGTTGAGTTAGTTGGGAAGGGCTAGTAGTATGCAGGCTAACTGGGGAAACAGGAAGGGGATGTAAGGGAATGAATGAGGGAGAGAGAGTGACAGTCCCCCTCGCTAGTGTGAGTTAGCTCTTAGTGAAATGCAATGCATCATGGTAATTGTAGGAAAAAGAACCCATGTAAACAAATGCAGAAGATGCCAGGAGCTTCTAGAGAAACCCAGAAATCACTCAAAATACTGCTAAAGATATATGAGTGGAATTAAAAACTTATCAATAACACAAACTAACCTTTTTTTTTTTAAGACATTGTTTGGTCAGAAAACCCCTTTAACTTATAATTGCCTATACCTGCATGGAATATTTATATGTTAAACTAGGTTTAAGCTGTTACAATGAGATCCACAATGCTAAATAGCACACAAAATAACTGTCCACGGTAGCTTGCTTGCTTTCAAGTACAACAGTGAGAATAATTCTGCACAATAAAATCCTCCAAAACATGACAGGTACACAATATAAAGTACATACAGTACTGGCTGTACATACTATACTGATTGTTTAATCAGATGAAGATCTTCACTTTAGTTTTTAAGCCAATTTTTATTTTGCTATTTTGCTTTTGCTTTGTTTTTTTCAGATTTTCTGGAAAAAAATACGTATTCACTGGTATACAGAAAGAGATGCTACAGTATGGTATACAGTTTCATCACTGTAAGAATGTATATGTCAAGATATAGATACATTTGTGAGGTTTAATGGCAAAGCATCAAACATTACTACAGTATATGTATATACCTAGGTGGGTACCTCTTTGTTGTATAAAGTACTACTTTGTATTGGAACTCTTGATATATCTCACTTACGTTACTTAGTGGCTATATTTTAGACTAAAGCTTTTTATAGGGATATACTATTCAGTTTGAAAAATGAAAAATGTCCCAATTCAGTAAAAGTTACTCCATAATCTGTTAAAAATATAATTTAAAAACAAACATGAGATTAGTTATAAGTAGTTGATAGACAGAATTCATAATACTCATTTATAAAGAATGTGACTTCTCAGATTCATCTGAAATGGCGAACGTGCTTTACTCCGAAATATGGCATAAGAAGTTATTTAATTAAAAGCAAACACAAGGATTTTGTGTTGCTGTAAAAATACATTTATTTCACATTATAATTGTTTCTGTAGGAATTCAAATACCAAAAATTTGATAGTGACTGTGTTTGTTTTCCACAACAATGTTTCTGACATTACTTAGATGAATAAAGAGACAGAAGATAGATAATATTGAATACGATATGTATGAATTACAAAACAAAACTACACAGTAATATAGAGTGAACTGATCCTTTCATTTGACTTTTCAGGCTAAGCTGCTATGTGTGCACATGAGGAATAACACTAGCTCTGGTTATTATATGGCTTATATTCCTCAGATTTTAGCCAATTCTGCTTCCGCATGCTGCATTTATCATTTTTATTCCTCTTTGATGTGGAAGGTGCAAACTAGCTGCCATATACTGCACACAGTGAGTCTAAGAGAATCTGCTCTATTTCTCTCTTTCAATCAGAAACATCCCCAGGAACACACAGGACATAAATGGAGAAATACTGATCAGTTTGATTTCATTTCTGCTCAGCTCCAGCATCAGCGTAAGGCTCTATTCACATCATTTATTACATCCATATGGCATAGCTGTTCAACATATACAAAAACAGGAACACAAAAACAAGGACACAACAATGTAGTATAAGCTGAACTCTATGTAAACAGGTGGTCATCCGTATGCATAATTTTTTGCATTTGTTTACCTCCGCAGATATAATATTAATAGCCTATCTTAAGGATAGACCATCAATTGAAGAAAGTGGATAGCCCCTTTAAAGGGATCCTATCTTTTAAACACATTTTTTTCTCCCTTACATGTCGGAATAGCCTTCAGAAAGGCTATTCGTCTCCTACCTTTCCTTTTCTTCTCCGCACCACCATTCGTCTGCTATCCCGATTTTTCTTGGTATGCAAATGAGCTCTCTCGCAGCACTTGGGGCGGGCCCCAGTGCTCAAACAGCACTGGGGGTGTCCCCAATGCTGCCAGAGAGCTCTCCAGCGCCGCCTCCATCTTCTTTTGCAAAGAGGTCTTTACCGCGTCTTCTTCCAGTGGCGTCTTCTTACTTCTAGGCCTCGGGCCTAGGGCAAACCAACTGCGCATGCCCGCCGGCCACGAGAAAATGGCCGCTTGCAATACTGTGGAAGCGGCCATTTTTCTTGACTATTCCAACATCTTAGGGAGAAAAAAATGTGTTTAAAAGATAGGATCCCTTTAAAGTTGGGACAACCCTTTGGTCTAGCATAGAAAATATTTTTATATCAGGTGATTTTTCAACAATCTATTCAGAGTTTTGCTTTCACATTTTAACTGGTCCATCTAAGCCAAATGTTCAGTGTCTTGCTAATCCTCTCCTTCTTATACACCTTTTTATACTGTCTGCCTATACTTTCAGTCATGGCAGGTTGAGAGTGGCATGGCTATAGAACTAGCCCAATGAGCATTGGGCTAGTACTATAGCCATGCCACTCTCAACCTGCCATGACTGAAGGATTGCAAAGTGTGCCAATTCACTGATAGAAGGGGCTGCAATAAAAAGTACAGAAGATAAGTGCAGCCATTCTTACACATATAATAGGTTTCTAGTGGGAGCTCTTTATTCCTCTAGCATTTTTCCACTCATTATGCAATAAGAAGAGCTGGTTATTTTGTTTGATATACATTTGACGTACAATACAAAAATGCCTTTCATGTACACAATGTAGGTCTGAAATAAAAGAGAATGAAGTATGTCATAGGGGTACATCATTTAAAGAGGACCTTTCATCAGTTGGGGCACATGTGGTTTTATATACCGCTAGAAAGCAGACTGACTGAATTCAGTGCACTGTCGGCTTTCACGATCTGTGCCCCAGATGAAGAGCTATCGGTGCCGGTACCGTAGCTCTTCACCATCAGAAGGGCGTTCCTGACAGTCAGCCAGGAATGCCCTTCCTCACAGCAGCACCTATAGTGCTGTACTATGTGAGCGGGGAGGAACGCCTCCCCCAGTACTCATCTATGGACGAGCACTCAGGAGGGGAGGGAGGCTTTCTGTGAGAGCGGGGAGGAATGCCTCCCCCAGTACTCGTCTATGGACGAGCACTGTCAGGAGGGGAAGGAGGTTTTATATACTCTAGCGGTATATAAAACTGTATCTGCTCCAACTGATGAAAGGTCCTCTTTAAACCAGTAAACTTGTTTGTTATTTATGCCTTGAAATGTTACTGTGGACATAAGGATGAAACAAGTGTAACATGAAATATATAGCCTCCCAGAATAAAGAAATTCTTCACAAATGAACCTTGTAAAGCTTTCAGTACCAAGAGATTATGTAGATAAGAAATAAGACCTTAATCAGATTAGAGTCAAAGAAACTTTTATTACTTAATTGACAAAAATAAACTACTCCTATTTTTTAAAACATTCGTATTTTTCAGCATTTTTTCACACCTACCTAGAACATTTATACAGTGCTATGTAAGTTGCAAATGTTATCTTGGCTCAGAAAATGTTAACATGACATTTAAAGCATTATATGCTATTGAATTGAATGGTATATAACGCATTAAATCTCACGTTAACGGTTTCTACATCTGTCTGCCTCTCTATAGCTATTTATCATCATAGACTAGTTAGCTGAATATTTTTTCTGTAAGATAATTTTTCTTAAACTTTTCTATCTACAGTAAGTTTTATTACTAGAGCGTGAATCACACAGAATTCTGACTGCAAAATGTAGACCTCAATGGCAAAAATATTATCAACTTATTAATATAAATGTCAATGTATTATTCCACAGTCATCATATAGATATGTACATCCTTCATTTTGGCAAATCCAACACTGAACCAGTTTCTCGAAATTTAGCAAGCAGTTTGCTAACTGTTGCATGGGAGATGGGTGGTCTTGTCGGGTGTCTTGCATTGAAATCTTCTGCAATGACTCGGGTACTGCGTTCATCAGACATCAACACAATTTCTATCCGATCCTCACGTGTTAACCTCTGCGACATGTCAATGCCTGTAAACAAAGAGAAAATTGTTAATAACTCATGAAAGAATAAAGTTACATTAAAACCAAGTACACCACTGTTTTTCTTGTGAAATTCTCAATAAGTGAGATGTGCCACACAAATCCCCTGTCATCTAGAGTCACCACTCTATGATCCTGCCCTTTGTGAAGTGTCCTGCAGCGATGGCATGTCTACTATGTACACATGGCCTCTTCAGTCAACCACTCTACTCAGTTTTCTTTGGCATCGCTGCTGAAGACAATGATTGCGTGTGGACAGTTTGTGTTGGCGCGACAGGAAGTTTATTATGTTATTTTAGGTAGCTTTAGACCCGTTTTTATTTTAAATACTGGACTGGAACTTTAAAATATACATGCAGGACTTTATATCTATCACTTAAGCACCTGTTATTTTTACAGCTTCTGTTACGATTCTGGTAGACATGGCTGGAATCCGGTAGCTAGACAGAATAAGCCAGGTGCAGTCAGGATTAGCAAAGTTGTGGCCCAAAATGCAGCTTGGAGTGTGGATCACAAGGTGATAATTTAGTGAAGAGTAGAACAGTCTAGGAAAGACAGTTCTGAGAAGCAGGAGACTGGAACAAGACACAATACTTGAGAAATGGCTGAACTGTCTCATGGGTATAAAAAGGCCCAAACAGGAAACAAGATGTCTTCACTTTGGTACAGATCGGTCATGTTTGTAAAAAGCAGTTCCTAAGATAAACACAGCAGCCTCCAGTGGTGAGGAGTGGAAGTGCAACATAATAGTTCAGAGTGAGAGAAACAGTGGCCACTGGTGGTAGATTAGCAAAACACACCAGGATCCTAACAGGTACTGCTGCAGCTGGCGGGGTTACTTTTCAGTTAAGATAAGTCATAACTTAATTATTACTTATCTAAGCAAAACCAAATATAAACTTCATATCTGAAAAAAATCTAGATGAATTGAAAATGTGTCATGCTTTCTCCAAGGGAAATTCCAGGACTTATTGTTAGTATAGTGCCCGAGCTCCAATACTATAGTCCTACTCTCATTAACGTGAATAGAGCATAAAACCTCTTTAGGCTAAGACCCCATGTAGTGAGGACTTTCTGCTCCTATTATATCTATACACAAAACGCCGTTTCCACAGGTATAATTGACATACTGCAATTCTTAAAAATGGGGGCATTTTTAAAAACACAGTTTTTTAACTTTAAATATTTTTTTCATTTTGATGTGTGGATGGAATTAGTCACAATCCCATCCACTGCGCACGTACTGTAAAATGCAGTGTTTTTTTGCTATGGCCAAAATGCTGCATTTACACAACATCGAGCCCCGGCCACACAGTTTCTCTCATTTAAGGTTTCCTATATACAGTATAAACCTTATGTGATTCTTTTGTCCAATTTCTAATTCCTTTTCTTTCTTGTGGATAGAGTTGAATGACACTAGAAAAAAAAAATTTGACATAATGAAGATATTCTACTGAGTCCATACTGCATGTATTCTATAAACTTTCAGCTTCAGGGAATCATGTCCTCATTGTATATTAAACATTCTCTTAAATCACTGTGAATGTGCGCTAGGAAACAAATATGAATAAGCACTAAACAAATATATTGCAATGCTGTACATGTTTGTATACAAAGCATCATATGGGCTTGAAAAATCCCATTCCAAATCAAGTTCAAATAAAATAGGTGCTCCAACCAAATCATATAATGACATAACCCCATCACATGCCTTAAGCTGGCCACAAACAATAGATTTTATACTGCTATCATTTGTCTGGAATGAAGTTCTTCAGTTGTTCGCACAGACTGCTGTTCCCAACATATAGTCAACAATGGAGGATCCAACTAAAGACCATGTGTTTACCCCAACCACATGATCTTTACCAGACTAATCTCTGACAATATAGAATAAGTAGCACAAAGGAAATACTTTCAACTTTATAAAACAGTTTTATGAAAAAAATCTTTAAAGGGATTCTATCATTGGGAAAACTAATTTTTAACTAAGCATATATTTGCATAGCCTTTAAAAAGGCTATTCCACACATACCATTTATTTGTTAATCCTCCTAGCCGTTTTTGATTTATCCCACTTTTATTGGTATGCTAATTATCCAGCATTGGGCATCGGAAGTTCAGGGATTACTGTGTGTTGTGTGTACACAGGGGGAGGTGAGAGCAGGGAAGGCTGCTGCTGCTGATGACTCGTCAGCCTTCCCTGCTTTCACCTCCCCCTGTGTATACATAGCAAATATTAAAATTATAGATAATATAATACAATATAGATATTATAGATAATTATAACTAATACATATGCAACATATACAATGTAAAAATAATGGCATTCCAAGGAAAAGGGAAAAATATATTTTAAAGAGCTAAAAGGAAGGAGCTAAAGAGGAATTTTTCCTAAAGATCTTTATTGGGCCTTTAGGATAACGTCTAACAGAAGAAAATGATCAATATGTCAATGTTATGTGCTTTAGTTTTGAAATTTTACTCCATTTTTTGCAAAATTCGGCCTATATTAATACAGTGCTGTGATTCTTTTTAAGATGCTGTGCGATAATGTTATTAATTGTGATTTCGCCCCCTTTATTGGTTGTAAGGTGTATTTAGCAGACAATCTTAGAATGGAATATACATACAGTATATCTGGTCGTCTTTACATTTTTTTTTAAATCTTCAGATATCCATCTGTCATTCTGGACTACAAATTTTCTAATTTCTTAACCATAATCTTTTACAATCTATTGAATTACAATATATGTTACAGTATTTATTCCCTAATACACAGCGGTTTATCCGCTATAAAGCCAGCAGATAATGTCAATAGACATGGAGTTTACCGGGACTCTGATCATAGAGGAACCGTTCTATTCCATCTGTGAATCTGTGCGGTTTATCTAGTTTTTCTTGTTTTGAATTTTTTTTTTTTTTTTTTACTACATTATGATTCTGTTAATTCTAACACTTTTATGTTTTTGTTGTCTGCTCATTTGGTTAAAAATATCATTGAGATTTTTTATTTGACAGTTCCTTCAATATTATATTTTATTATATTATATTGATCTCTATTGCCTCATACATTAATGTGTCATAGATTTTGCCCACATCTATTTATATTTTTAAAAGCTTTTATACATGCTGTGCTTTTAGTGGTTATTTTAATTAATAATGATTTGTGTATTATCGATTGATTATACTCTTAATATCACTTCATTGTGCATGTTACACACCCACATTTTTTGTTATTGAATTCTAGAATCTGCCAGCCGTTCCTCAAAGGTTGGTTGGAGATATGTTGTGAATGTAGGATCGAGAAGCATTGACAAACTAGTTGGTAGGGTATAGGTTGTCAATGGATGAAAGGGAGTCTATCATTGCTGTCAGTGGTTTTGAGATAAAGACATGCCTGAATAGCTTTTATAAAGGCTATTCTACTACTACCTTCTCTTCTTAAATTCTCCACGCCGTTCCGTTGTAATCCCAATTAATAGCTTTATCTAAATGAGCCCATGGGAACCCTGGACATTCCCCAGGGCCTCCGAACACCCCTCTGCGTCATACCTTTCATTCCACCCCCTTCGGTGCCTGTGCTCCGTCTGCCCTCCTCGTCCCTGCATACTGTGCTGCCCTCTTTTTTCCAATCTTGCTCTGGCAGTTCAAATCTTGGGCATACTGAGCGGTATGCTCAGTTCTCCAGCGAACTACACCAAAATGGCCATCGGACATGCATTTATATGGGTCTCAGAATATGGTGACTTTTAGAAAAAAAAAAATTGACAGTTTTGGATTCTTGTTAATGGGATAAAATGTAAATAAAACCATATAAATTTAGCATCCTCGGAATCATATCAAACCATAGAATACAGGTGACATGTCATTTTGGCTGCACAGTGAACGCCGTAAAAATGAAGCCAATAAAAAAGTCGCAGAAATGCACTCTTTCTTCAAATCCACCCTGTACAGAATTTTTTTCCAGCTTTCAAGTACATTGTACAGAATAATTATTGGTAGCTTCATGAACACCAATTTGTCCTTCAAACATTAAGAGCTCATATGGCTCTGAGAGCGGAAAAATAAAGAGGGTTATGGGGTTTGGAAGGGCAGGAGTCAAAAACTAAAAAATTTAAATTGAAAAATGCCTGTGGCAGGAAGGGATTATTGTTATGTTTAATGCTTGCCACTTTGTTAACGTTAGCAGTGTTTTGGGTAATTTCTGTATTTCTCTGGGAGCTCCTGGTATCTTCTGCATTTGTTTATGAGGTGTAGCTTCTTGTGCTTGTAGCATACAACTACCATAATGCTTTGCTCCCTCCCCTTCCCTCTTTTGCTCCCGCAAACCCCCTCCCTGTCTCCCTAGCTATCCCATCCACTACCTACTAACCATCCCCAACTAACTAACTAGCTAACTAACTAACTCATCCCCTCCCCGCAACTCCACATCATACTTGCCTGTCTTCATATCTCCTCCTCTTCTTGATGTCTGTCAGGAGTGGAGGGGATACTGGCTCTAAGTTGCAGTCCCCCCATGCTTCCTGGAGCTGGGCATGACATCACTTCTTGGAAGTGACATCACTCCCAGAGGTGTCTCCACGGCTCAGCTCTGCTCTGGAAGTGGTCTTCCCTAGATGATGCTTCAGCCCGGGTTCAGAGGAAATGGTAAGTAATTGGGGCTGAAGGGGCGAGGCCTTTACACTGATGTAACATGTCAGGATATAGATTATACCGATGACCCGTTACATCAACGGACAGGTAAAAAATTTAACATATGTAGGTCGCATGACCTACATATATTACTGAAAACTATAAAATATAGTATTAAAAGATACATTAGAGAGTTGGAGGAGGGAGAATGGGGAACTTACTTAATAATTATTGATTTATCCTGGATAACCCCTTTAACATTTCTCCTTCCTATTTGGTGAATTTTAATAACACCTTGGGTAGAGATCTGAAAGGGAGACTGTCAGCAGTAAATTGCTATAAATATAATCACACTACTCTATAGCGAAGATTCTACAGTTTCAAACCTCGTCTCTGTTTTTTTGCCCCCAATTTCATGAAAATTGACATTGTATTCCTATGCAAATGAGGGGGAAAAGTATTTGGGAGTGTGTTTTAGATTGTCCGGGCTTTGGTCTTAGCTCTAGATTCCCAGTTATATGTATAAAAGGAATATTTACATGAAAATGGGGGTCCAAAACAGCATAACAAGAACATATTTGGAAATAGTATAATCTTATCTCCAAGGTCCTGTGATTATTTTATAACCAATTTATGGCTGATATACTGCCTTTAATATCCTGGTATAGTTTATCTTTAGTTTTTTAATTTATCAGGCTCCGTTTATTTCATGTTTTTGATAAAAATCTGTTTATGTAACATTTATATAAAATTTCAGAAAATTCTAAATGGTGCACAAACTTTTTTTTTAGCACTCTATGGTTTAGCACTCTATGGTTTTCCTCTGTATGTACAGCATTATTCGGTATTTATTTTTCCTCACTGAAATATCACATATTGTAATATTACTTAATGAATGTAAACTGTAAGAATAAATTAATACAATCATTTGTGATTTATTAACTGGGATTACAAATGATGTGTTTATTTGTTGTAAAAAGATAATTTATATTATGGAATATTCTTTAATAATGTTTATAGTCGTGCTGTCAGTAACATCAATATAAGACACATCAGACTGAGTTGCACACCTTATAAATAATTCATGTATAGGATTCCAACTTCCTGAAATGATTTTATAAAATGCTAAGAATTAAAATGCATATTTTCTTCCTCATTAGTGATTAATATTTACAGCTGTTGACAACAGACATTCACAGAAATATAATGTAATTTGACCTTGAATCATTATTCTTGTATGTTTTCTTCCACAGAGCTGATACATTTTTTTAAAGGAATGTTGTTAGTAGACATGAGCGAACACTAAAATGTTCGAGGTTCGAAATTCGATTCGAACAGCCGCTCACTGTTCGAGTGTTCGAATGGGTTTCGAACCCCATTATAGTCTATGGGGAACATAAACTCGTTAAGGGGGAAACCCAAATTCGTGTCTGGAGGGTCACCAAGTCCACTATGACACCCCAGGAAATGATACCAACACCCTGGAATGACACTGGGACAGCAGGGGAAGCATGTCTGGGGGCATAAAAGTCACTTTATTTCATGGAAATCCCTGTCAGTTTGCGATTTTCGCAAGCTAACTTTTCCCCATAGAAATGCATTGGCCAGTGCTGATTGGCCAGAGTACGGAACTCGACCAATCAGCGCTGGCTCTGCTGGAGGAGGCGGAGTCTAAGATCGCTCCACACCAGTCTCCATTCAGGTCCGACCTTAGACTCCGGCAGAGCCAGCGCTGATTGGCCGAAGGCCGGCCAATGCATTCCTATGCGAATGCAGAGACTTAGCAGTGCTGAGTCAGTTTTGCTCAACTACACATCTGATGCACACTCGGCACTGCTACATCAGATGTAGCAATCTGATGTAGCAGAGCCGAGGGTGCACTAGAACCCCTGTGCAAACTCAGTTCACGCTAATAGAATGCATTGGCCAGCGCTGATTGGCCAATGCATTCTATTAGCCCAATGAAGTAGAGCTGAATGTGTGTGCTAAGCACACACATTCAGCACTGCTTCATCACGCCAATACAATGCATTAGCCAGTGCTGATTGGCCAGAGTACGGAATTCGGCCAATCAGCGCTGGCTCTGCTGGAGGAGGCGGAGTCTAAGATCGCTCCACACCAGTCTCCATTCAGGTCCGACCTTAGACTCCGCCTCCTCCAGCAGAGCCAGCGCTGATTGGCCGAATTCCGTACTCTGGCCAATCAGCGCTGGCCAATGCATTCTATTAGCTTGATGAAGCAGAGTGTGCACAAGGGTTCAAGTGCACCCTCGGCTCTGATGTAGCAGAGCCGAGGGTGCACAAGGGTTCAGGTGCACCTTCGGCTCTCCTACATCAGAGCCGAGGGTGCGCTTGAACCCTTGTGCAGCCTCGGCTCTGCTACATCAGAGCCGAGGGTGTGCTTGAACCCTTGTGCACACTCTGCTTCATCACGCTAATAGAATGCATTGGCCAGCACTGATTGGCCAGAGTACGGAATTCGGCCAATCAGCGCTGGCCAATGCATCCCTATGGGAAAAAGTTTATCTCACAAAAATCACAATTACACACCCGATAGAGCCCCAAAAAGTTATTTTTAATAACATTCCCCCCTAAATAAAGGTTATCCCTAGCTATCCCTGCCTGTACAGCTATCCCTGTCTCATAGTCACAAAGTTCACATTCTCATATGACCCGGATTTGAAATCCACTATTCGTCTAAAATGGAGGTCACCTGATTTCGGCAGCCAATGACTTTTTCCAATTTTTTTCAATGCCCCCGGTGTCGTAGTTCCTGTCCCACCTCCCCTGCGCTGATATTGGTGCAAAAAAGGCGCCAGGGAAGGTGGGAGGGGAATCGAATTTTGGCGCACTTTACCACGTGGTGTTCGATTCGAACATGGCGAACACCCTGATATCCGATCGAACATGTGTTCGATAGAACACTGTTCGCTCATCTCTAGTTGTTAGTATTATTAAGATTTCAGACAGTGAAACTGCTAATCCATCCAATTTATGGTCAGAAAGAACCATTGTACTAATATTCAGTTTTGCTAGAAATATGATATAACCTCAGTTGGTGAAGTTGCTGATTGTTTATTAAAGGTGTTTTCCCATAACATAATCTAATAGCATCTAATATAATCCTTGAGATATCATGGCTACTTGGTGGAGAGCAATGCTTTGCAAAATTCCATTAGTTGAGCAGGAAAATAGATCTGTAGCAATCCCTACCTCCCTAAACTGTGTCATTAGCCATGTAGCGTGTTAAGAAATATAACATTTCTTTGCTCTATCTATACAGCATTCAGTTATTACAGATCATTACTACAGTATCTACTTACTACAACTAGAGATGGATAAATCAATTCATTCTGAGCCAGGTTTGACCCACATATTCCAAATTGTCTTAAAGAAACCTATTACTTTGCAATTTGTCTTGGTTTAACTAAAAGGGCCATTGTGATATGCATTGTCTAGAGCAGGGGTGGGCATTTAATTTTCCCATGGGGCCACATGAGAGATTGAAATGGTTCTAGAGGGCTATTCGTACTGGAGCAAATTTAGCTCCACCCACTTCTATGTTGACTCCGCCCATTCTCATCAATTTTTCCATGTACCCCCACACAGTATAATGCTCCTACAGTCACCCTAACATTATATGCCCCCACATTATAATGTTCCCCTCCAAATGTCCCACAGTATTAAGTCCCTCTCCTGGTGCCCAGACATTAAACAGTGGGAGTAGTTGGAGGGGACATTAAACTGGGTTCAACTAGAGGCACATATGTTCCTCTCCAGCTAACCCCATGTTTTTTTTTTTTGTTTTTTTTTTTAAATGTAGATTGCGAGCCCCATATAGGAATCACAGTGTACTTCTGTTTTTTTTTTTTTTTTTTTTTTCCCCTATCAGTATGTCTTTGTAGAATGGGAGGAAATCCACACAAACATGGGGAGAACATACAAATTCCTTGCAGATGTTGTTCCTAGCGGGATTCGATTTCAGGACTACAGCGCTGCAGTGCTAACCACTGAGCCACGGTGTTGCCCCTACCCCCATGGTTTAATATCCTCCTCCAGTGACCTCAGTTTAATGTCCCCCTCCATCTGGCCCCTAGTTTAATGTCCCCCCTCCATCTGCCTTCACATTAACTGCCCTCTACATCTGCCCCCAGTTCCCTTCTCTTGCTCACACATACTGTCTCTTCTCTCCTCCTTATCTTCGATTAGTCTCCATTTCTGGCAGTTTTCACTTTCTGTGTAACACAATCGCACTGTCCCGTGTGGCTCCGCCCACTAAAGAGTCTGATCGTATCCTAGTGAACTAAAAGACCTTTGATGCCACCTTACAGTCCTGATGCCATAGTCAGTATTTCAGATGCTGTGGACAGGAAGAAAAACTCACAAATAGAACTAGACAATCATAGGAATAGGAGAATTAGAAATAAGTTTAGTTATATTTAAAGGGATTCTACCATTAAAACACTTTTTTTTTTTCTCGTTGACATGTAGGAATAGTATTAAGAAAGGCTGTTCGGTATAAATCCCGGTTTTCGTTGGTATGTAACAGAACTGATAACCTAACTATACGTATGGTTTACTTCCAGTCACACGTATAGTTAGGTTATCAGTTCTGTTTAGTTAGTTGCTCAGACGAGCAGGTTTTTATTTTGTTTTTGCCTGCAGTTGTCTTATATGGTTTTGCTCATTTTGTATCTGAAGTCAAGGTTTATTTATTTTCTTGTTTTTTTTTTTTTTTCTAAATAATTTTGCTGTATATTTTGTGTCCCTATCTTGACTGTTTGGGTCTGCACCACTGCTTCTACCAAGCTAACTTCCCCACTATATATATTTATTTAATGAAGAGCTGCATTATTATTATAATTTGAAACCTGCAAATTGACAGACTGACATATGTTAATTGACAATTTCCAGCAGGTAACATCTGTAAATGCATGTAATCCTTTTACACATTAAAAATAGAATTGATAAAAGCAATGTCTTACAATCACTTTGAGAGAAAGTCTCATTACCGAAAGTTCTATTAGAAATACTGGTTGAATACTGTTTTCTCTACTGACTTGATGTATTGTGAGGCAGTGAAAATAAACTTAGAGTAAATTAATAAATATGTTGGCATCGTACTTAGAATAAGTGCTATTGTCTCTTTAGATTTGAACTTCATGGAATTATGTATTATTTGTTTGATCAGGAAGGCATAATAAAATATGGTTGCATGTCAGTTCTAATTGTACTTGTCAAAGAAAACAGACAACACAATATCTAAATATGTCTGCGAAAATAATTCTTCCTCTAGATGAAGTAAATCATGGGGGATCTCATTTTTTTCTTTGTAGGCAATTTAGTTGAACATAACTGAAAAATAAAAAGAAAGAAAAATTACACCATTTAGGCAAAGCAAGAGAACAGCATGGAATGACAATTATATGCAAAGCTTTCAGCTCTTAGGATTTCCTGCTGATTGAAAAGTATCTGCCACCTTGCTAGGAAAAACAGTGATTTAAAGACCGGTGTTAAAACAATTTGTTAAGAAAATTATGTAAAAGAGTAATAATTACACATTCAGAGAATAGGAAATTCTTCAAAACTTGTCAAATAGTTATTGAGTATAGATAACAGAAGTGTCAATAGGGCAAGTCATGGAGAAAATTCTCTAATTACAGATGAACAGGGCAAACATCTTCAAGGTTATTCAAGGTAACTTATAATACTGATAATACGATGTACAGTATGACATTGATTAGTATTGTACTTGGTATATTGCATCATATTTTCTTTTCTTAGTAATTATTACATAAATTAAATCAACAATATATTTCAATCTACATTTTCTAAGCACCATAGATCATAAATTTTAAAACAAATTTTAATCCAGAAACTAATTTCAATATAAATTCTTAAAAATAAAATTTAACATAAGTAAGAGGAAACAAATGAATGTGTTCCTATACAGAACAAGCTGTACAATAATCCATATACTGGGATGCTGTAAAATACATTGATCAGGGAAAACCTTAAAATTCAATGTGAAGTAAATAACATTGATTGTCTAGGTTAAGTGATGGGAAATATTAGGCATCAATTGAACTGTTGGTTCTTGAAGCTGATGTGCTGAAAATAGGAAAAATGGAGAAGTGTAAGGATCTAAGCAACTTTGACAAGTGGCAAATTGCAAGGGTTAGATCACTGGCATGTCTTGTGGGAGTTTCCAGTCTAGAGGCTGTTTCTGATTCAATTGTGTAGAAAAAGCTTCTGTTGCCCAAACAGCTGAATAAGGGCTGTCCATGATTTTTTTTAATTTTTTTTTATTTATGGCGTATCTAGTGGGAGGGTCTGACAAACAGGCCCAGCAGGGATCAGCTATTCGGAGCTGTGTCTAGACCAGCTGCTGTGACACTACAACTCCCAACATGCTCCATTCACTTCTATGATAGTTCCAAGAACAGCAGAGCAAATATACATCCAGAGAGTTGTAGTTTTGCAACAGCTGGAGTGCCGAAGGTTGCCTACCACTGGTCCAGACCAAGTACTATACAGTGCAAACATGCTGCAGGTCAGTTCTCATTGACTTCAGTGGGAGATGAACTGGGCTGCAGCACAAGAACAATAAATGCCATGTTTGAGAGAATATAGTAATAGGCTAGTTCTAGACAGAAACCAATAAGAGTTTGTCTCAATGGTCCCTTATTGTCATCTCCATATAGCCTCCATGTAGAAATCTGGACTTTGTTGCAGGGAACTACCTGGTAACTACCTTTAGAAAAAGTCCCAATATAGTCAACAGCTGACCTAGGTAGGGCAAGAAATGCTGGTGCTAGCACCGGATGGTTATGCAGGGATCTCTTCCAAGGACAATTCAAGGTCATTACTGGCAGAGATCACAGAGAAGAATCAAATGAACAAGTCAACATATCTTCAAAGCAAGTAGCAAGTGAGAAACCTTTGCTCAGGCATCATTCTCCTGGGGAAGATGCCTTAAATACTCCACAGGTGCAGGGGATTCTCTGGGGAAAGTAAGAAGAGTTTTGCAGATTATTAAAGGGTTAGTGGATGCATTCTATGAGCAGGGACTGCAGAACAGCACCATGACCTGAGAGAATAGTGTGGCAGTCAAAGAGAAAAGGCAATGCTACAACCACTAGTTATATTATGAAACATATAGTAGGAATGAGTTGGATATTAGCGTGTAACTATGCATCACACACATAGGACAGTCATACGTAACAGTCTCTGTGCATTACACCATGGCTAACCACAGTTCTCCAGGAGACAAAGACAAATTGCTGCCCTATCTTAAACTTTGGCTTTGGGTGAAGCTAGTATGTGGTATTACCTCAATGAAAACAGGTATAACCAGCCAAACAAGAAAATAAACAAACATATCCATGTTACCTACATGTGCCAAGGAAGTTTTTAGCAAATCATCCATTACAAATGCAGTGCAATATGATGGACAGTGCTGTCAGGATTTGAACCTGTGACCTGCTGTCTTGCCCAGTGTCTCCTTGCTACCTGAGCTATCAGGCTTGTGAAATAATGGCCTGTTGGACTTCTGTGTGGAGCCTACTCCTGAGGCTCATCAGCCGCTGCTAATGATTGGAACCCGCCCTGTATTAACCTTAATTGGACTGGCTATATATAGGTGACTCTGACACTTCCTGTTGTGTTGGTATTGTGTTCTGTTTATTCTGGATACAGCCTGAACACCCAGGAGACCTCCTTGCTGGAGATCTTATTCAGTTCCTTGGAACTTCACCTGCTGGCTGCAAGCTCATCGTAGCTTTACCACAGCTCCTGAAAGACTACAGACTTCTACCTGGTCTTTACTCATCTGCTCTTGGACTACTGCCTCAGCCCCCTGTGGGCTATCCACCTGCTGTCTCCAGCCTCCTCTGCATTACCCGACGACTGGACTCCTGATCCTGTACCACTAGTATCATGACAAGTGCATTGTAATTCACAAAATCCCAAGTGAACCAATGCAATGGCAATATTATATCCTAGTAATCCTAGCATACGATATTTGCATTTCTCTAATATCACAGTGGATCAAGGCGTTCCTGTATGGTGACAAGCAAGACAAAAATATGATGCTAGAATTCCTGCGGATATGGGCTGACAATATACATGAGGACGACATACTATACAGTAGCCTCCAGATTGTTTTACAATAGTTTACCTTAGTAATGGTGTTGATACATTCTAAATTGCTACATCAGTAACCAATAAAGCCAAATCTACACTAATGAGCCTCACATATGGTAAAGAATGGACGTCCGAAGAAAAGGTCTAGATTTGCATTGCCGGCATGGAGAAATACTTTTACTTTCTTATTCAAGTTTGAAGTGTTTTTGGGATTCATATTTATTGTGAAGTAAATTATTCCCAACATTTTATCTCCTTCTATGAGGGATTGCAAGGAATTCCTTTAGGAAACCTTTTACATCTGGGTCAGATTTTAACAATATCCAATGGTCTGATCATACAATATACTACAATGCTAATGTATTGCAGCACATTGTAAAATCCTTTGTATTGCACTGTAATGACAGAACGAGGAGTCTTTGATATGCTCACAGATGTCATGGTATTGGATCGCTGCCTCTGGATCTTGTTCTGGGGATTGTTATCGATATAAGTATCCAAGTAAACTCTTGAGAGTTTAGATGACTCACATGCATTTTACCAAGGCATGTGAAGGGTTAATGCCCATGGTCAGAGTGGACTCTGATCAGAAAACTTGCGGCTAAGTGATGGTTATGGTACCTCCTCAGCTCCTGAATGGGCACAATGTTTAAGGCCTGGACATCTTGTGTACATGATGGGAAGGGGTTAATTAGTGTATTTGTATGATTTATTGTAAGAGTCCAAACAGAATAAATATCTGGATCAGTGATCCATCTCTAGTTATCTGGTAACCATAACTTTGTATAATATTAGGCAACCTTTGACTCTCCAGCTATTGTGGGACTACAAGCCCTAGCATACCTACCTATTCTGTTCTTTAAGCTACCCATAGAAGTGAATGCAGCATTCTAGTACTTGTAGCTCTACAGCAGCTGGTTTGCTTAAGGTTGCTGATTTCTGTGTTAGATATTAGATTTCTGGAAAACGTTTTCAATGAGATCACCAAGACAGCATCCTCATCCAGACCGTTTCATAGTCTTACAGTTCTTACGGCCGAGAAATCCCTTCTGCTGTATGTTAGTACAGTAAGAACCCAGGATACATAGGTATAGGTTCCAAGTCTACTCGTGGCTACTGGAAACCATAGAAGCAAACACTATTCCTCACAGTGTACAGAATGATTTGCTTCTGCTTCAGCACATTGCTTGAAGAACAGCTGATCGTTCCAGGGGCCGGGTGTTGGCTCCTCACTGATCTTATAGCCGAGACTTATCCTAAACATAAGTCACTAATATAAAGCCTCGGATAAGCCCCCAACACTAATTGTGGTTAACTGAAAGCTTGGTAATGAAACTGCGGTTACAGAGTAGGAGAGCGATTCGCACTAACAGCAAGTAATAGGCAGTGGTAGTAGAGTAAGTGTAAGATCAGAAGTAAAAATCACATTATAGCAATGTATATAGTCAGGATGGGAGAAGCTTGCTGGGAATCCTGACCCATGAATGTTATAGCTATGTGTCTACACGTTGAATAGAGATTTCCCTTAGAACACTAAGGGTGCATTCACACTGAGTAAACACTAGCTTATTCTGAACGTAAAACACGTTCAGAATCAGCGGCGTCTAAAGCAGCTCCATTCATTTCTATGGGAGCCGGCATACAAGCGCTCCCCATAGAAATGAATGGGCTGCTTCTTTCACTCCGAGCAGTCCCATTGAAGTGAATGGGGAGTGCCGGCGTGTACGCTCCGGCATGAGCAGAGCTTGCCGTACACGCCGGCACTCCCCATTCACTTCAATGGGACTGCTCGGAGTGAAAGAAGCAGCCCATTCATTTCTATGGGGAGCGCTCGTATGCCGGCTCCCATAGAGATGAATGGAGCTGCTTTAGACGCCGCTTATTCTGAACGTGTTTTACGTTCAGAATAAGCTAGCGTTTACTCAGTGTGAATGCACCCTTAGTCTTGCTAAGGGAAAATTTTAGAGCCTGTTTTTATAAGGAGTTATTTTAATAACTTCCATTACAGAAAAGGTTAAAATGCTTTTTTTTACCAATTCATAAGTATAAAATGGAATGAGTTACATTTTAATTTAGTTATGAATTTATAACTGGTCAATGTACAATTTAGAGGTTTGGGGTATTTGCTCTGATTTTATTAGCTATTTTATCCCTCCTCTCTATTCCACGCAGTTTACTAATAAGTTTCAGTTGTCTATCTAAACTATCTTTGCTACTATATCTGTAGTTGTTCTTACCTTCCTTTGTTTAAAGGAAGTCTATCACCTCCCCCAAGCATATTGAACTGCTATCTCCATGTCACTGAGCACATTACATTGATAAACAACATATGTTTGTTATGTATGTCAGTTTTCTAAGTTTGGAGAAAAAAAAAAACTTTGAAGTCTTATGCAAATGAGGTAGTTGGTGCACTGGGGGTGGGGCTTTCAGACATGGGTGCGCTGTTTTTGTTTATCAAATTGGATGGGTGATCTCATAGCAGTGGCAGGATCAACTAATATGGTAGGTGTCACTTGTTTGCCTCCATTATTTCCTGTCTCTCTAGTGTGGCATTTGGTATACATTCAGAAAAATACTACCTTTCAGGTTCTTACCTTAAGCACCAGGTAAAGTTCCTAACATATTCTTTCTAGACCTTCCACCATTTGTGACCATCCCTCAATCTGTTCTCTCTAGCTAACTATCTCACTGTTCTCGTGTTCCTCAAAACTGGGACCAATCCTGTTCTTCATCTATACCCTCAGCCTTGGCCAACTCATGGAATCCCATGGTTTTCAGTACCATTACTACACTGATGACACTCAAATATATCTCTCTGTTCAGACATTACTGCTCTTTTATGCAGAGCTCTAGAATATCTAGCAGCCATAGTCTCGTTCCTCTCCTTTTGTTTTCTCAAACTCAATATGGAGAAAATTAAGTTCATTATTATCACTCCAACTCATATGGTCACCCTACCTGACCCATCTATAAAAGTTAATGGGACCACACGTACCCCAATCCCACAGGTCTATTGCCTGCCTTGGGATAACCTTTGACTTTGATCTATCCTTCAAACCACACATCCAAGCTCTCTACACTTCCTGCCACTTCCAATTCAAGAACATCCACCGAATCAGCTCCTTCCTCAACCCTGCAACTACTAAAATGCAAGTCCACATACTCATAATTTTCCGCTTAGACTACTATAACACCCTTCTCTACGGCCTTCCCAGCAAATACTTTTTCCACCCCAGACAACCTTAAACTCAGCCATTTGCTTAATACATTGCTCTACTTGATTTTCATCAGCTGCAACCTTCTGCCAACCCCTTCACTGACTACCCATCGCCCATAGAAAAGAGTTTAAAATGTTAATGGTGACATACAAAGCTAACATAATCTGTCAACTCAATACATCTGTGACTTAATCTCCTGCTACCTGCCCACATGTAACCTCCAATACTCTAAAGATCTACTACTCTGATCTTATCTAATCTTAATACAACCATCTCCAAGACTTCTCCCAGGTATCTTCATTACTCTGGAACTCACTATCATGGCACATAAGACAATCACAAACCTCAAAAAGACCTTGAAGACTCACCTATTCAGGAAGGCCGACAACCTCCAATAGCAGTACAGCCTACACATCGCCATCTGAACAGCTTCTACCCTTCTTGACTGTCTCTATCACCTTTCCTTCATAGATTGTAAGCCCTTGAGGGCCATCTATCACACCATTCCAGTGGATACTGTTACTATTATACTTTCATGTACTTTGTATAGTGTATGTCAAGCCTTAAATGTATAGCATCATATAATGAATTGTGTGCTATAAATAAATAATAATATGCACTATTACTGCTGGGACCTCACCAGTCCTACTCAGTAATCTATAAAACCCAATCTTCCTTATGGTAAAGTTAAGTGTCAACACACTATGTGACAATCCTGGTCTTTGTGTACCCCATACAACTTAATTTCCCACTAATGAAGAGGAAAAAGGGGACTAAAGGTCCGTTGAGGGAGAACTGCGCACACTGGTAAGTTTAGGAAGATGGTAAACCAGGGTCTAATCACATAGGGTTTATTGAATAGTTAAAAATACAGCATATAGCACGAAACGTTTCGGGCCTTAGGGTGCATGCACACTGAGTAACGCCGGGCGTGTATGAGAGCCGTACACGCCGGCATTACAGCAGACTGCCGAACACTTCCCATTCACTTCAATGGGAGCGCTCGTAACAGCGGCGTTTACGAGCGCTCCCATTGAAGTGAATGGGAAGTGTTCGGCAGCCCTGCTGTAACGCCGACGTGTACGGCTCTCATACACGCCCGGCGTTACGTAGTGTGCATGCACCCTTACACTGGTCCTTTCTCAAGTGCAAAAAACGAGAGCAGGTCCCGTCAGGTCAGACGCTTAATTTCCCACTAATGGCATTCTAAACTCTCTGAAATTAAAGTTACTTTTTATTAAGTCACTTATTTAAGAAAAAAACAACATGTACATACTATTTGCTCCCACACCTGCTTTTTCAGTTAAAATGCTTTCTCCACTTTGCTGAAGTAGATGCGGAAAGTGATTCATCTTGTGCAGAGAACCTTTGGTGACAATGGAGTTTGTCTGATATTTTTTAGTATTTATATTATGTTTTATTATACAACTATTAACTAATACAAAAGAGAATCAGAGAAACAAATTGACCCATTTCATTTTCCATCCTGACAATTTACCTGCCCATAGTGGATGATGATACATTAATGTGGTTGCTGTGATTCAGTTGTCCTAGTTAATACCAAATTATGTATCTCAATAGTTATCAGATCATACAAAGCTTCAACAAATGAAATCTCAGTTGCTAACAGTGAGGTTAGACGTAAATTATTAAAATCATTAACATCTTCAGGATGCGACATAGTTTAGTACTTAATGACTAATCATTTTCACACTTTTTTCTCACAACATCTAATGTATTTTTGCTGAAATGTTCAGATGATGGTTTATTTATCGAGGAATGAGTTTTAATGGCACTATTGTGTGGTGCAGGGATAATGTTTTTAGGGGTTGTCCTAGGACGTTTAGTTTCAGTGATGGAAAATTCGAATGCTTCAGTATGCCATGACATTTTGGACATTTGTACTTCAAACTCTGTGGGAACAGTTTGGAGAAGACCATTTTCTGTTCCACCATGATTATGCTTCATTGCATGGCTGGGTGACTTTGCTGTGGAAGAATTTAACTGGCCCTTACGGAACTCTAATCTCAATCCCACCTCTGGGTGGGATGGATAGAAAATAGATTGTGAGTTAAACCCATATATATATATATATATATATATATATATATATATATATACAAAAATGCAGCAGAACGCAGGCACGGTACGGCAGGTGTGAACCCGCCCCTTTCGCCGCCCGAAGCGAACGACAGAAAGCCGCCCCCCCGGGGAGGAGGGGGCGTGGCAGAGGGGTGGGGCTTAGCGCCGTTCGCAGGCAGAGAGCAGGCATGGAGAAGACCTGCTCTCTGCCTGAGCGTGAGGGGAGGCTGCCGGAGCAGCGCTGCTTCAGTGGCCTCCCCAATCCAGCGCTCGGTGCTAAGCCAGTCCAGGACAGCTTGTCCTGGACTGGCTTAGGTAAGAAAAAATGCCGCCCTCCCTGGGGCCCTGGCATAGCGCCGCCTGAAGCGCTCGCTTCAGGTCGCCTCATGGGAGGTGCGGCGCTGCGGTACGGGCATATATAAAGATCATCAGAGATGGAAACTTTTTTTTATCTTTGTCTTTATGTATCCTGGTGCTGTCAGTGTCTTGCTGAATATTTGTAATATTGCCACGGTAGCTTGTACCTGTTCACATTAGGATGTGCTGTCTGGATTTTTTTTTAACGCACATCTATCATCTATCTATCAAACAATAAAAGTGTTAAGACTGCACATCCCAGTGTGAACAGGTGCTCACTGCGAAGTAATATATACAGAAATACAAAAATGCAAAAATACAAAAAATGCAGGGCACTCCGCACACAGCACAAGGGCCTATGAAAACCCTAAAGGGCAATACTAATATAATAAAACCACCTAATATGCTATACAATTTAGAGGTTCTTTGTTATACATATTTGATCAAACAGTAAGAAGCCCTGTACCTGCCACGACAAGGCGACCTCATTTAGATGGGAACCTACACTAAATAAACATGCTTCTCTTGGACTTGGATAGGTCTACAGTGTGAACACAGATTGAGAAGGGTCCATAGCACACTCTATTTAAAAATAGCCTAAGGCAGATGTGCTCTGGACCCTACTCACCCTGTGTTCACACTGGAGACCTGTTCCAGGTCACTTTGCCATGGCAGGTGGGCTTAATACTCTTTGATCAAATATGTGTAACAAAAAAACTCTAAATTGTATAGCATATTAGGTGTTTTCTATCTATCTGGATTTGGCATTCATCAATGTAAATCCAACTCAAATTTATGTTATTTAGGCATATGTGCTTTTTACATTGATACCTTTTAGCATCTCATACATTTCCCATGCCTTCTGGGTCTGAAAAGATTTTGACTTAAAATCTGTGGATATACTGTCTGTCTGTCTGTCTGTCTGTCTGTCTGTCTGTCTGTCTGTCTGTCTGTCTGTCTGTCTATCCATCATCTTATGTTTCTGTGTGGTTGCCCAGGCTAAATATATTGATCCTAAGTAGAGATGAGCGAACAGTGTTCTATCGAACTCATGTTCGATCGGATATTAGGCTGTTCGGCATGTTCGAATCGAATCGAACACCGCGTGGTAAAGTGCGCCATTACTCGATTCCCCTCCCACCTTCCCTGGCGCCTTTTTTGCTCCAATAACAGCGCAGGGTAGGTGGGACAGGAACTACGACACCGGTGACGTTGAGAAAAGTAGGCAAAACCCATTGGCTGCCGAAAACATGTGACCTCTAATTTAAAAGAACAGCGCCGCCCAGGTTCGCGTCATTCTGAGCTTGCAATTCACCGAGGACGGAGGTTTCCGTCCAGCTAGCTAGGGCTTAGATTCTGGGTAGGCAGGGACAGGCTAGGATAGGAAGGAGAAGACAACCACAACAGCTCTTGTAAGAGCTAAATTCCAGGGAGAAGCTTGTCAGTGTAACGTGGCACTGACGGGCTCAATCGCCGCAACCCAGCTTTCCCAGGATCCTGAATGGAATACACTGTCAGTGTATTCCCGTATACCCGATATATACCCCCGATACCCGTTCCAACGGTGTGCCCCCCCACCTTCACCCCAGAAATACCCTGCAAGTCCCCTAGCAATAGAATTGGGGCTATATACACCCACTATTTTTGCTACTGCCATATAGTGCCATTGTCTGACTGGGAATTCAAAGAATATATTGGGGTTACGTGCACCCACAATTTTTACTACTGGTATACAGTGCCAGTTTCTGACTGGGAATTCAAAGAATATATTGGGGTTATAAATACCCTCATTTCTTGCTACTGCCATATAGTGCCAGTTTCTGACTGGTAATTCAAAGAATATATTGGGGTTACAAATACCCTCATTTCTTGCTACTGCCATATAGTGCCAGTTTCTGACTGGTAATTCAAAGAATATATTGGGGTTACGTGCACCCACAATTTTTACTACTGGTATACAGTGCCAGTTTCTGACTGGGAATTCAAAGAATATATTGGGGTTATAAATACCCTCATTTCTTGCTACTGCCATATAGTGCCAGTTTCTGACTGGGAATTCAAAGAATATATTGGGGTTATAAATACCCTCATTTCTTGCTACTGGTATATAGTGCCATTGTCTGACTGGGAATTCAAAGAATATATTGGGGTTACGTGCACCCACAATTTTTACTACTGGTATACAGTGCCAGTTTCTGACTGGGAATTCAAAGAATATATTGGGGTTACAAATACCCTCATTTCTTGCTACTGCCATATAGTGCCATTGTCTGACTGGGAATTCAAAGAATATATTGGGGTTACGTGCACCCACAATTTTTACTACTGGTATACAGTGCCAGTTTCTGACTGGGAATTCAAAGAATATATTGGGGTTACAAATACCCTAATTTCTTGCTACTGCCATATAGTGCCAGTTTCTGACTGGGAATTCAAAGAATATATTGGGTTTATAAATACCCTCATTTCTTGCTACTGGTATATAGTGCCATTGTCTGACTGGGAATTCAAAGAATATATTGGGGTTACGTGCACCCACAATTTTTACTACTGGTATACAGTGCCAGTTTCTGACTGGGAATTCAAAGAATATATTGGGGTTACAAATACCCTAATTTCTTGCTACTGCCATATAGTGCCAGTTTCTGACTGGGAATTCAAAGAATATATTGGGGTTATAAATACCCTCATTTCTTGCTACTGGTATATAGTGCCATTGTCTGACTGGGAATTCAAAGAATATATTGGGGTTACGTGCACCCACAATTTTTACTACTGGTATACAGTGCCATTGTCTGACTGGGAATTCAAAGAATATATTGGGGTTACGTGCACCCACAATTTTTGCTACTGGTATATAGTGCCAATTTCTAACTGGGAATTCAAAATGCGCAAGGCTCCCGGAAAGGGACGTGGACGAGGCCGTGGGCGAGGTCGGGGGAATGGTTCTGGGGAGCAAGGTAGCAGTGAAGCCACAGGGTGTCCCGTGCCTACTCCTGTGGGGCAGCAAGCATTGCGCCACTCCACAGTGCCAGGGTTGCTTGCCACATTAACTAAACTGCAGGGTACAAACCTTAGTAGGCCCGAGAACCAGGAACAGGTCTTGCAATGGCTGTCAGAGAACGCTTACAGCACATTGTCCAGCAGCCAGTCAGACTCTGCCTCCTCTCCTCCTATTACCCAACAGTCTTGTCCTCCTTCCTCCCAAAATTCCCAAGCTTCACAGAACAATAACCCCAACTGTCCCTGCTCCCCAGAGCTGTTCTCCGCTCCTTTCATTGTCCCTCAACCTGCCTCTCCACGTCACGATTCCACGAACCTAACAGAGGAGCATCTGTGTCCAGATGCTCAAACACTAGAGTCTCCTCCATCTCCGTTCGATTTGGTGGTGGATAACCAGCAACCCACCCTCATCGACGATGATGTGACGCAGTTGCCGTCAGGGCATCCAGTTGACCGGTGCATTGTGCGGGAGGAGGAGATGAGACAGGAGTTGGAAGAGGAAGTGGTGGATGATGAGGACACTGACCCGACCTGGACAGGGGGGATGTCAAGCGGGGAAAGTAGTGTGGATGTTGAGGCAAGTGCAGCACCAAAAAGGGTAGCTAGAGGCAGAGGTCAGCAGCTTAGGCGAAGCCAGGCCACACCCGGAATCTCCCAAGATGTTCCAGTTCGTACCCAGCCCCGAAAAACTCCCACCTCGAGGGCACGTTTCTCGAAGGTGTGGAGTTTTTTCAAGGAATGCGCCGAGGACAGATATAGTGTTGTCTGCACAATTTGCCTCTCGAAATTGATTAGGGGCTCTGAGAAGAGCAACCTGTCCACCACTTCAATGCGCCGTCATTTGGAATCCAAGCACTGGAATCAGTGGCAGGCAGCAACGGCAGGACAAAGGCCGCCTGCCGTTCACGCCACTGCCTCTGCCTCTGCCACTGCCACTGCTGACTGTGCTGGCGATGCACTCCAGAGGACGAGCCAGGACACCACTTCATCTGCCTCCACCACTTTGTTGACTTCTCCCTCATCCTCCCCTGTTCCTGTCTTATCTCCTTCTCCTGCACCATCAAAGGCACCATCAGGCGCTTCTTTACAACAACCCACCATCTCTCAGACATTGGAGCGGCGGCAGAAATACACTGCTAACCACCCACACGCGCAAGCCTTGAACGCCAACATCGCTAAACTGCTGGCCCAGGAGATGTTGGCGTTCCGGCTTGTTGAAACTCCCGCCTTCCTGGACCTGATGGCAACTGCGGCACCTCGCTATGCCGTCCCTAGCCGTCACTACTTCTCCCGGTGTGCCGTCCCCGCCTTGCACCAGCACGTGTCACTCAACATCAGGCGGGCCCTTAGTTCCGCGCTTTGCACAAAGGTCCACTTGACCACCGACGCGTGGACAAGTGCATGCGGACAGGGACGCTACATTTCACTGACGGCACACTGGGTGAATGTAGTTGAGGCTGGGACTGCTTCCCAAACTGGCCCGGTGTACCTCGTCTCCCCGCCTAACATTCCTGGCAGGGACACGAGAAGAACACCCCCCTCCTCCTCCTCCGCCACCGCCTCCTCCTCCGCTGTTAGATTGACCCCAGCTACGAGTTGGAAACGTTGCAGCACTGGCGTTGGTAGACGTCAGCAGGCTGTGCTGAAGCTGATCAGCTTGGGGGACAGACAGCACACTGCCTCCGAGGTGAGGGATGCCCTCCTCGATGAGACGGCAATATGGTTTGAGCCGCTGCACCTGGGCCCAGGCATGGTCGTTTGTGATAACGGCCGGAACCTGGTAGCAGCTCTGGAGCTTGCCGGACTCCAACATGTTCCATGCCTGGCCCACGTCTTCAACTTAGTGGTGCAACGTTTCCTAAAGAGCTACCCCAATGTTCCAGAGCTACTGGTGAAAGTGCGGCGCATGTGCGCCCACTTTCGCAAGTCGACAGTAGCCGCTGCTAGCTTAAAATCTCTCCAGCAACGCCTGCATGTGCCACAACACCGGCTTTTGTGCGACGTCCCCACATGCTGGAACTCAACGTTTCAGATGTTGAATAGAGTGGTTGAGCAGCAGAGACCTTTGATGGAATACCAGCTACAAAACCCTAGGGTGCCACAAAGTCAGCTGCCTCAGTTTCTCATCCATGAGTGGCCATGGATGAGAGACCTTTGTGACATCCTACGGGTGTTTGAGGAGTCCACAAGGAGGGTGAGCTCTGAGGATGCGATGGTGAGCCTTACAATCCCGCTCTTGTGTGTTCTGAGAGAATCCCTGATTGACATCAGGGATAACTCAGATCACACAGAGGAGTCAGGGATAGCATCCGATCCGTCACAGCTGGAGAGTAGGTCCACACATCTGTCCGCTTCATCGCGTTTAATGGAGGAGGAGGAGGAGGAGGAGGAGGAAGAAGAGTTGTCCGATGATGTGATGGTGATACAGGAGGCTTCCGGGCAACTTCGAATCGTCCCATTGTTGCAGCGCGGATGGGTAGACATGGAGGATGAGGAGGAAATGGAGATTGAACTTTCCGGTGGGGCCAGAGGAGTCATGCCAACTAACACTGTGGCAGACATGGCTGAGTTCATGTTGGGGTGCTTTACAACCGACAAGCGTATTGTCAAAATCATGGAGGACAACCAGTACTGGATCTTTGCTATCCTTGACCCCCAGTATAAAAACAACATCTCGTCTTTTATTCCGGTAGAGGGGAGGGCCAATCGCATCAATGCTTGCCACAGGCAATTGGTGCAGAATATGATGGAGATGTTTCCAGCATGTGACGTTGGCGGCAGGGAGGACAGTTCCTCCAGTAGGCGACCAAGTTCTCACCGGTCCACACAAACGAGGGGCACACTGTCTAAGGTCTGGGACACCTTGATGGCACCCCCTCGCCAAAGTGCCGCCACAGAGGGTCCTAGTGTCACCAGGCGTGAGAAGTATAGGCGCATGTTGCGGGAATACCTTTCCGACCACAGCCCTGTCCTCTCCGACCCCTCTGCGCCCTACACGTATTGGGTGTCGAAGTTGGACCTGTGGCTTGAACTTGCCCTATATGCCTTGGAGGTGCTGTCCTGTCCTGCCGCCAGCGTCCTATCTGAGAGGGTGTTCAGTGCAGCCGGTGGCATCATCACTGACAAGCGCACCCGTCTGTCAGCTGAGAGTGCCGACCGGCTCACTTTGATAAAAATGAACCACCACTGGATAGAGCCTTCATTTTTGTGCCCACCTGTGTAAAGCACCCCAACATGAAACTCCATGTCTGTACTCAACCTCTCCAATTCCTCCGCATCCTCATACTCATCCACCATAAGCGTTGCACAATTCTGCTAATACTAGGCTCCCTCCAACATGATTTCCCCCAACTCTGCTGGTTAGAGGCTCCCTCCACCCTGATTTCCACCAACTCTGCTGGTTAGAGGCTCCCTCCACCCTGCTTTCCCACAACTCTGCTGGTTAGAGGCTCCCTCCACCATGAATTTGCCCAAACTGGGCTGTTTAGAGGCTCCCTCCACCATGAATTGGTCCAAACTGGGGTTTTTAGAGGCTCCCTCCACCATGAATTGGTCCAAACTGGGGTTTTTAGAGGCTCCCTCCACCATGAATTGGTCCAAACTGGGCTGGTTAGAGGCTCCCTCCACCATGAATTTGCCCAAACTGGGCTGTTTAGAGGCTCCCTCCACCATGAATTGGTCCAAACTGGGCTGGTTAGAGGCTCCCTCCACCATGAATTGGTCCAAACTGGGTTTTTTAGAGGCTCCCTCCACCATGAATTGGTCCAAACTGGGGTTTTTAGAGGCTCCCTCCACCATGAATTGGTCCAAACTGGGGTTTTTAGAGGCTCCCTCCACCATGAATTGGTCCAAACTGGGCTGTTTAGAGGCTCCCTCCACCATGAATTGGTCCAAATTGGGCTGGTTAGAGGCTCCCTCCACCATGAATTGGTCCAAACTGGGCTGGTTAGAGGCTCCCTCCACCATGAATTGGTCCAAATTGGGGTTTTTAGAGGCTCCCTCCACCATGAATTGGTCCAAACTGGGCTGTTTAGAGGCTCCCTCCACCATGAATTGGTCCAAACTGGGTTTTTTAGAGGCTCCCTCCACCATGAATTTGCCCAAACTGGGCTGTTTAGAGGCTCCCTCCACCATGAATTGGTCCAAATTGGGGTTTTTAGAGGCTCCCTCCACCATGAATTTGCCCAAACTGGGCTGGTTAGAGGCTCCCTCCACCATGAATTGGTCCAAACTGGGCTGGTTAGAGGCTCCCTCCACCATGAATTGGTCCAAACTGGGCTGTTTAGAGGCTCCCTCCACCATGAATTGGTCCAAACTGGGTTTTTTAGAGGCTCCCTCCACCATGAATTGGTCCAAACTGGGGTTTTTAGAGGCTCCCTCCACCATGAATTTGCCCAAACTGGGCTGTTTAGAGGCTCCCTCCAGCATGAATTGGTCCAAACTGGGGTTTTTAGAGGCTCCCTCCACCATGAATTGGTCCAAACTGGGCTGGTTAGAGGCTCCCTCCACCATGAATTTGCCCAAACTGGGCTGTTTAGAGGCTCCCTCCACCATGAATTGGTCCAAACGGGGGTTTTTAGAGGCTCCCTCCACCATGAATTTGCCCAAACTGGGCTGGTTAGAGGCTCCCTCCACCATGAATTGGTCCAAACTGGGGTTTTTAGAGGCTCCCTCCACCATGAATTGGTCCAAACTGGGGTTTTTAGAGGCTCCCTCCACCATGAATTTGCCCAAACTCTGCTGGTTAGAGGCTCAATCCACCCTGATTTTCAAAACAAATGTTGGTGCCAACCTCAACTTACTACAAGGGCCAAATTCACTGCTGGTGACAAGCTCTCCTCACTGCAAGTGCCAAATACACATGTTTCAAGGTGTTTTCCTACTGTCAGAGAGGTGGTATTGAGTGTGTAAAGTGTGTAGTTGTTAGGCTGTGATGTTGGGGTAATAGAGGGTCTTTGGTGTGTTAGATGCCCCCAGACATGCTTCCCCTGCTGTCCCAGTGTCATTCCAGAGGTGTTGGCATCATTTCCTGTGGTGTCATAGTGGACTTGGTGACCCTCCAGACACGGATTTGGGTTTCCCCCTTAACGAGTATATGTTCCCCATAGACTATAATGGGGTTCGAAACCCGTTCGAACACACGAACAGTGAGCGGCTGTTCGATTCGAATTTCGAACCTCGAACATTTTAGTGTTCGCTCATCTCTAATCCTAAGATCTAAGGTCTGACACCCAACATCCTGACTGATTAGCTATTCTTAGCTGAAACTCAAAGAATGGAAGAAAGTAGATAACTCTGTTCCCTGTCACTGTAGCGTAGTTTGCATTCAAGTGAATTGGAGCTGATCTACAATTACCTGGTCTTGCCACTACATGTAGAGCAGAGCTGTCTGCTTCCTGCTCCATTCTCTGCGTATAAGCTAATTGATATAGGCTTCAGGAGACAGACCCCACAGTTCTAATATTAATTACCTACTTTTAGGATTGGTCTTCATTATTGTTAGCCTTTAATTTTATAGACTATTATGTACTGTGTGTCTGCCTAGATTATATTAGTTTACTGTAATTAATATAAAATATATATGAAGAAATCCTACAGACGTTACATCCAATAAACATAGAGAGAGGTTTCACCATGCAGGCACATTCACCCTTAACCATTAGACTGTCTTGCTGTTATTATTTACATGTCGTTTGCAGCAAATCATCTGACCTACATTTTGTTAATCTTACACACCTAGATCATTGGGTACATCTATGACAGATTTTCACACTTGTGTAGTTAATTAATCTTTTTCTGTCTGACATACTTTGTTTGGCGCAGAGAATACTTTGTTCCTTTGGCTTAGCGCACAAAAAGAGGCTATAGAACATAATCATGCTTTGATGTATTTCCAAGTTAATTACACGGACAACATGGCTAGTCGAGTAAACACTACTTCTCTTTCATCTTGTTCCTGTCAGCTCTCTTATTAAGATTCCTACAACATTTTGTAACCCTATTTGCTGTATATCCATTTAAAAAGATTTAAAACAATACTTGGAAGTAGCAGACTTACACCATATTACAAGCCAGTCCCTTGTAAAAATGACGGTATTTACAGAAAATTAGACAGCTTTGTCTATTGTGATTATATGCTAACTAATGGTATACAGCACTGATGTTAAACATGAAATCTAGGTATTTTATGTATGCATGTATTCTGAATGGGATTATTACAATTATTGTTTATGCAGAAATATCATATATCGGTAGATACATGAAAAACCCATAGTAAACTAAATCTAAAAAAAAAAAAAAAAACTCCTTATGTATTTTTAAGGCTTATGTCACATTTACATTGATACATGGAAGCCCTATGCCATATAGGAGAAATTCTACCCTAGAAGCAGACAAACAGTATTGTCCCACTGAGGTCTATAGAAGTCTTTGTATAGAGATACTATACAACCATGTGCATGTTGGCTAATAAATCACTAAGACAAACTACTGTAGATAGATAGATAGATAGATAGATAGATAGATAGATAGATAGATAGATAGATAGATAGTTCCAAGTGTCTAGTGTGTTTACTCCAACTGCAACTTTTTGGGCTGCTACAAATGGGACCTTTCTCAGGCTGAGGATCTGGCTAATGTTGCATTTTTTTTTTTTAGCCAAGACCAAGATTGGCTACAAAAGGAATGGGAAATAGATAGGAAGTAGTTTTACTTTTACCTTTTTCTCAATCCACTCCTGGCTTTGGCTCAAACAAAACGCAACAAAAAGAGTTGCGTTTTGGCAACGTGGGGACTTGGCCTCAAGGAAGGATACAATGGAAGTATACATCAACACTAACTGGAGTCTTCCTGTTTTGTTTTTAGATAGCTGGATAAACATTTTTAACATACATTTTTAGCACATTTACCCATAAATCCAATATCAGTAACTAACATATTGCACTTTCTATAAACTATAGTTTATAATATCCTTTGTGAAACACTTACAGATGAGCCGAACATGTGCAATTTGTTTCAATTACTTGCTAAAATGTGTCCATAAAAAGAATACTTATGTTATGATGATGCAATGTATTATTTTTGGATTTAGCCCTGCAAGTATAACACTAATGTAGTCATTTGCAAGATATTTTAGTCTATTTACTTGGATATACTTCCTATATAACGCCGAGAAATAGCAGGAAGTTGCTTTATCCAAAGTAAAGATATATTTTTAAGCTCCACCATTATAAAATGAATTTTCTTTTGGAAAATTTCAGATGGACGTACATTTACAGCATATAAAAAATAAGTACAGTTATGAAATCTGATTATAAATATCTGTCTCCAGCATAAACTGTCTTGAGCTATGTTCTATCAGTTTGGAGTGTATGAATTGGGAAAAATATTGATGTATAAACTCAATGTATCCACAGATTGTTGCAGAAAATGTGTCTTTTTGACATCTTGTGTGCAGGTGGGCATCAGTAATAACTTTTTATCAATTTTATACAAAGGCACAACCTGATGTGCCTTCCTATAGAGTTGGCCTAGTGGCATAACTAAAGCCTTGTGGGCCTGGGTGCAATTTTTTGTACGTGGCCCCCTACTTCATCCCTACAGCAAATTCTTGATAGTGATTGTTATGGATGCTAAGGAATTGAATCAACCTTAGTGTGGTTGGGTAATCTGTGGGTTTTTTGGCTTATGGACCAGATGGAAGCTACTGTCTTACTGATGCCAGTGCTTATGGGTCACTTAAGGCTCCTGGGTCCCAGTGCGACTGCACCCTCAGCACCCCCTCATGTTACATCTAGGGTTGAGCAATCGGGATCGGAAAAGATTGGATTTCGATCGGAGATTGAGTAAATTTCACAATCAAGATCGGAATTCCGACCTGATCTTTTCCAGCGGGATCGAGATTGGAGGTTATCTCAAGATCGGCTCAACCCTAAAAGTGACTTTTCCCATAGAAAAGCATTGACTAGGGTTGAGGATCGGGTTCGGAAAGGATCGGATTTCGATCGGCGATCGAGCAAATTTCACAATCGCGATCAGGATCGAGATCGGCTGGAAAATGATCGGAAATCGGATTTTAAAATCGATCTTGAAATCTCAAGATCGGCTCAACCCTAGTTACATCCCTTAGTTGGACATTGAAAACAGCTGAACACCTAAAGGTATACATTTTTTAACACGGCAGCCTACATGTGACTACATGTGACATAGCTTTGTAGGGTACAGTCTTATACTTTTTAGTTACACAGTGCAAACAGACAGGGAGTCTGTATAAAGAAGGTGCAGTACTTCATTTTCTTGTGCATGTTACCCTTGGTTCACATCTGCGTTTGGTAACCCGTTTGGGGATTCCCATGGGGACCCCCCCAATGGATTACCTAATGCATTTGCAAGTGGTGTGCAGTGAAAGCACACGAACCCCATAGACTATAATGGGATCTGTGTGCTTTCCGTGCGCTGCCCACTCATGCGGAGTGGAAAGTAGATTGTGAAGTACTTTCCTGTCCGCATGTTCCATGCGGAGATCTCGTGGCAAGCACACGGACCCCATTATAGTCTATGGGGATCCAAGTGCTTTCACTGCACACCGCTTACAAATGCATTCGGTAGTCCATTTGGGGGTGTCCCCATGCGGACTCCCCCGAACAGATTACCAACGCAGATGTGAACCAGGCCTTAGGCTAACATAACCATTTCTATGGCTCTTCCCTATTACAGTGCAGAAGCAGACAAATGGATAGGAAGGTAGTGCTGGATCTGTTGTATGATGAATACAAATTGTGCCTGAAGAAGAGCATTGATTTTAGTGGTTTTCAGGCATACTAAGTTATTTTGTCTATATTTTTAACAGTGCAGTGTTAGAGGCTCCTAAAGGACATGAACTTAGGCTATGTATTCTGTCTTTCATGGACCCATGCAGCTACAGTCATGTATTCGGAGAGGTATTAAGAACTCCTAATTTTTATTTTCTGATCCTTAGGATTTCCAAAGTTCACATTGCTGCTATTGGTTAAATATTCTACAACATTTTGTCCACCCCCTACTGTGTGTACGTATATCAACACTCTCTCCTGTTTTTAATAAACCGTCATCGTACTCGAGAGAATAAAGTAGAGAGGTTGGATTCTATTTAAATTAGAAATGTATGAAATATATATGAGGAAAGCCAGAAGTATAAAGGAGAGGAAAAATTCCATTTTCGTTATCAATTTCTATCATTTTCTTCACGTGAAATCAAATGTGAACATTGGGTGAACAGAGCTATTAGACAACTACAAATCCAAGCAGCTCTAGTCACTCATAGTAGTATTTAAAATGGGATAAGAATGAAGAAAAATTACTACTGCCTAGACCTGAACAGAAAATCAATAGCTATATCTGTACTTCTCGGTCCCAATAAGTGGCGCCATTCCAATGTTAGTCTGATTGTGAGATGCAGAAACAGCTCACATTTCTCAGCTTGTCATCCTATTATCTTGCAAAAAATGGTTAAATGAAACATTCAATTGCTTTCATTTTCTTTCCAATTTTTATAGCTAATAATCCCGGGAAGACAGAGCACTGCAGCCACTGCTGACTTTGGT
This sequence comes from Leptodactylus fuscus, assembly GCF_031893055.1. Classification (NCBI taxonomy): domain Eukaryota; kingdom Metazoa; phylum Chordata; class Amphibia; order Anura; family Leptodactylidae; genus Leptodactylus; species Leptodactylus fuscus. The sequence continues at coordinate 293,593,963 of NC_134265.1, forward strand.
TAAATACCATCTATTCCGTGTAATTTACTAACAGAAGGAAAACAACATTTTCAGACAATAGCTGTAATTAAAAGACGGACATTCATCTTAGTTTAAGATCTCCATTAAGAGCGTGTTTTCTCTTCGTAGCAGAGTTTTTGTAGAATTTTTTGTAGAAATATTTATTTCTGACAGTCTACCGGTAGAACGCCGTCTCTTGGTACCCGGGTGTAATTTAAACATGTAAACAAAGACAACCACCTTGAAGAAAAATAGCTCAACACCGTGTTCTCGCCTATGATCGGCACGACTGGCAGGGTGCTAATTACCCCGGTGATGTGATCCATTTTCTAAATGATGAGGGCATCAATAATTCACCGGTAGTGCCTGCTAAAAATGTTATGTCTCACGACTGAACTCCAGCAAATCAAAAAATAATCTTGCGTTGACTGGTTGACATTCAGATGCTTTCTATTCATTATAAAAAATAAATGTATTGTTCCTACTTGAGGCAGTTTAGATTATAAAAGGTGGCAGATGTATAATGTGCCTGGATTTGATTGTTTGTAGTACTGAGGCAATGCCCAGCAGAGAGTAGCACAGATGCCGGATTTTTAATGAAAATGAGTTTTACTTGTGTTCTATTAATGGGGTCTCCTGGATATGCTACAACATTCCCTACAGTTAAAATGATAGAATCTTGTAAAATAATGAATTTAGAATGTGTTGTTTCTTCTCTTCATAGATGTTCTGCTGTCGTTGTCGCCTCTATTTTATTACCTCTGAGACTTTAATTGAGTGATATAGAAAGTGGGGAAGAAATGATTAAAATGATTAAAGACAAAGATATTTATGTTAATGATAATATGCAAAGTTACAGTTAGACTTCTTTCATTAATAAGAGTGGAAATAGAGTTGTATCTCGTGTATCATTTTTTGAGTTGTTTTTACTGTTTATTGTAAAATCATTGATCGTTTACAAACCACGATTCTTCAGACCATTAAGAAACAATCATTGGTTGAGGGTCTATAGATGATTTCTATCACTATGTTCTGTGCATCCCACAGGGAGGAATTCCCTCCCTACCACACGATTTGCGTCAGATAAAGCTCTTACAAGAATGATGGCAACAAGTTCTGATGTGGACATGAATGTCACTATGAGTAACATTTATATTAACTGACCCTACTGCCAATCATTTTCAGTTTTATAGTCATATGATGGATGGTCAATAATAAATGGTATTTTAATAGTCTAGTGTTCATCTACTTTATTCAACAAGGCCAATTATTCTTACAAGAGCTTGGAAACAAATGGTGAAAAAAATTGTTACCAAAAATGTAATGGATTAGAGATGAGTGAGTAGTGTTCAATCGAGTAGGTGTTCGATCGAATACTACAGTATTCGAAATACTCGTACTCGATCGAACACTACTAGCTGTTCCAAGTTTAAGGTTCGATTGCAGAACCAGCGTTGATTGGCAGAATGCTATACATTCTGCCAATCAACGCTGGTTCTTCTCTTACCTTTAGAAGTCTTCTCCGTGCAGCGTCCCTGTGGCGTCTTCCGGCTGGAATTCACTCTGCCTAGACATCCGGCCTAGGCAGAGCCGACTGTGTATGCGCGGGCATGCCCTCGCATGCACAGTCGGCTCTGCTCAGGTGTCGGGCCGGGCAGAGCCGACCACGCATGCACAGTCGGCTCTGCCTAGGCCCCAATGCCTAGGCAGAGTGAATTTCAACCGGAAGAAGATGCGGGAACGTTGCGCCGGGAGAAGACTTCAAGGAGCATCCAGCCCGACCATCACCAGTGGACTTGGTAAGTATAATGTTATCAAATTTTGCGTACCCCTGAAACGAGCATTTCCCCCCATAGACTATAATGGGGTTCGAAATCCGTTCGAACAGCGTGCGGCTGTTCGAATCGGATTTCGAACCTCCGACATTTTAGTGTTCGCTCATCTCTATAATGGATCCTTTCTAGAACATGCCTGGATCCCAACCTAAACACACCTAAATTCCATAGACCTGTTATATGAAGTGAATCTGATGTATTGTGTTTAAGACACTTTTTAAGCCTCACTAGGCCATTAAGAAGTGTCTTTAAAGGGATTCTATCATTAGAATCCCTTTTTTAACTAAATACACATCGAAATAGCTTTAAGAAAGGCTATTCTTCTCTTACCTTTCTTTTTCTGAGACGCGTTGCTATTCCTGAGGAATTTCTTCTTTCTTCCATATTTAAGTAAGCTTTCAGGCAGCAAAGGGGGCGTTCCACTTTGATCAAACAGGGGCATCCCTTGTGCTGTCCGAAAACTCTCCAGCAAAGCTTCTTTTGACTGAAGATGCGGCCGATAACCTGGCGAAGAGGTGGACTGGAGAAGAAGACAGAGTTTTCGGACAGCAAAGGAGAACGCCCCCTGTGCTGCCTGAAAACTCATTTACATATGGATGAAAGAAGGAATTCCTCAGGAACGGCGGCACGAATCAGAGAAAGAAAGGTAAGAGAAGAATTACCTTTCTTAAGGCTATTCCAACGTGTGTTTAGTTAAAAAGGGAATTCTGATGATACAATCCCTTTAAAAGTGGTGTGGCCTAAAATCGTCAAATTGCGTTAAAATCTGACTCAAAATAGTTGACTAATGTAAGCCTACCAAGAACATAAGGAATAGATTGTCTAACTAGTATAGCAAGATGTATAAAATCTATCACATAGCGAATCTTTTTCCTGTCTGATCCGGCATTGAGCTGTCTACTTTTAAGACATTAAAAACAAATCCCATCCTGTTGCGATTGTTTTGCTTTGAATACAATCTGAAAAATGAATTCATTAATATTTCCCATCAAATTCCGAATAGACATTTTGCTTGTAAAATTATATCTGAAAGTTATTTTAATAGATCGACAATTAAACAGACAAAAAAGTTTATTCTTAAATGCGGCGTATTATTTTTTATGTATTTAGTTTCCTCTTTGTATTTTAAGGAATTATTTGAACAATTGTAGACAGTTAAAACAAGAATATACGACTGCTTGGGAAACCTATTAGATGGCCTTTCTTAGCAGACTCTGTGATGTTAATTGCTTTTGTCCTGTCCTTAATCAGATTTCTTCTTACCATCTTCAGATTAAAATAGAATCAGTAGGAAATCAGCCTGTAATCAATCCATGATAGGATCTATGTCATCTTTTATAATACTCTTGTCTATGGTTAAGCTTCGACTTGCTTCAATTAGTCCTGTCACTCCGTTACTTCTTATTTAGCATGACATGATTTAAGGTGATGTCACACAAATTAAGAATCTCTAGTTTTCTGCTTAGAAGACATGGAGTTTAACATTCTGGCAGTTTTAATATACAGCATATAAAATTGCTACTTTCTGTCACATTGTTTTCGGATACAAAGGGTGAATCATATCATTGAAGGGGGGAGGGATCTGTTGCATCTGGATCCCCTCATCACCAGCAAGCCCCAGAACACTTTTTAGCAGGATGTACAGGGGTTCAAGGCAGATGTCAACATTGGCAAACCTGGATCAATGCACCCAACATATGCTGCCTTTTCTTACCCTATTCAGTGTCATCCCTTCTCAGGAGTGACCAGACCAATAATTGTCCCCAAGCCTCCCCAACACTTGGCCAAACTGCAACCCAAAGTAAAATTCCTGGGTGAGCCTTTGATGCTATGGAGATTTATAGTTTGCATGACATATCCTGTGTATTTAATTTTGTTTCCAATAACTAGGTGCAGCCATATTTGAGATGTACACTTCCTTCCTGCATTGTTTACATACTGTAGATACTGAGGTAGAATGTACTGGGTGCTAATATTGCACTATATATTACTATGAATTGGAGTTAATAGCTAAATATAACCAAACTTTTTGTATTACTAATTAAATGAGGATTTTAATTCTTATTCTTTGTCTAATCTGTTTTTATTTTCTGATCGTAGATTACATTTAGCATAGGGATTGCCTGCTTGTCTGAGCTGCAGTTAACAACATTCAAAGATGTACTTTACAGCAACCACATGGACCATAAGAACCTGTAGTTTAGCTATTACTGATTCAGTTCTATGGGAGACTATTCTAGGCAGGCTCTGTGACCTATGCAGAGGTGACTTCACAGGAAGACAAGAGCTGTGACTATCACCTATTCTTAATGGTGTGATCTTGTGGTATACAGGAGAAAAATATACAAATAAGGCTTCCTTGATGGAAAAAGGAACATTTTTCTAGATCAATGGCTGGTTTTCCAGTTACATGATCTAGGATTAAAACCAAGCCAGGCAAAATCAGACATCTATAGGGATCTACTTTCTAAAATGTGACACTAGAGTAAGTTTTCCTTTTTCTATTAAAGGAATTATATTATTAACCCCTTCCCGACATGCGCCGTAATAGTACGGCGCATGTCGACCGCCCGGGAGCCGGGCGGCCGCCATAGCCGCCGGGTGTCTACTGCTTTAAGCAGTAGACAACCGGCTCTATTGCCTCCGATTGGTCCCCGGACCGATCGGAGGCATTAACCCCTCCGGCGCCTTTGATCGCCCAATGCTGCGAGAGAACTCTCCAGCGCTGTCTCTATCTTTGCCTGGAATGGCCTCTCCCTGAGTCTTTTTACAATGCTGGCTTCAAACTTCTAGGCATGCGCAGTCGGCTCTGCCATCGGGCCTCGGGCAGAGCCGACTGCACATACCCGCGGCAATTTTCCTACGGCCGCTTACACAGTAAATTAGTGTAAGCGGCCATTTTCTTGTGGCTTACACAGTAAGTTGGAGTAAGCAGCGAAAAGAAAATGGCCGCAAGCATGCAGAGTTGGCTCTGCTCGAGGCCCAACAGCAGAGCCGACTGAGTATGCCTAGACTTTTAAAGCCAGCACTAGAAAAAGACGCAGGGAGAGGCCCTTCTAGGTGAAGATAGAGGTGGGGCTGGAGATTTCTCTCGCAGCATTGGGGACGCCCCCAGTGCTGTGAGAGAACTCATTTGCATACAGAAGAAAACCGGGATTTCTACTGAACAGCAGCGCGGTCAAGACATCTAAATATATATCTATGCTTATCTATAGGCTATATCTATGTGTTAGGGGAAAAAAATTGCATTTTAATGATTGAATCCCTTTAATGGAGACTTATTTGCATATTCTTCTCCTAGAATCCTTAGCAGGGAATATATATACTGGTTTATATACTGTATGTATAGGTGTTATCTGTCAATATAATCCTGCCTGTGATGATAATGAGATGACTGATAAAAGGTCTTCAAGAGAAAGGGTTAATAAACAAAAATGGGCAAAGACTAATACAGTAAAAGATGGAGCATCAACCTCTAGCCTAAGGACCAGGAAGTGGACACAGAGTCTTATAAAGTAATGTATAGTGTTACTGTCCAACCTTATATATGCCTTTAGTAGTGTTGCCAAAGTTGTCAAGGGAGCTATAGAAAATAGGAAGTTTCGACCTACTGTGTAAGATTTAGTGACCAGTGAGGCCCCTTGTAGAAAAACCGTCTGCTAGTTCAGTGTGCTATCCTGTGTGAGGGCCAACAATCCGGGCAGCAAAACTCAAGACCAGACATATTTCTGTCTGGCTTTGCAACCGTGCTTCCATGGTTCCTATTTACGGTGTGCCGCCCCGTACCATTACAGAAATTGCTGTTGGTGTTTTCTGGAAAGAGGATGGCACAGTTGTTCAGCGGGCAGTGTCTCTTTGGTGCCGCTGAACCCATGGTCTTCATGTGCTACAACTTGACGAGTTGTTACATTAGACTTACCGTCTACTTACTGTTACTGGCATACAAAAGAGAAGTTTATCTGTGTGTTCAGGTACAACTGATCCTCTCCATGCAGTGCAATTCTGGATCAGCCTGTTGTTCTGAGGATCAGTGTTAGCAAATCCACTGTGAGCCTCAGAAGTGGTCATTATGAGTGTTGAGCACAAACCCATGTGAGAATCGTGCAGTTGCTGCGTGCGCCACGGGACCATTGCTCGCACACTAGTACGTCATGGTTTGGGATTGATCAAAGCAGACTTCCTCCCAAATTGTGAAAATGAACAAAGGCACAAATAAAAGTTTCATAGTCATGTGTTATTTACTTGCAGATATCTAAAATGTTTTGTCACTTTGTTATTAATAACACCTGCTGATAAAATGACAGTAGATTGTTGGTTTCTAAGAAGTTAATTAAAACTGCCAAAGCAATATAGCGGCGCTTTCTGTTGTCAGAAGAATGCCAATAATAACATGATTACTACATTTAATATAAAAATCTTCTCAGCTTGATGTGCCAGCTCCTACCCATCTTCTGAATACATTGTACTGTACTGTATGAATTCTTTGGTCAATGGGGAAATCAAATGGTGCCTGCACGCCTCAATAGGGGTGGTGCGTAGGGAGAGCCTATGGAGGCCAACAGTAATATGTCACATGCTGCTTGCAGTTTAGACTCCATTTTTAGAGGGACAGGTTTTCTTTAACCCCAAGATCAGTTTTAAAAGGACCTTTCATTTCCCTTGACATTAGCGGTGTTATATCCCGCTAGAAAGCTGACTGCCAATAAGGAGGGCCTTACAGCTTGCCAATGGTGCTGAGATGTAAGACCAGACCCTCTTTTTTTTTCGTCTTTTTGCCCCAACCATTTTATTCATTATGCCCTTACTTTTGATACCTCGTATGTTGATAGGCTCTGTACTATCAGATGGGCAGCGTCAGGCAGGAGCATGCAATGGGTGTGACTGAGTTCTTAAACTATCCACCTATCATTGAATCACACACCCTTTCCTGCTCCTGCCTGACACTTCCCATCTGACATCACAAAGCTTAAAAAGCATACCAGACACTAAAACTAACTGCAGTTATGACTCAGAAAAGGTAGGTACTAGATAAAAAAAAATTCAATTGCATTGGAATCAGTGGACGGCGCCGATGGCATTTTTTGATTTTCGTTTTTGACTCCCTTCCTTCTAAACCCCATAACTTTTTTAATTCTCCACTCCCAGAGCCATATGAGGTCTTAATTTTTGCAGGACAAATTTTTCTTCATGATGCCACCATTAATTATTCTATATAATGTACTGGGAAGCAGGAAAAAAATTCAGAATGGGGTGGATTTGAAGAAAAAATGCATTTCTTTTTTTTTTTTTTTTTTTTTTTTCTTTTTTATGTAGATTGTGAGCCCCACATAGAGCTCACAATGTACATTTTTCCCTATCAGTATGTCTTTTTGTAATATGGGATGGAAATCCATGCAAACACGGGGAGAACATACAAACTCCTTGCAGATGGTTTTCTGCCCTTGGCGGGATTTGAACACCAGGACTCCAGCGCTGCAAGGCTGCAGTGCTAACCACTGAGCCACCGTGTGGCCCCTGAAAAAATGCATTTCTGTGACTCTCTTATGGGCTTTGGTTTTACGGCGTTCACTGAGCAGCCCCCTGTATACAGTCCCCTGTATTCTGTGTTTCGGTATGGTTCCAGGGATACCAAATTTATATGGTTTTATTTAAATTTTGACCCCTTAAAAAAAATCCAAAACTGTTTTAAAAACTTTTTTTTTTTTTTACCTATAGCTAACATGTATGTGTTTCACAGTTTTTTACTACTTTTATATGTGTTCTAGGGAAAGGGGGGTGATTTGAATTTTTAATACTTTTTAAAAAAATTTATATTTTTTTTACTTTTTTTTTTAAATTTTTTATTTTTGCATTTATTAGACCCCCTAGGGGTGTTGAACCCCTAGGGGGTCTGATCACTAATGCAATACATTACAATGCTAATGCATTGCAATGCATTGCAAAAAATCAACCATCAAAGAGGCTGCAGACCGGCCGAGGAGCCTTGTAAAGGCTCCCGGCTGTCATGCCAACATGACGTTGGCCCTGGAGCATGCTCCAGGAGCCCGGCGATCACCGGCAAAATGGCAGCGCCCATGCGCCGCCGGGAAAATGGCCCCTCCGGTGCCTTTGACCGTGGCGCCGGAGGGGTTAATGCCTCCAATCGGTTCGGGGACCGATCGGAGGCATTAGAACTGGTTGTCTATTGCTTAAAGCAGTAGACACCCGGCGGCTATGGTGGCTGCCCGGCTCCCAGGCGGTCGCCATAATAACACACCCGACATGCGCTGTACTATTACAGCGCATGTCGGGAAGGGGTTAACAGATGCCAAGAACCAGAGTTGGTGGAGATGGTGAAAGGTCCTTTTTAAATTCTTTGGATGTAGTTCAGAAGAAAAATAACATTGCGGTACAATCCTATTAAATATATACATATCACTTGTTCCTTATACACTCTTTATAGTACAGCAACCAGTGAATAGAGTAAAATCTTTCACCACCTCTAACAACTGCAACACTTTGCATGCTTCATTAGGTGCACTCCACTGTTTCCAGTGCAGATGGAAATTTTGTCTCTAGTCCCCACTGTTCTTGAGCAATAATATCTGCCATTTCAGCACCAATCTGCTACTGTTATATCTCTTCTGTCAGATGAGTGGTCCCAGTGTCTGATCCAGCCCATCACCACCTACCTTACAGTAAAAAGACTAAGTAAAATATTGGGTGCTGAAATTGCTAGAAATTATTTCTCAGGAATGGCGGGGGAATAGATAAAATAATTCCAACTGTGTCAGAAACAGTGGTAAAGCAACGGTTGAAGGATGAAAGTGTTGGTGGAGATGGTAAAAGATTCTCTTTTAAAGTGAACATCAAAAAGTAAAGTTTCACAGTGCTGTAGAATCCATGTATAGAAAGTGTATTAAAGGGGCTCTATCATTGGAAAAAGGCAATTTACATACTAAAGGTAGGTGTGGAATAGCCTATCTAAAGGCTATGCAAGGATGTGATTAGTTGAAAATGACTTTTTCCAATGATAGAGCCCCTTTAAGTCTTATTTTACAAAATGCTAACTTTTGTTCCAGTTTTGTCAATGTTTCCTCATTTAAGACCAGAAATGGTTTATCCAACCTGGTATCTCCTATGGTTGTCTTGTCCTCATTATCAGACGCAAGCCCTAGTGACTACATCAGCGCATTCTCTAGGCTCTCTTTCCTTCTGCCCTTTCCCATTATATATCTATAGCAGTGATTTTATTATAAAACCTGTAACATACACCCTGGGTTATTATTCTAATAGGTTTTAGCTCACATTTCTATTCATTGCTTTCAAATTGAATGTTTATCATTTTTATTACTATTTGTTTATCAACCACCTTTTCTTTCAGAAAACAGTATAATTGAAAGATGTGCATTTAATAGAACACATGAGATAATATTAGTAATAATAATAATGTTATCTTTAGGGAATCTTTCTTATTTAGCTATCATCATTAAAAATTCAAAGCCTTGAATCGACAAGAGGAGCTTAAATAACGCTAAATCCATTTATGCCCTCGGCACCAAAAGACGCATTGTATAATTCCTATTGAAAAAAATATATTTTTTTTCCCCAAACAGTATTCAACTTAAAATATGTAGCAATTCTGAACAATACGCATTTTGTAACTTTGTAGACTATCCCAAAAGTATAAAAATCAGATTTAAAGAGTACTTGAATGGTGCGAGGAATTTTATAATATTCGGTTATTTTTTTCTGTGAATAAAAAGATCACTACACAAATGCAAATCCTTACAAGTGTCAAAACCCAGGAAATATTTACAGTCTAGTCAATCACAAGACTGCTTTTCACCTCAAGAGACAATGTAGTGATGCTTAGAGAATTGTTCATTTTCTGTATTGTACATTATAACAAAACAGAGTGAAAAGCTTACCCGGTATTTTAGTCAATATATAATAGTTTAAAGGGATTCTATCATTGGGAAAACTCATTTTTAACTAAGCATATATTTGCATAGCCTTTAGAAAGGCTATGCCAGACATACCTTTAATTTGTTAATCCTCTCAGCCATTTTTGAATTAGCCCGCTTTTATTGATATGCTAATTAGCCTCTAGCGTGCCCCCAGAGGTCCAGTGAGCACTGTCTGATTTGTGTACACAGGGGGAGGTGAGAGCAGGGAGGCTGCTGCTGCTGCTGATGACTCATCAGCTTCCCTGCTCTCATATCCCCCTTCCCCCGGGGAACACACAGCACAAAGTTGTTTGTTGCTCTCCGTTGATGGGATCCATTGATGTATGCTGATGCCGAGGTTATGCAGGATGGTTTCTATTTAAGGACTCCTTTCTGTATTTGGATTAGGCTGGCTTGTAGGAAAACTTGAAAGAAGGTGAGCTTGGATGCATATAGCTAAAGGAGCAAAGCAGCCTCTTAGGCCTGGTTCACATCTGCGTTTGGTATTCCATTCGGAAGTATTCAGCAGCATTTTTCTCTCTGCATGATTCGTGCGGACACCGCACGGAAAACACACAGACCCCATTATAGTCTATGGGGTCTGTATGCTTTCTTTGCTAATCACTTTTTAATGCATTTGGTATTTCATTCGGGGGTCCCTAAGCTTGTATTCAGCTGATGGCACAGTGCAGCAGTCGGCTTTATCTGTACCCACTCTCTCTGACTCAAATTTGTGAATTGTCTAATCATAATATACAGGAGAACTAGAAATGCAGGACTACCAAATATTCATCAACTGTAATATTTTACATCAATTTATTCATCAAAATGTTATCAGTTCCTCTATCCTTTCGAGACAACAGAGAGCGGCTCCATGTGGCTGCTTATTTTCAGTGGCCTCTATAGCTGAAATCTAGAGTTGGATTAGATGGTGCTCATACAAGTAAAAGAGTGGCATACAAAGTCGATAACAAGTCTACCAAAGTATTAACTGCTCTTTCTAACATGAACGTTGATCTGGGCTCTCAAACAAGTGATCCTACCCTAATGTCCTATACAAATACATTGACTGACCAGGACAATCACTTGAGAATGATTAAATCCTCCCTCCAATACTAAAGCATTTTTTATAAATATATAGTAATTAGAGATGAGCGAGTACTGTTCGGATCAGCCGATCCGAACATCATGCTCCATAGAAATGAATGGATGCACCTGGTACTTCCGCTTTGACGGCGGCCGGCCGCTTAACCCCCCGCGTGCCGGCTACGTCCATTCATTTCTATGCGAGCGTGCTGTTCGGATCGGCTGATCCGAACAGTACTCGCTCATCTCTAATAGTAATAATAAGTTTGTAATATTTTGTATTAAAGAATAATGTTTGTATCTCCACTCATCAAACTTGATGGTTACTAACCTAACAAAAGTAAAAATGAACTCATTACACTCATATGCAGTTGAAATTAATTTTCAATGAAAAACATAGGATAAATCATAAAACTGGGGGAACAGTCTGCAGGTTGTAGCCCAACTGTGTCATCATGCCAGTTTGACTGTGGGCCAATTGATTTCAAGTCACTAATGCTAACATACAAAGCGATCCACAACCTGTCCCCTCCATATATCTCTGACCTAATCTCCAGCTACCTGCCCACATGTAACCTCAGATCCTCCAAAGATCTCCTACTCCGCTCTGCTCTCATCCGCTCCTCACACCTCCAAGATTTCTCCCATGTATCCCCCATACTCTGGAACTCCTTACCAAGATACATAAGACTAGCCCCCACAGTCACAGACTTCAAGAAGGCCCTGAAGACTCAGCTAAAAGGCCTACAACCTCCAATAACACTACTATCACCATACCACCACCTGTACAGCCTCACCCCTTGTTAGGATTGTGCAGTAACTGCGGCCATGATATGGGTGTCGCTGTATGTTCCTCTGCACAGTCCAGGGTTGCAAGGGTTAATCTGCCTTGCAACAGCCGGGTGTGGTCGAGTCTTTGAGGGACTGGTGTGTCGACCAATGGATGCTCGGACTGGGCTGCTTGGCTATCTGCTGGTGACCGCCCCTTGCCTATATAAGGGGGCTGGTCTGGACGCCCGGCGCTCTATGATCACATTCCAAAACCTGAAATGATGTGTGTGCGTGCGTGCGTGCATGGGTTCCAGCCTGTAAACAAGAATTGCCCTAGCTAGTAAATTACCCCTGAGGTAGCAATGCCAGTGTTAGTCAGGCAGCATGCTTCCTTGTATGTGTGTGGTAGAACTCAGTAGGGTTAGCTAGCAATACTTCTCAGACAGGGTGACTGGGAGTGGGCTTGGCAGTAGTTGCCTGGGTGGTTGGGTGGAAAACAACTACACACAAGGTTTACTTGGTCTCTGGCTTGTCCTGGAGTTCAGGCTAGCCAGTTTGTTTATTTGTGCGGCTGCTCTGACTGCACAGGCCTCTGTGAATTGTTTACAGAGCACACCTGGTCCTTTACTTTAGCTGCAGTGACAGGAACTGTTAGACTGTGTTCACACCAGGTTGGTTAGCAGTCAGTGGCCCAGAGGGCTCCGTAGGGTTTAGTTTGTTTTTGTTTTTTTTTAATAAACCCTGCTGACCATAACACCCCTCACCTTCTGTCTCTATCCTTCTTCCCTCATAGCTTGTAAGCCCTTGTGGGCAGGGTCCTCTATCCCACTGTGCCAGTTGGTCATTGTTAGTATTATACGTTAGCATAATTGTGTACTGCATGTAAACCCCCAAATGTAAAGCACCATGGAATTATTGATGCTATATAAAATATATATATAAAATTTTATTAATAATAATAATAATAATAATATAATAATTAATAATAATCACCCCATAACAGAAGAAAACTCTGTGAAAATACAATGAAAAATGGTACAGAAAAATAACACAATGCATTTCCACTAAGGTTTTACCCGCAACATTTTCTTTGTTTGCCGCGTTTCCCATACGTGGGACTTTAGAGGGATCTGGACTTCGCTCTGGGGAGACTACCAATTTACTATATCATGGAATGGTCCCAGAGTTGGTGAAAGCTGGCCTAAGGTCAGGAGATACTGGTGTATGGCACCAGGAAGAAAGGCCAGAAGTCGGAGGCAGGCAGAATAAGTCTGTAGAAACAAACAGAAATTCATGGTGGGTAGCTCAGGTGTGATGGTCAGTAACAAAGATAGACGTTCCAGCGGCCAGGTGGCCTGCAATTGGTGCTTAGTACATTTACAATCATATGACCTTCATCAGACCATTCAGTTAGCCAATAAACTCTTGTGCATTGATGTGGGGCAAAGATTTCAATGTACAGTAAATTGTACCATTTGCATTTTAACCAGCCCCTCCAAAACCCCAACATTATGCATCAATTTTTTGAGATCGTCCTATGTTATGAATTTATAAATTCATTTCAACTGCTAAGTTTTCTTACTACACTATTGCCGGGTAAATTTTCCATAGCACCACACAAAGGACACTGCACAGGAGGACTACCTAGAAGAAATAATGTATGATAGATCATTTTTAGGTCCCAGTGTGATACAGATGGTGCCGTAGATATAATTGTACAGGCCGGCCAGTAAACAGATGCTGCACAGTACATGTCACCTGTTAGAGCAACCAGGTATTTCTAAGCATTTAGAAGGACTGTGTTTTTACTGAGGTGTTCATTTTGGATAATAGTATAGTACAGTAAATCTTTTCTAATAGTATGGTTACGCTTTTTTTTTATTTTGCCTGGAGTCAAGTGACCTTTTCACAAAATCCTTCTGTTAAATTGAGGGCAAGACTAAATCGTACAATTGGAGTTATTTTCATTCAATTTCAAGTGAACATTTTGGCTTGGTTTTGGGCCTTAGAGGATCTTCCTTAACATTTACTGAATATTATTGTGGTATACTTGCCAGCTACAACAATTCACCAGCAGTTAGCTTATCACTTGTTATCGACCCTGAAGCATCTAAAGGGCCCAAGAACACGTATTGGTTTCTGAGAAGGTCAGATCTGAAATTAAGGGAAAATGTTTTACTTGCTGGAAACTTTTCTGTGTAATTTCAAACAATGTCACGATTGAAAGTATTTCTGGTATTCAGGCGTGGAATAGCTATGAAAGTATTATGTGGCAAATATTGTTTGTTGATTCATTTTTGTCCTGTTGACTTACTAAAATCCTTGAATATCAGTCATACTTATAAAACCTGACACAGCAGGAATGAGAAAAATCTACTTATACTGTATAAGTGAATAAAAAAGATATATGATGAAAGCTTTGAGCTTACGTCTACCAAAAATGGTCTTTAATACAGGTGGTAGTTGCAAAGAAAAACATATAGAATGTAGGTTGAAGTAACTAATAGAGTCAGCACCATGTACAGATCCCCAAAATCCCCAAACAATGATGATAGAGTCATCATAAATTATGATTTTATACTGGGTATTACATTAGTATATTACACAAACCAAGGCCTAATAAAGCAGTCAAATTATTGTACATATGTTGCTCCAAAACACTCACATAACCATAGGGGCCCCAGTTCTTTCTTACTCATCTGGTGACCTACACATGTCCTAGTTCCAGATGGCCCCATGATTCTTGCCCTCAGAATGGTATCCCCCTAAATCTAGATTCCAGCATGGCTTTCCTAACTTAGTCACTAACCCTTTCATTCCTGGCATTAAGTATGATACTCTTTAAATCATATGCATATAATTTATCATAAAGCTTAATCATAGCACATGGGTCCTCTATTGGACCCCAGCATGGTCCCCACTCTCATTCCTGGTTCCTAACATAACTTCCCTTTCCATTTCCCCCCTTCACTGCTAACTTTGATCATATTTTCTGCATATTATCTGACTTGTCATATGTAAAAAATTTAATTTTGAAGCTTGACTGGGAACACCTCAAGAATGTCCATTCTGGTTTTAGGTTTACATAAATCCTGTTCCTTTTGTGGACCAATTATTAGGATTTTGTTCTGACAAAACTGGGACTATTGGCATGTATGCTTGGCACCTCAATGGCAGACTACATTGACTGTCACATGGGCTCTCCACTCTCCTGTGATGATGACGATTTTTCTCCCTTGATGTCTCTTGCAAGTCTCTTGCCTGATATAATGCAGTGATTCAGTTGTGTCCACATTGGTCTCTCAGCATATGTGAATCCAATGTGTGGTCTTTCCAAAATATCTCAATAGAGTGGCCTTTTGCCGGATAACGAGATGTTTTAGTTAGTATAATTGGAAAAAAAAGTCAGTTTTTGGTCTTTAAAAGGGGGCCTTCTCAAAGCGGTGGGCTTCTTGGCAGGGTTCACTGTATACAGACAACAGTCAATGCTCTTGCTAGGGACATATTAATAGCTCATGTTGCCCTAGGCACTAAACCTTAATATACCGCTATTAAAGTCATATTTACATGTGACAATTATTTCGGAATGAACTTTTTGATCATTTTTTATCAATGTTGAACTTCAATGATAATACTATTGTTTTTTATTGATCAGCAACTTTAATGTAATAAAAATGACTGCATGTATGTGTTTTCTACTATTATTGCTGTACCACGAGTAGATAATGCCACTATAATGTTAATAAATACTAGGAATATATTGCCATATTGCTGACTGTGCCTAAATGTACCACAAACACCCATGACTACATCAATACCATGTTGGAAAAACAACAAATAAAAGACAAGAGTCAAAGACTAGCAAACAATCTCTGTACATACTGCTCAACACCCAAGCAACCATAATTACAAAGAAAAACAGAGAAGTGAAGGGCATCAAGATAAAGTATGCCTGCTGTTTTATATAAATTTGAGCTAATGGCACCAGGATCATATATAATGGCAAAAACCTACTGGCAAATTTAGTTGCACTCTTTTACACTGTTCACTTATTAGTTGTGGTTGTGTATCCTAGCTGCGTTGGCATTATTTTTAATAAATAAAGGAAATAATATTTTATGTAGTTAATTTGCAAGGGCCATCATATGAGAAGAGATTGGTTAAAACAGCAGGGACCTCTTAAACACTCAGACTAGTAAAGTGGAACAAGTTATATAATTTGTGTCTCTTTATTAATAATTGCACATTAAAAAGAGCAAACAAATAATAATATAAAAATGTTGCATTAGCATTTGTAGCATTGGGATGGCACTATGCAATCATACATCCTCCTGGGCAATATGATAAAATCTGCACACATATACAATATATCATAAAATGTAGAAAAATCAAATTCATATATTTAGAAAATATATGTACAGTGGATATTAATAGGTTATGTGTTGCTGATAATATGCAAACTGAATGATTGTATATACAGTCACTTCTCACCTCACCCCTACATTAACGCCCAACCCCCAGCCCTGCCTTGGGTGAACTTTTCCAGATATGTGTGCCACAAGTTACGCTGCTTTTCTAAATACAACACGGTTTTGTGACACATTATCACAAAGTGACATTTGAACTACTCTATTTGTGACCACCCATTGAAGGAGGATGAATTGCAGTGTTACAAGTCTTTTTCCTATCATGTTGGGATATTTCATTATTTCATTATTATAATATTATAATAATGGCCACCCATTATGCTGGGTTCACACCTGCACCCCGGTCTCCATTCTCAGGTTTCCGTCTTCTGCAGGCAGACGGAAACCTGACAGACCGTGTCTGGCCGTGAACCCCGTTGAGTGTTTTGTGCTCTCTGCGGCAAAACAGTTTTTTTTAATCAGACACAAAATACTGCATGTCAAATGAATGGATTTGAAAAACGCCTGCAGGTTTCCGTCTCCTGTCCAGTTTTGGGCAGGAAACGGAAACCTGCAGAACGGAGACCCGGGGTGCAGATGTGAATGAGCCCTTAATATTATTTCTTTCTTTCACTATTATAATATTCTCCTTCTTTTGAGTTTCATCTTATCATGGAATGTTCCTTTATTATGGTCTTTGTATATTCTCTTCCATATCTACTTACATACCAGGTCAATCTGGTAATGTGCTTATATTAGAGAGTAACTTAATACAGAAAAAATGTTTAACTTTGGTGATCCTTTAACAATATAGGCATTTATCACCTTGCTGGTAAAGTACAGTACCTATAGATTTTCCACCGTCACTATAGTTCATGGACACCTAACTATACATTCTCAGTCTATTACAGTATGTATATTTGCACAGTAAGAGGCAAAGTGATGTATGAGAAAATTACTACTTCTACCAGCATCCAAGCTTTGCAATTCAATTTGAATTGTAATAGCACATCTTTAGACTGATACATTAGAATATCCTTTATGCTCCCAGCAATCGCTCTAAATATATTTTCATAAGGCATCTATTTATAGTGTACAATTGCTTTCTGAATTGTTCTTTGCAGGATCATTTTTTGTTTCTGTACAGTACTATAACATTTTGTTTTTTCAATTACAAACGTTAATAATCGGCACAGTAATTGCATTTGTTTATTAATGAATGGATATGTTGTACATACACCCGTACATCTTTAGAAGATGTTAAGATGCAATCAGACATTTGCATGCATTTATCATATAGGAAGGCCTTATGTAAATGCACAGATGAGATTACAATTGCCTACGAGTTTTATAATGATATAACAATGGATCATCACACATAACAGTCAGCAGGGGCATAGCTAGTGGGGATACAGAGGTAGCCCTGGGGCAACTGGAAGCCCAATGTCCTTTCTACAACTTAAGAACACACCAGTATTATAAATATCACAAAGTAAGTGGAGACCCATTACTTATTTAACTTACGATTCTGGTTTTAAGGCAACAATTTTAGAATTATAGCTAATAGAATTGTTCTTTAATTTTATGTAGGGCAAAATAGGCTGGGGCAGAATATATTACAGTTCAATGCAAAATATGCACTCTCCCACTCAAGTGAAAGCGCATGGTGGTCTTTAGGAGGAGGTTTTTTCAAAGGGGTGGACTTCTGGGGAGGGTTCACTGTACAAAAACAACAGACAGTACTCTCACCAGGGCAATATTTGCCCTAGGCACTAAATGTGAATATTCCCCGAGGATAACAATAGCACTTCTGGTTTGTGCTGAACAAGTTTGGCTAAAATGAACTGGAGGGTCAAACCTCACGTATATACATCTAAACAAATCCCGTGAGGTTCTCCCATTTCTATTTCGACCCTCATGGTCACCCATCAACGCAGAATGCTTATGTCAGTCCTGGGCTAGATTCAAGGTTTTACCTAAAAGCTAGCATTGCAAATCTTGTGTGAGCCCTGGGAGATTGCTGTATATGGCCACAGTCCTGCTTCTCTTAAGCTGTATCTGCAACACTAAACTAGGGCAACTGTTCTAACTCTTAATGAATTTGAGCAAGTGTCATTGGCATCTCCAGTAAAGTAAAGGTGATGATGGGACCTACAAGTGTTTTTGGCCACTCTGACTAGTCACTAAAGTAAGCAAGATCCTTGGGTATGTCAGTATATAGAGGGAGCCATATCTGCAGACCCATGTGGGGCACAATAATAACAGTTGGGTTTCTAGGCTTGTTACATGTTGTATACTTAGATGTGGCTTGAATGGGGCAAAGCTGTAATGCCCTGAACAGTCACTACCAAGTAGATGGTGGGTAGATTGACAGATCAAATGCAAATAATGAATAGACTATAAGGCTTGCCCTAGCTTCTCAGCCCTTTCAAACAGCCGGTCAATCGGAGTGATGAGTCAGATGCACACAATCTAATATTGATAGCCTATTCGAAGTACAGGTCATCACTATCGTGAAACATTAAAGCCACTTTAAAGCTTGACTCATATATTAAAGCCATTGCCTTTCATACTCAATAAAATTATGACATACAATAAGTAGGTTGATACACTAAATGTTCCCTTAACCTATGGGTGCCTCATCTATCTTTGCCACAGATTTACCCTTCATTGCAAGCTGCATGTGCTTCCAAGAACCCCAAATTTACCTTATTTTTTAAATTGGGCTCTCTGTAGTGTGCATATATAGAAATGGAGGGGAGAAGGTGGGTTATGGGAGATTACACCATTTGGTTCCCTATTGTCATTTAAGACCCCCCCCCCCCCTGGCAAAAGGTTTTATGTCTTAGCCCAGTAATAAAGGGTGTTCTAATATAATGTGAACAATGCACTAATTTACAAAGCGTATTGTACACTGGGTGACTCTGGTGATCATATGATTGGCAGACCATCCTACCGATTCACACATCAGCCAGTTTTTCTACATATGCTCTCTTAGACTTGCATAGAAATCAGTGACTTCTGTTTGATGTGTGAGTCAGCTGGCGGTTGGGTTTCAACAACTGCTATACTGGCTACAAACATTGCAGATTTGCATACTTTTTGTTAGTATAAACTGAAAACTATTTGCCATGGTTAACACTTGCTAACACTGAGACTTACAGTACTCACCAGGGGCATTAAAGAGGACCTTTCACCACCTGGAGCACATGCGGTTTTATATACGGATACCTCCTCCCCTCCTGACTCAACCATAGACGAGTACTAGGGAGGCGTTCTTCACTGCTCTCACGGTACAGCGCAATAGGCGCTGCTGTG
Organism: Leptodactylus fuscus; assembly: GCF_031893055.1. Taxonomy (NCBI): domain Eukaryota; kingdom Metazoa; phylum Chordata; class Amphibia; order Anura; family Leptodactylidae; genus Leptodactylus; species Leptodactylus fuscus. Next base: position 293,613,307 of record NC_134265.1, read on the forward strand.
AGGAAGGGCGTTCCTGACTGACTGTACTTCACCGAGGGCACAGAATGTGAAAGCCGATAGTGTGCCGAATTCAGCACACTGTCGGCTTTCTAGCGGCATATAAAACCGCATGTGCCCCAGGTGGTGAAAGGTCCTCTTTAAATAACCAAAGTCTTTGTCAAAAAAGTTTGGCAGTGCTTTAGTTTTTATTGTACTATGTAAGTTTGCAACCTGACTTTCAGAGTCTATATAATTCTAAATTATTTTCAAATATTATTTGCTGATACAGTTATTAAATGTCTGGTTGCAGTATGAAATGAACAAGAAATCAATTCCTAGGTATACCACTGAGGAAGGAAATATTTAGCTGATGTCATCTCCCAGCAGGATATTTGCTGCACTGCTTGGGTTGTGTAAGATAAAAAGTATTAACCTCTGAACTACTTGTTTCTGTGCAGAACAAATGATCGTATTTCTTGACTCTGCTCTGATTTTGCTTCCAGTCTGCTCTTTTGCTTTTAACTTGTTACTTTGTATTGTAGCTCTGGATAGTTCACTGATTTAGTCTGAAGCCCCATATTGCGAAAACGCTGCGTTTTAGGCTAAGGCCCCACATTGCGGAAACGCAACCTTTTTAGTTGCAGATTTTTGTTGTGGTTTTTTGAGCCAAGAATGGCTACAAAAGGAATATATAAGAAGTTCTTATATGTCTCCCTTTTGCTCAACCCAGTCCTGGATTTGGGTCAAAAAACCACAACAAAATATGCAACAAAAAAATCTGTTTCCACTTAGCCTTACAGTACCTGTAAAGTAAAGGAGATTCTGGCTAATTCTATCCACACATTGCAGAAAAAAATCTATAGTGGATACATTGTGTTGATTTTTTTTTTTTTTTGCTGCCTTTAACTACATGGGCCTTAGCCGTAAAGAGTTCTCTGTGAATGCACATTGATAGCATCTCCATAGGATAGGCAACTAAAGTTGTATCCTTAGTATTTTTGCCTCCATGCACCGTGTCAATTTATTAAAAACATGTTTGATCTTATATGCTCAAAATGTTCATACCACTGCTACCTCTTTTTATGTTTTATTTTCTTTAAAAAATTTTTTGAAAATGTTAATAAAATGAGATTTGAAAAAAACCCAAAACATTTATTAAAAACAAACAGGCTCCTCATACTTGAGGGCTTACCTAAGAATAGGTCATCATTATATATTACTGGGATATATATAAGGTAACCCTTATGGTGTTTGTTCCAATCTAAACTGATCCCAGTATGTGCAGCATTAAGTAATGACTTTTCCTATGATGCCCTTCAATAAGTTTTCTGTTGCTGAAAAGTGAAGTTATAAGCTTTTAAAGCATTATGCAACTTTACCTTCCCTAGTCAGATGGTGTGGGGAGCAACAACATCTAGTCACGCAGTCATCATGCTAATTCACTCCCTCTGGGCTTGTGTTAGGTAGGTAGGGCATCAGGCTGAGGTGTGATAGTGAGGGGATCTTTAGTCATGTCGTACAGGTTGGAATTTCGTGCAATAACTGCATGACTAGATGAAGCTTCTCCCCACCCGGAACTAGTTAAAGTAAATTTCCAAATTCTGATTTAAGATTTTAAAAGCTTATAACTTGACTTTTCAGAAAAAGAAAGCTTAATGACTGTGAGGGGCACCAAGGAAAAGTCATTATTTGATGCTGCACATAATGGGACTGATCTTGGATGGAAAAACCACCTGGAAGCTGTCCTTTAAAAAAACATTTGTTAGTTCACTAAATTTCATTAAACTATATCATAGATGGAAGGATAGATAGACAGATAGATAGACAGACAGATAGATAGGAGATAGATAGATGATAGATAGATAGATAGATAGATAGATAGATAACAGATAGATAGATAGATAGATAGATAGATAGATAGACACACAGATAGATAGATAGATAGTCATGGCTCCATACGGTAACTCATGTACTGTACTTATAAGCCATGTAATAATTAACTTCTCAGCTCTGAGTATTCTTATAAAAAGCTGGCATTTTCCAAGTGTTAAGCCGTTCCGACAGTTTGAGAATCAAGTTTCTACTGAGGTGATGGTTTCATTATGGACAAAGTGCACTTGTAAATGTATTATAATCACCCTGCCATCCCCTCTTCATGTAGACACATTGTCTGACAACTTGTGGGTGTACTTCGGGTGAAGTGCTCTTCCAAGCTCTTCAAATATTAAATCAGAGTCACTATCTAACCAATTTTGGTAATTTTGTGGCGCTTAAGGCTTACATTAGTTCATTATTTACGACATTATCCAAAACCTAAAGTAAGCATTGCCAGTATGAAAAAGTACATGGAGTCACAGCTAATAAAAATCTGTGTCTGTACACTCATTACAGAATAATGGGAGATAGCAGCTATTAGGGTCACGTGTAACAAGGCCGTATTCTTCCATTACTCTTTAAGCACAGTAAGCAACTCTTATCATTTTTAACCCTTCTTAGCACAAATATCTATAACCTTGTTATTTTTACTTTTCTCCCCTCCTTTCAAGAGCAATAACTCATTGATACAGCCCTGTTTTTTGCGGGGCAAGTTGTATTTTTTAATGGCACTAATTAATGTTTTATATAATGTATAGAGAAACTGTTTTGTTTGTGTGATGTAATCCAAAGGGAAGTTCTCCCTTTTTTTTTTTTTTTGGGGGGGGGGGGGGGTTTGGAGTGTGGAGTGTTTTTACACTGTTCACTGGGCGGCAAACATTACTTATCTGGGCAGCAAACATTACTTATCAAAGTTATAGCATGGGTCAGTACAATTGTATAGATACAACGTTTATATAGGTATATTGTTTTTGTTTTGAGACCCTTTTTTTATTTTTCCATGGGGCCAACATTGTAGAAAAAAACATATATGGACCTTTTGTGAAAAGCGCTGCAGAAAAACTGCAATGCGTTTCTGCCATGGTTATTTGCGCAGTGCTTTTTCACTGTGGACAGCTATGTAGGGCCTATGTCAGGATACGGAGTCGCCGCGGTCTCCTTGCTGCGCGGCGTCTCCCTGGGAGACGTGTTAGGAGTTCTATTGGGTGTGCTTAGGTCATTAAGGGTTAATCTTTTCCTTGCCTTCAGTCTCCATGCCATTAGCCATCAGGTGTGTTTCTCTGCTGCTATTTAAACCCCACCCAGGCATGGATCCTTGCCAGCCATTCACTTTGGGTTTCCTGGTCCCCCTGCTCAGTCTGATTCCCTGTCTGTTTGTATTCCATATGTTTCTTGGTTTTTAGACCCGGCTTGTATTTTTGACTATCCCTTGTCTTTTGATTTGGTACCTTTTATTATATCTCCTGGCTTGACTTCTTGCTCGTCTGACCTCGCCTTCTCTTCTGTGTCTTGCTGGGACTTGTGGTCCTCCCTGGTTCCATGCTGTTTAGTCTTTTGTTTTGCATTGCATTGACACTGTGCTTTCTGTTTAGGTGTGACCCCCGTGACTCCAGTCCCTAGGACTTTCAGGGCCTCCTCTTCCCTAATCCTAGCCGCCGGATAGAAAGTTAGGAGCCGTGGTAGGCGCACTTCAATTAGGAAGTGCATTGGTCTGCCTCATCTCAGATACTACAGCATAGTTATAGCTGCAGGGCCTGCGACCCCTTTTGTCATTAGTTGCACAGTGTTGCTTTCCAGCTGTGTCACTTTGCACTGCCTGACCCTGACTCCAATCCTTACAGCCTAAGCCTGAGGGATTTTTTTTTGTGGGCCATCCTGTAGTTTTTATTTTTGTCATATTGAAGTACAAATAACTTTTACATCACTATGGGAGGAGGGGGCAGGTAACTGAAAACAGAAATTTGATCACTTGAAATATTTTTTTCCTATGGTCTATAATATAGTTTAACAGTTCAGACATTTTAAGATGTGGCAATATCAAGGTTTATTTTTAAATATTTTTACATTAAATGGAACAAGGGGCTGTTTTTCATTTATGATACCTGTCTCATTGTAGGAAGACTGGTTAGGGTTCAGAGGGAGACCCCTACCCTCAGACTAACCACTTAGATACTGGGTTAAACTTTTGGAATATGAGTTATTTGTGACCAACAGCTGTCAGATGTTTAACACAGCTAGTTTGACATGTATGGCAGGGGCTCAGCTGCCCACCAAAGTGGGCGAGGAGAGAAATAGACCTGAGTGCAAGAGAAGCCTGGACTTGTATCTAATGGTATGGTATTTTTTAAATCTCACCCAAAGTGCTTGATTCAATTCTGTTGAATACTACTATATAATGTACTATATTATTTTTACTGTATTATTATTTTTTCTATTATTATTTTATTATTATTAGACTACCATTAATTCCATGGTGCTTTACATATGCCTCTGAGTTAAGGGAACATAATCTCCTATTCTCTCCATGCACTTTGCATAGGAGACCTTATAACAACTAGTCTCCAGCCTCCACCTCTGGGAAAACTGACAATCAGTTTGACCATAAATGACCAGAAATAGTGTTACTCCATATATATATATAATATATATATATATATATATATATATATATATATATATATATATATATATATATATATATACACACACACACACAGCTTATTAATATAGATGAAGTAACACGTTTCTGTACGGTTAAAGGATACAGTAGTAGCATATTGGAAAACCATAGTTTCTAACTACTGACCTCATATGTGTGTCCATGTTAGTGAAGTTGCACATCTGATATACTATATGGCCTCAATGTTAAACAAGACCAAGTACTTATACATTAGACAACACATATGAGATATTGTCATTCATCTGTTTATAGGTTCCGTTTGTTGATATTTCTTTGGTTTCAATGTTGAAACAGGATCTAGCATTTATATATTAGATAACATAAAGGGAACATTATTATTCATCCTCGGATAGGTTTCATATGTTAGGATTCTATTGGCCGTAATGGATCTCATGATCCATCACGTGACTTCCCCCATGTGACCATGGGTTGACTGGAGCAACTAGAAACTTGTTACACGGCTCAGGAGAATATAGGAATGGATCCCGTTCAAGAATTTGTAGCTTACCTTATGAACTTATGGGGTAGGTCACATTTATGTAAGCAGCCTCAACTCAATCTTACATACTTACCAATGTTTTCAATTATATGGGAAGATTTTATGATACAATAAGTTATATCATGTTTTGATAAAAGTTCGGTGAATTTCATAATTGTATTATATAATTTTGTTTCGACATAATAATCAAATAACATACAAAAATTTTATTTTAACTGTTGGAAATCTTTTAGTTGGGACTCAACATGCTTCTCCAATATTGCACATGTAATTTGATACAAAATAGTTTGTTGGTATGTTTTCCAAGAAAGACTATCATGTGGCATCGATAGCGTTAACCTTTGGTTGTTGGACGTGCCCATTGGCGCGCTCTCTCTCTCTCTCTATATATATATATATATATATGTATTCACTTCATTCAGGCTATGACTAAGGGAATAAAAACTTGTCCCAAAACACGTAGGCTTTTCTACTATGTTCCTGTATCTGTTAGGATGGGGTCCCGCAGGCTTCCCGTCCAGCACCTAGTGCCACCTGCGGGCCAATCCAAACCTCGCCCTCGGCATTGTGCAGTGAGGTGTCTGGAGTCTAAGTCCAGCTTTCAGCCCACTGAGCATGCTCAGACATTTTGGAGTCGCTCAGAGGCTAAGTGCCATCCTTTCCCTACTGAGCATGCTCAGACATGTTGGAGCTGCTCAGAGGCTAAGTCCCATTTTTGCCATACTGAGCATGATCGGTGACATCATGCCACCGCCCCTGTTGGGTGGGGACTAGCCTTTATATAGTGTGAGCCGAGAAGTGAAGTTAACTCCTGGCAGTCGTGATTGTGTAGCAGAGTAAAGCATATGCTAGGGCCTGGTTCCTCTGCTGTAATTAGCAGGTGCTTCTTACAAGGCTTCATTGGGCTTCACTCAAAACTGCTATACAAAAGGCACGCTTTCCAGTGAAGTTAAATGGAGAGAGTCTCTTGCAGCCTGTTCACATTGGTACCACACAACATCACTGCCAATGCAGTTTTAACTGGTGATTCATATTCAGGCATACGGCAACCCATCTGGGCTTGTGGACCTCGCTGCAGTGTTCTGCAGTTTAGCAGTTCTGGTTGTGTTCATTATTATTTTTATACATACACACAGAACCGTAACAGTATCCTGAACGGGTGATGTAACACCAATCCTTTTGAAAGTTTGTTACTATTGAACTCAACAATCTGGAGTATTTTTCCATGCAGCCACACCTATTTTTTAACTTGATACTGTGTTACTAGGTTTAGTGTTTTTCTCTTTTCTGGATTTATATGTATACACAGCTTATTAATATAGATGTTATGTTTCTGTATGGTTAAAGGATATAGTAGCAGCATATTAGAAAACCAGAGTTTCTAACTCCTGACCTCAAATGTGTGTGTACCTGTTAGTGAAGTTGCACATCTAATGTACTGTATATTGCCACAATATTTTATACTGTACATTTTCAACTGTATTTTACAAAAAAATAGCATTTTTATTTTTAAAAAGCCTACAAACTGACCTTATTTTCCATTCCCATCAATTTGTGTGCATTTTTATTTTATTTCAGTTTGTTTGCTAAATTCATGTAAATCCGTGCTGTGTTTGACTGCTTTGTACTACAAGGACAATTTTTTTTTATTTTGTTTAGAGCAGCCTTGATAAATGAGAGATTTAGATAAGAGAAGTGGAAGGTACAGTATGGTATCTTTGTATGTGCAAATATTTTATCAAAGCATTAATATGGATCCTCCTGAATAATCGCAAATATCAAAAACATTGCAATATGGACAAGTGCATCTCAACAAATTAGAATATCATCAAAAAGTTATTTTTTTAGTAATTCAATTGAAAAAGTGAAACCCATATATTACATTGAGTCATTACAAACAGAGAGAACTTTTCCAAGTGTTTCTTTTGGTTAATGTTGATGATTACGGCTTACAGCCAAGGAAAACACAAGTCATTATCTCAGAAAATTAGAATATTGTACAGTATAAGACCAACTATAAAAAGATATTTAACACAAGAAATGTTGGCCAAATGAAAAGTCTGTCCAGTAAATGCCCTCAATATTTGGTTGGGGTTCCTTTTGTATGAATGACTGCATCAATGTGGCAATGTGGCATGGAGGAGTCAGCCTGTGGCACTGCAGAGGTGTTATGGAAGCCCAAGTTGCATTCATATTCTAATTTATTGAGATGCACTTAAAAATTAATTTCTATGCAATATTATTTTTTCCATACTATGGTGTAATGGTATAGGTTGGTATGTTTTCCCTGATGAAACCTGCTTGATGAGCAATACAAGTCGTTGGGAGAGGTTTGTTTGCGTAAGATATGGGCTTACAAGCTTGTTTATGAGTACAATAAATGTAATTCGTCTCAGCTTTACTTGGCTCTTACATTGTGGTGCACATCTAGCATTGTTTAGCTAGAGGAAATTGGGGTTGTATTTGTGCTTTATTTCCCTTCCCTACTTTTTTTTCTGTTTTGGTTATTTTGCAACTGCATATGTTCATTATACTCATTAGTATAGTGTTACGGTTCTGTGTATATGTGTGTGTATATATATATATATATATATATATATATATATATATATATATATATTTTTTTTTTTAACTACAGAACCTCTTAGCTGTAGAACACTACAGCGAGGTCCACAGGCCCAATGATGGGCGGCTGTATGTCTGAACTCAATGTGAACTACTGCGAAGGCTCTGCAGCATGAAAATCAATGTGAACTACTGCAAAGACACTGCAGCCTGAAAGTCAATGTAAAGTACTGCAAAGACACTGCAGCATGGACTGAATGTGAACTACTGCAAAGACACTGCAGCATGGACTGAATGTGAACTACTGCAAGACACTGCAGCCTGAACTCAATGTGAACAGTGTGTACTATGCGACACTCCATGTGAACAAGGTGCAACTAAAATCCTGCCAGTTTAGCTCACTGGCCAGGTGCACCAGTACAAGTGAAACACAAACGGCTGCCAAGGGTTAACACTCACCCCAGGCCAACAAACACACACACTTACCCCTGCAACAGCTAGGGGCCACCACGGAAGTTTTAGAACATTCTCCTGCACACAGCTTGGAGTCCCCAGGGGGGTTGCATGCTCCGGCACACAACTTGGAGACATCACACACCCATAAGAAATATCCAACACGTAAAAGGTGCCAGCTACATCCAGGAGGTAGTAAACAAATTTCCACGATAGATATAAAATTTAACTTTTATTGCATCTTCTTCTTTAAAAAAGTTACGGAGTAACTACAAAGGGTACATCATTAATGCCTAGGTTTTTCTTTCATATGAAAATATGGTGAGCTGATTTATTCTTGGACTTTATCACACACCCATGCTCCCGCACACAGCTGGGAGCCATACATGAAGTTAGACAGTACACAAAGGCTATCTCAGAGACCATACCTGCTGCAGATCTACAAGCTGGAATGGCGTCTACCGCTCCTAGCCCTGGTGTAGATCTAACAGTTCAGGGTTTACAGGTCCTAACTAACAGCACCCAGATTGGAGAAGAGAAACCCCACACAGAGGCCTAGTCTGACAACCTGCCTGAATACTGGAGCCTATCCCTGACTACTGTCATTCACTCCATGTACTTTGAGGAAAGTTTAGACAAAGTGTGAGCACCCGGCGGGCGTCAGCTCACACTATTTAAAGGGAAGCCACCACTCATGCTCAGTAGGGGAGAAATGGCACTTAGCTTGTGAGCAGCTCCAATACGTCTGAGCATGCTCAGTAAGGTGAAAGCTGGATGGTTAGACTGACCCGCAGGTGGCGCTGTGCGCTATGATAGTAACTTGCGGGACCCAATCCTAACATATAGTTTGTACCCGCTTTGATACACTACTATTTGAATATTTATATCTAATATAGAACTTATTTTCCTACATCTCATTTTAACTGTTTTTTTATTTTTTTTTATTTTGTACTCTGTGCTAAGTGCCGATGATATTTTTTGTTCATTTTGGGTTGAGCATCTCAATATATGTGCAATTGCTCTTGCCTTTTTTCTATTGTAATAGTATGTCTTTTTATATACAAATAGAGTAATATTTTTTTAAATTGTTAGAAATTTGTAATAAAAAATAATATTCTATTTCAGTCTTTAAAGTCTTTACAGTTTTTATGTGCATAACTTTCATGTAACTTTGCATTTTTAGCTATACTTTTCAAATCAAGTTGATCTCGTATCTCTTCTATCTCGATGATATTCCATCAGTAAGTAATCTATAGGTGTCCGAATGATGGGAGCACAACTTATTATGGGAAGGAAGAAGCCTCAGGGGTTTTCTTTGATTAAAGAAGAAGATAGCCACGAGAAAGCCATAAAGCAGATCACTAAATACAGTTAATAAGGCAGAAGAAAAGCTCAGGAAAGATGGCTGCCCCCATAATCATGTACAGGAAAATTATTTTAAAAATTCTAGAATCAGTAAAAAATAGACTTGAAAAAAATAATAATACAATTGTGATATATTCCCTTAGAGGCAACACTTTCTGGTTGATTTTGGAATTCCAAGTATCATTAAAGAGTGATGGAATAACATAGTGATATGTAACTACTTTCTGCTATGGGACCAACACTGTGATTATTATGAATTATAACTTGTCATATCCTTAATTTACAATGGGATATATGGATAGTGATATAGCACATGGGATTTCCTAAGAACCATTAGGATCATAAATTTAAAAAACATTGCAAATTTAGCAAGAGCCATGTACCTCTTTTATATTCACAAAGATACTGTACCATCTCAGTACATGTGTCACTGGGGGAAATTTATCAAAGCCTCTTGTGCCCTCTGTCTTGTTTTTCAGCGTCATTTTAATGCTTTCTGCGGCGCGTGCAGAATTTATCTTTCTTTTACACCTATTTTCATGACTTTTGCACAAGCCTCATCACTTTCTTTTTATGCCAAGACAAGTAGGTGTGGTTTATCTGTAAATTTTGCATGTGTGTATATGACAGCAGTAGAATTATATTTTCATCTTAAGGTGGATTTGTACAAGATTTATTGCACGTGTGTGCATTTTTAGTAAGTTAGGTATGTGGAAATACACCTCAGAAAAAAGGTGCATTCAACAACAAAGGTGCAAAAAAATACCCAAATAATAAACTCCCTCCAGTCACTGTTAATCCAAGTGTACATATTACATACATATCACAAATTCCTTTGTAGCTGAATATTTGAAATTTCCCCAAGGTGGGACTATTAAAGGATTATCTTATCTTATCTTATATTGATGTTATGGTACAAAAAAAATGTATCAATTTACAATATTCTTTATTCCTTAAAAAGTAGAGATAAGCGAACACCAAAATGTTCGAAGTTCGAAATCCAATTCGAACAGTCGCTCACTGTTCGACTGTTCGAACGGGTTTCGAACCCCATTATAGTCTATGGGGAACATATACTCGTTAAGGGGGAAACCCAATTCCGTCTCAGGAGGGTCACCAAGTTCACTATGACACCCCAGGAAATGATGCCAACACCCTGGAATGACACTGGGACAGAAAGGGAAGCATGTCTGGGGGCATATAAGTCACTTTATTACAGGGAAATCCCTGTCAGCTTGCGATTTTTCGCAAGCTAACTTTTTCCAATAGGAATGCATTGGCCAGCGCTGATTGGCCAGTTTACAGAATTCGGCCAATCAAAGATGGCTCTGTCGGAGGAGGCGGAGTCTAAGGTTGGACCTGAATGGAGACTGGTGTGGAGCGATCTTAGACTCCGGCAGAGCCAGCGCTGAATGGCCGAATTCCGTAGACTGGCCAATCAACGCTGCTCAATGCAATCCTATGGGAAAAAGTTTATCTCACAAAAATCACAATTACACACCCGATACAGCCCCAAAAAGTTATTTTTAATAACATTCCCACAGAAATAAAGGTTATCCCTAGCTATCCCTGCCTGTACAGCTATCCCTGTCTCATAGTCACAAAGTTCACATTCTCATATGACCCGGATCTGAAATCCACTATTTGTCTAAAATGGAGGTCACCTGATTTCGGCAGCCAATTACTTTTTCCGATTTTTTTCAATGCCTCCGGTGTCGTAGTTCCTGTCCCACCTCCCCTGCGCTGTTATTGATGCAAAAAAAGCACCAGGGAAGGTGGGAGGGGAATCAAATTTTTTTGGAGTTTGCCACGTGATGTTCCATTCGAATCGAACACATCGAACAGCCTGATATCCGATCGAACATGTGTTCGATAGAACACTGTTCACTCATCTCTATTAAAAAGCATAACATTTAAGAACTTCAGATCATTGTTCTAATTATAGCACCAGAATGTACTAACATAATATTGGCATTGTGATGATTTATACAATTCCATAAATTGAACACTAATAAATACATTTTGTGTAATTTTACTGTTTATTTACCACTATTGTATGTTTCTATGAGATATAAGACTGTTTGGAATCTGGAAATACGGTAATATTTGTGAAGCTTAAGCTGTTTGTCTGGTCTCCCAGCAATGTACAGTCATGGCCAAAAGTTTTGAGAATGATACAAATATTAATTTTTACAAAGTCTACTGCTTCAGTTTTCCTAATGGCAATTTGCATATACTCCAGAATGTTATAAAGAGTGATCAGCTTAACAGCAATTACTTGCAAAGTCAATATTTGCCTAGAAAATGAACTTTATCCCCCAAAACACATTTCAACATCATTGCAGCCCTGCCTTAAAAGGACCAGCTAACATAGTTTGTGATTGCTCCATTAACACAGGTGTGGGTGTTGATGAGGACAGGGCTGGAGATCAATCTGTCATGATTAAGTAAGAATGACACCACTGGACACTTTAAAAGGAGGCTGGTGCTTGGCATCATTGTTTCTCTTCTGTTAACCATGGTTATCTCTAAAGAAACACGTGCAGTCATCATTGCACTGCACAAAAATGGCCTAACAGGGAAGAGTATCGCAGCTAGAAAGATTGCACCTCAGTCAACAATCTATCACATCATCAAGAACTTCAAGGAGAGAGGTTCCATTGTTGGCAAAAAGGCTCCAGGGCGCCCAAGAAAGATCAGCAAGCGCCAGGACCGTCTCTTAAAAGTGTTTCAGCTGTGGGATCGGGCTACCAGCAGTGCAGAGCTTGCTCAGGAATGGCAGCAGGCAGGTGTGAGTGCATCTGCACGCACTGTGAGGCGGAGACTCTTGGAGCAAGGTCTGGTCTCAAGGAGGGCAGCAAAGAAGCCACTTCTCTCCAGAAAAAACATCAGGGACAGACTGATATTCCGCAAAAGGTACAGGGAGTGGACTGCTGAGGACTGGAGTAAAGTCATTTTCTCTGATGAATCCCCTTTTTGATTGTTTGGGACATCTGGAAAACAGCTTATTCGGAGAAGACGAGGTGAGCGCTACCACCAGTCTTGTCTCATGCCAACTGTAAAGCATCCTGAAACCATTCATGTGTGGGGTTGCTTCTCAGCCAAGGGAATCGGCTCTCTGACAGTCTTGCCTAAAAACACAGCCATGAATAAAGAATGGTACCAGAATGTCCTCCAAGATCAACTTCTCCCAACCGTCCAAGAGCAGTTTGGTGATCAACAATGCCTTTTCCAGCATGATGGAGCACCTTGCCATAAAGCAAAGGTGATAACTAAATGGCTCAGGGAACAAAACATAGAGATTTTGGGTCCATGGCCTGGAAACTCCCCAGATCTTAATCCCATTGAGAACTTGTGGTCAATCATCAAGAGATGGGTAGACAAACAAAAACCTACAAATTCTGACAAAATGCAAGCATTGATTGTGCAAGAATGGACTGCTATCAGTCAGGATTTGGTCCAGAAGTTGATTGAGAGCATGCCAGGGAGAATTGCAGAGGTCCTGAAGAAGAAGGGTCAACACTGCAAATATTGACTTGCTGCATTAACTCATTCTAACTGTCAATATATGCTTTTATTACTCATAATATGATTGCAATTATATTTCTGTATGTGATAAAAACATCTGACAAACACACATAAAAACCAGAGGACAGCAGATCATGTGAAAATAGAAGATTTGTGTCATTCTCAAAACTTTTGGCCATGACTGTAGACCTTTTTTCACTTCAATTTCATTGTAGAAAACACCAAAATCCTCATCAACAAACTTGATATATACATACAGTACTCTTAGAACAACAGCATTGTGCTGGTGATTTATATTGATATCATCATGTGGGGGGTCTGTTGATGTACTTCTTTGAGGAGTGAAAGCCTTCCCTCAGTTTACCCAACAGTATTAATATTTTTAATAACTAGAGATGAGCGAGGACTGTTCGGATCAGCCGATCCGAACAGCACGCTTGCATAGAAATGAATGGACATAGAAATGAACGGCACGCGGGGGGTTAAGCGGCCGGCCAGCATCAAAGCGGAAGTACCAGGTGCATCCATTCATTTCTATGGAGCGTGCTGTTTGGATCGGCTGATCCGAACAGTACTCTCGCTCATCTCTAATAAATACCTTTGATACTTTTATGATCAGTGTATCATTAGTTCTAGTGATTTTAAGGTTCTACTTGTCAGCCTCCATTTATTCATAGTAAAGTGTATCGTAATGCCATTTTGTACTGTGTCCTACAAGAATATCTGTTGGCTTTTGTAACAGTGAATTTGATCTCCTGGAGCTTTTACTTCTTCCTGGAGTCCTGTCTCAATCAGCAGAAAATTCACGGAGGAGGCTTAGTCTGAATTCCTGCTTGGCCCAGTCATACTCCATCGAGTATGGAATTCTCTGATCACTGAAGGACACTGATTCTTTTGACGTGTTTATGGAAGAACTCCAGGATAACATTCTGCTTACATTTCATGTTTTCTTTAAACTTAATTTCCTTATTATTTTCTCAGTATAACAATGATTCATATAGTGTTTCATTTTTACTCAGGAAAACAAAGTCTAGTTATTTGGAAATTATTTTGTTCCACAACTTCCCAGGAGTGCGAGTTGCACATAAGGCTTTCTTTTTTTAATTTCCATCTATAGTTATTGTGTATATGACACCCTGGTTAGATTACACGTTCTAAAATTGAAAAGAAGTTAACACTAGAGATGAGCGAACACTAAAATGTTCGAGGTTCGAAATTCGATTCGAACAGCCGCTCAATGTTCGTGTGTTCGAACGGGTTTCGAACCCCATTATAGTCTATGGGGAACAGATACTCGTTAAGGGGGAAACCCAAATCCGTGTCTGGAGGGTCACCAAGTCCACTATGACACCCCAGGAAATGATGCCAACACCTCTGGAATGACACTGGGACAGCAGGGGAAGCATGTCTGGGGGCATCTAACACACCAAAGACCCTCTATTACCCCAACATCACTGCCTAACAACTACACACTTTACACACTCAATAGCACCTCTCTGACAGTAGGAAAACACCTTGAAACATGTGTATTTGGCACTTGCAGTGAGGAGAGCTTGTCACCAGCAGTGAATTTGGCCCTTGTAGTAAGTTGAGGTTGGCACCAACATTTGTTTTGAAAATCAGGGTGGATTGAGCCTCTAACCAGCAGAGTTTGGGCAAATTCATGGTGGAGGGAGCCTCTAAAAACCCCAGTTTGGATCAATTCATGGTGGAGGGAGCCTCTAAAAAACCCAGTTTGGACCAATTCATGGTGGAGGGAGCCTCTAAAAAACCCAGTTTGGACCAATTCATGGTGGAGGGAGCCTCTAAACAGCCCAGTTTGGGCAAATTCATGGTGGAGGGAGCCTCTAACCAGCCCAGTTTGGACCAATTAATGGTGAAGGGAGCCTCTAAACAGCCCAGTTTGGACCAATTAATGGTGGAGGGAGCCTCTAAACAGCCAAGTTTGGACCAATTCATGGTGGAGGGAGCCTCTAAAAACCCCAGTTTGGACCAATTCATGGTGGAGGGAGCCTCTAACCAGCCCAGTTTGGGCAAATTCATGGTGGAGGGAGCCTCTAAACAGCCCAGTTTGGGCACATTCATGGTGGAGGGAGCCTCTAACCAGCCCAGTTTGGACCAATTAATGGTGGAGGGAGCCGCTAAACAGCCCAGTTTGGACCAATTCATGGTGGAGGGAGCCTCTAAAAACCCCAGTTTGGACCAATTCATGGTGGAGGGAGCCTCTAAAAAACCCAGTTTGGATCAATTCATGGTGGAGGGAGCCTCTAACCAGCCCAGTTTGGACCAATTAATGGTGGAGGGAGCCTCTAAACAGCCAAGTTTGGACCAATTCATGGTGGAGGGAGCCTCTAAAAACCCCAGTTTGGACCAATTCATGGTGGAGGGAGCCTCTAAACAGCCCAGTTTGGACCAATTATTGGTGGAGGGAGCCTCTAAACAGCCAAGTTTGGACCAATTCATGGTGGAGGGAGCCTCTAACCAGCCCAGTTTGGACCAATTAATAGTGGAGGGAGCCTCTAAACAGCCAAGTTTTGGGAAATTTATGGTGGAGGGAGCCTCTAACCAGCCCAGTGTGGGCAAATTCATGGTGGAGGGAGCCTCTAAAAAACCCAGTTTGGACCAATTCATGGTGGAGGGAGCCTCTAACCAGCCCAGTGTGGGCAAATTCATGGTGGAGGGAGCCTCTAACCAGCCCAGTTTGGGCAAATTCATGGTGGAGGGAGCCTCTAAACAGCCCAGTTTGGGCAAATTCATGGTGGAGGGAGCCTCTAAACAGCCCAGTTTGGGCAAATTCATGGTGGAGGGAGCCTCTACCCAGCCCAGTTTGGACCAATTAATGGTGGAGGGAGCCTCTAACCAGCCCAGTTTGGGCAAATTCATGGTGGAGGGAGCCTCTAAACAGCCCAGTTTGGACCAATTCATGGTGGAGGGAGCCTCTAAAAAACCCAGTTTGGACCAATTCATGGTGGAGGGAGCCTCTAAACAGCCCAGTTTGGGCAAATTCATGGTGGAGGGAGCCTCTAACCAGCCCAGTTTGGACCAATTCATGGTGGAGGGAGCCTCTAACCAGCCCAGTTTGGGCAAATTCATGGTGGAGGGAGCCTCTAAACAGCCCAGTTTGGACCAATTCATGGTGGAGGGAGCCTCTAAACAGCCCAGTTTGGGCAAATTCATGGTGGAGGGAGCCTCTAACCAGCCCAGTTTGGACCAATTAATGGTGGAGGGAGCCTCTAAACAGCCAAGTTTGGACCAATTCATGGTGGAGGGAGCCTCTAACCAGCCCAGTTTGGACCAATTAATGGTGGAGGGAACCTCTAAACAGCCAAGTTTTGGGAAATTCATGGTGGAGGGAGCCTCTAACCAGCCCAGTGTGGGCAAATTCATGGTGGAGGGAGCCTCTAAAAAACCCAGTTTGGACCAATTCATGGTGGAGGGAGCCTCTAACCAGCCCAGTTTGGACCAATTCATGGTGGAGGGAGCCTCTAAACAGCCAAGTTTGGACCAATTCATGGTGGAGGGAGCCTCTAAACAGCCCAGTTTGGACCAATTCATGGTGGAGGGAGCCTCTAAACAGCCCAGTTTGGGCAAATTCATGGTGGAGGGAGCCTCTAAAAAACCCAGTTTGGACCAATTCATGGTGGAGGGAGCCTCTAACCAGCCCAGTTTGGACCAATTAATGGTGGAGGGAGCCTCTAAACAGCCAAGTTTGGACCAATTCATGGTGGAGGGAGCCTCTAAAAACCCCAGTTTGGACCAATTCATGGTGGAGGGAGCCTCTAACCAGCCCAGTTTGGACCAATTAATGGTGGAGGGAGCCTCTAAACAGCCAAGTTTGGACCAATTCATGGTGGAGGGAGCCTCTAACCAGCCCAGTTTGGACCAATTAATGGTGGAGGGAGCCTCTAACCAGCCCAGGTTTTGGGAAATTCATGGTGGAGGGAGCCTCTAACCAGCCCAGTGTGGGCAAATTCATGGTGGAGGGAGCCTCTAAAAAACCCAGTTTGGACCAATTCATGGTGGAGGGAGCCTCTAACCAGCCCAGTGTGGGCAAATTCATGGTGGAGGGAGCCTCTAACCAGCCCAGTTTGGGCAAATTCATGGTGGAGGGAGCCTCTAAACAGCCCAGTTTGGGCACATTCATGGTGGAGGGAGCCTCTAAACAGCCCAGTTTGGGCAAATTCATGGTGGAGGGAGCCTCTAACCAGCCCAGTTTGGACCAATTAATGGTGGAGGGAGCCTCTAACCAGCCCAGTTTGGGCAAATTCATGGTGGAGGGAGCCTCTAAACAGCCCAGTTTGGACCAATTCATGGTGGAGGGAGCCTCTAAAAAACCCAGTTTGGACCAATTCATGGTGGAGGGAGCCTCTAAACAGCCCAGTTTGGGCAAATTCATGGTGGAGGGAGCCTCTAACCAGCCCAGTTTGGACCAATTAATGGTGGAGGGAGCCTCTAACCAGCCCAGTTTGGGCAAATTCATGGTGGAGGGAGCCTCTAAACAGCCCAGTTTGGACCAATTCATGGTGGAGGGAGCCTCTAAAAAAACCCAGTTTGGACCAATTCATGGTGGAGGGAGCCTCTAAACAGCCCAGTTTGGGCAAATTCATGGTGGAGGGAGCCTCTAACCAGCCCAGTTTGGACCAATTAATGGTGGAGGGAGCCTCTAAACAGCCAAGTTTGGACCAATTCATGGTGGAGGGAGCCTCTAACCAGCCCAGTTTGGACCAATTAATGGTGGAGGGAGCCTCTAAACAGCCAAGTTTTGGGAAATTCATGGTGGAGGGAGCCTCTAACCAGCCCAGTGTGGGCAAATTCATGGTGGAGGGAGCCTCTAAAAAACCCAGTTTGGACCAATTCATGGTGGAGGGAGCCTCTAAACAGCCCAGTTTGGGCAAATTCATGGTGGAGGGAGCCTCTAACCAGCCCAGTTTGGACCAATTAATGGTGGAGGGAGCCTCTAAACAGCCAAGTTTGGACCAATTCATGGTGGAGGGAACCTCTAACCAGCCCAGTTTGGACCAATTAATGGTGGAGGGAGCCTCTAAACAGCCAAGTTTTGGGAAATTCATGGTGGAGGGAGCCTCTAACCAGCCCAGTTTGGACCAATTCATGGTGGAGGGAACCTCTAACCAGCCCAGTTTGGACCAATTAATGGTGGAGGGAGCCTCTAAACAGCCCAGTTTGGGCAAATTCATGGTGGAGGGAGCCTCTAAACAGCCCAGTTTGGACCAATTCATGGTGGAGGGAGCCTCTAAAAAACCCAGTTTGGACCAATTCATGGTGGAGGGAGCCTCTAAACAGCCCAGTTTGGGCAAATTCATGGTGGAGGGAGCCTCTAACCAGCCCAGTTTGGACCAATTCATGGTGGAGGGAGCCTCTAACCAGCCCAGTTTGGGCAAATTCATGGTGGAGGGAGCCTCTAAACAGCCCAGTTTGGACCAATTCATGGTGGAGGGAGCCTCTAAAAAACCCAGTTTGGACCAATTCATGGTGGAGGGAGCCTCTAAACAGCCCAGTTTGGGCAAATTCATGGTGGAGGGAGCCTCTAACCAGCCCAGTTTGGACCAATTAATGGTGGAGGGAGCCTCTAAACAGCCAAGTTTGGACCAATTCATGGTGGAGGGAGCCTCTAACCAGCCCAGTTTGGACCAATTCATGGTGGAGGGAGCCTCTAAACAGCCAAGTTTTGGGAAATTCATGGTGGAGGGAGCCTCTAACCAGCCCAGTGTGGGCAAATTCATGGTGGAGGGAGCCTCTAACCAGCCCAGTTTGGACCAATTAATGGTGGTGGGAGCCTCTAAACAGCCAAGTTTGGACCAATTCATGGTGGAGGGAGCCTCTAAAAACCCCAGTTTGGACCAATTCATGGTGGAGGGAGCCTCTAACCAGCCCAGTTTGGGCAAATTCATGGTGGAGGGAGCCTCTAACCAGCCCAGTTTGGACCAATTAATGGTGGAGGGAGCCTCTAACCAGCCCAGTTTGGACCAATTCATGGTGGAGGGAGCCTCTAAACAGCCCAGTTTGGGCAAATTCATGGTGGAGGGAGCCTCTAAAAAACCCAGTTTGGACCAATTCATGGTGGAGGGAGCCTCTAACCAGCCCAGTTTGGACCAATTAATGGTGGAGGGAGCCTCTAACCAGCAGAGTTGGTGGAAATCAGGGTGGAGGGAGCCTAGTATTAGCAGAATTGTGCAACGCTTATGGTGGATGAGTATGAGGATGCGGAGGAATTGGAGAGGTTGAGTACAGACATGGAGTTTCATGTTGGGGTGCTTTACACAGGTGGGCACAAAAATGACGGCTCTACCCAGTGGTGGTTCATTTTTATCAAAGTGAGCCGGTCGGCACTCTCAGCTGACAGACGGGTGCGCTTGTCAGTGATGATGCCACCGGCTGCACTGAACACCCTCTCAGATAGGACGCTGGCGGCAGGACAGGACAGCACCTCCAAGGCATATAGGGCAAGTTCAAGCCACAGGTCCAACTTCGACACCCAATATGTGTAGGGCGCAGAGGGGTCGGAGAGGACAGGGCTGTGGTCGGAAAGGTATTCCCGCAACATGCGCCTATACTTCTCACGCCTGGTGACACTAGGACCCTCCGTGGCGGCACTTTGGCGAGGGGGTGCCATCAAGGTGTCCCAGACCTTAGACAGTGTGCCCCTCGTTTGTGTGGACCGGTGAGAACTTGGTTGCCTACTGGAGGAACTGCCCTCCCTGCCGCCAACGTCACATGCTGGAAACATCTCCATCATATTCTGCACCAATTGCCTGTGGCAAGCATTGATGCGATTGGCCCTCCCCTCTACCGGAATAAAAGACGAGATGTTGTTTTTATACCGGGGGTCAAGGATAGCAAAGATCCAGTACTGGTTGTCCTCCATGATTTTGACAATACGCTTGTCGGTTGTAAAGCACCCCAACATGAACTCAGCCATGTCTGCCACAGTGTTAGTTGGCATGACTCCTCTGGCCCCACCGGAAAGTTCAATCTCCATTTCCTCCTCATCCTCCATGTCTACCCATCCGCGCTGCAACAATGGGACGATTCGAAGTTGCCCGGAAGCCTCCTGTATCACCATCACATCATCGGACAACTCTTCTTCCTCCTCCTCCTCCTCCTCCTCCTCCTCCTCCATTAAACGCAGTGAAGCGGACAGATGTGTGGACCTACTCTCCAGCTGTGACGGATCGGATGCTATCCCTAACTCCTCTGTGTGATCTGAGTTATCCCTGATGTCAATCAGGGATTCTCTCAGAACACACAAGAGCGGGATTGTAAGGCTCACCATCGCATCCTCAGAGCTCACCCTCCTTGTGGACTCCTCAAAGACCCGTAGGATGTCACAAAGGTCTCTCATCCATGGCCACTCATGGATGTGAAACTGAGGCAGCTGACTTTGTGGCACCCTAGGGTTTTGTAGCTGGTATTCCATCAAAGGTCTCTGCTGCTCAACCACTCTATTCAACATCTGAAACGTTGAGTTCCAGCGTGTGGGGACGTCGCACAAAAGCCGGTGTTGTGGCACATGCAGGCGTTGCTGGAGAGATTTTAAGCTAGCAGCGGCTACTGTCGACTTGCGAAAGTGGGCGCACATGCGCCGCACTTTCACCAGTAGCTCTGGAACATTGGGGTAGCTCTTTAGGAAACGTTGCACCACTAGGTTGAAGACGTGGGCCAGGCATGGAACATGTTGGAGTCCGGCAAGCTCCAGAGCTGCTACCAGGTTCCGGCCGTTATCACAAACGACCATGCCTGGGCCCAGGTGCAGCGGCTCAAACCATATTGCCGTCTCATCGAGGAGGGCATCCCTCACCTCGGAGGCAGTGTGCTGTCTGTCCCCCAAGCTGATCAGCTTCAGCACAGCCTGCTGACGTCTACCAACGCCAGTGCTGCAACGTTTCCAACTTGTAGCTGGGGTCAATCTAACAGCGGAGGAGGAGGCGGTGGCGGAGGAGGAGGCGGTGGCGGAGGAGGAGGCGGTAGAGGAGGAGGAGGAGGGGGGTGTTCTTCTCGTGTCCCTGCCAGGAATGTTAGGCGGGGAGACGAGGTACACCGGGCCAGTTTGGGAAGCAGTCCCAGCCTCAACTACATTCACCCAGTGTGCCGTCAGTGAAATGTAGCGTCCCTGTCCGCATGCACTTGTCCACGCGTCGGTGGTCAAGTGGACCTTTGTGCAAAGCGCGGAACTAAGGGCCTGCCTGATGTTGAGTGACACGTGCTGGTGCAAGGCGGGGACGGCACACCGGGAGAAGTAGTGACGGCTAGGGACGGCATAGCGAGGTGCCGCAGTTGCCATCAGGTCCAAGAGGGCGGGAGTTTCAACAAGCCGGAACGCCAACATCTCCTGGGCCAGCAGTTTAGCGATGTTGGCGTTCAAGGCTTGCGCGTGTGGGTGGTTAGCAGTGTATTTCTGCCGCCGCTCCAATGTCTGAGAGATGGTCGGTTGTTGTAAAGAAACGCCTGATGGTGCCTTTGATGGTGCAGGAGAAGGAGATAAGACAGGAACAGGGGAGGATGAGGTAGAAGTCAACAAAGTGGCGGAGGCAGATGAAGTGGTGTCCTGGCTCGTCCTCTGGAGTGCATCGCCAGCACAGTCAGCAGTGGCAGTGGCAGAGGCAGAGGCAGTGGCAGAGGCAGTGGCAGTGGCGTGAACGGCAGGCGGCCTTTGTCCTGCCGTTGCTGCCTGCCACTGATTCCAGTGCTTGGATTCCAAATGACGGCGCATTGAAGTGGTGGACAGGTTGCTCTTCTCAGAGACCCTAATCAATTTCGAGAGGCAAATTGTGCAGACAACACTATATCTGTCCTCGGCGCATTCCTTGAAAAAACTCCACACCTTCGAGAAACGTGCCCTCGAGGTGGGAGTTTTTCGGGGCTGGGTACGAACTGGAACATCTTGGGAGATTCCGGGTGTGGCCTGGCTTCGCCTAAGCTGCTGACCTCTGCCTCTGCCTCTAGCTACCCTTTTTGGTGCTGCACCTGCCTCAACATCCACACTACTTTCCCCGCTTGACATCCCCCCTGTCCAGGTCGGGTCAGTGTCCTCATCATCCACCACTTCCTCTTCCAACTCCTGTCTCATCTCCTCCTCCCGCACAATGCGCCGGTCAACTGGATGCCCTGACGGCAACTGCGTCACATCATCGTCGATGAGGGTGGGTTGCTGGTCATCCACCACCAAATCGAACGGAGATGGAGGAGACTCTAGTGTTTGAGCATCTGGACACAGATGCTCCTCTGTTAGGTTCGTGGAATCGTGACGTGGAGAGGCAGGTTGAGGGACAATGAAAGGAGCGGAGAATAGCTCTGGGGAGCAGGGACAGTTTGGGTTATTGTTCTGTAAAGCTTCGGAATTTTGGGAGGAAGGAAGACAAGACTGTTGGGTAATAGGAGGAGAGGAGGCAGAGTCTGACTGGCTGCTGGACAATGTGCTGTAAGCGTTCTCTGACAGCCATTGCAAGACCTGTTCCTGGTTCTCGGGCCTACTAAGGTTTGTACCCTGCAGTTTAGTTAATGTGGCAAGCAACCCTGGCACTGTGGAGTGGCACAATGCTTGCTGCCCCACAGGAGTAGGCACGGGACGCCCTGTGGCTTCACTGCTACCTTGCTCCCCAGAACCATTCCCCCGACCTCGCCCACGGCCTCGTCCACGTCCCTTTCCGGGAGCCTTGCGCATTTTGAATTCCTAGTTAGAAATTGGCACTGTATACCTGTAGTAAAAATTGTGGGTGCACGTAACCCCAATATATTCTTTGAATTCCCAGTCAGACAATGGCACTGTATACCAGTAGTAAAAATTGTGGGTGCACGTAACCCCAATATATTCTTTGAATTCCCAGTCAGACACTGGCACTATATGGCAGTAGCAAGAAATGAGGGTATTTGTATTCCCAATATATTCTTTGAATTCCCAGTCAGACAATGGCACTGTATACCAGTAGTAAAAATTGTGGGTGCACGTAACCACAATATATTCTTTGAATTACCAGTCAGAAACTGGCACTATATGGCAGTAGCAAGAAATGAGGGTATTTGTATTCCCAATATATTCTTTGAATTCCCAGTCAGACAATGGCACTGTATACCAGTAGTAAAAATTGTGGGTGCACGTAACCCCAATATATTCTTTGAATTCCCAGTCAGAAACTGGCACTATATGGCAGTAGCAAGAAATGAGGGTATTTATAACCCCAATATATTCTTTGAATTCCCAGTCAGATAATGGCACTGTATACCAGTAGTAAAAATTGTGGGTGCACGTAACCACAATATATTCTTTGAATTACCAGTCAGAAACTGGCACTATATGGCAGTAGCAAGAAATGAGGGTATTTATAACCCCAATATATTCTTTGAATTCCCAGTCAGACAATGGCACTGTATACCAGTAGTAAAAATTGTGGGTGCACGTAACCCCAATATATTCTTTGAATTCCCAGTCAGAAACTGGCACTATATGGCAGTAGCAAGAAATGAGGGTATTTATAACCCCAATATATTCTTTGAATTCCCAGTCAGACAATGGCACTGTATACCAGTAGTAAAAATTGTGGGTGCACGTAACCCCAATATATTCTTTGAATTCCCAGTCAGAAACTGGCACTATATGGCAGTAGCAAGAAATGAGGGTATTTATAACCCCAATATATTCTTTGAATTCCCAGTCAGACAATGGCACTGTATACCAGTAGTAAAAATTGTGGGTGCACGTAACCACAATATATTCTTTGAATTACCAGTCAGAAACTGGCACTATATGGCAGTAGCAAGAAATGAGGGTATTTATAACCCCAATATATTCTTTGAATTCCCAGTCAGACAATGGCACTGTATACCAGTAGTAAAAATTGTGGGTGCACGTAACCCCAATATATTCTTTGAATTCCCAGTCAGACACTGGCACTATATGGCAGTAGCAAGAAATGAGGGTATTTGTATTCCCAATATATTCTTTGAATTCCCAGTCAGACAATGGCACTGTATACCAGTAGTAAAAATTGTGGGTGCACGTAACCACAATATATTCTTTGAATTACCAGTCAGAAACTGGCACTATATGGCAGTAGCAAGAAATGAGGGTATTTATAACCCCAATATATTCTTTGAATTCCCAGTCAGACAATGGCACTGTATACCAGTAGTAAAAATTGTGGGTGCACGTAACCCCAATATATTCTTTGAATTCCCAGTCAGAAACTGGCACTATATGGCAGTAGCAAGAAATGAGGGTATTTATAACCCCAATATATTCTTTGAATTCCCAGTCAGACAATGGCACTGTATACCAGTAGTAAAAATTGTGGGTGCACGTAACCACAATATATTCTTTGAATTACCAGTCAGAAACTGGCACTATATGGCAGTAGCAAGAAATGAGGGTATTTATAACCCCAATATATTCTTTGAATTCCCAGTCAGACAATGGCACTGTATACCAGTAGTAAAAATTGTGGGTGCACGTAACCCCAATATATTCTTTGAATTCCCAGTCAGAAACTGGCACTATATGGCAGTAGCAAGAAATGAGGGTATTTATAACCCCAATATATTCTTTGAATTCCCAGTCAGACAATGGCACTGTATACCAGTAGTAAAAATTGTGGGTGCACGTAACCACAATATATTCTTTGAATTACCAGTCAGAAACTGGCACTATATGGCAGTAGCAAGAAATGAGGGTATTTATAACCCCAATATATTCTTTGAATTCCCAGTCAGACAATGGCACTGTATACCAGTAGTAAAAATTGTGGGTGCACGTAACCACAATATATTCTTTGAATTACCAGTCAGAAACTGGCACTATATGGCAGTAGCAAGAAATGAGGGTATTTATAACCCCAATATATTCTTTGAATTCCCAGTCAGACAATGGCACTGTATACCAGTAGTAAAAATTGTGGGTGCACGTAACCCCAATATATTCTTTGAATTCCCAGTCAGAAACTGGCACTATATGGCAGTAGCAAGAAATGAGGGTATTTATAACCCCAATATATTCTTTGAATTCCCAGTCAGACAATGGCACTGTATACCAGTAGTAAAAATTGTGGGTGCACGTAACCCCAATATATTCTTTGAATTCCCAGTCAGAAACTGGCACTATATGGCAGTAGCAAGAAATGAGGGTATTTATAACCCCAATATATTCTTTGAATTCCCAGTCAGACAATGGCACTGTATACCAGTAGTAAAAATTGTGGGTGCACGTAACCCCAATATATTCTTTGAATTCCCAGTCAGAAACTGGCACTATATGGCAGTAGCAAGAAATGAGGGTATTTATAACCCCAATATATTCTTTGAATTCCCAGTCAGACAATGGCACTGTATACCAGTAGTAAAAATTGTGGGTGCACGTAACCCCAATATATTCTTTGAATTCCCAGTCAGAAACTGGCACTATATGGCAGTAGCAAGAAATGAGGGTATTTATAACCCCAATATATTCTTTGAATTCCCAGTCAGACAATGGCACTGTATACCAGTAGTAAACATTGTGGGTGTATATAGCCCCAATTCTATTGCTAGGGGACTTGCAGGGTATTTCTGGGGTGAAGGTGGGGGGACACACCGTTGGAACGGGTATCGGGGTATATATCGGGTATACGGGAATACACTGACAGTGTATTCCATTCAGGATCCTGGGAAAGCTGGGTTGCGGCGATTGAGCCCGTTAGTGCCACGTTACACTGACAAGCTTCTCCCTGGAATTTAGCTCTTATAAGAGCTGTTGGTTGTCTTCTCCTTCCTATCTAGCCTGTCCCTGCCTACCCAGAATCTAACCCCTAGCTAACTGGACGGAAACCTCCGTCCCCGGTGAATTGCAAGCTCAGAATGACGCGAACCTGGGCGGCGCTGTTCTTTTAAATTAGAGGTCACATGTTTTCGGCAGCCAATGGGTTTTGCCTACTTTTTTCAACGTCACCGGTGTCGTAGTTCCTGTCCCACCTACCCTGCGCTGTTATTGATGCAAAAAAGGCGCCAGGGAAGGTGGGAGGGGAATCGAGTAATGGCGCACTTTACCACGCGGTGTTCGATTCGATTCGAACATGCCGAACAGCCTAATATCCGATCGAACATGAGTTCGATAGAACACTGTTCGCTCATCTCTAGTTAACACAGCTATTACCGAGAATGTTTTTAAATATGACATTTTCTGCAATTCTGATGTATTATTGTTTGCTAAACTTCTCACAGTGGAAAAACCTAGATTTTCATACTATTCAACCTTATTTGTGCAAAGCCTAATGCTTTGTCCTTTGGTGATAAGCTGCTTCCCTCTGCCAAATGAAATTCAGATCCATATATTTCTGGTCCAAGGATGCACGCCAAAGAGGAGCTGTCACCTCCTGACTTGTTTGCGTTGTGCCATTCCTCTGTTATTCCTACTAGAAATGTATTCAAAATTGACAACTGCATGTTACTAGCTGGAGATGTATCTCTATGCATAGACAATGTAGGCAAACACCCCACTGACAAAGGAACGGCAACACCCAGGTGTCATTTTCATTATCTAATTTTAGAAGGAAAAGCCATATAATTATTTAACGGGCATACAGATATTTGCTAAGACAGACATGTAAGAAATGGTGACAGATCCTCTTTAATGGAGTAGTAAGGAGAGAGTTGTTGCACAATTAGTGTTTAGCTGATAGCTATCTCGTGTGTATGACAAGCTTAAATCAAAGGAGCTTTCATGCTGCACAAACCACAGGCAACAAGAAAAACCTATGGGTTCCTTGGTTACAAATAGGTATGTTTTACTCTATAGTGTTACAAAGCATGGAATGAGAAAAGTCATTATGGAGGCTCCTCACTACCCCCCCCCCCATCATGCCTTGTGGACTGATATATTTATACCTATACATTAGTAGAGAGAGCCTTGTTATCTTAGCCAAGTTTGGTGCTGCCCCAATGACTCCTCTCCATGTTCCCAACTCTCATAAACCACCACACAGGTTTCCTTTAAGGTTTAACTATTGTTTCACTTTTTTGCTATTGTGTAGGGAAAGGTTCGCTGAGCACTTTTGTAATATATTGTGATAAAGTGAATGGTAAAATCTTGGACAGGATGTATATCTAACCTGGTTTCCTCAGCCAGGCAGGATAGCGGGCATCCAGAAGGATAAATGCTAGTCTAGAAGAACATAGTTTGCTAGAGCTCTTTATTTAAGTGATATGGGCTACATTTTCTGGACTGGAGGACAGGTTGGCAGTGGGAGTCTTCCAGTCCACACCCCTAGTCCACTATGGGTTTTTACCTAGTCCCAGATGTTCTCACGTGAGGCTTTTTTGGTTATACAGTCCTATGAAAAAGTTTGGGCACCCCTATTAATCTTAATCATTTTTAGTTCTAAATATTTTGGTGTTTGCAGCAGCCATTTCAGTTTGATATATCTAATAACTGATGGACACAGTAATATTTCAGGATTGAAATGAGGTTTATTGTACTAACAGAAAATGTGCAATATGCATTAAACCAAAATTTGACCAGTGCAAAAGTATGGGCACCTCAACAGAGAAGTGACATTAATATTTAGTAGATCCTCCTTTTGCAAAGATAACAGCCTCTAGTCGCTTCCTGTAGCTTTTAATCAGTTCCTGGATCCTGGATGAAGGTATTTTGGACCATTCCTCTTTACAAAACAATTCAGGTTCAGTCAAGTTTGATGGTCGCCGAGCATGGACAGCCCGCTCTCAAATGATCTGAAAACAAAGATTGTTCAACATAGTTGTTCAGGGGAAGGATACAAAAAGTTGTCTGAGAGATTTAACCTGTCAGTTTCCACTGTGAGGAACATAGTAAGGAAATGGAAGACCACAGGGACAGTTCTTGTTAAGCCCAGAAGTGGCAGGCCAAGAAAAATATCAGAAAGGCAGAGAAGAAGAATGGTGAGAACAGTCAAGGACAATCCACAGACCACCTCCAAAGAGCTGCAGCATCATCTTGCTGCAGATGGTGTCACTGTGCATCGGTCAACAATACAACACACTTTGCACAAGGAGAAGCTGTATGGGAGATTGATGAAAAGGAAGCCGTTTCTGCAAGCATGCCACAAACAGAGTCGCCTGAGGTATGCAAAAGCACATTTGGACAAGCCAGCTTCATTTTGGAAGAAGGTCCTGTGGACTGATGAAGCAAAGATTGAGTTGTTTGGTCATACAAAAAGGCGTTATGCATAGTGTCCAAAAAAAACAGCATTCCAAGAAAAACACTTGCTACCCACTGTAAAATTTGGTGGGGGTTCCATCATGCTTTGGGGCTGTGTGGCCAATGCCGACACCAGGAATCTTGTTAAAGTTAAGGGTCGCATGGATTCCACTCAGTATCAGCAGATTCTTGAGAATAATGTTCAAGAATCAGTGACGAAGTTGAAGTTACGCCGGGGATGGATATTTCAGCAAGACAATGATCCAAAACACCGCTCCAAATCCTCAGGCATTCATGCAGAGGAACAATTCCAATGTTCTGGAATGGCCATCCCAGTCCCCAGACCTGAATATCATTGAACATCTGTGGGATGATTTGAAGCGGGCTGTCCATGCTCGACGACCATCAAACTTAACGGAACTTGAATTGTTTTGTAAAGAGGAATGGTCCAAAATACCTTCATCCAGGATCCAGGAACTGATTAAAAGCTACAGGAAGCGACTAGAGGCTATTATCTTTGCAAAAGGAGGATCTACTAAATATTAATGTCACTTTTCTGTTGAGGTGCCCATACTTTTGCACCGGTCAAATTTTGGTTTAATGCATATTGCACATTTTCTGTTAGTACAATAAACCTCATTTCAATCCTGAAATATTACTGTGTCCATCAGTTATTAGATATATCAAATTGAAATGGCTGCTGCAAACACCAAAATATTTAGAACTAAAAATGATTAAGATTAATAGGGGTGCCCAAACTTTTTCATAGGACTGTATCTGCTTGACCATGGTTCTTATATATGTATGGTGGTAATATTTCAAAACACAATGGTTTTACATAAAAATTAGTCAATTTTTTGATAAATTTGAGGCTGCTTGGGTAGTTGAAAACTTCAGTGTTGGTGTATAGGAGAGAAAAAAGAGCGCTCATAGGGTAATAACATTTGAGATAAATTCTTATCAGTGACCCACAAAATCCTTGTGTATGGGTACTGTTAGGATTGGGTCCCGCAGGTTGCTATCATAGTGCACAGCGCCACCTGCGGGTCAGTCTAACCATCCAGCTTTCACCTTACTGAGCATGCTCAGACGTATTGGAGCTGCTCACAAGCTAAGTGCCATTTCTCCCCTACTGAGCATGAGCGGTGAAGTCATGGCCACTGCCCCTATTGGGCGGGGACTTCCCTTTAAATAGTGTGAGCCGACGCCCACCGGGTGCTCACACTTTGACTAAAATCCCCTCTAAGTCCACGGAGTGAATGACAGTAGTTTTCAGGGATAGGCTCCAGTACTCAGGCAGGTTTCAGACTAGGCCTCTGTGTGGGGTTTCTCTGCTTCTCCTGGGTGCTGTTAGGTAGGACCTGTAAACCCTGAACTGTTAGGTCTACACCAGGGCTAGGAGCGGTAGACGCCACTCCAGCTTGTAGATCTGCAGCAGGTATTGTCTCTGAGATAGCCTATGTGTTACTATCTGACTTCATGTATGGCTCCTAGCTGTGTGCAGGAGCATGGGTGTTTGATGGCTCCAAGCTGTGTGCAGGACCATGCAAACTCCCCTGGTAACTCCAAGTTGTGTGCAGGAGAATGTTCTAAACTTCCGTGGTGGCCCCTAGCTGTCGCAGGGGTAAGTGTGTGTGTTTTCTGGCCTGGGGTGAGTGTTAACCCTTGGCAGCCATGTGTGTTTCACTTGTACTGGTGCACCTGGCCAGTGAGCTAAACTGGCAGGGTTTTAGTTGCACCTTGTTCACATGGAGTGTCGCACAGTACACTGTTCACATTGAGTTCAGGCTGCAGTGTCTTTGCAGCTGTTCACATTAAGTACTGCACTGCAGTGTCTTTGCAGTAGTTCACATTGACTTTCAGGCTGCAGTGTCTTTGCAGCTGTTCACATTAAGTACCGCGCTGCAGTGTCTTTGCAGTAGTTCATATTAAGTTCAGACATACAGCCGCCCACCATTGGGCATGTGGACCTCGCTGTAGTGTTCTACAGCTAAGAGGTTCTGTAGTTTAAAAAAAATATATTTATATATATACACAGAACTGTAATAGGTAATCACCTATTGTAAGATCAAATCAGGTGAAATGAATCATGTAGATCCCAATGTTCATGAGGATGCTTTCCTGCCTCAGTTCCACCACGTGCAATGCCCTTCATACTGGATGGTGTGGGGTGTGGAAATAGATGCAGTAATGGAAGAAAGCTTCCAAGAAGGCTCTTGCGCAAATCCCTTAGAATTTCTGTTACCAAATTTCCTCTTTGTATTAAGAGGTAGATATTCCTTTTTTGGGGGTATAAATAAATCCTGATTTTTATTAGCAGTAAATGACACGTTTCAGGGTTCGCACACCCCTTTCTCAAATAAACAAAACAGATATAACTGGCTATTTGAAAAGTATTGCAGAAGACGTGGCTTTCCAAAACAAAAGCCATCAAAAATATCCCTTCATTGGAGCAGGTGTGAAATTATAGTGTGGACATTGAAAGATGTAATGATGTGGGTTCTTTTTCAATATAACTTAGATTTTTTTTTTTTGGAAGCCAACAGTGTGATGCCAGCAGTGTGGTATAGTGGAATGTCATACACCAAACTGCAGGACATTTCTGGCAGTGGCAGCTGTGGCAGCATGAGTGGTAGGCAGTACAGTATGGATTAATATCATGGATCAGGCTGCAGGATATGTCTGGTTGAGAATTGTTAGCTGTGGCAATGAATGGCAGTATGGCTTGGGATAATGTGATGGACTTGGCCGCAAGAGATGATATCTGGCTGTTTAGGAATAGCAGGCAGCATTAGCAGTACAGTAAATGGAACATAATAGAGAGAGACAGTGGCAGCTCTATTCGGAGGCATCAGCCGGATCAGATTAGCACAGGCTGCATCAGTGTTTTTCCATTACAAAGGCAGCATTTTGTACGTGTATTGGGTAACTAAAGAAAAAAAACACCTATGAAGCAAAGATTTTTCAGATTAGCAAAGGCATCCTCAGTGTTTTGATCTTACAATGGCGACAGTAGTTATGTATATTGGGTACCAAAAACCCCCCGTTAAGATACAGAGATTTTTCGGATTAGCACAGGCTACATCAGTATTTTGCCATTACAAACTTTTGTCTGTGAAACCATTAACAAAACAATGTAAAATGCTCTGTCATCAATTACAGATCAAACTGCTCTTTTTCAAAGTAGTCTTAGACAAAATTAGATTGTTGGCAATAATAAGGTTAACTGTTCAGTGTATGTACTTCTACAGTTACAGGGTAATAGCACAGTCCAGATAGTCTCCCTCACTCCTATGATTTATAATATATTCTGTTCATAATTTATTAAATCTAACTAAACTTCATTCTACTTCTACTTCTGTGACTTTGTAGTGTAAGTCGATGGCTGGTCAGGTAATGGAGGGGGTGTACATCTCACTCAGACTACTAAGATGGGTGAGATGAGAAAACTCCAGAAAGAACATTTCTCAGCAGATAACTATTGTCTGCTGAGGGTTATTTCAGAGTTCCGGTTAATAGGCTGGATTTTTAGGAATGGCAGTTAGGTTGGTAGTGGGACCTGTCATTCCACCCCCCTCCAGTCCACACTTTGGGGATGGTTCGGCAGCGACTCAGCTGTAGAGAGTCTGCTTGTCAAGGAGGCTTAAGAAGCCAGCTCCGGCAGCAGACTGTGGGCAGAGCTGGCTGGAGAGCTAAAGAGAGAGGTCATATTTTTGGAGCTGTGTCCTGAACGACTCAACTGGCTTTAGATTTCTGTTATTCTAGGTGAGGTAACCTATTCTATGTTTAGTTAGAGCCTAGCCGGCAGGTATTTATTTTTGTATTGTTTCCTTTTGTTGCTGCACTACCTTTTTGAGTGAAAATAAACTCTATCTTTGTTTTGGACTAAAGAAACTGGACGTTTGTGTCTATGCCACCCCACCTAGCAACCCCAGACCCTGAAAGTAGTTATATTGCAACTTTTTCTGTCATCATTTCTGGATATTACTTTAGAAAATTGAGTAATTGCTTTGGATCATGCAATGAGGTATAACAGGTCATCAGTTTAATTTATCCTCAGTATCTCAAGTAATGAAATTGTATCACCAAAACCCCATACAAACTGTTGTCATGCACCTACAGTAGGAAAGAACCAGTATTATCCTGATGCATGTGCTTTGTTCCCTGGTATTGGTGGGACATCCAACAATCCAATTATTATGTTATGATTAGAGATGGGTGAACCTCTCAGGATTCGTTTTTTCAGGCTTGGGTGGCTCAGGTCTTTTGGATTGGTTCAGGCTTGGAGTGGCTCAGGTTTGTTTTGGATTCAACAAGTTCTTTATAAACCACGCCTTAACTTGGCTTAAAACATAGGGCCGAACACTCTCATGCCTATTAGGGACCATCTATCCAATTTCTAGCTCTCTAAGGGAAACACAGCCAAAGTTATGTCAAAGCAAAGGTGACATTATTATATTATATTATATATTATAGCCTAGAGTATAATAGTTTGAGGCCCAGGGGAAGTGTAAAACATAAAATAAAAAGATTCATACTCTCGTTTGCTTATCTCCTTTGGTGTATCCTTGCATGTTTTGGATTTATTTCACCTCTCCTGGTCTACCACCTATTGTAGTCTGGGGTCTGAAGAGACTCCAGAGTATAATCCGGTGTCCATTTTAGTTTACCCAACATAAATATCCATTTGTTCATCTCATGAAAAAGCATTAAAAACTACTTTCTATACACAATGTGACATTTTTACTATAGATTTAAAGGGATTGTCAAGGAATGTTTATTTATGGCAAATCCTTAGAATAAGCCATACAGTGTTGGCCAAAAGTATTGGCACCCCTGCAATTCTGTCAGATAATACTCAGTTACTTCCAGAAAATGTTTGCAAGAACAAACTCTTTGGTATTAATATCTTCATTTATGAAAAAAAAGTAAAATCATTGATCATTTCACATAAAACTCCAAAAATAAGCCAGACAAAAGTATTGGCACCCTCAGCCTAATACTTGGTAGCACAACCTTTAGACAAAATAACTGCGAACAACCGCTTCCGGTAACCATCAATGAGTTTCTTACAATGCTCTGCTGGAATTTTAGACCATTCTTCTGTGGCAAACTGCTCCAGGTCCCTGAGATGTGAAGGGCGCCTTCTCCAAACTGCCATTTTGAGATCTCTCCACAGGTGTTCTATGGGATTCAGGTCTGGACTCATTGCTGGCCACTTTACAAGTCTCCAGAGCTTTCTCTCAAACCATTTTCTAGTGCTTTTTGAAGTGTGTTTTGGGTCATTGTCCTGCTGGAAGACCCATGACCTCTGAGGGAGACCCAGCTTTCTCACACTGGGCCCTACATTATGCTGCAAAATTTGTTGGTAGTCTTCAGACTTGATAATGCCATGCACACGGTCAAGCAGTCCAGTGCCAGAGGCAGCAAAGCAACCCCAAAACATCAGGGAACCTCTGCCATGTTTGACTGTAGGGACCGTGTTCTTTTCTTTGAAGGCCTCTTTTTTTTTTTTCCTGTAAACTCTATGTTGATGCCTTTTCCCAAAAAGCTCTACTTTTGTCTCATCTGAGCAGAGAACATTCTTCCAAAACGTTTTTGGCTTTCTCAGGTAAGTTTTGGCCAACTCCAGACTGTCTTTTTTATGTCACTGGGTAAGAAGTGGGGTCTTCCTGTGTATCCTACCATACAGTCCCTTTTCATTCAGATGCCGACGGATAGTACGGGTTGACACTGTTGTACCCTCAGACTGCAGGGCAGCTTAAACTTGGTTGGATGTTAGTTGAGGTTCTTTATCCACCATCCGTACAATCTTGCGTTGAAATCTCCCATCAATTTTTCTTTTCTGTCCACATCTAGGTAGGTTAACCACAGTGCCATGGGCTTTAAACTTCTTGATGACACTGCGCACGTTAGACACAGGAACATTCAGGTCTTTGGAGATGGACTTGTAGCCTTGAGATTGCTCATGCTTCCTCACAATTTTGCTTCTCAAGTCCTCAGACAGTTCTTTGGTCTTCTTTCTTTTCTCCATGCTCAATGTGGTACACACAAGGACACAGGACAGAGGTTGAGTCAACTTTAATCCATTTCAACTGCCTGAAAGTGTGATTTAGTTATTGCCACCACCTGTTAGGTGCCTCAGGTAAGTAACAGGTGCTGCTAATTACACAAATTAGAGAAGCATCATATGATTTTTCAAACAGTGCCAATACTTTTGGCCACCCCCTTTTTTATGTTTGGTGTGGAATTACATACAATTTGGCTTTTTGACAATTCTTTTTGTGGTTTTCCATTGAAGACAAATTAAATAAAGATAATAATACCAAAGAATTTGTGATTGCAATCATTCTCTGGAAGAAAATGAGCATTATCTGACAGAATTGCAGGGGTGCCAATACTTTTGGCCAACACTGTACATATCTGATCAGTGGGAGGTCTGACTTCCAGTTTCCATACTATACATAGCACAGAAGTGGTTGGCTCTATGCTCCGTATAGTGGCTGGATGCTAGTAGTACAATTCAGCTCTCATAAACTTCCATAGATCACAGGGCACAGACACAAATTGTCAGGATACGGAGTCGCCGCGGTCTCCTTGCTGCGCGGCGTCTCCCTGGGAGATGTGTTAGGAGTTCTATTGGGTGTGCTTAGGTCATTAAGGGTTAATCTTTTCCTTGCCTTCAGTCTCCATGCCGTTAGCCATCAGGTGTGTTCTCTGCTGCTATTTAAACGCCACCCAGGCATGGATCCTTGCCAGCCATTCACTTTGTGTTTCCTGGTCCCCCTGCTCAGTCTGATTCCCTGTCTGTTTGTATTCCATATGTTTCTTGGATTTTAGACCCGGCTTGTATTTTTGACTATCCCTTGTCTTTTGATTTGGTACCTTTTATTATATCTCCTGGCTTGACCTCTTGCTCGTCTGACCTTGCCTTCTCTTCTGTGTCTTGCTGGGACTTGTGGTCCTCCCTGGTTCCATGCTGTTTAGTCTTTTGTTTTGCATTGCATTTACACTGTGCTTTCTGTTTAGGTGTGACCCCGTGACTCCAGTCCCTAGGACTTTCAGGGCTTCCTCTCCCCTTATCCTAGCCGCCGGATAGAAGGTTAGGAGCCGTGGTAGGCGCACTTCAATTAGGAAGTGCATTGGTCTGCCTCATCTCAGATACTACAGCATAGTTATAGCTGCAGGGCCTGCGACCCCTTTTGTCATTAGTTGCACAGTGTTGCTTTCCCAGCTGTGTCACTTTGCACTGCCTGACCCTGACTCCAATCCTTACACAAATGCTTCATGATGTATTTGTATAATATGGGGAACAGACGTGCTCCCAAACAGCTGATCCATGTGGGTGGCAGCTGTCAGTCCCCCCCTCCATCTCATGATCAGATATCAGATAATTTATCCTAAGAATTCACTGTAACATAATCCAGGACAATCCCTAAAATAGGGTTTTCCTTGAATTGAAATATCAGCGCATGACTGGTCTCAAGAAAATAGTGTTGTGCCCAAAAATATTGTTATTCTATAGGTTCATACACCCCACAAAAGTCATGTGCACAGACCTCTATATAATGGTGAACACTATTGCTTCTAAAAAAAAAAAATTAAAAAAAATTCTAGTTCCATACTGTAGAGGATATTTTGAATTTCTTTTTTCATGGATCCTATAACACATGTATGATTCCATTTTGGATATATTTTAATACATAATAAATTCCACAATACAGCCATACAGTGTACATGTAGAAAACATACATCATCAGGAAAATACCGACCTCCAAACGATATTGTCCTAGTCATGCAGCCGTGATGCCTGTGTATAATCCGTAACGCTCTTCTACTAT
Source organism: Leptodactylus fuscus (assembly GCF_031893055.1). Classification (NCBI taxonomy): domain Eukaryota; kingdom Metazoa; phylum Chordata; class Amphibia; order Anura; family Leptodactylidae; genus Leptodactylus; species Leptodactylus fuscus. Next base: position 293,649,249 of record NC_134265.1, read on the forward strand.
TACGTCTATACTCCCTGCCACTCATTTGTCATTCCATAACTTCAAAAGTCATCCAATATTCGCTGTTATTGCTGCAATGATTTTCAATTTAAACTTAGCAAGGAAATTTAAATTTACAACTTTGATATTTGGAGCTGAATTACAGGCCAGTGTGTAAGAGAAAAGATTAGGTCAAGGGTTTACATACTTGACATTAATCAAATCGCTATATACTGTAGAGTTATTACAATAAGATATTTCCTTTCTGAAGTGAAGATTTGAGGAAAATAGAATCCTTTAGAGTTTTTAGAACTTAGTAAAATTGAATTTTAAATTGTACTTTCAGTGACATGAAAATGTAGGAAAGCAGCAGTAAATTGGATTCTGAGCTTCTTCTAATAAAATTTCATCAATGTATATTTCTTTAGTATTAGGCATTGTTCCTCCAGATGGCACCCCTATCCGACCCACCTGTTTCTCACCGATAGGAATAGTGATAGTGACAGGCATGGTAACTAAAATGTACACGAAACAATCTACAAGTGTAGAGGAATGGGGATTTTTTTTCTCTGTACTAAAGCAGCAGCGCTCTGAACACTGATAAAGTTATATTAGGAAGATGAGCTGAAGTCAGTGTCATGCTGCCATCTCCACAGATTGTTCTGCCTTCTTGTACTATGTAAAAGGCAATGCATCCTCGCTGCCCGTGGCTACTGTTTATCTGAGTGCAGTTACTGCAATTGGTAGCAGGGCACAGTTCATATTGAGTCAATGGATCAGAACAAACCACTTTCATCCTGCTTTGGTGACTTGAACTAGATGGATTGAGACATTATGCATTGAGAGCAAGCTGCAGCAACTAAACTGAAATGTCACCCAATGAATAAATGTAGAAAGAACTAATGCAACAAGAACAAATACATTCATAATTGATGATATTACAGTGCTATGGATTGAGAACACAACACAGTCTCCGCACTGGATTTCTATCATGCTATTTATGACAGACATATAATTCACACCTCATATGCATATATTATGTGCTTTCTGTTACCCAAATAATCCAAATGCCCCCCCCCCCCATTTTTAGGGTGAATCATTGTAATTTACTGGTTATTAGAGATGAGCGAGTAGTATTCGATCGAGTAGGTATTCGATCGAATACTACGGTATTCAAAATATTCATACTCGATCAAATACTACTAGCTATTCGAAGTAAATAGTCGATTCAGAACCAGCATTGATTGGCCGAATGCTATACAGTGTATAGCATTTGGCAAATCAACGCTGGTTCTGCAGCAGGCTCGTCCTTGCTAGGAGCAGACAGCTTGCTGTTACGAGATAGCTTACTTTTTCTCATAGGAATGAATTGAACAGCGTTGATTAGCCAGTGTACAGCATTCGGCCAATCAACGCTGGTTCTGCCGGAGGCTCGTCTGTGAGGAGGAGTCTAAGATCGGACCACAGCAGTCTCCATTGTGGTCCAATCTTAGACTCCGCCTCCTCACAGACGAGCCTCTGGCAGAACCAGCATTGATTGGTTGAATGTTGTACGCTGGCCAATCAACGCAGGTCAATGCATTCCTATGACAAAAAAGCCATCTCCCTTGTAACAGCAAGCTGCCAGCTCTCCCGACAAGCAAGGATGAGCCTGCTGCAGAACCAACATTGATTTGCCGCAGGCTTGTCTTTGCTAGTCGGGAGAGCTGGCAGCTTGATGTTATGAGGGAGCTTACTTTTTATCTATCTATCTATCTATCTATCTATCTATCTATCTATCTATCTATCTATCTATCTATCTATCTATCTATCTAGAGCATCTATCCATCTATCTATCTATAGTATCTATCTATCTATCTAGAGCATCTATCCATCTATCTATCTATAGTATCTATCTATCTATCTATCTATCTATCTATCTATCTATCTATCTATCTATCTGTTTTTTTTTCCAGTTGTATGAGGAGGAATAAATAGAACAAATTGCACCCGTTATAATGGAGGATTGAAGATATGTACTATATAATGGTTATCTTTACTGTAGTCTTTGCTGTTGTCTCGCTTTGTCTTGAAAAGAAAAATTATTAAAAGAAAAATCATCAATATGAAATATATAATAAATAGGATAAATATTTGTATAATATTCAGGTGTAAAATAAAATGTGTTTGTTACTTTTCATTCATCTTTATATAATGATAAAAGGTAGTTATAAACGTACAGTGCCCTCCTTTTGATGTATTTTTGGAGACTGGCATTCAGGGGTTGGTTTCCTTCAGAAATGTTCTGAGGCTTTAACTCCCAGCATACACAGTTTCTCTGCTGCTCTTGGAACTCCCATAGAAATGAATGGAGAATGCTGGGAGATGTGATTCTACAGCGGTTGGAGGGTTAAAGGTTGATATCCCATATCATGCATTCACAAATGTGATTTCAGAATGTGCAAATTCAGAATTGTTTTTTCACCTGTTTTTCTGTTGTTTAATATGATTCTGTATAGTATTACATGTGAAATCAAGCATCATATGTATCACTATTTCTTCCTAGGTATAAAATAAGTTGTATGCTACAGGTACATAGCTGGGGGCTGAAATATGAAGTAAGCTTCTACATTATTAAAGAAATTACAACACAAAAAAAAAATGTTCTTGGGCTTTTCAGAAAGGGTGATGGGTCCCCTTTATGTGTGGTAATGTAGGAAGTGCTAGATTATTATTTGTTGTAATGTACATCTCTGAATATGTAATATCAACTTCAGTGTTTTGGAGTATTTTCTGCCATCACTGGGATATTGCAGATACATCAATGTCTTTACCTATTTTCTTATCACTCTGCTATCCTCAATGTCATAAGCAATGCTCCAATATGCTGTATGTTGTATAGTTTCTATCTCCATACTCTATAGTCTCTATCTCCATACTCTATAGTCTCTATCTCCATACTGTAGAGTTTCTATCTCCATACTGTAGAGTCTCTATCTCCATACTGTAGAGTCTCTATCTTCATACTGTATAGTCTCTATTTTCATACTGTATACTCTCCATCTCCATACTGTACAGTCTCTATCTCCATACTGTATAGTCTCTATCTCCATACTGTATAGTCTCTATCTTCATACTGTATAGTCTCTATCTCCATACTGTAGAGTCTACATCTTCATACTGTAGAGTCTCTATCTCCATACTGTAGAGTCTCTATCTCCATACTGTAGAGTCTATCTCCATACTGTATGTATGCAGAAACAAATATGCAATAGACCATTGTGTGTGGAATTTAACCAAGCCACAATTCTGCTAACACTTTCTTGGTATGCAATTAATTCTTGTTTTAACTAGGGTCCCAGTGTGCATATTCATAACATAGCTCTAAATCATATAAAGTAATATTGGGAAATGTGATAGCAAAAGCCACTTGAATTTTTAAGTGGGATAATAAATCATTTTCTATATTAATCTATCCCTCTGAGTATTCCCCATGTCAATATCCCGTGTACTGTAGCTCAGATGTTTCTCGAGCCATAAGCTGTAACAGTTATAGCTATTAAGTCACATGTCATCTGCTAATATTATTTTATGTTGGTTTGATATGGTCTAAAGTGTATAATTGTGATGATATGGAATCTGATCAAAAATAAATCTCATTCTAGCTTTATATAAAAAAAATGTCAACTAAAGAAATCTATAAATGCTCAAGCAATGTAAAAAAAAATCCAAAGCAAGGCTTGGGGCTAGTAAACCAGTTCTGGAATAGCTATCTCACATTGCCCTTTTATTTATCCATTCATCATCTTTGGTCGCAGAGTATAATATTTGTCACTTATGATAAATTAACATTAAGCATCACTATAAAAAGAAGGCAACGTGCAGGTTCAGCAGATTCTAAATTATGCACAGTTGTGTTTCTTCCTAGATTGTCCATATGATTTTCATGCCATCGTAAACATATACCACTGGAGGTGAAAGTGAATGGTTAAAAATGAATTTTCTTTGAAGTCAATTGGATAGTCGAGCAGCAGTATAGTGGGATAAGTGATAGAAGCATTGGGGCAAATTTACTAAGCTAAATACGCCAGAAAGATGACAAAAGCTGCCTTGCTGTCCACCACATTTACTGCATGTTTTACAGACAGACTCCATTTACCTTGGCTGACAATGTGGCAAGGCTTTGGGGTAAAGTCTGTGGCATAGAAGTAAAATTGTTAAGTAAAACAAGTCAAAATATACAGTATGTGGTATAAACTTAGATTAGACAGTCTTAATATACAGTACAACATATAAAAGTCACTGTGATAAATCTGGTATATTTTAAGAATTTCTAGTCTAAAAGACCTATTACATGCCCAAGTAACAGGCCGATTTTCTGAAATAAGTCTGTCTGGTCTAAAAGGCCTTCTACGTTACCTGATTCACAGGTCGATTATTAGGAACAATCATTTATAGCAATGCTTATTCTGATAATTGCTCCATATAATTTGCCGATGATAATCTGACAGTGTTCTCATTGAACCTAATATATACCATCTATATTAAGAACCTTCTAAGTGAAGTGATACAACATTGCTCTCTGTATCAAAAGATCTTGTTACCATTGCTGAGATACTGCTGGCTTCAGTACTGGGAATGATCATCATCATCATCATGGCGGCACGCAACCTGTTACGACTGGCAGGATATATATTTTTTTAAAAACTAAATAATAAACAATATCCTGCGAAGCCCGCTGGGCTCTGAACTGCAGAGCAAACTGGTGTGAACAAGACCTGACAGTTAACCTCACTGCCGAACTACACCACAAACTAGATGTTCCCTGTTACCTCCCTGGGCAGCTGCCACTGCAGTACAAAGTAGCCACTAAAATGAATACTAAAGTCTTGCAGTTACTGCACTGCAAGACAAACACAAAGTACCAAACTACAGTGTTGGCCAAAAGTATTGGCACCCCTGCAATTCTGTTAGATAATACTCCTTTTCTTCCAGAAAATGATTGCAAGCACAAACTCTTTGGTATTAATATCTTCATTTATTTTGCTTGCAATGAAAAAACACAAAAGAGAATGAAAAAAAAGTCAAATCATTGATCATTTTACACAAAACTCCAAAAATGGGCCGGACAAAAGTATTGGCAAAAACTCTTTTTGCCGTGGAGATATTACACTCAAGGAATAGAGTGTGTTGCTGTGCACCCTGAAGAATTTAACCATTGAAAAGCCGATGTCTGAAATCAACCTGTGGGTGAGCTGAACCTTTTTGTACCTTTTTTTGCCAAAAGTATTGGCACCCTCAGCCTAATACTTGGTAGCACAACCTTTAGACAAAATAACTGCGAACAACCGCTTCCGCTAACCATCAATGAGTTTCTTACAATGCTCTGCTGGAATTTTAGACCATTCTTCTTTGGCAAACTGCTCTAGGTCCCTGAGATGTGAAGGGGGCCTTCTCCAAACTGCCATATAGAGATCTCTCCACAGGTGTTCTATGGGATTCAGGGCTGGACTCATTGCTGGCCACTTTAGAAGTCTCCAGTGCTGTCTCTCAAACCATTTTCTAGTGCTTTTTGAAGTGTGTTTTGGGTCATTGCCCTGCTGGAAGACCCATGACCTCTGAGGGAGACCCAGCTTTCTCACACTGGGCCCTACATTATGCTGCAAAATTTGTTGGTAGTCTTCAGACTTCATAATGCCATGCACAAGGTCAAGCAGCAAGCCTAGCATGCCCACAAACACACAACAGAGACTAAACACATGAAGGAGAGAAATGGTGAGGAAAGGTATTAAGGGAAACCACCAAGACAAACTTCACAGAAGGAGTCTCTCACCACTACCCCCAGATTAGAAACAGCAGAACTCTAAATATAACTCTAGAATATAGGGGCTAAGAATTAGCTGCAAATATAACAAAAAACAGCAAGGAACAGACAGCCAGACTAAAATAGAGCCTGGCAACACCTGATAGGATGATACAAATAAACACATCTGGGCCTCCCAACCTCCAGCCAGAGACCAAACACAAACAGGCAAATAGGCATGTGGCAGAGAACCAAACAGGCGCGCCACAAGATACCGGTTCAAATCCTGACACCTCTCTTTTCTGTCTAGAATCCTAGCTGATTTCTTCATTCTGCCAAGTGATCTAAGACTAATATTCTTTATAATCGAAACCTTTCATTATAATCGAAACCATCTCCAAAACTTCTCCTGAGCTGCACCAGTTCTCTAGAATGCGTTCTCCCAGACAATCAGCTTAGCCCCAAACTATCACAGCTTCAAGAGCATACTAAAAACAAATCTCTTTAGGCACGCCTATCACTTATTTCCTAATTTAACACTTTTGTGCTTACACTACCCACTCTGTTCATTCTCCCACCTATACACATTATCCTACAGGACATGATGCTCCTATCTAAGTGGAACTCTACTTTGGCTCTGTTCATACAAAGACATTGGTTAGTAATTCATACAACTTTATTTATTTGTTACCTTTTCTCATACAAAGCTGGATCACTGTGTAAGTACTTCTACCTCATGTCACCCCTTCTACCTTATAGATTGTACACTTTCGCAGACAGGGAACTCCATTTGTGGGAATTGATCTTTTACTCTATAATGTCTCATTATGTCTGTACACGACTCCTCTGATTTGTAAAGTGTTGCTGAATATGTTGGTGCTATATAAATAAAATGTATTATTCTTATATACTGGGATTCCTTTACTCAGTCTTACAGACATAAATCGCATTGAGAAAAGATTAATGCACAGATCCATATCATTTGTAGGATACATAATTCTAAAAACGAGTTGATCACCTTTACAATTGTACACTTTCATATCGCTGTATTTCTAGTACTTTCATATTCAGGATGAATATATTTTGAATTATTTCTAGCTTATTCAAGAATTTGGTTTAGGGCCAAGGTAATGGTAATTTAGATATGGGAACCAATCCAAAAATCCTGTACATGTTATGGATATAACATGACTCCAGAGTGAAAAAGTAGGTTGGAAAGAGCAGATTTTATCATTGTAGAAATATACATGAAACACTTAGCATTTCTTTTGCATTATTCAAGTAACATATGGTCTAATCAGATACACTTTGCTCATGCATGTAGAATGTATCGCTGTGGCTTCTATAATAATACTCACAATGCTGATCATTGGAAATGGTTTTCATATTCTGCTGGAATGTTAAATATCATTTGTGATTGAATTAAAGGGGTGATCACATAAATCATTTTCATACCAATAATTATGGCAGACTATTTCTACAATAAAAAAATATATAATTTGAGGATTTAGATCTTCTGCTAATCTGTGCTGCTGGGGCTGGACATTGGACACAATCAGTCTCTTTCCCCCTCTGGCAGATGACACTATAATCCCTTCTTACTTCCCCTGCAGAAAGAGTCTTCTCAGCTATACTGCTATACTTATACAGGGACTCTGAAAAGCAAAGTAGAAACCTATTTTTCTTTGTCTTCAGAATGATGCAGGTATCTATGTATAGAAAGAGTAATGGAACACTAGTGTCCTCCAGCGCAAAACGCAAGTGAAGGTGTAAATTACTATACACATTGTATGCCGGGGGTGTTACACTATGTAAATTAATCTCCTCAGAACTTATAACCCTTCACTGGATCATTTTCACTTTAAACTCCCAACCTCACAAATATCCATAATTTATTTTTTTTACATTTACATTTCTTTCAACATTTTTTCTGTATTTGACAAGAGGACTATGGGAAAGATTTATGAAGACTGGCAAATTCAGTGCCAGCCTTTATACCCCATGTATTGATGTAGGGATATGAGCTTCCACCAGGCTCTGCACCTGGAGCCAAATCTATGCCAACCCATAGCTATAGATTTCCAGCATTGATTAAACCAATTTTATGGCTTTTGTTATACCACTTTGGGTGGCACAAAAATGCCAGGTTAGGGGGCCACACGGTGGTTCAGTGGTTCGCACTGCAGCCTTGCAGCGCTGGAGTCCTGGTGTTCAAATCCTGCTAAGGGCATAAAACCATCTGCAAGGAGTTTGTATGTTCTCCCTGTGTTTGCATGGATTTCCATCCCATATTCGAAAAAAAGACATACTGATAGGGAAAAATGTACATTGTGAGCTCTATGTGGGGCTCACAATCTATATAAATAAATGCCAGGTTAGAGCAAAATAAAAGGTTTTCTCCTGAAAATAGATTACAGGAAAGTTTTATATAAATGATTAGATAATACTTGTAGTGGCCGCATGTGTAAAACTAATAGAAACCTGTCTATGTAACATACTGTAAAGGCTGTAATTGCTGAACAAGGTACCTCTACTAAATAGTCACCTGAACTGAGTGAACTTATATTCACTAGAAATTTTTAGCCATTGTAAAGAAGGTAGATTTTTGTTAACATGTGCATTAAAGATTACTTACAAGCTCTTTGTAATGCCAGCATATAGTGTCCCTAGGAACATATTCCTTCCCCCACGCCTCACACAGAATTCCCATACCCTGCTGTTTCCTTGGTCTGTAGAGCACACAAGAGCTCCATTGCTGCCTCTTAGAGGACCATCACATGTACCCAAATCTTTCCCCAGCCAATCTCTGCCTGTCTATGGACATATTTTAAACCCTCAAAAGTCAAAAAACAACTGAGCAATAAGATTGCTAGAACCCTGTAAATGTGTACTCATTTTTTGTCTGTGCTACTGTGCATTGAGCTTGTGTTGATACCTGACCCTGACCCAGTCTATTGTCCATACACCAGATACTGACCTTGGCCTGTGCTTGACCTCAGAACCTTTGATACCTGCCTAGGTTTTTTGTTTGTATCTGTATTTTTGCTGCCAGTCCTGACCTCCGCATGTCCACTGACATGAAGCTCTTCAGCTCTACATGTTAAAACTCAGTATTAAAATGGGAAACCATTTCATGAGAATGCATCTATTCTATGTACTGTATGCCATTAAAACTGATAAATTATCTTAAAGGCCATGGACAATTTTTCCCCAAAATTTTCTTCATTGATCATTTCTTTCCTAATTGTAAAATTTCTACTATTTTCCTGTTGACTATGTAACTAGCCGATTGTCCTACTGAATTTAAGAAATCAGCACAATGTAACTGGCTCCTCTGGCTCTATTTGTTCTATGCCTTCCTTCTATCAAATTTAGATATAGTAGCAGGGAGGGGGAGGAAGTTGTAATTCACATGTCCAGAGTGAAGAGGGGGGAAGCATCAAAGTCTTCAGGGAGAGCAAAGCACAAAAACCGTACTGCAACAAAGTGTAGATAGGGAGGAAAGTACCCAGGTGAATCACCCAGGCAGAGCATATTTAAAGATAACATAGAGTACCTACGTCAGACTCTACAGTCGGAGGTAGGGGGGCATTACATGTTTTTTAGCATCATCCTCTGTGTTACAATAGTGGGAAGGGGCTATTTCAAAAGAAGAATGTAGTACAGGAATGAAGCTGTGATAGTATATGAGAGTCCTTAAAGGGAATCTATCATTAGAATCCTTTTTTCAGGTAATATGATGTTGGAATAGCCTTAAGAAAGGCTATTTCTCCCCTAGCTTTATATTGCTGCTGCCGCCATTCCGTTGATATACCGGTCTTTGCTGATATGCAAATAAGTCTTCCGACAGCACAGGGGGTATTCCCTCTGTTCTCTGTGCCTGAAGACTCTACAGAGACGCCTCCATCTGTGTGTTGTCTTCTGGTTAGTCAGCATTCGGAATCTAAATTCTGTTCATTTGCAGTCAGCTCTGCCATCAAGCTTCAGGCAAAGCCGACTGTGCAGGTCTGTTCAGCCATTTTACTGTTGCCGCTTATAGGCACAGTACGCTCGTGTAAGCAGCCACAGTAAAATGGGCAAATACACACGTGCAGTCGGCTCTGCCCGAAGCACAATGGCAGAGCCGACTGCACATGCATGGAATTTAGATTCCAAACGCAGGCTTGCGAAAAGACTACACAAAGGACGTGGTGGAGAAGCACGGCTGTAGAAGATGGAGGCGTCTCTGGAGAGTCTTCAGGCAGCACAGGGGATGCCCCTATGCTGTTTGGGCACAGCAGGAATGGCCCCTCTGCTGTCTGGAGACTCGTTTGCATACTGGGAAAAAACGGAGTATCAACGGAATGGTGGCACGGAGCAGAAATATAAAGGTAGGTGACGAATAGCCTTTCTTAAGGTTATTCCAACATAATATTACCTGAAAAAGGGACTCTATCATTGGAATTGATTAACTTTAACAAAGTTTAAGGTACTGTTAGTACGAGACCTCAGTAGAAAATGTTTGGACGTGTTTAGAAAGCTGCTTAATTTGCAATACACATATCAGGATAGCCGAGAGCACAAGTAATATAGAACTCATCTATAAACCAATATGAGAAAAGTTTTAAACTAAGTGCAGGTTGCTGAATACAAGGTGATGTGAAAGTGGATGAAAACATGGAGATTACAGTCTGGAACCTGAAAATATATGAAAATCATTTTATCCATGTCAAAGGTGTCCATAGCTGTTATATCCAGTCGTATGGGAAGCAACAAATGGCATTTGATATCATCTTGGGCATTGCTAAATGTAATTGGTGTAGAAAATAAATATATTGTATCCATAACAAGTGTATCTTTTTCTCCTCTGTGGTAAACATAGACTCCCTCGAGACAAAATTAAAATCTATATGCTAGTTTTTACTGCGGTCCCCAGAAAGTTGCCTGGATTTGCATGCATATTATAGTCATGGCACCCATGGAACCACTATAGCATTGGGTATCTCTTTCCCCCTTGGAAGTAAAAACTACAATTTCTGTATTTAAGACATACTTACTGAACATGTCCTCCCTTGAGAATTACAGGAATTACAGAATTACATCCCTGCATTATTTCGGTTCCTGTTTACAATTAATTTCTGCCACATCATTAATATCGTATTATTAAGGCATTTTTATAAGTATGCAAGATATATTTCTATCATTTCCTGAAAAAATTCATGTGGCGAATAGATTTGCTCACCATAAATAATGTTTGGTTAACTGATCTCAATATACAATATTAATTAAAAACATTATTTTACACTAGTCAGTTTTATTCTATTTCACAGATTGGTGAACAAAAGTTTCATCTCATTTAAATTAGGTTGTTATCAATTATTCATAATACAATATTTTGTTATATTTCTGATTTGCAGGCAGAGATTCGGCTTAGTCCCCAGAGAGAAAGTTATTTACAGGAAAAAAATATTAGTTATAACTATTATAAATTGTGCACGTTACCTCTATGGAAGGAAACAAAGTCTGGGCAGTCTGCATAAAGCGCTGAGTTAAATCTTCTATGTTCTCATAACTATTTTAGAGCACTGAAAATAATATTGTCTCTACATTTTATAAAATTGCTCAGGCATTGTATGGTTGGCACTTTTAACTTTTGGGATTATTAAGAGAAAAAAAAAACCCTGTGCCGTAACGGCAGGTCTGTAGTATATATTATTGAATTCCCTAATAACAACATGTACTTAAATAGCTGCTCACTAAAAATCGAGCGTTCTATGTATAATTGAACTTGTAAGCAAGTGAATATGTTTGTGTTTCTTTTCCACACCGTAAGGCTCTTACAAATAATATATCCCAAATATGTACATTCACCCACCCTCAATTTTATAGCTTTGTAAGATGGTATTGAACATTATATTGTATTATATTATATTATACTGCCATTTTATTTTCTAGGATATATGTTCTAGCTGTTTATTAAAAACAATAAAGCATATTTTGCAACACACCGAATGCTCATAGAAATGTTGAACAAAAGAAAAAGTAAACTGGCATGTCCAAACATAGAAGGTTTCAAAGTCATTGGTTCTTATTAGAGATGAGCGAGTACTATTCGAAACTTCCGTTTTGAACAGCACGCACTCATAGGAATTAATGGACACAGCCGGCACGCAGGGGGTTAAGCGGCCAGCCGCCGGCAAAGTCTGAGTGCCGGCCGCTACCGTTCACTCCTATGGATGCGTGCTATTTGAAACGGCTGTTTCGAATAGTGCTTGCTCATCTCTAGTTCTTATACATCCTTACATCATTCTTGTGCTCCTAATGGATTTAGAGTATTATATATCATGTGCCTTCTAAATTCTTTATTTTTCCAAACAGCTTGCACTTGTAATGTAGGATATTGAGATATAAGTAAATACATACAGTACAGACCAAAAGTTTGGACACACCTTCTCATTCTATGAGTTTTCTGTATTTTCATGACTATGAAAATTGTAGATTCACACTGAAGGCATCAAAACTATGAATTAACACAAGTGGAATTATATACTTAACAAAAAAGTGTGAAACAACTGAAAATGTCTTATATTCTAGGTTCCACAAAGTAGCCACCTTTTGCTTTGATTACTGCTTTGCACACTCTTGGCATTCTCTTGATGAGCTTCAAGAGGTAGTCAGCTGAAATGGACTTCCAATAGTCTTGAAGGAATTCCCAGAGATACTTAGCACTTGTTTCCCCTTTTGCCTTCACTCTGCAGTCCAGCTTACCCCAAACTATCTCGATTGGGTTCAGGTCTGGTGACTGTGGAGGCCAGGTCATCTGGCATAGCACCCCGTCACTCTCCTTCTTGGTCAAATAGCCCTTACACAGAAAACTCTTTGAGAAGGTGTGTCCAAATTTTTGTTCTGTACTGTACTTATACATTATATGTACAAATGTATTGGGACACCTATATTTTACACTTAAAGGAGCTTTCATGACATCCCATTCTAAATCCATTGGTATTAATATGGAGTGAAACCTCCTCTTTGAAGCTAAAACAGTTTTCATTCCCCTGGGAAGACTTTCTACTAGATTTTGGAGTATGTCTGGGGATAGGAGTTGTTCTCCAGCATGGAGCTCAATAAATCCTTGGCTGATATGCTACCCCCCCCAGCTGGTCACTCCAAAAACATGGCTGATGCCACTACAGAGTTGAAAAAGGCCCTAAGAAGTTCCCCCTGGACTCCAAAGGCCCTTTAACCTCCTAATCAGGGCCTGCTGTGGCCCTTTCTGTACAATGCATCCATGTGATCAGCCCAATCTAGCTTATCATTGAGAAACAAACCCCGGTCCTTATAGCTATTGACTATCTCAATGTACATCCCCTGGATGGCTATTGGTTTTGAAGGATAACTGTGCTTGTGAAAGTCCACCATAATTTCCTTGGTCTTCCCAGCATTAATCCTAAAGTGGCTCCACTGGAACTAATCTACAAAATCCTGGGTCAATTTTCTGTACACCCTGTCATCTCCGTCTTTGATGAGGCCTGCTATTGCAGAGTCATTAGAATTCCTCTGTAAGTAACAGTTAGATGTGTTCAGCTTTAGCCTTCCTAAATCATGGTATTAAAGATCAGCGTCCTATATTGTAGCCTGATAATACTAATAACTAACGCGTTTCTAAATTGTGTAGTAACAAACCTTCATCAGAGGTTTTTTAGTATGTATTTTTGTATGGAGCTCTATGTTCCCCGCTCCCACTCTGGCATCAATTATCAGCCATGAGTTCAAGTGGCGAAATGCCGGTTTAAGAAGGGGCAAGAGGGTGCCGCCCCTATCGTATCGGGCACCAATGAAAAACAATATTGAGAACACGGCCCCTTTCCCGGCCAGCCCTCTGACTCTTAGAGCCCACAGTGCGCATGCGCCGTTCAACTGGCCAATCGCGCGTCGTTTAGAGTGTGATGTCATGTAGAAATACCTCCTAATGAGCGCTGTATTGTTTACAGCGATCTCCCTGGTAATGGGACCTTATTGTAGGACTCCTAAGTGAAATAGCGATACAAGAAACAGGTAAGTAGAACAATCCAAGGATATTATGATAGCGACATACAAGATACATTACGTGTCTGCTACGATCTATACACAGAACGTCTTAAAGTGTTTGCAGAGCCAATTTTTTCCGGTACGCACACATGAGAATAACACAAAGATATCGCAATAGATATTCATATTCCTGACAGTTATCCTGGATGGAAAGTGGCTGAACGGACTGGTTATCAGACGTCATAAACTCAGCTGATAGCTGTCATGAAAATATACATGTAGTAGTACACTGCACTCATGTGCGATATATATATATAATTCTACTCACACAGTATATATTCAAAAGACAATACTGTAGTTAAGTTGATTGGCATTTATCATCATAACTGATGCAAAAAGATAAATCGCCCAGTTGTATTGCAAAAAACTAAGATCTACTAATGGAACCATATGTACAAAAATATATACGTAGTAGTAATTGGGAAAAAAAAATGATTAAACTTTAACAATCTCAAAATAAGGACATTTGAGACATTATGGAATCATTTAAATAAAACATGAAAAATTAATTGCTTCATTTAGGCCCTATGGTTTTAAAGTTTTCAAGATGAATGTCCAGCAGGACTCTCGCTGTAAGACCTTGCTTTCAAAGACCCCACCTCTCAAAGATGGGGTCACAATCTCAATGCCTTGGAATTTCATGCTTGATATGTCCCCCGCATGCTTTTCCCACAAATGGCGAGATACTGGAGTGTCATACTGTCCTAAGATATTATTAATGTGGTCCAGGATTCTTCTGCGGAATTCACGTATCGTTTTTCCTACATATTGCGCACAGAATTTGCATGTGATTAAGTATACTACTCCCTTTGATTTGCAATTGATAAAGCTATAATTTTTGTATTGTCTCCCTGTAGTTGTACTCACAAAGGTTTTACTCACAAAAACATAAGTGCAGCCTTTAGCATAGCATGGGGCACATGGGCTGCTCCAGCTTTAAACTTCTCCATAACAGTATCTTGGACCTGTCTGGTGTGTTCCTTGGTCTTCATGATGCTCTCTGTGCTTTAAACAGAACCCTGAGACTATCACAGAGCAGGTGCGGAGTATAGTATACGGAGACTTGTATACACAGTATACGGAGACTTGATTACACACAGATGGATTCTATTTATCATCATCAGTCATTTAGGACAACATTGGATCATTCAGAGATCTGAACTGAACTTCTGGAGTGAGTTTGCTGCACTGAAAGTAAAGGGGCCGAATAATTTTGCACGCCCCACTTTTCAGTTTTTTCTTTATTAAAAAAGTTTAAGATATCCAATAAATTTCGTTCCACTTCACAATTGTGTCCCACTTGTTGTTGATACTTCCTCCCAAAATTAAAATTTGATATCTTTACGTTTGAAGCCTGAAATGTGGCAAGAGGTTGAAAAGTTCGAGGGGGCCGAATACTTTCGCAAGGCACTGTACCTATCGTACATGGTACGCTGAGTAGTTCTCTGTCCTATAAATACACGGATACCAGAATAGGTTCATTTGAGGTTGAATTTTATTAATACCTCTAAATGCAACAATAATCGATTATATATAGGCAGTATTTCTTTGTTGCTCACAGTAGCCTTCTATAATATAAAAGCATCATACATTCAGGTGGCTAGTTTCACTAGTGCTTTTAAATCACTTTATATCACTTCATCACTATCACTGCACATTGTGTTCCTCTGATAAGAGGCTCCATTTTTTGTTATTTTAAACCTTTTCTAATAAAGAATAGTGGTTTTAACTAATTTTCATACCCCTTTTCAGTGGTTTTGGTATAAGACTTATCCATTTGGTTTTGCCTGCACCTAAAATCTGCAGTGTACAGTGGGAAGAGGAAAGGGGCAAGAACTGTACCTTGAGGTGCCCCCGTATTACAGATCACGGTGTCTGACATACAGTCCCAGGTCCTCACATACTTATGTCACTGAGCTACATGAAGTTGGGTCAGACAGCTAGCATAAGGGGGCGTTCACACTACCGTCGGTGTCCGACATGTAGTGTCCGCTCAAAATCTGTCACGGACACTAGGAGCGGACACTAGATGCAGGGTTCCTCTGTCCGCTTGAGAAGTCGGACATCTTCTCTTGCGGACAGGAAAGGACGGGCACGGAGTGCAAAAGAACGCACCCGATGCCCATTCAAGTGTCCGCTCCTAGTGTCCGTGACAGATTTTGAGCGGACACTAGGGGCGGACACTACATGTCGGACACCGACGGTAGTGTGAACGCTGTTTGAATCTGGACTGTGGTCGGCCAATTGAGCAATGAGTATATGGTGAGGTTTAAGGGCCCAGTCACAATTGCAGTCTTTGGAACCCTTATAACTATACCAGTGTTCATAGCATCCAAGCGACTGTTAGATTATTGAAATTTTTATTGTTGCAATGTCTTAACCTTCACAGAGGTCTTTGTTAAACATGTATATGAAACGTTATTAATTTAATAACCAACTGTTCCAATTGTAGTCCAGGATCTAAATCTTTCTACAGTGCTTCGAAATGAATGTGAGCAACGTGTTCAGATATCCACAAGAATATACATAGATGGATGGTTTAGCAAGCAGAGAGGCCCTCAAAATTATTCATTGTGTTGTATTGAGTAATATCAGCAGGAACATCCAGATATCCTTTCAATGTGGAAATTATCCAAATATTGAGTAATTCTAGAAAGCATAGACAAAAGAGCAGTGTGATTTTTAAATTTTTAATTTTTTTTTAGAAAACATTAATTCATCAACACATGTAAATCACTATTTCTAATAATACAGATGTATCCACATTAACTTAGTAAAAGGGATTTCTCAAGCTAACGTTATTGACGGCCTATCCTAAGGAGATTTCATCTATATCTTAAAGCAACCTGTCATAGCTAGAGATGAGCGAACAGTAAAATGTTCGAGGTTCGATATTCGTTTTGAGTAGTCCCTCAATAATCGACTACTCGAATCGAATATCGAACTCTATTATAGTCTATGGGGGGAAAATGCTCGTTTCAGGGGTAGGCAACGTTCGATCAAATTATACTTACCAAGTCCACGAGTGAGGCTCGGGCTGGATCCTCTGAGAAGTCTTCTCCTTGCAGTGTTCCCACGGCATCTTCCGGCTTTGAATTCACTCTGCCAGGCATCGGACCTGGGCAGAGCCGACTGCGCATGCCCGGACTACAAGCGGACATGCGCAGTCGGCTCTGCCCAGGCCCAATGCCTGGCAGAGTGAATGAAGAGCCGGAAGACGCTGCGGGGAAGCTGCACGGAGAAGACTTCTAAAGGTAGGAGAAGAACCAGCGTTGATTGGCCGACTGTATAGCATTCGGCCAATCAATGCTGGTTCTGCATCGAACTTTTACATTCGAATAGTGAGTGGTGATCGATCGAGTACGAGTATTTCAAATACCGTAGTATTCTATCGAATATAATATTCTATCTATCTATAGAACTACTCGCTCATCTCTAGCCATAGCCAATCAAAGGCTCCTGGCTGTTATGGCAATGGAACATCAGCCCAAGATCTCGTTCCGGATGCTCGTCGTCTAAATGGCAGTGACAAAATCGCTCCTTGGTCAGCTTGGACCAAGGCCTTAGGGACCTTAATGTTCACTATAAGTGCCGACACTAATACAACAGTGAAATACCCAACATCTGGCATAGTGTTACTGCAGATGTTTGGAAGGGGTTAAGAGCTCAAATGTCTAATTTGAATCTGAAACTAATTCAATACAATATAACAACATTGTAACAAAACCATTACATGCTTCAATATACAACACAACCACCAGGTGAAGGTCCATTACAATGGACTGTCAAAATATCCGTCACGTACATAGCCTCCATTCACATGAATGAATATTAATGCCGACATGTGACAGCTGTTTAAAAAAAACACCTGCACACGTGTGAATATAGAGCTACGGATACCAGATGTGTCCTGCCAAGAGAAAAGGTAAGAACACATTTGTACATCTAAGGAGTAAATAAAAATAGAAATCAAAGAAAATATAGAAAATAATAACATTTTTCCATGATATTTTTGTTTGACTTCCCACCAGAAGGGAATTGCATCTAGCCTGGAGCTAGTGCTTCTTTTAGTGCCTGGTCTGTTATCGTTACATTGTTTGTTAAATTAATAGTAATAAAATCTGCTTTCTGTGCCAAATTATATAATTCTTTTATGTCATTAAACTGCATTTGTGTGCAAATAATTCCAGTCTGCAATATACTACAGTAATTTTACAAATTGTGATAAATCTTCAGGACAATTTAAGTGTGCAGAATAACAGTATGTTGTTGTTACATCAATGTTAATGGTTATGTCAAATTAAAGTTTAATGATCCTTTGTAATTAAAGTTTTAAGCAAAAAATACAAAAAGCATTTTACAAAGTAATTTCATGTGGGTAAGCCGAAAATATCTGAAAGGTAAAAGGAGCTTGTTCTTCAGAAATCCGTTTTGTCTTAGTGTATTAAATATATCTTCTGTGTATTATCTACTAGTACTCCATGTATATATCTCAGTCTCATGCAAACAGCGGAGTATGAAGTAACCATAAACCCCATAAACCTAATTCTCACCGACTGCTCCAGAATTCTGTTTGAGGTCCACTCCGGACTAGAAATAGGAAAACCAACTTGTCACAAGCCGGTTTTGACACGAATATTCTAAATTGTTCATTTTTTAACTAAACTGAATAGATGGCGATTCATCTTAGACAAACTAAACTGACCACTGCTACATATATTTCACAGTACTAATACATAAGAGATACATGTATTGCGAGTCACTGTGATGTTCTAGTGCTACCTGACAGCCTCTCAGCCAATAGGCAGGGGTAGGTGGCCACCTTACAGTGTGGGTGTCATATACAGCATATAAGAGTTTTTGAGTTGGAACATGAGGCATTTTAGTGAAGGTAGAAGTAAGGAAGGCATGCGTTATTCACATCTTACAATAGATTTATATTCACCTTGCAATAGAGCTAGACCATCATAGGAGTAGGAGAATTACAACACAGTTTAGTCAGATTTTATTAATTAATTACAGGCAGATTTCTTATAGAAGTCATAGATAGGAGTGAGGGAGAATATCTGCTGTGTGAGCCTGAGAGCAAAAGTAATACAGAGAGACAGTTGATAAAAAAAAGTAGGCAATAATGTGTTTAAGACCTGTTGTTGTTGAAGACAACCAAAAGAAACCAGAGCAAATCAATGTGAAAATTATTCCAGCAGGCACACATCAGTAATTCAACATGTCAGTGTATACTGAAATCCCTACAACCATATTGTGTGTCAGTTGTGTGTGAGTTATAGAAGAGGGATAAACAGACGTTTGTGGCATATTGAAATTGGCTATTTGATATGACCAGAGAAGACCACTTGGACTGGTTGCAATATATCATGTCCAATGAAGCTTGGTTCTGTCTAACCCAGTGGATTAATTTGCAGAACAAAGGCAACAATGGGTACAGGAATACAGAAAATTCCCACAAGTTATAACAAGTCACTTCATAATATCAGTGATTGGTGCATGGCTATTGGTATGTAGATGTGTGTCCAATATCCTTTGATAGACAACACATTAAAGGGATTCTACCATTAAAACCCTTTTTTTGTAGATAAGATGTTGGAATAGCCTTTAGAATTTCTATTTGTCTCTTACCTTTAGATGTAGTAGAGGGATGCAAAGATGGAGATGATGAATAGGTGTGATCGTAGGGTCCCAACCCCAAATTTCAGCAAAGATGGAACGTCACATGTCAGATGTGCAAAGTGTAGATTTTTATTGCGTAGAGCAGAGCAAAACGTTTTTCGGTAATCAAGGGTACCTTCATCAGGCTCTTGGTGCAAATCTAAACGGCAAAAAAACATAGGGGTTATCCCAATAACTTCCGAAATGGCGAAAGGCGGTGCTCTCCGCTCAGAACGCCCTCAGGGTCTGCTGGGGGAATGAAAAGAAGGTTGGTGCCGGTAACCGGTTTGAAAAGGCAGCACTGTGAAATGCTATGCAGCAAATGAAGGCGCGCCGCGTTCCATCTTTGCTTACCTTTAGATGTGATCTCCGCCGCACCGTTCCTTAGAAATACCGTTTTTTACCGGTATGCAAATTAGTTCTTTCGCAGCAATGGGGGTGGGCCCCAGCACTGGAAATGCGATGGGAGCGTCCCCACTGCTGCTCGAAAACAGGCTCCAGCGACGCCTCTATCTTCTGCTGGATCCTCCCCTTCTTTCTTCGTCTTTCTTCGGCGTCACCTCCGACGCCTGCGCAGTTGGCTCTGCCAGTGAGACACTAGTAGAGCCGACTGCGCATGCCCCTGGCCATAGTTCCGACGCTGCAATTGCGCGCATGCGCAATCGGCTCTACTAGTGTCTCACTCGCAGAGTCAACTGCGCAGGTGTCGGAGGTGACGCCGAAGAAAGACGAAGAAAGAAGGGGAGGATCCAGCAGAAGATAGAGGCGTCGCTGGAGCCTGTTTTCGAGCAGCAGTGGGGACCAGAGTATCCATATAAATGGACCACCCTGTATATCTCCCATTCCTCTTGTAGCTATTTTTGCCTTTGGCTCAACAAATGGCAACAAAATCTTCAACAAAAAAGCTGCGTTCCACAATATGGGGCCCTAGCCTTAGGCCTGGTTCTCATTTTGCGTTCGGGGGAGACTGCATGGGCATTGTCTGGTCCGTCTGGTCCAACGTTGAAGAGATCTGTGGGGAGTGTGTTGAAGAGATCTGTGGGGAGTGCGTCAGAGCCAGGGAGAGGTAAGTAACAGTGTTTTTTATGTTTGTATCCTCCTCTGGGCAACTGGTGGGGAATATTAAACTGTGGGTGCACAGTAGAGAGACTTTACACTGTGGGGTCAATTTGAGGAGAACATTATAATGTAGGGGCTAGGGTTGAGCCGATCTTGAGATTTCAGGATCGATTTCAAAATCCGGTTTCTGATCATTTTCCAGACGATCCTGATCGTGAAATTTGCTCAATCGCCGATCGGGATCTGATCTTTTCCGATTCCGTTCCTCAACCCTAGTCAATACTTCTCTATGGGAAAAGTCACTTGAGCATTGAGCCGATCTTGAAATAATCTCCGACCTCGATCCCGCTGGAAAAGATCAGGTCGGAGTTCCAATCCCGATCGTGAAATTTACTCGATTGCCGATCGGAATCCGATCTTTTCCGATCCCGATCGCTCAATCCTAGTAGGGGCATATAATATTAGGATTATTGTGTTGGAAGTACAAAGAGAAATAGATCGGAATGGGCAGAGTCAATTTAGAAGTAGGAGGAGCTAAATTTGCCACGGCGTGCTAGGTGCCGCATATTTGGTCCCTCTTTCTGTCCTTTGAGAGTTGGGAGGTATGTTAATAATAGCAGCGGGTGCCTTCTGAGCCCTCTCCATGCTACCTTAGCAACACTGTGATGTACAGTTCATTTGTTGCTAAGGGGTTAAAAAGCCATACCACAGAGTTCCATCATGTCTGATCTACAGTTTCATCTCTCAATCTTCTTGCAGGGTATCTTGGCATATGCCACAGTTGTGTCAATGCCAAGGGACAACTTTGCATAGACATTTGCAGAAACCACTTCCAGCAGCTCCAGGAATGAGTAAGTATAGTACGACATTCTTCCACTAAACTGTGCAAACCGCACAAAAGGAAGAAGGGTTATGTTTGTCATTGCTCATCCTGGAGTTTCATTGCAAGTACCCAAAGTGCCAGAAAATGAAGAGGAATCTAAGGGGAGTGTTCACCTCAATTCCTCTTTATTTTTTGCTGTCTGAACAGGTCCTTACAGTAGAAACAACAATACATTTGGGACATTGCAGGATAATTTATATAATTTTTCTCTCATGAAACACTTATGATTTCTTGGGAGAAATACTGACTATTGAAATTGTTTTATTTTTAAATGTGCACACTAGGTGGTCTTAGAAGGGTATTGCAGTGTCCTTGAGACATTCAATTACTCTCCGCTTTAGAATACAGTATCATGCATATAACTTAAAAAGGATCCTTGATCTCACAGATGTTGTTTTCTATAAGTCATTTTTTATGTATTTCCTATTACGCTCTATATACTGTTTACTGAACCCTTAAAGTGTCACCTTACTGCACGTACACTAGAATAAACACACTTAGAACACTGGCAATTCTAAACCAAGCTATGAAAACTCTGTACTCTTAGGTCAACAAAGAAATTCAATGAAACAATCTATCCGAATAACACTTGATGTTTGTTATACCAATTCTGCTAAAAATCAACTCGTTTTATGATTTTTACCAGACACATCAGTTAAAATTTTCCAAATTTTTGTAGCATAATACTAGACAATAGCAAAAAGTCTCCCTTTTTTAAACTTTTTGTAGAGAAATAAACTTAAAAGATGAATGACTATGGCTGCTTTTGCACAATCATGGTCCATCCGGGATGTATGGTCTGTGTACGATTGGCACTTCTTGGACTGACCATGGCTGTATGAATGGAAGGGGCTGTACCATAATAAGTTATGATGCAGTGAGCTACGGAACGGTCAAACTACTGCAATACTGAACTGATATAAAGCTGTGAGTTTGGTATGGTAGAGCTCTGCCCATTTAGCAATGTATTGCATCATATCTGTGATGCAATAAGTTCCATTCTCACAGACTAATCTGGGAAATACTGATGATACATGGTCCATGTGATGATGCTGACAGAACTAAACCCATACTTACAATCAGGGATGTAACTTGAAGGGGTGCAGAGAGTGCAATTGCACCCAGGCCCAGTTGCCATAAGCCATGGCATAGCTTAAATGGTTCACAGTGGTCTCATCAACCACTGGGTCCATAAGCCTGGGGGCCAAAAGGTCACCCTTACCAAGAAAAGGAGATTCAACTTCTTTGATCACCTTTCTGAATCTGTGTAATCACTGGCATTTTGCACATTGTCAATTTATCACCCCCGTCTTCTGGTGAACTGGAGTGAGAAAATTTATGACACTTCCTTCCACTGTCAAAAAAGAAAAAAAATTACGCTTTCATGTCAAATGTAGCAACCGGTTAGAATAGTCAAGGACGGAATCTTTAGGGGGGAGGTTATACCACATAAGGGGAGAACATTGCTGTGGGGTTGGCCAAGTTGGACATTCGCACCAGGGCCCTTAAGCCTCTAGTTATGTCACTGCCTACAGTATTTTGCCTGTCACATGACCATATAGTTGATTTTGTAGAATGACTGTTATGACTGGATATATTAAAAAAAACCCTAAATAATAATAATATCCTGCGGAACCCACTGGGCTCTGAAATGCAGGGCGCACTGGTGTGAACACGGCCCAACAGTTGACCTCACTGCCGCACTACACCACAAACTAGGCGCTCCCTGTTACCTCCGAGGGCAGCTGCCACTGCAGTACAAAGCAGCCGCTTAAATGAATACTAAAGTCTTAGTAGTTGCTCCACTGCTAGACAAACTACAAGACCTTGTGCTCCCAGTAACTATACTGGTCCGCACCCTACTGCAGCCACCTGCTGTTGCTGCACAGCCAGGAAGCTGACAGCCTGTGTGAACTGTGTCCTAACTAGTAGCTACAATTGTCCTAACTAAGATACAATTTCCGGAAGGGAGACTCACTTCCACAAACATATAAGACAAAGACAAAACATATAACAGTGCTGGGCCACACACACACACACAGAGCCACAGCACATGTAACATTTGAGGTTACATGCTAGAACATCAGGCGTCCAGACCAGCCTCCTTAAATGGAGGGAAGGCGGGAACGCTCAGCCAGCCCAGGTGCTTCAAGTCAGATGCTGATAGGCTGACACTAGTGTCAGTCATCAGACCGACCACGCCTATCGGCTGCAAGGGGATTAACCCCATATCTGCTGGACTGAGCCAAAACAGTGGAACAGGCTGCAGCCCTAATACCATAGCCACACCTGCTGCACAGTCCTCACAATGACCTATAGCTATTGTTAGGATGGGGTCCCACAGGCATAGCGCCACCTGCGGGCCAGTCCAACCCTCGCCCTCGGCATCGTGCAGTGAATTATCTGGAGTCTAAGTCCAGCTTTCGGCCCACTGAGCATGCTCAGACATTTTGGAGCTGCTCAGAGGCTAAGTCCCATTTTGCCCATACTGAGCATGATCGGTGACATCATGGCCAACACCCTGCTGGGCGGGGACTAGCCTTTATATGGTGTGAGCCGACGCCTGCCCGGTGCTCACACTTTGACTAAGTACCTTGAGACAGGAGGTTAGGGCCAAGTTCCAGTTAATGGTAGGAGCAGTCTCTAGGGATCTAGGTAGGATTCCTTGGCCCTGCCAGTGGGAATCAGCAGCCCATTTAACTGTCTCCTCACTTTGTAGCTCCTAGCAGTTGCAGGAGTATGTTTTGTTGCTGAACTGGGGTGAAGGTTAACCGTTGGCAGACTTGCTGTTTCAGCTGTACTGCACCTGTCCAGTGAGGTTAACTGGCAGGGTGTTGTTGCAGCTTGTTCACAATTGTGTACCGCGCCACATGACTGCCAGTGCAGTTTAACTGGTAGCACACTGTTCAGACCTTATAGCCACCCATCTTGGCCTGTGGACGTCGTTGCAGTGCCTTGCAGACTAGCGGGTCTGTCGTTTAAAAATATTATTTCTAAACATATACACAGAACCGTAACAGCTATATGCGACAGTGACATACAAATTCTGAATGATATAAAAAAAAAATGCTACCATTACCCACTATACTTTAAAAGCACAGTCATAATGTCAATGAAATGAAAAGGGAATAGTGTACTATACTGTACTTGGGAAAAATAAGATATTGCTAGCAACTGTCCATTGACGTAGATCAGGAGTTAGCAACCTTTTTAGGATGGTGAGTCAATTTTCCTTAAAAAAAAATGAAAGCTAACGTGTGACATGTAATAATTGTAAGGATGTCAACCCCTATATGAAAGTCATATAACGCAAACCATAACAGCAACCACTTCATTACTTGATTATCTTTCACTTAGATACTTCTCCGTGCCTTTTTTTTTTTTTTTTTTTTTGCAAAGTAGATCTTTTTTTTAGTACATACAACTTCAGGCTAAACACATGCCTCAGAGTGGTCTGCGGTATGTCTGCTTTGTGGGGGGCAGAGGATGTGCCTTACACAATATACAAAAACAAATTGGTCCGGCAATGGCTGCCCTCTTATTAACCCCTTCCTGACATGCGCCGTAATAGTACGGCGCATGTCGGGTCTGTAACTATGGTGACCGTCCGGGAGCCGGGAGGCCACCATAGCCGCCGGGTGTCTTCTGCTTTAAGCAGTAGACAACCGGCTCTAATGCCTCCGATCGGTCCCCGGACCGATTGGAGGCATTAACCCCTGTGGCGCCGCGGTCAAAGGTGCCGGAGGCGCCATTTTCCCGGCGGCGCATGGGCGCCGCCATTTTGCCCGGGATTGCCGGCTCCTGGAGCATGCTCCAGGGCTGACGTCATGTTGCCATGACAGCCGGGAGCCTGTACAAGGCTCCCAGGCTTGTCTGCAAATTATCTCTTTTGTAGGCTGGTGTATGCAGCCTGCAAAAGAGAGGATGATTTTTTGCAATGCATTAGCATTGTAATGCATTGCATTAGTGATCAGACCCCCTGGGGTTCAACACCCCTAGGGGGTCTAATAAATGCAAAAAAAATTTTTTAAAAAAAGTTAAAAAAATATAAAAAAATATAAAAAGTATTAAAAGTTCAAATCACCCCCCTTTCCCTAGAACACATATAAAAGTAGTTAAAAACTGTGAAACATATACATGTTAGGTATCCCCGTGTCTGAAATCGCCCGCTCTACAAATCTATAAAAATATTTTTCCTGTTCGGTAAACGCCGTAGCGGGACAAATAGTCAAAAGTGCCAAACCGCCGTTTTTTCACTCTTTTGATTCTGATAAAAATTTGAATAAAAAGTGATCAAAGCAATAACATTTCCCAAAAATGGTAGAACTAAAAAGTACACCCAGCCCCGCAAAAAAAGACGCCTTATGCATCCCCGTACACTTACGTATAAAAAAGTTACGGCTGTCGGAATATGGCGACTTTTAGAAAAAAATTTTTTTAACACAGTTTTGGATTTTTTTTAAGGGGTCAAAATGTAAATAAAACCATATAAATTTGGTATCACTGGAACTGTACCGAAACACAGAATACAGGGGACATGTCATTTTGGCTGCACAGTGAACGCTGTAAAACCAAAGCTCGTAAGAAAGTCGCAGAAATGCATTTTTTCTTCAAATCCACCCCATTCTGAATTTTTTTCCTGCTTCCCAGTACATTATATAGAATAATTAATGGTGGCATCATGAAGAAAAATTTGTCCCGCAAAAATTAAGACCTCATATGGCTCTGGAAGCAGAGAAATAAAAAAGTTATGGGGTTTAGAAGGAGGGGAGTCAAAAACGAAAAACGAAAATCAAAAAATGCCATCGGCGGGAAGCAGATGGTCTAGACACTGGGACATTATAATTCATCCTATTTTTCCCTAAGGCTCATCCCCTCCAATTGTGTTTCCATGGTCCATGAGAGAAATTTCCACCTAGATCAGCACAACTCTGTTTTAGGAACAGCAGAGAGCCCTGTGCCAGGTAGATATGCTGAGGTACCTACCCCAGAAGAGGCTACGGAAGTTCCTTACCCCTGGCCTAGATAATAATAACAAAAATCTTTATTGCTATAGCATCAATATATTTCACAGCGCTTTACAATGCATATTGTAAATTCACAAGCAAAACTGAACATTATAGAGCAGAATCTAATCCAATGTTTCTTAACCTTTTCAATCAAAGTATCCAATAATGAAAAAATGTTCTATCCAAGTGATCATTTCCAAATGTCAACAAAATAAAGCTCTGTTTCGAACCTCCTTCAGCAGTTATGTTAGATTGGATGGGAAGAAAAGCACAAGATACAATATTATTCTTCCCATCAAAATGACAGACATCACAATGTATCACTGGAAGACTTTATTATAAGGCAAAGTGATCTATGGAAGAAGGTTGGGGGAACACAGGACCCATCATATGAAATCCAATATCTATCGTCAGTGACAAAGCTGAACCCCTTTTTGTGCACTCCACCCCTTTTTTTATGATGCATACATGCAATATCCTGGTCATGCCTCTGGTACTGTCAGAGAGCAGTGTGTACCCCAGGGACTGCAGGGTGTACCTCCTGGTATATACATACCACAGGTGGAGAACCACTGATCAAAACAACAGAAATAATAGGAGAGAGGGTTCTGCTCACAGTAGCTTAAAATCTGCAAGGAAATAGATAGATTTGAAGGGAAAAAGTTTAGTGATTATATGACATGACATTATAATCGTAAAAACCTCCAAAGTAAGGTTTTCTTTTTCATAGGGAAACATTGAAGGCATGATCATTGTGGAGGTCATTTCAATCTTCTAATGTAGCTATATTCTTAATGTGGCACACTGACAATGGGTTTCCGTTCGGGGTGTTTGCTTGGGAACTCCCTGAACGGAAACCTAATGTTTCCTAATGTTAGGAAACTCGCGAACCCCATCCTACTAATATTATAAATGTGAAAGTTTGTGTGTTTGTTCCTCAATCACGCTAAAACGGCTGGACGGATTTCCCTAAAATTTTCCAGAAACATAGTTATTCCTTGCGATTGAAACCTAGGCTACTTTTTGTGCTGCTAAGCAACATGGCTCCTTAGCAGGACAGTCCCAAAAGTAGGACTCCTAGCCCCACACACACACTTCCTTGCATTTCCGGCCCCAAAATACCTCCACACTCCATACGCCAGTATATACAGTATGACCTGTATACAGTATGGCCAGTATATACAGTATGACCTGTATACAGTATAGCCAGTATATACAGTATGACCTGTATACAGTATAGCCAGTATATACAGTATGACCTGTATACAGCCCTGAGAAATTACATAGAAATGATCAACTTTAACTTATCCCCAGCATGGTCAGTATTAGCAGAGCTGGAGGTATATACAGGGAGTATCAGTGCAGCCTCCATCACCCTCACCACACTGTACCAGGCTGTCCCTCTCTCACCACAGGACCTCCATTACATGTGTCCTCTCAGCTCCACCATAGACAGACCCTCAGTCCCCAGGAACAGTCTGTATTATATAGTAGTATTTATGAGATATCAACTATGTCTGCAGTGTGAGGTAAATCCATGAGAGGACTCTGTGACTGTATATAACCTGAGGTAATACTGCAGTATATATGATATATCAGCCATGTCTGCTTTGTGTGGTAAATACATGAGGGGACTCAGCCATGTCTGCAGTGTCTATGGCAAATACAGGAGAGGACTCTGTAGCTGTATATATCCTGAGATAATATTGCAGTATATATATATATATATATATATATATATATATATATATATATACAGTCCTATGAAAAAGTTTGGGCACCCCTATTAATCTTAATC
The DNA here is from genome assembly GCF_031893055.1 of Leptodactylus fuscus. Lineage (NCBI taxonomy): Eukaryota > Metazoa > Chordata > Amphibia > Anura > Leptodactylidae > Leptodactylus > Leptodactylus fuscus. Next base: position 293,677,493 of record NC_134265.1, read on the forward strand.
ATTTTTAGTTCTAAATATTTTGGTATTTGCAACAGCCATTTCAGTTTGATATATCTAATAACTGATGGACACAGTAATATTTCAGGATTGAAATGAGGTTTATTGTACTAACAGAAAATGCGCAATATGCATTAAACCAAAATTTGACCGGTGCAAAAGTATGGGCACCTCAACAGAAAAGTGACATTAATATTTAGTACATCCTCCTTTTGCAAAGATAACAGCCTCTAGTCGCTTCCTGTAGCTTTTAATCAGTTCCTGGATCCTGGATAAAGGTATTTTGGACAAACAATTCAAGTTCAGTTAAGTTAGATGGTCGCCGAGCATAGAGAGCCCGCTTCAAATCATCCCACAGATGTTCAATGATATTCAGGTCTGGGGACTGGGATGGCCATTCCAGAACATTGTAATTGTTCCTCTGCATGAATGCCTGAGGATTTGGAGCGGTATTTTGGATCATTGTCTTGCTGAAATATCCATCCCCGGCGTAACTTCAACTTCGTCACTGATTCTTGAACATTATTCTCAAGAATCTGCTGATACTGAGTGGAATCCATGCGACCCTCAACTTTAACAAGATTCCCGGTGCCGGCATTGGCCACACAGCCCCAAAGCATGATGGAACCTCCACCAAATTTTACAGTGGGTAGCAAGTGTTTTTCTTGGAATGCTGTTTCTTTTTGGACGCCATGCATAACGCCTTTTTTTATAACCAAACAACTCAATTTTTGTTTCCAAAATGAAGCTGCCTTGTCCAAATGTGCTTTTTCATACCTCAGGCAACTCTATTTGTGGCGTACGTGCAGAAACGGCTTCTTTCTCATCACTCTCCCATATAGCTTCTATTTGTGCAAAGTGCGCTGTATAGTTGACCGATGCACAGTGACACCATCTGCAGCAAGATGATGCTGCAGCTCTTTGGAGGTGGTCTGTGGATTGTCCTTGACTGTTCTCACCATTCTTCTTCTCTGCCTTTCTGATATTTTTCTTGGCCTGCCACTTCTGGGCTTAACAAGAACTGTCCCTGTGGTCTTCCATTTCCTTATGTTCCTCACAGTGGAAACTGACAGGTTAAATCTCTGAGACAACATTTTGTATCCTTCCCCTGAACAACTATGTTGAACAATCTTTGTTTTCAGATCATTTGAAAGCGGGCTGTCCATGTTCGGCGACCATCAAACTTAACTGAACTTGAATTGTTTTGTAGAAAGAAATGGTCCAAAATACCTTCATCCAGGATCCAGGAACTGATTAAAAGCTACAGGAAGCGACTAGAGGCTGTTATCTTTGCAAAAGGAGGATATACTAAATATTAATGTCACTTTTCTGTTGAGGTGCCCATATTTTTGCACCGGTCAAATTTTGGTTTAATGCATATTGCGCATTTTCTGTTAGTACAATAAACCTCATTTCAATCCTGAAATATTACTGTGTCCATCAGTTATTAGATATATCAAACTGAAATGGCTGTTGCAAACACCAAAATATTTAGAACTAAAAATGATTAAGATTAATAGGGGTGCCCAAACTTTTTCATAGGACTGTATATATCAGCAGTGTGTTGTAAATACATGAGAGGACTCTGTGGCTGTATATATCCTGAGATAATATTGCAGTATATATATATATATATATATATATATATATATATATATATCAGCAGTGTGTAGTAAATACATGAGAGGACTCTGTGGCTGTATATATCCTGAGGTAATATTGCAGTATATATATATCAGCAGTGTGTAGTAAATACACGAGAGGACTCTGTGGCTGTATATATCCTGAGGTAATATTGCAGTATATATATATCTCGAATTCCTTAACACCTTGGAATTACCAGGCGTGCCTTCCCATACACTCGAGCTAAAGCTTGGCGTCCCAATTCTGCTCATGCGCAATCTTGATGCACCCAGATTATGCAATGGCACAAGGCTACGTGTCACACAGCTGGGGAAAAATGTAATTGAAGCCACTATACTTACAGGAGCAGCTAAAGGTGAAAGCGTCTTGATCCCCCGAATACCAATTATACCAACTAATTTGCCATTTCAATTTAAAAGACTCCAATTTCCACTCAAGTTGGCATTTACAATGACTATTAATAAGTCCCAAGGACAAACACTAAAAGTGGCAGGAATACATTTAGCCACACCGTGCTTCTCTCATGGTCAGCTTTATGTTGCTTCCTCCCGCGTATCCAGCCCTGAAAACTTACATGTCTTGGCAGAAAATAACAAATCCTACAATGTGGTATATAGAAGTATATTAACTTGAAAATCCACGCTCACGAATACAGTATGTACATTTCAAGTTTACCATCTACCACCTGACCTAAAAAAAAAAAATATATATATACAAAGATTTCTATAGCAAGATTTCTCAAATGCTCTGACAGTTTCACACGTCTGTCTCCACCCAATTCTCCAAACACCGCAGACGAAGTCACGGGTAAAAGCTAGTAGACTATAATGGGGTCCATGTGCTTTCTACTCAGTTTTCGCACAAAAAATGTGGAGAGAAAAGCGCCGCTTGCAGCACTTTTCTCTCCGCATTTTTCATGCAGAGACGGGAAAGGAATGTCCCAAACGTAGTAGTAGGAGTTACTTTACATTACGTTGTTTCTTTTTGTGTTATTTTTTGTTTCTTTATTATATGTGCATTTGCATATCATATTTTCTTATTTTGCACACTTGCAAGTGGCAGTATGTCTACTTTCTGTGAATATTTCAGCGACTGTATCTTATTGTATTGAAGGTCACATACTGGTATATATTTTGTATATATAAAAAATTCAATAAAGAATTTAAACTGAACATCATATATATCATGATTGTTAAATTTTGGACTTTTTAATATGTGCTGTATACATTCAGTTATTGATTTATAGTTACACTAAAGCTAAAGAATGGATCAAATATGTTTCTAAAATGTATACGGAAAGCCATTGACTGTATAGCAAACATATGCTCTCAAATATTTTCTAGATTATTTCTCCTGAATCTTAAAGTTTAATCTCAGCTTTGTAAATGAGTTCTACAACAAAGGCAGTGCATTCTCCTGTTATCTATTCATCCATTATTTGATCCATGGGGATGTTTCTGTTTTTGTCATTAAATATATTATAAGCACTTCTAATGCTTTTATTCGCTATAGCTTCAGGAAATGTTTTCTTTCTGCTGTTGCGATGACTATTTGTTTGATGAGAAATATAGAGATGCTACAATGCGGCTACTTATAATGGATGGAAGAGAGAAGTTTCTCGCTGAGTTTACAATTACTGTGTGATTTAAAATGTGACTTACAATTCTGGTTTCTGCAGATCAAGAGCAATATCAATGATGTTCTATTTAGCTTATGTGTAGCAGTGTCTTATGAATATACTTTGTGTTTGAGTCTTCACTTTATTATTTACACAGTTCTTTCTGTTCTCTTTACTCATTTTGCTATAATAAAATGTCTTAATTATTCTAGGAGGGCGAATTACGCAATATTGTCGTCAGTCCAATACAATCACAGCAAGTGCAATAAGTATAATCCATCAATATCATCAAGAAATGCTAATATAAAATAATAGTTGCTGTCAAGTAGAGAGAATTGCGGTATAAGAATGGGTTGCATATTCCAGGTTTATTTCATGCAGAGTCAATCAGAGGAAATCAGCCGTGACATGTAAGAATAATTCTGAGAACAATAGGAACTACTGTGTAACACTGCACTAGGGCAATATACACATCAGTTATATCCCAATAACATGGCTTTTATGTTAGCCTGTCTCATGATAATTCTGGAGAATGCATATTGTCTACATATTAGAGAGAATAATTAGTCAATGAGATGTAATAATAACTCTAACAACAACAGGAACTCCTGTACAACACTGCACTAGGGCAATATACACACCAGTCATGTCCAATAACATGGCTTTTATGTTAGCTCGTCTCCAGATAATTCTGGAGAATCCATATTGTGTATGTATTAGAAAGAATAATTAGTCAATAACATGTAATAATAATTCTAAGAACAATAGGAACTCCTATACAAGACTGCACTAGGGCAATATACACATCAGTCATATCCAATAACATGGCTTTTATGTTAGCCCGTCTCCAGATAATTCTATAGAAACCATATTGTATATTATATTAGTAAGATTAGATAGATTAGATTATTTTAGATTAGTAGAAATAGATATCTAGATTGCTATGATTCTAACATTTTGGGGGTTTAAATTCCAATGCATTCTCAATATCTCCCTCAGCCAAAGACAACAGTATTGCTCAAATGCAGTCACAGGGAACACAGGGATAACACATAACCATTTAATCCAGTCATTCCTAAGTGACTTTTCTTCTGCAGTCATTCTTCCTTATCCTCTCTACTCGGCCCAGATCACAGTGAATGCGTATTCCGACTTCCACTAGTCTCTGCAAAGTTTGCCGCATAGACCTCTAACTGCAGGTTCTTCAGTTTTTCATAGTACCCTCTATTATGGTGCCCGAACAGTGTGATTCAGGTGCTATTTCTAAAACGTTACTCTTCAGAGAGCCCTAACACTACACTACACAATAGTACATAGAGATACCCCTGCAGAAAATACCAGCACTGCCCAGATGGCTCCCCCTACAGTAACCAGTGTCACACATTGTGTCCTCAGAAATGGTTATGTTGTTTCTAGCAATAATTGTCCCTATTAATAACCCTACTTACATTTGTAACAATGCTCCCCCAGCGTGTCCCATTAGTGAGAATGTCCCCCTGTAATAATAATGCACCCCTAGTGTGCCTGGGTAATAATAATGCATAGAGATGCAGAAAACAAGAACTCCAGACTCCCGTGATAGGTTTATTAGAAATGCTTCCCTACCATAGTCTATTAATAATGGCACCCCAAATAGTAAAAATGCTCGTCCTGTCTGCCCCCTTTGGTTATAGGGCCCATCTAAATGCCTCGAACAGTAATAATGCCCCCCCCCCCAGTGTTTCCCATTATTAATTGTTCCCCCAGTATTTATAATACTCTCACTCTGTGCCTCTTTTAGTGCCCACATAGTGCCCCAATTGTAATAATGCTCCCTCAGAATAGACCATTAGTCAGTGTGCCCCCAATAGTTATAATTTTACAGGTTTGCAGCTTGGTTCAGGTGGTGTGTTCATTGCACTACTGCTGACCAATTGTCTCGTAGATTATAGCCCTAAAGTAGCCTGTTGCTTATGAGGGTTATCAGAATTGTATAGTCTGTTAGTTTTACTGGGAATCACCTCTGTAATAAACTGTATCGGCAGACATTCAGCACACTAGACCAAAAAAAACCCCACAGGGCTTTGATAGATAGATAGATAGATAGATAATAGACAATAATAAGCCAATGACTGTATAGCGAAATACAAAAAATTAGGTAGCACTCCAATATCAAAAAAACAAAGCGGATGGATGGATGGGTGGATAGATAGATAGATAGACAGACAAATGTTGAAGCAAATATATATTGTAAGAAGGTGACAGGCAGAGTGCTGGAGTCACAGTGTATCTCCTTCACATTCCTGCCATATTCCTGTGTAGTCCAGGGTGGATCTTGAATAAACCGCAGCCCCAGGTGTGGGCCATAGGCTCATTACTAGGCCATAAAATGCTGCAGAGCCTGCACTTTAGGGCAGATCCTGGGAGGAGAAAAAGTGGCTGGGTCTGTCCTTACACTGAGAGCCTGGTGTTATAGTACATTGTTGTTTTTGGTTGATTCATGTGGTTGGTAGTAAGCCACGAGTACAGTTATTATTTTCTGTTTAGCTAACGCTCGGACGAGCAGGTTTTGCCTGATGTTAAGGCTTTATTCTATTTTATTTTGCTTTTCCTCTGCCTGACATAAAAGTTTATTTATTTTGCTGTTTTGCTGCAAGATTTGTGTCCCTGTCTCTACCAAGCAACCTCCCCCACAGTATGCATATTCATTTGGGTACTATGTTTACATACAATGTTATGGGGTGTCTGTAGATTGTGCATGCTGTTTTAAAGGGGTAGCTGCAATTGTTCTGAGTGGACCTTAGTTGATAGATCACATGGACCCAGACTGGACAAGAAGGGCAGATTTATTAAAATGGTCTGACTCATAGCAACCAATCACACACAGCCTTTATTTTGTAATCTGGTCCTGAAAAATGGGCAACTTAGACAGTTTTCTTTCAGATCGTTTTACGAAATTTGCCCCAATGTGAGATACATAAAAGAATTCTCTGGCCACCTCTGGTCTATTCAATGATCAGAAGAGTGATTAGAATAGATGCAGCAATAAGGAGATTGTTCTCCGGGTCCTAAATAATTGACTAGACTATTAAATGGTTTAATTACCTGTACCCACATGTCCCATTACTTGCATTGGTTATTCAGTGTTTTACTCAAGATATTGCACAGGCAGCAGTAAGAGCTAATGTTTCAAGTGAATAAGGCTGGATTCATGGAAACATTGATTTAGACACTGAATCACCAATCATTACAGTACTTATAAAACACAAAGAGATATAGAAAAGTCGGCCATAGTCTAGTCATTTTTATACAAGTGAGTTATTACAAGGGAATTTGTTTTCTAGCTGGAATGTTTATATCTACTGAATACTGTCATGTTGTTGAGATTTTTATTAACTACCATACATTATGCAGCTTCACAGTTAATGACATTCTTCAGTCAATATCCATTAACAGAACGCCGCACACAAATTCTGCTATATTTGTTTGTGCAATATAGATGCTGTGAAGTGGAGAGAGGTATAGTGTGGGAGAACCGCTATTTTTCCCCAAGAATGTTGCAGTATGCACAGGTGTTTAGCTTGTAGGTCCCGGACTGGAGTAAAAGTTCAGGCCAGTCCTGTAGGGCAATCCACTCCAGACTTGGGAACCGACCAGCAGGGCTTTGTAAGTAGCATAGGCAGGCTGATTAGTGGGAGAGAGAGAGGAGAGAGACTGAAACACACGCTCAACCAGTCTGGGAAAGCTGTGCCAAAAAGGACGCTGTTAAAGGGCCAGGTATGTGTACCCCTTGTTTACTTGTGAACCCTGTTTGTTAGGAGGTCAGCGGTAGGCTGACCCCCTGGTTAGTGAGGGAATAGTCATAGTGGCCCAAGACCCATCAGAGGTGGAAACTGGGAGCACAAACTTCATGTCAGGGAGGCCTTTTGGATTCTGAATTTGGACAAATGGCATTATCCCATGGGTATGAACCATAGAAACGATCTAGCTTACAGTTATCATGTTTCTAGCAGTGGTCTTGAGAGTTCTAATGATTTTTTTTAATCTCATATATGTTTGAATAATATGTGTGTGCAATTCTGCATAGGAAATTCATTTTCTTTTTCTTTTTTTTAATTTGCCTCCACTTTTGTGGCTTTAATGCTTTAACCAATCACGTCCAGCTTAACGTGATTTTTTTTTGTCAACCAATAGAATTTCTTCTTGTATGCGCATGCTCATAGCTCAGTGCTGTTCATTGGCAGCCATGTTTATTATGGGACACTAATGGAGGATTATGTAGATAATCTGTTTTCCCATAGTCCAAACAGCAGCACAACAGATGGGGTATTCCTGCCCCTGCGTGCAATCAGGACAGGTGGAACTTTTACTCAATCAAAGAACCTCCCCTATAAGAGGTCACCAGACCTCCCCCTCCTCGTGTTAGTTCTAAAGTAGAGATTTCCAAACCCTTCAGAAAATTAACAAGCCAAACATACAGGGAGGGAGCTTTGTGCTGCTGTTTGGACTATGGGAAAACAGATTATCTACATAATCCTCCATTCCCCATACGTCCAACACAGCAGCACAACAGATGGGGAGGTAGCAAGAAATCCCCCCCTAGGGTGGGACTTCCTGACAAACTGATGTCAATACCGAGCGACCGAAGGCAGCCGCCTCCGCGCTAAAATCGTCCAACCTATCATGTCTCACAAAAGTTAAGTGAGAACTCCAGGTCGCTGCCGCACAAATCTGGTCCAGGGAGATGGAATATCTCTCCCCACATGTCGTGGCAACTGCACAACTAGAATGTGCCCTTAAAACTCAGGCGGAAGTAGGCCCTGAGTACTGAATGCTTGAGAGATGGCCTCCTTGATCCATCTCGCCAATGTTGCCTTCAAGGCTCTACACCCCTTGTATTTTCTGAAAAGACTTACCAGAAAGGTTTTCTGGGTCGACGGGACTTTTTGGAATAAATCCCGGGAGATATCTTAATTGTACCCTGTCTGGAAGAATAGTAAATACGGCTCAGAGGCTGCTAAAGCCTGCAGTTCTCCAGTACGCTTAGCTGCTGTGACGGCTAAGAGGAATTCCACTTTGCAGAAGAGGAACTTTAGTCCTATGTCTTGTAGTGGTTCAAAGGGGGGCCCACAGAGCCCCTGCAGTACCATAGCTAAATCCCATTGGGGGATTAGGACTTGGATTGCGGGTTGGAGCCACCGGCCCCTCTTAAGGATTAACTTACCAACGAATCTTGAGACAATCTTATCCCTAATACGGCTGAAAGGGCAGCTACATGCACTTTTAATGTCACCGGGGTGAGGGCTTTCTCCAGCCCGCTTTACCAAAACTCCAATACCGTCTCCATAACTGGTATTGCACGTTGATTCTCTGTGCACCATTGCTGGTAAATTCTGCCAATCCTCATGTAGCTTCTATTCATAGAATCTGCCCTTGAGCAGGCCAGTGTTGTCCGCATGGCCTGTGACAATCCCCCATGTCCGTATAGGGTGCGGTCAACCTCCAGGCTGTCAGGTTGAACCTCTTCAGGTCCTGGCATAGCCACTTGTTTTGGGTTACCAGGTTGTGAAGAAGTGGAAGCCTCCAGTAATTCCCTCGACTCATCTGTATGAGGTGGGTAAATCATGCCCTTTTTGGCCAGAACGGTATGATGGCAATCACCCATACCTGGTCTTGACTGATCTTGGCCAATACCTTCGAAACCATGGGAAGTGGAGGGAAGATGTATGCCAGCCTGAACCTCCAAGGTATTGATAGGGCATCTACTGCCAAGGGGTTGTCCTCCTGGTAGAGGGAACAGACCCTCTCCACCTTGGCATTGTACTGGGTGGCCATCAGATCCACCTCGGGGAGACCCCTCATCCGAGTCAACTGACGAAAGACCTCCTGGTTGAGGGACCACTCGCCCGACACTGCTTCTCCCCTGCTGAGCTGGTCTGCCAGCACATTCAGATGTCCCCTTATGTGCACCGCACTGAGGTGGCTTAGATTTTCCTCAGCCCAGGAAAAAAAAATCTGATCTGTTAGCTTGAAGAGGGAGGGGACCTCATCCCTCCCTGCTTGTTCAGGTAGAGGACCACCGTGACGTTGTCCGTCCTGACTCTGACCGCCTTGCCGCGTAGATCCTGGGTGAAGTATAGCAGGGTTCAATACACTGCGCAGACTCGCGCCAATTCGATGACTGAGCAGTCTCCAGTCGGCTCCATGTCCCTTGTGCCAGGGTCTCCCCCCGATGCGCTCCCCAGCCATGGAAGGAGGCATCCGTTGTCAACAGGGTCCAGTCGGGCTGGACCGTGGACATCCCGTCCTTCAATAGGGACCACCATTGCAGTGATCGACGGGTACTGATGGACAACTGGATAGGCTTCTTCAGCCCTGAGGGACTGCGGCTCCAAACCTTGAGGATCTCGCTCTGTAGTGGACGCATATGCTCTAGTGCCCATGGAACTGCATCTGCAGCTGCTGACATTAAACCTAGGACCTTCATTGAGGTTCTTACCCGAACCTCCCGCGTATCCGCCAGATGTTGCAACGCCCGACAAATCTACTCCTTCTGACTGTGAGGGAGAGATATCTCCATCCTCTGAGAGTCCACAATGAACCCAAGAACTGGATTCTGGTGGTGGGGACGACTGCCGAGTTTTGACCATTGATCAGCCCGCCTAACTCTTCTAGGAAGGCGATAGTGATCCTTAGGTGGGCCGCGAGAACCTCTGTTGAGTGGGCCTTTAACAGCCAATCGTCTAGGTACGGTATGATGAATATACCTTGGAGCCGAAGAGCTGCAACGACCGGGGCCACGACCTTTGTAAAGGTGTGGGGGGGGCGAGGATATTCCGAACGGAAGAGCTGTGAACTGCAGATGACACAGAGTACCGTTCAGCACAACCCCGATCCTCAAGAACCTTCTGTGTGGCGGAAATATCGGGACGTGTAAATATGCGTCCCTTAAATCTAGGGTGACAAACCTGTCTCCTCGGTGCAGAAAAGGTGTCACTGACCTGATAGTTCCCTTCCGGAAACGGGTCTTGAGGACGTATTGGTTGAGAAATCTTAAATCGACCACCATTCTCTGACTCCCGATGTTTTGGGTCCCAAAAACACTGGAGAGTAAAATCCGGTCGATTGCTCTGCCAGGCACTGGCTCTAGAGCGCCTTTGTCCAGGTATCCCTGAACAGCGTTCTCCAGAAGGATCTGCTTTTGAACACAAAACGCGGGTTTACACAAATTTGTCGGGTGGGTGAGATGTGAACTTTATTTTGTAGCTCGAATACACGAGCTGGAGGCCCCATGGGTCCTGAATGTGACGGCTCCATGCCGCCGAGAAGTGGGAAAGTCGACCTTCCACTGGCAAAGCGGATACAAGGGGAGGGGGGAGTAGACGTCAGAAGGTAGTTTTCTCCTTCTCAGGCTCTCGGATGGTGTGTCAATTTATACCTCCATAATGGTATCCAGCTCTTTCCAAAAGAGCCTGCCCGGCTCAAACGGAAGTGCGCACAAGTTGTATTTGGAAGTACTATCTGCCCTCCAGGGCTTCATCCACAGGGGGCGTTTTGCGGCCGTGGCTAATGAGATAGCCTTCGCCGCAATCTTCACTTGATACAAACCTGCTTCTGCCAAATAATCCACTGCTACGGAGGTGGAGGATAGGAACGCCAGAAGATCATCACAGGGAACACCTGTATAGATATCTCTACACAGAGTAGATCTATTACCTCGCAGGAACTGAACGACTTCTCCTGTTGAACTCCCACGGAGGCCTGCGCAGATGCTGCAGTATAAATTCGGTGCAGGGAACCCTCTGCACGCCTGTATATCGCCTCCTGGAGATTTGAGCCATCTTCTGATGGCACTAACGTGCGCCTCGATAATTTAGAGACAGCCATATCGACTCTTGGGGGACGACCCCAATGATCAAATTTGTAGTGACGCCGACACAGTAGGCGTTAGTCAGGCAGCCCACAGGCAGATGGCACAGATGGAGAAGGCAGATCTAGCCTTCGGGTAGAGTATGAACAGTATAGAACTCTAGACCCGGTGCACTTAACATAAAAGTCTGTTTCCTTACAGACAGCAACACGAAAAAAACTCCCCCTTTTTTTTTTTTTTTTTTTTAAAGGGACTTGTTCACTCACAAAAGTAGTCTTGGTGCACCTTAGCTTACCTCACCAGAGCTGTGGGAGTTGCTGGATAACTCACTGCCATCTCATAGGCTGCAGTTCCCATTAGCTGCGCTTTAGGGCAGCGGGAAGACCCGGCCAGATAGGTGCGGTAAAGCCATAACAATCGCACAGGGCATCGCAATAGACATGACAACTATGCACTAAGCATAAAGGGAGCAGAAGCTGACACACAAATTCCATGCCTGTGAACTGTAACACAGCCAGGCACCTACAGGCCACAGTAATAGACATAAGTGCTCACACTATGCACTAAGCATGAAGGGAGCAAAGGCTCCACACAAATTCCATGCCTGACTGTAACACAGACAGGCCATTGCAATAGAAATGAGTGCTCACACTATGCACTAAGCATGAAGGGAGCAAAGGCTCCACACAAATTCCATGCCTGACTGTAACACAGACAGGTACATACACACCACTGCAATAGACATAAGTGCTACACTATGCACTATGCATGAATGGAGCAAAGGCTCCACCCAAATTCCATGCCTGACTGTAACACAGACAGGCCATTGCAATAGAAATGAGTGCTCACACTATGCACTAAGCATGGAGGGAAGCAAGGCTCCCACACAAATTCCATGCCAGACTGTAACACAGACAGGTACATACAGGCCATTGCAATAGACATACAATCGACATAATAGAGTGCCCATAGCAAAAAGTATCAGTGCTTTTAGTTTTCAGAAAACACAGAGGAAAGCTAGGACTCAGCTTACCTTATTGGGCAGTGAATGAGCTGTGCACAGCTGAACCATCAGACATCCTGCAAAGCAGGTAAGACATAACCTAAATCTTTCTCTCAGAAGGAAAGAAAGAGAAAGAAAGAAAGGGAAAGAAGAAGGAGCTAACAGCCACCTTCTTCCGATCCCGGAGGAGGCCACAGGCCTCCTCACCACCTGTCCCTGTCCGCAGGACAGAAAAAAACACGAGGGGGAGGTCTGGTGACCTCTTATAGGGGAGGTTCTTTGATTGAGTAAAAGTTCCACCTGTCCTGATTGCACGCAGGGGCAGGAATACCCCATCTGTTGTGCTGCTGTGTTGGACGTATGGGGAATGGCAATTGTGTTATGTTATTTTGTTCTGGGTTACCTTATGGTTAACAGTTGTCTCTTTCATCTTATATGGTGAGTTATTTGTGCATCTTCATTTCATTTTTTTAATCCTGTCTGCATTCATGTTTTATATTTTCATGTTTTTTAACTTTGACATATTTGTATATTGTCTATTGTTATAATTTATTTTTTTATTTGTTTTGTTTATATTTCTTTGGATGTTTTGTGTTTCATTTGTGGTACATTCTTTGTATATTATGGATTTTATATCGTCAAGGGTTAATGTGAGTGATGTCGGCTTTTTCACTCAGGTGCTTTTATATGTGAGCTGGTAGCTTAGGGTCCATTCACACTGATTTTTTTCGGTGAGGATCCACGTGGAAAAAACGCCTCCTTATAGAGTTCTATGGGTTCTGCTAGCTTTTTTTTCTGCTAGCGGGAAAAAATGCTTCCTCCAGGTAGATTCCGTCTGCAAAAACCAACACAGTCAATGGGAGGCGGAAAAACCACGTTGTGGATTTTGGTGCAGAATTGACAAAAACCACATGGAAAAACCGCTACTGGTTTTTTCAAGGTCCATATACTGTGCTGGAGGAAAAAAACATTTCCTAATTCCTTTCTTTCAATCTTTGTAAGATGTCTTTTTGATTAAAAGTTACGTTTTAATTGGATACGACTAACTGCTGGACCTCAACCTTTTGTTTGCTTATCACGCCTCAAGCCGATAGGGCTTACAAGTCCTTGCATCTGTCATCCTGGATCAACGGTGTGATTTTGGATATCTATCTATATTGAAAATTCTGTGAGTGGGCTGTTTTTTTCCCTTCCCTTTTTTCCCAAATTGTTTATTGGACTTGATCTTCTGCTATATGCTGGATGTAATTGGCAATGGAAGGGGCACATATAGTTCTAGGCTTCTGTTATACAACACAAAAATATGGCAGAACTAAGATCGTTTGAGTCTTTTGACTAAAATGCTTTTTGATTATTTAGACGGACTCAATTATTCATTGAATGATTTTATTGTGCACTTCTGATTCCAATACAACTCTTTGCATCCATGTAATTTCTACGTTGCAATGCATCTAACTGCTATTTTATTCCTGCTTAAAGGGACACAGCAGTTAACTCCGTAAAGGCCTCCTGTGGGATAAAAGTATAATGAGGGTGCTATGTAGTAAAAAAGGAGCATGGCCCATTGGTGAAAATACAAGATCTAATCTTGTATTTACACAAGTATGTTATCTATACATTCACCTTAATGATTACCAAGTTACTGTAGTGAACTGGAGGGGCAAATTGTATACACTCCCTTATCCATAGCTATACTCACAGTTAGCTATCTTTACCTGTGACGTGCACAGTTTTGGATAAATCATCATGGGGGATGTGTTTCACTCCCGCTTTAGAGAGCAATTTTTGGCTTATGCCATCTTGCTCCAAAAATTATTATTTTTTCCCAACCTTTATGCATCTCGTACATGACTTTTATAAAAAGTGCATGGAAGAGGAAGAGGAGGGTTCTCTCCAACTTAATAATTCTATTATAATTTTTTACCAGAAAACTGACATAAATTATACCTGAAATTTACTACTGTTCCCATTTTAGTCTGGCTGTATGGATGGATCCAAGATGCGTCACAATAGACAGACTAAATGTCTTTTAAAAAGTAACTAAACTTTCACAGAACTTTTGTCATCTTCTGTTCTGGAAGCATTTTTGATATAATTACATTTTGTAATATACGTTATTAACAAATTCCAGCTCTGTTTTTAAAATCATGCACCTCTTTATTCTTTCACTTGTTTTTTTATGCAGAGGTGAAATCTGTATTAAAGATATCATTCTTACCTTTCATATGACACCGAGATCCCACTTCTCCCTGACCAATTTCAAAAGTTGAGAACTTAGACTGGATTGGCATATTTATGTAGCAGCAAATCCCTTTGTTTTCAACCATTGATATCCTGGAAAATAATACAGGTAGAACAGAAAATCTCACCTTTCATATGACACCAGAAGCACTGTTCTATGGGGTTTTTTTATTATAATTTTTATTAAAGTATTTTACAAATTAATTATACAAACATACCATCTGTTAGGGAATAGCCAGATGATAATTCTCCAGAAGCTGCTGGTGAACCCTGGAGGGAGGGGCACAAGGGACAGTGAGCCCTAAACTGAAGCCCCCCCGCTTTCCCTTCCTATTGCCAGACCCTATCCTAGGTGATAGGCGACAATCCCTCCCTGAATACGTGAAACACAAAACGCAGACAAGAAGTACAACAACAAAGGGAGGTCAGGTAGCCAGGGTTCGGTAACAGGAGAGTGATGCAGTGCCAAATCGGAGTCAAGAGAATAGTCAGTAGGAAAGCCAGAGGTCAAGGATAAGCATACAAGTAAATAACAGCAAGCGATACCAGAAAGCAAGGGCAATAACCGGCACCAGTGTGACTGTGAGCCAAGACTAAATAGGGAAGGAAGAACCCGCCCAGAACCTGACAGGAAGAAAAGCTGTCAATCACAGGCAAGACAGATTAACCACTTAATGAACAGAGGCAACCTTGGCAGAAGACGGGTGTGGTGCAAATCCAATTAAGGACTAGAGCCGTGTTCACACAGTGCAACTAAAAACCTTAAGCAAATTGTCAAACTGCACACGCCTCCGGCACCGCAGCATGCGAGCAGAGGGTGGCGCAGAGGCCCGAACAGGCAGAGATGTTACACCATCATAACAACATACAAAAATAACAGATTAGGAGTTAGAGACATTCAGAATGTGATAATGTAACAATTCTCAAACAGTCACAAGGGCCAGCACTATACCCAGCAGCAAATTCTCCTCTAGCATTCCAGTCTGCTATGCGGAGATAGTAAACCATAATAATAACTAGAGAATCAGCAATGCCATAACCCAAACCACATGTAGAAGGAAAAAAAAAAAAAAACAGAAGGCAAAGACTACACAGTACAAAGGATAGAGGGGGGGATGGGGGAAATCGATGAAATACCTGGGTGGATCACTGTTCTATATTTTAAAATTCCTAAGTTATATCTATTTGAAGTAAGCCCCAGCCTCAGCTTCCCTGCATTATATATGAGTCAATCTACACCTAGTGGAAGCAGTGTACAGATTTCAGTTCTCAACAGAGAAGGAAGGGAAATAATAAAGAAATTTGGATTTTCACAGGAAGGAGACAAAAAAAGTTCATATAGTACACTACAAAATGTATTAATGACACAAATGCTGAAAGAAAATCAAAAGTAGTTTGAAAATTTAATTACACTTTGTATCTGGCGTCACAGAAATTTGGATTAAGACCGGTGTATATACACGTGGACAAAATTGTTGGTACCTCTCGTTTAATGAACGAAAACCCCACAATGGTCAAAGAAATAACTTGATTCTGACAAAAGTAATAATAAATAGAAATTATATGAAAATGAACAAATAAAAGTCACATTGCTTTTTGCTTCAGCAGAATTTTTAAAAGAAATAAACCTCATGACACAGGCCTGGACAGAAATGATGGCTCCCTTAACTTAATATTTTGTTGCACAACCTTTTGGGGCAATCCCTGCGATCAGACGATTCCTGTAATTGTCAATGAGACTTCTGCCCCTCTCAGCAGGTATTTTGCCCCCCTCCTCATGAGTAAACTGCTCCAGTTGTCTCGGGTTTGAAGGATGCCTTTTCCAGATGGCATGTTTCAACTCCTTCCAAAGATGCTCAATAAGATTTAGGTCAGGGCTCATAGAAGGCCACTTTAGAATAGTCCAATGTTTTCCTCTTAGCCATTCTTGGTTACTTTTTAGCTTTTTGTTTTCAGTCATTATCCTGTTGCAAGACCCATGACCTGCAACATGACCAAGCTTTCTGACACTGGATAGTACATTTCTCTCTAGAATCCCTTGTCCCTAGTCTTAAGATTTAATTCAAGACAACCTGTGCCTGATGTAGTGAAGCAGCCCCAGAATATAACAGAGCACCCTCCATGTTTCACAGTAGGGACAGTGTTTTTTTTCAAGATATGCTTCATTTTTCCGTCTGGGAACATAGAGCTGATGTGCCTTGCCAAAAAGTTTGTCAACATGTAGTTTGGTTATTATTACTTTTTTCATATTCAAGTTATTTCTGTGACCATTGTGGGTTTTTCTTTCATTAAACGAGGGGTACCAACAATTTTGTTCACGTGTGTATAATGTATATACATTCTCACCCACTATGTACCAATTATAAAGTAGCATGGAAATAAATCATAGACTAGATTAAACACTATCCTGCAAACATAGTATGAAATAACATGAATTTCAGAGTTTTGTAGTCTCTACCTTGCACTTCTCTATGGATGTTACTGTAATGAAGAACAATGTGTTCCCTACAGAAAATACAAAAATAATGTTGTATACTGCTGACTTCAACAACTCGTATAGAGCTGAAAGGGCATTATTAATTATTGATGCTGCTAGTGATCGACTAGTTCAATAACCTGAGCACATGAAGTATTGTAAGCAAGCCATGTGCCATGGCCTGATAATTCCTGGTTTGCATTGGAACTGATAAGCAGAAACATACTCCTAGTAGCAATGAATATAACTAGTATTAGAATAGCACACTTCTTTACAAATTGTCAGAACTGATGTGAAATCCTTTAAACTTTCCTACGACTATGATCTATGCAGGAACATTTTCCATAGGCAATGGGTGACATCAAAGGATATCAAACACAATACATGTGGTGGTGTCAAACACTGAGTGCAAAGTATTTGTGTGGATGTTTTCTTTTCAAACCACTGCTGGCATTAAAGAAGACCTTTTAAAGGGGTTGTCCAGGATAAACTGATAATTAACCCCTAAACTAAACCCCCTCCTCCCACCTAACTTCTAATTTAAATTAAATTTAAAAACAAATTTACATCAATTTAAAAAAAATCTATAATTATCCATATCTCTGTAGTGGTCATTTGACCACTTCAGGGACACTTTCTGATAATCCGTTGACGTTTAATTTCACCGCTTCCGAAATGGAATATCACCATCATTCTTCCCCCTCCCCATCCCCATCAATACTTACCAAGACTTCATTTGTCTGAGGAACAGCACCTCCCTGTATTCCTGTCTTCTAGTAGTGGGTAAAATTGCTTAGCTAGTGAGACGGGGTGGGTGGGAGGGGCTAGTAATGGTTGGGATCGCTAGTCAGTGAGAGACGGGGAGCTAGGCTTAGTGAGACACGCAGGAAGTCGATAGGCTTAGTGAGATGGAGGATTTGGTAACGGAGTGAGAGAAGGAGGGCGGCTGAGTGAGAGGAAGTTAGTGCAGCAGCTACACAGGAAGAAGGTACAGCATGTAAAAAACACAGAGGACGCAGCAGCAACCAGAGGCACCAAAAAATCACTCCAAACTCTGCTAAAGGTATATGAGTGTATTTATTAACCCATCACTAGCACTAACAGACCTTTATAAAAAAAAAAAAAAATCTGCCTGGAAAACCCCTTTAGGCCGAGGCCCCACTGGCCGGAAACGCCGCAGTAAAAATCGCGGCGTTTTACACCATTTGCAAAGTGGATGGGATTCATGTGAACAGGGCCGACATGCTGCGATTTGCAAAACCATTGTGGTTTTGAAAATCGCAGCATGTCAATTATATCTACAGAAATGCCAATGGCTTTCCTATAGATATAATTGTAACAGAAAGTCTGCGGAGGAAAACTTTGTGAACTTTCTGTTGAAAGCGCTGCAGGAAGAACCACAATGTGTTCATGCCGCTGTTTTTCCCGCAGTGCTTTAGTGCTGCTTTTCTGCCCAGTGAGGCCTTAGCCTTAACATCCTCAAAGATGTGTGGCATTATATACCGCTAGAAAGTCAACAGTTTGATAAATTCAGCACACTGTTGGCTTTCCTGGTATGAGACCCATAGTTGGAGATATTGGTGCCATTAATTTGGGCACCGATATCTCCTCACTGTCAGAAGGGCGGACCTTAGAACTCAGCACTGTTTTTTTAGGAATGCCCCCCAACTGATCTCTTCCATAGACTTGTACTGTCAGAGGGAGCGTTCCTTACTGCCCAGCGATGACGCTGAGTTGTAAGGTCTGCCCTTCTGACAGTGGGGAGATATTGGTGCCAAAATTAATGGCACCAACAGGTAGTTTTCAGCCCCTCTATGATTTCAGTGTTTTATAGATCAGAACTGACTATAACGTTATAGTGTAACACCGTTTTATAAAGAAGACAATGAATGAATGGAAACTTATATTGAATTCACTGAATATACAATAAAACAGTATCAAGGTTTGCTGTTCGCCTTATTAAGAAGGCAAGTCTAAGTTTTTTTGCAGCATTAAAAGGTCGCTAGACTAAACCATTGTGAAATGTCAATAACCTATTGCTCAGACACAATATCAATGGGCTATAAACTGTTTAAAATTAACCCAGGTCCTTGCTAGATTTTCTTGAAATATTTGAAGGAGTCTTGTGAAGTTGGCTTTATTGTAAACACTTTTACACAGAGACTTCGATCAGAGACACACTTCATTCCGCGAATCACAGTAATGTACAGTACCCCGGAGGAGAAGTTTGTTGTGAAAGAAAAGAATTCTTCTATTACAAGGATCATTAAGCAACATGCTTAGTTCAGTTTGTGCTCTAAATACAGACATTATAGTTGGTGCTGCTCCACTACCTTACAAAATAACTTTATATTGCTTTCTGCTTTACTACCATTTCTGCTCTATAATCCTCTTGGTTTTAACACTTTTACTACCAGGAAGCCTGAACCATATTTCTAAAAGTGTTTAGCTTGGCAACCATCCTATTTCCTCAAAATTATCGTGTATGAATGCAGGCATTATTGCGCAATAAAAAAGTAGAGAAACTACAATATACTTCTGTTGTACTTCCGACCCTATTAAGCGGAGGATGCTGAGTCGCCTGAAAAGTGAACGCACGTAATCTAGTTATATGTTTTTCTATAGTTAAATGTAAAGACACTCATTATTTTGTTGTCTGGCATATTTTACAGTTTGGTTTGTACTCTTAAACACCTACCAACCTTTGGCACCGGTAAGCGGATGATATTGTACAAACCTCTCAAATGTTCCCCTTAGACCCTAAAAGAAAATGCTAAAAAAAGACAAAAATCTGTGTTTGTATGACTTTGACTGTTTTAACACTTTAAATATATGGAATAAGATAATATTTTCTTCCATTCTACAGTATATTGAAGATACTGAAAGTGTATTATCAGCCATCTTTTGATGCTACAGTAATATAGGGATATGGGGCATTTAAAGACATAGGCAATTTAAAGACTCTGACGAAACTTTACATCTAGATATTATTCCAACTTCTGTTTTAAGATGTCCTGCTGAATAAAACTGAGTTATCATTTATGCCACAAAGTTGTAGCCCTCTTTCAGGCCTCATTCACAGCTGTATTGGTAATCCGTTAAGGGGAGTCCTCATGGGGACCCTCCTGAGCGGACTACGAACGCATTGGCAAGTGGTGTGCAGTGAAAGCACACAGATCCCATAGACTATATTGGGGTCCATGTGCTTTCCACACGGTCTCTGTATGGAACATGCGAACAGAAAAGTAGTTCACGATCTACATTCCTGTCCGCATGACTCCTGCGGAGACCGTGCGGAAAGCACACGGACCCCATTATAGTCTATGGGGTCCGTGTGCTTTCACTGCACACTGCTTGCCAATGCGTTCGGTAGTCCGCTCGGGGAGGTACCCATTCGGACTCCCCTGAACGGATTACCAATACAGCTGTGAATGAGGCCTTAAAGGGGGTCTGCCACCAGCATCCAGAATCTCAACTGAGGCATACAGATAGATTTGTTAGGTTTTTTCATTCGAGTGAAAAATGGCTATTTGACAGCTGTTTTAACAATGAGAGTGAATTGGGACTATTGACATGTCCTTTTTGGACAGACCATTTGCACAGCAGTCAAATACTCTGACATGTTCTATCTTTTTCTGCTTTGACAGACACACAGGCCCAATAGAAATCAATAGATCTGTTTATAATGGATGTAAAGAGAGTTAGAGGCGGTATAGAGTAGTAATAGATGCAATCAGGAGGGTGCAGCATAATTTTAGATACATTCATTGAGGATATAGTATAGTTATAAATGCAGACACTGCAGGTGATATTGAAGCTCCAGAGTGGTCATTGACATTTTGGGTGTAGTATAATTGTAGATTAGAGTCACTCAGTTAATGAGAAATGTAGGCAGGTGTGGGTGTACAGTCATGGCCAAAAGTTTTGAGAATGACACAATTATTATATTTTCACATGATCTGCTGCCCTCTGGTTTTTATGTGTGTTTGTCAGATGTTTTTATCACATACAGAAATATAATTGCAATCATATTATGAGTAACAAAAGCTTATATTGACAGAATGAGTTAATGCAGCAAGTCAATATTTGCAGTGTTGACCCTTCTTCTTCAGGACCTCAGCAATTCTCCCTGGCATGCTCTCAATCAACTTCTGGACCAAATCCTAACTGATAGCAGTGTCAGAATTTGTAGGTTTGTAGGTTTTTGTTTGTCCACCCATCTCTTGATGATTGACCACAAGTTCTCAATGGGATTAAGATCTGGGGAGTTTCCAGGCCATGGACCCAAAATCTCTATGTTTTATTCCCTGAGCCATTTAGTTATCACCTTTGCTTTATGGCAAGGTGCTCCATCATGCTGGAAAAGGCATTGTTGATCGCCAAACTGCTCTTGGACGGTTGGGAGAAGTTGATCTTGGAGGACATTCTGGTACCATTCTTTATTCATGGCTGTGTTTTTAGGCAAGACTGTGAGAGAGCCGATTCTCTTGGCTGAGAAGCAACCCGACACATGAATGGTTTCAGGATGCTTTACAGTTGGCATGAGACAAGACTGGTGGTAGCGCTCACTTCGTCTTCTCCAAATAAGCTGTTTTCCAGATGTCCCAAACAATCGAAAAGGGGATTCATCATAAGTCATGATAAAATGACTTTACCCCAGTCCTCAGCAGTCCACTCCCTGTACCATTTGCAGAATATCAGTCTGTCGCTGATGTTTTTCTGGAGAGAAGTGGCTTCTTTGCTTCCCTCCTTCAGACCAGGCCTTGCGCCAAGAGTCTCCGCCTCACAGTGCATGCAGATGCACTCACACCTGCCTGCTGCCATTCCTGAGCAAGCTCTGCACTGCTGGTAGCCCGATCCCGCAGCTGAAACACTTTTAAGAGACGGTCCTGGCACTTGCTGGTCTTTCTTGGGCACCCTGGAGCCTTTTTGCCAACAATGGAACCTCTCTCCTTGAAGTTCTTGATGATGCAATAGATTGTTGACTGAGGTGCAATCTTTCTAGCTGCGATACTCTTCCCTGTTAGGCTATTTTTGTGCAGTGCAATGATGACTGCACGTGTTTCTTTAGAGATAACCATGGTTAACAGAAGAGAAACAATGATGCCAAGCACCAACCTCCTTTTAAAGTGTCCAGTGGTGTCATTCTTACTTAATCATGACAGATTGATCTCCAGCCCTCTCCTCATCAACACCCACACTTGTGTTAATGGAGCAATCACTGAAACAATGTTAGCTGGTCCTTTTAAGGCAGGGCTGCAATGATGTTGAAATGTGTTTTGGGGAATAAAGTTTATTTTCTAGGCAAATATTGACTTTGCAAGTAATTGCTGTTAAATTGATCACTCTTTATAACATTCTGGAGTATATGCAAATTGCCATTAGAACAACTGAAGCAGTAGACTTTTTAAAAATTAATATTTGTATCATTCTCAAAACTTTTGGCCATGAGTGTACAGGGGTCTCAGAGAGAGCAGATAGTCAGAATCACATGGCAGGATATTAATGGTGCTCATGGATTGCGTGTCTTCACTCCAGGAAGATCAAGCTAAGGCCCCTTTTAATGGATGTAAGATGGATTAACATCCGAGTTACATCTCATAAAGATGGATCAGTATATTGGATCAAAAAGAAAAGCCAGTGGAATGCATCTGGTTTTTTAATGGTTCATTGAAAATAGATGCGAAACGGATGACACTTGGCCATCAAAAACAGAAAAATTGAACAGAATGGACACAAACCAGGCGTCAAAAACAATCATTGAAAATGACTGTTAGATTAATCAAAAAAGGCACTGTCATGTGGATAAAGCCTTAGGAACATTTGAATCAAGCAGTGTTCTCCGCTTGTGAAGCAGTGCCTCCTGTTAACGAGATACTACTGTTTTAGTCAATAATAGAGATGAACGAACAGTAAAATATTCGATATTCGTTTCGAATAGCCCCTCAATATTCGACTATTTGAACGAATATTGAACCCCATTATAGTCTATAGGGAAAAAATGCTCGTTTCAGAGGATCCCACTCTTCGACTCAGGAGAGTCACCAAGTCCACTATGACACCCCAGGAAATGATGCCAACAGCCTGGAATGCAACTGGGACAACAGGGGAAGCATGCCTGGGGGCATCTAACATGCCCAAGTCACTGTATTACATCGGGATCCCTGTCAGCTTGCGATATGCGCGAGCTGACTTTTTCCCATAGGAATGCATTGACCAGCGTTGATTGGCCAAATGCCATACAGAGTACAGCATTCGGCCAATCAACGCTGGTTCTGCCAGAGGCTCATCTGTGAGGAGGTGGAGTCTAATATCAGACCAGAATGGAGACTGCTGTGGACCGATCCTAGACTCTGCCTCCTCCGGCAGAACCAGCGTTGATTGGCCGAATGCTGTATTTTGTATGGCATTCGGCCAATCAACGCTGGTCAATGCATTCCTATGGGAAAAAGTCAGCTCACGCATATCACAACCTGACAGGGATCCCAACAGGATAGATCCCCAAAGAGCTGGGTGAGTAAAATCCAACATTCGTATAAATTGGAGGTCACCTGATTTAGCCAGCCATTTACTTTTTCCGATTTTTTTTCACTGCCTCCATTGTCGTAGTTCCTGTCCCAATTCCCCTGCGCAGTGATTGGTGCAAAAAAAGTGCCAGGGAAGGTGGGAGGGGATACAAATTTTTAGTGCATTTGCCTCGTGGTATTTGATTGGAATCGAATACTATGAATGGCCTGATATTTGATCAAATATCTATTTGATCGAACAGTGTTCACTCATCTCTAGTCAATAAGCCAAGAAGCTTTTCAAACCCCCAAGTATAATGATCGGAGGCCCAGGGGAAGTGAGGGAACATAAAAAACAGTGTTGCTTCAGGGATACTTCAAATGATATCCCGTACATCATTGAAGATGGCCGACATCATTGGGGAGTGCACTAGAGCCAGGGAGAGGTAAGTAACAGTGTTTTTTATGTTTGTATCCTCCCCTGGGTCTCCGATTACTCTGGGGTCTGAAAAGACCCCAGAGTATAATTGTTCATGGGTGTCCACAATGGGACATAATACTGAGTGAAAGGGCCACTATGGGACATCATACCGTGTGCAGGGGTCACTATAAGGCATAATACTGTGTGCTGGGGCCACTATGGGGCATAATAGTGCATGCAGGAATGCATGGGTGGGGCAGTTTGGTCGGGTCTTTAGCGTTAGTCACGTGGGAGCCCATGTCAAAAGTTTGTCAAGGGGCTCCACCATTCTTAGTTACACCACTGTCAGGGACAATAATGAAATCATGGCTATTTTTTTTTTTTTTTTTGTTACCATAAAAAGTTCATGTGTTCATGGTCATATTCATTGGCAATCAATCAAAACATAAGACTATTAAGAAGATCAAAGATTAAAAAATCTTTAAATCTCTGCAAAATCTTTAATTACTAATATTTGCAAAAATGTTTAACTTTCAATTGACATTTATGGTTATATTTTTGGGAAAACCACTTTAATCTTAAAAATGTTTTCCCACCTGGACAAGTTGTCTTTTATCCATAGAATAGAAGATAACTTGTAGCTTGCAGACCCTTATTGATTTGTGAATGGAGCAGTGATCACGCAGTGGTTGGACAGTTGACTCATCATTCCATTCATTTCAATTGGACTGCGTGAAAAAGCTGCACAGCACCATGTTGTTGGATCCCCACTGGTCTGTAAGTTATCCCAAATTCACTTGTAAGAGCAGTTTCATATCTCTGCCGGGTCTCCAGTTTAGCCAATCTGGCCAGTTTCTGTCTTTTGCCCCGCGAAACTGGACAGGAGACGGAAATACGGTGGTCAGCTTTCAAACCCATTCACTTCAATGGGTTTGCAAAGGTGACTGCCCGTGTGCGTCTTCTATCTGTCCGTAGGGAAACTGCTTTTTTTTAGCCAGACACAAAGTTGGAATTGCAGGACTTTGTGTCTGGTTAAAAAAAAAAAAAAGCAGATTTCCCCACGGACAGGCAGAAGACGCACACAGTGGTCACCTTTGCAAACTGGAGGCGGGGCGTATATGTGAACCCACTCAAAAACCCCTTAGGTTATTGACTTCAATTTGCCCTTTTTGCCATGTGTGGCTCTACTGGGATAAGTAGATTGCCTGTGGATTTCAACCCATATTGTTTGCTGCGGATAACTAGTCACAGAAGCTCTGCCCATGGCCAAGATTGGAGATAACCAATTTCTTTAGGTAGGAGTCCACTTTCTCAAGTCATTGAACAAAGAACAAAATGCACTTACCAAAACACTGATATGTGAATAAGGACTTATACTGCGTACATGTTTTACAATGGAAACTGATTTTAAGTGTGGAACTATTGTCAGTAGTTTATTACAATTTCTGTTTGTCTGTTCTGCATTTGTTATTCATTTTGTATTGTACATTTTGCCTTTTCGGCAGCAAATATGGAATCTGTTTATTATTATCCTCTGGTTAAGCCCTGGCAACGATTTACTTGTTTCTAACTATCAATAGATATAAACAATGGTGAAGATTTCTGTCTGATAAAACGTGAAGTATTGCCTATAGCAACCAAACAGATTCCAGCTCTTGTTTCACAAGTCCCTGCAAACAGTTTGTTTTACGGTTGACCACAAGTGTGAACGCATGTACAGAGGTTTTATCCCTGAGCCCCAAGGGAAACATTTTTAGGCTAAAGTCCCAAGCAGTGATACACAGCTATGAAATATTGCTGGAAAAATGCACCAAAAACGTGCTGTGGTTTTATTTGCACCATTTCTGTGTTTTTTCTTCCCTTATATGGAAAATGCTCGTGATTCTGAAACTAAAATAACCTTTTTCTGAAAATTCAGCTTTTCCGCAGTTCTTTTTTGTTGCAATGAGCGGATGAGATTCATGAAATTTCATTCAGTTTGCGGGCATTGTAAAATGCTACACTTTATTTTTATTTTATTTTTTACATTGTTTCCAGAGCACCAAAATTGCTACATTTCTGCAAAAGTCTCCGGCATACATTACATGCACATATAAATATACATATGTATATCTATGTGTGAGTGTATACAGTCCTATGAAAAAGTTTGGGCACCCCTATTAATCTTAATCATTTTTAGTTCTAAATATTTTGGTGTTTGCAACAGCCATTTCAGTTTGATATATCTAATAACTGATGGACACAGTAATATTTCAGGCTTGAAATGAGGTTTATTGTACTAACAGAAAATGCGCAATATGCATTAAACCAAAATTTGACCGGTGCAAAAGTATGGGCACCTCAACAGAAAAGTGACATTAATATTTAGTAGATCCTCCTTTTGCAAAGATAACAGCCTCTAGTCGCTTCCTGTAGCTTTTAATCAGTTCCTGGATCCTGGATGAAGGTATTTTGGACCATTTCTTTCTACAAAACAATTCAAGTTCAGTTAAGTTTGATGGTCGCCGAACATGGACAGCCCGCTCTCAAATGATCTGAAAACAAAGATTGTTCAACATAGTTGTTCAGGGGAAGGATACAAAACGTTGTCTCAGAGATTTAACCTGTCAGTTTCCACTGTGAGGAACATAGTAAGGAAATGGAAGACCACAGGGACAGTTCTTGTTAAGCCCAGAAGTGGCAGGCCAAGAAAAATATCAGAAAGGCAGAGAAGAAGAATGGTGAGAACAGTCAAGGACAATCCACAGACCACCTCCAAAGAGCTGCAGCATCATCTTGCTGCAGATGGTGTCACTGTGCATCGGTCAGCAATACAGCGCACTTTGCACAAGGAGAAGCTGTATGAGAGAGTGATGAGAAAGAAGCCGTTTCTGCACGTACGCCACAAATAGAGTTGCCTGAGGTATGCAAAAGCACATTTGGAGAAGCCAACTTCATTTTGGAACAAAGATTGAGTTGTTTGGTTATAAAAAAAGGCGTTATGCATGGCGTCCAAAAAGAAACAGCATTCCAAGAAAAACACTTGCTACCCACTGTAAAATTTGGTGGAGGTTCCATCATGCTTTGGGGCTGTGTGGCCAATGCCGGCACCGGGAATCTTGTTAAAGTTGAGGGTCGCATGGATTCCACTCAGTATCTGCTGATTCTTGAGAATAATGTTCAAGAATCAGTGACGAAGTTGAAGTTACGCCGGGGATGGATATTTCAGCAAGACAATGATCCAAAACACTGCTCCAAATCAACTCAGGCATTCATGCAGAGGAACAATTACAATGTTCTGGAATGGCCATCCCAGTCCCCAGACCTGAATATCATTGAACATCTGTGGGATGATTTGAAGCGGGCTGTCCATGCTCGGCGACCATCAAACTTAACTGAACTTGAATTGTTTGTCCAAAATACCTTTATCCAGGATCCAGGGACTGATTAAAAGCTACAGGAAGCGACTAGAGGCTGTTATCTTTGCAAAAGGAGGATCTACTAAATATTAATGTCACTTTTCTGTTGAGGTGCCCATACTTTTGCACCGGTCAAATTTTGGTTTAATGCATATTGCACATTTTCTGTTAGTACAATAAACTTCATTTCAATCCGGAAATATTACTGTGTCCATCAGTTATTAGATATATCAAACTGAAATGGCTGCTGCAAATACCAAAATATTTAGAACTAAAAATGATTAAGATTAATAGGGGTGCCCAAACTTTTTCATAGGACTGTATATCCCATATGACTCTCCTGTGGTGGTGAACTATAACCAAGTAAATCCCACTGAGTTAAATTACTGGCATTTTGATTTTCTAATGCTTCTTTGACTGGGAGACGGCCATCTCTACAGCAAGACTGAAAATATATTACATCTGATAACTGAGAGAGAAAGTAGGATTGAGCTAAGACACAATTCACCGACTCCAGTGAGTCTCCTGAGAGGATTCTCATCCCAGCTTGGTCATCAAAAGAAGATCCAGCCTGTAAATTAACTCTTAAATGGTGCCGCACGTATAGTGAGTAACCTCCAGCATCACACCCCTGCTGGTTGGGAGATTCCTGGATGGTGATAAATAAAGATTCACATCTCAGTAACTGCTGGATTCAATTTATTTCTAAAAGCAAGAGCTGCTGCTTCACCACTGTTCAGACTGTACAAGCGGACTGTAGCACAATATATTGGTTATTTCTTTTCCTTTAGCGTACACATATGTATCTGTAAAGTTAGAGAAATATCCATTTGAGTTTATTATATTAGTGTGAGTATAACATTAACATTTCCGGCAGTTGTCACCATTACTCCTATGCGGAATTCCTACCGTCTGTACTTTAAGTGGCCAGGCCCCACTAACAGGGGCAGACAATTGGATACTGCCGATTTTGTGTTAATGCCATAATATTTGATTTAGAACTTAAATCTTTCAAGACCAATTCAATTTTCATTTTAGTTTTGGAATTGTACCCCTTACTGTAAAAATCCATAACTTTGTCATTTTTTTTGCTGACATAAGAGGACTCGATTTTTACAGGTCAATTTGTGTTTCACAATGGCAATTTACTGTTCCGTATGATGTCCTGGGAAGCTGGAACATAAATTCAGAATGTGATGAAATTGGTAAAAAAAAAGAGCAGTTGGACTATTTCTTACTTTTGTTTTTGCTGCATTAAATGTATGGTAAAAGTGAAAGGATACCTGCATTGTGCAAGTTAGTATGGTAGGATTTAGATATTTTTTCATATGTTTTAATATCTGTTTACCATGTTTATGCATAGCCAATGGTCCTCTACTTAATATATTTTGAGGTCTGAATAAACCCCAGAGTATTAGTGGTTCATGGGTGATGAATACCCTTGTTTCCCCGAAAATAAGACAGTTTCTTATAATTAATTATCTAACAAAATATATGACCTTTCTTATTTTCGGAGGATGTCTTAAGCAGCGACTGGAGCGGGGAACAATCGGCAGTCATGCTGATGCTTCCTTAGCGGAGAGCCGGCATGACTGCCAGTTGTATGTGATCCAGAAGGTGAAGGGGGGGGGGGGGGTGTCTTATTTTTGGGCAAACAGGGTACCAAAGGTTTCTAGTTCAGACTGAGCCTGAATCTTTCAGGGTCCATTCACACGGGTTCACAGGATCCATTCAATGGGTTCCATTTTCCACGCAGAACCCATTGAACTGAATGGGGAAAAAAGCCTCCCATTGATTTCAATGGGTTCCGTGCGGAAAATGGAACCCATTGAATTCAATAGGAGGCTATTTCTGCATGCAGATTCTGATGCAGATTCCGCGCCAGAATCCACGCCAAATTCTTCTGTGTGAATGGACCCTTAGAAAATTTGGGTTGAACCTGGATCGATCAGAATAGTTTCCCTCATCTCTAATCCTATAGAAACAAAGTCAGGAACACTGCCTTTGGAAACTGCATGTATAACTAGTATGTACCATGCTGTACCATATATGACTTTACAAATATCTAGGGAAATTAGTCTGCAAGAAAATTGTTGTCGTGATTAATAATATAAATAAAATGTATAGCGCCAACGCATTCTGCAGCATGTTACAAAATGGGGTTGAAGTACAGACAAAAAAGATACATTACATATAAATAGTCACTTCACACAATGGGACTGAGGGCCCTGCTCACAAGAACTTACAACCTATGAGGTAGAGGGGGTGACACAAGCGGTACCCTAACAACAATTAATATTACAACAATACAACAGAACAACAATACCTCCCCAAACATAAAGGTTTAGAGATAGATGGTGATCTTTGCTACTGATGGCATAAATCTGCTTAGTGACCTCTCTGGCTCCTTACTTTATGTATTCATTATATTCTTTGACCTGGTGACATTAATATGTTATGTGTCATAAGGAGACCTTGCAATGAGTATGAAAACCAAGAATGCAAAGAAGATGCAAGAAGATTTATACATCGATGAGAAGGAAGACCAGGAGGAAGACTAACAGTAATCAAACATCCGGCCACGGTAGGTTAATAAAAATAACATGGCCGATTTACTGTTATATCTATCACGTGAACATCTAAAATAAAAGGTCCACTTCAAAATTCTAGCAGCCGATGAAATAGTCATATTATACCAAGAAAGAGTATATTTTTTCCAGACCTACTTGGGAAAGGAATCCGGGATTTACAATCTGAACTTTATATGGCCTTTTCAGATTCTTTTCTTCCTTGTCTGCAGTGCACGGAGCTACTGATAATAATACATAATAATGATGGCAATAAAATATAAAAACAACATCTAATAATAACCGCATGCATTTACAGAAGTGGAATATAAATAATGCTGCACGAATTAGTCACCCAACCTTTATCTGAGCGAAGATACCATAGATTAACATGGCACTGTGACATAATGAGAGTAACAAAGCAAAAAACGGAGCAACATTGGGAGACAAGACACAATATGAATGAAGAATTTATAAAGTTTATATGTCGCCAAAGGCTGTAGCTAAAATACAGTTATGATGACAGAAGGATTCTTGAAAAGAAAGCTTAGAACTGTGAATGTTACTCTACTGCGCGGCCTATTGTGACTTCCCATTTTTCCTGAAGTTATTAGTATAATATTTTTGGATTTAGTTGTCTGCTTGTTGTTTAAACACCACAACTAATTCACAAGAAAATGGAATTATTAATCACAATTTCAGAACTTGACTGAAACATAATGATCTGCTATTGCACTGGAAGAAATGTTGCTCTCTTCACCCGACTTTTCCATCTTGAAGAGGTAAATTTAAATTGCAATTGCCCTGATCATGCGGTTTATTCCAAGATGTTATTTGCTTTCTAGAAGAGCAGTTTACAGCTTATGTAATCGTAGGTCTGCAGTTAATGTGTCCCCTACAGGCAGACTTTTTATAAATTAGAAAGAAATTCAATTAGTGAACTCCAGATAACTTATCACAACAGAATACAAATGCATGGTTAAGTGTGCCGTCTTAAAGATGCATCGTGGCAGATTTGAACAGCATCTTAAAGCAAGCATAAATATACTAAATAAAAACAAGATTGGTCACAAAGATCATAAAATTATGAAAGGTTTTTGTTTGCCAAAAATTAATTTGGACATTTGCCATTATATCATATTGCTGTACATGCGGTTCTACATATAGAACAAGTGCTGCCGGATATGATCACCACCAGGAAAAATCCAACCTGTCTGCTCTATGTTTACCTAAATAATACATGTCTGTTCACATCACATTTTTGATCCCTGGTTAGCTTTTATACTAGGCAGGGCACAGGCTAAGCATGTGTATAGAGTTCCATTATCTAGAGGTCAAAAGAGTATTCTTTTGGCTTCCATCTTATTTCAGTATACTGCAGGACACATTCAATTCACTATGCAATTCCATATACCATGATCCTGCAAGAAAAGGGCCTTATTGGTGACACAATTCACTATATACATTGTAACATGTTACATAGTCCAAGAGCTTTTCCCAGCATAAGAGCTTAAAGAGGACCTTTCACCATATCTGGGCACAGGCAGTGTTATATACTGCCAGAAAGCTGACAGTGCGCTGAATTCAGCGCACTGTCGGCTTTCCCGATCCGTGCCCGGTGTAAAGCGCTATCGGTCCCGGTACCGTAGCACTTTACAGTCAGAAGGGCGTTTCTGACCATTAGCCAGGAACGTCCTTCTGCCTCGCGGCGCCAATCGCGCTGTGCTGTGGAGCCGGGAGGAAAGCCCCCTCCCCTCCTGATAATGCTCATCTACGGACAAGCTGTGTGAGCAGAGGGAGGGGGGAGTTCCTCCCCGCTCCACAGCACAGCGCGATTGGCGCCGCGAGGCAGAAGGACGTTCCTGGCTAATGGTCAGAAACGCCCTTCTGACCAGAGAAGAGCTACGGTACCGGGCCGTAAGCTCTTCACACCGGGCACAGATCGGGAAAGCCGACAGTGCGCTGAATTCAGCGCACTGTCAGCTTTCTGGCAGTATATAGAACTGCCTGTGCCCGGATATGGTGAAAGGTCCTCTTTAACTGAGATCACTCACAAGAGACTGAGTTGTAACATCTTATAGACAGTTCAGATCCAAAGTATCATTTTTTAAGTAAAACTTCAATTTACATCTACTGGGATGACCAAACAGCTCCAAAATCTGCCGTGCATTCTTCTATTAGTAGTTTTAGGCACGAACCGCCTGAAGAATGAGCAGGATGCTTCTTGTTTTCTGCTAGCTGAAAAAAATCGGTCCCTACCCGCCACTGAAATTTATGGAATTCAAAAGCCGCACAATTTACAGTCATTGTAATGTGGATTCTAGCAAATCCCATTCACAAATTGCAGAAAAATACACACAGCGGAAATCGCAGCTTGACAATTATATCTACGGAAATGCTGGAAGTTTCCCTATAGATATAATAGAAGCAGAAAGACTGCAGAGGAAACCTCTGTGAACCTTGTGTGAAAAACGCTGTGAGGAAAACCGCTATATGTTTGTGCCTCGTTTTTTTCCACTGTGCTTTTTCGCTAAGGCCCACTAGGTGGGGCATTAACCTTAAATTCCTCCATGTGAAGCACCACTAAAAGATGTATCGTGGTGCAATTATTGCGCCATTACCTTGCAAACCTAACACAACTGTTTGCTTCTTTAATGTAAGATGTCTCAAGGTATTAGCTGGCCATATACATTTCACATGAGTTATCCAAGCTCACTAATTTTGATGGTTTTAGCCTAACATTTATTTCCAAATGGCAGATGGCAAGGAAACCAGTGTACATTTGTTTCACCAAATATTCAGAAAAATTATTCTAGTCTGACTCGCTTACAGCATAAGCTAACCAGCCCAATTTATTACATATATAATCCATGAAAGCCAGTATCATTGTGGTACTTTGGGTGTTTTTATAGCATTCAGTCCTATGTGCCTGGAATATTCTGTCCTGGGATACCCTCTAGCAGAATTGTATTGGTTTCATGTACATCTGATTTGACTCTTCTACCAGACCAGATGAGTTTATCATTCTCTCTAACCTGATTCTGCCTTCCTCTATTACCAAAGACATAAAAATACTTTAAAAAAATACTAAAACTTAACTTTCTAGTCTGCCACTGCAGGACTGGCCAAACCTCCCCTGCTTGACAGGACTGAGCTCTATGAGAACTCTCCTTCTAGATTGCCAGAAATCTACTCTATATCCCCCAAGGAGCACCCTTAACCATGGATCAAAATGTGTCAGGATGATGATACATGGGATGATGAGTCATTATTAGGGTTATTTTTATGAACAATTTGGTATTGCCCATGTGAGTGCGGGAGTATTTGGATTCTGGGGTTCAGAGGTCAGTTTGAAGGTCAGTAGCCTTCCTATGTGCCCCACCCTGGGCTCAACTGTGTTATATTCCACCCCTTTATTGTGCGACACACCACCAACTACTACAGTTCCAATTGTTTTTTTTATTATTGGTATACCTCATTTGACCTTTTAACTTTATCTTATTAAAAGTTATGTTTTATTATTTTTTTAAGTATTGGGTATCAAGCTGATATCATTAAATGAGTATATAAGATCCCTAAAGATTTAATTACCATATTCCTTTATTTTTGCTGAGTTAATTCCATTTATACAATCTCATTTATACATTACAAAATATATACATATATAAATATACATTTATACATTACGAAATGTATCATTTTTTCTTACTAGTAGCCATAATAACTCTTATCTACAGTTTTGACTTTCTACTTTATACAGTCCTATGAAAAAGTTTGGGCACCCCTATTAATCTTAATCATTTTTTGTTCTAAATATTTTGGTGTTTGCAACAGCCATTTCAGTTTGATATATCTAATAACTGATGGACACAGTAATATTTCAGGATTGAAATGAGGTTTATTGTACTAACAGAAAATGTGCAATATGCATTAAACCAAAATTTGACCGGTGCAAAAGTATGGGCACCCTTATCATTTTATTGATTTGAATTCCCCTAACTACTTTTTACTGACTTACTGAAGCACAAAATTGGTTTTGTAACCTCAGTGAGCTTTGAACTTCATAGCCAGATGTATCCAATCATAAGAAAAGGTATTTAAGGTGGCCAATTGCAAGTTGATCTCCTATTTGAATCTCCTCTGAAGAGTGGCATCATGGGCTACTCAAAACAACTCTCAAATGATCTGAAAACAAAGATTGTTCAACATAGTTGTTCAGGGGAAGGATACAAAACGTTGTCTCAGAGATTTAACCTGTCAGTTTCCACTGTGAGGAACATAGTAAGGAAATGGAAGACCACAGGGACAGTTCTTGTTAAGCCCAGAAGTGGCAGGCCAAGAAAAATATCAGAAAGGCAGAGAAGAAGAATGGTGAGAACAGTCAAGGACAATCCACAGACCACCTCCAAAGAGCTGCAGCATCATCTTGCTGCAGATGGTGTCACTGTGCATCGGTCAACTATACAGCGCACTTTGCACAAATAGAAGCTGTATGGGAGAGTGATGAGAAAGAAGCCGTTTCTGCATGTACGCCACAAATAGAGTTGCCTGAGGTATGAAAAAGCACATTTGGACAAGGCAGCTTCATTTTGGAAACAAAAATTGAGTTGTTTGGTTATAAAAAAAGGCGTTATGCATGGCGTCCAAAAAGAAACAGCATTCCAAGAAAAACACATGCTACCCACTGTAAAATTTGGTGGAGGTTCCATCATGCTTTGGGGCTGTGTGGCCAATGCCGGCATCGGGAATCTTGTTAAAGTTGAGGGTCGCATGGATTCCACTCAGTATCAGCAGATTCTTGAGAATAATGTTCAAGAATCAGTGACGAAGTTGAAGTTACGCCGGGGATGGATATTTCAGCAAGACAATGATCCAAAACACCGCTCCAAATCCTCAGGCATTCATGCAGAGGAACAATTACAATGTTCTGGAATGGCCATCCCAGTCCCCAGACCTGAATATCATTGAACATCTGTGGGATGATTTGAAGCGGGCTGTCCATGCTCGGCGACCATCTAACTTAACTGAACTTGAATTGTTTGTCCAAAATACCTTTATCCAGGAACTGATTAAAAGCTACAGGAAGCGACTAGAGGCTGTTATCTTTGCAAAAGGAGGATGTACTAAATATTAATGTCACTTTTCTGTTGAGGTGCCCATACTTTTGCACCGGTCAAATTTTGGTTTAATGCATATTGCACATTTTCTGTTAGTACAATAAACCTCATTTCAATCCTGAAATATTACTGTGTCCATCAGTTATTAGATATATCAAACTGAAATGGCTGTTGCAAATACCAAAATATTTAGAACTAAAAATGATTAAGATTAATAGGGGTGCCCAAACTTTTTCATAGGACTGTATTTTGCCTCCTGTCTGACATAGAAGTTGTGAAAGTATTCCTCCTAATAGTGTTACTCATACATAACCAAGATCAAGCGGTTCCACCTGCAGTATACCTCTAAGCCCTTATCTACAGGATGTATAGTTGTTTATGTAAATCCTATTAATATTATAAAGGTGAAAGTTTGTGAGGTGAAAGTTTGTGAGTTTGGATGTTTGTGGGTTTGTGTGTTTGGATGTTTGTTCCTCAATCACGCAAAACCCGCTCCACCAATTTGACTGAAATTTTCCAAAAACATAGTTACTATACTGGATTGCGCAATAGGCTACTTTTCATCACAATAGCGCACATACGTTTTTCCCAGGACCCCCACAAAACCCAAACTCACATCACTATCTCTGCAATCTCACACACTTTGGACCATAGTAAGCCACAAAATTCATATTACCCTCTACAGCAGAGGTCAGCAACCCCTGGCACACGTGCCAAGAGTGGCACTCCTGCCATATTTCACTGGCACACCAGCAGCACAGGACCTGCAAGAGTTAAATGAAGTCTGAGTGTCCCTTCAGTGCTCTGCTAGAGATGAGGCATAAGGACACTCCCCTTTGAGAGGGGTGCAGGAAACCCAGGGGGTGGAGCTTAATCGCTCAGGTCTGTGCCTGCTGTAGTGGTCTGCATCCTGCAAAGATTCCACGAGGAGGAGAGTAAGCTGCTAGCAAAGTGAAACTGAAAAACACACAGGTACATAGGATTACTATTCTCATTAATGTCCGACATTTGGGGTTATTAGTTTAGTGTTAGTAACTCCATGTGCCTCACATTAATAGGAATAAACCCCATCATGTCCCTCATATTAACCCCTGTGTGCCCCATATAAAGGTTACTAATATGAGAGACATATGGAGGTACTAATAAAAGACCTCAATAATGAAGATACTTAATTATTACCTCCAAGTACTCACATATCAGTAACTCTTACACAAGGGTTAATGTGAGGGACATGATGGGGTTAATTGCTATTAATAAGAGGCACATGGAGTTACTAAACTGTCATGCACAGGGCCAGACTTTATGTTGCTTGCTCCAGAGTATCCTGTGCCCAAAACTTACATGTACTGGCGGAAAATAAGAAAGCATACAATGTCGTATATTGAAGTATATTCACTTGCAATACCTCTGTCCCAAAGACACTATGTACAGTTTCTCAGAACACCGTATAGCAGCTGAAATACAAATGAACTTCAACACAAAAGTCTCACGTATTCTCAGAATTACAAAGTTACATTTCATATCCCATACCTTATACACAGTACGAAAACCTTACCCGCGCCTGTATTTACCCACTTCTACAATCACCGCAGACGAAGTCGCGGGTACCAGCTAGTTATTCTATAAGTTTCAATATACTGGGGATCATCATTAGTATTAGAAATGAGTGAAAGTTAGTGAATTGGTTATATTACAAATTAGGATTTAAACAGATCTGTATATAGAAGCCAATGAACTCCATAAATTTAGAGCCATAGAACAAATGTGTGTGCTCCTAATGTAGTCTAGACTATAGTCCGTGTGCTTTCCGCGTGCTGCCCGCACGAATCATACGGACATGAAAGTAGACCATGATCTACTTTTCTGTCGGCATGTTCCATGCGGGCACTGCGCGGAGAGCACACGGACCCTATGATAGTCTATGGGGTCTGTGGGCTTTCACTGCACACCACTTGCCAATGCATTTTGGTATGCTGTTTGGCGGGGGTCCCCATGCGGACTCCCTGAACGGAAACGCAGATGTGAACAAACCCTAAGATATACTGAAAATGAAGACTGATTTCTTGTTCAATGAAACTATACTTTATATATCAATTATCATATGGTATCAGGGTAGATAAACTCCATCCACATGTGCTGTACATTGTAAATGTCCAGTGTGGATACAATGACAATTCTTCCATTTTTGGCTGATTTTACTCTCACACTCAGTCATTCTGGAATGGTTGCATCCATTTCCACATATTTTTTTTTTTCATTTATTTATTTATTTATTTATTGATTTATTTATTAGTTCCTGACTGCTTGAATAAAATTTTAAGTAGTTCTTCAGCATCCTTTGTAAACAACATGATCACAGAATCTTCCTTGAAGCAAATGTTCAATTACTTTTCAAAGCCATAACAACACGAAATAAAGAATTACAGAGTTCCCATTAAAAGCAATGAGTTGACCATACATAAGCCTGGAATCGCCACAGAGAAATATACTCTTGTATCTGTTCTTTACTTTTGATAAGAGATGGAGGTTCATCTGGACAAATGCATTTCTCCAGATATAGTATACGTAATCCCTCATCATAAGGGATCATAAGTCTCTTCTGTATAAATTGAGAATGAATATGCATCACTTCATTCACTGATGCTATAAAACATGCAGGAATTCCTTTTTTAGGCCACAACTCTTATAAAAATTGAATTAAAAATAAACTAAAAATTATCTGTGTCCTAAAAGAGTACCAATAAAAACTACAGCTCACTGTGCAAAAAACAAGCTCTCACAAACAGTCTACAGAAAAAAAATATTTTGATCCCTCTCCAGAAAGAGTTCATCAATAAGTTCATGAATACATTGTTTCCCAAATCATTAAAAATATAACTCATCTAACAAAAAATAAACCCTTATACGACTATGTCAACAAAAACATAAAAAGGTTATAGATTTTGGGATACAATGAAAAAAAAAAAAAAAGAAATGTCCTGAAGTATCAAACTAGACTTCATACTTAAGGCCCAGTTCACATCTGTGTTCGGTAATCTGTTCAGGGGGGGTCTTCATGCGGACTACTGAACGTGTTGGCAAGGTGGTGAGCAGTGAAAGCAAATGGAACCTATAGACTAGAATGGGGTCCGTGTGCTTTCTACGCAGTCTCCGCATGAGTCATGCGGACAGGAAAGTAGATCCTGAAGTACTTTTCTGTCCACATGTACCGTGCAGACACCACATGGAAAGCACAAGGACCCCATTCTAGTCTATGGAGTCTGTGTGCTGTCATAAGCTCACCACTTGCCAATGCGTTCGGTAGTCCGTTCGGAGGAGTTCCCATGCAGACTGTCCAAACGGATTACCAAACGCAGATGTGAACTAGGCCTAAGGTTTCCAAATTTACCAAAGCTCTTGTTTTTTTGACCACATAAATTGTTCTCAGCTGCCCATTGCCCAGCTATATGAACAAAGACGCTACACTAGTAAAGCAGGTGTCTAAGCTCAGTGTACAGGAATATTTTGTGTCATCAGATGAAGTTACCTCATGCTTATTTTTGTTTCATTCAATCTCTATAGTCAAAGAAAGCATGCGATGACTGCCAAAGGTTGTCTGGGGTTGACGCTGGTACCATTTCTAATGACTTCAAGGCTGATTTCTTTTTATATGTAAAGGAATAATGATGGAACTTATTACTACATTTCCAAATAATCTGTGGTTTGCATTGATCTGCAGTAAACTAGGAGGGTACAGTAATAATAGTCCGTTTTATCATTCAGATGCACAAATCAAAAAAATGTTAAACAATCAGAATATTATCTGTGGAACAAATTTCTTCCAAAATCTTGATAAGAAAAAGGAATAAATTATATACAGCATTTCAAAATCAGATTATATTATTTCACAAAATATGCTACAGGGCAAATATTACGAAAGCTGAGCTCAGGTTTGTTCCCGAATCAATGTCCTCTTTGTACTGAAGCTTGAAAGCTGATATGAGGCTTTTATTTAAGAAAAAGCCATAGCCTTTCAGCAAAATATGTATTCCAGATGGTCTCTGCGTGCTAGATAGTTTGTTGCAAACTCACACAGTATAACAGTATAATGTTCATTAGGAGCTAACTATTATGGCATGGCCACATGAATATTCTTAAAAATGGACAGTTTGTCTTTGATTATAACACAGAGCAGGAGTTAGTCTTAATGTTTTTGGAATTATGATGGGGTCCTTTAAAATCTTTAACCATTTATTTACTGTTAGAAATATGGCAGGTTTTTATAAGAGGTTGCATTGGATTACAAAATAAAACAGATTTGTTCATCCACAAAGGGAACCACTGTGGTCTATGGATTGTGTCTGGTATTTCCACTGAACTCCACTGAGTTAAATAGGGCTGAGCTGCACTACCAGAATGACCCTATAGAGAACAATAGCACTTTCAGCACTGACATTGAGTCTCATATTCTTTTGTGATGTAAGGTTATTAACCTTATATAGCTTACTCAATGTAGTTGAAGATGTCTTGATTTTTAGCCTGCAGAGGTGCTAGTTCAAGTTTGCTTGTGCAACTAAGTAATAAAGAATATATATATATATATATATAGTATAAGGAAAATGTTGTTTTTGTACCGCGTTAGCCAGTGGGTAGGAAATATATAAAAAAAAAAAAAAAAACAATTTGAAAGTCTTCAGTAGATGATACCTTTTTTAATGGCTAACTCATAATGATGACAGATTATAACGTTTCAAAGCTCCCGGCTTCTTCTTCAGATACAACTAAAAACAATTTCTGAAGGCTGCATATTTATGTACAACAGGACACATAGGGATAGAATTTTAGGAGGGAGGGGGGAAAGGGGAAGAGGCTTATTGGTATATACATGTAAACAGTTCCCAGGTTCTTATCTTTATGGCTGTCTAAGTTCAGTGATTTCTGTAGGATGCTGTGAACTCATGTGAAAGATTCATTCCATTCTCCAGAGTGTTAAATAATAATAATAATAATAATACATTTTATTTATATAGCGCCAACATATTCCGCAGCGCTGTACAATTTATAGGGTTCAGATACAGACATACATAACAAAGAACGTCATTTCACACAATGGGACTGAGGGCCCTGCTCAAAAGAGCTTACAATCTATGAGGTAGAGAGGGTGACACAAGAGGTAGCAGGGGCGGCATTGCTTATACAGTGTTCAGACAATTTTGTGCATTAGGAATTGTGATAGGCTTGTCTGAAAAGATGTGTCTTTAGTTTGCGTTTGAAACTGTAGAAGTTGGGAGTTAATCTGATTGTCCGGGGTAGAGCATTCCAGAGAAGTGGTGCAGCTCGGGAGAAGTCTTGTATACGAGCATGGGAGGTTCTGATAATAGAGGATATAAGTGTTAGGTCATTGAGTGAGCGGAGAGCACGGGTTGGGCGGTAGACCGAGATGAGGGAAGAAATGTAGGGAGGTGCGGCATTATGGAGAGCCTTGTGGATGAGAGTAATAACTTTATATTTTATTCTATAATGAATAGGCAGCCAATGTAGCGACTGGCACAGACCGGAGGCATCGCTGTAGCGTCTAGCCTGATAGATGAGCCTGGCCGCTGCATTCAGAATAGATTGTAGAGGAGAGAGTTTAGTGAGGGGAAGACCGATTAGTAAGGAATTACAGTAGTCAAGGCGAGAATGAATCAGAGAGACAATAAGTGTCTTTAGTGTATCTCTGGTAAGGAAAGGGCGTATTCTGGAGATGTTTTTGAGGTGGAGGTGACATGAACGTGCGAGTGATTCAATATGAGGGGTGAAGGAAAGGTCTGCATCAAATATGACCCCAAGGCAGCGGGCATGCTGCCTAGGAGTTATAGTAAGGCCTGAGACTGCAATGGATATATCAGGGACAGATCTGTTAGATGGTGGAAACAGTAGTAGTTCAGTCTTAGAGAGATTTAGTTTCAGATAGAGCGAGGACATGATATTAGAGACAGCAGAGAGACAGTCACTGGTGTTCTGAATGAGTGCAGGGGTGATGTCACGGGAAGATGTGTATAATTGGGTGTCATCAGCATAAAGATGGTACCTGAAGCCAAATCTGGCGATGGTTTGTTAAATAGGGTCATGCACTTGTACTCATAAATCCGTCTCTGTTTCCTTGATTTAAAATTCCCTCTTAAAATTAAAATTTTCATGTCATTGGTGATATTATGAGCTTCATTGCAGAAATGTTTTGACACAGGAAGGTCAAGTCTTTGTTCTGTAATCGTATGGCGATGTGTGTTCATTCTCATTCTGAGCTTCTGACCGGTCTCTCCAACATACAGATTTTCAGTGGAACATTTGGTGCATTT
The DNA here is from genome assembly GCF_031893055.1 of Leptodactylus fuscus. Lineage (NCBI taxonomy): Eukaryota > Metazoa > Chordata > Amphibia > Anura > Leptodactylidae > Leptodactylus > Leptodactylus fuscus. The sequence continues at coordinate 293,718,650 of NC_134265.1, forward strand.
AATAATATCTCCAATGACATATATATATATATATATATATATATATATATATATATATATATATATATATATATAAACAAAAAGCAAAAATTGTATTTTTAATGATAAAAGAAAAAAATCTGGAAAAAAATTACACAAAATTGGTGTAGCCACATCTACATGTTTTGTTATACTTCATGTTGTTAACAATATTAACAGCTCATCTTGACAAAAACAAGCCCTCACAGAGTTTTATCACTGGAAAAATAAAAATATTATAGGTTTATAAATGCAAAAAGTACAAAAGCAGAAACTCCAAAACTATATAAGGTTAAGACCCCACCTTAACCATTTACAGCGGAGAAGCTTCTTTTTTGTTATTGTTGCAGATTTTGTTTTTTTTTTTTTGTTTTTTTTTTTAGCCAAAGTCAAGAGTAGCTACAAAAGGAATTAGAAATATAAAGGAAGCATCTATACTTTTCCATTCTGTTAAATCTACTCCAGGCTTTGTCTCAAAAAAAAAAAAAAATCTGCAAAATCTTACATTTGGTATAGCCAAATACCAAATGGTATTAATTTAACTAAAAAAAAGAGGGAATAGCAATTTATTCTTATGGTAGAGTTGGAAGGGACCTCAAGGGCCATCGGGTCCAACCCCCTGCGAGTGCAGGTTTTCCTAAATCATCCCAGCTATATGTTTATCCAGATTCCGCTTGAAGATTTCCATTGATGGAGCGCCCACCACCTCCCGTGGCAGCCTATTCCACTCTCTCACTACCCTCACTGTTAGAAAGTTTTTCCTAATGTCTAATCTGTATCTCTTTCCCTTTAGTTTCATACCATTGCTTCTTGTACTTCCTTGTGCTAATGAGAATAGGGTAGATCCCTCTGCACTGTGACTACCTTTCAGATATTTGTAGACTGCTATTAAATCTCCCCTCAGCCTTCTCTTCTGCAAACGAAACAATCCCAATTCTTTTAGCCGCTCCTCATAGGACATGGTTTGCAGACCTTCCACCATTTTGGTTGCTCTTCTCTGGACTTGCTCCAATATATCGATGTCTTTCTTGAATTGAGGCGCCCAGAACTGTACACAGTATTCCAGGTGTGGTCTGACCAGGGAAGAGTACAGCGGAATAATGACCTCTTGATCTAGATTCAATGCTTGTCTTAATACATCCCAGAATTTTATTAGCCTTTTTTGCAGCAGCACCGCACTGTTGGCTCATGTTGAATTTGTGATCTACTATTATGCCCAAGTCCTTTTCCCCTATGCTATCACTTAGTTCTATTCCTCCCATACTATATATGTTTTTTACATTTCTGTTACCCAGATGTAGAACTTTGCATTTGTCCCTGTTAAATACCATTTTGTTCGCCTCAGCCCATTGTTCCAGTGTGTCTAAGTCCTTTTGAATACACTCTCTCTCCTCTCTAGTGTTGGCTATTCCTCCTATCTTCATATCATCTGCAAATTTTATGAGTTCCCCAATAATTCCATCGTCCAGATCATTTATAAAGATATTAAAAAGTACTGGGCCCAGAACAGATTTGTTCACGTTCCCACAAAAAGTTACAGACCATAACATAATACATTGCTTGTGCTCAAATCATGGTATGGAAAAATACAGCTTATCTTGCAAAAAATAAGCGTGGACATTAGGGCCAATTATGCAAAAAGGAGAGAGGTTGAACCTAGTCTTATGGTGAGATTATTCTACCAAGCATGCCCTTGCCACTTATGCAAGACAAATTTACAGGCTTTTCAAATATAAAATTTGCTGTAGCCTGAAGTGATTTAATAGAGCATTTGTTTTCACTATTAATTCCACACTTGCATATCTTTTATTTCCAATATAAAGTGAAGAAGTAAAATAAAGAGAATATAGTTACAATGAAATGCATAACCAATTGAAGATGATTCTCCAAGAGCAAATTGAAAGTACAGACTGTCAAAATATATGCTGAGATTCCTTTTCGCAGAAAATAAATCTTGAGAGCAGAAGAGTTTAACTTATTCCTTGATAATGGATTTGTTGTATTAGTCACACTACATAATTTCCTTACACTTTATGTACTTCAGTGAAGCTATTCTCATTCATACTCAAATGTAATGCAATCATTTAAAAAACATTCGCAATTTATTTGTATCACAAGGTTGAATGTAATTATAAAATAAGCCTAGCCCAGCAGCTAAGTAGTGGCTTTCAAGGATCTCTAATTTTATACATACAACAAAGCAACTTGTATTAGAAATTGGTCATCAACTTAGAAAAAATGTTTGTGTTTTCAAAATGGAATTTAATAAAACTTACTAATAAACATTAAGTAATAAATCTGTACTGACAACCACCTGACAGCCACCTCTTCTGATACCTGGTCTACAAACTTAGAGGACGATTCCCGTCTATACATTGCGGGAAAAATTTGCACAGCGGACATGCTGCGATTTCCAAATCTGTCCTGGTTTTGGAAATCACAGCCTGATACCTATGGAAATGTTGGTGGTTTCCCTATAGGTATAATAGAAGTAGAAAGGAAACCTCTGTGGGCATTCTATAAAAAGCATTGCGGAAAAAAACAACGTGGTTTTTCCTGCAACACTTTTTTGATGTGGCCTACTATGTGGGGCCTTAACCATAAAAACATATTTCCCATAAAGATAAAGCTGTAGTGGTAAAAAAGAAATCAAAAGAACTAAACCACTGTTTATCCGCTATTTTGGCTCCTATAAAATTTTTTATAAAAAAAGAGATCAGAACAATAGACCTTGCTCAAAATGGTATACATAAAAAGTATACCTGCTCATACAAAAAAGATGCCTTATGTATCCCCATACTCGGGAATATCAAAAAATTATGAGAGTTAGAATATGGCAACTCCAAGGATTTTGTGCAAAATTAAAACGTAAAAAAAAAAACACCCACCAACTCATTTTGGCTGCACATTGAATGCTGTAAAAACCCATTTCAGCTTACCAGTAATTCGTATGGAATATTAAATACGACCCAAAGTACAAAGTACAATTTGTCCCACAAAAGTTAAGCTCTCATACAGAATACATAAGTATAAAAAAGTTATGACGTGTGAAAGGCAGGATGTAAGAAACGAAAATTGAAAAATGGCAGCAGCAGGAAGAAGTTAAAGGAGCTGGCCTCTGGTTTAGTTCAATAGTTAAAGAGGACCTTTAACTATGAGCCGCAGAAGGACTTCCACATCTTCATGATTTTTAGGCTATGTTCACATATCTGTTTCTCGACTGAAAAACGCATGAACTATTAACAGCCATTGTGCATTGGTTTTTATTACTCTTCTATGTCTATTTGACAACTGTTGACAGTTGAACAACCGTTAAAAAAAATTTGATGACTTTTATTGTTTTTTTTGTTTTTTTTTTATTCAACAGCTAAGACTAATAGCCATTCAAACCAGACCCCATTTAACTGTTTATATTTAGTCCTTTTCTGTAAGGTCTTACTTCGGAATCTGGATCTGGTTATCTGGTCACCTAACCCTTGTCGGGTGGATTAGGATTGAGTTACAAACTCTTGAGCCTATTTGTATCTAGGCCTTGGTGTATGCTAATTGTTGGATATACAATAATTTATTGGCCAAGTGTTTCTGTTTTTCTGATATTTTACTTGTCTAGGGTGTTTTCTAAAATCTGTAGTTCCATGGAGTTTAATGTTCACATTGTTTTTCCACAGAATGTAGATTTTCTGTGCATAAGGTTCTGTTTCATTGTTGTCATTTTATCTTTACAGTTTTCTGGGTTAAATTCAGATAGGGTCAGCTCAATATTGTTTGTTTATTCTCATTTTATCCACTATTGACTAGTATTCCATACATCTGCCATTCACTCCATTGCTGGATCATCTCTATCTTCTGAAACCCTCAGAATTCAATTCTTCTCATGCATCAGTGAGCTGTTAGGCTAAAGTCCCAACATTGTGGAAACAATATGTTTTTCCCTTTGCAGAAATTCTGCAAACCCCTTAACAGTCAGGCAACACGATAACAGAAATCCTGCTCGTCTGAGCTACTAACTAATAGAGATGAGCGAACAGTAAAATATTCGATGTTCGTTATTCATTATTTGTAAATTACTTTGCAGGCCCTTGGGCTGGAGCCCTAAAAAACTGAGTTGCAACCCCCCTGGGGGGGGGGAGAGATAATGGAAATATATATATATATATATATATATATATATATATATATATATTCACATTCAGAAGTAGGGTCTGGGGTTGTAGGAAGAGGAGGAGGAGGAAATGAGGAGTATGAGGAGGAAGAGTAAATTGGGTGCTGGCAGCTTCTCTCCAGTACCTGGACTATGGAGTGGATACCCAGCTAGTTATCCACGTCCTCACCCATGTCCCCTGCTGCTGCCTGCTGGCAGTTCCTCTCCAGTACCTGGACTGTGGAGTGGATATACAGCTGGGTATCCACATCCAAGCCCACGTCCCCTGCTCATAATGACGAAGGACACTGCTAGACACCCAGCTGGGTATGCACGTCCACATCCTCGCCCACATCCCTTGCTGCTACTGATGAGGGGCACTGCTGGCAGCCCCTCTCCTGTACCTGGACTGTGGACTAGACACCCAGCTGGGTATGCACGTCCACGTCCTCACGCACGTACCCTGCTGCTACTGATGATAGGCAATGCTGGCAGCCCCTCTCCAGTAGCTGGACTGTGGACTGGATACCCAGCGGAATATCCACGTCCTCGCCCACGTCCCCTACTGCTACGCTGCATGATGTGTTAAGCTCTGAAAAGAGCTGTTATTTCCTGCCTAACCAAAGCTAGAAAGCACTGTATCTAAATGCACTTTATTGCCCTCAGAACAAGCTCTCCCTATCACTCCAGAACTGAAATGACACGAATATGGTGGCGGCCGATCTTATGAAGGGGAGGTCACATGTTTTCGGCAGCCAATGGGTTTTTTAATTTTTTTTCACTGCCTCCATTGTCGTAGTTCCTGTCCCACCTGCCCTGCACAGTTATTGGTGCAAAAAATTCGCCAGGGAAGGTGGGAGGGGAATCGAATTTTTACTGCGTATGCGGCCTTGTATTCGATTGTGAACAAATACATCTCTACTAACTAACCTAGAGTCCCTAACTATACGTGTGGCTTGCTTCAGCCACACAGTCAACACACAGGGCCAAAACAAAGGCAATAGTTCACACTGGTCAGGGTGTTTGGACGAAGCCCAGCTCCTCCTCTCTCCCCAGGAACTGCCCAGGATTGAGGTCTTGACAACTTTTTATAGGCCTTTTAATGAGGACCAGTTCCCACCTGTTCTTGAAGGCTCCTTCCTGCTGTAGGACAGGAAATGGTCAACAAAAAGGCCTCCTCACATCTCACAGCTGAGGTTTTGTTACAGATCTGTGTTGTAACCTCACTCACCATACATAAGTGAGGAATCTGGGGGAGATATAGCGACCTTCCAGAACTTTACCTGTCACCTTCTCACAATATCTATTTGCACATACTGAACACATTCATGTGCATAAGCTGTTCCTTTAATACCATGTAGATTTAGGATTTTTTACAGACCTTTGTGGTCACATTTTTCTGTGTATTACTTAATCTTTAAGTGAGATATGTTTTATATAACATTTATCACAATAACATTAGGTCTGAATTAGGCAGCCGCAGGATATTGTATATTGAGTCCTCTTATAGGAATCTGCACAGCAGATTCAGAGTCTGTAACTGACAGCCTTTAATACAGATGTAGCAAATTTCAATGTGACACCTAAGCCGGGCTGCTTCTCATAGGGGGCTGCACTGTTGCTAAGAGCTGTTGGCTGACAGACCTGAAATTATTGGCAGCTACAAGATGTCCTGCTTCTTGAACAACAACTCTCTCATCCCTTCTCTATGCCTCACCTGAGCACATCTTTGCTAGTTTCCTGCATTTGTAAGAACCAGAGACTGTTTCTATATGGTATCCTGATACGACAGTCATTGTTGTCAACTCATTGTACAATGACAACTATGCCCTAGTACTGAGCACTCATACAGTTCTGGCAGTTTCATATGTCATAGTGTAGATAGGCAAAATAAACTACCAGGCATCTTGTACCGGAACTGAGACTTGATTTGATTAATTTCAGTTGACAAACCGAGCTAGAAACATGCATGATGTGGCACACACATCACTAACAGAAACACTGGAGAATCGCTTACATGAGCTAGGGGGTGTCCCTTTACTTTTCCCTTTTCACAGGTGATACTCCTGGACAGTGGCAAAATGATCGTGGTTGCAGGGGGTGCCACCATGACTGGGCCTGGCGGGGTATGGGATCCGCGACCAGCTGGAAATAGTGGGACTCTGGACAACTATGATAGCGGTTGGGAAGCATATAATAAAGGATGGGGACACTGTGGAGAGTATATAATACTGTGTGTGGGCCACTGTGGGGAGCATATATTACTGTGTGGGGCAAATGTGGAGCATATTATACTGTATGGGGGAGCACACTCTGGAGCATATAATGCTTTGTGGGGGCATATGTCAAGCATATAATACTACCTGGGGGCCGCTGTGGAGCATATAATGCTGTGTGGGAACCACTATCAAGCATATTATACTATCTGGGGCCACTGTGGAGCATATTATACTGTTTGGGGCTCAGTAACCATCAGTATCAAGAATTTGCTGTAGGGAGGGGGTAAGAGGCCCTGGATAAAAATTTGCACCGGGGCCCACAAGACTTTAGTTACACCACTGCTCCTGGGTACACTCACAGTCTAGGCCTATGTTATGTACCATTTTGTACAACAAACTGCACATGTAAAGCAAATACACCAATAGTCCATGTGGAAAAATTCCAACATGCATCTTTTTTGTCTATTTTCCGGAGGACTTGGACTTGTAGACTAATGGAAAGAGTTGAAACCAACAGACATCAAGTCCATCTCTGCAGACAAATGGAATTAGCGCACAACATGAAAAATCCAAGTCTACAGCATGTGTGTGTATGTCCATGTGAATCAGGCCTAGTATTTTACCCTATATTGACACCATACACAGTTCTGGCATGTGCAGAACACAAAGTGGATCACCAACCTTCCTCACCCAGCAGTCAGTCTATATACACAAAGATGCTTCTTGTATTAATGTATAAATACATTAGGTGCCAACCTTCTTTTAGGTTTTAGTGTAAGTGTAGTTTTGCATTACTGTACTTTAGATAAGATTGATATGATATAGGAGTCGGCTTCTCAGCTAGCACATTCTATCTAAGCCAGCAATGCTCTTTGTTGTAATATGAAGCGCCACTGCTTGATATTAAAGCAGACCCAGCTCACACTACTTTACATTATAAAATGAATCAATCCATTAAAAAAAGAATATTTGTCAAACAAAAATAAAAATCCTAAAAACCATGCAAGCATAATAAACATTTATTGGTAATTGGGCAACACTTAACATTCTGTAATTGAGTGAATGAAAGCCTTACTGCGACGGGCTCAAAGATTTTTTTTTTTTTGCTAATTTAATAAGTAAATTGTTACTGTTCACTGCATGCAAGCAGAAATCAATATATCTTCCTTGGGCAATTTTGTCTGTGAAAACGTAAAAAGTAAATCAATAATGAATATTTCATTAACTTATCCTTACTTCATCCCCCTTTCTCTTGCGGTAAGCTATTAGGAAAGCTACAGAATGTAATGGCCTTTTAATATTCCTGTAATGTGCACTCCTCCTGGTGAACTACTGTGCAGTTTGCATTTCTTGCTGACGCACGCTGCTCGCAGCTTGGCTAGGGTAGGGTCTGACCAGTGCATTATGATACAGTATGCATACATTATTCACTTTACATTTTGTAGGCACACTGTATGCTGCCTAGATGGTGGACGATCATTTAATATAGAATATAAACAATATTATCTCTTACAAACAGTCAGCAGAAGGTCTCACAGTTTTGTAATGGAACAGCAAGCACTAACTTATGCTTTTCAATTTAGTATACTTTGTGCAAACACTTAAAGGGAACCTGTCACATATTTTTTTTTTTTTTATCTAACCAGGTTGGTTTTGTTTCCAGATGCCAAGCCCCCAATAATAAACCCCAGATGGCACATCTAGTTCAAGCCTGTGATATTTTGGGCAACTCTGCCATGTTATTCTCTTTAGATGTCCCAATAGCTTTCAATTCCCTGTTGTGGCGCTACTTATTCTCAATACTACAACAATCAGGGTTTCCCCTATTATTTATAACCAGGATTAGAGTCCTATACACTGACCCATGGGGCCTTTGTCTGTTACAAGGGATTTAGCTCAGAATTGTTTTTCTATCCAGCAGGGGACACAGTAGGGATGCCCTTTTTCCCTACTCCTCTTTATTCTGGCTTTGGAGCTCCTCAGAACAATCCCAATGTCCTTGAAATTGAGCTTGTCTCTGTCCACCATAAACTCCGCATGTTCACGATGATATCCTATTATTACAATCCTCTCCACATACTGCGCTCCCTAATCTGTTTTCTGAGCTGTCCAAGTTCTGATAGGTTTTGGATTGAATATTAATGACTTTAAAGTCCAGAGACATCAGTACAACATTCCCACCTTAAACTATCCCATTAATTCAGACCAATTACCCTTCAATGGTCCCTGGAATATTTGGACTACCTTTGCTTAACCCATTCCTATGACACCCTATGTTCTCACATTTACCTACCCCTATTCCCTTGAGAGCTGAAGTTTTCTGGATTAGGACAGCTAATTCCCTCAAAATGACCGTCCTACCCAAGGTTCCCTCCCATTGTCAGTTCCAGGACATAGCCTGTTGACACTACAAACATTGTTTCTCCATTTCTTATGGAAGGAGAGATCTCAACCCTCTACAAACATACATTAAAAGAAAAAGTTCCCATCAGCTTAACACTGCAGTCCAAATTGTCCAATTTCTATTCCACTCTGTCCCTTTGTGGCTTATAGATGTATCCCCAGCCTCCTTTTGAATTGTTTCTATGGACTCCCCCCCCCCCCCCACTTCCCGACTACCTGTTCACAACCTTATTACCAAACACTCCCTTAGGATTTAGGACTTTGCACAATAGTACAGTAGTCTGCCACTTACCCCTACTCCCTACTATACTGAGAGCCATGTTTTAGCTTTCGGATAGATGGCCTCACATTTGACTCTAGAATACGATAGTATACAGAGGAGCTCATGGTATACTTAATTGTTTTCACTTTCCATTTTGGCCTAATTTTTATACAATAAATGACACCTCGTAGGTTGTTGTAGGTTGTTGTTCATCGGAGATTGTATTTACTTAATTTTAATACCTTCTAAGGACCAAAGGTTTTTTTAAAAAAAATTACATTGTGATACACAAAATCATGGACTATAAAGAGGGCGTACTTTGTTTTTCTCACGATTTACATACCAAAAAAGAAAAAGTAGGAGGCTGCTTTGAGTCACTGGAGAAAAGACACAGGCTGGGTTAAATTTTATGTTACAATGTTATTTTCTCAAGTTTTACAATATTAGCAAAAAATTGTGTGGTTAAAGCAACCCTCTGGTTAACAATAAAAAAAATCGCAATAAATGCATTATGTATAGTTAAAATAACTGGTGGTTTTCTTGTTGTTCTTATCTCCAATTAACAAGACCCTTGCTACTAACCCTTTATTCACTATTCTATCTTTGAGAGGGAAAGTGATTAAAACAAAGGCAGATACAATAGCTGCCAGTAGCAACTGCAATGCAGAAAATATACCTTAGTAGCCAACATAGGAAACATGAGTCTTGGTTTTGAAGGTAGAACTCATAACCCCCTTACATAAAAGAACACAATATGAACCTATGAATGGGTCATCAGTGGTCAGGGATCCAACACCCCACTGTTTGAAGAGACTGCAGCATTGGCATGAGTGCTGCAGTCTCTTCAGTATATAGCAAACCGAGCACCTTAGATTTGTGCAGCAGTATCGTGTGCTCAGTATCGCAACTCAGCCTTTACATTTGAATAGGACTGAACTGCTGTCAGGCCAGATGACCAATGAGCGTGACATCACATGTCCTATGAAGCGGAAGCTTTGCGCAGCTAAACCACAGGGACTCTTCAATTCATGACTTATCCTAAGAATAGGTAGTCAATTTAAAAGTATTGTAAAACCCTTTTAAGACAAAACCCCTTTAAGTGGTCTGATAGGTGAATCCATATACTGTCATAATATATGGGCAGAAAGGGGTTCCAATGTCATTGTGGTATCAGAAAGATTTGGAAGCTGTTGAAGGCATGTTCATTGTGCATGAAAGAACAGGGCCACAGCTCTGATAGGAGAGGACAGTGGTGAGTTTCTAAAGAAGCAGTGCTTGGTACTAAACTGAGTGTGTGTACTATGAGTCTGCATTAGGTGTCTGAACAATCTGTAGTCACAGTCACCTCAATGTATCTGCAATATTTCAACTAGTTCTCCGGTATTCATTCATATATTATTAGTTCATGTTGGTAGAGGGGATATCGTCACTCCATAGGGAGAGACCACCATTTAGGTGTGTGGAGTCTTAAGCCATGAACGCTCCACTGTACAAAGGACCATGGGAAGAATATGCAAATCTGACTTCCATGATGTAATTAGGAACCCAGTGCCTCAGACATGCACACCAATAGAGGGCGCTCACTGAGAATGTGCAATGTGAATGTGAATATTTGCATATTCTTCCCATGTTCCTTTGCACAGTGGAGCGCTCATGGCTTAATAAGACTCCACACACCTAATTGGTGGTCTCTCCCTATGGAGTGACGATAACCCCTCAACCCTGTCTAAACCTCTCACCTCTGCCAGGTCAGTCCTCTCTGCGCCAAGCTGATGAAATGCAAGAACATCGAAACAGCTGTCCTTGGCTGAGAGACTACCTGGTATAATCCCAACATCATTGCAAACAAAGGCCTCTGAGAAGGTCGGCATGATGTTAAAGGGAGCGCCCTCTATTGGTTTGCTTGACTGAGACTTTGTCTTCCTAATTACATCAGGGAAGATAGACTTACACATCCTCAGTGAGCGCCCTCTATTGGTGTGCATGCCTGAGGCACTGGCTTCCTAATTACATCATGGAAGTCAGATTTGCATATTCTTCCCATCATGTTGGTAGTAACATTCTGTTGTATTATACAGTGGAAACAGAAAAAAATAAGATAATAGCAGTGCCACATCTGTGACATGATGAAATCCAATCTTACCTGATAAACTCCATTGACTATATAATGTGGTCCATCGGGTTTCTGTCATTTTGTGCAAAAAAAAAAAAAGTATAGTTACAGTTTATATTCCAGATATATATTCTACATTAATGATAAGCAACTGATAAATATAAATCAAAATATTCATCTTGATTTATTCAGTGGCAAGTGTGATGGCCACAGAAATAAACACGTGCATGTATTGGTAAGCTGTTAATGAAGTCTTTAATGCCTGAGGGATGTTACTCCATGTTGAAAGGAGTTGGGCAAATCATCAGGATTGGCTCCTAGCAGTTCCCTTTGCAATTGTCAACCATGGTATATATGGTATAAATGGTATCCCAGATGTGCTGGATATGAGACACTGCAGGCCATGGTAACAAATATAGGCTGTACAGGAGATTTACAGCAGAACATGTGTCCTTGTGTTGTCCTGTTGAAAAGCAGCTTCTGGGGCTTCTGGAGAAATGGCTGTACTACTGGTTCCCATGAGAAATCAATCTGCCAAGCTGCTGTGTACCTGAAATGAAGACTAGAGGGGTTCAACTACTGTACATTATGCCATGCAGCGCCACACCTCCCATGAAGCGACCGCTTCAGGCGGCACTATGCCAGGGCCCCAGGGAGGGTGGCATTTTTGCTTATCCTAAGCTAGTCCAGGACAAGCTGTCCTGGACTGCCTTAGCACCGAGTGGTGGATTGGGGAGGCCGCTGGAGCAGCAGGTCCTCTCCGTGCCTGCTCTCTGCCTGCGAACACCGCTAAGACCCGCCCCCTTCACTTAACCCCACCCACTCCACTCCACCCCACCCCCTCTGCTCCGCCCCCTCCTCCGGGGAAGGGAGGCGGCTTTCTGTCGTCCGCCTCGGGTGGCGAAGAGGGCAGGTTTACCCCTGATGCCATGCCATGGTGTGATGTTCCCTTTTAAAGGCCTCTTCATAGCACTGTCCATTGGACTCTCTGGCTATCATTGTGTCCCAGACAAAAGCAGGAGTCATCGCTGAAGGCGATAGATTTCCTTTCCAGCCTCCACTGCCATCTTGCTGTACACAATGATAACTTGTGAGAGAGATGGGTTGAGGTCAATTGAACATATGTAGCTGGATATCTGACTTGTAACCCAATGTTGTGCAGTCACCTTCTGATGGTTTGTTTGCTTGCCACCCTAGGCTTCTCAGTCCACGCATTCTATCCCTCTTAGTCTGTAATAAGTGGCACATCCATGAACATGAGACATCACACAATCAGGCTATGACTAAGGAGACGAGTTTCTTCAAAATGACACTGCCAGATGCCTTATATGCACGATAGGGGTTATATTTTTTGCATACAGCATCCCCTGTTTTTATTGTAATATTTTTTTTAATTAAAAGTTAAGTTTTATTGGATGGGTTTGATTGCTGGACATCATCCTTTCTACCATGTTGATCTCGCTCCAAGACAATGGGGCTCATTGGTCCTTGCATTCGTCATCCACAGACAACGGTGTGAACCAGGATATTGGCTTCCATGGAAGGTCTTGTGAGTGGGATGTGTTTTCCTTTTTTCCCATTATTCCTATTGTTGAGATCACAAAATTATCCTGGACCACTTGATCCAATTCTTGAGATTTCATGTGATTAAAAAACTTTACCACAGATTGGGGAGGTTCTGGATAGGAACTGAAACGTCACCTTGAAATAAAAACACAGAATTTTTTTATTGAATGTCCTGGAGTGATGCCATTTTGATTAATTTATCGATAAATGGATAGCTGAATAGATATATCGATAGATAGATAGATAGATAGATAGATAGATAGATAGATGAGAAAAGCAAATACAGACAGAATCAACCAACCTTAGGGAAATCTACCCCTCAAGTTGCATGCTAGAATCCTAATCTTCTCATCAGGAGTGGTAAAATAAAAACAATACTCATCCTCCGGCATCTTGATCATAGTGGAATCCATTTCTTGGTGGTAGAAACACCATATATCAACTCACTGGAGCTTTTCTCAAATGCAATAGCTTGTTTCCAGCTCTAATAAAAGCATTCCATCTAAGATCAAGATATGCATATATATATACATTTGATATATATTTCCTATTCATATATACACTTCCTATTTGCTAAGCAGACAATCTTTATCCATCAAGTACAATACTTGTCTCCATGAACTCATAGGTAGGCTTTCATAAGAGCATTAACATGATATTTCAGGCAGGTCAGAGTTCAGTAAATTCACTTTACATAGTAGCAAGGGTTGCCTTTATTCAGGTACATACAACTGCTTATGCATTTTATGTAAGCACCCCAGATTGTTTTCCGTAGTAAGTGAGACATGTATTATTCATAGAGACAGGCAGCCATAACAGGTCAATACAAAATTCTTCTTTGCTCTGTCAAATCATTTCTTAGAATTCTCTATGTTTATAGATGCTCTGGAAAATCCAGCATATTCTATCATGTTGAGAATGACTTTAAGGGCTTTACCTCGGGGTCACCTAGGTTCCACTTTGGACTCATTCTTTATCTGGCTTGAAAAGGTAGATTTTCAGTGTTCAGTGATTCTAAGGCAAGCATTTATTAACCTCCTGACCAGAGAGGCTTTATGGATTGATAATTGTATTCTATATGAATAAACCTAGTACATGCATATGCTTGCCCACATATTTGCTATGATTATGGAATATAATGAAAAGAAAGCTTGCTTATCCCAAGAGTAAAGCTGGGTATTCATGAGCTGTGACAAAGTACAGCAACCTGGAAAGCAGCATTAGAGAAAAATGAAGAACAGGTATAACTTGGTAATATTTTATAACGCTTCAAGTTAATGTCCAAATTATAAAACCGTTTCATCTTTAGATCAAAAATTCTGTGCTGAGTTTAACTCTAGCCCAGAACTGAAAACTCTGCTTTTACAGACTCTAATGGATTTTTTTTTTTTTTAATTCTGGCAATTTTACATCTGTAGCAGTCATGGTAGCTGCTATGGGATGCAGAGGCTAAGGGGTCCTATTCATGGTCTGCATGTATGTGACTCAGGAGAACTAGACAAATCTCCTTAGAGTTTAATGGTAAAATTATTTATGCCAGCAGTTGCCACTAGAGGGAGTGCCTTACATACAGATTTACAGGTGACATATTCAATGAGAGTTCTATAAATCTGAAGATAGGGGGAACTTCGGATGGAGCAATGCTGAAAGTGTAACGCCAACTGTAAAAAAAAAAAAAAACTTTTTATACATTACACTATTTATTACTAGAGATGAGCGAACACTAAAATGTCCGAGGTTCGAAATCCGATTCGAACAGCCGCACACTGTTCGGCTGTTCGAACGGATTTCAAAATCCATTATAGTCTATGGGGGGAAATGCTCGTTTCAGGGGTAGGCAAAATTCGATACAATTATACTTACCAAGTCCACGAGTGACGGTCGGGCTGCATTCCCCTTGAAGTCTTCTCCTGGCGCAGCGCCCCCGCGGCATCTTCCGGCTGGAATTCACTCTGCCTAGGCATCAGGGCCTAGGCAGAGCTGACTGCGCATGCGCGGTCGGCTCTGCCCGGCACAACGCCTGAGCAGAGCCGACTGCGCATGCGAGGGCATGCCCGCGCATTCGCAGTCGGCTCTGCCTAGGCTGGATGCCTAGGCAGAGTGAATTCCACCCGGAAGAAGACGCGGCGACGCAGCGCGGAGAAGACTTCGGAAAGGTAAGAGAAGAACCAGCGTTGATTGGCAGAATGCATAGCATTCTGCCAATCAACGCTGGTTCTGCATCGAACCTTAAACTTCAAACAGCTAGTAGTGTTCGATCGAGTACGAGTATTTCAAATACCATAGTATTCGATCGAACACCTACTTGATCGAACACTACTCACTCATCTCTAACTATTACATATTTGTTTATCTAGAGTGGAGGGAAAGGAGGAAGATGCTGAAAAACACACACAGATAATTGCTGCTGCCGCACTCTTTTAATGTTTCTATGCTTCTAGATAACAATCTATTAGTGCACCAAATGAGGTAATAAGTCTTCCTCCTGCTTCCTTCTCAGCAGAGTACTTTATGTGAACTAGGTACAGATACAGACTCTATGTAAACAAACAGACTTATAAGTTGAAAAGGAGGAAGAAAGCAGGCTAATAAGTGGAGAAGAAAAGATATTTCTTTAACAAGATATATTACAAAGTTTCTTATAATTATTCGTAATATTCATTCACGAAAACTTGTTTTCTAATTGGCGGTACTAAGCACACATAGCTAACGCCACTTCTCAGACATGGACAGGTTCACAACTGTGCGTGCTTACTGTAGGATAATAAGAAAAAATCCTGTCATAAGTTATCTCATATCTTATTTGGATGGAAAGTTCTATAGTCACAGTGTAGCTTGAATTCATAAAGGTAGCATTAAATATGTACGAACAAAAATGAAAAAAATTGTTGTAGTGCTGGATTTCTATCAGGTTTTACAATAAATATTAGAGAATGAATGTAATGTCCTTGGCACATAGCAGGTTAATTGAGTGTGATCATAGTCTCTGAAACCTTAAAATAATAGTTTAATATTTTATTGTTATGAAATTGTTGTGCAGTGATTTCCTCCGAATTTTCTCTCGGGTGCTAGAATGAACAGAAATATTACTAGACATTATAAATTATGGAAATGACAAATGTTATGGTCCAAGTCTTCGAGAGGGTATTACATTTATAATTATTAGAGATGAGCGAGTAGTATTCGATCGAGTAGGAATTCTATCAAATACTACGATATTCGAAATACTCGATCAAGTACCACTCGCTATTCGAATGGAAAAATTCGATGCAGAACCAGCGTTGATTGGCCAAATGCTATACAGTCGGCCAATCAACGCTGGTTCTTCTCCTACCTTTAGAAGTCTTCTCCGTGCAGCGTCCCCTCGGCGTCTTCTAGCTCTGAATTCACTCTGCCAGGCATCGGGCCTGGGCAGAGCCGACTGCGCATGCCCGTGCTACTAGAAAATGGCCGCTTTGACTGTAAGTGGCCATTTTCTTGTAGTGCAGGCATGCGCCGTCTCTGCCCAGGCCCGATGCCTGGCAGAGTGAATTCAGAGCTGGAAGACGCCGCGGGGACGCTGCACGGAGAAGACTTCTCGGAGAATTAAGCCCGACCCTCACTCGTGGACTTGGTAAGTTCAATTTGATTGAATGTTGCCTACCTCTGAAACGAGCATTTTCCCCCATAGAGTATAATAGGATTCGATATTCGATTTGAGTAGTCGAATATTGAGGGTCTACTCAAAACGAATATTTAACTACTCGCTCATCTCTAATAATTACTATTAGTATTTTACCTATTACTACAGTATATAACATACACAGCATCACCTTACAAATATTCTTTTTCTTAGCCAGCTTATTTGTATGCTTTGTGAGTTTTCATGTATCGATTCTTTTATCATTTGTTTCTTTATTTAGTTTATAGATATAAACAAAAGTAACTTGCAATAAAAGTTCAGACAGCATGAAACCACACTGCAGAAAATTTCACGATTTCACACAGCTATAAGCATAATTCCTTTAGAAGACGTATATAACATACGCAATTTAGCAGATACAATTTAGCGTGTTAATAAGTTCCTGTACAATGTATCCTGATTCTACATATACACTATATCTAACATTTGCAGGGATTTTCAACTGTAAGTGCAGAATACCTCAATGTTCGGAAAGTGTCATATAGAAATTCAGACAGTTCTGGTTGGGGCTTCATGTTGGACAGCTGCTTTACATTCTACATACAGTAACAGGGTAATAAAAAACACATGAAAATCCAAACAAAATCCTCTGGGCATTGGAGCCAAGTTTGCCTCTAAGCTAAAAACAAATTGTTTCTGACCCCACCGGCATAGCTGAATAATTCCCTGGATGAATTTAATATCACTATCCTCCCAGAACTATATTTTTTTCTGTAATGACTTGCTTCGTAGAGGACCAAAATGGTCCGCTGTTGGTTTTAATACTTTATGTAACAATATAGTCAGGGTTAATGAGTTAAAAAATACATTTTTCTGACCTCATGGTATTATGCACACAACAAAGTCATGTGCCCAGAGGCTTCATGGCAGCACTCACAGCTCTATGCCTTAGGTCAGGGGTAGGGAACGTACGGCTCTCCAGCTATTGCAAAACTACAACTCCCAGCATGCATACTTGCTCTGCTGCTCTTAGAACTCCCATGGAAGTGAATGGAGCATGTTGGGAGTTGTAGTTTCACAGCAGCTGCAGAGCCGAAGGTTCCCTACCCCTGCCTTAGGTGTTATCTGCACTTCCACATGTTACCATGGTTCTTCATGTTCCATTCTATTTTAAGGGGATGTCCATGAATTTAAGCAACTCCTGTTGAAGCTGGGGAGATGTTGTCAGGAGCAGGGCCGGAGCCTCCACAGTACTGTGCAGTGGTTGCCGGCCCTCTTCTGAACGCGCTCTCGAGTCCCCCACTTCCGGGTCTTGGAAGGCAGACCAGAACCTCTGCAGCATTGTGTGGGGGTTGCCAATCTTCTCCTGAGCCAGATGGGGGACTTCCAGTTTTTGGCCTAGTGACAGGCCAGAGCCTATTTAAGGAGGGCTCTGGACCGCCGCTATTCAGTTGTACTTGGTTGTCCTGGTAGTAAGTGTTCTCTTGTCCTGTTTGCCTGTGCTCTAACCCTTTGCCTTGTCCTCTGACCCTGTCTTTGCCTCCTTATTTTGTACTGTGCCTGCTCTTGTTTATGCCCCGGCTTGCCTTTAGACTTTTGCTTCCTGAATACCGATTTTGTACTGTTTCACTGCTCCTGTTACTGACTCTGCCTGCCTCATGTTCCCTTTGAATTTCTCACTGTACTGCATTGCCCTCTTGTTGACGACCTGAACTGTATGACTACTAGAGATGAGCGAGTACTATTCGAAACGGCCATTTTGAATAGCACGCACCCACAAGAATGAATGGAAGCGGCCGGCAGGCAGGGGGTTAAGCAGCCACATCCATTCATTCCTATAGGTGCGTGCGATTCGAAACGGGAGTTTCGAATAATACTCGCTCATCCCTAATGACTACGATTTGACTCTATGCTGTCACCTTCTGATCACCCACTACAGCCTTCCGGATCTTTGGACCTACACCACTACCCGAAACATCTGCTGGTAAGAGATCTCAGTGTCTGGTTTACTGTGATTTGTGGTGCGCTGTGTATTTGGTGTTTCCCAACCTGTGCCGCGTTGCCCATCAGTGCAGTCAAGTCCATCCCCACCATCTGGGGCTCTGGTGAACCCCATTGTGGGGTTACAGTGGGTGCAGCCCGCGGGGTGTTGGACACACAGCGCCCTGTTAACCATTTTGATCAGAGTATCTAGTATTGGTTCTAACTATTGGCTGAGATCTGCATCTTCTATCCTAACAGATGTATAATAAAATTATAAAGCATAGTCATCTGTCCCCAGCCCTCCGTTGCTGGAAGTTTTCAGTCTCATGTAACAGCTAAGAAAAATCAGTGGCCTCAGCGGTCATTGGGGAGGGATCGGTGATGTCACTCCCATACAATACTCCACAGGTACTGCTGATGACACTAAATAGTTTACACCTTCCCTAGCCTCTACAGGGGTTGCTCAATTCCTGGACAACCCCGGAAGTAAGGACTTGTTTATATCAATGCTAATAATTTCTGTTGTTCTGCCCCATTATAGCAGTGGAACAACAAAGTCCTGGATCAGTCACATGCTGAACTATTTTGTATAGTTTTTTGTTTTTTTTTTTTTGCGGAATTTGCGACAGAGGCACCGAGTTCTAACAGATCTTCCAATGTAAATGTGAGCACATCTTTATAGAATATGTGATGGCGCCTGCCAAAAGATTTTTTCTTTCACGGATTTGAGCCATAGAAGCCCATAAATTTCTACATAGAAACAACACAGATGTGTCAGTCATGCCACAATGTACAGTATATAGGTAATCCCAAAGTACACATGGGTTATCTTTTAGCGACTCTCATCTAGTACTTTAATGGCTTACAGTAAATGAATAGGTTTTACAGTTATTACAGTAAATATAGGTCTGTTTCTTACATGATGGCTTAGAAATACAGAGGGACAAATTATCAGGCACTAATTGGAGTCCCCCGCTCTGAGACTAAGAAGACCCCATGCATAGAATACTCTGAACTGACATTGTCCAATAAAACTATTTTCGGTGGAGGGATGTGATACAAGTTCATGAGAACAGCACGGGTTTTCATCTTGTGTTCTTTGCCTAGATTATAAGTGACATACCTCCATATTAAATGTGTATCAAGCTTAATTATTGTGTACATCATTTGTATTAGGATTTACTGTACTCACAATGGAGTGACATGGCAAACAATGATATTAATTATATATTCTTGCACCCCACTGATCCTTAATGAAATATTTTCTGCACCTCGCATGAGCTGTTACTATGATTGGCACAAACAAGCTGTGAGGTAAAGCAACAATATTTCTCCAAAATGATCAAAAGCCTTAAAGATAACGCTCCAATGTCATTAGAACAAAGAAAACTTTGAGTTGTGTTTTTTTTGTCCTTTAAAAAAGGATTCCTCCCTCAGCTCCAAGATGGGAATATTTCTAATACTGTAAAATATTATTATTACTGAGTAAATGAAAAACTAGATTATAAGAGTGAACAATAAAAAAATGTTAGCTAAAGTAATAATTCACTACAGGTTGCAAAAAGGACAAAGGAGTAAATGATGGCGGCCGCACTTGTGCATATTGCTGGTGAAACATCCACTCACACACCTATGATCCATGAGGGATATGGATGTCCACTTCCAAAAAGCTTTACACCTCCTTCCGCTGCTGCTACATCTGTACCTATAAATTAGGACATCAGTTATAGGATACTACTGGGAGCATACTAATTCTCATTAAGTACTACTTACTCTCCTTTATTTAGGCTTTCTCATTCCAATGTTTTTTTGCTTGGTAGCCATAACCCAGGCAGAATTCACTAGAACTGCGTATGCTGTGTAGGTAAATGATGGGTATAGACCTATGGTACATATGGGCAGACATTTGGGTAGTAAATATAACATTCAAGTGTGTCCGTTCTTATCTTTCCTCTTTGCTGTACATGTCCAGTTATGTGTGTCATGAGATGACCAGCTTATAAATACAATATTGTTTCGCAATATTATTTCACAAATTAATATGCTATTGATGCTGATGACTTGCCACCTAGTGGGTTTGTTGTGAGTTCCAATCTTTTAAGAGTTTTGGTAATATGCTGCACTATTGTATAAAACGTTTTTTTGGAGTGCATAAAGGGTTTTCCCTGACTTTTAATTTCATGACCTGCCCTCCGAAAAGGCCATTAATTGAATATTTGTGGTGGTCCAAAGCAGGGACCACCATGGATCAACTGGTTGAAGTGGCAGCTCTATTCACAGGCCATGTGATATGTTCAGCATTTACATGGTCTGATTATAGTTCAGTCCCACTCAAATGAATGGGTTAAGCTGCAATGCTAAGCACAGCTACTTACTATGTTTGGTAAGCACTGAAGAGGCAGCAACACTCATGCATCTGCAAACAACTGATCAGCCTGGGGCCCTTGTGTCAGATCCCTGATCATCTTTAATTGTTGACCTATTCTAAGGATCAGCAATTATAAAGCCTTGAAAATTGTGGTAAACAAATTCAAGTGTGGGGGCTACACGGTGGGTTCGAATCCTGCCAGGAACAACATCTGCAAGGAGTTTGCATGTTCTCCCCGTGGATTTCCTCCCATTCTACAAAGTCATAGATTGTGAGACATACTCACAATCTACATAAAAAGAAAAAAATTAAAAAGTGGACACATCTATATACCATGTACTGGAACTTACAGGTTTGCAAAAGGAGATACCCCAAGATTTTCAAAAACATACGGTATGTTAAGAAGACAATGATTGGTTTTTAATTTTTGATGTCAAGTATGCCTCTAGCCTACAGTGCATGGAGGGTCAACTCAGTTACTGCAATAAGCATTTCCATCAATACTGAGGAGGTGCTCAGTGCACAGATAATAGAGGCGAGTGAGGAATGCAGATTTTATTCTCTCTTATCGCTCTTAGCTTCTTAGACTTCCACATACAATGTGCAGTGGCTGCTTGTTACGGACAGCAGGATATATTAAAAAAAAACTAAAATAAATAATATTTTGCGGAGCCCTCTGGACTCTGACTGCTAACCACCCAAGTGTGAATACGGGCTGGCAGTTAGTGTCACTGCCAGCTAAACTAAAGTAACAGGGTGTGCTCTTGTTAGCTTCACAGAGCAGCCGCTACAATAACAAACTGTCCAGCTAGAACTCCT
The DNA here is from genome assembly GCF_031893055.1 of Leptodactylus fuscus. NCBI lineage: Eukaryota > Metazoa > Chordata > Amphibia > Anura > Leptodactylidae > Leptodactylus > Leptodactylus fuscus. The sequence goes on from NC_134265.1 coordinate 293,740,164, forward strand.
GGCCTACACAGAGACCGCCTAAACCCTGTGTGCTGCTCACCCTGTGAGCAACCACAAGGCAACTACTGCCAAAGCAACTAGCTGTGTGAAGACAGACTTAGAAGTACACAGCTAGCTAAGGCCTACAGAGATTTTCCCCACTCAAACACACAAGGCAGCATGCTGCCCAACTAACAGTGGCATTGCTATCACTGGGGGAATAATAGCTAGGCCAACTAAGATTTCTTGAGGCTGGAACACGCACGCACGCGCACACGCACGCACACACTAGGTTTTGTGATTTGATCCTAGAGCGCCAGGTGATCAGACCAGCCCCCTTATATAGGCAAGTGGCGGTCACAAGTAAACAGCCTGGCTTCCCAATCCGAGCATCTATTGGTCGACACCCCAGTCATCCATGCCCGCCTGTTGCAAGGCAGTTTAACCCTTGCAACCCTGGACTGTGCAGAGAAACAGGCAGCATGGCCGCAGCTACTGCACAATCCTAACACTGCTGTCCACATGGCACTGAATAAGCCACTCTGTGATGTGAGTAAGGGGACGGGGTCACTATTGTGACAGCTGATTACTTAAAGGATGGAGAGATGCTGCGGGTCATTGGGTGACATTATCTGAGGGGAGAAGGGGGCACTAACACTTATGGGTGGGTATCAGGGATGGCATGGGTCTGACAGTGACAGGGAGAGAGTAGCTGAGGGATGACAGGTGGGTGATACTGATAGGTGAGGGGTGAGGTAACTGGGGTGAGAGATACACATACATGTAATACAGAGAGGCCATTTGGGTATGACATTTGACTGGTTGGAGGTAATAGAGGGATGACAGGGATCTGACAGTGACTGGGAGAGGGTAACAGCAGGGGTGAAGGGGTGCTGACATTGACAGGTAAGGGGTAACTGTGGGGTGACGGGACACTGACAGGTGAGGAATGACAGGGGATAGGTGGAAAAGTAGTAGGGGGTTGTGGAATGGCAGACATTTACATGGGGTTGGTAATTTAGAGAGTGATGGGGGCACTGACAATGACAAATGGGGTGATGGGGTGCGAGATGTACTAATAGGTCAAGAGTAACAGGGGCATCAAGGGGGTTTGACAATGACAGGAGGGTTGTATGAGAGGGACACTGAAATGCAGGGAGTGTTGGTATTATATGGGGTCATAACTCGGTTATTGTACTTTATTGTGGCATAAGGGGACCATTAAACTGCATGCAAGAAGACAGACCAGTAGATGGAAAAGTACTGCGCTACTCCAAGGGCGTTGAGTCAACACGCACTTTTATTAAGGTTCCTTATGTTCTTTACATTAAACTGCATGGGGACATTATATGGGAGTATAGTTGGGGGAAACGGAGGCCAAGAATACAGGTCTCTGGTCACAAAGTGTATATATCTTTGTTACTTGGATATGTACACAAGTCTCAGTCACAATTTTTGCAGTCACATAAACTGTAAAAAGGCTATAAATGCCATCCACCCATATAGGTATCATTGTGGTTTCTACTATTGGGTATGAGCTTACCTTTATTACTATAAAACTGAGGATTTTTTTTTTTCTGGGGGTCAAATATGGACATTCTTGACATTTGCCCTAAACTCATCCCTGATGGCATACCATATCTACCAGTATAACAATAAGATATGTTCTCATATTGTTAGCTAACACACAGTCTAATGTAAAATATTATATTAACCCTTCCCGCTGTAGCATAAACTTGTTTCATGTAGAAAATCAGAATCTGAGAACACAAGACCTCTTTCTTTCTGTTTTGGATATTTGTAAGCTTACAGTATTGTAACATTTTAGCCATTCCTATGAGTCATATCCTTGAAACCTTACCTACAGGCATTTCTCTGATGGCTGGCAGCTTGTCTTTGCCAGCTGAACCCCAGGATTACAATTCTCAGTATGAGCAGCCTTTTACTGATGCATTTATGGTCATGGGAGATATTTTGTCCTGCAATAGGACGCCTTATTTCTCTTGAATGACGTTCCAAATTTAGATTTAGAACAGTTTATTTTTTCCAGGAACTGAAATTGTTTTCCTGTTTTACTTTGAATAAAATAGGTGAAAGCCATAAGTTAATTTTCTTCATTTTAATAAGGAAGAATAATAAGCATTTAAGCCTGACAGAATAATAAACAGCTTCAGGGAGCCGGCTAGAAGAGCAATCACTTTTACTTATTCTCAAGTCTGTGATTTCTAAAAGGTCAGGTCTCAATTGTTCTTTTTTTGTGCAGCTGTTTTCCTTAACATATCACATTGCTACTCTATATTTAGAGATGGCTGTTTATCCAGCTATTATAACTAGGCTATAAAGTGCTGTAAAACTTAGATGTCCTTTAACAGAAGTTTTAGAAGGTTTCAAAGCCAGGTCTATAATTTATAGAAGTACATTTGTGAAGGAAGCAATAAAAGATGAATTTAATCAGAATGAAAGAACATGAACTTCATCGTGTCTATAAAGGGATGCATGGAAACAAAATGCCACAATCATAACTGAGGTATAAGCTAAGAAGGAGGAGGGGATACAGCTAATAAACATAACGCTAATTAATAGAATCACTGTTTTGTTAATTCTCCTTCTAGAAATTAGTTAGACTAAAATTGTGTACAGTTTTGGATACCTGTGTCTAGACTTGGCAAAGTAGGAGTCAATTCAGAGATTGGCAACCGCTGCATTTTTTTTAACCACCTTCCCACTATAGGCTTTTTATTTTTCGACTCCTCGCCTTCCAAACCCCATAACTTTTTATTTTTCTGTTCACAGCGTCATATGAGGGCTTAAAGGGGTTGGACACTTTCAGACCAATATTGACAAACAAATGTACAATAAAAATATATACAATTTTCCAATATACTTTGTATCAATTCTTCATGGTTTTCTAGATTTCGGCTTGCTGTCATTCATTCTGTCACTTCTAGAGGATAAAACTCTGACCATGGTCATGTGATTTATGGGCCATGGTCATGTGATGAGTACACAGGTGTACAGATGATTACCAAGCAGATATATGATTATTATACTGTGACTATAACAAGCAGCACCCTTTAATGTTTTCAGGACAAAAAATACTTTATAATAGTATAATTTAATATTCTCCATGATGTACAATTTAAAATGGGGTGGAATTGGAGAAAAATTGTGTTTGTGCAACTTTTTTACACTCAAAAGGCTCCCAGCTGGTATAGCCCTGGATCTCATTGTGGGGAGTGGCAATCCACAGAAAAATGGTGTCTTGTCAGCTTTGACCATGGCATTTTGTAAGCTAATGTCAGTGATCAGTAGATGCACTGATTGAGGGCATTAGTACCGGATTTTTGCTATATAATGCCTGTTTAAATACTTAAATACCTGACATCCACCGTACTAATATGGTGGTTGTTGGAAATGGGTTAAAAGGCCGTTACTCACTGGATTAGCAGGTAATAGCCGACTTAACTATCCCCATTCCATTTCACTGTCACCTTTGCTTTGGGAGCACTGTATGGGGCCCTGTAACATAGACCTTTACTGTATGGGGACCAGTTACAGGTGTCTTTACTGTATGGATGCCTGTAACAGGGGCCTCTAATGGGGACAGTATACTGTATGGGGACCTATAATGGTGATTCGATGCTGTACAGTGGAAGAGTAAAGGAGCAATATACTATGTGAAGGGATAAGTAAAGGGGCTATTATACCTGGCTATGGGGCCCCATCATTCCTAGTCATACCCCCATCAGTAGGACTTGTAGGTGTACAATAGTTGCTCCCAATTGATTATTAGCTGTGTCAGTAGTTCCAGTCTCTACAAGCATATAGTTTATAACATTTTCTAAAAAGATATTGACTGCTACAGAGTGAACACCTCTATCCACAGTGAAGGTGCTCCGACCTCCTGAAAGTAATCTGGAATGCACGGACCAACACAGCTGCTCAAGAAGGAACTTGGTACTAATCTGGGGTCACCCAAGAACAGCCACAGAAAGAATCAGCTGAGAATGAAAAGAACTGGGCACTCCTGGATTCTTCCATATAAGTGGACCTTTCACCTAAAAAGACTAATCCTCCATTTTGACTGGATTTTGTGTTACTATTCTGAAGTAAAGTTGCTATGAACTGTGCTTATTGACTTCCACAGGATCTTCTGACTCATTTATTCCTAATTTCAGGGTGCCATGATCCACCATCAGTAGCCAGGAGACTTGAACATAGTCAGGTGTACCCTGGGAGATCAGTTACCACCATAAATTCCCCCAACCACTGCCCTGGACCTGAGGGAGGTTTGGCTGGAAAGAGCAGTTGTATCTATGACCAGACTATGGATCAGTCAGGGAGACCAAAGCTACTATTTTTGGCCTACTACTTCCTGAGCACACTGTATTCTCACTGGGCTCCACACTAACTTCATAAGAAATGCTGCAGCATGCAGCACTATTATCCAGTATAATGATGGACATCATACAGAAACCTAATGGACGCCATCATCTGACAGATGTCACAAATTGAATCCTGTTATTTTTCTCCTATGACACACAGTGGCGGATCCAGGGTTTGCGGGGCCCTGGGCAATTGACTTTGGCGGGGCCCTATGCGCAGCGTGCCGCAGCAAATTAGGCCCCGCCCACTTTTATGTTGACTCCGCCCATTCTCATTCATTTTTCATGTGATTCCACACAGTATAATCCTCCTACAGTCACCCGTAAATTATGTTCCCCCTCCATCTCTCCCCATTTTCATATACACCCTTCATCTACCCCTAGTTTCATGTCCCCCCTCTATCTCTGTCCCCAGTTTCATGCCATTCTCCCCCTTTATCTGCCCACAGTTTCATGTCCCCCCCGTCTCTTCCCCAGTGTCATGCCATTCTCCCCCCTTCATCTGCCCCTGTGTCATGCCATTCTCCCCCCTTCATCTGCCCCAGTGTCATGCCATCCCCCCCTTCATCTGCCCCAGTATCATGCCATTCTCCCCCCTTCATCTGCCTCAGTGTCATGCCGTTCTCCCCCCCCTTCATTTGCCCCAGTGTCATGCCGATCTCTCCCCCTTCATTTGCCCCAGTGTCATGCCATTATCGCCCCTTCATCTGCCCCAGTGTCATGCCGTTCTCCCCCCTTCATCTACCTCAGTGTCATGCCGTTCTCCCCCCCTTCATTTGCCCCAGTGTCATGCCGCTCTCTCCCCCTTCATTTGCCCCAGTGTCATGCCATTCTCGCCCCTTCATCTGCCCCAGTGTCATGCCGTTCTCCCCCCTTCATCTGCCTCAGTGTCATGCTGTTCTCTCGCCTACATCTGCCCCAGTGTCATGCCGTTCTCCCCCCCTTCATCTGCCCCAGTGTCATGCTGTTCTCCCCCTCCATCTGCCCCAGTGTCATGCCGTTCTCCCCCTTCATCTGCCCCAGTGTCATGCTGTTCTCCCCCCTTCCATCTGCCCCAGTGTCATGCCGTTCTCCCCCCCTCCATCTGCCCCAGTGTCATGCCGTTCTCCCCCCCCTCCATCTGCCCCAATGTCATGCTGTTCCCCCCCCCTCCATCTGCCGCAATGTCATGCTGTTCTCCCCCCTCCATCTGCCCCAGTGTCATGCTGTTCTCCCCCCCTCCATCTGCCCCAATGTCATGCCGTTCTCCCCCCTCCATCTGCCCCAGTGTCATGCCGTTCTCCCCCCTCCATCTGCCCCAGTGTCATGCCGTTCTCCCCCCTCCATCTGCCCCAGTGTCATGCCGTTCTCCCCCCTCCATCTGCCCCAGTGTCATGCTGTTCTCCCCCCCTCCATCTGCCCCAGTGTCATGCTGTTCTTCCCCCCCTCCATCTGCCCCAGTGTCATGCTGTTCCCCCCCCCTCCATCTGCCCCAGTGTCATGCCGTTCCCCCCCTCCCCTTCATTTGCCCCCCCAGTTTCATTGGGCCCCCTTCATTATGTTCCACCTTAATATTTAATACAAAACAAACACTTACACTCACCTTCCATCACTCACCTTCCATCGTTCCCCCGACGCTCCTCTCTCCAGTCACATACGCGATGCAGGAGCTGTGACCTCAGCTCCTGCTTAGCTCCGGCCCGGCTTGCGTGTGTAAGCGTGGTGTGATGACGTCCCGTATGTATTCCAGCTCATTGGCGGACGGATGCCGATGAGCTGAAATCGTGACAGGCAAGTGCCGGGGGGCCCCCAGAGGCTCTGTGGGCCCCGGCACTTGCCCAACTATGCCGACTCCAAGGCTGACCGGGACCATTTTGTTAGGGCCGGACCGCGGGGCCCCGGGCGGTTGCCCGGCTCGCCCGGCCCTGGATCCGCCCCTGATGACACATCAGGAAAACAGAATTCATAGCGTAGATGTGAACCAAGCCTTGGACTAATGTAATAGTCCCATAGGTCCCTGCGCCTCATTAGTAAGTCAAGGTGTAATCGGCTTTTAACAAATACAACATTTCTCTCATTTTTGCTATGAAAATGCATTTGTTTGTGAACACTAAATCTTCTATATAATACAGATTTGGAACATACAGATGATACATTGTATCAGGCTTAGTGCAGTATATTAATCATTTTATATAACACATAAGTCTGAAATACATAACTTTCTTAGCAGTACCAACCAAGGAAGTGAAATTACTTATAGTCACAAGGAACCTTGCTCTCTAGGGAGACAAAGTCAAATCAAGGATACACATATTAGCAGTATGTTATATTCACATGACATTGAGTTTGACAGTCTGAAACAATGTGAACTGTACAAGAAAGACACATGGCTGGAACAAGTCAATGTATGCTCAAGACGATTGCTTCATTATTAATTTGATATGAAGTACAGGTACATACAAATATGACTTATTAATAGCTGGATATTTAAGGCATTAAATATTATTATGCAAGCCAAGGTTTTAATTACAATATGTAGGTGTAAGATCCATTCAGCTGGGAAAGTCCTACATTAGTTTTACATAAAATTCTCAGAATTCTAAAGTCTCATGTCACTTAGTAGGGGCTTTGACTGCTTTCACACAACATTTATGTTACAGGCAGGAAAACAGTTTTTAGCTGCATCCAGCAAAAATAACTGTAAAAATAAAAATGTGTTTTTTGCTGCGTGAAAACATTTATTTATCTGAAACAAAAATGCAGTGGGAAAGCATCCTTAAATATGGTTTACTGAGACGAAACTGAACAAAATGTAAATTTTTTTTATAAATCCACCAGGCTATGATGTGATTTAAGTAAAATCAGGAAAATTCACTCATTTTACTGGCCAGGGTAAAAAAGTGACTTGATACTCTACATCAAAAGGGGTAATGTCTTTTTTTTTAGGGAGAGACTAGTACAAAGACCTATTAGGCCATACATGCCATGCTAAGAATTCTGTATAAGGAATACAAATAAGACTTCATTAGTGAAAAAGAGGAATTTGCTCCTAGCACCATGAATGAACTGTCTATGGATGAAAACATCTTAATCCTGGAGGAGAACTGGGTATTAATCTATAAGGAGCTATAGTACCTTCCAATAGATGGTGCTAGGAGCACATTCCTGTTTTTCACCAATGATGTCCTATAAAAAGCTGCGTTTGCAGCCTAAGCCTGGGTGTGGCATAAAAGCTTTTTTCTCCATTACGTTTTACAGCTCCGGAATAGTGGATGGGGTTCTAGTAGTTTCCATCCACACACTGCGGAAAAATATGCACAACGGACACACTGTAATTTTCATATTAATTATATCTACAGAAATGCAGGCATTTTCCCTAGAGGTATAATAGAAGCAGAAAGTCCACACTGTGGACTTTCTGTGAAAAGCACTGCAGGAAAAGCCACAATGCATTGCCGCCACGGTTTTCCTGTCATCTCTTTTTTGCTGTGGCCACTACGTGGGGTCTTTGTGTAAGAAGGACATTCCATATTATCAAGCAGGCCACAGGTTTCAAGCAATATGGGAAAGAAAAAGGATCTCTCTGCTGCCAAAAAGCATTAAATAGTGAAATTCCTTGGACAAGTTATGTGACAAAAACGTAATAATAACCATTGTACTGTGAAGAGATTTGTGGCTGATTCAGAGCATAGATGGATTTGTGCAGATAAGGCATAATGAGGAAAGGTTCTGCCAGACAAATTCATCGGATTAAGGGAGCAGCTGCTAAAGTACCATTACAAAGCAGCAAACAGGCATTTGAAGCTGCTGTTGCCTCTGGACTTCTAGGTGTATTATCCTCCAGAGTCCCCTACACTGGGCTCACAAGCAGAAATGGTTGTAGTAGGCCCAGACATACATGAAGGCTAATTCTGAAATAGTCTTGTTTACTGATGAGTGCTGTGCAACCCTGCATGGTCCAGATGGATGGAGTAGTCCTCTGTTTGTCTGAGCAATCATCTAGTTTCAGTCTGTATTCTTGTATGTTGGATTCATGGCCTTCTGTTTGTATGCCTGGGTTATTCTCGCTTTCTTTCTCTATGTTTTAGCCCTGAGTATGTCTGAGTACTCTGAGACCCTGACTTAGATCTGAATATCATCCCCTGAATCCAACCCATTTATCTTGTCTTGAGGCCCAGTGTTGGGCCTTTATCATGAACCCAGTCTATTGTCCTGCTTTATAGTAGATTTGCTTGTTTCTGCTACCTGTTACACAATACTAGAGATGAGCGAACAGTGAAATGTTCAAAGTTCGATTCGAGTAGCCGCTCAATACTCGACTGTTCGATCGAACCCCATTATAGTCTATGGGGAAAAATACTTGTTTAGGGGGAAACCAATGTTCGACTCAGGAGGGTCACCAAGTCCACTATCACACCTCAGCAAATGATGCCAACACCTCTAGAATGCAACTCGGACAGCAGGGGAAGCATGCCTGGGGGCATCTAACAAGCCCAAGTCACAGTTTTACCCCACAGCTGACCCTCTTGGTGGACTCCTCAAACACCCGTAGGATTTCACATAGGTCTCCCATCCATGGCCACTCATGGTTGAGAAACTGAGGGAGCTGACTTTGTGGCACCCTAGGGTTTTGGAGATGGTACTCCATCAAAGGTCTCTGCTGCTCAACCACTCTGCTCAACATATGATATGTTGAGTTCCAGCGTGTGGGGACGTGTTCGGGCATATGTAGGCATTGCTGGAGTTTCTTTAGGCTAGCAGCGGCTACTGTAGACTTGCGAAAGTGGGCGCACAAACGCCGCACTTTCACCAGTAGCTCGTGCACATTTGTGTATGTCTTTAAAAAACGTTGCACCACTAGGTTAAAGACGTGGGCCAGTTATGGAACATATTGGAGGCTAGCAAGCTCCAGAGCTGCTACCAGGTTCCTGCCGTTATCAAACATGACCATGCCTGGGCCCAGGTGCAGTGGCTCAAACCATATTGCTGTCTCATCAAGGAAGGCATCCCTCACCTTGGAGGCAGTGTGCTGTCTGTCCCCCAAGCTGATGAGCTTCAGCATGGCCTGCTGCAATGTTTCCAGCTCGTAGCTGGAGTCAATTTAACGTGGCTGGTGCTCTGGACTGCAGCGCCAGCAACAGAGGGAGAGGCAGTGGCGGCAACGATGGCGCAAGGAAGTGGTCGAAACGTTGCTCTTTTCAGAGCCCTTACTCAGTTTCGAGTGGCAAATTGTGCAAACCGCACTATATTTGTCCTCCGCGCATTCCTTGAAAAATCTCCACACCATCAAGGAATGTGCTTTCGATGGGGGAGTTTTTCTGGGCTGGCTATAATAGGGAACATCTTGGGCCATTCTGGGTGTGGCCTGGCTTCGACGAAGCAGCTGACCTCTGCCTCTGAACATGCCTCTACCTCTAGCTACCCTCTTTGGTGCTGCACCTCCATCAACATCGACACTGCTTTCCCCGCTTGACATCCCCCCTGTCCAGGTCATGTCAGTGTCCTCGTCGTCCACCACCTCCTCTGCCAATTCCTCTCTCACCTCCTCCTCCTGCACACCGCACATGGCAACAGGTTGCCCTGATGGCAACTGTGTCTCGTCATCGTCACTGAGGGTGGGTTGCTGGTCAACCACCACAAAATCAACAGGAGATGGAGGAGACTCCAGTGCTTGGGCATCTGGACACAGAAAGTCATCTGGTAGCTCCGTGGAATCGGGAAATGGAGGGACAGGGAGAGGGACAGTTAAAGGACCAGAGAGCAGCTCCTGGGAGCAGGAAAAGTTGGGATTACTCTGCTAGGAAGATTGGGCATTTTGGGAGGAAGGCTGACCAGAATGTTGTGTAGGAGGAGGAGTTGAGGTAGAGGCTGACTGGCTGGTGGATAATGTGAAGGAAGCATTATCCGCCAGCCATTGTAACACATGTTCCTAGTGCTCGGGCCTAGTTAGGTTTGTGCCCTGCACCCTACTTAATGTGGCCAGAAAGCCGGGGGCTGTGGAGAAGCACAATGCTTGCTGCTCCTGAGGAGTAGGCATGGAATGTGCTGTGGCTTCACCGTGACCTTGCTCCCCAGCAGCATTCCCATGACCCCGGCCTCGCCCACGGGCCTCGTCCACAACCCTTACTGGTAGCCTTGCGCAATTTTAGATGGTTTTGATGGTTTGGTGGGTACACACCGTGACAACCTGGATGAAGCGTATATAGCCTGAGAATTAGAATGTATATCCCACAGATTTTTTGTGCGAACACACTATGACAACCTGGATGAAGCGTATATAGCCTGAAAATTAGAATGTATATCCCACTGATTTATTGTGGGTACACACCGTGACAACCTTGATGAAGTGTATATAGCCTGAGAATTAGAATGAATATCCCACTGCTTTTTGGGGGGGTACACACTGTGACAACCTGAATGAAGCGTATATAGCCTGAGAATTAGAATGTATATCCCACTGATTTTTTGTGGGTACACACCGTGACAACCTGGATGAAGCGTATATAGTGTGTATGGGCTGAGAATTTCAGTGTATACCCCTTAGTTTTGGGGGGAGGGGGGGGGCGGGACACACTGTTGAACCCTGGATTAAGCGTCTATAGGGTATATGTGTATACAGTACAATTTCAAGGTATCCCACTTAGCTTAATCCCCACCGCGGAAAGCTGGGTTGAGCAGATACAGCCTGGCTTAATTGCTTTGAATCCCACTTTAGCGTTTGTGGGTAGACACTATGCCAAGCTTGTTTGAGCTTCTCCCTTTATTGTAGCTCTTAAAAGACCTGTTGTGGTTCTTCTTCTTTGCTATTCCTGCCTAGCAGAATCTAAAACCTAACTAGCCCTCAGCAGATGTCTCTCTCTAACTAAGTGCAAGCCGCAAATGAATCTGAGATGATGCCGCCTGTTCGTTTGAATCTGAGGTCACGTCCTCGGCAGCCAATTGCTTTTTCCTAGTTTTTTCAATGCCTCCGTTGTAATAGTTCCTGTCCCTCCTCCCCTGCGCTGTTATTGGTACAGAAAAAGCGCCAAGAAAGGTGGGAGGGGAATCGAACTGTAAGTGTATTTTCAACCAAGTGTTCGTATGGAATCGAACAGTGCGAACAGCGTGATGTCCGATCGAACATATACTCGATCGAACGCTGTTCACTCATCTCTACACAATACACAGTTGTCTTGAAAAGCTTCTCATATTGTGCCACTACAAAAGATATAACAAGTATCTCGGCAGATTATTATTAGCAAGCCGTAACTTTCCTATTTTTCTCATTACAGAGCCTCACTTCTTGTGGGACAAATGATACCACATAATGGTACTATTTAATATTCTTTACAATATATTAGAAGGCTGTAAAAAAATATTAAGAATGGGGTAAAATTAGAGAAAAACAGCCTTTGTGCAACTTTTGTACAGACTTTGTTTTTACAGAGTTCACTGTGCACCCCAAATGACATATTATTAGTAATCTACTGCTTGGTCTGATTACGGCAATACCAAATGTACATAGTTTATGTTACAGTTTTGTTATTTTAACACCTTAAAAAATCCAAATCTTTAAAAAAAAAAATTCTTGGAGTCGCCATATTCTCACCCCCATAACTTTTTAAGCAGGGCTGCATAAGGAGTCTGTTTTGAGGAGCCAAATGTACTTTTTATTTATCTCATTTTGGGGAAAGTCTGATGTTTTGATTGCTTTTTATTCCAATTTTTATAGAAAGTGAATTGGAGCAAACATGTTAGTTTGGCCCTTTTAATTGTTTTCACCATTTACCTTACAGGAAACATATATTTAGTTTTGAGATGGGGCATTTTTGGATGCATGTATGCATGGATGTATGTCTTTCACATTCTTTAATTATTTTTATATCTGATCTTGGGAAAGGGGGGATTTCAACTTTTCTTCCTTTTTTTTAAGTTTTATTTTTAGACCCCTAAGGGACTGATCACTAATACAATACATTGCAATGTTAATGCATTGCAATGTACTGTAAATTCACTATACTTCTATTACTATTATACTCGGTCAAGTTTGTCTATAGTATCTCGGTCAAGTTTGACTAAGGAATCAGAAGGGTTAGTGCCTGCAATCATCGCAGCAGGTACTGATCGCAGGCATTGCCACCAGGCCTCTGCTGTATAATATAGTGGAGACCTGACAGCTATGGTGACTATTCAGCTCCTGAGTGGCCACCATGTTTAAAGACCCAGCATCCACTGTAATACTATAGGAGGAATATGCAAATCTGTCTCCCAAGATGTGAATAGGGAGACAGTGCCTCTGTTATGCTGCCCTCTATAGGGAGCACCCTGAACATCATGCCCGACTTTCCCAGAAGCCTTTACTGCATAATGTGGGATTTTACCAAGTTAGTTTCTACTATAGTGGATGTTGGGAAATGGTTAAAGCTTCCTTTTCATTGTATAGTTTTCCCCAATAAATTTTTATTTTTTGCAGTAATATCACTTATATATCGCCTCATTATAGTCACACACACAATTTTTAATTTGAGCAGTTCTTGGTGCATTATTTTTTTTGCCATTGACTAATAGTTTAATGTATTGGGGCCTATGTTTATTTTGAAAAAAAAATAAAAATGCTTTCTTGAGAAACAAAACAAGGTTACAAATCTTCCTAAAATATCTCATGCGTGTATCCTTACCTCACTACAGACAATGATAATATAAGCTGATATTAATTAGCGTTTTGCTAAAACGATCTGTTATATTTCTGCCTTACTTCCTAAAAAAGGATATTATTCTTGGATTTCTATTTTTGAGTTGATGTTTGTTTCAACCCTTTTTTCTTTCTCTTTTCTATTACTTTTAGAATAACTTTTCATGTTTGTAAATGTACCAAGGGACTTTTCCTCCAGAATAAATCATTAGATCACTGACAAGTATGTAGATTGGTACATCAATGACTTGTTTGACAAACATAGCCATACTCCGGCTTTGCATTATTGACACTCCAGAAAGTTGGGCAGTCAACTCAGAACTGTGAAAATATAGTAGTGCGTGCAAGACTTTTTTTTTTTTTTTTTAAATGTAGATTGTGAGCCCCACATAGAGCTCACAATGTACATTTTTTTCCCTATCAGTATGTCTTTTTGGAATATGGGATGGAAATCCATGCAAACACGGGGAAAACATACAAACTCCTTGCAAATGGATTTTTGCCCTTGGCGGGATTTGAACACCAGGACTCCAGCACTGCAAGGCTGCAGTGCTAACCACTGAGCCACCGTGTGGCCCCGTGTGCAAGACTTTCTGTCTATACCGCTGCTTAATGGATGAAGTAACTATAGATGAAGTAATTTGGAGACTTCTACAGTAAGGCTGGTCTTACACGACCGTAGTTTAAGTCCGCAAATGGTCCGCAATTGAGGGTTCTCAATTGTATTAGCATTATACTGAATTGCAATAGTGATCAGACCCCCTGGAGTTCAAGACCCTTAGGGGGTCTAATACATGTAAAAAATAAAAAAAAGTAAAACAAAAAATAAAAAAAAATAAAGTGTTAAAAATTCAAATCACCCCCCCCCCCCCCTTTCCCTAGAACACAAATAAAAGTACTTAAATACTGTGAAACACATACACATTAGGTATCCCTGTGTCTGAAAACACCCGCTCTACAAATCTATAAAAACATTTTTCCTATGCGGTAAACGCCATAGCGGGGGAAAAAAAGGCAAAACTGCCAAATGCACATCCACCATCTTCTATCAACAAACTTTAATTAGTGTTTCACAAGATACACTTAAAAAACTGATCCGATTTTTTAGCAAAAAACTGATCCACACTGTTTTACATCTGTTAACGGATCAGTTTTTTGATGCGTGAATTGACATGTTTGCATCCATTTTTTTATTAAAATAATGGATCCGTTTAACTGATCAATTAAACTGATGTGAAAAACATGATGTGAAAGCACCCTTAAGAAATACAGTAGACTTAATCTTATAAGTGATACAGAAAACAGGAAAACTCAGAAGATTAGTAAACACAGAAGAAGGACAGACCGTACTGATAAAGAATCAAAACTGAACATGGGAAGGAGAGGGAACGGGGAGGAAAAGGAATTCTGGGCAACACCTCAACTAAAATCATAATTGTGAGCTTGGCTTATCTCATGTAGATCTTTCCAGGTAAGAGATCCAGACAGCCTCCTTGTAACCAGGCTGTTAAATGATCATTAACCATGTGATCCAATGTAGATTATTACTAACCAAGTCTAAGAGGACTGATGTCTTCTTCCAGCTTCTTGCTATTGCAAGTTTAGCTGCCAATCAATGTCCCAATAAATTTCCTGGTGCCCTTTCTGATATCTGGGAGCGAGATATTTAGTAAAGCTTGTTCAGGTTTTTTGGCGGGGTTACAGGTATGGAATTTATATTGTTATTCCGGTATGGAACAGTGACTGACAATGTCTGTAAAGTGTTGTGGAATATGCCGGCACTATACAAACAAATGAATGTCATGGGGAATGCAAGCATACAATGGAGAAAATCTGCAGCATGAATTGGAGTCCACTGTGGGTTTTTAGTGTGGGTATGAAATTTGGTTAAATCGCTTTGTGACTACTGCCCACTGCAGAGTATCAGGCATTGTCAAGTCTGCTATGCCTTGTGGAAACTTAGCCTAAAGGCTAAATCCATCTTCAAGGGAATGCGTTATGATTTTTATTTTTGTACTCATTAAACGTACATATATGATCTACCTTACCTGTCATCTTGTCTGAATATGTCACAACAAGTTATACATATTCCTACTAAGTGTGGTCACTCTGTTTTGGGTGGGAGAGATGTGAATTGCAACCTTTCAAGGCTTTTGTAGTGATATTGTATTGACTTAGTTTTATGAGAAACTACATTAGTTAACTAGACCCGGCAACTGTAAAGTTTGGTCACGTGTATTTGTAATTTATAGGGGGGATTTATGGATTTTCAATGCCAATCTTCATATTCCCTGCTCCAGCACAGGGTGTACCCAAGGCTGTGAGCCTGTGGTGAAATCTACATCAGCTCATAGTATATACCACATATTAAGATCTAAGGAATTTGGAGACAAAGCCAACTCCTTGTCATGTTTTCCAGACCATTAATGAACAATTTATGTAGTATTGCAGGGCACATTATCTTGTCAAAAGAGACCGCTGCCATTAGGAAATACTGATACCATGAAGGGAAGCACTTGCTCTGAAACAGTGTTTAGGTAAGTGGAATGTGTCAAAGTATTATCCACATGAATGCCAAGTTCCAGGGTTTTCCAGCAGAGCACCCCTATGCCTCCACTGGTTTTGATTCTTCATATGGTGCATACTAGATCCATCTCTCCCTAGTTAAGAGCTGTAACTGGCCGTCCATGTGGGGTAAAAGAAAACAAGGTTTATTAGATAGGCCACCTGCTTCCATTGCCTCATAGTCCAATTCTGCTGGTCATTTAGGCAGTTTTAGTGGTGTATTGGGGATAACATGGTTATTCTGACATTACAGCTTCACAGACCCATACATAACCAGTTGCGTTGCACTGCTTGTTATGGCACCTAGTTACAGTTGCAGGACTGAACTAGTACTAACCCCTGCATACTAGGAATACCACACAAGACTTGCCATTTTAGATATACTCTGACAGTCATCTACCTACAATAATTTGCATCCAACATATCTACTTCAATAATTGATTGTTCACTTGCAACTTACTGCCTAATATATCCCACCCCTTGACAGTTTCCATTATAATAAGATGACTTTAAGGTTATGGCTGATAAGTGTAAAATAGCATCTTATATTTTTCTAGGGCCAAATATGTTCATAGTAAACACTCTACTTCATTAGTGTATATTGTAAAATGAAGGATGTATTAATTTCTGATACAGTATTTCTACTAGACTGACCGGATGTTCATTTTGTGAATGTGCAAAAAAAAAAGCTAAGAGTCCTTTTCAGGTTCTCCATTTAATACATGCTATAGAATAAAAAGTTTATGGCAATACTTTAACCTTGCCATACCCTTTAGGGGTGGTACTTAGAGATGAGTGAGTAGTATTCGATCGAATAGGTATTCGATTGAACACTACGGTATTCTAAATACTCGTACTCGGTCGAATACCACACAGTATACACAGTAAAAATTTGATTCCCCTCCCACCTTCCCTGATGCTTTTTTTTACACCAATAACTATGCAGGGGAGATGGGACAGGAACTAGGACAACGTAGGCATTGGGAAAAAAACATATACAGTCATTGGCTGGCTAAATCAGTAGTAGCAGCAGTAATAATAATAATAATAATACTGGGACTTGGGGTGTTAGATGCCCCCAGGTATGCTACCTCTGCTGTCCCAGTTGCATTCCAGAGGTGTTGGCATCATTTCCTGAGGTGTCATAGTGGACTTGGTGACTCCAAATTGGTCGAATTTTGGCTTCCCTGAAACGAGCATGTTTTTCCCATAGACTATAATGGGATTCGATATTCGAACGAATAGTCGAATATTGAGGTCTACTCGAATTGAATTTCAAATTTTTGAATATTTCACTACTCGCTCATCTCTAGTGGTACTTATCTAAAACCTACTGATTTTGGAACATAAAGGGATGAAGATAATTCCAGTGAGACCAAATAGCCATAGGCTTGGACATGTGAATGAAATCAGTGGTGCCCAAAATTTGATGTAGTCTTTTTATATTTGTAGATATCTATATGTGTATTTTTGCATGCTCACTTGATTTATTACCTGTAGGATACAATACTTTGTAAGAGTTCTCCATATACATAACAGACATGATATGGATATATATTATTTTCCTTTAACTGTTTGATAACCTTTAGAATAACTTCCTTGTAATAACTTGTTAGCGGTGCAATTCCCTGCAGCTCTAATGATCATCCTCATTTACTTGAATAATGAATTTTCTACATTTGTGCCTTTAGTTGTTTTTAAATGTGTCCTTGATGACCACGAGCACATAAGGAAGAAGGAATAATGATTGCATTAGTCCAGAGGTCAAGCACATAATTTGCTTCCTAATGATAAGTGTATTTGATTTCTATTTCGACTTGTCTGAGTCTCTATGAGCAGAAATGTGCTGGCAGAATAAACACATATTTACATGAAAGTTCAAGTGTACAACTTTTATTCCCTGTTGAATTCAATTGTTAAATTCTCTCCATACAAAAAAGATATGTAATTTTAGTTATTTGGCAAAATATTCTTAGTTTCATGATTAATTCCATTTAGTTATTTATCTATCTGTTTGATGATATGTGCAGTGAAATATATCAAATCTACAATGCCAAATATGTAGAAGTAACATACTGTGATACCTTATTCCAGGTGTCATTCACATCTTTTGAATATATTTCTTTATATCATAAATGCCTGATAGCAGAAAGGTGTGAGCTATACCTATTAGGAGCACAGGGGTCTGGTGCCTACTGTTCACCAATGTCCAGGTACAGCTGGCTCCATACAATTCTGTAGAGAGAAAAAAACTCTGTGTGAATGGACCCTAAGACTGAGGCCCCACTTTGCAGTAACGCAGCTTTTTTTTTGCAGATTTTGCTGTGTTCTTCTGAACCAATGCCAAGAGTGGATTGAGCAGAAGGGAGACATATAAGAAGGTTCCTAGATATTTCCCATTCGTTTTGTAGTCATTCTTGGCTTTGGCTCAAAAAATTGCAGCAAAATCTGCAACAAAAATGCTGTATTTCCACAATATGGGGCCCCTCAGCCTTAGGGGAGCAGCACACAAACAGCGACATACTGTCCCATACTGTAAATTATACAGGGCAGGGACAGTAACACAGCTATACAGTCAGGGTAAGGGAAAGGGAAAAATACAGCCCCCTTAAAAAGAACCAGACCAGCATGAATGACAAGTTTCAATAATTGTCCATGGTGTTAAACAAGAAAAAGTATATGTAATTATACAGCGGAGTTTTACTCACAGCCCTGGAAAGAGATAGCAGCGGTGCCCGGATATAACCCCTCGGCTCGGGGTGCTGACAGCGTAGCAAAACTTTGAAGATAAAAACGATCTGGCATTCAGCAGCTTTGTATAAAACTCTTTAAAGTTTATTGATATCCATGATTAAATGTGATACACATACACATATGGATCACAACATCACTCCATATCCACGGAAGGGAAACACAAACTGACGCGTTTCGGAATATTTTCCTTAGTCGTAGCTGTGTGACAGGGACAGTAACATGCTGAGAGGCAGGGACTCCTAACATCATAGATGACTATACGAATAAGAGACCCCGTCTCAGCATGACGTTCAAGCCAGTAAATCTGTCTGACATACGGACCATGTTTTACTGACTTATATATTAAAAATGTATTGACAGGGCTGCAAATGCAGACACATATAAGATCTGCTCTCTCGCTCTTACTACAAGCAGGGTCCTTGTGCTGTATAGGGATAAATTCCGCCTCCTGGGCTCTCCTCACTCGTCTCGTTGGTGGGCAGAGAGGGCAGCCAGAGAAGGGGGAGCGTCCTGAAAGGACTGAAGGGATGCTCCATTCCTACAGGTCCTGTCTGCTGTGCCAGCAAGAAATACCACGCATGCCATTCATTGTCTGCCTTTACGGAAATAAAATTAAGCATAGAAAATATTTTACATTATTTCAGATTGCAGCACTTTTTAGGTTATATATGGCAACAAACTCATTATATGGTGTCCCAATGAGCTGCTGAAATGCCAGAACAATCACAGGCACGATGTGAGGAAAAAGTTCAGCGACAGGCCAGCTTCAGAGCTGCTGAATTGCCAGAGTAGGTGGATCATCGACGCCAACAACACGCGCATTTTATGGTGTCTCAGCCAGCTGCTGAGATGCCAGAACAATCACTGGCATGTCGCGAGGAACAAGTTCAGCAGCAGGCCAGCTTGAGAAATGCCCAAACACGGAAACAGGCCAACCATTGATGCCATCAACATGCAGCACCAAAATGTGGGACTATGCTGCTTGATCTAGGGCAGCTAAGGGGGGCCTCCTCAACAACCATAGGGCCCGGTGCATCTACATCATTGTCCCCCTTTCTGTTATCGGAGACATATCTTAAGCACAGTGTATTGAAAATGCCCTTTCACAGTTTACAGTTCCTGCAAAGTGAATGGGAGTCTTGCTAATCCCATCCACACATTGCAGAAAAAAAATCTACAATCTAAAACCTGAATTTTCAAAAATGCCTGCATTTTTTAGAACATTGTCAATTATACCTGTGGAAACTCTGGCATTTTGCTGATAGGTATAATAAGAGCAGAAAGTCTGCATTGCGAAAACGCAACAAAAAGTGCTGCAGAAAAAACCACAACATGTTTGCACTTTTTCCAGGTTTATCCACAGCGTTTTTTTGTAGGGTTTCACTACATGAGGCCGTAGCCTTAAATCATTTTATACAATGGTCTAAGTACTATACGGCTCACTAACATTACTGACTACATTATGCTCAACATAGCAAATTATTAGAAGGCCATAGCTAAAGTTAATGTGATGCTAGCATGATACATTCCATTTTCACTTTAAATATGCAGAGGGAAGTAAAATCACCTCACTTTGCTATTGATATATGACATAGAGTGATCCTATAAAATACTGGCTTTGAGTGTGAATTAATATATCAGTAACTGGGTCTCCAGCCACACAGTCTTTTGGAATGGTAATTCAGATTCTAGCCACTTCTTGCTCCATTCTGAGTCTGCTTGCTTTCACAGTTGAAGTCCCTCATTTCATTTTCAATCTGAGACGTACTAGGCTATAAAGGTGCATTGAACTGTTATACTTTGTCATCTTCTACTGCATACCAATAAAGCAGCTTAAAGAAATGCCGAGCCTCTGAAATAAAATCCATAACTCTTTGTAAACAAATCTATATGTTCTTGAGAACAATTATTGCTCCAAGGAGTGTGTGTTTCTATGTGTTCGGAGCAATGTCATTTATAATTAAATATGTTTCATGATCTAATTTACTGCAATGTGAAAAGTGAAACCTTTTATCATTCCCAAGGGTCTGGAGCATTAAAAAACGCAAGCAGAGTTAGCTGAGTAAGCATAACATCAGTAGGTGATAGACCAATTGTCTCATTAAAGGAACACTAAACCTAGAAGTGAATAATACTAGGATACACTTGCTCACAGCCATACTGAATCTGCAAGACTCTACATGTTCCTGAAATTGTCTACTAGAACTCCCACAGAGACCATGGGGTTAATTAAATCATGAGACCTGACATTTTTGGTTGATAGCACAGTTAGGGTTTTGCACAGATGTGTGATGTCTATGATAGCACGTGATCTTACTGATTTTTATGTATTCATTCAAATATCCTATTTTGGTCCTTTTTGCAGACCAGTCATACCCATGATAGTCTATGGGTGCATGAAAATCATGAACAGCGTACAGATGCCATCCAAGTACTGTTCATTTATCACAAAATCGGCAAAGAACAGACTGTAAGAATTTTAGTTTAGAAAATATATTTTTTCTAAAGTGAATTACGTAGAAAACATTGATCGCTCATGTCCATAAAAAATAGGCATGTGAATGAGGCCTTGGAGGTTGAGGTTTTGCCAAGTGAAAAAAAAACAACTGAATAAAGTAGTGATGTGTGACGCCATGCTCTTATGTACAGTTCATCAGTATCTGAAATAGACTATAGGAGAATATGACCATTTCAAGGGAACAAGAAAATTGGATGCCATCAGGTATTTGGACAAAAAGTGGACCACCTAGCCCTCGAAATTAATTAAATTAATTTAATGTATCCTGTAGTCAGGGGTTAAGGTATTGGCATCTGATCATCTGAGGTTGACCTGCTGGAAATCCTACCAATTACAAGAACAGGGGTCTAGAGTCCCACCATTTTTAATGACAAGAGGAGGTAAGGAACACTGTATTTACACTCAGTGACTCCTCTGTGTAACTTTACATGGTCTGCCAATTTATAGCTGAGTTCCTGTGGTTCTTTAACACTTCTACTTTGCAATAATACCACTCATAGTCATGGAAAATTTAGAAGGAAAGAGAATTCATGAACTGAAAGCTCCTTAGAATGAGCCATTCTTTCACAAGTTTTGTAACGCAAATTACATGGCAAGGTGCTAGATTTTCTACACCCGTAGGCATGATACTGAATGAAACACCAGAATTCTTTGACTGAGTTGTATCCTAATCATAATAATCCTACTAATCCTACTAATGCTGCGTAGTCACGATGTGGCCACAAGATCTGGTCCATCAACCTCTGAAAGGTAGCAGGAGCTCCATGCAAACCAAATGGCATAACCCTGTACTGGAACAGACCTTCTGGAACAACAAAGGCTGTTTTCTCCATGGTTTCCTTAGACAAACGTATTTGCCAGTAACCTTTTGTAAGGTCCATTGTGGTTATGTAGATGGCATTACCCAACTTCTCAATCAGCTCATCAACCCTGGGCATGGGATAAACGTCAAACTTGGAAATCTCATTCAATTTTCTAAAATCATTGCAAAACCTCCAAGTACCATTGGGCTTTGGTATCAATCACGGAAACATGGCTGAACGGATTTGAATGAAATTCGGCACATAGATAGTTTGTAACCTCGATTAAAACATAGGTTACTTTTTATTCTGATAAATGACATGACTTCAAGACTGTTATGAATTTATGTTCACATACTATATTACAATGCTGTTGCAGTAGCTTATCCCAGCCAGGTCTGTTATCTTTCTATGTAAACACACACTAACTCTCAATGGAATGTCTACATGCATTTGCATATTATCTGATCAGCTCCAGGCAACATGCTGACACACTGGATAGGAAAACAACCTTCAATCCAAATTGGCAGTTTGCTACTTTTAAACATGCCGGGAAAAAGAAAATCTAATTTGTTGCAAAATTCAAAAACAACTAGAGCTATGAAGGTAGCCAGAAGTCACAGACTTCTCCTCAAGCGGAACTGAGGAGGATCATCGATGCCAACAACACGCTCATTATATGCTGTCGCAGTGACTGCTGAGATGCCGGAACAATCACTGGCATGGTGTGAGGAACAAGTTCAGCAGCAAGACAGCTTAAGAGCTGCTGAAACGCTGGAGAAGAGCAGGTAAACCATCGACGGCAGCAATTAGATGAATATAGGTGGATAATTGACGCCAACAACACGCAGACAAAGTCGTGGGCAGAGGATAGTAATATATATATATATATATATATATATATATATATTGTCAGGGTCTGGGATTGTTAAGTGGGGTGGCATAGACACAAAAATCCAGTTTCTAGAATAACAGAAATCCAAATGCCAGTAGAATCATTCAGGACACAGCTCCAAAAATATGACCTCTCTGTTTTCTCTCCAGCCAAGCTCTGCCAAAGTGTTGCTGCTGGAGCAACTTCTTAAGCCTCCTTGATGAGGAGACTCTCTGCAGTTTAGTTGCTGCCAGAACATCCCCAGTGTGGACTGGATGGGGTGGAATGACAGGTTATCTGCTAGTTATCTGCTGAGAAACGTTCTTTCTGTTTTTTTCTCATTTCACCCACCTTAGTAGACTGGGTGAGATGTACACCCCCTCCATTACCTGACTAGCCATCGGCTTACAATATATAGTGAGAAGGTGCCAGGCAGAGTGCTGGAGTCGAAGTATATCAGCCCCAAGTTCCTGACATATGGTCCAGTGTGGTTCTGTCCGGTGAGACAACATTTCTCCTGTTTTGTTCGTGTGGCTGGAAGTAAGCCACACGTATAGTTAGATTATCAGTTCTGTTTAGTTAGACGAGCAGGTATTTATTTTGTTTCTTAGTTTCTTTGCCAGAACGTAAAGCTGTATTTTGTTTTGCTCATTTTGTGCCTGAAGTCAAAGTTTATTTTCCAGTTGTTTTTTTTCTAAATAAACCGGTTTGCTGCATATTTTGTGTCCCTGTTTTGACTGTTTGGGTCTGCACCCCTTCTTCTGCTGAGTAGGGTTGAGCAATCGGGATCGGAATTTCGGTCGGGATCGAGATCGAAGGTTATTTCCCATAATGCTTGGCTACTGGCCAATCATTGTAGAAAAAGCTTAGCACCCATAGGAATAAATGGAAGCAGTCGACCACTTAACCCCCTGCGTGCTGGCTGCATCCATTTATTCCTATAGATTTACCGCAGCCTGCCACTCTTCTCCTTCATCCCTGTTTTACTGTATACTCAGCTGAATATATGGTAAAACAGGGATGAGGCAGAAGAGTTGGAGGCTGCAGTAAATCACTGTGTGCTGCGCTGCTGTGAGGACATTGAGGCAAGTTCATGAGTAGAACTTCGTTCAACTTACCTGCATAGAAGTGCTGCTGCCCTCTTCTGGTCCAGTCCGCTCTCCTTCACATGCCTTCAGAGCGCCCTGCACCACCCCCGCCTACCTAGACTAGTATTATAGAGATGCTGGGAGAAGACGGGGCTTGTGGCTTAGGAGAGTGTGGGCGTGAACTGGGAGGGGAGACGTGAGTGATGCACTCACGTCTCCCCGCCTACACTCTCCTAAGCCACAACAAGCCCCGCCTACTCCCATCATCTCTAACACTAGCCTAGGGAGGTGGCGGCGCTCTGAAGGCCTGTGAAGGAGAGACAAAAACCGGACTGGACCAAGAAGAACTCAGAGCGGCAGCGGATCTGTTCAGGTAAGCGGACACCAGGGGGGATTTTTTTTTTAATCACTACACAGTGTGGAGTCCAAAAATTGTTTAAATTTTTGAACTACATGCTGTGTAGTGAATAGGATCATTTTTAAAATCCGATCTTCAATTATTAAAAAAAATACCATTGACCTGCTTTGGGATTGGAATTGGGAATGGAATCAGGTTCGAATGGAAAATGATCGGAAATCGGATTTTAAAAATCATCCTGAAATTTCAAGATCGGCTCAACCCTACTACCGGGCTAACTTCCCCACTATATATATATGTCTTTAAAATGTCTATATATATGTCTATATATATGTGTCTTTAAAGTACTTGAATAAACATTCTCCAAGATCCTCATCTTTGTGGGTACAGTTTCTTAGGCTGCAGACTACTTTTAAATGACTGAAATATAAGTATATTAAATAACGTAATAAAATTTGACTTCCTCATGATTCACTGCATGATAAGCCGAAATGCAGGAAGTCAAGTATTACAATTTCCATTGAAAGTTTTCTTCTGAAAGAAAAGGTTACAGCATCCTGAGGCATTTAAAATGAGTGATTAAAAAACTGAAAAAAATGCATAAATATAATTTTGCCATAAAGAAGTCTTGAGCAGGAAATATATAAACACAGAGGGAGATGGAGACAATGTGCACATTTGTATATGCATGTGCTGCACTGTGTTGACATGTGCTCTCTTGTGTATATATTTTGCAAAGATGCAAGTTAATGCAGACTGGAATAAAACAGTTTACTTGTGGCCTCTGGCTCTATACAACCAAGGAGAATGTGATTATGCTTATGAACACTTCTACTGTTGGGAAGAAAAACAGAGATGATGGATGAATTTCTCAAACGGAGAGTTAAGAAAGTGTTCTGGGTTATATTTACTCTTTTTCTATCCAGGCAGCTTGCTAAAAAGTACTAAGTGTTTGCCATATCTCTCAAATGATAAAAGAAAGTATTTGTAACAGTCATGGGTTCTATTCAATTAAAGACATTTATTAGTAAAATTCACAAGTAGCATTACAAGGTAGACGCATGGTAAGTAAGGTACAAATGAGGACTTTTTTTCCCATATGTAAAAGCATATACTCAAATAAGGGTTGGTTCACACTAGCGCTTGTATTCCGTCCCCCCAGACGGAATGCAATCGCAATTGCAAGCGATGTGCTTGCAAAGCACATGGAGCCCATAGACTATAATGGGCTCCGTGTGCTTGCCGTGAGCTCATTATAGTCTTTGAGCTATGTGTGCTTAACTGCACAGCGCTTGCATTAGCGTTGGTATTCCATTCGGGGGGGTCTTCATGCGGACTCCTTGCGGACGGAGGACGAACGCTAATGTGAACCTGGCATAAGGCATATAATCTCCTTTTTTTCTGTAAGCAGCACCATGTTTCTCCATAGGTTGTGTCTGGTATTGTATCCAATCTTATGGGGCTGAACTTCAATACACCAGTAGTTCTTGGTGCAGTTTCTGGAAAAAACTTCAGATCCCTTATTCTAATTATGGACAACCCTTTTCTACATGCAGAACTCCTCAATGAACAATGAGAGGGGTCACTTTCACTTTCCTGTGAAATGTTCTATAGTTTTTTAATTATAAAATTGTGGTAAGGGTATGCTCACATCTGTGTTTAATGTGAATGGGGGATTCCGTCCCCCACACCACTTTAAAAATGCGTACAGAAAAGTCTCGCAAGCAGGACTTTTGTCTCTGAATTTTTTCAAATTCTTTGGGTGGAAACCCAGCGGATCTCATTAAATGCTATGGGGTCCATGGGTTTCCCGGGGTAACCGCTTTTTAAGCAGATTAAGTTTCTGTTTCTTGAGTCCCCAAATGGAACTGAGGAACAGAAAACAGAACGCAGGTGTGAACTTAGTGTAAGTGGCACACAGAGCTTTTCATCATTGATTCCGGGTACTGAAATGGAAACTGGAATGTTCATGAAATTTCCTTAACTGGCTAATGCCCCTTTACACTTGCGCTCATTGTCCATTTTGTGCATTCTGCATTCAGAGAGATAGACCAAATGGTTGGGAAGATATGCAAGCACAGATTTGTATAGCTGAGACTGTAACACAAAACACACTTTTCAGGTTGACAGTTCACATTAAATGTTATTGGCTTTAGGACCAAATCATTCGCTAGTTTAATTACAATTACCATTTTACTGGCGTTACCTTATTAAAAATGCATCTCTCACTATACCCATGCAACATACAGTACTGTTATATAACCAACCACTCTTGTCTAACCATAATATATTTAAAAGGGTTTTATAGATTAGAAAACAGATTTACATATAGGTAATTCTGAGTTAGGGTTCGTTGACATCTGCGCCTGTAATCCGCTCTGCAGGTTTCCGTTTCCTGCACAAAACAGGGGCATGAGACGAAAACCTGCCGGCATGTTTCAATCCCATTAATTTGAATGGGTTTGAAAAGTCTCCGGCCGTGTGCCCCGGTAAGAGCTTTATGCGCTCTGTGGCGAAACCGGAATTTTAAACTGGAAACAGAGTCAGACATGCAGTATTCAGTGTCCGGTTTAAAAAAAAACGGTTTCACTGCGGAACGCATAAAACGCTCACCGGATGCAGAAGACGGAAACCTGAAATGAACATGAATGAACTGGTCACGAGCTACTGGCACTTTCATATAGAGGACGCAGACATACTGTATATCATCACAAGACGTACAAAGAGAAACTAAACAGAATTCTAAAGCTATGTACAGTATAGAACAATTGAGAAGTTTAGAATTTTTGCTTTCTATAGCAATAATGAATTTTTTTTAAAAAAGTTATTTAAAAAGTTATATTTCACATCTTTTACACCTCTTTCTAAAACACTTATTCCATGGTATAGCAAGATTATACTTTTATTGGTATTAACTGTATTATCACATTGTAATATTCTATCAGAGATAAATTTAGACCATTCTACAAATGACCTTTCTTATAGGAGACTGGTAGGCTCTGAATGTCAGCCTTAAGTATGTGGTTTACTTCTTACCTTGCAAATAATAAAAGGTAAATGATGACTTGTGAGTGGTACAATATTGCTCATTTGTCGAGTGCTGAGTTTACTGATGAGCTTGCATATTTTCCAAAGGTTACAAAGCTGCCCTGTCAGCAACAGAACATATGCTTCTGAAACTGCATAACTTTAGGCTGATTCTCTCCAAAAAGGGTTTTTATGATATTTTCTTCTTTTTTGCAGAGAATCTTATCTGAAGGCTGTCAGACAGCAACGATGATTGTAAAGAGCTGTTGGCATTAGACACTTCCATTTCACAATAATAGCACCTACATCTGACCACGGCAGATCCAGCAGAACAGAAATTTTCGCAAACTGACTTGTGGCAAATCTCTCTTCCTATGACAGTTTTGTGTAAAGCTTTTTCATAATGTTAGCTGTGTCACTCGAAGATGTGGAAGTTGTGAGTTATGAGAATTTCTTTATAAAATATTTCTAGGTGAACATTATCATAGTGTGGATAATGCTAGGCTGGCATTAAAATGTTGGCAACTTCAGTGAAGTGGAATTGCTTTCTAGGCCCCAAAATTATAGGAGGCCATTTTTTTTAATGGGAATATTACTGAAAGGATAGTAATGAAGAGGAATAACGCTTAAACTTTTATCATGACCAGTCTGTACATTGGTAAGGATAGGTTCATACAGCTGGTATTAATGTCCATTGCTCTCATCAGTCAAAGAAGAGGGCAATGGGCATTAAATTGCAGATGGAGATGGAGCCCCCTCTCATGGGTGTCTGTATTCACCTCCATGTAAAATACATGACAGATTCTTTCTTTTGTCATGTTTTTTTTACTTTTCTGATGGAAGGAAAAGGCTTGTTTGCTGGACTTTTTCTTTTGGTATATAAGTAAGCAAACATAAATGAAGATACCATCCGTCATGTTGTTCACATTAGAGTCAATGGGAATGGACACAGATGGAGGGGGCTCATCTCTGAAAGTCAACAGTTTAGAAAATAACCACTAGAAATTAAAGGGTTTCTCCATGCAAAAACATTTTATCAACTATACTTAGGATAAGCCATTTCCTGGTTAATTTTAGCTTTATACGTTAGCTGTATGCTTTCTGCCCTGTGCACTATGTTGTAGCAACACTGCAGCTGATCGCTTAGGGCGCTTGGCTTCAGACCCCACCAATCTGATATTGGTGGCCTATCCTAAGGATTGGGCATCAATTACTTTTGAAGTGTATTCTTCAGAAAATTATTTACATTATAAAGACACAAATAATTAAAAATTAAAAAGTCTCACAAGGAATAATGTTTAAAAGGGTTGTCCGCGTAGGGTAAAGGCTAAATGGTAGGGTAAAGGCTAAACACTAGGTAGATGCTAAATCCTAGTGGGCTAAAGGACCTTTGATGATGTCATGACCATATGATCAGCCTCTTTAGTGGGCAGAGCTGTTCTGAGACTACAGGACAGAGCTGTGTTACACAGAAAGATCAAGCTTCCGGGAATGGAGACTGATGGAAGGTAAGAAGGAGAGAAGAGACAGTATGTGTGAGCAAGAGAGGGATCTGGGAGCAGATGTAGGGGGCAGTTAAACTGAAGGCAGATGAAGGGGCAATTAAACTGGGGGCAGATAAAGGGGACCA
Source organism: Leptodactylus fuscus (assembly GCF_031893055.1). Taxonomy (NCBI): domain Eukaryota; kingdom Metazoa; phylum Chordata; class Amphibia; order Anura; family Leptodactylidae; genus Leptodactylus; species Leptodactylus fuscus. The sequence goes on from NC_134265.1 coordinate 293,768,792, forward strand.
TAAGCTGGTGGCAGAAAAAGGGGGGTATTTAACTGATGGTAGATGGAGGGGGCATTAAGCTGGTGACAGATGAAGGGGGGACATTAAGATGGTGATATATGGAGGGGGTAATATAACTAGGAACAGAACGAAGAGTGGATATTAAACTGGTGGCAACTGGTGGAGGACATTAAACCGTGGGGGGTAGCTAGATGGGGACATGTCTGCCTGTAGTCCCCAGTTTAATATCCCCCTCCAACTACCACCACTGTTTAATGTCCCCCTCTAGCTGCCCCAGTTTAATGTCCTTCTCTAGTTTCTGCTGGTTTAAACTAAAGGATGAGGAGAAGAACTTAATATTGTGGGGCAATTGGTGGGGAACAGAAGTCAAACAAGTGAGCTGTCACTTTATTCAAAGTCCTTCTTTATGTATAGGTGTATCTTCATTGGTACAATAGAGTTTGAATGGAGTGCAGTGCTCATACTCAACCACCACATCATTAAAACTGAGGGCATGGGACCTCATTATTATGGGAACCCCAGTGTCTAGTTATCATAGAGACGGTAAGCCTCATAGCAGCCAATGCAAATCATGCTTGATTGAAAGAAGGGATTTCACAGATGCCAGTGAGGTCTAATGCCCTTATGAGAATATTAAGCTAATATAGAGTAATATAATACAGAGTACAGAACAGGAATGTTATTAATTAAAATGTATAGTATTATGGGGCTATAATATAGATTTTTATAATAAACCTTTCAAAGTAAAGCAAAATGCATCTCTTTGACTTAGTTAGTCAATGTATAGTTCATAATTACACCGATTATGTCATATTACTCATATTTTGTCATATTCAAATGACTAGAATGCTGATAGTGAAATATGTAACACAGATACCTTTTCTAGGAAGCCTAAATTATACCTTCATTTTTAACTTTTACAAAAGTAATAATATCTCTGCTGCAATATAAAATGACATTTAAGCGAAACAGCAATAATGTATCCAAGCTAATATATAGTGACAGTATGTATCATCAGCAATAATGTTTCTACTGCTGTGCTAATAGCAATAAGTTCAAGCCAATACATTCTGACATATATTGATTTGTTATACATATTACAGCACAGTAGGACTTTTGTCTTTACACCATAGAAAACTTTAACAGGTATTCCTGATTTGCCACTGTCCTTAATTTAACAGATTTATTATGTTTTATAACATAGAATTGTACTTCCAATTGTTTGCATTTTCTGCATAGATTCCCTGGGCATACTGATCAACGCTATGCCGATTATTTTATTAACCTGATTAAGCCAAGGGCAAATGTCATGTGATTGAATGGCATGTTATTTGTTGCCCATATAACCATCTTAGCTTGCTAGAAGTTTGCCATGGAATAGTGACCAAAAGTTGCCAAGGAACATAAACCTACAACCCCATTGAAAACAGTTGGGATGCTGTGTAAAGAAAACAGGAATTAAATGATTTTGAAATCTTGTGTAAGGGTGGGTTCACACCTGCGCCTGGTCTCCGCTATCAGGTTTCCGTCTTCTGCACGAGAAACTGGACAGGAGACGGAAACCGGCAGTCACTTTTCAAACCCATTCACTTGAATGGGTTTGCAAAGTGTCCACCCGTGAGCACCCGCGAGAGTCTTTTGGTCTCCGCAGCAAAATGGGTTTTTTTTAGTCGGAAATGCAGGACTTTGTGTCCAGTTAAAAAAGAAACGGTTTCGCCGCGGAGACCACAAAACGCTCACGGGCGCTCACAGGCGCACATTGACTGCCCCGTTTCCGTCTCCTGTCGGCAGAAGACAGAAACCCACAAAGAGGAGACCGGGGTGCAGGTATGAACCTGCCCTAACCATATTTTATTCAAAACAGAACCTAGAACACATGACTTGAAGATTAGACATTTTTTCCATTTCATTTGCTAAAATTAGCTCATTTAAAAAAATATGGCAGCAACACATCTCAAAAAAGTTGGGACAGTTTTAAAAATGTAAGTGGTATTACTGAAAGACAGCTGTAGGGTCAATTGTTCAACTAAAAAGAGCATATTAGAGAGTCTCCAAGAAATAAAAAGAGTTAGAGTTTCACCACTCTCTGAAAAACTGTTCGGCAAGGTAACTGCAAAGGCTTTGAACATTCCACTATCTATGGTACATAATATCATCAAAATATTCAGAGAAGATGGAGAAATCCATATGTACAAGGGACAAGGCAATGGCCAGTACTTGATGCTTGTGATATAAAAGCCCTGTGGAACTACATTAAATAAGGCATTAATTGGTAATGCACATCATCGCATGGGTTTAGAAATACTTCTAGAAATCATTGTCTGTGAACATATTTCGCGTACAATCCACAAACTTAAGTTACAGCTGTATCTTGAAAAGAAGAAGCCATGTGTCAACATAATCCAGAAACGCTGCTGACTTCTCTGGGCCAAATCGACGGAGGAAAAATGGAAAACTGTTCTGTGGTCAGATGAAACATTTTAAAACTCTTATGGAAACTATAAACACCATATTGTGGCCTCAAGAGAAGAGGGACAATTCCGCTAGTTATCAATGCTCAGTTCAAAACCTTCATCTCTAATGTAATGGGGTTGCATTAATATCTATGGCAGCTTACACATCTTGAAAGGCAATATCAATGATGGGCAATATATGAAGGTTTTAGAACCACACATGCCCCATCTAGGCAATGTCTCTTTAACAGAAGAACTTGGATATTACAGCAAGAGAATGATAAGTCACATACTGCATCACGACACAACATCATGGCTTCACAGAAGGACTCCAAGTGCTAAACTAATCTGCCTGCAGTCCTGACTTTTTACCAATAGAAAACATCTGACCAATTATGAAAGTAAAAATGAGGCAAAGAAGAGTTGTTGACCATTGAGCAGCTGGAATCCTACATCAGACACGAATAGAACTACATTCCTCTCCCAAAACTCAATTGAGCAATTGGTCTCATATTCCAGATGTTTACAGTTAGTATGAGTGTTGATGTATGAGTATGAGTAAAATAATATGGGATGCTACATAGTGGTAAACATGGTCCTGTCCCATCTTTGAGATGTGTTGCTGCAATGAATTTCTTTGTGAGATGGAAAACTTTCTAACTTTCAACTTCTGATATGTTCTATTATAAATAGAATATGAGATCTAAATCATTGCATTCTTATTTTCTTACATTTTACACATCATCCCAGTTATGAACAGACACTTTATTAGAGACACCAATGTGGTAGCATAGTGGACATCCTTTGGCCTTCAGAAGCACAGCAATTTATCATGGCATACACAGGTTTCTTCCATAGGTATCACAAGACCCCCCCCAAAAATTCCACCTTTACTCCACCTCCACCAGTCTGAACTGTCAGCACCTCACAGGAAGGGTCTATCAATTCATACTCTGAACCACCCAATTCTGAACAGCCATCACCATGATGCATCAGAGCTCTTAATCCATCCGTCCAGATAACATTTTTTAACTGCTCATTGATCCAGTTTTTGTGTTCTTTTGCCCACTGAAGTCTTGCCTTTCTGTTTCCCTTAGTGATGTAAAAACTGGTTGTCTAGTGTTATAGCCCATCCATGCTAAGGACTGACAAGTTGAGCATTCAGACGTGTTAACGGGGCAACAGCATTGTATATCAGCTGCAATTTACTTGACTGTGTACAGTTTATTATTCACATTTCTTGACATTCCCGTCTGACTGTTGTCATAGTCAAGTTGTTTATGCCAACACAAACCCCCTCTTGCTGTATGTTTGTCCATTCCTGTTACACCCTTGATACCATTGCACAAGAAACCCCAGAAGGCTGGCAGTTTTTAGAATACTGACCCCCAAGCTAATCTCATTCACCATCTTTTATGCTGCACTGTAGGGTCACGTCTAATTCCTATACTAGTAGGCTCCAATTGTGGCAAGACAGCTGCCTCTAAAAAGTGCTCATTCAGTGTATGTTCCAGGTATCATAGTGGTCTTTTTTGGGCTACCCAATCTGGAGCACACAGTGCATCACTGGAGTATAACTAGACTAATGAACCTAATGAAAAACAGACCTGAATCTCTTCCCATTGTAAAAAAAAATTGAAAAGAACAACACCACATAGCTCTACATGGGAGACTAGTGAGCAGGAAGGAATCTCTGAAAGGGAATGAGGATTTCGATGTACCTTGTTTCCATAATGAGCAATACACTAGTTCATTATTCTAAATCTGCACTTTGGTTACCCTTCCCTATATCATGGTGGTGTTGAGTATAACAAGCTTCATGGTCCATTTTGTCTGGAATGAACCCGAGACGGTATATGTACAGTAATATAGAGTATGTCACTTGGGTCACATTTAAGCTCCAGTCTCCGTTTTCATTTCCCCATTAACATTTACTCATTACATGCATTTAGAAATATTCTAACAAAATATAGTTGGGTTTTTCATAAGACCCAGTTACACATATGTATTCATAAATCCTTCACTGCTGCAATGTATACTACACTGTTATTCACCTAACACCTTGTTGGCCTCATGAGGAAAGTTTTCCATCATTACTCCCTCACTGAAATGTTGATTTTTCCTTCTACACTGATAGCTTTATGTTACTTGCAAAGTAAAATGTAGTTCCCTAGAATAACTTTATATTGAATTCCATACTTTACACCCCTGAATTTAATAGCAGAATGACTGAGATTATCTTGTGTCTTTTCTGTACAGAATGTTCCCATCAATGGTTCTGCTACACTGAGGATAGGAGAGCGAAGAACACTATGCTTCTTGTTAGAAATCTGGAAAAGTATAGTAAATTAAAGTGCATTTAGGGGGCCAATTCACTGAAACGCCTAGTGCTTCTTTCTTTTTTCCTTACATTATTTAGTTACTCAGGATTTACCTGTACAGACTTTATTTTTCTTTTAAAATGAATTAAAGTAATGCCAAAAGATGCGCATAGTACATCATATTAATTCCATCACTTTATGGTATTATATGACAACAGTAAGAGCAAAAAATCATAACCTGAAGCCTAAGGAGATCTATAATACACTCGCCCTGATCATGTAATGCCGCCCTCCAGTTAACGTCTTAGGTAGTGCAAAAGAACATAAAAACACATCTAAAGAAAAAAGTTCTTAAATTGACATTAAATATAAATAAGCATGTTAACAAACTTAAAGCGGTATCCCGACAAACATAACGATAATTAAATTTGTAGACAGTTATAAGTTAATTATCTTTTCAAATATACTATAGATCTTAGTGATAAATATATACATAATAATATATAATATATATTAATATAAATATATATATATATATATATATATATATATATATATATATATATATATTGTTGAGTTCTAAAGATTTTCTCTAACCATCTTAATGGTGACAGCCTCTTGTTCTGATCAGTTGACATTATATCATTGTAATGAGAGAAGTAGGATGTTCATTTCGACAAAGAAGTGTCTGCCATATAGGCCGTTCTGATGTTTTTTTTTTTTTTTTTTGTTTTTTTTTTAAAGTACATAGCCACTGTTCTGACATTGTGGCTTATTTGCATATAAAATAAAAATATTTTTTCCTTCTAAATAGATCCCGGCCTGCACGACAAAAGGTATGTTATCTAATGTGTTTCCAATATCTAGCCGCTGCTTTAATTTTTTCAATATAGGGTAATGGCACCAAACCTGAACTAAGGTAAGGCTGGCAATTGCATTGGATAAAACCAGTTTGTGAATTTTAGATTTATATCTTATACACAGAGTTATGATTACATCCATAATGTCTACTGTATGTAACATAACTCACCTGCATACAACGCCTAAGCAGGCTGTCTACATTACATAGGAGTTATGGTTTACAGAGACATATGTGATATAATGTTATGACTATGGCTACTGTCATTTTGCTATGATCTAATAACTTTGTTATAACCAAGAAAGAGTTAAATTCCTTTAAGGCCCCACATTGCAGACATGCAATGTTTTTGGCTGCCGCAAAAACACAGCCGACAAAATTGCTGCATTTTACAAAGTGAACGTGATTTTGGCTAATCCCATCCACACATTGCGGAAAAAAAAGATTGTGGAAAAGCTGTGTTTGCAATTTTATTTGTAGAAATGTTTTCCCGATAGATTTTATAAGGGAAAAAACTGCAGAGAAAAACAAAGCAAAAATGCAATGAAAGCCACTGTGGAAAAAAATGCAATACGTTTTTGCTGCAATCTTTTTCCTCAGCATTTTTTAGCTGTTTCACTTTGAGGGGCCTTATCCTAAAGCAATTTGCCAGACAAATTGGAAAACCCAGAGTGGGGGGGGGGGAACTAAATGAAAAAAAGAGTGATATTCACCAACCCCCAGTCATCTGGTAACGTCACTGTCAATATGTCACTGATACCCGACATTTGACTGTGGAGGCCAATGACTGGCTTCTGTGGTCACCTTAGGCCTGGTTCACATCTGTGTTTGGTATTCCATATGGGGAGTCCACATGGGGACCCCCCGAATGGAATACCGAACGCATTGACAAGATTGACAAGCGCTTTGCAGTGAAGGCATACAGATCCCATAGACTGTAATGGGTCCATGTGTTTTCGGTTCGGAGTCCATTTGAGTCATGCAGACAAGAAAGTAGTTCATGAAGTACTTTTCTGTCCACATGTTCCGTGCGGAGACCACACGGAAAATACATGGAACCCAATTGTAGTCTATGGGGTCCATGTGCTTTCACTTCTCACCGCTTGTCTATGCGTTCAGTATTCCATTCAGGGGTCCAGGCCTTGGCTGCTTCACTTCTACCTCAGTCAGCCCCCCACTTCTATCCCAGTCAGCCCCCCACTTCTAGCTCAGTGCCTGATGCCAGAATGGAGAACCAGAGGTGGACAAGTATCAATTTGTTTATTATTTTAGCCTAGGTCCCCCCCCCCCCTTTAAAATACATCCCATATTAACTTAAAGACTTTGATGCAATATAATACACTGTACATTTGCCACTTACAAAGTGTCATGGAGCTGAAGAGCACAACATGTAATTTGTGAACTCAATAATTATCATTTTATTTCTATACAAACTTGGTTCATTTCACAGAACTCTCAAATTCCAAGTAGTAAATTCTAAGTCCTTGTATAAGAAGATTAATTCCTAAACTAGCAGCTTGTGAGGGCCCTTTAATTCTAGTGGTTTACATCCCATTGTTGGAGAGGTGCCAGGAGGACAAGGAAAAACACTGAAGCAGCAGCAGCGACATACTTGTGCAGAATAAGTATTAAACTGTTTAGTGAATCCCTTGGCAGTATTTGGCAGTGTATGCTCTAATACTCGCTGCTTTTATTACACACACTCTCTTCGGGAGGCATGTGACCGTACTGTTGCAACATTTACATAGAGTGCTTGAATTTCTATATAAATAGCAGACAAGTAGCTTGGAGAAGTGATTGTTTTCCTCCTCATTTGTGTCACTACTAAGAAAAACACAACCAAAATGTCAATGAAAAAAAGAACATAGAAAATCTATATAATAAAAAATTAAATAAATAAAATCTGAAGTACTGTCTCTTTAAAGTACGTACATTTTTAACCAGCATGTGTGGGCTAGCTAAAACGTAGCTTTTAATACAATATGCACAGAAAAAGACCATAGAGTAGAAATTAAATATATTAAGCTAATTATATCCAAGCCTAGACCAACCAAAGTTTGGTAAATAGTACAGGTGAAACAATACTAAAATGGGTTGTCCGGGGAGTTTATATTTACTTACCTAATCTGGCTGATGATGATGGACCTGGGGGTTCTGGTGTCGTCATGAACCCCAGGTCACGAAATCAGAAGCAGTGCTCTGACCCCCAGGCTGCTCCACCGCTTCCTCTTCCCATGATCTCACAGGTAATTCATTACCCATGTTATGGAGGCTGTTAACTATAGTAAAGCCAGTCCCTGTAGCAAAGCTAATTACCAATTGACACTAGAGTCGTGAACAAGGCTGCAATCCCTGGGTTCATCACCATCATCCACTGGATCAGGTAACACTACACAACAAAAAATAACTTTCTACGGATATCTTGGTATACAATAAACGATTTTAGTCAATTTGAACATGTTGATTTCGAATATACAAACCGTTTTTCTCTATCATCCTCCATTCTTGAAATGTCCACTATTTTATATTTTACATTTTAATTAATTACTTCAAAACATAAAAAATGTAATTTTTGCACAAGAATGTTAGGCAGTGTTAGGGAACCCTGGAACAGGGACACAAGAGACAGTGAGCCCTAAGCTTATGCCCCCTACTGTGTCTTCCTATTGCCAGGCCCTATCCTACGTAATAGGCAGCATCCACAAAGACAGTCCCTCCCTGAGTATGTGACACACAAAACGCAGACAAGACGAACAACAACAATGGGAAGTCAACTTAGCCAAGGGTCAGTAACAGTCGGGCAATACAGTACCAAATCGGAGTCCAAAAAGAGAAGTCAGTGAGGAAAGCCAAAGGTCAAGTATAATAGAGTAATCAGAACAGAGACAGTAAAGAGCAAGAATGCACACGGCAATAGCAAGCATTGGTGTGACTGGGAGCCAAGGCTAAATAGGGAGGAAGAACCCGCCCATGGAGTTGACAGGAAGGTAGGCTGTCAATCACAGGGCAAGATCAGATTAACCATTAGAGGATCAGAGCAAACTGAAGGTGAAGGAGATGGGTGTGGTGGAAAATCAATTACCAAAGAAAAGGCATAGGGCAGTGTTCAGACAGTGCAAAGAGAAACCTACTGAATAAATTACAACCGACCACATCTCCTGCGCCGCAGCGTGTGGCCGGATGATGACGCCAATGCCTGGATGGGCAAAGATGTTACAAAGAACTTGTATTTTAAAAGTTATTGCTACATGAATTTTAAACATAAACATGAACGTGGCTATAGCTACTGAAATGATATATAACATACATAATTATATGATAAACAAGAATTCAATTTGAAGTCTAATATCTGTAAAATATGTGCAAAAATTCGTTAAACATGTTCATGGTTTAAATTTCTTGGCTGTGTACTTCCTCTTATACTGATGAGTTGACAAATCACTCTGAAGCATCTAACAGTAATCTGCCAACATCGCTGCTCTCCACCAATCCTGATAGCATGACTCCATCACTGAAATGTCCTGGTGGAAGCGCTCGCTGTGTTCATCGCTGACTGCGCCTAGGTTTTCTGGGAAGAAGTCCACATGCGAGTCGAGTAAATGAATTTTCAGAAACATATTGCAGCTAAGATGTTTATACGCACTAATGCATTTTTGTACAACATTCACATAGTCAGCACTTTTCTTATTTCCTAGGACATTGATTATGACTGATTTGAATGCCACCCACGCATCTTTTTCAGCAGCACTTATAATGTCTTGAAAGTTTCATCCGCCATGATTTCTTTTTTGTGGACCTATGAATACATCTTCTTTTACCTTTGCATAACTCAACCATGGGAACTTGTTGCACAAGTACTGAAATGCATTAGTGTTGCTGTCTAATTTCTTGACAAAATTTTTCATAAGTCCCAACTTTATATGAAGCGGTGGCATGAGAATCTTGTGACGATCAACCAACGGTGGATGAAGAGCAAAACGGTTTTCAGATTTGAAATCAGCATAAAAAACTACTTAAGAAACACTTTATGATATGTAAGATATCCACAGCATGTTTTCCAGTGTAATTGAACTTAATCTCCCTGGACAACTCCTTTACAATATCCAACCTGCCCATAAATGTATAACCCCTACCAATGCTTTGTTACGTAGGTAGGCTCATAGTATGGCAACCATAGCTCAAGTCCATTAGGTATATCACCAGGAAGGATGTGTCCCCATAATACCTTGTGCTTAACCTAATCACACCAGATATGACTCCCACCGTAACCAGTGTAGTATCAAAACTGCATCCTATCATCACCCAATTGATCCCAATCAAGTATGGTTTATGGAAGAGTGGTTTGCAACACCACTGGCAGTTAACTTTATCTCATTACAATAGTATTAGTCAATGTGTGGGATATATAAGATAAAAAGTGAATAGAGATGAGCAAGTAGTGAAATATTCGATATTCGAAATTCGATTAGAATAGACCCTCAATATTTGACTATTCGACCGAATATCGAATCCCATTATAAGTCTATAGGGAAAAAATGCTCGTTTCAGGGGAAACCACTATTCGACTAATGAGAGTCACCAAGTCCAAGGGTGAGTTGAGCCTTGTAGCAGCAGTGTTTTTGGCCCTTGGGGTGAGTTGAGCCTTGCACCACCAGTGTTTTAGTTTTTGGCCCTTGGGATGAGTTGAGCCTTTAAACAGCAGTGTTTTTGGGCCTTGGGGTGAATTGATCCTTTAAACAGCAGAGTTTTAGTGATTGGCCCTTGGGGTGAGCCCTAAAAAATTATTTTTCAGGTCCTTGGGGTGAGCCATAAAAAAAATATTTTTCAGGCCCTTGGGATGAGAACTAAAAAATTAGTTTTCAAGCCCTTGGGGTGAGCTGTAAAAAAAATTATTTTTCAGGCCCTTGCGGTGAGCTATAAAAAAATTATTGGTCAGGACCTTGGGGTGAGCCCTAAAAATTATTTGTAAGGCCCTTGGGGTGAGCCCTAAAAAATTATTTGTAAGGCCCTTGGGGTGAGCCTTAATGAGGTGATTTTAATTGGTTTTTAACGGTGATGGTGGTGGTAGTGGAGGAGGTGGAGGAGGAGGACGAGGAACTTGTGAGCTGGCACAGAAACATGGAACTGTGTCTCGTCATTAGCACTGAGGACGGGACATGCTGGTTGCGGGTCCACAACCACTACATCGTCAAGAGAGGCAGACTCTTGTATTTCTACATGCCTGGAGGTAGTGGCCGACTGGCTAGTGGAAATGCCGCTGGAAGCAATATCCGCTATCCACTGTAATATCGGTTCCTGGTGCTTGGGCCTCGTCAGCGGGGTACCCTGTACCCTACTTGATGTTGGTTTTGGATGAGGGAACTGCTGGCTGCCTCTCTCCAGTAGCCATTGGATCTGCAGTAGCTTGACTGCGGCCTGGATTCCCAGCTGGATTTCCATGTCCCCGTCCCTTTGGGATACCCTGACACATTTTCAGATGTGTACAGGTGATGACAGTATTCAGCTTTCTTCTCACCCCTATGGGACAGGTATATACTGTATACCAGTTGTAAGGAATTTGAGACGTAAAAAGGGCTTTTGTGAAATTTTGGCAGGTTGAGTGTATATACGGTTGAGTATATACAATCTTCCTGTAGTGTAGCTCTGAAAAGATCTATTTATTTTCAGTTTTCCTGCCTACTAGAAGCTAAAATCGCTATCTGACCCTCAGTAGTATGTCTCTCCCTATCTCACCAAACCGCATCTGACACGAATATGGCTGACAATATGACTTTTTCCGATTTTTTTTCGATGCCTACGTTTTCCTGCTTCCTGTCCCACCTCCCTTGCACAGTTATTGGTGCAAAAAAAAGCACAAGAGAAGGTGGGAGGGGATACAAATTTTTACTGTGTCTACCGCATGGTATATGTCGAATACCGTAATATTCGATCGAATACCTACTCGATCGAACGGTATTCGCTCATCTCTAAAAGTGAATAGTCAGCTCTTGAAGTTAATGTGTTTGAACAAAATAAGTAGAAATAGGCAACAGACTTTGTGATATTTAGACACTTGGGTCAAAACATCTCTAAAAAGTTAGATCTTGGAGGGTATTCCCACAATGCAATGGTTTATAACTACCCAAAGTAGTCCAAGTTAAAACAAGTTGTAACAGGGAAATAGGTGAGCATGGCTTATTATTGTACACTTGAGGAGAAGGCTAGCCTATCTACTCTGTTCTCACAAAAAATCTACTTTGACAACTAAAGTAGAAGTTGATGCTGTCTGCATGCGACATCTTCAGGGGTATCTGATACCCCAGAAGATGCCGTTTGTCAAAGATACATATTGAGGGGCTCTGATCAGTGTTTTAATACATCTATCTGGGAGTGCACTATATACCTGGTTATAGGTGTTTGTGTATTTTGCTACTGCAAGACTTTGGAGAGCCACTGAACCATGGGTTCACTTAAGAAGAGACACTCCTATAGACAGGTGTGTTTTTAGGTTATAGGTTTTAATTGTAACATTTTAATAATAGGTATAATAATGCAAAATAAATAGATAGATGAATAATTTCTTTGCCATCATTCTGTGAAGAGACTCATGTTTAAATTACATTGACCCAATACTTTTGCGAGTAGTACTTTTAGTGAAGTATAGCATTATATTGGTGTGTGATAGCAAAGCAGAGAACCTAGACGGAACATTTCTATATAATTTGCACATTTTTACTGCATGTCCTGTAATGTAGGAGTAAGTACACAGTACAACTATAATTTCAGCTCCTTGACTAGTTGACAGTAAAGTTACATCAATGCAAGGGCGGGCTCACACTACCTTCATTATAACCCATTGCTTTAATCTGTGATAGGATAAGAATAATGGACTTAAACATCTATAGAATGATTTGAGGCAGACAGAATCTCAGTAAAGATGTAGTTTCTTATTCACAGAAAAAAAAGAATGTGCCCTGTTTACAGGTCATCAAACCAATGGGCTTGAGTTACATGTGGGTTTGAAGACTTGTTAGAATTACATAATGCTTTCTAAACATATTGGGAAGGATTCATCAAATCCCCCTACACAACAAATGTGACATAAGATAGTAGCAGACTTGTGGTTTCATGGCTGTTTAAGTCCATTTGTCACTAAGATAGTCACAAGTGGTATTTTTGCAGCAGTCCACGCCATGTTCATCAACATTTACACCAAAGGAATTCCACCACATCATGAATTAGGTGTTCCTTGTCCTGGATCAGAGGATATCAAAACCAATATAAAATATGCTGGTCTTTATGAATCTCCAATTTAAGTCTGATTAATTTATTCTAGTTTTGAATTATTTCTAATTATTTATTATTAATAATATTAAATATTTCAACATTTTTTTCAAGTAATAAATTTAATTTAAGAGACAGATTACCTATATATTAGATTAAGAACAGACTGACTGCCTCTTATCACCAAACACCTTCTTACAATACATGCAGTGGCCATTGATCAACACATATGGGGGATTTTTATTTTATTTTTTTTTTTTACATGTGTGACTCCATCTATTCTTGTCCCTAGTAGTCATACTAAAGTAACCCGATGGTTCCTTTTATCTTCTTGAATTCATTGATTATTTTTCGACAACATTTTGCTAAAATGTCCCATGGAATGTGGAACCAATGGCGTATTCTAAAAAAACCCAAAACATAGTGGTTCAATGGAAAGACAACTTGCAACTTCAGATGGTTATACCAGCTCAAATGGAGGAGATACATTAACTAACCCAATGATTTTGATCATTAGCCAGCTTAGATAATGAAATGGCTGATGTAGTGTGAAGTACATAGATGCAATTTACTGACTTTGGCATAATGAGATCTTCTACCCTTCTTAGTAAATGCATAAGATGGAAATTCAATTGCTCCCTTGTAACACTATCAATACCAATTGTATTCCATGCATACAGCAAACCACCTATAATAAATCAGCACAGTCAAGTGGACATTATTTTGTGTATAGTTTATACGACATCACATGCCCTTAGTTAGGGATATATGACATGAAAGATGCCGCAGTCACTGCATATTTTATATGTTCCAAACACAAATTATTGTAATGGATTAACCGAGGAGATCGAGGTGGGAGTTATAGTGGAAAGGAAAAGTAATAAATGACTATGTAACTTAATTGCTTATGTATAAAATTCTTCAATTACACCACAAACCTTCACCTGTCCTCCTAAATAATTAGCAATCCGGAATTCTATCAGTGAGGCACATTAGTAATCAGGAAATTTATTATCTCAGGAATCCTATTAAAATATATCTGCATAACCAAATTTGGTGTTTTCTCTCCATGTACATCAAACTACACAGGATATTTGCATGTTGTCTTACCAGTTTAACAGAGCAGAATTTATTTCACTTGGTTGTTTAGTTTACTTAAGCAATTTTTTTAAAAAAGGTGTTATTTTTAATAATAATAATAATAATAATAATAATAATAATAATAATAATAATAATTATTATTATTATTATTATTATTATAAGTAGTAATAATGTTTTTTACAGTATTTTTTGGAGGAAAATACACAATGACACATCAGTCCACATGCTCAATTTCCAGTCTTCTGTTCTTCACATTGGGAACATGTTGGCATATAGTACATACTATAGATACATGATCATGGCAGCTACAGTGCCTTGTGAAAGTATTCGGCCCCCTTGAACTTTTCAACCTTTTGCCACATTTCAGACTTCAAACATAAAGCTATAAAATTTTAATTTTGGGGGGAAGTATCAACAACAAGTGGGACACAATTGTGAAGTTGAACGAAATTTATTGGATTTTTAAACTTTTTTTTAACAAAGAAAAAAGGGGGCGTGCAATATTATTCGGCCTCTTTACTTTCAGTACAGCAAACTCAATCCAGACATTCAGTGAGGATCTCTGAATGATCTAATGTTGGGCGGGGACTTGCCTTTTTATAGTGTGAGCTGACGCCCGCCGGGTGCTCACACTTTGACTAAACGTCGTTTAACCCCTTCCCGCCAATGGCATTTTTTGATTTTCGTTTTTCGTTTTTGACTCCCCTCCTTCTAAACCCCATAACTTTTTTATTTCTCCGCTCCCAGAGCCATATGAGGTCTTAATTTTTGCTGGACAAATTTTTCTTCATGATGCTACCATTAATTATTCTATATAATGTACTGGGAAGCAGGAAAAAAATTCAGAATGGGTATGGGTATGCAGAGACTTAGCAGTGCTGAGCCAGTTCTGCTCAACTACACCGTGTGCCGGTCAGCCCATCTGATATAGCAGAGCCGAGTGTGCACAAGGGTTCTAGTGCACCCTCGGCTCTGCTACATCTGATGTAGCAGAGCCGAGTGTGCATAAGGGTTCTAGTGCACCCTCGGCTCTGCTACATCTGATGGGCTGACTGGCACACAGTGTAGTTGAGCAGAACTGGCTCAACACTGCTAAGTCTCTGCATATCCATAGGAATGCATTGGCCAACCTTCGGCCAATCAGCGCTGGCTCTGCCGGAGGAGGCGGAGTCTAAGGTCGGACCTGAATGGAGACTGGTGTGGAGCAATCTTAGACTCCTCCTCCTCCGGCAGAGCCAGCGCTGATTGGCCGAATTCTGTAAACTGGCCAATCAGCTCTGGCCAATGCATTCCTATTGGAAAAAGTTAGCTTGCAAAAATCGCAAGCCGACAGGGATTTCCATGTAATAAAGTGACTTTTATGCCCCCAGACATGCTTCCCCTGCTGTCCCAGTGTCATTCCAGGGTGTTGGTATCATTTCCTGGGGTGTCATAGTGGACTTGGTGACCCTCCAGACACGGATTTGGGTTTCCCCCTTAACGAGTATATGTTCCCCATAGACTATAATGGGGTTCGAAACCCGTTCGAGCACTCGAACAGTGAGCGGCTGTTCGAATCGAATTTCGAACCTCGAACATTTTAGTGTTCGCTCATCTCTATTATCCGTGTATTGACACGGTAGCTCCGAGCTGTGTGGAGCACTTTTGTGTTACTGACCTGGGGTGATGATTAACCCCTGACAGCCTTTACTTAATAGCATCTACACTCAGGTGCAGTTTCCCAGTGAAGATTAACTGGTGGAAAGTTATTGCAGTCTGTCCACATTAAGATTGCACAAACACAGCTATCCAGTGCAGGTAACTGGTAGTTGTATTCCAGTCCGCACACACTAATTCGTACCTGTGAGACAAACTGACGCAGTGTGTATTGCAGCTTACTTTCTGCTGCTGAGCTTAAGTAGACGGCTGTCCTCCTGGGCCTTGTGGACCTCAACTACTGTCAATTGCAGTCTAAAAGGTTCTGTCTGCATTATATCTTTATTTTTATTTTAATATATATAGACAGAACCGTAACAATCATAGGTACAGCTCCAATACAGAATTTACACTACCGTATTTTCCGGACTATAAGGCGCACATAAAATCCTACGATTTCCTCAGAAATCGTAAGTGCGCCTTAAAGTCCGGCGCGCCTTATATATGGAAGCGGCGGCACACGAGGAGTTAAGCGGCGGCCGCCGGCAAAGTCTGCGTGCCGCTTCCATACATTGCAATGGGAGTGCGCTATTCAAATAGTATTCGTTCATCTCTAACTTCAATTGTAACTTCTAACAATTGAAGTTAGAGATGCGCGAATACTATTTGAATAGTGCGCTCCCATTGCAATGTATGGAAGCGACAGTTGCCGGCAAAGTCTGCCTGCCGCTTCAAACAATTCTACCATTAAAATAAGTTCTTTCCTCAGACCACGTCGGAATAGCCTTAAAGGCTATTCGTCTTCTACCTGTTACCATAGCCAGCCGCCACCTTCTTCCCGAGCTGCGTCTGCCCCTTCTGTGTTGTCTTCTATGGGCCTCATGGATGACGCATGTGCAGTCGGCTCTGGCTGCGAGAGCCTGTTAGAGCCGACTGCGCATGTGTCATCCATGAGGCCCAAAGAAGACAACACAGAAGGGGCGGACGCAGCTCAGCAAGAAGGCGGTGCTGGTGAAGGTAGGAGACGAATAGCCTTTAAGGCTATTCCGACGTGGTCAAGAGGACAGAACTTTTTAATGGTAGAATCCCTTTAACTCCTCGCGTGCCGAGCGCTTCCATTCATTTCAATGGAAGCGTGCCATTGAAATGAATAGAAGCGGCTGGCACGCGGGGGGTTAAGCGGCTGCCGGCAAAATCGTCGTGCCGCCGCTTTCCATCACATATAAGGCGCACCGGACAGCGCTGCGCCTTATAGTTCGGTGCGCCTTATAGTCCAGTGCGCCTTATATATGGACCTAGGCAGGACTATAAGGCGCTCATGGGTAATGTGCCTTATAGTCCGGTGCGCCTTATAGTCCGCAAAATACAGTATTTATGACCCTTTTACCTTTTTATGCATTTTTTTAAATAGATTATAACTTTAAGAATAGCCTATCATAGCATAAGTCCTTTTGCACACATAATTGTTAGAGATGAGCGAACACCAAAGTGTTCGAAGTTCGAAATCCGAATCGAACAGTCGCTCACTGTTCGACTGTTCGAACGGGTTTCGAACCCCATTATAGTCTATGGGGAACATATACTCGTTAAGAGGGAAACCCAAATCCGTCTCAGGAGGGTCACCAAGTCCACTATGACACCCCAGGAAATGATGCCAACACCCTGGAATGACACTGGGACAGCAGGGGAAGCATGTTTGGGGGCATATAAGTCACTTTACAGTCCTATGAAAAAGTTTGGGCACCCCTATTAATCTTAATCATTTTTAGTTCTAAATATTTTGGTGTTTGCAACAGC
This sequence comes from Leptodactylus fuscus, assembly GCF_031893055.1. Lineage (NCBI taxonomy): Eukaryota > Metazoa > Chordata > Amphibia > Anura > Leptodactylidae > Leptodactylus > Leptodactylus fuscus. Next base: position 293,786,221 of record NC_134265.1, read on the forward strand.
CATTTCAGTTTGATATATCTAATAACTGATGGACACAGTAATATTTCAGGATTGAAATGAGGTTTATTGTACTAACAGAAAATGCGCAATATGCATTAAACCAAAATTTAGCCAGTGCAAAAGTATGGGCACCTCAACAGAAAAGTGACATTAATATTTAGTACATCCTCCTTTTGCAAAGATAACAGCCTCTAGTCGCTTCCTGTAGCTTTTAATCAGTTCCTGGATCCTGGATGAAGGTATTTTGGACCATTTCTTTCTACAAAACAATTCAAGTTCAGTTAAGTTTGATGGTCGCCGAACATGGACAGCCCGCTCTCAAATGATCTGAAAACAAAGATTGTTCAACATAGTTGTTCAGGGGAAGGATACAAAACGTTGTCTCAGAGATTTAACCTGTCAGTTTCCACTGTGAGGAACATAGTAAGGAAATGGAAGACCACAGGGACAGTTCTTGTTAAGCCCAGAAGTGGCAGGCCAAGAAAAATATCAGAAAGGCAGAGAAGAAGAATGGTGAGAACAGTCAAGGACAATCCACAGACCACCTCCAAAGAGCTGCAGCATCATCTTGCTGCAAATGGTGTCACTGTGCATCAGTCAGCAATACAGCGCACTTTGCACAAGGAGAAGCTGTATGGGAGAGTGATGAGAAAGAAGCCATTTCTGCACGTACGCCACAAATAGAGTTGCCTGAGGTATGCAAAAGCACATTTGGAGAAGCCAACTTCATTTTGGAAACAAAGATTGAGTTGTTTGGTTATAAAAAAAAGGCGTTATGCATGGCGTCCAAAAAGAAACAGCATTCCAAGAAAAACACATGCTACCCACTGTAAAATTTGGTGGAGGTTCCATCATGCTTTGGGGCTGTGTAGCCAATGCCGGCACTGGGAATCTTGTTAAAGTTGAGGGTCGCATGGATTCCACTCAGTATCAGCAGATTCTTGAGAATAATGTTCAAGAATCAGTGACGAAGTTGAAGTTACGCCGGGGATGGATATTTCAGCAAGACAATGATCCAAAACACTGCTCCAAATCAACTCAGGCATTCATGCAGAGGAACAATTACAATGTTCTGGAATGGCCATCCCAGTCCCCAGACCTGAATATCATTGAACATCTGTGGGATGATTTGAAGCGGGCTGTCCATGCTCGGCGACCATCTAACTTAACTGAACTTGAATTGTTTGTCCAAAATACCTTTATCCAGGATTCAGGAACTGATTAAAAGCTACAGGAAGCGACTAGAGGCTGTTATCTTTGCAAAAGGAGGATCTACTAAATATTAATGTCACTTTTCTGTTGAGGTGCCCATACTTTTGCACCGGTCAAATTTTGGTTTAATGCATATTGCACATTTTCTGTTAGTACAATAAACCTCATTTCAATCCTGAAATATTACTGTGTCCATCAGTTATTAGATATATCAAACTGAAATGGCTGTTGCAAATACCAAAATATTTAGAACTAAAAATGATTAAGATTAATAGGGGTGCCCAAACTTTTTCATAGGACTGTATTACATGGAAATCCCTGTCGGCTTGCGATTTTCGCAAGCTAACTTTTTCCAATAGGAATGCATTGGCCAGAGCTGATTGGCCAGTTTACAGAATTCGGCTGATCAGCGCTGGCTCTGCCGGAGGAGGCGGAGTCTAAGATCGCTCCACACCAGTCTCCATTCAGGTCTGACCTTAGACTCCGCCTCCTCCGACAGAGCCAGCGTTGATTGGCCGAATTATGTAAACTGGCCAATCAGCGCTGGCCAATGCATTCTATTGGCGTGATGAAGCAGAGCTGAATGTGTGTGCTGAGCTCAACTATGCCGGTGGTCTAGCCGGGAGTTCAGTGCACGGCCAGCTCTACTATGCCGGAGATTGAACTCTCAACTACGCCGTTGGTGTAGCCAAGAGTTCAGTGCACGGCCAGCTCTGCTATGCCGGAGATTGAGCAGAGTTGGCCGTGCGCTCCGGTGGTGTAGCAGAGCCGAGGGTGCAGAAGGGTTCAAGTGCACCCTCGGCTCTGATGTAGCAGAGCTGAGTGTGCACAAGGGTTAGAGCGCACACTCCGTCCGGAGATGTAGCCATGCTGATGCTGTCAACACTGCTACATCTGATATCGGAACACAATGGAGACTGCTGTGGACTCCACAGCAGTCTCCATTGTGGTCCGATCTGAGATGTAGCAGTGTTGACAGCATCAGCACGGCTACATCTCCGGATGGAGTGTGCGCTTGAACCCTTGTGCACACTCGGCTCTGCTACATCAGAGCCGAGTGTGCGCTTGAATTCTTCTGCACCCTCGGGTCTGCTACATCAGAGCCAAGGGTGCGCTTGAATTCTTCTGCACCCTGGGCTCTGCTACATCAGAACTGAGGGTGCACTTGAATCCTTCTGCACTCTCGGCGCTGCTACATCAGAGCCGAGGGTGCACTTGAATCCTTCTGCACTCTCGGCGCTGCTACATCAGAGCCGAGGGTGCACTTGAATCCTTCTGCACCCTCGGCGCTGCTACATCAGAGCCGAGGGTGCACTTGAATCCTTCTGCACCCTCGGCGCTGCTACATCAGAGCCGAGGGTGCACTTGAATCCTTCTGCACCCTCGGCTCTGCTACATCAGAGCCGAGGGTGCACTTGAATCCTTCTGCACCCTCGGCTCTGCTACATCAGAGCCGAGGGTGCACTTGAATCCTTCTGCACCCTCGGCTCTGCTACATCAGAGCAGAGGGTGCACTTGAATCCTTCTGCACCCTCGGCTCTGCTACATCAGAGCCGAGGGTGCTCTTGAATCCTTCTGCACCCTCGGCTCTGCTACATCAGAGCCGAGGGTGCTCTTGAATCCTTCTGCACCCTCGGCTCTGCTACATCAGAGCCGAGGGTGCATTTGAACCCTTCTGCACCCTCGGCTCTGTTACACCACCGGAGCGCACGGCCAACTCTGCTCAATCTCCGGCATAGCAGAGCTGGCCGTGCACTGAACTCTTGGCTACACCAACGGCGTAGTTGAGAGTTCAATCTCCGGCATAGCAGAGCTGGCTGTGCACTGAACTCTCGGCTACGCCACCGGCGTAGTTGAGCTCGGCACACACATTCAGCTCTGCTTCATCACGCCAATAGAATGCATTGGCCAGCGCTGATTGGCCAGTTTACAGGATTCGGCCAATCAGCGCTGGCTCTGCTGGAGGAGGCGGAGTCTAAGGTCGGACCAGAATGGAAACTGGTGTGGAGCGATCTTAGACTCCGCCTCCTCCAGCAGAGCCAGCGCTGATTGGCCGAATTATGAACTCTGGCCAATCGGCGCTGGCCAATGCATTCCTATGGGGAAAAGTTTATCTCACAAAAAACACAATTACACACCCGATAGAGCCCCAAAAAGTTATTTTTAATAACATTCCCACATAAATAAAGGTTATCCCTAGCTATCCCTGCCTGTACAGCTATCCCTGTCTCATAGTCACAAAGTTCACATTCTCATATGACCCGGATCTGAAATCCACTATTCGTCTAAAATGGAGGTCACCTGATTTCGGCAGCCAATGACTTTTTTCCGATTTTTTTAAATGCCTCCGGTGTCGTAGTTCCTGTCTCACCTCCCCTGCGCTGTTATTGGTGCAAAAAAAAAAGCGCCAGGGAAAGTGGGAGGGGAATAAAAAAAATTTGGAGTTTGCCACGTGATGTTCGATTCGAATCGAACACATCGAACAGCCTGATATCCGATTGAACATGTGTTCGATAGAACACTGTTCGCTCATCTCTAATCATTGTTTCAGTTCATTTTTGTAACCCAGTGTTTGTAGATAAGTTATAGTTTAAGTTAAAACCTGGCCTTTGTTTTCATCCCACTACTGGTTTTGGCTTACAAATAATGAAGCAAAACACCTCAATGGGATTAAAACCTTACACAATGAAATTAAATGTAAAGTGGGCATCATAGGTGGCAATTTTGAAAATATTACCTTATGCTGCACAGTCCTGTTTCCTCATTGTATCCATTTCTGATTTAGGCCCGGTTCATATCAGCGTTCAGGTTTCCGTTCGGGAAACCTATACGCATTAAAAAGCAGTTTCTTAAGAAACCACATTGACTCCATAGACCAGGAGTAGAGAATAGAGATGAGCGAACACTAAAATGTTCGAGGTTCGAAATTCGATTCGAACAGCCGCTCAATGTTCGTGTGTTCGAACGGGTTTCGAACCCCATTATAGTCTATGGGGAACAGATACTCGTTAAGGGGGAAACCCAAATCCGTGTCTGATGCCAACACCTCTGGAATGACACTGGGACAGCAGGGGAAGCATGTCTGGGGGCATCTAACACACCAAAGACCCTCTATTACCCCAACATCACAGCCTAACAACTACACACTTTACACACTCAATACCACCTCTCTGACAGTAGGAAAACACCTTGAAACATGTGTATTTGGCACTTGCAGTGAGGAGAGCTTGTCACCAGCAGTGAATTTGGCCCTTGTAGTAAGTTGAGGTTGGCACCAACATTTGTTTTGAAAAACAGGGTGGATTGAGCCTCTAACCAGCAGAGTTTGGGCAAATTCATGGTGGAGGGAGCCTCTAAACACCCCAGTTTGGGCAAATTCATGGTGGAGGGAGCCTCTAAAAACCCCAGTTTGGACCAATTCATGGTGGAGGGAGCCTCTAACCAGCCCAGTTTGGGCAAATTCATGGTGGAGGGAGCCTCTAACCAGCCCAGTTTGGACCAATTAATGGTGGAGGGAGCCTCTAACCAGCCCAGTTTGGACCAATTAATGGTGGAGGGAGCCTCTAACCAGCCCAGTTTGGACCAATTAATGGTGGAGGGAGCCTCTAACCACCCCAGTTTGGACCAATTCATGGTGGAGGGAGCCTCTAAACAGCCAAGTTTGGACCAATTCATGGTGGAGGGAGCCTCTAAAAACCCCAGTTTGGACCAATTCATGGTGGAGGGAGCCTCTAACCAGCCCAGTTTGGGCAAATTCATGGTGGAGGGAGCCTCTAAACAGCCCAGTTTGGGCAAATTCATGGTGGAGGGAGCCTCTAACCAGCCCAGTTTGGACCAATTAATGGTGGAGGGAGCCGCTAAACAGCCCAGTTTGGGCAAATTCATGGTGGAGGGAGCCTCTAAACAGCCCAGTTTGGACCAATTCATGGTGGAGGGAGCCTCTAAAAAACCCAGTTTGGACCAATTCATGGTGGAGGGAGCCTCTAAACAGCCCAGTTTGGGCAAATTCATGGTGGAGGGAGCCTCTAAACAGCCCAGTTTGGGCAAATTCATGGTGGAGGGAGCCTCTAACCAGCCCAGTTTGGACCAATTAATGGTGGAGGGAGCCTCTAAACAGCCAAGTTTTGGGAAATTCATGGTGGAGGGAGCCTCTAACCAGCCCAGTTTGGACCAATTCATGGTGGAGGGAGCCTCTAAACAGCCCAGTTTGGGCAAATTCATGGTGGAGGGAGCCTCTAAAAAACCCAGTTTGGACCAATTCATGGTGGAGGGAGCCTCTAACCAGCCCAGTTTGGACCAATTCATGGTGGAGGGAGCCTCTAAAAACCCCAGTTTGGACCAATTCATGGTGGAGGGAGCCTCTAACCAGCCCAGTTTGGGCAAATTCATGGTGGAGGGAGCCTCTAAACAGCCCAGTTTGGGCAAATTCATGGTGGAGGGAGCCTCTAACCAGCCCAGTTTGGACCAATTAATGGTGGAGGGAGCCGCTAAACAGCCCAGTTTGGACCAATTCATGGTGGAGGGAGCCTCTAAAAACCCCAGTTTGGACCAATTCATGGTGGAGGGAGCCTCTAAAAAACCCAGTTTGGACCAATTCATGGTGGAGGGAGCCTCTAACCAGCCCAGTTTGGACCAATTAATGGTGGAGGGAGCCTCTAAACAGCCAAGTTTGGACCAATTCATGGTGGAGGGAGCCTCTAAAAACCCCAGTTTGGACCAATTCATGGTGGAGGGAGCCTCTAACCAGCCCAGTTTGGACCAATTAATGGTGGAGGGAGCTTCTAACCAGCCCAGTTTGGACCAATTAATGGTGGAGGGAGCCTCTAACCACCCCAGTTTGGACCAATTCATGGTGGAGGGAGCCTCTAAACAGCCAAGTTTGGACCAATTCATGGTGGAGGGAGCCTCTAAAAACCCCATTTTGGACCAATTCATGGTGGAGGGAGCCTCTAACCAGCCCAGTTTGGGCAAATTCATGGTGGAGGGAGCCTCTAAACAGCCCAGTTTGGGCAAATTCATGGTGGAGGGAGCCTCTAACCAGCCCAGTTTGGACCAATTAATGGTGGAGGGAGCCGCTAAACAGCCCAGTTTGGGCAAATTCATGGTGGAGGGAGCCTCTAAACAGCCCAGTTTGGACCAATTCATGGTGGAGGGAGCCTCTAAAAAACCCAGTTTGGACCAATTCATGATGGAGGGAGCCTCTAAACAGCCCAGTTTGGGCAAATTCATGGTGGAGGGAGCCTCTAACCAGCCCAGTTTGGACCAATTAATGGTGGAGGGAGCCGCTAAACAGCCCAGTTTGGACCAATTCATGGTGGAGGGAGCCTCTAAAAACCCCAGTTTGGACCAATTCATAGTGGAGGGAGCCTCTAAAAAACCCAGTTTGGACCAATTCATGGTGGAGGGAGCCTCTAACCAGCCCAGTTTGGACCAATTAATGGTGGAGGGAGCCTCTAAACAGCCAAGTTTGGACCAATTCATGGTGGAGGGAGCCTCTAAAAACCCCAGTTTGGACCAATTCATGGTGGAGGGAGCCTCTAACCAGCCCAGTTTGGACCAATTAATGGTGGAGGGAGCTTCTAACCAGCCCAGTTTGGACCAATTAATGGTGGAGGGAGCCTCTAACCACCCCAGTTTGGACCAATTCATGGTGGAGGGAGCCTCTAAACAGCCAAGTTTGGACCAATTCATGGTGGAGGGAGCCTCTAAAAACCCCAGTTTGGACCAATTCATGGTGGAGGGAGCCTCTAACCAGCCCAGTTTGGGCAAATTCATGGTGGAGGGAGCCTCTAAACAGCCCAGTTTGGGCAAATTCATGGTGGAGGGAGCCTCTAACCAGCCCAGTTTGGACCAATTAATGGTGGAGGGAGCCGCTAAACAGCCCAGTTTGGGCAAATTCATGGTGGAGGGAGCCTCTAAACAGCCCAGTTTGGACCAATTCATGGTGGAGGGAGCCTCTAAAAAACCCAGTTTGGACCAATTCATGATGGAGGGAGCCTCTAAACAGCCCAGTTTGGGCAAATTCATGGTGGAGGGAGCCTCTAACCAGCCCAGTTTGGACCAATTAATGGTGGAGGGAGCCGCTAAACAGCCCAGTTTGGACCAATTCATGGTGGAGGGAGCCTCTAAAAACCCCAGTTTGGACCAATTCATGGTGGAGGGAGCCTCAAAAAACCCAGTTTGGACCAATTCATGGTGGAGGGAGCCTCTAACCAGCCCAGTTTGGACCAATTAATGGTGGAGGGAGCCTCTAAACAGCCAAGTTTGGACCAATTCATGGTGGAGGGAGCCTCTAAAAACCCCAGTTTGGACCAATTCATGGTGGAGGGAGCCTCTAACCAGCCCAGTTTGGACCAATTAATGGTGGAGGGAGCCTCTAACCAGCCCAGTTTGGACCAATTAATGGTGGAGGGAGCCTCTAACCACCCCAGTTTGGACCAATTCATGGTGGAGGGAGCCTCTAAACAGCCAAGTTTGGACCAATTCATGGTGGAGGGAGCCTCTAAAAACCCCAGTTTGGACCAATTCATGGTGGAGGGAGCCTCTAACCAGCCCAGTTTGGGCAAATTCATGGTGGAGGGAGCCTCTAAACAGCCCAGTTTGGGCAAATTCATGGTGGAGGGAGCCTCTAACCAGCCCAGTTTGGACCAATTAATGGTGGGGGGAGCCGCTAAACAGCCCAGTTTGGGCAAATTCATGGTGGAGGGAGCCTCTAAAAACCCCAGTTTGGACCAATTCATGGTGGAGGGAGCCTCTAAAAACCCCAGTTTGGATCAATTCATGGTGGAGGGAGCCTCTAAAAACCCCAGTTTGGACCAATTCATGGTGGAGGGAGCCTCTAACCAGCCCAGTTTGGACCAATTCATGGTGGAGGGAGCCTCTAAAAACCCCCAGTTTGGACCAATTCATGGTGGAGGGAGCCTCTAAAAACCCCAGTTTGGACCAATTCATGGTGGAGGGAGCCTCTAAACAGCCCAGTTTGGGCAAATTCATGGTGGAGGGAGCCTCTAAAAACCCCCAGTTTGGACCAATTCATGGTGGAGGGAGCCTCTAAAAACCCCAGTTTGGACCAATTCATGGTGGAGGGAGCCACTAAACAGCCCAGTTTGGGCAAATTCATGGTGGAGGGAGCCTCTAAACAGCCCAGTTTGGGCAAATTCATGGTGGAGGGAGCCTCTAAAAACCCCAGTTTGGACCAATTCATGGTGGAGGGAGCCTCTAAAAACCCCAGTTTGGACCAATTCATGATGGAGGGAGCCTCTAAACAGCCCAGTTTGGGCAAATTCATGGTGGAGGGAGCCTCTAACCAGCAGAGTTTGGGCAAATTCATGGTGGAGGGAGCCTCTAAAAACCCCAGTTTGGACCAATTCATGGTGGAGGGAGCCTCTAAAAACCCCAGTTTGGACCAATTCATGGTGGAGGGAGCCTCTAAACAGCCCAGTTTGGGCAAATTCATGGTGGAGGGAGCCTCTAAACAGCCCAGTTTGGGCAAATTCATGGTGGAGGGAGCCTCTAAAAACCCCAGTTTGGACCAATTCATGGTGGAGGGAGCCTCTAAAAACCCCAGTTTGGACCAATTCATGGTGGAGGGAGCCTCTAAACAGCCCAGTTTGGACCAATTCATGGTGGAGGGAGCCTCTAAAAACCCCAGTTTGGACCAATTCATGGTGGAGGGAGCCTCTAAAAACCCCAGTTTGGACCAATTCATGGTGGAGGGAGCCTCTAAAAACCCCAGTTTGGACCAATTCATGGTGGAGGGAGCCTCTAAACAGCCCAGTTTGGGCAAATTCATGGTGGAGGGAGCCTCTAACCAGCAGAGTTTGGGCAAATTCATGGTGGAGGGAGCCTCTAAAAACCCCAGTTTGGACCAATTCATGGTGGAGGGAGCCTCTAAAAACCCCAGTTTGGACCAATTCATGGTGGAGGGAGCCTCTAAACAGCCCAGTTTGGGCAAATTCATGGTGGAGGGAGCCTCTAAACAGCCCAGTTTGGGCAAATTCATGGTGGAGGGAGCCTCTAAAAACCCCAGTTTGGACCAATTCATGGTGGAGGGAGCCTCTAAAAACCCCAGTTTGGACCAATTCATGGTGGAGGGAGCCTCTAAACAGCCCAGTTTGGACCAATTCATGGTGGAGGGAGCCTCTAAAAACCCCGGTTTGGACCAATTCATGGTGGAGGGAGCCTCTAAAAACCCCAGTTTGGACCAATTCATGGTGGAGGGAGCCTCTAACCAGCCCAGTTTGGGCAAATTCATGGTGGAGGGAGCCTCTAAATAGCCCAGTTTGGGCAAATTCATGGTGGAGGGAGCCTCTAACCAGCCCAGTTTGGACCAATTAATGGTGGGGGGAGCCGCTAAACAGCCCAGTTTGGGCAAATTCATGGTGGAGGGAGCCTCTAAAAACCCCAGTTTGGACCAATTCATGGTGGAGGGAGCCTCTAAAAACCCCAGTTTGGATCAATTCATGGTGGAGGGAGCCTCTAAAAACCCCAGTTTGGACCAATTCATGGTGGAGGGAGCCTCTAACCAGCCCAGTTTGGACCAATTCATGGTGGAGGGAGCCTCTAAAAACCCCCAGTTTGGACCAATTCATGGTGGAGGGAGCCTCTAAAAACCCCAGTTTGGACCAATTCATGGTGGAGGGAGCCTCTAAACAGCCCAGTTTGGGCAAATTCATGGTGGAGGGAGCCTCTAAAAACCCCCAGTTTGGACCAATTCATGGTGGAGGGAGCCTCTAAAAACCCCAGTTTGGACCAATTCATGGTGGAGGGAGCCTCTAAACAGCCCAGTTTGGGCAAATTCATGGTGGAGGGAGCCTCTAAACAGCGCAGTTTGGGCAAATTCATGGTGGAGGGAGCCTCTAAAAACCCCAGTTTGGACCAATTCATGGTGGAGGGAGCCTCTAAAAACCCCAGTTTGGACCAATTCATGATGGAGGGAGCCTCTAAACAGCCCAGTTTGGGCAAATTCATGGTGGAGGGAGCCTCTAACCAGCAGAGTTTGGGCAAATTCATGGTGGAGGGAGCCTCTAAAAACCCCAGTTTGGACCAATTCATGGTGGAGGGAGCCTCTAAAAACCCCAGTTTGGACCAATTCATGGTGGAGGGAGCCTCTAAACAGCCCAGTTTGGGCAAATTCATGGTGGAGGGAGCCTCTAAACAGCCCAGTTTGGGCAAATTCATGGTGGAGGGAGCCTCTAAAAACCCCAGTTTGGACCAATTCATGGTGGAGGGAGCCTCTAAAAACCCCAGTTTGGACCAATTCATGGTGGAGGGAGCCTCTAAACAGCCCAGTTTGGACCAATTCATGGTGGAGGGAGCCTCTAAAAACCCCAGTTTGGACCAATTCATGGTGGAGGGAGCCTCTAAAAACCCCAGTTTGGACCAATTCATGGTGGAGGGAGCCTCTAAAAACCCCAGTTTGGACCAATTCATGGTGGAGGGAGCCTCTAAACAGCCCAGTTTGGGCAAATTCATGGTGGAGGGAGCCTCTAACCAGCAGAGTTTGGGCAAATTCATGGTGGAGGGAGCCTCTAAAAACCCCAGTTTGGACCAATTCATGGTGGAGGGAGCCTCTAAAAACCCCAGTTTGGACCAATTCATGGTGGAGGGAGCCTCTAAACAGCCCAGTTTGGGCAAATTCATGGTGGAGGGAGCCTCTAAACAGCCCAGTTTGGGCAAATTCATGGTGGAGGGAGCCTCTAAAAACCCCAGTTTGGACCAATTCATGGTGGAGGGAGCCTCTAAAAACCCCAGTTTGGACCAATTCATGGTGGAGGGAGCCTCTAAACAGCCCAGTTTGGACCAATTCATGGTGGAGGGAGCCTCTAAAAACCCCAGTTTGGACCAATTCATGGTGGAGGGAGCCTCTAAACAGCCCAGTTTGGGCAAATTCATGGTGGAGGGAGCCTCTAAAAACCCCAGTTTGGACCAATTCATGGTGGAGGGAGCCTCTAAAAACCCCAGTTTGGGCAAATTCATGGTGGAGGGAGCCTCTAAACAGCCCAGTTTGGGCAAATTCATGGTGGAGGGAGCCTCTAAACAGCCCAGTTTGGGCAAATTCATGGTGGAGGGAGCCTCTAAAAACCCCAGTTTGGACCAATTCATGGTGGAGGGAGCCTCTAAACAGCCCAGTTTGGGCAAATTCATGGTGGAGGGAGCCTCTAAACAGCCCAGTTTGGGCAAATTCATGGTGGAGGGAGCCTCTAAAAACCCCAGTTTGGACCAATTCATGGTGGAGGGAGCCTCTAAACAGCCCAGTTTGGACCAATTCATGGTGGAGGGAGCCTCTAAACAGCCCAGTTTGGGCAAATTCATGGTGGAGGGAGCCTCTAAAAACCCCAGTTTGGACCAATTCATGGTGGAGGGAGCCTCTAAAACCCCCAGTTTGGACCAATTCATGGTGGAGGGAGCCTCTAAACAGCCCAGTTTGGGCAAATTCATGGTGGAGGGAGCCTCTAAACAGCCCAGTTTGGGCAAATTCATGGTGGAGGGAGCCTCTAAACAGCCCAGTTTGGGCAAATTCATGGTGGAGGGAGCCTCTAAACAGCCCAGTTTGGGCAAATTCATGGTGGAGGGAGCCTCTAAACAGCCCAGTTTGGGCAAATTCATGGTGGAGGGAGCCTCTAAAAACCCCAGTTTGGACCAATTCATGGTGGAGGGAGCCTCTAAACAGCCCAGTTTGGGCAAATTCATGGTGGAGGGAGCCTCTAAACAGCCCAGTTTGGGCAAATTCATGGTGGAGGGAGCCTCTAAAAACCCCCAGTTTGGACCAATTCATGGTGGAGGGAGCCTCTAAAAACCCCAGTTTGGACCAATTCATGGTGGAGGGAGCCTCTAAAAACCCCAGTTTGGACCAATTCATGATGGTGGGAGCCTCTAAACAGCCCAGTTTGGGCAAATTCATGGTGGAGGGAGCCTCTAAAAACCCCCAGTTTGGACCAATTCATGGTGGAGGGAGCCTCTAAAAACCCCAGTTTGGACCAATTCATGGTGGAGGGAGCCTCTAAACAGCTCAGTTTGGGCAAATTCACGGTGGAGGGAGCCTCTAAACAGCCCAGTTTGGGCAAATTCATGGTGGAGGGAGCCTCTAAAACCCCCAGTTTGGACCAATTCATGGTGGAGGGAGCCTCTAAACAGCCCAGTTAGGTCAAATTCATGGTGGAGGGAGCCTCTAAAAACCCCCAGTTTGGACCAATTCATGGTGGAGGGAGCCTCTAAAAACCCCAGTTTGGACCAATTCATGGTGGAGGGAGCCTCTAAACAGCCCAGTTTGGGCAAATTCATGGTGGAGGGAGCCTCTAAACAGCCCAGTTTGGGCAAATTCATGGTGGAGGGAGCCTCTAAAAACCCCAGTTTGGACCAATTCATGGTGGAGGGAGCCTCTAAAAACCCCAGTTTGGACCAATTCATGGTGGAGGGAGCCTCTAAACAGCCCAGTTTGGGCAAATTCATGGTGGAGGGAGCCTCTAAAAACCCCCAGTTTGGACCAATTCATGGTGGAGGGAGCCTCTAAAAACCCCCAGTTTGGACCAATTCATGGTGGAGGGAGCCTCTATAAACCCCAGTTTGGACCAATTCATGGTGGAGGGAGCCTCTAAACAGCCCAGTTTGGGCAAATTCATGGTGGAGGGAGCCTCTAAACAGCCCAGTTTGGGCAAATTCATGGTGGAGGGAGCCTCTAAAAACCCCAGTTTGGACCAATTCATGGTGGAGGGAGCCTCTAAAAACCCCAGTTTGGACCAATTCATGATGGAGGGAGCCTCTAAACAGCCCAGTTTGGGCAAATTCATGGTGGAGGGAGCCTCTAAAAACCCCCAGTTTGGACCAATTCATGGTGGAGGGAGCCTCTAAAAACCCCAGTTTGGACCAATTCATGGTGGAGGGAGCCTCTAAACAGCTCAGTTTGGGCAAATTCATGGTGGAGGGAGCCTCTAAACAGCCCAGTTTGGGCAAATTCATGGTGGAGGGAGCCTCTAAAAACCCCAGTTTGGACCAATTCATGGTGGAGGGAGCCTCTAAACAGCCCAGTTAGGGCAAATTCATGGTGGAGGGAGCCTCTAAGAACCCCCAGTTTGGACCAATTCATGGTGGAGGGAGCCTCTAAAAACCCCAGTTTGGACCAATTCATGGTGGAGGGAGCCTCTAAACAGCCCAGTTTGGGCAAATTCATGGTGGAGGGAGCCTCTAAACAGCCCAGTTTGGGCAAATTCATGGTGGAGGGAGCCTCTAAAAACCCCAGTTTGGACCAATTCATGGTGGAGGGAGCCTCTAAAAACCCCAGTTTGGACCAATTCATGGTGGAGGGAGCCTCTAAACAGGCCAGTTTGGGCAAATTCATGGTGGAGGGAGCCTCTAAACAGCCCAGTTTGGGCAAATTCATGGTGGAGGGAGCCTCTAAAAACCCCCAGTTTGGACCAATTCATGGTGGAGGGAGCCTCTAAAAACCCCAGTTTGGACCAATTCATGGTGGAGGGAGCCTCTAAACAGCCCAGTTTGGACCAATTCATGGTGGAGGGAGCCTCTAAAAACCCCAGTTTGGCCCAATTCATGGTGGAGGGAGCCGCTAAACAGCCCAGTTTGGACCAATTCATGGTGGAGGGAGCCTCTAACCAGCAGAGTTGGTGGAAATCAGGGTGGAGGGAGCCTCTAACCAGCAGAGTTGTGGGAAAGCAGGGTGGAGGGAGCCTCTAACCAGCAGAGTTGGTGGAAATCAGGGTGGAGGGAGCCTCTAACCAGCAGAGTTGTGGGAAAGCAGGGTGGAGGGAGCCTCTAACCAGCAGAGTTGTGGGAAAGCAGGGTGGAGGGAGCCTCTAACCAGCAGAGTTGGTGGAAATCAGGGTGGAGGGAGCCTCTAACCAGCAGAGTTGGGGGAAATCAGGGTGGAGGGAGCCTAGTATTAGCAGAATTGTGCAACGCTTATGGTGGATGAGTATGAGGATGCAGAGGAATTGGAGAGGTTGAGTACAGACATGGAGTTTCATGTTGGGGTGCTTTACACAGGTGGGCACAAAAATGAAGGCTCTATCCAGTGGTGGTTCATTTTTATCAAAGTGAGCCGGTCGGCACTCTCAGCTGACAGACGGGTGCGCTTGTCAGTGATGATGCCACCGGCTGCACTGAACACCCTCTCAGATAGGACGCTGGCGGCAGGACAGGACAGCACCTCCAAGGCATATAGGGCAAGTTCAAGCCACAGGTCCAACTTCGACACCCAATACGTGTAGGGCGCAGAGGGGTCGGAGAGGACAGGGCTGTGGTCGGAAAGGTATTCCCGCAACATGCACCTATACTTCTCACGCCTGGTGACACTAGGACCCTCCGTGGCGGCACTTTGGCGAGGGGGTGCCATCAAGGTGTCCCAGACCTTAGACAGTGTGCCCCTCGTTTGTGTGGACCGGTGAGAACTTGGTTGCCTACTGGAGGAACTGCCCTCCCTGCCGCCAACGTCACATGCTGGAAACATCTCCATCATATTCTGCACCAATTGCCTGTGGCAAGCATTGATGCGATTGGCCCTCCCCTCTACCGGAATAAAAGACGAGATATTGTTTTTATACCGGGGGTCAAGGATAGCAAAGATCCAGTACTGGTTGTCCTCCATGATTTTGACAATACGCTTGTCGGTTGTAAAGCACCCCAACATGAACTCAGCCACGTCTGCCACAGTGTTAGTTGGCATGACTCCTCTGGCCCCACCGGAAAGTTCAATCTCCATTTCCTCCTCATCCTCCATGTCTACCCATCCGCGCTGCAACAATGGGACGATTCGAAGTTGCCCGGAAGCCTCCTGTATCACCATCACATCATCGGACAACTCTTCTTCCTCCTCCTCCTCCTCCTCCTCCTCCATTAAACGCAGTGAAGCGGACAGATGTGTGGACCTACTCTCCAGCTGTGACGGATCGGATGCTATCCCTAACTCCTCTGTGTGATCTGAGTTATCCCTGATGTCAATCAGGGATTCTCTCAGAACACACAAGAGCGGGATTGTAAGGCTCACCATCGCATCCTCAGAGCTCACCCTCCTTGCGGACTCCTCAAAGACCCGTAGGATGTCACAAAGGTCTCTCATCCATGGCCACTCATGGATGTGAAACTGAGGCAGCTGACTTTGTGGCACCCTAGGGTTTTGTAGCTGGTATTCCATCAAAGGTCTCTGCTGCTCAACCACTCTATTCAACATCTGAAACGTTGAGTTCCAGCGTGTGGGGACGTCGCACAAAAGCCGTTGTTGTGGCACATGCAGGCGTTGCTGGAGAGATTTTAAGCTAGCAGCGGCTACTGTCGACTTGCGAAAGTGGGCGCACATGCGCCGCACTTTCACCAGTAGCTCTGGAACATTGGGGTAGCTCTTTAGGAAACGTTGCACCACTAGGTTGAAGACGTGGGCCAGGCATGGAACATGTTGGAGTCCGGCAAGCTCCAGAGCTGCTACCAGGTTCCGGCCGTTATCACAAACGACCATGCCTGGGCCCAGGTGCAGCGGCTCAAACCATATTGCCGTCTCATCGAGGAGGGCATCCCTCACCTCGGAGGCAGTGTGCTGTCTGTCCCCCAAGCTGATCAGCTTCAGCACAGCCTGCTGACGTCTACCAACGCCAGTGCTGCAACGTTTCCAACTCGTAGCTGGGGTCAATCTAACAGCGGAGGAGGAGGCGGTGGCGGAGGAGGAGGCGGTGGCGGAGGAGGAGGCGGTAGAGAAGGAGGAGGAGGGGGGTGTTCTTCTCGTGTCCCTGCCAGGAATGTTAGGCGGGGAGACGAGGTACACCAGGCCAGTTTGGGAAGCAGTCCCAGCCTCAACTACATTCACCCAGTGTGCCGTCAGTGAAATGTAGCGTCCCTGTCCGCATGCACTTGTCCACGCATCGGTGGTCAAGTGGACCTTTGTGCAAAGCGCGGAACTAAGGGCCCGCCTGATGTTGAGTGACACGTGCTGGTGCAAGGCGGGGATGGCACACCGGGAGAAGTAGTGACGGCTAGGGACGGCATAGCGAGGTGCCGCAGTTGCCATCAGGTCCAGGAAGGCGGGAGTTTCAACAAGCCGGAACGCCAACATCTCCTGGGCCAGCAGTTTAGCGATGTTGGCGTTCAAGGCTTGCGCGTGTGGGTGGTTAGCAGTGTATTTCTGCCGCCGCTCCAATGTCTGAGAGATGGTGGGTTGTTGTAAAGAAGCGCCTGATGGTGCCTTTGATGGTGCAGGAGAAGGAGATAAGACAGGAACAGGGGAGGATGAGGGAGAAGTCAACAAAGTGGCGGAGGCAGATGAAGTGGTGTCCTGGCTCGTCCTCTGGAGTGCATCGCCAGCACAGTCAGCAGTGGCAGTGGCAGAGGCAGAGGCAGTGGCAGAGGCAGTGGCAGTGGCGTGAACGGCAGGCGGCCTTTGTCCTGCCGTTGCTGCCTGCCACTGATTCCAGTGCTTGGATTCCAAATGACGGCGCATTGAAGTGGTGGACAGGTTGCTCTTCTCAGAGCCCCTAATCAATTTCGAGAGGCAAATTGTGCAGACAACACTATATCTGTCCTCGGCGCATTCCTTGAAAAAACTCCACACCTTCGAGAAACGTGCCCTCGAGGTGGGAGTTTTTCGGGGCTGGGTACGAACTGGAACATCTTGGGAGATTCCGGGTGTGGCCTGGCTTCGCCTAAGCTGCTGACCTCTGCCTCTGCCTCTAGCTACCCTTTTTGGTGCTGCACCTGCCTCAACATCCACACTACTTTCCCCGCTTGACATCCCCCCTGTCCAGGTCGGGTCAGTGTCCTCATCATCCACCACTTCCTCTTCCAACTCCTGTCTCATCTCCTCCTCCCGCACAATGCGCCGGTCAACTGGATGCCCTGACGGCAACTGCGTCACATCATCGTCGATGAGGGTGGGTTGCTGGTCATCCACCACCAAATCGAACGGAGATGGAGGAGACTCTAGTGTTTGAGCATGTGGACACAGATGCTCCTCTGTTAGGTTCGTGGAATCGTGACGTGGAGAGGCAGGTTGAGGGACAATGAAAGGAGCGGAGAACAGCTCTGGGGAGCAGGGACAGTTGGGGTTATTGTTCTGTGAAGCTTGGGAATTTTGGGAGGAAGGAGGACAAGACTGTTGGGTAATAGGAGGAGAGGAGGCAGAGTCTGACTGGCTGCTGGACAATGTGCTGTAAGCGTTCTCTGACAGCCATTGCAAGACCTGTTCCTGGTTCTCGGGCCTACTAAGGTTTGTACCCTGCAGTTTAGTTAATGTGGCAAGCAACCCTGGCACTGTGGAGTGGCGCAATGCTTGCTACCCCACAGGAGTAGGCACGGGACGCCCTGTGGCTTCACTGCTACCTTGCTCCCCAGAACCATTCCCCCAACCTCGCCCACGGCCTCGTCCACATCCCTTTCCGGGAGCCTTGCGCATTTTGAATTCCCAGTTAGAAATTGGCACTATATACCAGTAGCAAAAATTGTGGGTGCACGTAACCCCAATATATTCTTTGAATTCCCAGTCAGACAATGGCACTATATACCAGTAGCAAGAAATGAGGGTATTTATAACCCCAATATATTCTTTGAATTACCAGTCAGAAACTGGCACTATATGGCAGTAGCAAGAAATGAGGGTATTTATAACCCCAATATATTCTTTGAATTCCCAGTCAGACAATGGCACTATATACCAGTAGCAAAAATTGTGGGTGCACGTAACCCCAATATATTCTTTGAATTACCAGTCAGAAACTGGCACTATATGGCAGTAGCAAGAAATGAGGGTATTTGTAACCCCAATATATTCTTTGAATTCCCAGTCAGACAATGGCACTATATACCAGTAGCAAGAAATGAGGGTATTTATAACCCCAATATATTCTTTGAATTCCCAGTCAGACAATGGCACTATATACCAGTAGCAAGAAATGAGGGTATTTATAACCCCAATATATTCTTTGAATTACCAGTCAGAAACTGGCACTATATGGCAGTAGCAAGAAATGAGGGTATTTGTAACCCCAATATATTCTTTGAATTCCCAGTCAGACAATGGCACTATATACCAGTAGCAAGAAATGAGGGTATTTATAACCCCAATATATTCTTTGAATTCCCAGTCAGACAATGGCACTATATACCAGTAGCAAAAATTGTGGGTGCACGTAACCCCAATATATTCTTTGAATTCCCAGTCAGACAATGGCACTATATACCAGTAGCAAGAAATGAGGGTATTTATAACCCCAATATATTCTTTGAATTCCCAGTCAGACAATGGCACTATATACCAGTAGCAAAAATTGTGGGTGCACGTAACCCCAATATATTCTTTGAATTCCCAGTCAGACAATGGCACTATATGGCAGTAGCAAAAATAGTGGGTGTATATAGCCCCAATTCTATTGCTAGGGGACTTGCAGTGTATTTCTGGGGTGAAGGTGGGGGGGCACACCATTGGAACGGGTATCGGGGGTATATATCGGGTATACGGGAATACACTGTCAGTGTATTCCATTCAGGATCCTGGGAAAGCTGGGTTGCGGCGATTGAGCCCGTCAGTGCCACGTTACACTGACAAGCTTCTCCCTGGAATTGAAGTTATATGTAAGCCCAATATATTCTTTGAATTCCCAGTGAGACAATGGCACTATATGGCAGTAGCAAAAATAGTGGGTGTATATAGCCCCAATTCTATTGCTAGGGGACTTGCAGGGTATTTCTGGGGTGAAGGTGGGGGGGCACACCGTTGGAACGGGTATCGGGGGTATATATCGGGTATACGGGAATACACTGACAGTGTATTCCATTCAGGATCCTGGGAAAGCTGGGTTGCGGCGATTGAGCCCGTCAGTGCCACGTTACACTGACAAGCTTCTCCCTGGAATTTAGCTCTTATAAGAGCTGTTGGTTGTCTTCTCCTTCCTATCCTAGCCTGTCCCTGCCTACCCAGAATCTAAGCCCTAGCTAGCTGGACGGAAACCTCCGTCCCCGGTGAATTGCAAGCTCAGAATGATGCGAAGCTGGGCGTCGCTGTTCTTTTAAATTAGAGGTCACATGTTTTCGGCAGCCAATGGGTTTTGCCTACTTTTTTCAACGTCACCGGTGTCGTAGTTCCTGTCCCACCTACCCTGCGCTGTTATTGGAGCAAAAAAGGCGCCAGGGAAGGTGGGAGGGGAATCGAGTAATGGCGCACTTTACCACGCGGTGTTCGATTCGATTCGAACATGCCGAACAGCCTAATATCCGATCGAACATGAGTTCGATAGAACACTGTTCGCTCATCTCTAGTAGAGAACCTTGGCTCTACAGCTGTTTACAAAACTACAACTCCTAGCATGCATACTTTCTCTACTGTTCTTGGAACTCCCGTGGAAGTGAATGGAACATGTTGGGAGTTGTAGTTTCACAGCAGCTGGAGAGCCGAAGGTTCCCTACCCCTGCCATAGACTATAATGAGGTCGGTGTAATTTCTGCTCGTTTTCTGCATTAAACATGCAGAGAGAAAAGTGTTAGGGAGCCTGCACCCAGAGTTTATGCTCTCTCATTCTGAACATAAAACTCGTTCAGAGTAAGCAACGTTAAAAATAGATCCCATTGACTTGAATGGGTGCCGTATCACATTGAAAGCAATAGGTAAAAAAGCCTCCCATTGATTTCAATGGCGAGAACGCGTATGCCGGCACCCATCCAAGTCAATGGGATCTGTTTTTCACGCCGCTCACTCTGAACGAGTTTTACGTTCAGAATGAGCGAGCGTAAACTTTGTGTGCAGGCTCCCTTACTTTGCAGTTTAATGTGTAAGGTTTCCATTCCAGGGGTCCTAAAACAGAAACCTGAATGCTGATGTGAACCGGGCTTTACATGTAGCAACAGAATTGATTCAATGTGTGCATACTTTAATGTTAGGTGGCATTCACACGGAGTAACGCCGGGCGTGTATCACAGCCGTACACGCTGGCGTTACGGTAGACTGCCGAACACTTCCCATTCACTTCAATGGGAGCGCTCGTAACAGTGGCGTTTACGAGCGCTCCCATTGAAGTGAATGGGAAGTGTTCGGCAGTCTGCTGTAACGCCAGCGTGTATGGCTGTGATACACGCCTGGCGTTACTCCGTGTGAATGCCCCCTTATACTGGGTTCAAGATAAATTATATACATTTTCAATATTGAAATTTACTTTGACCAATATTGAGACCCATGCCTCACCGTGCTCAGGATGTTAACCCCTTTCCGATATCCGATGTAAAGTCAGAATATGGCGACTTTTAGAAAAAAAAAATTTTGGCACAGTTTTGGATTTTTGTTAAGGGGTTAAAATGTAAATAAAACCATAAAAATTAGGTATCCTCAGAAGACTTGGTCTCACAAATTCTGTATTTCTTCATTCTTACATAACTGATATGTACAAAATACAGTCACCCTGTCTCAGATCAATAAAGGGGTTAAAGAAAATGTTAACATAACACAAAAGTGCATTCCTTCAAAGCCATTAGCCTAATTCTCTAATTTCCTTTGAGACGCTATTATGATGAAGACAGGTAAATACTAATGTTATTACTAATGATAAATCATTAAACTTCTTAATTGTACTATATTAAACTACAAGCAAATGCCAAATTCTAATTACTTGCTGGAAAGTTTCAAAATTGTCAACAGTCCCTGATAGGGAAAAGCAAAAATTCACCATAAAGTGGTTTTATCAATTTATTTATCGGGTCACCATGTGCAGTTTGTGGTTAGAAGTTTCCCAATAATTCTGTCCTTGTTTGATTTATAAGCTGTGTCCCGTCCCTATCATATTAGACACACATCATTATGATTAGAGATGAGCGAGTAGTACTTGATCGAGTAGGTATTGGATCGAATACTACGGTATTCAAAATACTCATACTCGATCGAGTACCACTCGCTGTTCGAATGTAAAAGTTCGATGCAGAACCAGCATTGATTGGTTGAATGCTATACAGTCGGCCAATCAACGCTGGTTCTTCTCCTACCTTTAGAAGTCTTCTCCGTGCAGCTTCCCTGCGGCGTCTTCCGGCTCTGAATTCACTCTGCCAGGCATCGGGCCTGGGCAGAGCCGACTGCGCATGTCCGCTTGTAGTGCGGGCATGCGCAGTCGGCTCTGCCCAGGCCCAATGCCTGGCAGAGTGAATGAACAGCCAGAAGATGCCGCGGGGACGCCGCAAGGAGAAGACTGCATGGAGGATCCAGCCCGACTCTCACTCGTGGACATGGTAAGTATAATTTGA
Organism: Leptodactylus fuscus; assembly: GCF_031893055.1. Taxonomy (NCBI): domain Eukaryota; kingdom Metazoa; phylum Chordata; class Amphibia; order Anura; family Leptodactylidae; genus Leptodactylus; species Leptodactylus fuscus. The sequence goes on from NC_134265.1 coordinate 293,807,647, forward strand.
TCGAATGTTGCCTACCCCTGAAACGAGCATTTTCCCCCCATAGACTATAATAGGGTTCGATATTCGATTTGAATAGTCGAATATTGAGGGGCTACTCGAAACGAATATCGAACCTCGAACATTTTACTGTTCGCTCATCTCTAATTGTGATGTATTTCAGTGGATTTTTCCATGTTTGTTTAAAGTCTTCATTGGCATCTAAGTGACATCCACATACACAGCATTTTGTTTTTTGTGTTTTTGTAGTGATTCTGAAGTCAGCTGTGTTTTTGTTTTTTTTTTTACATAGGTTTCTCTAGGACACTTTAGAAAAGCTCCGGCAAAAATAAATGCACAAATGATACTGAACTACAGGAAGATCACGTGATTGACGGACGTAACATCAGCAATTATGAAGAGGCTGCAGTGCTTTGTCCGAGCTCCCCGTTTAATTAGCGGATTGGCGGGAGTTCCATCAATATTTTTGTCCCTGGGTTTTTAAAGGGATTTTTGTTTTTGATTGAAATCAGGATTTTTAAAAAAATTTTAAAACATAGGTTACATAGAGTAGAATTTAGTGATGAAGCTGCAGTCCCTGATAGTTGACTTTTGTACTTTTTTTGACCCTGATTTTATATAACTTTGAATTACGCACTCAAATATCCCCAAGTAAGTCCCATTGGCCTTTAAAGAGTGTGACTTAGCAATACGTATGACTCCTGGTTATTTAAGGCAGGATTTATAGATTGACTTCTGTTCTATTCTAAGGGCGGGTTCACACTTGCGCTCGGTTTCTGCTTTCTACCGAGAGAAACTGGACAGGAGATGGAAACACGGTTGTCAGTTTTCAAATCCATTCACTTGAAGGGGTTTGCAAAGTGACCCCTGTGAGCATCTTGTGCCTCTCTGTGGCCAAACCATTTTTTTTTAACTGGACACAAAGTCAGACATGCAGGACTTTGTGTCCGGTTTAAAAAAAACAGTTTCGCCATGGAGAGGCAGAAGACGCTCATGAGCGGTCACTTTGCAAACCCCTTCAAGGGAATGGGTTTGAAAACTGACCGCCGAGTTTCCGTCTCCTGTCCAGTTTCTCTCAGCAGAAGACGGAAACCCGAAAGCGGAGACTGCGCGCAGGTGTGAACCCACCCTGAGTTATGTTCTTATAAATATACATTATTATATTACATACAATGTTTTATATCTAACTTGTGGAACTGCCATGGGTTCCTACTTGATCAAAAGTCTACATTATGCTGAGATCGATGCCTATATGAGGATGATTGATATCAGAGAAATGTAACTAACAAACTAAAGAAAATGAATGAATACATTTAAAAAAGTAACATTAGAGAGATAGAAAATATTATACACCACGAGATTCCTAACTGAAGACTGCAGGACATTGGGTAAAGTTGGGATAATAAGAGACGAGAGGTTCTTTTCAGTGCCCTGGCTTTTGGTAAAGTGCACTGCTTTATTCTCTGACAGAAGAAAGAGGAATGGCACTTACATACAGTAGCACTGGTTCTCCAGGGATTGAATTCTGGAATTAGTATTTACTATTCATCTCGGATGTAACATTGAGCATGATAGAATGGATAATAGAAGTGAAGCATGTCTCAAAACAAAGTCTATTTATCCATCGCATTTACAAATTTTAGTTATCAGAGGTGGAAGCTTCCAGTGTAATATATTATCCACTGTATACATCTACTGCTTTCAGAATAAAATCTTTAATAAATTTCTCTCAATCACTCTGAAATATTAAGGGTTTTTTTTTAAGAAAAAAAAACGTATGACTTTTATGTCAGCTAGACACATCAAATGCTTGTTCTTCTGATCATTGAGGTTAGTTTATTATCCTGGTCACCACCCAGAACCCTGTAGATCACCTGTAGCAAGACGGCACAGCTCTACCTACACTCATCATAAGGGTCCATTCACACGGAGGAAAATGGTGAGGAATTTGGTGTGGAATTTCAGCGCTGAAAAAAAAGCCTCCTATTGACTTCAATGGGTTCCTTTTTCTGCTAAAAAAAACCCCACACGGACTCCATTATAGTCTATGGGTCCCATGTGCTTTCATAAACTCACAGCTCGTCAATGCATTCAGTATTCTGTTTGGAACTCCCCAAACGTAATACCGAACACAGATGTGAACCAGGCCTTACACTGCTCTAAAATTGGCAAATGTGGAAACTGCTTACTCAGACATCTGTTGAATGCAATATTTCTGCACTGGGGTCACATTAGCCCCTATTATTATCCCATTGGTTTTCCAACAAATTTATGATATGGAGGACTTCATGCATACTCCACAATACTGAATCAGTCCGTACATGAATATGTGACTCCAAAGCTGAATAACAGAGACATACTTGGACACTGTAGAAGCACCTTCACCAGGTACTTTGATTAGGGTTATAACCAACTTACTGATGGCACTGCTCCCTTTACTGTAACTTGTATTCTTGCAGTAAACAAATAGATCATAAAGTATACAAATAAGATCAACAGCAAATTATTATGGGCCACCTTGGAGTTTCTATTCATCATATGAGAGACGTAATGTAAGTCTCCTAGAAACGAATGGAGTAACTGACTTCCTGTCCACACCTAAGACACTGTGTGTGTTGAAGAGTCTTATTGCTGGTCAAATGACATAGTTGAGAATCTAATGGTCACTCACAAATATATCCACTGGTAAGAGGATTATCTCACTAAAATTACATCATGAATATTTCTAACGAATTAGAGTTATACAATATAGTGGAAGAGATTGGAACAGTGATGTAAAGACCAAAAATACCTTAAAGGGATTGTATATAAGTAATCCACAAACGGTGGTGATACAGATGGATGTATGGAAGTACAATCATTGGGAATGGTAGGGGAGGGAGAAGGGACAAGTAAACTCTCTGACGCAGCAGATAAAAAAAAATCATATCCAATGGAAAAATTAAATGAACAGTCAAAACAAAAGTATAAGCAAAAGGGTACAAAACCCAACTAGGAAAAGAGGGGATAAAAAGAAGGTGTAGTCACCCTCGCTAAAGTGCAGGGGGGCAGCAGGGTAGCTGGAGTACAAGGGGGATTCAAAGGGAATAGGAAGCAGAGGGAGCTAAGAAAATAAGAATAAAAGAATAAGGGAGGAGATGGAGTACTGTAAGGGAGTCATGAAGAAAGGGGAGCAAAGACGGACTGCGGAGTAATAGAGGAAACAAGTTTTTTAATATTGTTTATGATAGTGCCATCAAATGACAAACACATCATCCCTGCCCCCGACAACTGGGACTCCCCACCTAGTACACATAAGCACTAAAACACAGAGGCCAATTTAGTCAAAATTCAATTACCTACTCAATATGGGATTGGGCTGTAGGAGTCATCCAGGGCACCTAAAGGTAAAACAAGTAAAACATTCAGTTGAGAAAATCGTTATCAGGTGACAAGAAGGTTAAAAAACCAGCATGAAAGTCAATAACAGATCAGAGATTGATTTGAATGCGGGTTTTTTGCCTTTTGAGACAATTATGGATTAAGATTTCAATCTAATTATCAAGCGCTGAATAGAAAATGGAAAATGATTTTGCACTATATAATAAAATATAACACAAAATAAGTACAGATAGAATATATACATTTATAAAAATAATATTAACCACTTAGAATACCTGAAAGAAGTTTTGGATATTTTGGATAAATTAATGGATGGTTCGGTGCCTTGAACTCCACAGACAGCTCTTCTCCATTGAGTTCGATTGAACAGAGGAACCCTGCATGCAGGGTTTTTCTGTCCGCTTGAGAAGTCGGACATCTTCTCTTGCGGACAGGGAAGGACGGGCACGGAGTGCAAAAGAACGCACCCGATACCCATTCAAGTAAATGACAGGTGTCACGGACACATCTAGTGTCCGCTCCTAGTGTCCGTGACAGATTTTGAGCGGACACTAGGAGCGGACACTACATGTCGGACACCGACGGTAGTGTGAACGCCCCCTTAGGAGTTGGAAACAGCCTTCTGCTCTTTCTGTTTGGGAACTCTTAACTCTTATTGACACTACTCACACTTATGAATGAACAATAGCATTGGGAAATTTGTCCTTTGCCAAATATACTGTATATACTTGAGTATAAGCTGACCCAAATATAAGCTGAGGCCCCTAATTTTACCACAAAAAAACTGAGAAAACTTATTGACTCGAGTATAAGCCTAGGGGGGAAATGTAGCAGCTACTGGAAAATTTCAAAAATTAAAATGGTCAGCGTTTTTGGGTGCAGTAGATGCTGGGTGCTGGGGAAAGGGAGGGGGTGTTTTGGTTGTCTGTCTGCCCCTTCTCTGAGCTTGAGGACTGAGTTTGTTTTCCCCCAATTGGAATTCAGCCTGGCTGAATATAGGGTATCTGCAGTGCTCCTATTAACCCCTACCCGATGGAACAGGAGCACTGCAGATACCCTATATTCTACTTTATAAGTATTCTAGGGAAAGGAGTGATTTAGAACTTGTATTTATTTAATTTTTTTATTATATTTTTTAAAGCTTCTTTTTTTCACTATTTTATGGGAGATTCTATACATTATTATTGGGGCTGGTCATAGCTAATCTGCTTTAAAATGTGGTTACCCGCGGGTGGAAAATGCAGAGATAAAAATCCTACTTGCAGGACTTTTCTCTCTTCAGTTTTAGAACGGAATGGGGAATGGAATCCTACGGCGGAGACCCAGCGCAGGTGTGAATCCAGCCATAAGGGGTCCTCCATTCTGTAAGTTTTGTTTTTGTTAAGTTTTTGCCCTCTAATCCATTACAAATACAATTGACTTTCCTTCCCTCCAACACTCACTGATCTGAGCACTACTGCGTGTAAACGCTGCGTCAACACAATGGTCTTTTTGTGCTCCCTGCCTTTCACTGCAATGTACAGTATTTACCTATATGGCTAGTTTAAGAAGATATATTATTCTCCACAAATGCAGTAAAATAAAACTATTTTGATGACTTAAAAGCAGACGACGCTGCTCGGTTTAGTTTAAACCCTAACAGGGTAGTTAGAATAAGGAGACGCAATGAAGATTTGAGAGGATTTAATGGTGCCCTGCAGAGATATTTAAATGGTGTTTAAATTGAGATTAAAGTACAGTCCCAAATATGTTTACACTGTGCTTTATTATTTTACTGAAAAATAAGTTATGTTCCTGGAGGAAGAGAACAAAAAGTCAAAGTTGAAAATTGTCTCTTGAAGAATGCAAATAGCAGGAAACGGTACAAAATAATGTATATCTTCAACAAACAGCTTTTGTTCTGTTTAACATAATAACTGTCTACTTGATATATATACATCCTCTTTTATCTTCTTCTCGGCAATATTTCACAGAATAATATATTTCTTGAAATCATTTTAACAGTTAGATGTAACAACTAAACTACTGTAGCATAACGTTCTCCAAATGATAATTGTTAGGGAAAAAAAGCTTAAATATCCTGTACAATATACTTTACTTTTAGTTATGACATCATTCTGATTAGAGATGAGCGAGTAGTGAAATATTCGATATTTGTTTCCAGTAGACCCTCAATATTCGACTATTTGATCAAATATCGAATCCCATTATAGTCTACGGGGAAAAAATGCTTGTTTCAGGGGAAACCACAATTTGACTAAGGAGAGTCACCAAGTCCACATGACACCTCAGCAAATGATGCCAACACCTCTGAAATGCAACTGGGACAGCAGGGTAAGCATGTCTAGGGGCATCTAAGAAGCCCAAGTCCCAGATTACCCCACTATCACAGCCTATCAACTAGACACTCCAAACTCAATATGGAAAGTGGAAAAATACTTGGACACCTTCTTTCCTCTACATTAGTATGGACAGAAACACAAATTTTAAGCTAAAGAAACATTAGCAAGCACCCCTTTAAATCACATTGCCCATGACAACCACAGATGGCATAGGCAATGGGAAATCCAACAGCCCCCGCCCTTAACTGTCATTGTGTATGTGTGTGAGATGTGGTGGGACCTCCAAAAAATACTTTTCTGGCCCTTCAGGTGAGCCCTTCCAAATTAAGTTAGAGGACCTTAAGCTGAGCTACCAGCAGAGATTGAAGTACTTGAGGTGAGTTGAGCCTTTAACCAGAAGAGTTTGAGTTTTTGACCCTTTTGGTGAGTTGAGCCTTGTACCGGCAGAGATTTAAGCCCTTAAAATGAGTTGAGCCTTTAACCAGCAGAGTTTTAGTTTTTGGTCCTTGGGGGTGAGTTGAGCCTTTAACCAGCAGTGTTTTTGGCCCTTGAGGTGACTTGAGTCTTGCACCAGCTGAGTTTTAGTTTTTGGCTCTTTGAGTGATTTGAGCCTTTAACCAACAGTGTTTTTGGCCCTTGAGGTGAGTTGAGCCTTTTACCAGCAGAGTTTTAGTTTTTGGCCCTTTGGGTGAGTTGAGCCTTGTACCGGCAGAGATTTAGGCCCTTAAAATTAGTTGAGCCTTTAACCAGGAGAGTTTTTGGCCCTTTGGTTGAGTTGAGCCTTTAACCAGCAGAGTTGTTGGCCCTTTGGGTGAGTTGAGCCTTGCACCAGCAGTGTTTTAGTTTTTGGCCCTTGGGGTGACTTGAGCATTGTACCAGCAGTATTTTAGTTTTTGGCCCTTGGGGTGAGTTGAGCCTTGCACTAGCAGTGTTTTAGTTTTTGGCCCTTGGGGTGAGTTGAGCCTTGCACTAGCAGTGTTTTAGTTTTTTGCCCTTGGGGTGAGTTGAGCCTTGCACCAGCAGTGTTTTAGTTTTTGACCTTTAGGGTGAGTTGAGCCTTGTGCCAGCAGAGTTTTAATTTTTGGCCCTTGGGGTGAGTTGAGCCTTGCACCAGCAGTATTTTAGTTTTTGGCCCTTGGGCTGAGTTGAGCCTTGCACTAGCAGTGTTTTAGTTTTTGCCCTTGGGGTGAGCCATAAAAAAATTAGTTTTCAGGCCCTTGGGGTGAGCCATAAAAAAAATTAGTTTTTCAGGCCCTTGGGGTGAGCCTTAATGGGGTGGTTTTAAATGTCATTCTTCAACGGTGATGGTGGTGGTGGTGGAGGAGGAGAATGAGGAAGAGGACCAGGAACTTGTGAGCTGGAAGCTAATCGCTATCTGACCCTCAGCAGCACATCTCTCCCTTTCTCACCAAACCGCATCTGACACAAATATGGCTGACACTATTCTTATAAATACGAGGTCAGCTGATTTTGCTAGCCAATGACTTTTTCCCTTTTTATTTTTCAATGCCTACATTTTCCTGCTTCCTGTCCCTCCTTTCCTGCACAGTTATAGGTGCAAAAAAAGCAGCAGGGAACGTGGGAGGGGATACGAATTTTTACTGCGTTTACCGTGTGGTATTCGATTGGAATCGAATATGTCGAATACCGTAATAGTCAATCGGATACCTACTCGATCAAACGGTATTTACTCATCTCTAATTCTGATGTCATATGGATAAGAAAGATGGCAATGAAACTCTAAACAGTGATAAATTATTAAGCTGTAGGGGCAGATAGCAGGGTCTTTCTGGGCACATTTTGATGGATGTCAAGGGGCACAAGCTGGGTACTGTGCCCCGACAAAGAAGATAGTACTATGTCTAAGGGTAATGACACACCAATTGTGCATTATGTACGCCTGCTGATAGCTAATAGTAGATAGCGGTGGCTACTCCACATCTAAAGATATAGACTTAAATGAACACTGTAATACTTCAGCTATGAATGCAGCTAGCTGTACTCATTTTTGTAACATGGGTCTACTTTTTACTTATCTATTCCCATAAGTTGTTATTAAAAATGTCCCTTCAGTTTAGAGGAACTATTTAGCATATATGATTTGCATTATAAGCAACTTCATAAATTACTGTTGTTAGTCATAGATCTCCCACTAGGTCAGTGCTCACTCATGAGACTTTTCACTTACCAGCAGCAGCCCCATTCTACATTATATTAGATTTACTATATACCAAAATATTAGTGAATAGTTCATAATACAATTAGCAATTATTTAGAGTAACTTAAAACCAAAGCTAAAGCTCTGGATACTAGGGCCTTGTTCACATCTGTGTCGGTAATCCGTTCGGGGTAGTCCGCATGGGGACCCCCCGAACGGACAACCAAACGCATTTGCAAGTGGTGTGCAGTGAAAGCACACGGACCCCATAGACTATAATGGGCTCCTCTCCACAAGGTAATGGATGAATCCAGTTCCGGGTGTTGGGTTCAAACCTCTGGCCCTGAGTTTGGTTCCAACAGCAGTGGAGCCTTAACCATCTCCAGACAGTTGGGTGTGTCTCACTTCCCTTGCTGCTGCTGCTATGGAGAGCTGAGGACCCAAACATTCGGGTTGTGTGGAGAACTACAAGTGCCAGCCTGCGGAGCTGATGGACTGCACTGCCTTATGTTTCCTTTTACTGGAGAAAGCTATTTATGTTGAAGTTTGTGAACTGCTCCCAATAAAAGGCACCAGTTTGAACTTAAAGAGACCACTCTCCATGTATGTATATATATATATATATATATATATATATATATATATATATATATATATACATATATACATATATACACAGACCGTGTTTCCCCGAAAGTAGGACACTGTCCCTGCTGCTGTAGGATGAGCTCTCCCAGCTCATCCCAGAGGCAGAGGCAATAGCTGGCTTTCCTGGCACATGGAGCACAGGGCACAGCATCCAGCCGGCTGCTGTGTCAGTGAAGTGAGGATCGCTAAACCCCGCCCACGAAATCCCGCTAAGCCAACACCCCAAAGGCTTGCTAAGTCCCACCCACCACTGCCGAGACAAACAGCAGCACCAGCGCTACTGTGAAGATGGGAAAGGTAAGTATGATACCTTCCCCCCTCCCCTACACTACCTAAAACCAGCAGTCCCCCGAAAATAAGACATGTCCTATTTAGGATGACAATTTAATATAAGACACTGTCTTTTTTTCGGGGAAACACAGTATACATATATATATATATATATATATATATATATATATATATATATATATATATAGTGAGAAGTTGTCTGTAGTAGGCCTCAGCCCAGGTGTAGATCCCTGGCTCGTTACTGACTCATAATAGGCTGTAAATCCTGCATTCCAGAGCAGTTCTGTGAGGTGAAAGGAGGTGTGTGGTTCTGTCATGTAATCCTGAGTCCGGTGAGACAATATTGAGCTTGTTTTGTTCGTTTGGCTGGAAGTAAGCCACACGTATAGTTAGGCTATCCATTCTGTTTAGTCAGTTGCTCAGACGAGCAGGCTTTTTTTCCCCCCTCAATTAAAGGCTTGTGTCTGCACCACTGCTTCACTGCTAACTTCCCGACATATATATATATATATATATATATATATATATATATATATATATATATATATAGTATATATATTTTTTTTTTTTGTACGACGTTCACTGTATGGGATATGTAATTAATTTTTGGATATGGGGGCTTATACATGTATGGGGATACCTAACATGTTTGTGTATTTTTTTTGTTTATGTTAGGTATTTTTTTGTTCTTTTTATGAATTATTTTTTATTTTTTTACTTTTTTTTTTTACATATCTCACATCATATTGCAGTACATCACATATAGGTTCCCTATGGGAACTGTGTATAGGCAGTCAGGAGGCCGCCACTCAGCCTCCTGGCTGCAATGGCAACCCCTCAGTGGCAGGTGGGCAATTTTGCCCCAGACCCCTAAATGCCATGATTGCTATTGATCACATCAACCAGGGTGTTAATCACTACACTAATACTACACTAAGGAGTTTACAGCTTCTCAAAGCTCACTGTTCATGTAAGGAGATGCTGATGGAATGTCATAGACTGCAAGCAACTTTCCTTATTGTGCTCAGATTTTTCTTTCTGTGTCTTTTGCATCATAAACTGTATTTAGAGTCCAATGTCCCTGGATATCCTATAATATGTACAAGTGGGCTTTTTTCAGTTGTAATAATAAAGGATGGAGGGCAGACTGCTCTGTGTTGTATGTATGCCCTGTCTCAGAGAGAAATGCAAAACATGCCGCATAATAGGGCTATCAGAAAAACTGATATATCACCACATATTAAGGTTTATACAGCCATAGAGCAGCTACCCAGCAAAATTCTGCAGATATTTAAACTTCTGACAAAAACTAATGTACCCTTTAAAGCCACAAGCTAAATGCAGCATGAACTGTTCACACAAAGCTCAAATTTCCAACCGCTTTTAACTAGTGATTTTTCTATCACTGTTCTAGGTGGTATAAATCTGGAGACACAGCTATTTGAAGTGCCCACCTTTGGCAAATGATACATCTTATGGGGAAGCTAGCTCAGTAGAAGGGGTGGTGCAGACTAGAGATGAGCGAGTACTATTCGAAACGGCAGTTTCGATTAGCACGCACTCATAGCAATGAATGGAGCCGGCTGGCACGCAGACCCCCTGCGTGCTGGCTGCGTCCATTCATTCCTATGCGTGTGTGCTATTCGAAACTGCTGTTTCGAATAGTACTCGCTCATCTGTAGTGCGCACCAAAACAGTGAAGACAGAACACAAAATGTGCAGCAAACTGGTTTATTTAGAAAAAAAAAAACAGGAAAATAAATAATCCTTGACTTCAGGCACAAAATGAGCAAAAAAAATACAGCCTTAATTTCAGGCAAAAAAAAAAAAAAATAATAATCTGCTCGTCTGAGTGTTAACTAAACAGTAGGTTAACCTAACTATACGTGTGGCTTACTTCCAGCCACATGAACAAAACAGGAGCAATCTAGTCTTACCAGACTCAGGGTTACAGGACAGAACCATACAGCTCCTTACACCTCATGGACCTGCACACAAAGCAGGATTTGCAGCCTTTTTCTGGCCCAGTAATGAGCCCAGGATCTACACCTGGGCTGAGGCCTACTCTAGATCCACCCTGGACCACGCATATGTCAGAAACCTGGGGCTGATATACCTGGACTCCAGCACTCTGCCTGTCACCTTCTCACAATCTACATACTATATATATTTAATTCAGTTTCACAATCTACATACATCATAATGTGTGATCATTTGTCCTTGGCAACAGCTAGGTCAAAGGGTTGATAGGGAGAACTTTACAGCCTGTTGTCTATTAAAAGAAAGTAAAATAGGCTAATAAAGTACAACACAAAAAAGTAACCCCTGCACAATAGTAAAAAAAAAAAAAAAGAAAGGGGAAATGCCACTTACATTTTAACAAATTTATTTCTGAATTTATGATATTCTTTGCAATCTATGAGAGATGAGAGATGCAAGCTTTTTATTCATACGGAATCTGCATAAAGGCGTCTATGGTGACTTCATATGCAAATCTATTATGTTATAGCATCTGTTTTTTTTTTTGTAATAATTACAATTGCTCTACATTTGTACCATTTACTATTGAAGACAGATGAAGGTTTTGATTTTCTGCTCAGCTCTCTCCAATGAATGACAGCAGATTCCCTCTCCATATATTGAAGTATTCATGAACTGTCGAGAGGTGAACAGGAGCTGGATTAACAAAATACTGACATTTTTTCATTTTTTTCAATGCCATTCATGTTTTATATTCAACATTAATTTCTCAATCTACACTTTATTTCTGAAGAAGTGTATTATATTGTGAATGAATAAACCAAGGAATAAAACGTTCCATCATGTACCGAGTTTTTGTCCTGAAAAGAAATACATTCTTCTCTATTGCTAAATCAAAAGGAAGACAAAAAGAATTAACAGATGAACCCTTCACTTTTCAGACTGCGCTGCCTGTTTACTAAATGTCAATGCATTCTGCAGTAAAGGATAATGAAGAGACATACTGTACAGTAAAACAGAACAGAAAGAAAGCAACATGTCTCGCATATAATATACAGTAAATTAAAGAGAAGGATTTACTGGCAGCAGATTAAAAATATAAAAAATACTCAAAACCATTCAAGAAATAAAATCTCCAATAAATTATTTGTACCTTCTGTTATGTTATAATGTCAGCATTTTGACAGAATCCACATATTTTGCCATGTTAAGAACATACTCATACTGTCATACTTTATTGTCTATATTTTCTTATTCCGACAAAGGTATCTTTTTACATGTTAATGATTAGAGATGAGCGAACAGTGTTCTATCGAACTCATGTTCGATCGGATATTAGGCTGTTCGGCATGTTCGAATCGAATCAAACACCGCGTGGTAAAGTGCGCCATTACTCGATTCCCCTCCCACCTTCCCTGGCGCCTTTTTTGCTCCAATAACAGCGCAGGGTAGGTGGGACAGGAACTACGACACCGGTGACATTGAAAAAAGTAGGCAAAACCCATTGGCTGCCGAAAACATGTGACCTCTAATTTAAAAGAACAGCGACGCACAGCTTCGCGTCATTCTGAGCTTGCAATTCACCGGGGACGGAGGTTTCCGTCCAGTTAGCTAGGGGTTAGATTCTGGGTAGGCAGGGACAGGCTAGGATAGGAAGGAGAAGACAACCAACAGCTCTTATAAGAGCTAAATTCCAGGGAGAAGCTTGTCAGTGTAACGTGGCACTGACGGGCTCAATCGCCGCAACCCAGCTTTCCCAGGATCCTGAATGGAATACACTGTCAGTGTATTCCCGTATACCCGATATATACCCCCGATACCCGTTCCAACGGTGTGCCCCCCCACCTTCACCCCAGAAATACCCTGCAAGTCCCCTAGCAATAGAATTGGGGCTATATACACCCACAATTTTTGCTACTGGTATATAGTGCCATTGTCTGACTGGGAATTCAAAGAATATATTGGGGTTACGTGCACCCACAATTTTTGCTACTGCTGTTGAGGGAGAACCCCCGTCAGAATACGGGTCACTTATAGTGGTCAGTCACCTGCTCCAAATTAATCATGCATGTGCACGCTGACAAAGATAAACACTGACATTGATGCAGTTTCAATCTCAGTCCATGCAATGAGCGTGATGCCTGTTCACACAGAACTGAGGTTTATTGAGGAAGTTACAGTTTTTATACAGGAATGCAAGAAAGATAAGAAAAAGGCAGGCTGTAAGCATATACGTCTTGTATCCGAATACACTGGCGATCAGTCATTGGCTGTTAAATTTCAACATCTCTTAGCTTTCGAGTTCCCAGGAAATGATACTGTCTTTCTTGTAAACCACATGACGATCATGTGCGTCAGCATCTGGGTGCGGTACTGGATACAGGCGCCATCTTAATGTATAAACGTTGCACAAAGAAAAATATAATTTCTTAAGCAGTATAAAGCATGTATAAAAATAAGAATGGACATGGTCTACCTTCACATTCCCCCCTAAATTATATTTTTCTTTCCCTACACAGTGTTATCTGGAATGTGAGTACAACATTCTTCACCAATCATGGAGCAGACTCCACCTCTTTCTGCTGTGATCATATCTATAGCTAGTCAGTTTTGGAGAGAGGAGGAGGGTGTGGTAGAGTTTCCCATGCAGAAGTCAGAGCCAAATATGCCTAGTTTGACTCCAGATGTTTCATTGGCAGTAAAACAGGTATAGTTACCAGCATGTATATACACATGACCTTAATAGTCCCCCCTTGAAACAGCTCCAGACAAAGGGAATGCAGGGTGGGATGTCTGTCCCTATCTCTCACTACCGGACTGTAAGGAAATACCCTTCACATCTTATAAAAAGCATATACATTGACTAATGTCAGACCTATAAACAATATGAATATAATAACTATAGAAACATAACAGGAATATAAGTTCAGATGGATCCAACAGTCTTCAAATTTTCTCTTCTCAAGGTCCATATCCTCTAACAGTTTATTGTCCCATTTATTTTTAAGAACATCATCAAGTGGGCGAAGGTTTAAGGTTTTCCTTATACTCTCACAGCTGTACTGGCGATCAACAGGAACCGGAAGTGACCATTGAATCTCATATATCTCCTTATCACCATCCAATCTTTGGGTTTTAGTTTATAAGTTCCTTCCACTGACTTAGAATCTGGAGGGAAAAAGGGAAAAACTCGAGAATATACATTAATCATATGTCTTTGATGATTCGTCACATAGTCAGTCAGCACACCATATTACATCTGGAACGTTTATAAAAAATACAATCCAAAGACAGGGCTAAATATCAATTTTCCTCTTTTCAACTTAGTGTGAAACACACCGTATACTTATGGACAATAGATTCAGGTAACCAATAATGACACGCGTAGACACGTCTGCCCCAGAACTAGTGGACTTTGTACACGGACTGTTTGTGATGGTTTTTCCTCACCAGATATGCCCCAAGCCATCCTGAAGGGAGACAACAACACACAAGCACGTACTCATACCGTCTCACTGTATATACTCAACCTGCAATCTCTGGAACAGGTACAAGGGCTTCAGGCCTGGCTCTCCGGCCTAGCACATGCCATGCAGGCTCACATATATATCTATATATCTGACTATAGTGATGCTAAATCCTGCAGCTGCCCATCCTCCGCTTACCAGGTCACACATGGCTACTACTAAACAGTGCACTTAATAATAATAATCTGCTTATGCCATCAGTGGGAACAATGTTCTCAGTACATACTCTCTTACCACCAGACACCAGGACTTGTACATCCTCTTTCCAAGTCTCCTTTCCTCCTGGACCATCTTCGGTGCATCAGTGTCATAAAACCTGAAAAGAGAGCTAAAAGGTTTGGGTCTTACCAGTAAAACATGTCCCCTAGGCTTCCGCAGCTGGGCTAATGGCAGTGCCTGCCCACATGCTACCTCTACTTTCTTTCGTATCAGCCTTGGTGTGTGCCATGACTTCTGACTATACCTATGAGCAGCTGCAGGGTCTCCATCACACAAAAGTCCTTGCCCTCCAGATCGGACCATAATTCTACTATATCCAACACCTACCCTCAGACATTGTACCATGTTCAAGCGATGGCTTCAAGTCCAGCTGAGACCCGTGGAGTCCCATAATAGGTCTCCTTACGCTTGGTTTATCTCATATACGGTGACTGTGGCATATCTGATGCAGGATTCACCATCTTTCCCAAATATAAGACCATCTATAATAGAGCTCAATAAAAAAGTTATCAACAGATTCATATCAGCAAAGTTTTCTTAAGTTATCTTATGCTTCTTCACCCCCCCCCCCCCTTTGAAGATATTGATAACATCACGGTTCGGTTGTGTCAATGCCCAAACAACCATATACTGAATGCTGCATGCACCTCTATGGGAATGGGGTAGGAAAACTCTCCCTGGCGCTACTGGCTGACTAGGCCCTGCCTGCGGGTGTTGGTCAGCTGTTCCCAAGCTAAGCTTGGCCCCGACAACTTCTGGCTCTCTAAACACGAAGACCTAACAGACAGGTGGGGTGAGAGCTGAAAGAGGCTAGGGACTGGGATACTAAAGATGGTCACCCCTAATGAAAGAATAGGTGCAGCTGCCAACGGTAACAAATAGGATGGGGCGTGCTGGAAAACAAACAACAATTTCCCAAACAACTCAGATCCTGACAGTTAACCAGTTAAAAAGAACTTTTAGTGCAGAGTGGAAAGGCTACATTAGGAGACATAAACACGACACACTTCAACAAGACTCTTTCCCATCTTTACTTCCAATGTGAGATTTAATCAGTGTCTTCTTGTGCAAGCAGCTACACATCCCACACATGACTGTGCTGTCTTTCCCCCCTGGAAAAAAAACAAAAAACAAAAAACAAACAAAAACAAAACAAAAACCTTCTAATGCAGCAAGCAAATGTGACTTGTCAGAAAAATGAACTTTAACACAATCTTAATGTTACGTGGACTGGACCCTTTTTTTTTTTTTTTTTTTCCAAAAGTACTTCATGTTCTGTGAGAGAGATACATGTCTGACGGGGCGCAGGAGTCTCTACAAGGTCAAAGCTAGACAATACAAGAAGAGCCAGTACTATCTTATCATGCTGCAGCTCACATAGCTGCTCATCCCACTCATAGCTGCGGCTGGGTATCCCCCCCTGTATCTCATAGCTGTGTCTTGTGTAGGACTACAGACTTCAGCAATCTCTCTTAAAGAAACAGAAACACATTTGTACAATCTCATAATATCAATACAATAAGGTTAGGCACATATTCAGAACATATATAGAACATATATATATATATATATATATATATATATATATATATATATATATATCAGCAGAGAAAGCAGAAACATTAACTGAGGGATCAAATCAATCTCCTGGTCACACAACAAAATCATACACACAGAATACTATACAACAGGTATGAGAGTGACTTCTAATTCTTTTTTTTTTTTTTAGACACAAAGGAATTTTTCTCTCTCTTTCCTTTTTCCTAAAACCAAAACATCATTACAAAGATAATCTGTTCTACGTCTTTTTTTTATCAACATACACACACACGTTTTCAAATTCGGACACCTTACTGAGTTTCTAAGTTTCAATAACAGTTTTCCTACAATGGGGGACGATCCTGGTTTCAATCAGCTTACATCAACCTACGTTCACTTTCTTGCGCAATCTTTCCACTTGCTTCACCCTAAAATCTGATACCCATCCTATTATGTGCATATTGTCACATCACTTTATGGTTCAACATTCCAAGTTCCATCTCTTTGACATCCTAAACTTAGGCAACATACTTAAACCTCCTGTTTCATGCCACTTTCTGGCACCTCTGCATTACATCAACATTTTTCAACCATTCATTTCATGATTCACATAATCTAACACATTGTGACCGCTCATTGACTAAAATACATGTTTAACACAATTTCACACTATATTCCGGATTATTGGATGGACGTCTCAAAATTCCAGATTATCAGAATTTACCTAGAATTTTACTTTTAAGATCAAAATGTTGCTAACAACACAGTCCTAACAAGAAAAACCTTCTACCGTACCCCTCTTATAGCACTATATGTTTTTCCAACTATCTTAACTATCTTAAGGGGTCGGGTACGGCTTTAAAGAAGGCAACACCAAATGCTTTACTAAGACAATTCTGTATTGGATCAGTGACTACATAAAAAGAGAACGGAAGCTAGTGTGATATTGTGCACACTTCTGTATGATACAAATTATAAAGATTAATATACAAAGATTAAAATACGGCACAGACCAGATGAGTTACCTTCCCTCATAACCGTGATCTGAGTCAGCTCAGGAAAAGGATTCTGGTCTCTTATGGTAAATTTTTAGACAAGAAGAAGACACGTTAGAATAATTAGCATAACGGGATATAAAATTCCAACATAGGTTTCAACACAAAACTATGGGATAAGACACAAAGAAGAAGTTTCATCTCATTATTTCCCACTCCCATAAATAAAACATAAACACATAGATATATAACCAAACAAGTAAAAATCAGAATATTCTCTGTAATACATAGATGATACCACAAATTCAATCTCTGTATGCTGTGAACTTTTGCACAAAGATTTTAACTTGGGGTAAAACCCCAACTTGTAGGTTGGCGAGGCGACAGAGGGTGAGTGGCCGTCTCCCCCTCCGTGACCTCCCATACCCACGCTGTGAAGATTCAAAACTTTTCACTATCACCTTTTTGCTCTTTTGTGGATACAACAGTTTGAAAGACAATACCAGACAAACAATAATTCAAAACATAACCATTACATCATATGCTTGAATATCCCTATATACACATTGTCATTATACGTTACTCAGGTTAACCCTTTTTTTTTTTTTTTTGTACTAAATCACTCCTTTGGATATAATACATAGACTGTGGACTGTGGTGCTGGCACAAAGCCAAGTTTCATCTTCTCTGCGCGTCCTCCAGCATCTGGCAGTCTATGAGATAAAACGACCTTGAAGCTCTTGGCAGTCAATTGAAATGCTTTGATTGCCCTTTACAGAAATAAAATAGGAATAAAACTCAAACAGCAGTTAATATACTGACACCAAAATTACACATCAATATTTTTGCGCAATTTTTTTATTTTCATACCAAACCTCACTCTAGTAATTACCACAAGTGTTCAGAATCTCTTAAAGTATACTTGATGTTAAGGGAAATTTCCTTCCTTCCCAATTTTCCTTTTCTTTACTAGATCCCAACCAAAGTTTTGAACGTATAATCCTCTAAACATCATAATAGTGGTATACAGTGAGGTCTTTTATAGCTGAACTGGGCATAGACACTCGGAAAGGGGCTACCGGGGGTTTGACCTTCCGGGCTTGAGGGTTTGTGATAGGAACTGGATGTGGCTATCACTGGAATCACCGGATAAAGGGGGCGTGATCTGAGGGACGGTGGGGGCCGGAGATGTTGGTCTGGGTGTACTAACATGGCTGCCATTGGGAACAGCCATAACCTCACTTCCGCCATCCCTGGGCGTTGGTCCGGAAGATGAGACAACAGGGGCATGGGCGGGGAGATCCACAGGCTACACAGACATCTTGCAAATCAGGATTCAGCTGCCTACAGACGTCACAGATCCACCCATCTCCACTACTCTCGGCGCCATTTTAGGGCAGTGGCGCGCAAGCAATTATACTCGGCATATTCTTTTTATCATTAAGTTTCAGATAACCAAACAAAGAAACAAAGGTTCAGCATTTTCATATCCCTCACGTTCTAGAGTCCTTGCGACCCTGTAATGAGCTTGGGCAGCTTCCAGCAAACCTTTATCTTCTAACACTCCCCGTGACTCTTCTAACATTTTTCTCCACATACTAGGTTGCAATCGGTCCGTAGGAGGCACCTCAGCCAGTTTATACATTCTCAAAGCTTCTTTCACGTATTTCTTGCCCTCCCTGATTCGAACTAAATCAACAGCAGTCTGTGCCCCCTCAGGCAGAACATGTTCCCTCTTGAACAACCGCAACATTCTTACGGTCCCAATATTGCTTATCTGCGTGCGCACGGCAGATATGTGACCCCACAACCACCAACAAAAGTCACCTTTACCGGTCTCAGACTCTTGCTGACAGGTCCTCCGCTGACCAAAGGTTGCGGTCACTGGGCAATATCAGATAGGAAAGAATAAGCAGAAGCAATCCACCAGCTGACAGCCTTATGCTAGGGATCAATAAATAAGTAAATTACAGCACCCGTCCTCTTTACTGACGGCCCGTGCCCAGACCAAATGCTGCAATCGTCCAAAAGGTCACATGCACTACTCTACATCAAAGAGGGCAAGAAATTCACTTCCTGGAATCTGCAGCACCACAGGTGACTGAACACTCGGTGATATATATATATACCAGTGAGGAAAAACAAGTTCAGACTACGGCTCTAGGACCCACCTATCTGTATCACTCAGACCGGACAATCGATCCAACTGGATCACCTGTCAGCCAGACAACGACACACCGACAGTCACAGGCAAATGACACATATTCATATGAATATGCATACACTTACCGTGACTCTAATGAGGGTGATCAGGCCTCGGGTCGGTGAGACGTCATCCGGCATCCAGGGTCCTGCGCGGGTCGGTCATCCGCGGTGGTCCCATGGCCGTGATCCCGGGTTTCGGCACCACTTGTTGAGGGAGAACCCCCGTCAGAATACGGGTCACTTACAGTGGTCAGTCACCTGCTCCAAATTAATCATGCATGTGTGCGCTGACAAAGATAAACACTGACATTGATGCAGTTTCAATCTCAGTCCATGCAATGAGCGTGATGCCTGTTCACACAGAACTGAGGTTTATTGAGGAAGTTACAGTTTTTATACAGGAATGCAAGAAAGATAAGAAAAAGGCAGGCTGTAAGCATATACGTCTTGTATCCGAATACACTGGCGATCAGTCATTGGCTGTTAAATTTCAACATCTCTTAGCTTTCGAGTTCCCAGGAAATGATACTGTCTTTCTTGTAAACCACATGACGATCATGTGCGTCAGCATCTGGGTGCGGTACTGGATACAGGCGCCATCTTAATGTATAAACGTTGCACAAAGAAAAATATAATTTCTTAAGCAGTATAACGCATGTATAAAAATAAGAATAGACATGGTCTACCTTCACACTGCTATACAGTGCCATTGTCTGACTGGGAATTCAAAGATTATATTGGGGTTATGTGCACCCACAATTTTTGCTACTGCTATATAGTGCCAGTTTCTGACTGGTAATTCAAAGAATAAATTGGGGTTACGTGCACCCACAATTTTTGCTACTGCTATACAGTGCCATTGTCTCACTGGGAATTCAAAGAATATATTGGGGTTATGTGCACCCACAATTTTTACTACTGGTATATAGTGCCATTGTCTGACTGGGAATTCAAAGAATATATTGGGGTTATGTGCACCCACAATTTTTACTACTGCTATACAGTGCCATTGTCTCACTGGGAATTCAAAGAATATATGGGGGTTATGTGCACCCACAATTTTTGCTACTGCTATACAGTGCCATTGTCTCACTGGGAATTCAAAGAATATATTGGGGTTATGTGCACCCACAATTTTTACTACTGGTATACAGTGCCATTGTCTGACTGGGAATTCAAAGAATATATGGGGGTTACGTGCACCCACAATTTTTGCTACTGCTATACAGTGCCATTGTCTCACTGGGAATTCAAAGATTATATTGGGGTTATGTGCACCCACAATTTTTGCTACTGCTATATAGTGCCAGTTTCTGACTGGTAATTCAAAGATTATATTGGAGTTACGTGCACCCACAATTTTTGCTACTGGTATATAGTGCCATTGTCTGACTGGGAATTCAAAGAATATATGGGGGTTACGTGCACCCAAAATTTTTGCTACTGGTATATAGTGCCATTGTCTGACTGGGAATTCAAAGAATATATGGGGGTTACGTGCACCCACAATTTTTGCTACTGCTATACAGTGCCATTGTCTGACTGGAAATTCAAAGAATATATTGGGGTTATGTGCACCCACAATTTTTACTACTGGTATATAGTGCCATTGTCTGACTGGTAATTCAAAGAATATATGGGGGTTACGTGCACCCACAATTTTTGCTACTGCTATACAGTGCCATTGTCTCACTGGGAATTCAAAGAATATATGGGGGTTACGTGCACCCACAATTTTTACTACTGCTATACAGTGCCATTGTCTCACTGGGAATTCAAAGATTATATTGGGGTTATGTGCACCCACAATTTTTGCTACTGCTATATAGTGCCAGTTTCTGACTGGTAATTCAAAGAATATATTGGGGTTACGTGCACCCACAATTTTTGCTACTGGTATATAGTGCCATTGTCTGACTGGTAATTCAAAGAATATATGGGGGTTACGTGCACCCACAATTTTTACTACTGGTATACAGTGCCATTGTCTCACTGGGAATTCAAAGAATATATGGGGGTTATGTGCACCCACAATTTTTACTACTGGTATACAGTGCTATTGTCTGACTGGGAATTCAAACAATATATGGGGGTTACGTGCACCCACAATTTTTGTTACTGCTATACAGTGCCATTGTCTCACTGGGAATTCAAAGAATATATTGGGGTTATGTGCACCCACAATTTTTACTACTGGTATATAGTGCCATTGTCTGACTGGGAATTCAAAGAATATATGGGGGTTACGTGCACCCACAATTTTTACTACTGCTATACAGTGCCATTGTCTCACTGGGAATTCAAAGAATATATGGGGGTTATGTGCACCCACAATTTTTGCTACTGCTATACAGTGCCATTGTCTCACTGGGAATTCAAAGAATATATGGGGGTTATGTGCACCCACAATTTTTGCTACTGCTATACAGTGCCATTGTCTCACTGGGAATTCAAAGAATATATTGGGGTTATGTGCACCCACAATTTTTACTACTGGTATACAGTGCCATTGTCTCACTGGGAATTCAAAGAATATATGGGGGTTACGTGCACCCACAATTTTTGCTACTGCTATACAGTGCCATTGTCTCACTGGGAATTCAAAGAATATATGGGGGTTACGTGCACCCACAATTTTTGCTACTGCTATACAGTGCCATTGTCTGACTAGGAATTCAAAGAATATATTAGGGTTATGT
This sequence comes from Leptodactylus fuscus, assembly GCF_031893055.1. Lineage (NCBI taxonomy): Eukaryota > Metazoa > Chordata > Amphibia > Anura > Leptodactylidae > Leptodactylus > Leptodactylus fuscus. Next base: position 293,829,628 of record NC_134265.1, read on the forward strand.
GCACCCACAATTTTTGCTACTGCTATATAGTGCCAGTTTCTGACTGGGAATTCAAAGAATATATTGGGGTTACGTGCACCCACAATTTTTGCTACTGCTATATAGTGCCAGTTTCTGACTGGTAATTCAAAGAATATATTGGGGTTACGTGCACCCACAATTTTTGCTACTGGTATATAGTGCCATTGTCTGACTGGTAATTCAAAGAATATATGGGGGTTACGTGCACCCACAATTTTTACTACTGGTATACAGTGCTATTGTCTGACTGGGAATTCAAAGAATATATGGGGGTTACGTGCACCCACAATTTTTGTTACTGCTATACAGTGCCATTGTCTCACTGGGAATTCAAAGAATATATTGGGGTTATGTGCACCCACAATTTTTACTACTGGTATATAGTGCCATTGTCTGACTGGGAATTCAAAGAATATATGGGGGTTACGTGCACCCACAATTTTTACTACTGCTATACAGTGCCATTGTCTCACTGGGAATTCAAAGAATATATGGGGGTTATGTGCACCCACAATTTTTACTACTGGTATATAGTGCCATTGTCTGACTGGGAATTCAAAAAATATATTGGGGTTATGTGCACCCACAATTTTTGCTACTGCTATATAGTGCCAGTTTCTGACTGGTAATTCAAAGAATATATTGGGGTTACGTGCACCCACAATTTTTGCTACTGGTATATAGTGCCATTGTCTGACTGGTAATTCAAAGAATATATGGGGGTTACGTGCACCCACAATTTTTACTACTGGTATACAGTGCCATTGTCTCACTGGGAATTCAAAGAATATATGGGGGTTATGTGCACCCACAATTTTTACTACTGGTATACAGTGCTATTGTCTGACTGGGAATTCAAAGAATATATGGGGGTTACGTGCACCCACAATTTTTGTTACTGCTATACAGTGCCATTGTCTCACTGGGAATTCAAAGAATATATTGGGGTTATGTGCACCCACAATTTTTACTACTGGTATATAGTGCCATTGTCTGACTGGGAATTCAAAGAATATATGGGGGTTACGTGCACCCACAATTTTTACTACTGCTATACAGTGCCATTGTCTCACTGGGAATTCAAAGAATATATGGGGGTTATGTGCACCCACAATTTTTGCTACTGCTATACAGTGCCATTGTCTCACTGGGAATTCAAAGAATATATGGGGGTTATGTGCACCCACAATTTTTGCTACTGCTATACAGTGCCATTGTCTCACTGGGAATTCAAAGAATATATTGGGGTTATGTGCACCCACAATTTTTACTACTGGTATACAGTGCCATTGTCTCACTGGGAATTCAAAGAATATATGGGGGTTACGTGCACCCACAATTTTTGCTACTGCTATACAGTGCCATTGTCTCACTGGGAATTCAAAGAATATATGGGGGTTACGTGCACCCACAATTTTTGCTACTGCTATACAGTGCCATTGTCTGACTAGGAATTCAAAGAATATATTGGGGTTATGTGCACCCACAATTTTTGCTACTGCTATATAGTGCCAGTTTCTGACTGGGAATTCAAAGAATATATTGGGGTTACGTGCACCCACAATTTTTGCTACTGCTATATAGTGCCAGTTTCTGACTGGTATTTCAAAGAATATATTGGGGTTACGTGCACCCACAATTTTTGCTACTGGTATATAGTGCCATTGTCTGACTGGTAATTCAAAGAATATATGGGGGTTACGTGCACCCACAATTTTTACTACTGGTATACAGTGCTATTGTCTGACTGGGAATTCAAAGAATATATGGGGGTTACGTGCACCCACAATTTTTGTTACTGCTATACAGTGCCATGGTCTCACTGGGAATTCAAAGAATATATTGGGGTTATGTGCACCCACAATTTTTACTACTGGTATATAGTGCCATTGTCTGACTGGGAATTCAAAGAATATATGGGGGTTACGTGCACCCACAATTTTTACTACTGCTATACAGTGCCATTGTCTCACTGGGAATTCAAAGAATATATGGGGGTTATGTGCACCCACAATTTTTACTACTGGTATATAGTGCCATTGTCTGACTGGGAATTCAAAGAATATATTGGGGTTACGTGCACCCACAATTTTTGCTACTGCTATATAGTGCCAGTTTCTGACTGGTAATTCAAAGAATATATTGGGGTTACGTGCACCCACAATTTTTGCTACTGGTATACAGTGCCATTGTCTGACTGGTAATTCAAAGAATATATGGGGGTTACGTGCACCCACAATTTTTACTACTGGTATACAGTGCTATTGTCTGACTGGGAATTCAAAGAATATATGGGGGTTACGTGCACCCACAATTTTTGTTACTGCTATACAGTGCCATTGTCTCACTGGGAATTCAAAGAATATATGGGGGTTACGTGCACCCACAATTTTTGTTACTGCTATACAGTGCCATTGTCTTACTGGGAATTCAAAGAATATATTGGGGTTATGTGCACCCACAATTTTTACTACTGGTATATAGTGCCATTGTCTGACTGGGAATTCAAAGAATATATGGGGGTTACGTGCACCCACAATTTTTACTACTGCTATACAGTGCCATTGTCTCACTGGGAATTCAAAGAATATATGGGGGTTATGTGCACCCACAATTTTTGCTACTGCTATACAGTGCCATTGTCTCACTGGGAATTCAAAGAATATATGGGGGTTACGTGCACCCACAATTTTTGCTACTGCTATACAGTGCCATTGTCTCACTGGGAATTCAAAGAATATATTGGGGTTATGTGCACCCACAATTTTTACTACTGGTATACAGTGCCATTGTCTCACTGGGAATTCAAAGAATATATGGGGGTTACGTGCACCCACAATTTTTGCTACTGCTATACAGTGCCATTGTCTCACTGGGAATTCAAAGAATATATGGGGGTTACGTGCACCCACAATTTTTACTACTGGTATACAGTGCCATTGTCTGACTAGGAATTCAAAGAATATATTGGGGTTATGTGCACCCACAATTTTTGCTACTGCTATATAGTGCCAGTTTCTGACTGGGAATTCAAAGAATATATTGGGGTTACGTGCACCCACAATTTTTGCTACTGGTATATAGTGCCATTGTCTCACTGGGAATTCAAAGAATATATGGGGGTTACGTGCACCCACAATTTTTACTACTGCTATACAGTGCCATTGTCTCACTGGGAATTCAAAGATTATATTGGGGTTATGTGCACCCACAATTTTTGTTACTGCTATATAGTGCCAGTTTCTGACTGGTAATTCAAAGATTATATTGGGGTTACGTGCACCCACAATTTTTGCTACTGGTATATAGTGCCATTGTCTGACTGGGAATTCAAAGAATATATGGGGGTTACGTGCACCCACAATTTTTGCTACTGGTATATAGTGCCATTGTCTGACTGGGAATTCAGAGAATATATGGGGGTTACGTGCACCCACAATTTTTGCTACTGCTATACAGTGCCATTGTCTGACTGGAAATTCAAAGAATATATTGGGGTTATGTGCACCCACAATTTTTACTACTGGTATATAGTGCCATTGTCTGACTGGTAATTCAAAGAATATATGGGGGTTACGTGCACCCACAATTTTTGCTACTGCTACACAGTGCCATTGTCTCACTGGGAATTCAAAGAATATATGGGGGTTACGTGCACCCACAATTTTTACTACTGCTATACAGTGCCATTGTCTCACTGGGAATTCAAAGATTATATTGGGGTTATGTGCACCCACAATTTTTGCTACTGCTATATAGTGCCAGTTTCTGGCTGGTAATTCAAAGAATATATTGGGGTTACGTGCACCCACAATTTTTGCTACTGGTATATAGTGCCATTGTCTGACTGGTAATTCAAAGAATATATGGGGGTTACGTGCACCCACAATTTTTACTACTGGTATACAGTGCCATTGTCTCACTGGGAATTCAAAGAATATATGGGGGTTATGTGCACCCACAATTTTTACTACTGGTATACAGTGCTATTGTCTGACTGGGAATTCAAAGAATATATGGGGGTTACGTGCACCCACAATTTTTGTTACTGCTATACAGTGCCATTGTCTCACTGGGAATTCAAAGAATATATTGGGGTTATGTGCACCCACAATTCTTACTACTGGTATATAGTGCCATTGTCTGACTGGGAATTCAAAGAATATATGGGGGTTACGTGCACCCACAATTTTTACTACTGCTATACAGTGCCATTGTCTCACTGGGAATTCAAAGAATATATGGGGGTTATGTGCACCCACAATTTTTGCTACTGCTATACAGTGCCATTGTCTCACTGGGAATTCAAAGAATATATGGGGGTTACGTGCACCCACAATTTTTGCTACTGCTATACAGTGCCATTGTCTCACTGGGAATTCAAAGAATATATGGGGGTTACGTGCACCCACAATTTTTGCTACTGGTATACAGTGCCATTGTCTGACTGGGAATTCAAAAAATATATTGGGGTTATGTGCACCCACAATTTTTGCTACTGCTATATAGTGCCAGTTTCTGACTGGTAATTCAAAGAATATATTGGGGTTACGTGCACCCACAATTTTTGCTACTGGTATATAGTGCCATTGTCTGACTGGTAATTCAAAGAATATATGGGGGTTACGTGCACCCACAATTTTTACTACTGGTATACAGTGCCATTGTCTCACTGGGAATTCAAAGAATATATGGGGGTTATGTGCACCCACAATTTTTACTACTGGTATACAGTGCTATTGTCTGACTGGGAATTCAAAGAATATATGGGGGTTACGTGCACCCACAATTTTTGTTACTGCTATACAGTGCCATTGTCTCACTGGGAATTCAAAGAATATATTGGGGTTATGTGCACCCACAATTTTTACTACTGGTATATAGTGCCATTGTCTGACTGGGAATTCAAAGAATATATGGGGGTTACGTGCACCCACAATTTTTACTACTGCTATACAGTGCCATTGTCTCACTGGGAATTCAAAGAATATATGGGGGTTATGTGCACCCACAATTTTTGCTACTGCTATACAGTGCCATTGTCTCACTGGGAATTCAAAGAATATATGGGGGTTATGTGCACCCACAATTTTTGCTACTGCTATACAGTGCCATTGTCTCACTGGGAATTCAAAGAATATATTGGGGTTATGTGCACCCACAATTTTTACTACTGGTATACAGTGCCATTGTCTCACTGGGAATTCAAAGAATATATGGGGGTTACGTGCACCCACAATTTTTGCTACTGCTATACAGTGCCATTGTCTCACTGGGAATTCAAAGAATATATGGGGGTTACGTGCACCCACAATTTTTGCTACTGCTATACAGTGCCATTGTCTGACTAGGAATTCAAAGAATATATTGGGGTTATGTGCACCCACAATTTTTGCTACTGCTATATAGTGCCAGTTTCTGACTGGGAATTCAAAGAATATATTGGGGTTACGTGCACCCACAATTTTTGCTACTGCTATATAGTGCCAGTTTCTGACTGGTATTTCAAAGAATATATTGGGGTTACGTGCACCCACAATTTTTGCTACTGGTATATAGTGCCATTGTCTGACTGGTAATTCAAAGAATATATGGGGGTTACGTGCACCCACAATTTTTACTACTGGTATACAGTGCTATTGTCTGACTGGGAATTCAAAGAATATATGGGGGTTACGTGCACCCACAATTTTTGTTACTGCTATACAGTGCCATGGTCTCACTGGGAATTCAAAGAATATATTGGGGTTATGTGCACCCACAATTTTTACTACTGGTATATAGTGCCATTGTCTGACTGGGAATTCAAAGAATATATGGGGGTTACGTGCACCCACAATTTTTACTACTGCTATACAGTGCCATTGTCTCACTGGGAATTCAAAGAATATATGGGGGTTATGTGCACCCACAATTTTTACTACTGGTATATAGTGCCATTGTCTGACTGGGAATTCAAAGAATATATTGGGGTTACGTGCACCCACAATTTTTGCTACTGCTATATAGTGCCAGTTTCTGACTGGTAATTCAAAGAATATATTGGGGTTACGTGCACCCACAATTTTTGCTACTGGTATACAGTGCCATTGTCTGACTGGTAATTCAAAGAATATATGGGGGTTACGTGCACCCACAATTTTTACTACTGGTATACAGTGCTATTGTATGACTGGGAATTCAAAGAATATATGGGGGTTACGTGCACCCACAATTTTTGTTACTGCTATACAGTGCCATTGTCTCACTGGGAATTCAAAGAATATATGGGGGTTACGTGCACCCACAATTTTTGTTACTGCTATACAGTGCCATTGTCTCACTGGGAATTCAAAGAATATATTGGGGTTATGTGCACCCACAATTTTTACTACTGGTATATAGTGCCATTGTCTGACTGGGAATTCAAAGAATATATGGGGGTTACGTGCACCCACAATTTTTACTACTGCTATACAGTGCCATTGTCTCACTGGGAATTCAAAGAATATATGGGGGTTATGTGCACCCACAATTTTTGCTACTGCTATACAGTGCCATTGTCTCACTGGGAATTCAAAGAATATATGGGGGTTACGTGCACCCACAATTTTTGCTACTGCTATACAGTGCCATTGTCTCACTGGGAATTCAAAGAATATATGGGGGTTACGTGCACCCACAATTTTTGCTACTGCTATACAGTGCCATTGTCTGACTAGGAATTCAAAGAATATATTGGGGTTATGTGCACCCACAATTTTTGCTACTGCTATATAGTGCCAGTTTCTGAATGGGAATTCAAAGAATATATTGGGGTTACGTGCACCCACAATTTTTGCTACTGGTATATAGTGCCATTTTCTCACTGGGAATTCAAAGAATATATGGGGGTTACGTGCACCCACAATTTTTACTACTGCTATACAGTGCCATTGTCTCACTGGGAATTCAAAGAATATATGGGGGTTATGTGCACCCACAATTTTTGCTACTGCTATACAGTGCCATTGTCTCACTGGGAATTCAAAGAATATATTGGGGTTATGTGCACCCACAATTTTTACTACTGGTATACAGTGCCATTGTCTGACTGGGAATTCAAAGAATATATGGGGGTTACGTGCACCCACAATTTTTGCTACTGCTATACAGTGCCATTGTCTCACTGGGAATTCAAAGATTATATTGGGGTTATGTGCACCCACAATTTTTGCTACTGCTATATAGTGCCAGTTTCTGACTGGTAATTCAAAGATTATATTGGGGTTACGTGCACCCACAATTTTTGCTACTGGTATATAGTGCCATTGTCTGACTGGGAATTCAAAGAATATATGGGGGTTACGTGCACCCACAATTTTTGCTACTGGTATATAGTGCCATTGTCTGACTGGGAATTCAGAGAATATATGGGGGTTACGTGCACCCACAATTTTTGCTACTGCTATACAGTGCCATTGTCTGACTGGAAATTCAAAGAATATATTGGGGTTATGTGCACCCACAATTTTTACTACTGGTATATAGTGCCATTGTCTGACTGGTAATTCAAAGAATATATGGGGGTTACGTGCACCCACAATTTTTGCTACTGCTACACAGTGCCATTGTCTCACTGGGAATTCAAAGAATATATGGGGGTTACGTGCACCCACAATTTTTACTACTGCTATACAGTGCCATTGTCTCACTGGGAATTCAAAGATTATATTGGGGTTATGTGCACCCACAATTTTTGCTACTGATATATAGTGCCAGTTTCTGGCTGGTAATTCAAAGAATATATTGGGGTTACGTGCACCCACAATTTTTGCTACTGGTATATAGTGCCATTGTCTGACTGGTAATTCAAAGAATATATGGGGGTTACGTGCACCCACAATTTTTACTACTGGTATACAGTGCCATTGTCTCACTGGGAATTCAAAGAATATATGGGGGTTATGTGCACCCACAATTTTTACTACTGGTATACAGTGCTATTGTCTGACTGGGAATTCAAAGAATATATGGGGGTTACGTGCACCCACAATTTTTGTTACTGCTATACAGTGCCATTGTCTCACTGGGAATTCAAAGAATATATTGGGGTTATGTGCACCCACAATTCTTACTACTGGTATATAGTGCCATTGTCTGACTGGGAATTCAAAGAATATATGGGGGTTACGTGCACCCACAATTTTTACTACTGCTATACAGTGCCATTGTCTCACTGGGAATTCAAAGAATATATGGGGGTTATGTGCACCCACAATTTTTGCTACTGCTATACAGTGCCATTGTCTCACTGGGAATTCAAAGAATATATGGGGGTTACGTGCACCCACAATTTTTGCTACTGCTATACAGTGCCATTGTCTCACTGGGAATTCAAAGAATATATGGGGGTTACGTGCACCCACAATTTTTGCTACTGGTATATAGTGCCATTGTCTGACTGGGAATTCAAAGAATATATGGGGGTTACGTGCACCCACAATTTTTGCTACTGCTATACAGTGCCATTGTCTGACTGGAAATTCAAAGAATATATTGGGGTTATGTGCACCCACAATTTTTACTACTGGTATATAGTGCCATTGTCTGACTGGTAATTCAAAGAATATATGGGGGTTACGTGCACCCACAATTTTTGCTACTGCTATACAGTGCCATTGTCTCACTGGGAATTCAAAGAATATATGGGGGTTACGTGCACCCACAATTTTTACTACTGCTATACAGTGCCATTGTCTCACTGGGAATTCAAAGATTATATTGGGGTTATGTGCACCCACAATTTTTGCTACTACTATATAGTGCCAGTTTCTGGCTGGTAATTCAAAGAATATATTGGGGTTACGTGCACCCACAATTTTTGCTACTGGTATATAGTGCCATTGTCTGACTGGTAATTCAAAGAATATATGGGGGTTACGTGCACCCACAATTTTTACTACTGGTATACAGTGCCATTGTCTCACTGGGAATTCAAAGAATATATGGGGGTTATGTGCACCCACAATTTTTACTACTGGTATACAGTGCTATTGTCTGACTGGGAATTCAAAGAATATATGGGGGTTACGTGCACCCACAATTTTTGTTACTGCTATACAGTGCCATTGTCTCACTGGGAATTCAAAGAATATATTGGGGTTATGTGCACCCACAATTTTTACTACTGGTATATAGTGCCATTGTCTGACTGGGAATTCAAAGAATATATGGGGGTTACGTGCACCCACAATTTTTACTACTGCTATACAGTGCCATTGTCTCACTGGGAATTCAAAGAATATATGGGGGTTATGTGCACCCACAATTTTTGCTACTGCTATACAGTGCCATTGTCTCACTGGGAATTCAAAGAATATATGGGGGTTACGTGCACCCACAATTTTTGCTACTGCTATACAGTGCCATTGTCTCACTGGGAATTCAAAGAATATATGGGGGTTATGTGCACCCACAATTTTTACTACTGGTATACAGTGCCATTGTCTCACTGGGAATTCAAAGAATATATGGGGGTTACGTGCACCCACAATTTTTGCTACTGCTATACAGTGCCATTGTCTGACTAGGAATTCAAAGAATATATTGGGGTTATGTGCACCCACAATTTTTGCTACTGCTATATAGTGCCAGTTTCTGACTGGGAATTCAAAAAATATATTGGGGTTACGTGCACCCACAATTTTTGCTACTGATATATAGTGCCAGTTTCTGACTGGTAATTCAAAGAATATATTGGGGTTACGTGCACCCACAATTTTTGCTACTGGTATATAGTGCCATTGTCTGACTGGTAATTCAAAGAATATATGGGGGTTACGTGCACCCACAATTTTTACTACTGGTATACAGTGCTATTGTCTGACTGGGAATTCAAAGAATATATGGGGGTTACGTGCACCCACAATTTTTGTTACTGCTATACAGTGCCATTGTCTCACTGGGAATTCAAAGAATATATTGGGGTTATGTGCACCCACAATTTTTACTACTGGTATATAGTGCCATTGTCTGACTGGGAATTCAAAGAATATATGGGGGTTACGTGCACCCACAATTTTTACTACTGCTATACAGTGCCATTGTCTCACTGGGAATTCAAAGAATATATGGGGGTTATGTGCACCCACAATTTTTGCTACTGCTATACAGTGCCATTGTCTCACTGGAAATTCAAAGAATATATGGGGGTTACGTGCACCCACAATTTTTGCTACTGCTATACAGTGCCATTGTCTCACTGGGAATTCAAAGAATATATTGGGGTTATGTGCACCCACAATTTTTACTACTGGTATACAGTGCCATTGTCTCACTGGGAATTCAAAGAATATATGGGGGTTACGTGCACCCACAATTTTTGCTACTGCTATACAGTGCCATTGTCTCACTGGGAATTCAAAGAATATATGGGGGTTAGGTGCACCCACAATTTTTGCTACTGCTATATAGTGCCAGTTTCTGACTGGGAATTCAAAGAATATATTGGGGTTACGTGCACCCACAATTTTTGCTACTGGTATATAGTGCCATTGTCTGACTGGGAATTCAAAGAATATATGGGGGTTACGTGCACCCACAATTTTTGCTACTGCTATACAGTGCCATTGTCTCACTGGGAATTCAAAGAATATATGGGGGTTACGTGCACCCACAATTTTTGCTACTGCTATACAGTGCCATTGTCTGACTAGGAATTCAAAGAATATATTGGGGTTATGTGCACCCACAATTTTTGCTACTGCTATATAGTGCCAGTTTCTGACTGGGAATTCAAAGAATATATTGGGGTTACGTGCACCCACAATTTTTGCTACTGCTATATAGTGCCAGTTTCTGACTGGGAATTCAAAGAATATATTGGGGTTATGTGCACCCACAATTTTTACTACTGGTATACAGTGCTATTGTCTGACTGGGAATTCAAAGAATATATGGGGGTTACGTGCACCCACAATTTTTGTTACTGCTATACAGTGCCATTGTCTCACTGGGAATTCAAAGAATATATTGGGGTTATGTGCACCCACAATTTTTACTACTGGTATATAGTGCCATTGTCTGACTGGGAATTCAAAGAATATATGGGGGTTACGTGCACCCACAATTTTTACTACTGCTATACAGTGCCATTGTCTCACTGGGAATTCAAAGAATATATGGGGGTTATGTGCACCCACAATTTTTACTACTGGTATATAGTGCCATTGTCTGACTGGGAATTCAAAAAATATATTGGGGTTATGTGCACCCACAATTTTTGCTACTGCTATATAGTGCCAGTTTCTGACTGGTAATTCAAAGAATATATTGGGGTTACGTGCACCCACAATTTTTGCTACTGGTATATAGTGCCATTGTCTGACTGGTAATTCAAAGAATATATGGGGGTTACGTGCACCCACAATTTTTACTACTGGTATACAGTGCCATTGTCTCACTGGGAATTCAAAGAATATATGGGGGTTATGTGCACCCACAATTTTTACTACTGGTATACAGTGCTATTGTCTGACTGGGAATTCAAAGAATATATGGGGGTTACGTGCACCCACAATTTTTGTTACTGCTATACAGTGCCATTGTCTCACTGGGAATTCAAAGAATATATTGGGGTTATGTGCACCCACAATTTTTACTACTGGTATATAGTGCCATTGTCTGACTGGGAATTCAAAGAATATATGGGGGTTACGTGCACCCACAATTTTTACTACTGCTATACAGTGCCATTGTCTCACTGGGAATTCAAAGAATATATGGGGGTTATGTGCACCCACAATTTTTGCTACTGCTATACAGTGCCATTGTCTCACTGGGAATTCAAAGAATATATGGGGGTTATGTGCACCCACAATTTTTGCTACTGCTATACAGTGCCATTGTCTCACTGGGAATTCAAAGAATATATTGGGGTTATGTGCACCCACAATTTTTACTACTGGTATACAGTGCCATTGTCTCACTGGGAATTCAAAGAATATATGGGGGTTACGTGCACCCACAATTTTTGCTACTGCTATACAGTGCCATTGTCTCACTGGGAATTCAAAGAATATATGGGGGTTACGTGCACCCACAATTTTTGCTACTGCTATACAGTGCCATTGTCTGACTAGGAATTCAAAGAATATATTGGGGTTATGTGCACCCACAATTTTTGCTACTGCTATATAGTGCCAGTTTCTGACTGGGAATTCAAAGAATATATTGGGGTTACGTGCACCCACAATTTTTGCTACTGCTATATAGTGCCAGTTTCTGACTGGTATTTCAAAGAATATATTGGGGTTACGTGCACCCACAATTTTTGCTACTGGTATATAGTGCCATTGTCTGACTGGTAATTCAAAGAATATATGGGGGTTACGTGCACCCACAATTTTTACTACTGGTATACAGTGCTATTGTCTGACTGGGAATTCAAAGAATATATGGGGGTTACGTGCACCCACAATTTTTGTTACTGCTATACAGTGCCATGGTCTCACTGGGAATTCAAAGAATATATTGGGGTTATGTGCACCCACAATTTTTACTACTGGTATATAGTGCCATTGTCTGACTGGGAATTCAAAGAATATATGGGGGTTACGTGCACCCACAATTTTTACTACTGCTATACAGTGCCATTGTCTCACTGGGAATTCAAAGAATATATGGGGGTTATGTGCACCCACAATTTTTACTACTGGTATATAGTGCCATTGTCTGACTGGGAATTCAAAGAATATATTGGGGTTACGTGCACCCACAATTTTTGCTACTGCTATATAGTGCCAGTTTCTGACTGGTAATTCAAAGAATATATTGGGGTTACGTGCACCCACAATTTTTGCTACTGGTATACAGTGCCATTGTCTGACTGGTAATTCAAAGAATATATGGGGGTTACGTGCACCCACAATTTTTACTACTGGTATACAGTGCTATTGTCTGACTGGGAATTCAAAGAATATATGGGGGTTACGTGCACCCACAATTTTTGTTACTGCTATACAGTGCCATTGTCTCACTGGGAATTCAAAGAATATATGGGGGTTACGTGCACCCACAATTTTTGTTACTGCTATACAGTGCCATTGTCTTACTGGGAATTCAAAGAATATATTGGGGTTATGTGCACCCACAATTTTTACTACTGGTATATAGTGCCATTGTCTGACTGGGAATTCAAAGAATATATGGGGGTTACGTGCACCCACAATTTTTACTACTGCTATACAGTGCCATTGTCTCACTGGGAATTCAAAGAATATATGGGGGTTATGTGCACCCACAATTTTTGCTACTGCTATACAGTGCCATTGTCTCACTGGGAATTCAAAGAATATATGGGGGTTACGTGCACCCACAATTTTTGCTACTGCTATACAGTGCCATTGTCTCACTGGGAATTCAAAGAATATATTGGGGTTATGTGTACCCACAATTTTTACTACTGGTATACAGTGCCATTGTCTCACTGGGAATTCAAAGAATATATGGGGGTTACGTGCACCCACAATTTTTGCTACTGCTATACAGTGCCATTGTCTCACTGGGAATTCAAAGAATATATGGGGGTTACGTGCACCCACAATTTTTGCTACTGCTATACAGTGCCATTGTCTGACTAGGAATTCAAAGAATATATTGGGGTTATGTGCACCCACAATTTTTGCTACTGCTATATAGTGCCAGTTTCTGACTGGGAATTCAAAGAATATATTGGGGTTACGTGCACCCACAATTTTTGCTACTGGTATATAGTGCCATTGTCTCACTGGGAATTCAAAGAATATATGGGGGTTACGTGCACCCACAATTTTTACTACTGCTATACAGTGCCATTGTCTCACTGGGAATTCAAAGATTATATTGGGGTTATGTGCACCCACAATTTTTGTTACTGCTATATAGTGCCAGTTTCTGACTGGTAATTCAAAGATTATATTGGGGTTACGTGCACCCACAATTTTTGCTACTGGTATATAGTGCCATTGTCTGATTGGGAATTCAAAGAATATATGGGGGTTACGTGCACCCACAATTTTTGCTACTGGTATATAGTGCCATTGTCTGACTGGGAATTCAGAGAATATATGGGGGTTACGTGCACCCACAATTTTTGCTACTGCTATACAGTGCCATTGTCTGACTGGAAATTCAAAGAATATATTGGGGTTATGTGCACCCACAATTTTTACTACTGGTATATAGTGCCATTGTCTGACTGGTAATTCAAAGAATATATGGGGGTTACGTGCACCCACAATTTTTGCTACTGCTACACAGTGCCATTGTCTCACTGGGAATTCAAAGAATATATGGGGGTTACGTGCACCCACAATTTTTACTACTGCTATACAGTGCCATTGTCTCACTGGGAATTCAAAGATTATATTGGGGTTATGTGCACCCACAATTTTTGCTACTGCTATATAGTGCCAGTTTCTGGCTGGTAATTCAAAGAATATATTGGGGTTACGTGCACCCACAATTTTTGCTACTGGTATATAGTGCCATTGTCTGACTGGTAATTCAAAGAATATATGGGGGTTACGTGCACCCACAATTTTTACTACTGGTATACAGTGCCATTGTCTCACTGGGAATTCAAAGAATATATGGGGGTTATGTGCACCCACAATTTTTACTACTGGTATACAGTGCTATTGTCTGACTGGGAATTCAAAGAATATATGGGGGTTACGTGCACCCACAATTTTTGTTACTGCTATACAGTGCCATTGTCTCACTGGGAATTCAAAGAATATATTGGGGTTATGTGCACCCACAATTCTTACTACTGGTATATAGTGCCATTGTCTGACTGGGAATTCAAAGAATATATGGGGGTTACGTGCACCCACAATTTTTACTACTGCTATACAGTGCCATTGTCTCACTGGGAATTCAAAGAATATATGGGGGTTATGTGCACCCACAATTTTTGCTACTGCTATACAGTGCCATTGTCTCACTGGGAATTCAAAGAATATATGGGGGTTACGTGCACCCACAATTTTTGCTACTGCTATACAGTGCCATTGTCTCACTGGGAATTCAAAGAATATATGGGGGTTACGTGCACCCACAATTTTTGCTACTGGTATACAGTGCCATTGTCTGACTGGGAATTCAAAAAATATATTGGGGTTATGTGCACCCACAATTTTTGCTACTGCTATATAGTGCCAGTTTCTGACTGGTAATTCAAAGAATATATTGGGGTTACGTGCACCCACAATTTTTGCTACTGGTATATAGTGCCATTGTCTGACTGGTAATTCAAAGAATATATGGGGGTTACGTGCACCCACAATTTTTACTACTGGTATACAGTGCCATTGTCTCACTGGGAATTCAAAGAATATATGGGGGTTATGTGCACCCACAATTTTTACTACTGGTATACAGTGCTATTGTCTGACTGGGAATTCAAAGAATATATGGGGGTTACGTGCACCCACAATTTTTGTTACTGCTATACAGTGCCATTGTCTCACTGGGAATTCAAAGAATATATTGGGGTTATGTGCACCCACAATTTTTACTACTGGTATATAGTGCCATTGTCTGACTGGGAATTCAAAGAATATATGGGGGTTACGTGCACCCACAATTTTTACTACTGCTATACAGTGCCATTGTCTCACTGGGAATTCAAAGAATATATGGGGGTTATGTGCACCCACAATTTTTGCTACTGCTATACAGTGCCATTGTCTCACTGGGAATTCAAAGAATATATGGGGGTTATGTGCACCCACAATTTTTGCTACTGCTATACAGTGCCATTGTCTCACTGGGAATTCAAAGAATATATTGGGGTTATGTGCACCCACAATTTTTACTACTGGTATACAGTGCCATTGTCTCACTGGGAATTCAAAGAATATATGGGGGTTACGTGCACCCACAATTTTTGCTACTGCTATACAGTGCCATTGTCTCACTGGGAATTCAAAGAATATATGGGGGTTACGTGCACCCACAATTTTTGCTACTGCTATACAGTGCCATTGTCTGACTAGGAATTCAAAGAATATATTGGGGTTATGTGCACCCACAATTTTTGCTACTGCTATATAGTGCCAGTTTCTGACTGGGAATTCAAAGAATATATTGGGGTTACGTGCACCCACAATTTTTGCTACTGCTATATAGTGCCAGTTTCTGACTGGTATTTCAAAGAATATATTGGGGTTACGTGCACCCACAATTTTTGCTACTGGTATATAGTGCCATTGTCTGACTGGTAATTCAAAGAATATATGGGGGTTACGTGCACCCACAATTTTTACTACTGGTATACAGTGCTATTGTCTGACTGGGAATTCAAAGAATATATGGGGGTTACGTGCACCCACAATTTTTGTTACTGCTATACAGTGCCATGGTCTCACTGGGAATTCAAAGAATATATTGGGGTTATGTGCACCCACAATTTTTACTACTGGTATATAGTGCCATTGTCTGACTGGGAATTCAAAGAATATATGGGGGTTACGTGCACCCACAATTTTTACTACTGCTATACAGTGCCATTGTCTCACTGGGAATTCAAAGAATATATGGGGGTTATGTGCACCCACAATTTTTACTACTGGTATATAGTGCCATTGTCTGACTGGGAATTCAAAGAATATATTGGGGTTACGTGCACCCACAATTTTTGCTACTGCTATATAGTGCCAGTTTCTGACTGGTAATTCAAAGAATATATTGGGGTTACGTGCACCCACAATTTTTGCTACTGGTATACAGTGCCATTGTCTGACTGGTAATTCAAAGAATATATGGGGGTTACGTGCACCCACAATTTTTACTACTGGTATACAGTGCTATTGTATGACTGGGAATTCAAAGAATATATGGGGGTTACGTGCACCCACAATTTTTGTTACTGCTATACAGTGCCATTGTCTCACTGGGAATTCAAAGAATATATGGGGGTTACGTGCACCCACAATTTTTGTTACTGCTATACAGTGCCATTGTCTCACTGGGAATTCAAAGAATATATTGGGGTTATGTGCACCCACAATTTTTACTACTGGTATATAGTGCCATTGTCTGACTGGGAATTCAAAGAATATATGGGGGTTACGTGCACCCACAATTTTTACTACTGCTATACAGTGCCATTGTCTCACTGGGAATTCAAAGAATATATGGGGGTTATGTGCACCCACAATTTTTGCTACTGCTATACAGTGCCATTGTCTCACTGGGAATTCAAAGAATATATGGGGGTTACGTGCACCCACAATTTTTGCTACTGCTATACAGTGCCATTGTCTCACTGGGAATTCAAAGAATATATGGGGGTTACGTGCACCCACAATTTTTGCTACTGCTATACAGTGCCATTGTCTGACTAGGAATTCAAAGAATATATTGGGGTTATGTGCACCCACAATTTTTGCTACTGCTATATAGTGCCAGTTTCTGACTGGGAATTCAAAGAATATATTGGGGTTACGTGCACCCACAATTTTTGCTACTGGTATATAGTGCCATTGTCTCACTGGGAATTCAAAGAATATATGGGGGTTACGTGCACCCACAATTTTTACTACTGCTATACAGTGCCATTGTCTCACTGGGAATTCAAAGAATATATGGGGGTTATGTGCACCCACAATTTTTGCTACTGCTATACAGTGCCATTGTCTCACTGGGAATTCAAAGAATATATTGGGGTTATGTGCACCCACAATTTTTACTACTGGTATACAGTGCCATTGTCTGACTGGGAATTCAAAGAATATATGGGGGTTACGTGCACCCACAATTTTTGCTACTGCTATACAGTGCCATTGTCTCACTGGGAATTCAAAGATTATATTGGGGTTATGTGCACCCACAATTTTTGCTACTGCTATATAGTGCCAGTTTCTGACTGGTAATTCAAAGATTATATTGGGGTTACGTGCACCCACAATTTTTGCTACTGGTATATAGTGCCATTGTCTGACTGGGAATTCAAAGAATATATGGGGGTTACGTGCACCCACAATTTTTGCTACTGGTATATAGTGCCATTGTCTGACTGGGAATTCAGAGAATATATGGGGGTTACGTGCACCCACAATTTTTGCTACTGCTATACAGTGCCATTGTCTGACTGGAAATTCAAAGAATATATTGGGGTTATGTGCACCCACAATTTTTACTACTGGTATATAGTGCCATTGTCTGACTGGTAATTCAAAGAATATATGGGAGTTACGTGCACCCACAATTTTTGCTACTGCTACACAGTGCCATTGTCTCACTGGGAATTCAAAGAATATATGGGGGTTACGTGCACCCACAATTTTTACTACTGCTATACAGTGCCATTGTCTCACTGGGAATTCAAAGATTATATTGGGGTTATGTGCACCCACAATTTTTGCTACTGCTATATAGTGCCAGTTTCTGGCTGGTAATTCAAAGAATATATTGGGGTTACGTGCACCCACAATTTTTGCTACTGGTATATAGTGCCATTGTCTGACTGGTAATTCAAAGAATATATGGGGGTTACGTGCACCCACAATTTTTACTACTGGTATACAGTGCCATTGTCTCACTGGGAATTCAAAGAATATATGGGGGTTATGTGCACCCACAATTTTTACTACTGGTATACAGTGCTATTGTCTGACTGGGAATTCAAAGAATATATGGGGGTTACGTGCACCCACAATTTTTGTTACTGCTATACAGTGCCATTGTCTCACTGGGAATTCAAAGAATATATTGGGGTTATGTGCACCCACAATTCTTACTACTGGTATATAGTGCCATTGTCTGACTGGGAATTCAAAGAATATATGGGGGTTACGTGCACCCACAATTTTTACTACTGCTATACAGTGCCATTGTCTCACTGGGAATTCAAAGAATATATGGGGGTTATGTGCACCCACAATTTTTGCTACTGCTATACAGTGCCATTGTCTCACTGTGAATTCAAAGAATATATGGGGGTTACGTGCACCCACAATTTTTGCTACTGCTATACAGTGCCATTGTCTCACTGGGAATTCAAAGAATATATGGGGGTTACGTGCACCCACAATTTTTGCTACTGGTATATAGTGCCATTGTCTGACTGGGAATTCAAAGAATATATGGGGGTTACGTGCACCCACAATTTTTGCTACTGCTATACAGTGCCATTGTCTGACTGGAAATTCAAAGAATATATTGGGGTTATGTGCACCCACAATTTTTACTACTGGTATATAGTGCCATTGTCTGACTGGTAATTCAAAGAATATATGGGGGTTACGTGCACCCACAATTTTTGCTACTGCTATACAGTGCCATTGTCTCACTGGGAATTCAAAGAATATATGGGGGTTACGTGCACCCACAATTTTTACTACTGCTATACAGTGCCATTGTCTCACTGGGAATTCAAAGATTATATTGGGGTTATGTGCACCCACAATTTTTGCTACTACTATATAGTGCCAGTTTCTGGCTGGTAATTCAAAGAATATATTGGGGTTACGTGCACCCACAATTTTTGCTACTGGTATATAGTGCCATTGTCTGACTGGTAATTCAAAGAATATATGGGGGTTACGTGCACCCACAATTTTTACTACTGGTATACAGTGCCATTGTCTCACTGGGAATTCAAAGAATATATGGGGGTTATGTGCACCCACAATTTTTACTACTGGTATACAGTGCTATTGTCTGACTGGGAATTCAAAGAATATATGGGGGTTACGTGCACCCACAATTTTTGTTACTGCTATACAGTGCCATTGTCTCACTGGGAATTCAAAGAATATATTGGGGTTATGTGCACCCACAATTTTTACTACTGGTATATAGTGCCATTGTCTGACTGGGAATTCAAAGAATATATGGGGGTTACGTGCACCCACAATTTTTACTACTGCTATACAGTGCCATTGTCTCACTGGGAATTCAAAGAATATATGGGGGTTATGTGCACCCACAATTTTTGCTACTGCTATACAGTGCCATTGTCTCACTGGGAATTCAAAGAATATATGGGGGTTACGTGCACCCACAATTTTTGCTACTGCTATACAGTGCCATTGTCTCACTGGGAATTCAAAGAATATATGGGGGTTATGTGCACCCACAATTTTTACTACTGGTATACAGTGCCATTGTCTCACTGGGAATTCAAAGAATATATGGGGGTTACGTGCACCCACAATTTTTGCTACTGCTATACAGTGCCATTGTCTGACTAGGAATTCAAAGAATATATTGGGGTTATGTGCACCCACAATTTTTGCTACTGCTATATAGTGCCAGTTTCTGACTGGGAATTCAAAAAATATATTGGGGTTACGGGCACCCACAATTTTTGCTACTGATATATAGTGCCAGTTTCTGACTGGTAATTCAAAGAATATATTGGGGTTACGTGCACCCACAATTTTTGCTACTGGTATATAGTGCCATTGTCTGACTGGTAATTCAAAGAATATATGGGGGTTACGTGCACCCACAATTTTTACTACTGGTATACAGTGCTATTGTCTGACTGGGAATTCAAAGAATATATGGGGGTTACGTGCACCCACAATTTTTGTTACTGCTATACAGTGCCATTGTCTCACTGGGAATTCAAAGAATATATTGGGGTTATGTGCACCCACAATTTTTACTACTGGTATATAGTGCCATTGTCTGACTGGGAATTCAAAGAATATATGGGGGTTACGTGCACCCACAATTTTTACTACTGCTATACAGTGCCATTGTCTCACTGGGAATTCAAAGAATATATGGGGGTTATGTGCACCCACAATTTTTGCTACTGCTATACAGTGCCATTGTCTCACTGGAAATTCAAAGAATATATGGGGGTTACGTGCACCCACAATTTTTGCTACTGCTATACAGTGCCATTGTCTCACTGGGAATTCAAAGAATATATTGGGGTTATGTGCACCCACAATTTTTACTACTGGTATACAGTGCCATTGTCTCACTGGGAATTCAAAGAATATATGGGGGTTACGTGCACCCACAATTTTTGCTACTGCTATACAGTGCCATTGTCTCACTGGGAATTCAAAGAATATATGGGGGTTAGGTGCACCCACAATTTTTGCTACTGCTATATAGTGCCAGTTTCTGACTGGGAATTCAAAGAATATATTGGGGTTACGTGCACCCACAATTTTTGCTACTGGTATATAGTGCCATTGTCTGACTGGGAATTCAAAGAATATATGGGGGTTACGTGCACCCACAATTTTTGCTACTGCTATACAGTGCCATTGTCTCACTGGGAATTCAAAGAATATATGGGGGTTACGTGCACCCACAATTTTTGCTACTGCTATACAGTGCCATTGTCTGACTAGGAATTCAAAGAATATATTGGGGTTATGTGCACCCACAATTTTTGCTACTGCTATATAGTGCCAGTTTCTGACTGGGAATTCAAAGAATATATTGGGGTTACGTGCACCCACAATTTTTGCTACTGCTATATAGTGCCAGTTTCTGACTGGGAATTCAAAGAATATATTGGGGTTATGTGCACCCACAATTTTTACTACTGGTATACAGTGCTATTGTCTGACTGGGAATTCAAAGAATATATGGGGGTTACGTGCACCCACAATTTTTGTTACTGCTATACAGTGCCATTGTCTCACTGGGAATTCAAAGAATATATTGGGGTTATGTGCACCCACAATTTTTACTACTGGTATATAGTGCCATTGTCTGACTGGGAATTCAAAGAATATATGGGGGTTACGTGCACCCACAATTTTTACTACTGCTATACAGTGCCATTGTCTCACTGGGAATTCAAAGAATATATGGGGGTTATGTGCACCCACAATTTTTGCTACTGCTATACAGTGCCATTGTCTCACTGGAAATTCAAAGAATATATGGGGGTTACGTGCACCCACAATTTTTGCTACTGCTATACAGTGCCATTGTCTCACTGGGAATTCAAAGAATATATTGGGGTTATGTGCACCCACAATTTTTACTACTGGTATACAGTGCCATTGTCTCACTGGGAATTCAAAGAATATATGGGGGTTACGTGCACCCACAATTTTTGCTACTGCTATACAGTGCCATTGTCTCACTGGGAATTCAAAGAATATATGGGGGTTAGGTGCACCCACAATTTTTGCTACTGCTATATAGTGCCAGTTTCTGACTGGGAATTCAAAGAATATATTGGGGTTACGTGCACCCACAATTTTTGCTACTGGTATATAGTGCCATTGTCTGACTGGGAATTCAAAGAATATATGGGGGTTACGTGCACCCACAATTTTTGCTACTGCTATACAGTGCCATTGTCTCACTGGGAATTCAAAGAATATATGGGGGTTACGTGCACCCACAATTTTTGCTACTGCTATACAGTGCCATTGTCTGACTAGGAATTCAAAGAATATATTGGGGTTATGTGCACCCACAATTTTTGCTACTGCTATATAGTGCCAGTTTCTGACTGGGAATTCAAAGAATATATTGGGGTTACGTGCACCCACAATTTTTGCTACTGCTATATAGTGCCAGTTTCTGACTGGTAATTCAAAGAATATATTGGGGTTACGTGCACCCACAATTTTTGCTACTGGTATATAGTGCCATTGTCTGACTGGTAATTCAAAGAATATATGGGGGTTACGTGCACCCACAATTTTTACTACTGGTATACAGTGCTATTGTCTGACTGGGAATTCAAAGAATATATGGGGGTTACGTGCACCCACGATTTTTGTTACTGCTATACAGTGCCATTGTCTCACTGGGAATTCAAATAATATATTGGGGTTATGTGCACCCACAATTTTTACTACTGGTATATAGTGCCATTGTCTGACTGGGAATTCAAAGAATATATGGGGGTTACGTGCACCCACAATTTTTACTACTGCTATACAGTGCCATTGTCTCACTGGGAATTCAAAGAATATATGGGGGTTATGTGCACCCACAATTTTTGCTACTGCTATACAGTGCCATTGTCTCACTGGGAATTCAAAGAATATATGGGGGTTACGTGCACCCACAATTTTTGCTACTGCTATACAGTGCCATTGTCTCACTGGGAATTCAAAGAATATATTGGGGTTATGTGCACCCACAATTTTTACTACTGGTATACAGTGCCATTGTCTCACTGGGAATTCAAAGAATATATGGGGGTTACGTGCACCCACAATTTTTGCTACTGCTATACAGTGCCATTGTCTCACTGGGAATTCAAAGAATATATGGGGGTTACGTGCACCCACAATTTTTGCTACTGCTATACAGTGCCATTGTCTGACTAGGAATTCAAAGAATATATTGGGGTTATGTGCACCCACAATTTTTGCTACTGCTATATAGTGCCAGTTTCTGACTGGGAATTCAAAGAATATATTGGGGTTACGTGCACCCACAATTTTTGCTACTGGTATATAGTGCCATTGTCTGACTGGGAATTCAAAGAATATATGGGGGTTACGTGCACCCACAATTTTTGCTACTGCTATACAGTGCCATTGTCTCACTGGGAATTCAAAGAATATATTGGGGTTACGTGCACCCACAATTTTTGCTACTGGTATATAGTGCCATTGTCTGACTGGGAATTCAAAGAATATATTGGGGTTATGTGCACCCACAATTTTTACTACTGGTATACAGTGCCATTGTCTCACTGGGAATTCAAAGAATATATTGGGGTTATGTGCACCCACAATTTTTACTACTGCTATACAGTGCCATTGTCTCACTGGGAATTCAAAGAATATATTGGGGTTATGTGCACCCACAATTTTTACTACTGGTATATAGTGCCATTGTCTGACTGGGAATTCAAAGAATATATGGGGGTTACGTGCACCCACAATTTTTGCTACTGCTATACAGTGCCATTGTCTCACTGGGAATTCAAAGATTATATTGGGGTTATGTGCACCCACAATTTTTGCTACTGCTATATAGTGCCAGTTTCTGACTGGTAATTTAAAGAATATATTGGGGTTACGTGCACCCACAATTTTTGCTACTGGTATATAGTGCCATTGTCTGACTGGGAATTCAAAGAATATATGGGGGTTACGTGCACCCACAATTTTTGCTACTGCTATACAGTGCCATTGTCTCACTGGGAATTCAAAGAATATATTGGGGTTATGTGCACCCACAATTTTTACTACTGGTATATAGTGCCATTGTCTGACTGGTAATTCAAAGAATATATTGGGGTTACGTGCACCCACAATTTTTGCTACTGGTAGATAGTGCCATTGTCTCACTGGGAATTCCACAAATAATTTGGGGATTCATTCACCCTACATCTCAGGCTCTTGCCATATTCACCCAGGTTGTCAGTGCTGCACCAGCTCGTTCCCAGACAGCTCGGCCCGAAAAACACGTTACCTATATAGAGGATTCGGACAATGAAGACAACATGTTCTAAATCTAATGTCTGCACCTTCTCCAGAATTAAAATAAAGGCAGCGTTTAACTTTCAAATAGCACTGCACAAAGGAAGAGCTTATCAGCTTGTCTCATGACATGCTACTGAAAAGTGTCATTTGTGTATCTTAATGTAAATATAGTTGTATAAGCTTTTTGGGTTTTAGGCACTGCCAAGTTATTTACCACCCGCTCCCTTATAATGATGATGACGCCAAAGTCACTGCGGGTGTTCAGAGCTCAGAGCTTTGGTTGACATTTGTCTTGCTCTCTGTCGGTACCAGCTGTCTTTTTGGATACCGTAAAGTTATGTTGACTTTATTAACAGCTATAGAAGCTTTAGCCAGGTTGTGACGGTGTGTAACCCTAACAACACTAAGTGGGATACACATTAATAGTCAGTCTATGTACGCTAAACGTATCACTGAAGTAATTTTTTTTCCCTCTCCCCTAATATAAGAAAGGAACAGACATTAGACCTAGACCGGGGTTCGAGGCTTGTAAAAATCCAGTATTATTTGTTCTTCATGATGTGAAATATGTGTTGAAAAGCAACCCAAGATGAAGTCAGCCATGTGTGCCAGTGTGTTACTTGGCATGCCTTTGCTGGCCCCAACTGTAAGGGTCACTCTCCATTTCCTCCATTTTCCACTCCCCTTCACACCATTTGTGGTGAAGCAATGGGATGCACTGAAGTGCACCCTCTAGCCTCGTGTGGGACAGGGACATCAGATGCCACTCCAACCCCCTCGTCTTCCTCCGCCAGCCAACGGTGCGAAGATGAGAGGAGTGTGCTCTGAATGTTTTCTGCCTAGCAGAGGCTAGTTCTCACTTACGAAAATGGCCCCACTTTGACCTGTATATCAGGCACAATGGTGTAGGTTTCAAAGAAACATGGCACCAACAAGTTGGAAAACGTGGGCCATGCGTGGACCGTGTTTGAGTCTGGCAAGCTCCAGATCAGCTACCAGGTTCCAGCCATTATCAGAGGCACAAAAATGCCAGGCCCCAGGTGTAGCAGGGAAAAAAAAATGCCATCTCAGCCAGGATGGCATCCCTGACCTCGGAGGCACTGTGCTGTCTGTCCCCCAAGCTGATCAGTTTCAGCACGGCCTGCTGACATCTCCCCATGCCAGTGTTACAGTGTTTTCCGCTAGTAGCTGGGGTGGAGGTTGCAGCTTCGTAGGGTTTCAGTCTACTCCTGCCATGAATTTTGGCCTGGGAGAGGAGATAGGCCACCCCAGTTTGCACCCGGGGAACAGACTCCACCACATTCACCCTGCCTGTCATTAAAGATAAGCACTGCAGCATCCCTGACCACAGGCGCTTGTCCATGTGTCGGTGGTCAAGTGGACCTTGCAGCAAAGCGCAGAGCTCTGGGCCCGACTGATGTTATGGGACACATGCAGGCGCAAGGCAGGGACAGCACACCAAGAGAAGTAGTAACGGCTAGGCCCAGCATAGGGAGGTGCCCCAGCTGCCATCTGCTGACGGAAGGCCTGGGTCTCCAGAAGCATAAACAAACACCAACATCTCCAGGGCCAGCAGTTTATCGATGAGGCTGTTAAAGGCTTGGGCATGGGGGTGGGTTGTGTTGTACTTCTGCCTGCAATGAAAAGCTTGGGAAATGTGGAGTGGCTGGGAAGAGGCGCATGATGGTGCAGGCCAAAAGGGCGCATGAGGGTGAACTCCCCAATGTGTCAGAGATAGGTGTGTAGGTGTCCTTGCATCATATACTTGCACCATATTTGGCTTTGGAAGTTAATTTTGTGCCAAAAAGTGGTTAAGACAGCGATCCCTCAGCTACTCCCGTTACACTGTCTATTGAAGTTACCATCTGTGGAAGTGGACCACCATTTCTAAGATCCCAAAGGAAGCAGGCAAGAGATGTGCAGTTCAGAAAAAAAGATGAGAAAATAAGTGTAGGCTGTAGAGCACAGAGGGATCGGAGAGGACAGAGCTGGTGTCGGCCAGGTATTCCCACAACATGCGCCTATACTTGTCCCTCCTGGTGACACTAGGCCCCTGAGTGGCAGTAATTTGTCCAGGGGGGCCATTAACGTGTTCCAGACCTAGGAATAAGTCTTCCAACAGGGTAGAGTTTTGCATGCCTTTGCTTCTACCCACTGTTTTTGCTGCTTAGCTTCCCTCCACATCTACACTGCTTTCACCCCTAAACATCACCCCAGTTTATGCCTTTGTTTCTACCCTGTTTTTTTTGTTGAATTAGCTTCCCTCCACATCTACACTGCTTTAGCCCCTAAACATCACCCCAGTTTATGCCTTTGCTTCTACCCTTTTTTTTTGTTGAATTAGCTTCCCTCCACATCTACACTGCTTTAGCCCCTAAACATCACCCCAGTTTATGCCTTTGCTTCTACCCAGGTTTTTTGTTGATTTAGCTTCCCTCTACATCTACACTGCTTTAGCCCCTAGACATCACCCCTGTCCATGTGGGGTCGGTGGCCTCGTCATCCACCAACTCCTCTTCCAATTGCGCACTGCCCCCTTACTGCAAACCGCACATGACCACAGCTTGCCTTGATGGCAACTGTGTCTCATGATCCCCACTTAGGTCCAGACAAGTCGGTGGCGGGTCCAAAACCCCAAAATTGGAAGGAAATGGCAGATGCTGCAGTATTTCTAACACCTGTTCCTGGTGCTCGGGCCTGGTCTGTGTTGTACCGTGCACCCTGCTTAACGCAGCTGCCATATCCAAAGTTGTGCTGAGCGCATGCTAATGTTTCGTGTCCAGTGCAATGGATGGGATGGGATTTCACATAAGTCTGCCACCCATGGCCACTCATGGTTGAGCAACTGAGGGAGTTGACTTTGACGAACCCAAGGGTTTTGGAGTTGGAACTACATCAAAGGTCTGTGCTGCTCACACACTCTGCTCAACACATGATATGTTTAGTGCCAGCAGTGTGGAGACGTCGCACAACAGCCGTTGTTCCAGCAGGTACAGGCGTTGTAGGAGTGCATAGAGGCTAGCAGCGGCAACTATAGACTTTAAAAACTATCCGCACAAGCGCCACACTTTCACCAGTAGCTCAGGAACATTGGGGTACCTTTTTCAAAAGATTAGCAGCAATGAGTTAAAAACGTGGCCCAGGCATGGAATATGTTGCAGGCTGCCAAGCTACAGAGCCAATCCCAGGTTACGGCCATTATCACACATGACAACATGCCTGGGCCCAGGTGCAGTGGCAAAAACCACATTGCCGTCTCATCGAGGATGGCATGACTCACTTTGTAGGCAGTGTGCTGTCTGGCCCCCAAGCTGATGAGCTTCAGCACGGCCCGCTGACGTCTCCCCACACCAGTGTTGCAGCATTTTCAGCTCGTAGCTGGGGTCAATTTAACAGCGGAGGAGGGTGGTGTTTCAGCCCTCCTCCCAGGAATGTTGTGTGGGGAGACAAGTCAGGCCACCACATTTTGCGACCCGGTCCACGCCTCAACTACATTCAACCACTGTGCCCAAATTGAAAGGTAGCGTCCCTGTCCGCATGCGCTTGTCCATTCGTAACTGGTCACATGGAACTTTAGGGCTAAGCGCTGAATTTAGGGACCGCCTCATGTTTGGGGGAAAGTGCTGGTGTGGACGGCACAGTGCGGTGGCGCAGTAGACACTCTGCCCAAAAAGGGCAGAGTGTCCCCCAGCCGGGATTCCAACATCTCCTGGGCCAGATTTCTTGAGATGAGGCCGTTGAAGCCTTGGGCATGTGGGTGGGTTGCGCTGTACTTTAGCATGAAATGAAAGGCTTGGGAGATGGGGAGTTGCTGGGAAGAGGCGCATGATGGCGCGGGCAAAAGGAGAAATGGCAGGAAAAGGTGAGGATAAGGGTGAACTCCCCAAAGTGTCAGAGGCAGATGTGGAGGTGTCCTGGCTGCTGGTCTGGACTGCAGCGCCAGCCCTGTCAACAGTGGGAGAGGCAGTGGCCGCCAGGCCAAACGACAATTATCCTGCGCTTGCTCTCACCCACTGAGCCCAGGGCTTGCCTTCCAAATGATGGCACCCGCAAGAGGTGGTGAGATTCCTCTCCGCAGATCTCCAAACCATCTTGGACTTGCAAATTGCACTAAATTTGTCATGTAACTGACATGTATATGATGAGTCTATCCATTGTCTGTTCATTTTGGTGAAAGTCAGCCTGTCAGCTGACAGACAGCTGTGCTTGTCAGTGATGATGCCACCGGCTGCTTGTACCCCCAGTTTTTGCTGCTTAGCTTGCCTCCACATCCACACTGCTTTTGCCCCTACACATCACCCCTATCCATGCCTGTGCCTCTAGCCATAAGTCTGCCACCCATGGAAACTCATGGTGCAGAAAGTGAGGGAGCTGACTCTGAGGAACCTTTGGGTTTTGTAGCTGGTACTCCATCAAAGGTCTCTGCTGCTCACACACCCTGCTGAACATACGGTATCTAGGGTTAGAGCGTGTGGTGACCTCGCACAACAGTAGGTGCTTCAGGCAGATGTAGGCCTTGCTGGAGTGTATTGCGGCTAGCTCCAGGTACTGTAGACTTGGGAAAGTGGGTGTCCAAGTGCCGCACTTTCACCCTTAGCTCAGCTAATTTGGGGTATGTTTTTAAAAATCATTGCACCACTACATTGAACACGTGGGCCAGGCATGGAACGTGTTGGAGGCTGGCAAGCTCCAGAGCCCTCCAACAAGACAAAAAAGCCTGGCCCCAGGGGCAGCGGGGATAAACAAATTGCCATCTCATCCAGGATGGCATCCCTGACCTCAGAGGCAGTGTGCTGTCCGTCTCCCAAGCTGATGAGCTTCAGCCCAGCCTGCTGACGTCTCCCCACACCAGTGTTGCAGCGTTTTCAGCTCGTAGCTGGGGTCAATCTAACAGCGGAGGAGGAGGGTGGTGTTTCAGCCCTCCTCCCAGGAATGTTTTGTGGGGAGACAAGTCAGGAAAATTCTTGAAATGGGAGAGTTTTGCATCTTTGCCCTTGCTGCCTATGGACATCCCTTTGCCTCTAGCCACCATTTTCCCTGCTTTGCTTGCCTCCACATCCACACTGCTTTTGCCCCTAGACATCACCCCAGTCCATGCCTTAGCTTGTACCCCCAGTTTTTCCTGCTTAGCTTGCCTCCACATCCACACTGCTTTTGCCCCTAGACATCACCCCAGTCCATGCCTTAGCTTGTACCCCCAGTTTTTCCAGCTTAGCTTGCCTCCACATCCACACTGCTTTTGCCCCTAGACATCACCCCAGTCCATGCCTTAGCTTGTACCCCCAGTTTTTCCTGCTTAGCTTGCCTCCACATCCACACTGCTTTTGCCCCTAGACATCATCCCTATCCATGCCTCTGCCCCTAGCCATAACTCTGCCACCCCTGGAAACTCATGGTGCAGAAACTTTGGGAGCTGACTTTGAGGAACCCTTGGGTTTTGTAGATGGAACTCCATCAAAGGTCTGTGCAGCTCACACACCCTGCTCAAGATATGGTATTGTAGGGTTTCAGCGTGTGTGAATGACGGACAACAGCCTGTGTTTGGACAGATGTAGGCCTTGCTAGAGTGTTTTTAGGCTAGCAGCGACTCCTGTGCACTTGCAAAAGTGGGCGCACAAGCGCCGCATTTTCAACAGTAGCTTCGGTACATTTGGGTATGTTTTTAAAAAACTTTGCACCACTAGGTTAGACGTGGGCCAAACATGGAACGTGTTGGAGGCTGGCAAGCTCCAGAGCCGCTACCAGGTTCCAGCCATTATCACAGGCGTAAAAATGCCAGGCCCCAGGTGTAGCAGGGAAAAAAAAATGCCATCTCAGCCAGGATGGCATCCCTGACCTCGGAGGCACTGTGCTGTCTGTCCCCCAAGCTGATGAGCTTCAGCACCGCCTGCTGACGTCTCCCCACACCAGTGTTTTAGCGTTTGCCGCTAGTAGCTGTGGTGGAGGTTGCAGCGTCGTAGGGTTTCAGTCTACTCCTGCCATGAATTTTGGCCTGGGAGAGGAGATAGGCCACCCCAGTTTGCACCCGGGGAACAGACTCCACCACATTCACCCTGCCTGTTATTAAAGATGAGCACTGCAGCATCCCTGACCACAGGCGCTTGTCCAAGTGTCGGTGGTCAAGTGGACCTTGCAGCAAAGCGCGGAACTAAGGGCCCACCTGATGTTGAGTGACACGTGCTGGTGCAAGGCGGGGACGCCACACCGGGAGAAGTTGAGACGGCTAGCGACGGCATAGTGAGGTGCCACAGTTGCCATCAGGTCCGGGAAGGCGGGAGTTTCAACAAGCCGGAACGCCAACCTCTCCTGGGCCAGCAGTTTAGCGATGTTGGCGTTCTAGGCTTGCGTGGGTGGGTGGTTAGCGGTGTATTTCTGCCGGCGCTCCAATGTCTGAGAGATGGTGGGTTGTTGTAAAGAAGTGCCTGATGGTGCCTTTGATGGTGCAGGAGAAGGAGATAAGACAGAAACAGGGGAGGATGAGGGAGAAGTCAACAAAGTGGCAGAGGCAGATGAAGTGATGTCCTGGCTCGTCCTCTGGAGTGCATCGCCAGCACTGTGAGCAGAGGCAGTGGCATGAATGGCGGGCGACGTTTGTCCTGCCGTTGCTGCCTGCCACTGATTCCATTGCTTGGATTCCAAATGATGGTACATTGAAGTGGTGGACAGGTTGCTCTTCTCAGGGCCCCTACTCGATTTTGAGAAGCAAATTGTGTAGACGACACTATATCTGTCCTCGGCGCATTCCTTGAAAAAACTCTACACCTTCAAGAAACGTGCCCTCGATGGCGGAGTTTTTCTGGGCTGGGTACAAAAGGGAACATCTTCGGACATTCCGGGTCTGGCCTGGCTTCGGCAAAGCAGCTGACCTCTGCCTCTGGACATGTCTCTGCCTCTAGCTACCCTTTTTGGTGCTGCACCTGCCTCAACATCCACACTACTTTCCCAGCTTGACATCCGCCTTGTCCAGGTGGGGTCGGTGTCCTCGTCGTCCACCACCTCCTCTTCCAACTCCTGTCTCGCCTCCTCCTCCTGCACAATGCGCATGTCAACTGGCTGCCCTGACCGCAACTGCATCTCATCGTCGTCGATGAGGGTGGGTTGCTGGTCATCCGCCACCAAATCGACCGGAGATGGAATGGAGGAGACTCTAGTGTTTGAGCATCTGGACACAGATACTCGTCTGTTAGGTCCGTGGAATCGTGAAATGGAGGGGCAGGTTGCGGTACAGTCAAAGGAAGGGAGAACAGCTCTGGGGAGCAGGGACAGTTGGGGTTATTGTTCTGGGAAGATTGGGAATTTTGGGTGGAAGGAGGACAAGACTGTTGGGTAAGAGGAGGTAGAGGCTGACTGGCTGGTGGACAATGTGCTTTAAGCGTTATCCGACAGCCATTGCAAGACCTGTTCCTGGTTCTCGGGCCTACTAATCTTTGTACCATTCAGCCTAGTTAATGTGGAACTTTTGTGCAAAGCGCAGAACTTAGGGCCCGCCTGATGTTAAGGGACACACGCTGGTACAAGGCTCAACTCACCCTAAGTGCCAAAAACACTGCTGGTGCAAGGCTCTACTCATGCCAAGGGCCTCAATCTCTGCTGGTAGCTCAGCTTAAGGTCCTGTAACTTTGTTTGGAAGGGCTCATGTTAAGGGCTAGAAAAGTGAATTTTGGAAGGTCTTACCACATCACACACACACACACACACACACACACACAAAATGACAGTTAAGGGTGAGGTCTTTTGGAATTCCCATTGCCTATTTCATTTGTGGTTGTCATGGGGAACGTGATTTAAAGGGGTGGTTGTTACTGTTTGTTGAGCTTAAATTGGGGTTTGTGTCCATCCATTTGGGGAGTAAAGAAGGTTTCCAGGTATTTTCCCACTTTGATAGAGGTTTTTTTGAATGTATAAAGTGTGTAGTTGTTAGGCAGTGATGTTGGGGTAATAGAGGGTCTTTGGTGTGTTAGATGCCCCCAGACATGCTTCCCCTGCTGTCCCAGTGTCATTCCAGAGGTGTTGGCATCATTTCCTGGGGTGTCATAGTGGACTTGGTGACCCTCCAGACACGGATTTGGGTTTCCCCCTTAACGAGTATCTGTTCCCCATAGACTATAATGGGGTTCGAAGCCCGTTCGAACACACGAACATTGAGCGGCTGTTCGAATCGAATTTCGAACCTCGAACATTTTAGTGTTCGCTCATCTCTATTAATGATCCTAATACGTTTCTATTGCTGCTGAGTCTTACTGTTGGGGTTCCTCACTGCTACTATGTTTTGCAATATGAAATATTGTGTTATCATCATGGGCAGTATGTTTGATATTATTAAATTGGTATATAGGATTACTGCATGGTGTGATTTTTTTATGATATTGCTTATATTATCAGATATCGCCCATATATGTTCTATTCCTAGTAGTACATACAGGTCTATAGAATGTTGTTATTATTTATTCTACCTTATTAATTGCTATGTGCTAATATATGGTATGTGTAGCCCTTTTGTGTCCATGCAAAAAAAAAAAAAAAAAACGGTTTCCTCACGTAAAGGCTGCAAACGGACACCGGCGGTTTTCTTTAAAAACCCATTCAAATGAATGGGTTTTAAAACTGACTGCCGGGAAACCGTCCTCTATCTAGTTTCATCGGGAAATAGGAAAAAGACCTGACGAATGGACAGGGGCACAAGTGTGAATGCCCCCTAAAAGACTAGATATACTAGCAGTCACTTTCCCCGACAGACCTGAACAACAAAGAGTAAGTGCTAGTGTGAACCAAGCGTCATAAATAGAGATGAGCGAACACTGTTCGGATCGGCCGATCCGAACAGCACGCTCCCATAGAAATGAATGGAAGCACCTGGCATGCAGACTTTGCTGGCGGCTGGCTGCTTAACCCCCCCGGCGTGCCGGCCTCTTCCATTCATTTCTATGGGAGTGTGCTGTTCGGAACGGCTGTTCCGAACAGTGTTCGCTCATCTCTAGAAAGGTAAAACTTTTGAAATCAAAATGTGCATGACAGCCAAAAAAACAAGACCTTGACCAAAGGTCCACACTACAGTCATGGCCGTTAAGTGTTGGCACTCCTGACATTTTTCCAGAAAATGAAATATTTCTTCAAAAACATTATTGCATTTGCACATCTTTTCTTATATACATGTTTATTTTCTTTGTTAGAAAAAAAGACAAATTGGACATAATTTCACACAAAACTCCGAAAATTAGCTGGACTAAATTGTTGACATCTTTTCAAAACTGTCGGTAAATAACTTTTTTTCAAGAATGTGATGCTCATTCAAACTCACCTGTGGCAAGTAACAGGTGTGGGCAATATAAAAATTACACCTGAATCCAGATAAAAAAGAGAGAAGTTGACTCAATCTTTGCATCATGTGTCTGTATGTACCAGACTAAACATTGAGATCAGAAAGAGCAGAAGAGAACTGCATGAGGACTGTCTGAGAAATGTCTGAGGACTTGAGGAATCAAAATTGTGGAACTATATATATATATATAACAATATATATATATAACAATAAAAATCTTAAAGTTACAAGTCCATCTGCAGAGATCTTGATGTTTATTTGTCCACAGTGGGCAACATAATTAAGAAGTTTACAACCTATGGCACTATAGCTAATCTCCCTGGACATGGACAGAATAGAAAAATTGATGTTAGGGTGAATTCACACTGAGTAAACGCTAGCTTATTCTGAACGTAAAACACGTTCAGAATAAGCGGCGTCTAAAGCAGCTCCATTAATTTCTATGGGAGCGGGGATACGAGCGCTCCCCATAGAAATGAATGGGCTGCTTCTTTCACTCCGTGCAGTCCCATTGAAGTGAATGGGGAGTGCCGACGTATACGGCAAGCTCTGCTCATGCCGGAGCGTACACGCCGGCACTCCCCATTCACTTCAATGGGACTGCACGGAGTGAAAGAAGCAGCCCATTCATTTCTATGGGGAGCGCTCGTATTCCCGCTCCCATAGAAATGAATGGAGCTGCTTTAGACGCCGCTTATTCTGAACGTGTTTTACGTTCAGAATAAGCTAGCGTTTACTCAGTGTGAATGCACCCTAAGGTTGCAACACAGGATAGTCCGGATGGTAGACAATCAGCTCCAATCAAGTTCCAAAGAAATTCAAGCTGTTCTGCAGGCTCCGGGTGCATAAGTGTCAATGTAAACTATCTGTTGACATTTGAATGATATGAAACACTATGGCAGGAGACCCAGTAGGATCCCATAGTCACAGACATAAAAAAGCTAGACAGCTGTTTGCCAAAATGTATGTGAGTAAGCCAAAATCCTCCTGAGAAAATGTATTGTGGGCAGATGAGACCAATATAGAGCTATTCGGTAAAGCACATCATTCTACTGTTTACTGAAAACAAACTGAGACCTACAAGGAAAAGTACATACTAATAACAGTCAAATATGGTGGAGGTTCAAAGATGTTTTGGGGTAGTTTTGCTGACTCTGGCACTGGATGCGTGCAAGGCATTATGAAATCTGAAGATTGCCAAAGGAATTAGGGTCACAATGTAGGGCTCAGTGTCACAAAGCTGGGTTTGCATTCTAGGTCATGGGTCTTCCAGCAGGACAATGATCCCAAACATATTTCAAAAACCACCCAGAAATAGATGGAAAGAAAATGATGAAGAGTTCGGAAGTGGCCAGCAATGATTCCGGATCTAAATCCCATTGAGCACTTGTGGGGAGAAAACTGCTGTTGGGATAAGGCACCCTTCAAATATGAGAGACCTGGAGAAATTTGCAAAACAAGAGGGGTCCAAAATTCCAGAGAGTTATAAAAGGCTTGTTAATGGTTAAAGGAAGTGATTGATTTCAGTTATTTTTTCCAAAGGGTTTGCAACCAAATATTAATAACCTAATCCATCCCTACCTGTGGTACATATGGTACATTCTAGGGTGGGTGACAGATCTCCTTTCAATCAATCTTACAATGCCCTATAAAGATTAGAAGGAAATCAAGGAAATGCACACAAGCATGGTAAAAACAAACCTCAAACCTGAATTCAAATTTTCCTTTTCTGCCTTCCAAAATTCATAACTTTTTTTATTCTTCTGTCTACATAGTTATGTGATGGCTTATTCTTTACGCAGCGAGATGTACTTTAATTTAGCACCATTATTAGTTTTTTGAATTTTCTTTTTTTGGTGTTCCCTTCTTTAGGCAGCACGCTATTATTATTATTATTATTATTATTATTATTATTATTATTATTATTATGTTTTGTGTTTGTATGCTGCTGCTTATAGTAGGTGTGAAGCCGACCTAAGAAGTTAATTCTTTACTTGATTGTACAATATTATTTCTGCATGTATACTAGTGTGCGTTCAGCTACTATTTCCAATTTGTCCATAGCCATATTACAGATCCAGACAGTCAGCAACTGCTCTCTATATAGCTCATAATTAAAGATCAAAAGTTACAATTTAATTATCCCAGAGAATTAATAACTCATTCAATTCACCTTGTCATGTCCACATTACTCTATGAGCTGGTTATATTTATGTACTTGTGAACTTAGCTTCTGAATTACATTGGTTATACATCACCTTTCCCCAGCTATTTGTTTCTCCATTATCAAACTGATTTCTTTCGGCGTACTAATGATTGATGCCAGCGCCGCACACCGCACCTCTACATGCTATTCATTATTAGATTACTATGACTCACTTAATGGTGTATTACCCTAAGAGAACAATATTCTATGTACCTAATAGCAAAAATGGTTTGTGTTGTAAGAGCTTAGAGACGAGGTTTTAACATGTTACACTAATATTCACTAGTATTAATGGTGAAAGTTAATGTGCTGTCTCTATCAGAAAAACATGATCGGATATTGTAGTTTTCCTTCCATTAAAATTATGTAGTTTCAAATAGTTTTTTTTTTTTTTTTTGATACAGAGCAACAAATATACTGCATTGACAAAAAAAGGATGATAGAATTGTAGCTGCTGTTAGATACCAGTAAGGAAACTTAGGATTGTCCTGTATATGATTTGTAAATTGAATAATAATACTGTAAGTGGTAAGTGTTCCATTGTAGGCGCTGGTGGCAGTCAGGATATTATTCATTCTCACTAGTCTTCATGTACTTTACTAGAGAAGTCGCATGCTACATTTTGATATGACCACTGTAGTCAATCACTGGCCTCAGCAGTCTCATGTCAAACCTGGTGGTGTCAATGCTGTGACCAGTGGTCACATGAATATATAGTATGAGACCACAGCTGCAAAGTAAATAAAAAATAGCAGGAGCGGTGGAATTGGAGGAGCGGAGGGTTAACTTACATGACTGTGTCTCTATGTGATACTGTCATGCACTTATTACAGTTAACTGAAAAAACCTCAACAAAACAATTAAATAAAGGGCAGAGGAAGAAGAATATAGGAAGAATTTATTTTCCACATATGATGAGATGATGCTGTAGTAATACTACATACTGTAATACTGTATATGTGTTCTGTGTCTAAGTATATAACTATTAGGTTGGGGCCCATGGGACAGAAGCGCCTCGATTTTTCCTTGCCGGAAACACCGTGGGAAAAATTGTGGCATTTTAAAGAAAGGGTAAAGTGGATGGGATTCTAGCAAATCCCATGTCCACTTTGCAGTAAAAAACGCAATGCGGTTTTGGAAAGCGCAGCATATCAGTTATACCTATGGAACTGCCAGCGATTTTCCCGGGACGTCTTGTGGGGCCTTAGCTTTAAACTGTTTCCTGAACAACTGCCTGAATGCCATTGGCCATACGGCTTGTTTGAGGGTGACATATTGACCCTCTATTCAGTTTATCTACAGATGCATTCACAAGACTAAGAATGGACAATACTATTTCTTTCTTTAAGTACAGACTACTGCACTGATAAAATTAAGATGTGTGAACAAAATTTTACATGCGTATATATTAAAAAAGTGTATGTTATCCTGTTCTTTACACAAATAAAGTAATGAAAACTGGAAAACCACTTTAACTCATCAGTTTATAGAACTTTATTTCATACAAGTGAAACATATTTTATATTAATCAGAAATTGTCACATAAATTTTTATTACACTAACAATTTTTCGAGTCATAGTTATAGTGACAAAATAATGTGTCATACGATTAATCATTAACCTTCTCCTATTTAGTGAGCTCGAGCATGGATTGGTTGGTTTCATATCTGTCATAGGAAAAGCAAAGATTACGTTTTATTTGTATTGCACAATTAATTTGTTACTTGACTGTGATTGATAGTTGAGCACACATAGCTGGTACCAAGAAGTGCTTTCTTTTGTTTTAAGTAAACTGAAAATGATAGGTGTTGGTTACATTGTCAGATAATGAGGGTGGAGTTGGAACACTCCCTTCATAGGTTTCAGCTAAGCCTGCTTCATTGTGTAACCTATACCAGTATTCTTCTGTTCTCCGGCTGAACACGACAACCATCGCCACAATGTTTTGTGGGGGCTATGTAAGTTGCACTATGGGATTGATAATAACATGTTTGAGTCTGGATCATGTAAATTTTTAATAATCAAAGTGGGTGTCGTGTCAGAATAGGGTCACCTATAGCACACATCATTTGGAACATCTTATTAAATGTATCACCATATATCTGGTCTAACCGAGCTTAGATGGATGACAATCTTTTTGTTATTATGCTGTACCTGCCATGCTTTAATTATGTATATTCCACTAATTGTTGCTAATGAGTCACACCCCTCTATAAGCATATTACTGTAGTTCTTAGAATATGGGTTAAGAGTGCAAGTATTGCTCATGTTCTGACTGCCATTTGTTTTTAATCATTACATTATTATATATATATTTTTTTTTTTTTGGTAAATTATAATTATTTTTCTGATTTGTTACAAATGTTTTCCACTGTTTGTGTCAAAAGTAACTGTATGTTTTACTACTACTGACAATTATTTTGATACATAGTCTCTTATTTTTTTAGCAATCTTATGAACACAATTAGAGCTAAACGCAATTATTTCAATATATCAGTAAATAAACTCTAGATTCTGGTCTGGCATATCATGTTTTATGATATGACACCATTGGCTTTAGCCCATGTTGCAAAAATGCAGCTTTTTTCCGCTATGGAAACGCCACTGCAAAAAACTCTGCTCTTTACAGGACGTGCAGAATGAATGAGATTCTGTCGAATCACATCCACACATTGCAGAAAAAATTGCAGCAGAAAAGCTGTGAATTATGTCAATTATACCTATGGAAATGCTGTTATTTTCCATATAGGTATAAAAGGGGCACAGGACTGATATTGCCACATCTGAAATAATCTGCAGTAAAAAGCTAGCATGTTATTTAACCCGCACAGTGACCACTGTAATAAAAATAAATAAAAAAAACACAAAGTTGATATTTTTGTTAATCTGATCTTCCAAATACGGAAAAAAAGTGATCAAAAGAGTAGAAATGAACACTACAACATGGCCCTATACAGCTCGATCCATTGAAAAATTTAAAAGTTACAATCAATATAAAATAGTTATTTTATAAAAGTATCTTTATTGTGCAAAAGTAGTATAAAAAATACTAATTGTGCATTGTTGTAATTGTACCGACCCACAGAATAAAGCTAGCATGTTACTTATACTGTACAATGAGTGGCATAAAAACAAATCCCTAAAAATATCCCAAGAACTGAACAATTCCTCCCCCCCCCAAAAGACATTATATATATATATATATATATATATATATATATATATATATATATCTTATAAAAATAAGAGACTAATAATAAGTAATGGTTCCCAAAAGATGGTTATGACAGGGGCAACACGGTGGCTCGGTGGTTAACACTGCAGTCTTGCAGCGCTGGAGTCCTGGAATCAAATCCTGCCAGGAACA
Source organism: Leptodactylus fuscus (assembly GCF_031893055.1). Classification (NCBI taxonomy): domain Eukaryota; kingdom Metazoa; phylum Chordata; class Amphibia; order Anura; family Leptodactylidae; genus Leptodactylus; species Leptodactylus fuscus. The sequence continues at coordinate 293,868,924 of NC_134265.1, forward strand.
ACATCTGCAAGGAGTTTGTATGTTCTCACTGTGTTTGCGTGGATTTCCTCCTGTATGCCAAAGACATACTGATAGGGAAAAATGTACATTGTGACCCCATATAGGACTCACAATCTACATTATTAAAAAAAAAAAAAAAAAAAAGACGGTTATGACAAAAAATGCAAAAGTAGGTTTTGTCCTGAAGGCCAAATTGAAGGGGTTAAGCTATATCTAATATGAACAGATGCCGGGGAGTGTTTAAGATTCTTTCAAAAAATAAAAGGTCAACAGCGCCCGTTCTTGTGTAAGGTAGTTTTCGTCCTTGAGGCCCAATTTAGTCCTGTTGCGAAGGACCAGACGCTCTCTGTAGATCCATCCTGCAATGTAAAGGAAAGTGCGTCCATCTTTTACCTCTTCTTAGCTATATGTCTTCTATCTTTATATAAAAGGCTGCAAATATTTAAAAGCCAATTCGACCTTACATATTATACGTCATAAATATTAGTAGTTAATTGTGTATACAGTATATAGGGATTTACTATAATAAGAAACAGTATTTTTTGTGTTGTGAACTTGTGTATTCTTTTGTATCGGAGAGAACATGGCTCAGTATTGCGATGAAAAGCGAAATGTAGAACAGACTACTAAATTTCAGGCTTCTGTGCACACAAATTGTATGTAGGTTTATCCAAAGACTGGGCTGTGTTGGAGGATTTTGGAGAATAAGTAAAAACTGTATTTTAAAATAATAGCAAAGTTTAAGGAAATATTTGGACATATTTGTTGTTGTCACCTTAGAAGTGCTGTATGTTCTGCAGATAGCATATTATAGAACCTGAGCAGCTTGATATATAGCTTTCCAGGAAGATATTCCGTATAATCTGCCATTGATTCATTTATTTCTTTGTTCTTTGAGTCCAGTGGGCGATCCTAACAGTGAGTAACACCTATCTCCATACGCACAATCACTGTTAGCACTGCCCACAGGACTCAATTTCTCAAAAAGAAGAGAAATAAATGTATAAACAATAAGTTATACTGGATCGTTTCCCACATATCAATCTGCTCAGCCCCCCGCTCTATGAAATGGGGCCTGCATATTAAACTTCATTTTCAGAGTCACAGGTTCCCTTTAAGTCCTTTAACAACGCACAGTCATATCAGCTATGTAGTGTTACTGATGGGTTTGGTCACTAGAAGAAGTTGACTTTGTGATAAACATCTTCTGCAAATACGAGTAAATCGTCACTTACCAGGTCACTCAGTATATAGCCATATTATACAAAGATTAGACAGAAACACTATTGAATGTCTTTCTAATGGTTATATTAATGGTTATATAATGGTAATATTGATAGGACTATATTAGTCTTCTGAAGATGAACATTGACACAGTACAGTTTCTTGCTATTCTTGCTTTAAGACTAAGCCTACATTCAGATTATTACAACAGAACATCAAAATATCGGTCATGTGAATAGCCCCTGTTCACAGACAATGAAATTATTATGGCCATGTGACCGGCTTAAAGAAAAGCATCCGTCATGTGGCGATATTCACATAATCTAATATGGAAATGTGAATACATGGACTAATAATGGAATGAGCAAGTTAGTAAAAAAACACTGCAGAAAAAAGTTCTTGTTGGCCTTTCCTCCATGTTTTTACTTGTAAGGAAGGCTAAATAACTGGTCTAGCTGTTTTATTACTGTACTAGAACCACCATGCTCTGATTATACATATATTATCTACTTCAGATACCCCATTATATATAACTATATTTTACTTTATTTTTATATTATTTATTACATTATTTTTTTTATTTATATGTATTTATATATTTTATATATATTTTAAATGTATTTATATTAGTTATTTTATTGTATTTTTCCCCTGGGATGCACCTCTGTGTCATGTGTTTCACTCCCTTTTTATTTTTAAAGCATACTAAATAAATATGTTTTAATTTTTTTGCTATCTAGTTAAAGTTGTGCTTTGTTAGGTTATTGTACTTTGAACTGAATGTCATGAATTTTAGAGTTTTAGATTTCTATGCTTTACCATTTTGGTTTTCTTCTATAAAAAGTGTAAACTGTGTTTTACTTCTGGCATCTATTTATATAGTGTTACACGAGATTATAGATGTTTGTGTGGCCCATCCTGATCATATTATGAGACAATTGTACATTTCTGAAGGAATGTGTTTGTATATGTCCAAATATAGTTGGAATCTGTCATCAACGTATTCTGACTTTTATGACTTTTCTTTAAGCTGCCACTTACAAGTCTGAGATTGTTTCTTGGGGTTTTATAGAAAGGAACTGGTTTTGTGGGTGATAATAATCAGCTCTCTGTGTTTTCCATTACACCTCCTGGCATATCCAACACTATGCCTAGGATACAAAACCATGCATATGAACATAGAAAGTTTCTACATTTATGGTTAAATCCATTGGCAATCAAGACAAGACTATCACCACTAAGATGGTTAGAGAAATTCTTTAAAACATTTTTAATTATTTATTTTTGTAAAAATGTTTAACTTTTAATTGTCTAGAAATTTAAGAATAGTTATGTTTATGAGAAAACCAGTTGAAGTGAAGGCCCCAAGTAGAAGGCCACAGCAGATAAGCGATGCGGGAAAACTGTGGAGGCAACCCATTGCGGTTTTTCCAACAGTGCATTTAACAAACTTCAGTCAAAGTGTGAGCACCGGGCGGGCGTCAGCTCACACTATTTAAAGGCTAGTCCCCGCCCAATAGGGGCAGTGGTCATTACCTCACCGCTCATGCTCAGTAGGGACAAAATGGCACTTAGCTTGCGAGCGGCTCCAATAGGTCTGAGCATGCTCAGTAGGCCGAAAGCTGGACTCACACTCCAGACACCTCACTATCCGAGGGCGAGAGTTAGATTGACCCGCAGGTGGTGCTGTGTGCTGAGCGAGAACCCTGCGGGACCCAATCCTAACAGATAGTTACTCCACCCATTACCAGACCTCCACTTCCTTTTAAAAAGGCAGTAGGGTTTGCATAGGGCATGGGGCCCACCGTGGGATTCATCAATTACAATTTGGGCCAGTCTGACCCTGCTAATTTTCCTCCTGGGCAAAAAACAGGAGTGCAACAGGAATGTACTAAGGTGTGGTGGAGATGCCAGTCCTATCCAGTGAGGTGAAAGTTGAGCACTGATAAGTCCAACTTGGTATGAACTTTTATAATTCATTGACGAAATTAATAAGCATTTATCTATTTGGCAACAATCTGTAACTTATTATTTACAGTCTTATGAACATGAATAGATCTAAATGAACTCTATTAAATATATTAATGTCCAGCATATTACAGTGGGTACGGAAAGTATTCAGACTCCTTTAAATTTTTCACACTTTGTTTCATTGCAACTATTTGCTAAAATCAAAAAAGTTAATTTTATTTCTAACTAGCTTTTACCCGCGACTTCGTCTGCGGTGATTTGAGAATTGGGCGGACACAGACGTGTGAAACTGTAAAAGTGCTTTAAAAAGTTTGGTGGGCTAGCAAATGTGATGTGATGTGTTATATTGTGTATGTCGTGATACAGACAATGTGATGTGTTGTACTGTGTATGTCGTGATACAGACAATGTGATGTGTTGTATTGTGTATGTCGTGATACAGACAATGTGATGTGTTGTATTGTGTATGTCGTGATACAGACAATTTGATGTGTTATATTGTGTATGTCGTGATACAGACAATGTGATGTGTTGTATTGTGTATGTCGTGATACAGACAATGTGATGTGTTGTATTGTGTATGTCGTGATACAGACAATGTGATGTGTTGTATTGTGCATGTCGTGATACAGACAATGTGATGTGTTGTATTGTGTATGTCGTGATACAGACAATGTGATGTGTTGTATTGTGTCAGACAATGTGATGTGTTGTATTGTGTCAGACAATGTGATGTGTTGTATTGTGTCAGACAATGTGATGTGTTGTATTGTGTCAGACAATGTGATGTGTTGTATTGTGTATGTCGTGATACAGACAATGTGATGTGTTGTATTGTGTCAGACAATGTGATGTGTTGTATTGTGTATGTCGTGATACAGACAATGTGATGTGTTGTATTGTGTATGTCGTGATACAGACAATGTGATGTGTTGTATTGTGTATGTCGTGATACAGACAATGTGATGTGTTGTATTGTGTATGTCGTGATACAGACAATGTGATGTGTTGTATTGTGTCAGACAATGTGATGTGTTGTATTGTGTCAGACAATGTGATGTGTTGTATTGTGTCAGACAATGTGATGTGTTGTATTGTGTCAGACAATGTGATGTGTTGTATTGTGTATGTCGTGATACAGACAATGTGATGTGTTGTATTGTGTCAGACAATGTGATGTGTTATATTGTGTCAGACAATGTGATGTGTTGTATTGTGTATGTCGTGATACAGACAATGTGATGTGTTGTATTGTGTCAGACAATGTGATGTGTTGTATTGTGTCAGACAATGTGATGTGTTGTATTGTGTATGTCGTGATACAAACAATGTGATGTGTTGTATTGTGTCAGACAATGTGATGTGTTGTATTGTGTCAGACAATGTGATGTGTTGTATTGTGTATGTTGTGATACAGACAATGTGATGTGTTATATAGTGGAAAGCTATATGTAAATGTGAGTGAGTAGAGTGAGGGCTACTCCTGAGGTGACAGTAAGGAGTGTGCAGGCAGGTTGAGGCAGGAAATGCCAGGTAGTGTGTGTGAGTCTATAGCTGGGGCTAGGAGTCCTGCTTTTGTGAGTCTCCTGCTAGGAAGCCATGTTGTTTAGTGGCACCAAAAGTAGCCTGTGACTCAATCCTAAGGGAAAACTATGTTTGTGGAAAATTGCACGCAAATCCGTCCAGGCGTTTTAGCGTGATTGAGGAACAAACATCCAAACTCACAAACATCCAAACATCCAAACACACAAACTTTCACACTTATAATATTAGTAGGATTAATGTACACTCAGCACGCCATCTTGACAGAGAAAAACAGAAATATAAATATTTTTGCAAATTTATAAAAAAGAAAAACAAATATCATATGGTCATAAGTATGCAGCCCCTTTGCTGTGACACTCATACTTAACACATGTTGTCCATTTCCTCCTTGAGATGGTTCCAGCTCTGTTTAAATAAACTGATTGGGCTTGATTAGGAAAGGCACACACCTGTCCTAAGACCTCACAGCTCACAGAGCATGTCAGAGCAAATGAGAATCATGAGGTCAAAGGAACTGCCCAAGGAGCTCAGAGACAGAATAGTGGCAAGGCAGAGATCTAGCCATGATTACAAAAGAATGTCTGCAGCATTCAAGGTTCCTAATAGAACAGTGGCTTTCATAATCCTTAAACGGAAGAAGTTTGGGACGACCAGAACTCTTCTTAGACCTGGCCGTCCAGCCAAACTGAGCAATGGGAGAAGAGCCTTGGTGAGAGACGTAAAGAAGAACCCAAAGATCACTGTGACTGAGCTCCAGAGATGCAGTAGGTCTCCATCAGCCCTCCATCAGTCAGGGCTTTATGGCAGAGTGGCTCAAAGGAAGCCTCTCTTCAGTGCAAGACATATGAAAGCTCGCATAGAGTTTGCCAAAATTACATGAAGAACTCCCAGACTATGAGAAATAAGATTCTCTGGTCTGATGAGATGAAGATTGAACTTTTGTAACCTGTATGTGTGGAAAAAACCAGGCACTGCTCATCACCTGCCCAATACAATCCCAACAGTGAAACAAGGTGGTAGCATCATGCTATGGGGGTGTTTTTCAGCTGCAGGGCTTTGGAACAACTCTGTGGCCATTCTTGACTGGACCAGCCAGAGCCCTGACCAATTGAGCATCTCTGGAGAGACCTGAAAATGGCTGTCCACCAATGTTCACCATCCAACCTGATGGAACTGGAAATGATCTGCAAGGAAGAATAGCAGAGGATCCCCAAATCCAGATGTGAAAAACTTGCTGCATCCTTCCCAAGACGACTCATCGCTGTACTAGCTCAAAAGGATGCAGACACTCGATACTGAGTATTTATGACAATGTGATATTTCAGTTTTTCTTTTTTAATAAATTTGCAAAAATATCTACATTTCTGTTTTTTGTCAAGATGGGGTGCTGAGTGTACATTATTGAGAAATAAAATTACCTTTTTTGATTTTAGCAAATGGCTGAATGAAACAAAGAGTGAAAAATTTAAAGGAGTCTGAATACTTTCTGTACCCACTGTAAATAATGGTATAAGCCATGTATACATATGATCACAACACTGTATCAGATAGACAACTAAATACCCCATAAGGGCTATCATCAGTACAACTATGGCTAGGTTCACCTGGGACTCGAAAAACAGAATCCCAATCCACTTTAAAAGCAGTTACCTGCATACCCCATAGACCTTAACGGAGTGCGGCCGGGATTCTGCCCAATTTCTGCCCGAAAAATGCAGAGCGAAAAGTCCTGCTTTCAGTTCTTTTCTCTCTGTATTTTTGAAGCAAAATGGGGAATAAAATCCCTGAGCGCTCACTGAGTGCAGATGTGAACTAGGGGTAAAGGAAAAAAGAGAGGGTATATCATTAGACATCGTATGACTGGTTGGATAGAACTGTATATAGAGTTCATATTCTGATATGTAATTACTGAAAAGATTACACACACCAAGGACTCAAAGTATAGGGAGAGTTGTGGAGTAGGGGAGTCGGAGGCTGCCATACAAGTGCTCATCCTTAACATCCTCTGGGGCCAATTGTTCATGGACAGCCAATTTACCCATCAGTATGTTTTTTGACATAGAGAATAGAAAATCCCGATCCAGGAGAAAAAAAATGCAGCTAATTTGTCCAAATGGGGGACCATTTGTTATAAAGATTTATCAGTTTCCGTCCATAAGAAATCTTGTTAGCACACAAATGTATGCACATTTGTGTGGTTTCTTTATTTATTACCACAAAAGTAATTTTAAATTGTCAAAATGTAGGAAATTCCAATTAACTAATGAATAATAATTATACAAATAGTGTACAACAAAACTTTAGGTAGAAAAACATATGATTGTGCATACCAGTATTATATATTGATATATGGCTAAAGGGGTTCTGGGCAAAAAAATTGTTAATAAGTGGACCCAAATACCTTTAGCAGTGCTTTGAGTGATTTCTGGCTTTCTCTGGGAGCTCCTGGTATCTCTGCATCTGTTTACATGGGTAGCTTCCTGCTCTCTTAGCCTACAACTATCATGAAGTATTGCAGTTCACTTAGATCACCATTCTCACTTTCTCCGTCACAACCCCGTTTCTCTAGCTAGCCTGCAGACTACTAGCCCTGCCTACCTAGCTACCTAACTAACTCAGTCCCCCAACACCTCTCCACTCCATCATACTTACCTGTCTTCTCGTCCTGGAGATGACTTTGAGGTGCCACTGTCCACTCTTCTGCTCACACCAGGGAACTGGAGTTGGCGGCTGCACAATAGAACGCCAGCAAAAGCGAAGAGAAGCAGTTGTTCATTAGCAATGAACACATTTCATTTGGTAATTTTCCAAGTATCTAGAGTAGTTGAATGCTTGTTGGTCTAATTCAAAGCCAAGAAAGATTAGATAATATATAGGAAGTACTTCTACTTCTACTTTCTGGCTTTGGCTCAAAAAACTGCAGAAAAATCTGCAATAAAAAAAAGATGTATTTCTGCAACCTGCAGCCTCAGCCCTGGAAGGTTTAGGATCATTCATGTGTTTTGGATAGTTGGCTGTTTGTACAATCAACATGTGTATGACCAGCTATAGGACTGAGAGCTAGTAGGTAGATCCTTTATGCCGTCTCCCAATAATTGAAAACTCCTGGGAGGAGCGCTGGTACCAAGGCAAAACATAACATTCGTAGGATAGAAATGCAGTACAACATTTTAGAAAAAAAATATAGGGACTGCATATCTCAATATTATACACTGATCTAACATGGAAAAATAGAAGAAAAAATCTAGTTGCCATAGTTTTTTATACATGGAGCCCAAGTGGGTTTTGTTGCAAAGGATCAGGCAATCTTTCTACATAGTGCCACCCATAACAAAGGAGCCTAATCGAAACTCTTTCCCTGTTTTTACCTATTGTTAGCTATCTGTCTTTTATTATTATATAAAAGATTGCAGAGATTTCAAAATCCAATTCAACCTTAAATTTTATATGTTCTAAACATTGCAAGAGAACTCAAGCTTACTAGCTAATCGTGTGCACATTCTATAGGGATTTACTATCAGGTGCGGCAGTATTTTCCGTGTTGTGAGTTTGTGTATTTTTTGTCATGGAAGAGATCATGCCTCAATATTACAATTAAAAGCTTCAGAGTAAAATGGGCGACTTAATTTCAGGCTTCTGTGCACACAAATTGTATGTAGGTTTATCCAAAGACTGGGCTGTGTTGGAGGATTTTGGAGAATAACAAGTGAAAAAAGTATTTTAGGGAAAGTCAGCAGCAAAGCTTAAGGTAGAAAGTATTTGATGTTAATAGCCATAGCCATATCAGCCGGTATTGTAAGGTAAATTCAGTTACTAATGGGTTTGGTCACCAGAAGAAGTTGACTTTGTGATAAGCATCTTCTGCAAATAAAAGTAAACTGGAACCTGGCGGAATATTCAGCATATAATAGAAATACTTGTCTATTAGAAATTCTTTCTAATGAGTATCATGATAAGACTATACTATACTATACAAGACTTGACACAATATAAGCACTAGAAACTGCTTTCTTGTAAAAATGTAACTATATAAACAATATTTTTGAATTATAAAACATGCCTGACTATAAGATACACCCACATTTGGTTAACAGAAAAAGGAAAAAAAAAATCATATTAATTAAAATGTCCTATAAGACCAAAGGAAGGGAAGGTCAAAATGTCACTAAATGGTGGTAAGGGGTAGTGCGTGTCACTTTCCTATGTTTATAGCTTTGTGTGTTATAATAGCTAATAATTTTATTTATATAGCACCAACATACTCCGCAGCACTTTACAAATGAGAGAGTCCATATCAAGGAGTGAGGACCCTATTCACAAGAGGTTACCATAACAGTAACTGTAAATATTCCAAAATTTGTACTTGAAAATTTAGAATGGAACTCTGCTGCATCAGTTGGGATGCTTAGGATTCCTGTGATTTTTATAAACTTTACCCCTTTAGTACAGGAATACTGCAGTATATTGAACGGTGATATCACTCTATAGATGCACACACCAGCTCTAAGTCACTTTCACTATGTAACCTATGTAACTCTGAGAGCCTGTATGCTCCATTCTCATAAACATACATATAAATGAGGGATACCCAGCTGTTCTGTGAACTAGAAGGTCAGTCTGCCGAGTGACTGCACTTAACAGTATACTGCAGTATGTCCTGTATTAAAGGGATCCTATCACTCAGACATGATTTTTTTCTAAGTACCACGTCAAAATAGCCTTAAGAAAGGCTATTCCTCTCCTAACTTTCATCATCTTCTCTGCGCAGTCATTCGCATACAATCCCGGTTCTTTTTGGTATGCTAATGAGCTCTCCCGCAGCACTGGGGGCGGGCCCCAGCGCTCAGACAGCACTGGGGGCGTCCCTAATGCTGCAAGTGAACTCTCTCCAGCACCACCTCCTCTTCTTCAGCAGGGTCATCTTCAGCCTCTTCCAATACTGTGCAAGTGGCCATTTTCTCGCGGCCTTTGAGCATGCACAGTCTGCTCTGCCCAAGGCCCGAGGTCTTAGAAGTTACAAGCCACCGCCGGAAGAAGAGGCTGAAGATGATGCTGCTGAAGAAGAGGAGGCGGCGCTGAAGAGAGTTCTCTCGCAGCATTGGGGATGCCCCCAGTGCTGTGTGAGCGCTGGGACCAGTCCCCAGTGCTGCGAGAGAGCTCATTAGCATACCAACAAGAACCGGGATTGTAGGTGAACGACTGCGCAGAGAAGATGATGAAAGGTTGGAGAGGAATAGCCTTTCTTAAGGCTATTCCGACATGGTACTTAGAAAAAATCATGTCTGAGTGATAGGATCCCATTAAAGGGCCGTCACGGTCCTTTTTATTTTGTATGGTGTTGGGGGTGGGGATAGAACCTGTAATAAAGGAGCTTTATTGACATGTTTTTAATGTATTCTTTTAATTATTTAATTCCATTTTAAATTTTTTGTTTACATTGTGTCCCTATAAAGTCATAATAGACCTTTGGGGACAACTGATTTTCCCTGTAACTGAGGCTGATAGATTTTGCCCCAGTTGCAGGAGGAATACAACCTCTTGCACGGTACTATAGAGCTGATCTGGGTCTGTAGGACCCAGCGGCTCTAATAGATCCCTGCAGATTACATGACCAAAGGGTCAAAGGGGAGGTACCTCATGGCAGCGCCCATAGCTGTGTATACAGTGCTCGTTGAGGAAAAGAGAATGTAAGTAATTGGCATTTTTCTCTTGTAAGATATATTACAAAGTTTCATCTATCTGCTTGTACTATTGATTTATGAAAAGTTAGTGACCATTTAACTCTCTATAGGTTTCTTTTCTTTTACAAGTAATCCTGTTTAGACAAGATTTTTGTAAAATTTTATTTCAGTTACTGCTTTGTTTTTCAGTTTCCTAAATACAGGCAGCAACAATAACATTAGAGGATTCCATCCTGGTTACCATGGTTATGTCATAGATATGTATAGCTCTCTACTATAATTGTGTTTTCTTATATAATATACAAGACAAATGTCCCTGGATGTAGCCAAAATGAAAACGTCCATTGCTTACAGTGCTGGTTACATTCAGAGAACTGGAAAATAATACACAATAGATGTAAGGTTAGCATTACATGGTGACATTTCATGACTAAACAGCTTCATTTATGTAACTACGGAGCCCCCTTAAAGAGCAATTCTGCCTGAAAATTTGTTTCAGACTGCACAATCCTCTTCATATTAATGGTCCACAGAGCTCTATTTATACAGCTGAACTAATCCCCATATAAACATGTTTTACAATAATGTTCTTATAGAAAATCTTCCTGAAAGCTGCCAAATACTATGCATAAAAAGTAGCTCACATTTAATGGGAAATTCTTATTGCAGCCTGTATTTATGTGGCCCTGCTGCAGATAAAGCATGGCCTATCTCGGGATGTTTGGAGTTGTGTTATTTTATATGCCACACAGCTAGAGTTAAGCAGGACGAAAGTTCAGTTTAAATGCAAACAGCACATGCAAAAATGGGAAACTTTTTTGGTAGATTGTGGTACTTTAAACCATTTAAAATAATCTTTAAAAAAATCTATAGATTTAGGTACAGGATTATCATGCAAAAAATGTTATATATGTTCACGTAGTTGTGTACCCGCGCTTTAGTGGTATGTGGCTGTTCCGCATTTCTTCTTTTATTTTCCAGACCTGCTTTCAATGACATGTCTGATAGCGAGTGTGCAAAACTGCCAACCATAATTATTATTAGGCCGGGGCCCCACAGACTGGAAATGCCATGATTTGCCAACGGCGGTATTTTACACTAACTGCAAAGTGGATGGGATTCTTGCGAATCCCATGGCCACTTTGCGATAAAAACCACAACGAGGACACACTGTGATTTCCAAAACCGGTGCGGTTTTGGAAATCACATGTCAATTATATCTAGGGAAATGCCAACGGCTTCCCTGTAGATATAATTATAACAGAAAGTCCATGGAGGAAAACTCTGCGAACTTTCTGTTTAAAGCACTGCGGGAAGAACCACGATTGCGTTCCTGCCACGATTTTTATCGCAGCGCTTTATAGCTGCAAGTTGTCCCATGAAAAGTTTATTTTGCTGAAGGATGCTACATGTGGCCTTAGCCTAAAAGCTGTTTATAAGGGCCCGTGCACACGGAGTTAATGCGAGCGCATTTTAGCATAATACACGTGTATAGAATACATGTGTTAAAATAAGATTCCCATTGACTTCAATAAAAAAATTTTACACGAGTAAAAAACACGTCACTTTTTTTGGCGCGTTTTTTGATACATTTTTTTACACGTGTAAAAAATTTAATTGAAGTCAATGGGAATGTTATTTTAACATGTGTATTCTATACACGTGTATTGTGATAAAATGCGCTCGCGTAAACTCCGTGTGCACGGGCCCTAACTGTGAGAGTCTCACTTGTATACTTGTATAAGTGATCACAATCATACAGAAATCCAGGATAGGTAATATTGATGCCTGAATACACATATGATTAACTTGCAGTTATTCTTTATTACAGTAACTTGTGCTCATATGATAGCTAATATGATCATCATCAAAAGTGCACAACTCTTTACATTATTTACCTAAAATTACAATCTTGTAATATAAAATTGGTGCAAAATGCTCTTGAGAATAGAAAGTATTGTCTATATGTTAACCCCATCCTATTCCTTTTATATTCCATTAGTGGTGGAATATATGTCAAACTGTATATTGCCCTCTGGGATCAGCATATTGTGTTGAATTTAATACATGGTGCAGGAGAATTCGTCATTCACACCTTGATACACTACATGTACAGTATTTATGTATTGCAACATTATTTGAGTCTATCACTAATATATATGTATAGTGGCTATATATTAAAACTTCCGGTTTTTTTTATTCATTAATTTATTTATTTCTCATTACCCATCTACTTGGGTGAATTAGTTTATACTGAGAATGGCCGTTTACCTTACTGTGAGTTCCCAGTGTAGCAAAGGTATATACATGACTGCTACTTTGTTTCACAGTCCCCTTATGTGATGTTATAGTAGTGCAGATTTAATAAATGCATTATGGATGTAGGTAAGGCCTCATTCACATCTGCGTTGGTAATCCATTCCGGCGAGTCTGCATGGAGATCCCCTGAATGGACTACCGAACGCATTTGCAAGCGGTGTGCAGTGAAAGCACACAGATCCCCATAGACTATAAAGAGATCTGTGTGCTTGCCAGGAGAACATGCGGACAGGAAAGTACTTCACAATCTACTGCTTGCGGCAAGCACACGGACCCCATTATAGTCTATGGGGTCCGTGTGCTTTCACTGCACACTGCTTCCAAATGCATTCGGTAGTCCGTTCGGGTGGTCCCCATGTGGACTTCCTAATGGATTACCAATGCAGATGTTAACCAAGAGTTAGTGAACATGTTAGTGAACAAAAAATATGAAGGATAATGCCTTTAACTCTAAGGCCCCACTTTGCAGAACGCAGCCAAAAAGCGATGTAGGATGACGTGGGTGTATATGACATTTTTATCCAAAATCTCTATATACTGTAAGCAGTGTATAGTCAGAACACGATGCAACAATATAACCTTTATATTTAATCTACCATTCATAGTAGTTACTATATGGATGACAAAATGCTAATGAGTTGACAGATTGCTTTAATTATTTCACTGTGTAGAACCAGAATCTAATAGAATAAGTGTTTCACGTTACGATGTGAGTTATTACTAATGCCGATGTAAATGTGACAATGCAGTTACCTTTCTCAGCATGTTAGGAATTAACTGGGATTGGTGTTATATAGTTAACTCAATGGAGGTAAATGTTGCATTAGTTGCGATGCTTCACTGCGCTTTTGTATTTGCACTTAGAAAATGCTTTCCATTATACTAGTAAATAGCATGCACACCTCCCCTCGGCTTTTATACTCCTGTGTGTTTTGTGTAAAGGTCAGTGATCAGTAAAATAATAGTAGTTGTTCATCTGTTATCCTACACATAATAATAAGCAGACACCATGATATAGTGCACAGCAAAGAATTTACACAGCGTATTTTATTAGGAATACAGTTCTACTAAAAAAGAAAAAATAATCATGTTGTAAAGTGGATTGATCAATGGTTTGGCCTTAATTTACTACATGTAGTGAAAGTTTTCTTAGTTAATTTTAAATATTTTATTTAAAAAATGTCCTTTTTTTTCAAAAAGCTGAACTGTACTACCCTTACTAGTATACAGAAACATTTATGAGACATGACATATTGACATGTTTCTAAGAAATTAATTAATTTCTACATGGAGACCGCCATCATATAGACTGACTTCAGTCCATGGTCAATGTATTTCCTAACCATTGTCACAGAAACAGTATCTAGTACATCATGTTATGTACTCAACTTGCTAGCCTTGTTGCATCACTCTGCACCTTTTATACATGTTCAGACAAATGCTGTTTGATCCATACTTATAGGAGTTATATTTCTCAAGTGCCGGCATAATTCACATGGGAAATAAAAGATGGTAGTGAGAAGAGTTTGATGGAAAGAACTACTACAGGTTGGATACATTGGAAACAATTCATTCAAATGCAGTGTGGTAAACAGCAATGCAATGATCGGGAAATGGACAGGGCTCTGCATGATAGCAGTGGGGGAAAACCTAGTCCCCAGACCCTGTTAATGGAAAAGGGGCCGGTGTTAAGTGATGTATATATATTTAGCTGAGCCACATTATAATAAAAGCCTGCCCAGGGAAGGTGATTGAAAATAACAAATACTTATACTCACCTCTCCTGACCTTCCAGCGTGCTCTTCGGGGCTCTTCTGGCCTGAACCTGAAACCACACATCCCAGGTGTCAATGCTGGGGCCCTGTGATTGATTGTTTGAGACCTAATCACAGGCTCTAGCAGTGACCCCTAGGGCACAAGACCTCAGTGGCAGGCAGGAGATGACCAAAGAGGATGCCAGTGAGAGCTGGATAGATTGAGGACCAAAGAGGAGAATAAAACAAACCAGAAGTCCAAACCTCACAAATATTCTTTGAAACAAATTTTGTGTGGTTTGTTTGAACCACTTAGAGGCTTCCAGAGCAAATGCTGGGCAGAGGGGGCTCTTGGTAGGATATTATACTGTGTGGGGCCAACTGTGCAACATATACTGTGTGGGGGGCCACTGTGGAGCATTATACTGTGTGGGAGCCATTATGAAGCATATTATACTGTGTAGGGCCATTGTGGAGCATATTATACTGTGTGGGGTCATTGGGGAGCATATTATAGTATGTGGGGCCACTGTGGAGCATTACACTGTATGGGGGCCATTATGAAGCATATTATATTGTGAGGAGCCATTGTGGAGCATATTATACTGTATGTGAGCCATTATGGAGCATATTATACTATACAATACATTATATTATATTTTAAAATGGCTGGTATGTGTTACCAATGTGCTAAAGAGATACAGAGCACCAAATATTGTCTAAAAATTTCCTTGATATTGTGATCCACAATGTTCACCTGTGTAATCATTCTTTATATTTCAGCAGGTCCAGGGGACAGTATTCCCAAACCCGAACTGTGATCCCATGATAGATGCACAACTAATTGGAGGGGCTCTACAAGGATTTGGTCTGTATTATATTATTATATTGTAATGTTCTAATATTGATAATCATGTGTTTGATGTACAGTATGGTAATAGTTTCTCTAACTGTCATTTATTGAAGGGGTTGACCAAGAATAGGACAAACCCCTATTGAGGCCAGGGGAGGAATAAAATTTAAAAAAAAACTTTGATGCCGGAAATTCTATGCCACATGACACATCACTGAGACCAATCAGTGGACTTTGTGGTCATTTGAGATGCACATATTGGTTCTTTACCAACAACCACTGATGAACTGATTAGTCTCAGTGGTCACTTCGGGCACAGGAGTTCCAGCATTCAGGTCCCAGCAAAACAGGGGTTGGTCCAATTCAAAGAGATTCTATTTAATACTTGACACATAACTTTTTTTTGTGCTATGTTTTTGTTTGTGTTTCATTTACAAATGGTTTTCAACCCAAAACTGTCATCAACATTTGGAAATTAAATTGGAACAATCCATCACCACAAAGATACATTCAAAATACCATTCCAATACAAATTCCAAGCTCAAATTCCTAGGGTGCTGATTACGACATGCCAAAAGGGAACCTTTGAAACTTATTTCAGCTCTACAGGCTGAGTAATTTAAGCACTATACTGGAGGATCTCAACAGGGAAGCCACTTTTAGAACTTTTTCCATTTACGCAACCATATACTGTATGTTTCAAATAAAGCTAGTCAACATTCAAATTTGCATTATGGTTGGGGCAACATGATGGCTCAGTGATTAGCACAGTAGTCTTGCAGCGCTAGAGTCCTAGGTTCGAATCCTACCAAGGACAACATCTGCAAGGAGTTTGTATGTTCTCCCCGTCTTTGCATGGATTTCCTCCCATATGCCAAAGACATACTGATAGGGAAAAAATGTACATTGTGACCCTATATAGGGCTCACAATCTACATTAAAAAAAAAAAAAAAAATTGCGTTACGCTCTACTGTCAGGGGTTCCGGTATTTGTGACAGAAAAATTAGCGCCGTCTCTAGTGTTATTCTTGCTATGAGAAATACTGAATCCCCGACAGAAACCTGACAGATCCAATTATAAGTCAAAGGGAATCGTCGGGATTATTTGGGAAACCAATCCATCATAGATGTCATGAACAGAAGCCTTGACGCCAATGTAACCTGGGCATAACAACTGCAAGATCCATCAAGAACATTTTTCACTACTGCAAAGACAGTGCTCAGATGCTTTAAGGTTAGATATTAAACTATAAATAATAGAAAAGTGTTTTTAAAGCTGTCATTTCAGCCCCACTTCATCAGCACAACTTGCCTCTCCGTAATGAGTCTGCAATGAGTCTTGATGTCATTGTTTCTCTTAGATAGTGTACTTTTTGATAACTGATCATTTTCAGCACTTTAACAACTGTTCCGCACAACGCTCCATCTACAAGGATTTAATAGAGTTTAATCACTAGGCACTGTATGCTAAAGGCAAAAATGTTGCTCATCTGAGATACATTCAGTTTATAGTTTAAATGATGCATCTACATTGAATTTTAATCGGGTATATAGGAATGCTAGGCAGAGTTATAGGCAATTATAAATTTAGACATCTCATTAGCAATTTATTCTGCGCACAGATCAAAAGTTGCAAGCTATAAATTAAGCAGCTATTCTTTTATGCAAAGATAAACGTGTACGTACTGTGTATAGTAAATTTACTGCAACACAATCTGATGTCTTTGCTACATAAACTATCCTGCATGCACAGAGTTCTCTATCATTATTGTAAATGGTACAAGAAGAGACATTTTGTTACTGACCTCCCTCCTTAAATTCTAGCAATTTAGTCAATGACTTTGCTCCGTACTATGTACCACTATATCATTTTGATCAAGTGAAAACTTTATAGGTTGCGCTATGAAAAATTAAAGTTTATGCACCTTTATGTCTCAATTATGTACTTAATCTTCCACAGGTAAGGAGATGTAAATTGTATTTTACTGTGCGGTGTAAACTAAGGTTCTATATTCTTCAACGCCTTCCTATTGCAGCCATTTTTTAATTTGTGATTTAAAGTTTTTATTCTGTTCCTTCCAAGAGCCAAAACTTTTTTTATTTCCTTATAAAGGCTTATCTTTTGCAATACACTTCACAGTAGGACCATTTCATTTGTACTGGGAAGATGTAGAAAAAGATTTAGAAAGAAACTTCATTTGTGCCATTTTCTTATGGGTTTGTTTTATGCCATTCACTATGCAGATAAAATGATATATACCTTTATTTTGTGGGTCTTTATAATTAAGGTAATCAATTTTAGATCTGCAAGAGTCTGAGACCCGGGACTCCTGTAAATCAGCGGATCCAGGACAGCATGGCTCCCACTAATATTTACATGTCGGGAGCCTCACTGCTCACTCACCTTGCTAACCATAGCACTTAAGGTTCTGCAGAATTATCCCGTAGACTTTAATGGGGTAGCACTGTAGTAACTAAAGTCACAATTTGGAGGGTGAATGAGCAGTATGGCTCCTGGCATATAAACTTTACCGGAAGCCACGCTGTCCTGGAACAACTGATCCTAAGGATAGACCGTCATTATTAAAGGGGTTGTCCAAAATAAATTAAAATTTTACCGCTAAGCTAAACTCCCTCCCCCTACCTAACTTCTAATTTACTCCCTTAAAAAAAAAAATGTATATTTACCCATATGCCTGGCGTAGTCATGCCAGGCACATTTCCAGAGATAGGAGGTCACCAGTACACCTTTCTCCCCCACCCCCCACCCCCACCTTCTCCCTCACACTCACCAACACTTAATTCCTCTTCTTCTTCTGGGCGTCGTTTCCTTCACAAGGATCTGTAGCCGGCGCCTGCATGATAGAATGCCGGCAGAAGAAAAAAGAAGCAGCGTTCTATGGCGCATACCTGGCTTCTGACGGCGTTCTATTGCACAGGCACCAGTTTTGGATCCAAGGTGCGAGCAAAAGAGGGGACAGCGGCACCTCAAAGTCATCTCCAGGACGAGAAGACAGGTAAGTATGATGGGGTGGGGAAGGGCTTGGGGGACTGAATTAGTTAGCTAGGTAGGTAGATAGGGCTAGTAGTCCGAGGGCTAGCTAGGGAAACGGGTGGGGGAAGGGGGTTGTAAGGTGGGATCTGAGTGAACTGCAATACATTATGTTAAGCTAACACAGCAGGAAGCTACCCATGTAAACAAATGCAGAGGATACCAGGAGCTCCCAGAGAAAGCCAAGAATCACTCAAAACACTGCAAGGTATTTGGGTGCACCTATTAACCCATTGATAGCACTAACAGACCTTTTTAAAAAATATTTGTTTTTGCCAGGAAAACCCCTTTAAGGAAGTGGATAACCCCTATAGAGCTATTTTCTTTATGTTCTGCTATATAAAGAACAGAGAGATTCACATTATTTTATAATGTAAATGGGGAACATAGTGGCTCACTGGTTAGCCCTGGCCTCCTTGGTTCAGATCCAAGCAGAGGCGACATCTGCAGGAAGGTTGTGTCGCTGTGTTCTTTGTGCTGGTGTGGTTTTCCTGTGCAGCTATAGGAACTCGTAACATACTTGCAGATTATAGTGTTAGCTAAATTTGTTCATCTCTGCAACCTTGAGAAAACAAACCTAATAGCATATATTGAGCACTAGGGTTATCAGTTCAGAAGCCGTTCTACAGCCTCCATATGAGCCAGAGTCGTGTCTATAAGAGGAAAGCATGCTGTAGAATAATTCTAGGAGATAAACTGCTAATATAAGAATTATATTTGTAAATCTGGATTAGAAATGAGAAAACTTCTCACAAATTGTCATAAAAAATACAGATTGAAAAAGTAAGTGAAGGGTTAATATGAAGTCTATTCTCTACGAATATGCCAGTATGTGCATACATATATTCTATTGCCTTTATGATCAATGCCTGTTGGATAGAACAGCATGTTTATTCCTCTTTGAACTAGCAGATTCAGACAAGTGAACCTCTCCCTATTATATTTCATTAACCATGCAATAAGTACTCACTCAAGGCCAAAGTCGCTATGACAATTGTATAATGTAGATGCAAACTTTAACATTCTTCATTCTAGTTAAACTTTTCTTTTCTGCTCTCCTGACATATCTTTATTAGTAAATAAAATGTATTCTCATGAAATATAATTCTATAGCTTATTTTCTAAAAACTCTGAACAGATTTACTATTGAAAATGTATCAACACTGTCATACATGCCTAATACCACATTTATTAGACGCTGACATTTTTTGTGCCTTGTAAGTAGATGGGATGTTGGGAAATAGGTGATTTCTCAAAGGTTAAATTTTTTAACTTCTGCAAAGACTCAAAATAACAAATTCTCCATACTTACTTCTCTGTTTAGCAGAAATCCAGTAGAAACTGCCCGTTTGGGTCCCTTGTCTCTATTCACATCCAACCCATATGTGAGCATGTCAATCAGTCAGTGGCTGAGCAATGCTCCATTTGAATGGAGCATCACTGCTCACCACTGCATCACTATCTCTCACATGTAGGCCAAAGGTCCTGAGTACATGGGAGCTGAATGTAGACTCTCTGCTGGATCCCTGGCCAAACAGAGAGGTATGGAGAGGTTATTTTCTGTTAGTACAATAAACCTCATTTCAATCCTGAAATATTACTGTGTCCATCAGTTATTAAATATATCAAACTGAAATAGCTGTTGCAAACACCAAAATATTTAGAACTAAAAATGATTAAGATTATCATTGTCATCTTCCTCTTATTTGGTGACAGCTGGACACGTATTGGGCAGCGATCTCCACAGTGGCCTCTTCTTCTCCCAGTAGGATGTAGAGTTTCCTCTTCTCGTCTGCAGATATGAAGTCTGGGATGACGGCAGAGAGTCTTTGGTAGTAGACGGCCCTCACAGCTGAGTATTTGGTGCAGTGTAGCAGGAAGTGGGTCTCGTCTTCTAGGGCCCCCTGGTCACAGTGCTGGCACAGTCTGTTCTCCCGTGGCTTGTACGTCTGCCTGTATCGCCCCGTCTCTATCTCTAGGTTGTGGGCGCTCAGTCTGTACCGGCTCAGGGTCTGTCTGTGTTTGGGGTGGCGTATTCTCTCCAGGTAGGTGGCCATGGTGTAGTCCCTTTGTAGGGATTGGTACACGGTGAGTTTCTTGGAGTTATTTATTTCGTTTCTCCATTCTTCAATGTACCGCTCTCTGTTTGCCTCTGTGGTCGCCTTTATTTCGGCCTTGGTTATCATCTGTTGGTGTTTTTGGTTTGGTGGTTGTCTGTTTGGTTGGTGGGTGTCTGGTTTGCTCAGGTGGCTTAGCCATGCTTGGTGGTGGTAGGAGTCAGGCTTGCTCCCCTGGATGTGTGCCTGGAAAGCTAGCGCCCTCTTCTGTATGGTGAGTCATAGGGGGAGTCTGCCTAGCTCTGCCCTGCAGGCCATGTTGGAGGTGTTGCGATGGACATGAGCAGGTATTTGCAGAACTCCAGGTGGAAGTTCTCTGTTGGGCTGGAATCCCACTTTGACTGGTCTGGGTAGGTGGCTGGGCCCCAAACCTCACTGCCATAGAGAAGGATCGGGGAGATGACTGCGTCAAATATCTTCAGCCAGACCCTCACCGGTGGTTTGAGGTGGTACAGTTGTCTTCTGATGGCGTAGAAGGTTCTGCAGGCCTTTGCTTTCAGGGTTTCTATTGCTGCTTTGAAGCTTCCTGATTGGCTGAGCTCCAGCCCCAGGTAGGTGTAGTTGTTGGTTTTCTCCAGTGTGGAGCTGTTCAGTGTGAATTGTGGGGTGGAGGCTTTATTGTGGCCCTTCTTCTGAAATACCATGACTTTGGTCTTCTTCTGGTTGATGGGTAGAGCCCATGTGGTGCTGAATTTTTCCAGCACTGACAGGCTTTCTTGGAGGTCTTTCTCAGTGGGGGCCAGGAGTAGGAGGTCATCGGCATATAGCAGGAACTTCACCTCCCGGTCGTTCAGGGTGAGGCCTGGGGTTGGTGAGGCCTCCAGGGCTGTAGCCAGTTCATTGATATAGATGTTGAAGAGCGTTGGGCTCAGGCTACAGCCTTGTCTGACCCCTCGGGCCTGTTGGAAGTATGCTGTCCTTTTCCCATTCACCTTCACACTGCACTGGTTTCCGGTGTAGGAGCTCTTGATGACGTCGTACGTTCTTCCTCCTATTCCACTCTCTAGGAGTTTTAGGAGTAGGCCTGGGTGCCATACTGAGTCGAACGCCTTCTTAAAGTCTACAAAGCAGGCGAATATCTTGCCTCTTCTGGTGTTGTGGACGTGCGTCTTGATGAGGCTGTTCAGGGTGTAGATATGGTCTGTGGTGCGGTGGTTTGGCATGAACCCTGCTTGGCTCTTGCTGAGGACCCCGTGTTTTGTGAGGAAGGTGAGGTTTCTGTTATTGATGATGCTGTTGAAGTTTCCCCAGCGTGCTGCTGACGCAGATCCCTCTGTAGTTGTTATTGGTCCCCATTCTTGTAGATGGGGGTTATGAGCCCTTTGTTCCAGTCTTCGGGGAAGTGTCCAGCATTGAGCACGAGGGTGAATAGCTTTGCCAGTGCCGCGTGTATTACCTTACTCCCCCAACAACCCCTCTACCCAACTACTCGCTGCTCCTCATCCTTGACCTGTTTCTCCACCATCACTGCCGAAAAACTCTCCTCCATAATCTCTAAATCCCACCTCACCTGCAGCGCACTTTACCCGATCCAGTCACATCTCATCCCGAAACTCACTGAAGTCATGGCAAACACACTGCAATTTACAAAACTCTTTGGGGTTTTTAGAAATGTCACTTATACCTACAGAAACACCTGCAGTTTCCCTGTAGGTATAAGGCTAAATTCACACGGGTTTTTTGGTCTGGAACCTGAGGCGGAGGCCGCCTCAGGTTCTGGACCAAAAATTGGGTAGCCACGACTGAATGCCGGTGCAGTGCACTAGCATCCAGTCACGCACTCCGCTCCAGATTAGGCCCAATGAATGGGCCTAGTCAGGAGGAGGGAATGTATTCAGGCCAAATTTCGAGGCAATACGACCTGAAAAATGAGTATCTCGCTTCTTTTTCCGGGAGCCGGAATTGCACATGGTATAGTGCACATGGTATAGTGGGTGAGCAGAATGGCTCCCGACATGTTATTACCTTTAGCTGTCATGTCTCGGTACCACTGATCTGCAGGGTCCTGACGGTGGGCCCCTAGAAACAATTCCACTGGTGGGCCCTAGACACCCCAGTCCGACCCTGTCCAGAGGGGAACCTAATGCAGTCAAATGGCATTCTCGGGAAGCTAGAACGTTTTCTCTGCTGGTCTGAGGAGTTGCTTAGAAAGAGATAAAATAGTGAGACAACATTACTGCAATTGCACTTTACTAGCAGCTTCTATAACAGACAAAGGACGCTGCAACCTCAGATCAGCTCACCACACCAGGAACTCCTCAGGATACTCAGTGGCAGAATAGCAAGCTTGAGGGGAACTTTGTCTATAACCTATTCAATGTCAGTCCTGTGTTATCTGTTGTTTCATAATACGGGTGTTAATTTTCATTTTAATTCTGTCCTCACTGATAATGAGAAGACTGCTGGGAAGTCATCTCCACAGAACAGGAAGTCAATCAGACCAAGGATAGTTGTGATAGAAGTATAGAGCAGTAACTTGTGCAGATCTTCCAGCTGCATGCTTCTATTGTCGCCAGGCTGTACTGTCCACCCACACGGGTCCCTCACAAAGTATATCAGTTTAAAGAACTATCTGATGTACTGGCATTAGGATTTCTTCCTCGCTGCGAACAAAACCTATGGATCTCCCAACTCGCCTGGAATCACTGGTCTCTGCCTCCTCCAAGAATCCCTCAGACAGCAAGTTGGCTTCCACTACCACTAATCTTTTCTTTGTTGTTCTTTACCGATACAGAGTATGGTAACTGCCCTTAAATAAGAAAACATTTCCCGCCCTGGATAGGTAGGTTAACGCCAGACGTCAAAAAGGCCGCACCACACATTTCTCCTGGGTGCAACTTTGGCTGTATTCACACTGAGTAACGCTGGCGTTTTTTGTGCTTATTTTTGCACATTGCGCCGCGTTAACGCCGCGTGTACGCCGCGTTAACACCGGGCAACGCCACCGCAAAATAGCGCGGTGTTAACGCGGCGTACACGCGGCGTTAACGCGGCGCTATGTGCAAAAATAAGCACAAAAAACGCCAGCGTTACTCAGTGTGAATACAGCCTTAGTTCTGCCTATGAAGAATCCTTGTACAATCTACTACTAGAAAGTTCCAGAACACTGACGGTGTGATGACTTGCATTTATTAGAGCAACACAAGCATATACACAGTGTATCATCCGACACAGTGCAAGTACAACGGTGCAAGTAGAGGGAAATGAACATGTTGTGTTTATTGGCTTTACCACAGTTGTTTTTTCTGCAATGTGTGGATGGCATTGACCAGAATATCATTCACTTTGCTGGTACTGTAAAACACAGCATTTTTTTTTCTGCTGCATTTTCACAATGTGGGGCCTTAGTCTAGCACTAGTCTATAGCACAGATGTCGCATTTAACTCTTTGTGGCTGTATCATATCATGATAACTTTTGTCTCATTGCAGTAAGTTTACTATACCTGTAGTCACATGAAAAACAACACATCCTAATTTCCAGAAATATTGTACCAAATGCCATGTGTAACTTATACCGTGACTAGAACAAAAAATAGAAGCCACAAAGGCTTGTGAGAAAATGAGAAATGATACCCAGTAATCATGGCCATTATCTATATGTAAAGCACAAATTTCCATGATAGCTGTTTCCATTACTCATTGTGTACCACTATGAATGAGAACAAGGACATATGGAGACATGTGCTCTGGCATAAAATTATATTTTTGACGAAACAAACAACTAATGTTAAATATGTTATTCCTCGCCAGGTTGTGACAAGGACGTCTTGATTGATATTCTTACGCAACGCAGCAGCGCACAAAGAATTATGATTGCCGAGGCCTATGGGAGTTTGTATGGCAGGGTATGGAATAGCTAAATATATCATATTTGCATAGAATTATGTGTTCCTTTATAAACGGTTGTTATTTATTGTGGATTTTTTTCTTTGTACGTTGCTTTTTTACACATGCCAAAGGGATTGTGTGCAGCTACTTGCATATAAAGGATACTATATCCTGCAAATAATTATTTAAATGTTCCCAATAAAACATGTAGGGGAAGATTTATGAAAATGTCTAAGAGATAAACTGTTTAAATATGTGTTTTTTGTTTTTTTAATTCCTTTTTTGTGTAAAGG
This sequence comes from Leptodactylus fuscus, assembly GCF_031893055.1. NCBI lineage: Eukaryota > Metazoa > Chordata > Amphibia > Anura > Leptodactylidae > Leptodactylus > Leptodactylus fuscus. The sequence continues at coordinate 293,893,562 of NC_134265.1, forward strand.
GATGAATAAACAGCAACTATTCTGGCTGTGATTTTTATACTTTTCTTAACTGTGCTCGCTCTGCAACTTAAATAATGTTATAATATTATAGTTCTGTTTGGCTTGTTAACACATTGAAGCATTACATGGAGAAAAACTGTTTGGTTTTTTTCTTTTTTTAAAATATTTTGAAACATCATGTGGACATGATTTGTGCGCGGCAAGCACACGGACCCCATTATAGTCTATGGGGTCCGTATGCTTCCACAGCACAGCCCTTGCAATTTCGTTTGTATTCCATTCGGGGGGGTCTCCATGCAGACGCTCTCCTGGTGACTGTCTTCAGTCCAGGGGTCACCGATGAGGCCTGTGTTTGGGACACTGGCAGTCACATGGGTGGCTTAGTGTGTCCAGATCCCCACTAAACCCCAATCACAGGCCTCATTGCTTAGTCTGGGCTTATAACTTCATATAACAGAATCAACCGTTGCCACGAGGTCCAAAGGAAGTAATGGAAGGTAAAAAAAAATTTTTAGATTTTTTTCCACCTTCCCTGAGCCTCCATCTATTAAAATCTGGGATTTGAAAAGACCCATTTTAGTTTGTCCTAGATTAATCTCCATTTGTTTGGTTTCGTAAAAAAAAGTAATAATCTGGAATATTTGAGTCGACGTTGGTTCTCTATTTACAATCTTAATTGGTCCTAGGAGGACTATAGTAAGTTGAAACCAATGTAACTTGAGACCATTATAATATGAAAAACTAGGAATAGCTTCCGAAGTCCATAAAATTTTAAGAAATATAAAAAAAATCAGAAATAACTGCTGGAATCTGTAAATTGCTTTCCATGATGGTGACAGGAAGATTTTATGGTTCTAAAAAGTATATCCAGTGCACCCATAAAACAACATGAATCCGCTCTCACCTGAATGTAGTAGGTCATCCTGGCACAGTGTTAGGATAGCAGATGCAGTTCTGAGCCAATAGTGAGAACCAGTACTAGACACACTGATCAAAATGGTAAACACGGCACTGAGTGTCCAGCACCTACCGGCCCGAAACAACTTCAACCCCACAGTGGTGTTTACCAGAGCCCCAAATGATGGAGATGGACATGGCAGCACTGCGCAGGCAGAGAGGGACAGGTTGGGGTACGCCAAACACACTGTGCACCACAAATCACAGTAAAACCATACATTGGGAATTCTTACCACCAGTTCTTCAGAGTAGCGGTCCAGGTCAAAGAAATCAGAAGGCAGTGGCAGGCAGTAGTCAGCAGGTGGCATCAGAGAACCAAAGTGTAGTCGTCTAATCAGAGTCGTTATCATTAGGGTAGTGCAGTACAAAGGGTAATCCAAAGGGAAGGTCAGGCAGAGGCAGAGCAGTACAAAATCGGGTTCAGGGAGCATAGCACTAAAGAGAAGCAGGGGTCATAAACAGGAGCAGGCACAGTACACAATCAGGAGGCGAGAGACAGAGTCAGAGGTCAAGGCAAAGGGTCAGACATGAGGCAATCAGATAACAGAAGAGGAAACTCTTACTATCAGGAACATAGGAGGAACACTGAATTGCCAACGGCGGTCCAGTGCAAGAGCCCGTCTCTAAATAGGCTCCAGCCCTCCGCTAGGACAGAGAAACCGGAAGTCCCTGGTACGGCTCAGGAGGAGACTGGCAACCCCTGTACATCACTGCAGAGGTTCCGGCCTGCCTCCCGAGACCCATAAGCAGGGAACCCGGGAGCGCAGAGGAGAGGGCCGGCAACTTCCACACAGCGTTGCGGAGGCTCTGGCCTTACTCCTAACACATAGGAGTAAACACATAAAGTGAAGTACAGAACATGTAGTAGTGTACTACAGGGATTTTACCAGAGAAATGACCTTCAGTGGTCCCCGAAGTTACAAAGGCCTCATACAACATTTATAACCCTTAAGTACTATCATGGTGTCTGTCATACACCACTATCATACACATATCATTATGATAAACACCATGATAGTACTTAAGGATGTTGTATGAGGCCTTTGTAACTTCAGAGACCACTGAAGGTCAAGTACATTGTTCTTGTGACCACTGTAGCCGATCACTGGTCTCTGTGGTCATGTTCTGCAGATGTGCGGATGGCTACTGGGTCAGTAATAGGCTGCAGTGGTCATATGAATAACGTATGTGACAAAATTGCTGTACGACAACAGGCACTAAAGTGGTGGGAACTAGGACAATGTAGTGTTACTACTGCACGGGTTATTTTTACTGAACTGTTCATTTACACCATATCTATAATAACCCTAAGAAATAAAATTCCCCCTGCAGGGATATTTTTAGATCTCTCATAGAGGGAGTGTTTCCAATAATAACCTTGCATTAAGTAACCAGTATTATAAGGCGCTCCATAGATTGCCTTAATATTTGACTGCCAACATTAGTGGTAAAATTAATAATAGCTGGAGTCTAATATAAATTTCATTCTTAGCACAAAGCAACTATAGCTGTGCATAGACCGACAATTACATACACTTTGTAGGCAGTATAAAGGCTATAAACTGACACATTAGAGCACACCGCGCTCACAGAACATATCTTCTCTGTGTGATACACCTCTTAATATAGAAAACCTGAAGACAGCATTACCTCCATAGGATTCATTTGGAAATTTTACAATCTGGCTACACTCAGAGTTAAAGAGCTGACTGTAGAAGAAAATATATATTGCATAGCTGAATAGAGCAAAGTCAGAATAGAGCCTTACTATGTCTCCAAATGGTTCAGATTTTATATAGAGACATATAGAAAGTTTTTTGTCGCATTTCATATCAATCTGCAAAAACTACAGTGCCATCCTCAGCAGTGCATCATACCCATACCATCAGTGCATCAGTGCCCATGGAGCCCTAACAGCATACCATTCATCATTACAATATTATTAATGATACTTCTTGAATCTATGAGACTAAAATTAATAGTCGCTCGCTGAGGCTGGATACATACTTTTTCCGCTTTTTTGTGGTAGTCAATAGTAATTAATGAGAAAAAGCTTCCCATACACTGGTTTATTTATTTATTTATTTTTGTATGTTGGTGCTTTTTTATATATATATCCTATTTCTTTCTAGTGTTTTTTTTAGACATTTCCCTCTATAATTCTCTATAAGCAACAAAAAAACCTGTAAATTTTTTTCTGAAAAACATGCACAGAGAATGCCAAGGCAAAAAAAAAGCCAAAAACACTACAAGCAATCCTGGTACTTTTTACTTTTTAAAGCAAAAAATGCCAGGTTAAGAAGATTAAGGGTGTGTTCACACTGAGTTTTTTGGAGCGGATTTTGACGCAGAATCCGCTTCAAAATCCACCTCCAAAAAACGGCTTCCATTGATTTCAATGGAGGCCGCTCACTTCTTTTTTCTGCTAGCTAGTAGCGGAAAAAAGAAGCAAACTGCCCTATCTTGCCACAGTTTCTATGGATTATTCAGCCACGGCAATCCGTGGCATGAGGCTCCTTCCCAATTAGGCCCATTCTTTGGGCCTAATCCAGAGCAGAATGCCGTGATGGGATGCCACTCCACTGCACCGGCATCCCGTCGTGGCTAGCCACGCAGAATGTTCACACGGCGGAATGCAAATCCCACTGTGTGAACATACCCTAAGTTGAAGCCTGATGGAAATCTACCCGATATGTCAGCATGGGAATAATCTTCTTTATCATAGGAAGCATTGAGTACAGTTTACCCCTTTCCCTGTTGGTGCTAAGATAACAGAAAAAATTTCTCTGGAAAAATTTCTCTGAGGCTAAGGCCCCACATAGCGGGCCACAGCCATAAAGCTCTGCAGAAAACACTGCCGTGGAAACGCATTGCCATTTTTACTGCAGCACTTTTCACAGGAAGCCTGCAGAGTTTACCTCTGTGGACTTTCTGTACCTATTATACTTAAATGGAAAACACCAGCGATTCCATAGATATAAATGAAATGCTTTGATTTACAAAAACGCAATGATTTTTGAAATAGCAGAAATTCTGCTGCAAATATTTTTCTGCAATGTGTGGATGGGATTAGCCAGAATCCCATCCACTTTGCAGGTGCTGTAAAATGCTGTGGTTTTTGCCATGGGGTCTCTACCATGGCCAAATCGCGGCATTTTCGCAACCTGGGGATCTGGTCTAAATTGGGAAAACTGTTGACTCCTGCAGATTACAATTTTTTTTTTTTTTTTAATAGAATTTGCTTGAAGACTTAAGAGAAAATCTTGATGGTCATTTCAAGGAAGTTATGGTTGGATTGATGTATGCCCCACCAGCCTACGATGCTCATGAACTCTGGCATGCTATGAAGGTAATACTGATATTACAGAAGACTAAACATAACATATGGTTTACATCTTCATCTTATCCTGGAAGACATAGGCCCACATTTATTTACAGTTTACACCTTACAGGTTAAAAAGTCCCATACTGTACCGTATAACATTGTGGTAAATGCATGAAAAAAAAAATGGCATGGTCAATCTCTAAATGTACTTTAAGGCTGAGGCCCCACGTTGCGAAAAAGCAGCTTTTCTTGTTGCAGATTTTGTTGTGTTTTTTTGAGTCAAAGCCAAGAATGGCTACAAAAGGGATGGCAAATATATAGGAAGCTCTTATACTTCTCCCTTCTGCTCAATCCTCTCCTGGCCTTGGCTAAAAAAACTGAATCAAAATCTACAACAAACAATGCTGCATTTCTGCAGCGTGGGGCCTTAGCCTTAGGCTAAGGCCCTACATAGCGAACCGTAGCCAAAAACTGCAGCAGAAAATACCAGCATTGGAAACAAATCACATTTTTTGCAGAACATTTCACAAAAGTTTGCAGAGTTTCCATCTGTGACCTTTCTGTCCCTATTATACCTGTAGGGAAAACGCCACCCATGCAACATTTCTGCTGTAAACTTTCTGCTTCTATTATACAGTCCTATGAAAAAGTTTGGGCACCCCTATTAATCTTAATCATTTTTTGTTCTAAATATTTTGGTGTTTGCAACAGCCATTTCAGTTTGATATATCTAATAACTGATGGACACAGTAATATTTCAGGATTGAAATGAGGTTTATTGTACTAACAGAAAATGTGCAATATGCATTAAACCAAAATTTGACCGTTGCAAAAGTATGGGCACCCTTATCATTTTATTGATTTGAATTCCCCTAACTACTTTTTACTGACTTACTGAAGCACAAAATTGGTTTTGTAACCTCAGTGAGCTTTGAACTTCATAGCCAGATGTATCCAATCATAAGAAAAGGTATTTAAGGTGGCCAATTGCAAGTTGATCTCCTATTTGAATCTCCTCTGAAGAGTGGCATCATGGGCTACTCAAAACAACTCTCAAATGATCTGAAAACAAAGATTGTTCAACATAGTTGTTCAGGGGAAGGATACAAAAAGTTGTCTCAGAGATTTAACCTGTCAGTTTCCACTGTGAGGAACATAGTAAGGAAATGGAAGACCACAAGGACAGTTCTTGTTAAGCCCAGAAGTGGCAGGCCAAGAAAAATATCAGAAAGGCAGAGAAGAAGAATGGTGAGAACAGTCAAGGACAATCCACAGACCACCTCCAAAGAGCTGCAGCATCATCTTGCTGCAGATGGTGTCACTGTGCATCGGTAACAATACAGCGCACTTTGCACAAGGAGAAGCTGTATGGGAGAGTGATGAGAAAGAAGCCGTTTCTGCACGTACGCCACAAATAGAGTTGCCTGAGGTATGCAAAAGCACATTTGGAGAAGCCAACTTCATTTTGGAAACAAAGATTGAGTTGTTTGGTTGTAAAAAAAGGCGTTATGCATGGCGTCCAAAAAGAAACAGCATTCCAAGAAAAACACATGCTACCCACTGTAAAATTTGGTGGAGGTTCCATCATGCTTTGGGGCTGTGTGGCCAATGCCGGCACCGGGAATCTTGTTAAAGTTGAGAGTCGCATGGATTCCACTCAGTATCAGCAGATTCTTGAGAATAATGTTCAAGAATCAGTGACGAAGTTGAAGTTACGCCGGGGATGGATATTTCAGCAAGACAATGATCCAAAACACCGCTCCAAATCCTCAGGCATTCATGCAGAGGAACAATTACAATGTTCTGGAATGGCCATCCCAGTCCCCAGACCTGAATATCATTGAACATCTGTGGGATGATTTGAAGCGGGCTGTCCATGCTCGGCGACCATCTAACTTAACTGAACTTGAATTGTTTGTCCAAAATACCTTTATCCAGGATCCAGGAACTGATTAAAAGCTACAGGAAGCGACTAGAGGCTGTTATCTTTGCAAAAGGAGGATCTACTAAATATTAATGTCACTTTTCTGTTGAGGTGCCCATACTTTTGCACCGGTCAAATTTTGGTTTAATGCATATTGCGCATTTTCTGTTAGTACAATAAACCTCATTTCAATCCTGAAATATTACTGTGTCCATCAGTTATTAGATATATCAAACTGAAATGGCTGTTGCAAACACCAAAATATTTAGAACTAAAAATGATTAAGATTAATAGGGGTGCCCAAACTTTTTCATAGGACTGTACCTATTGGAAAATCACCAGCGTTTCCATAGGTATATTTGATATGTTGCGATTTCCAAAAATGTGGCATATTTTTCTGCAGTCCTTTGCAACGACTGGAAAAGTTTTTTCCTCGCAGTTTCCGCTACAGTCAAACCACAGGGTTTACAGCACATGGGGCCTGGCCTACAGCAGCAAAATAGCAATTTGTTCCTGAAATCAACTAGATTGAAGCAATGCACAGCCCTGTGCCTAGTGCAGCTGCTGGGATTAGGAAATATACTGATTTTAAGGCTGAGTTCACACAGGGGATTTTTATCAGGATTTTGAAGCCGTATTCGTCTCAAAATCCTGACCAAAAATATGAAGCCACTTCCTCCTCCCGACTAGGCCCATTCATTGGTCTTAATCCAGAACAGAGTGCGCGACTGGATGCCAGTGCACTGCTCTGACATCCAGTCACAGCTACCCGTTTTTCGGTCCGGAAAATGAGGCGTCCTCCACCTCAGTTTCCCAACCAAAAAGCAGCGTGTGCAGCCTAACAGTTAAGCCCCTTCATCATTGTAAGTAAACCTGATCAAAGCACACTATAAGGCCGGGTTCACACGATGTCTTTTGGCACGTAATGTGCCACGTAGACGCGGCGCTACGGTACTGGCTCCCATTGAAAACAATGGGAGCGTATACGGCCCGCAAAAGATCCCGTGGCGTCTACGTGGCACATTATGTGCCAAAAGACATCGTGTGAACCCGGCCTAAGGGTCCATTCACATGGAGGAAAATGTCACTTTATTTGGACTGAATTTTCAGCGCTGAAAAGAAAAGCCTCCTATTAACTTAAATGGGTGCCGCTAGCTTTTTTTTTCACTAGTGGAAAATTCCGCTAGTGGAAAAAAAGCTAGCAGAACCCATTGAAATCAATGGGAGGGTGCATTCACACTGAGTAAACGCTAGCTTATTTTGTAGAGTAAAATTACACTTGTAAATTTTGCTATCCCATTGACTTCAATGATATTTTTTTACAAGTGTAAAAATACGCCTGTAAAAAATACGCCTGTAAAAAATACGCCTGTAAAAATACGCCTGTAAAATGTCATTGAAGTCAATGGGATAGCAAAATTTACAAGTGTAATTTTACTCTACAAAATAAGCTAGCGTTTACTCAGTGTGAATGCACCCGGAGGCAGTTTTTTCAGCGCTGAAATTCCACACCAATTTTCCTCTGTGTAAATGGACCCTAAGGGGAGCCTCCTTGTGAAGGCGTTTGCCAAAGTTGTCATCACCATGTCATTTCCATTATACAATAAATGCAAGAAAGAAGCCTTAGTTACATATATACATACTTATTGTATAGCTTCATAAACGCTCCGCCCTCCTAAATTTTGTAAGTCTTCCCCATTATGTGTTGAAATCTGAACTGTATCATAGGAAAAATACAGATTTCTGAATCTCTATGGACTCACTGTTCATCAATAAACACAGTAGCAGCAGTCTAGGAAGTCAGATACATAATTCATTACTTTATTTTGATAAACTTTGTAAACTTTTTGATTTATTCCCGGAAATCAATCCAATTAATGAGTATAGGCCATCATTCATGCTAACAATTGCACACAACTCCCAGTTCTCGCAGGACACCAGAATAGCATATGAAAGACTATTAGCAATGATTGTGTCATGTTGTTGTGTCAATATGGAATCACATGCCTTCTTTTCTCAGAAAACTCGTCTCATTAAAATGTACATTTTAAGCCCATCTGAAAGCAAATGTCCCTTATTAGCCATGTGAATAGGTGGGCGTTGTATCCATGTCCACACTATATATCCCATGTTAAAGACATTTAATTTGTTTACTTTGTCACATCTTTCTCACACAATGCCCTTGCTTACAGGGAGCAGGCACAGATGAAAATTGCCTTATTGATATTTTAGCTTCAAGAACAACTTCAGATATATTTCAGCTGAAGGAAGCCTATTTAATGCGTGAGTATTCCTTTAGTCACCATATTCTAAACTAATTAAATGGCGGTGGCTTCGTCTACATTGTAGCCTTCACCGTAGAAACAAACTCATTATATGTGCACAATTTATCAAAGGATGAGCCGCAGCTGTGGATCCCTTTGTTAAATGTATATATAGAAAAAGTCAATTTCCTTATGTCTGTTGCTGAATAAATACAATTGTAAGAATAAAATAATGAACCCTTGGAAATAGACTAGATTTCTGCATTAATTACGAATAAAATGGTCTGATGGTTATCCAAGTCACAAATACAGACAAGGACAATGTGACTTAACAAGACACAAATAGCGGTATCATACAGATCTTTATTGAGCACAATGGGGCAGATTTAAGTTTTCATTTGTACCTGAATTGTGGAAGGGTTTAGTGATTTTTGGGACTTTTTTTTCCTTTTTGTGCCAAATTTGTTATGGCTTTGTGCTATTATTAGTGCTGTTTGCTAAACTGTATTGCAATGTGGGTGTCATTTACATGGTGCATAGGTTCTAGCCTAATTTATTTTTGCACCAGTACACTCCACTTCTAAAATACTTAACAAAAATTCACCAAAAACAATCCTTAGTCTTAATCTGATTTCCAATCATTTTCCATTCGAACCCGATCCTGATCCCAATTCCGACCCTAATGCAATTCAATGGGATTTTTTTTAATAATCGAAGATCGGATTTTAAAAATGATCCTATTCACTACACAGCATGGACTCCAAAAATTGAACACTTTAATTTTTAGACTCCACGCTGTGTAGTGATTAAAAAAAATCCTCTGGCTACTTAGTCCCCCCTGGTGTCCACTTACCTGCACAGATCACTGCCGCTGCCACTCCACGCTGTTCTTGCTCCTCTTCTAACCTGGAAGGCGGGGGCAGCAAGAAGAGGAGCGAGAACAGCGGGGAGCGGCAGCGATCTGTGCAGGTAAGTGTTAGCTACTAGAGATGTTAGCTTTTCCCACAATGCTTGGCCAGTAGTAAACCATTGTGGGAAATAACCTCCGACCTCGATCCCACCTAAAAAGATTGAGATCGGAATTCCGATCGCGATCGTGAAATTTACTTGATCGCCAATCGGAATCCAATCTTTTTTGATCCTGATCACTCAACCATACTAGTGATAATAGTTATTGCTATTATTTTAGAATAACAGATATCTCTAGAGAGACAGGCAGAGTATTTTACTCTATAAAGATCAATTATGAACAGGATAGGGACAGTCAAAAAATGTAAACTTTATTGATGACTTTGAGTATGTGTTGTGAAAGCTTTTGTTGCAACTCTTTCAGCACTGCAACCTAGACGATGGTAAAGGTCTGGGTCACAGTGCCAATAAGCTTGGTTATGTTGAGAGGGGTATTACATAAGAATATCCCTCTAATAAGGCTCAGAGGAATATTACTTTATCCCTCTATGTGAAAGGTATAGTCTTCTTTCTGATTGATAGGAGAGGGGATAACATGGTCAGGAGTCCATGCTACATGCTACCACCCCCCCTTCCCCGGTTCCCTGGAGTCATGTACAGGTTATGCGCAGATAATGATGATTTCTCATTGACTCTGCAGTCTGCAACTCTGCTCCTTTCCCCTTCTTCCTCCTTCCCACAGCTCTGCCTGAGGCAGGAGGGGGAGGACACTTAAGAGCCCCATAGTTCAGGATCTGTTATGGCTATAAAGATGACCTTGGATTCATTTTAAAGATTAAATAATACCAAAATCCTCATGATAGCCCTTTCAGATGTGGAGTGATACGCTGTTATAAAGGCTGTTGTGAACTGAGATTTGCAATGAGATCTCAATGCCAAACATCATTTGGTACAAGCCTGTCCATGAAGATGTATAGAAAACAAGACAATACAATATCACATCGCATCCGACTGTACTGTATAATAATTGAGAGATTCAGATGAAGTACAGAGACTGAAGATATACCTTACGTTACTTAAACTTTCTTCATGACGTATACACGACAGACTTAGATGATGAGGAAATGATTTGTATAGAACTAGAAAAAGTATAAGCACAAAATAGTATAAAACATGATAACACTATGAACCCCACCATACCATATGGTTAGTATAGAAAAGTCTTCCATAGTTTCATATGTTGCTGTTTCTTATAAGTCACATCATCATATGGTGTTTGTACTTTTCTGCTACTTTGATGCTTCTTTCATTTTGCATGTCTAAGGGGCCTCCGTGCAGTTAAACAAATGTGTATATGCACTACAAATGCTATTATATGTGGGCATCAAAGACATAAAAAGAGATAAAACAAAGATTAAAGCCAAGAAAGCATGATTATTCAGCATTGTAAATGCCCACACACTATAAAGGAAAGCTAATTCTACTGTGGGTGTCTGGTTTGTGTTGCTTTCAGTATAGTTTGATGAGTCTTAGATATTTCTTGAATATCTGCCTGTAACTGTTCTTCGTAGGAACATTTGTGGTGACGTACTCCGCACTTCAGATGTTTGATTAGACAGAATGGATATTTTCATAGAACACATGCATGACATTTAAAATAATATGCAAACATTTGTTTCCTTTATAGAATATGGCAATAATCTGGATCAAGACATTTATTCTGAAACCTCGGGGCATTTTAGAGATGCTTTAATAAACTTAGCTCAGGTACTGTATACTGTATTCTATCGTAGAGGGATAAACTAGAACATAAGCAACGTAATAAACTGAAATACAAAAAAAGGACACCCAACAATTATAATACAATATAATTAGTAAAATAATATATGTAATCTATATGTATATGTGTAGTATATCTCACACATTGTGAAAACTAGTCTGAGGGTGCATTCACACTTCGGATATGCTGACTGATTGTGAACGTTAAAACACGTTCAGAATCAGCGCGTATAAAGCAGATCCCATTCATTTCAATGGGAGCCGGCATACGAGCGCTCCCCATTGTAATGAATGGGCTGCTTTTTTCTCTATGGGCCCCTTCACACGGCGTAAGCATTTGGCTCATTCCGAGCCGTACACGTGAGCGCTTCTAAACACTTCCCATTCACTTCAATGGGAGCGCTCGTAGGGAAAAAAGCAGCCCATTTATTTCAATGGGGAGCGCTCATATGCTGGCTCCCATTGAAATGAATGGGATCTGCTTTATACGTGCTGATTCTGAACGTGTTTTAACGTTCAGAATCAGTCAGCGTATCCGAAGTTTGAATGCACCCTTAAGGGAGCCTTCACATGGAGTAACGCCGGGCTCAATGTGTGCTTATTTTTACTGGCGTAGAAATGCGAGGGTAGTGTTTATGCGGCGTTTTTTTACTATGAGCATATACGCTGTGTTTTTGGCCGCTTTCTTGCTCGTGTAAACGTTTACGCGAGAAAAAAATGCAGCCGTAAACACCGCGTATACGCTCATAGTAAAAAAACGCTGCGTAAACGTGACTTAAACGCTACCCTCGCATTTCTACGCCAGTAAAAATAAACACACATTGAGCCCGGTGTTACTCCGTGTGAAGGCTCCCTAAGGGGGAGTGCACACTAAGTAACGTGCCGCGTGATGTGGCACGTATACGGTGTGTGAGACTTTGAGCGCTGTTTACGCTCCATTGATTTCAATGGGAGCCTGGATCGTATACGCCGCGTTATTTTGAGGCCTTTACTCCATGTGAACTCCCCCTAAGATAAGATTGTCTATTAGGTTAATGCCCCACATAGTGAAACGCTCTTAGAAACCGCTGCCAAAAAAAAAAGGAGCTAAAATTAATTGAATTTTTTCAGCAGAATTTTTCATTGAGTTTTTGCTTAATGTTTTTATTTTCTCTATTTATTTTCTCTAATATTATTTTCTCTTTTATGAAAAGCAGCTTACGCTTCTATAGCAGACCAAAAGGCTGTATTTCCCCAACATGGGACCTTACCCTAGAAAGGAATAGTAAAACTAGTTTAAGCTTGCACTATCTATTAGAGTAAGATCCCACATGGCAGAAAAAAAAAAGCGCTGTGGAGAAATCGCAGCAGCAATGAATCACGGTTTTTCCCACAGTGCTTTTCACAGAAAGTTCGCAGAGGTTTCCTCTGTGGACCTGCTATTTCAATTATACCAAAACGTAAACCGACGGTGTTTCTGTAGGTGTAATTGACACGCTGCCATTTCCAAATCTGTGTCGGTTTTGGAAATCACACTGTAGGGATGGGATTTACTAGTGTCTGTAAAATTCTGTGTTTTTTTTCCCGTTGACTTTGCGCCACACGAGGCAAGTGAGAGTATCAGTAAATCTGTAACAGTATAAAAAAATTTGCTACACATTGATACATTTATCTTATCACTGTATTACAGGGAGTAAGAGAAGAAGGATATGTCGATCCTGGCATGGCAGCTCAGGACGCTATGGTATGTGATGAGCTACTTATATGATATTGATGATTTATTCAGTATTTTACCATTTAAAGACTTTTAGATATTCCTAATTACTTCTATATTTAGGGTATGTTTTCATATTAAGAATTTTGAGGCAGAGTTTGAAGCCAAATCCAGATGTGGACCATAGAGATAATGTACACTGATTGAAAATAATAACAGACCCAGCTAACAATGTTTAATTGCCGCAAAGCTATACATGCAGATATGTAAATTATTACAGGTACAATCTGACACTAATAATTTATATACACACGTGGACAAAATTGTTGGTACCCCTCGTATAATGAAAGAAAAAACCACAATGGTCACAGAAATAACTAGAATCTGACAAAAGTAATAATAAATAAAAATTCTATGAAAATGAACAAATCAAAGTCAGACATTGCTTTTCGCTTCAACAGAATTTTTTTTAGAAATAAAACTCATAACACAGGTCTGGACAGAAATGATGGCTCCCTTAACTTAATATTTTGTTGCACAACCTTTTGCGGCAATTGCTGCAATCACATGATTCCTGTAACTGTCAATGAGACTTCTGCCCCTCTCAGCAGGTATTTCAGGTTTGAAGGCTACTTTTTCCAGACAGCATGTTTCAGCTCCTTCCAAAGATGCTCAATAGGATTTAGGTCAGGGCTCATAGAAGGCCACTTCAGAATACTCCAATGTTTTCCTCTTAGCCATTCTTTGGTGTTTTTAGCTGTGTGTTTTGGGTCATTATCCTTTTGCAAGACCCATGACCTGCGACTGAGACCAAGCTTTCTCAAACTGGGCAGCACATTTCTCTCTAGAATCTTTTGATAGTCTTGAGATTTCATTGTACCCTGCACAGATTCAAGACACCCTGTGCCAGATGCAGCAAAGCAGCCCCAGAACATGAACCTCCTCCATGTTTCACAGTAGGGACAGTGTTCTTTGCAAGATATGCTTCATTTTTCCATCTGTGAACATAGAGCTGATGTGCCTTGCCAAAAAGTTGGATTTTTGTCTCATCTGTCCATAGGATATGCTCCCAGAAGCTTTGTGGCTTGTCAACAATTTTTATTTATTACTTTTGTCAGATTACAAGTTATTTCTGTGGCTATTTGTGGGGTTTTCTTTCATTAAACGAGGGGTACCAACAATTTTGTCCACGTGTATATCTGTAACCTTATAAAAAGCTTCTCAGAGGTGGGGTAGTATACCTCTTAGTAATAGAGACTGCAGGAAATGCCTTTAAGATGCACTAACAGACATTTTATCTAGTTGATAGACTTTGAAAGTTGGGACATCATTGGACTATGTGAAGCAGAATGGTCCTTTCGAGTTATTGCCAAAAACTAACTATACTTGCTGTTAGGAGATGTTGGGAGCAGTGGTTATGTGACAGTACGCATAGTATTTTCATTTGTAGGAGTGGTTTTACACATAATGTTCAGGTTTTTCAAAAAATACTACAAGGTTTTATTTTTTATGACGTTTCTACAGTCAAAGTCAGAAGTGGATCCAGCGGGGCAGAGAAGTATAAGTCCTTCCTTTATTGTTTCCATTCCTTTTGAAGCCAATCCTCACTTTGTCACAAAAAACTACATGAACAATGCCAAAAAACTGCTGAGGTTTTTTTTAGTAAAAAGAAAAAACCTTTGTGTATTAGATAACCTTAAGAAAAGCTCTATATATGTTGTGGAAAATCTATCGAAGATTTTGCTGCATTTTTTTTGGATTGAGTGGATTGAGAAGGAGGTAGACGTATAAGAGGTTCCCATATATTTCCCATTCCTCTTGTAGCCACTCTAGGCTTCGGCTAAGGAGGTGGGACCCACTATAAAGAGGTTGCCAGGAAGTGACTGATCCAATTTTATACTAAGAACCTCATGTTCATTTTTGCAGATTTTGGTGAGAAGCACAGATCAATGTAAAATACTAAAATATTAAATATTTCCTGCTATGTTGTAGGTTCTGTGGGAAGCATGTCAAAGAAGAACAGGAGAGCACAAAAACATGATGCAAATGATCTTATGTAATAAAAGCCACCAGCAGTTATGGATGGGTAACGTCTCGTTATTATTGTATATCTAGATAAGAAGCTTTTATTACTAACTACTATTTGATTAGATACATCATGCTGAAAGGATAGGAATATTCGTAAATGGATATTCTCTTTACTAAAATAGCAGTTTCTGGGAAGTAAAATCATTATACAATGTAGAATGTTCTCCACTGACTAAAAGGGAGTCTGCCACATGCATTATAGTTACTAAGATAATGCTAGATCGAGTCTGTCACATGAGTAAAACATATTCAGGCGCACCCGAATGCCTTTCTTTTTATGAGAATTTGTGTATCCAGATATCCATTTATTTCACAATATGCATCCTTCAGAAATTGTGTTTAAACTATGCCTGACAAAGGGACCTGAGAAGTCCTGAAAGCTTGCAATCTGTCATCAGATAAATGCAGCAGTTTTTCTGTGTAATAACTGATGTGTTTAACTGTAAAGTATCCATTAAATTACAAGACAATAGAGATCTATTGAAGGACTTGTAGGCCAAGTATTGTGCATCCATAGCACCTCTATGTACAAGCTATATTTATATGGCACCTGTATGTACCTTCTCATGTGCAGATAATAGATGCAACACGTGCTCGCATGTCCATGTCCATCAATACGCTGCTGTTGTGTACTTTTTTACATACACATCTGGGACATAACATTTCTACAGGTATCCTATGGGTAATTTATGTCACTTTTCACATTGGGGCATATATAGTAAGAAACATATTCTAAATGTGGTGAAGCTCTGCTATAACTATGGTTAGCATTAAGAATTACTTCTCAAACATAGCATCCAAGATTAAGGATAAACAACACTCTAACTCTTTCTACAGTGCAGAGTATTGTTAGGTAAAGAACCAACAGCATATAGAGCAATGAGCATTAAGACATTGACCCTAAAGCTTTTTCAACCAGGAGCCAGTGTACCGCTGAGGCTTAAACCAGCACAGCAGCAGATCCTGCTGAAAGCAGAAGGGATGAATGTATGTCTGAGACAGCCCTTCCTTCTTCTCTCTTCCTATTTCTCCCTTCTTAATGGACCAGCAACTCCAGAGTTCTCAGATAAGACATGTTCTATTACCAATAGAAGGACGTCACTTGCTGGCCACAATAATCATTTCCTTCTCAAACACAGGACATTTATCGGTTACTGATGTAGGGCCACTCTGGGCCCTCTGAGCACACAGTATATTCCCCCATCACAACCAAGGGAGAAGAGTTGGGTAGAGTTCACTCATGAGAACTGGCACTCCATGCTGTGTATGCAGAATCAGTGGCATAACTAAAGTCTTGTGGACCCTGAATATGTTGTCCGGGGCCACCTACCTCATCCCTACAGTAAATTCTTGATAGTGATGGTTATGAGTGCTAAGGAGTTTAACCAATCTTAGTCTGTGGGTCTCCTTGGTTTATGGGCCAGATGGGAGCTGCAATTTTAATACTGATGCCAGTGCTTATGGGCCTCCTAGGGCTCCTGGGCCCCGGTATAACTGCACCTTCTACACATCCTCAAGTTACACCCTTGTGCAAATGACTAACTTCTTATTTGATTCCTACACAGGCACATTTGCACCAAAAGTACTTACCACTGCATTGCCTAAATCAGGGTCTGTAATCTAGGTCTAGGAATATAATAGATTTTTATTTATATGGTGCCAAAATATTTTGCAGCACTTTACAAATCAGACATGTACACTATCCCTTTTCCTAATGTATTCTAACATTCTATATTAAAACCCTGGAAATGGGATGTGTGTAAATCAAGCCTAAGTTCCATTTTTCCAAGCATGTTTCTGTTATTCATCAGGCATAACAAAGGTGTGCTGTTTACCATTGTAATGTGCTCTGTAATGTGGTGTTCACATGTGAGTGTGTTTGGAGGATATGACAGACTACCTTTTATTTATAATCATCTATAAATCCTAATATGGTTATGTTTGTGGAAAAACCCCTTTAAATATTAAAATTTTGCCTTATAATGTACAAACTACCAAAAATTAAAATAAAGTGTATAGGTCAATGACAGGGACATTTGAGAAAGAAATCAGGTATTTGGGTTAAATGTAGGTGCTCTGAGGACACTTGAGATGTAGGAATCATGTCTGAGGCCGGGGCTCCACGGGGCGTAACCCCCGCGGTTTGCCAGCAGTGGAAATACAGTGGGAAAAAAACCACCAAATTTTACAGTTACTGCAAAGTGGATGGGATTCTAGCAAATCCCATCCTCACATTGCGGAGAAGTACGCACAGAAGACACGCTGCAATTTCTAAAACACTTACGGTTTTGGAAATCACATGTCACTTATGCAGTTGTTCCCTATAAGTATCATGGAAGCAGAAAGTCTGCAGAAACCTCTGCAGACTTACTGTGAAAAGCACTGTGGGAATAAGTGTGATGCATTGCCGCTGTGGGAATTTTTT
This sequence comes from Leptodactylus fuscus, assembly GCF_031893055.1. Classification (NCBI taxonomy): domain Eukaryota; kingdom Metazoa; phylum Chordata; class Amphibia; order Anura; family Leptodactylidae; genus Leptodactylus; species Leptodactylus fuscus. The sequence goes on from NC_134265.1 coordinate 293,910,926, forward strand.
GCTGCAGGACACTAAGGGCTTGTTCACATCTGCGCCCGGTCTCCGTTCTGCAGGTTTCCGTTTCCTGCACAAAACAGAGGCAGGAGACGGAAACCTGCAGGACTCTTTCATACCCATTCATTTGAATGGGTTTGAAAGATGTCCGGCCGTACACTCTGTGTCCGGTTTAAAAAAAACGGTTTCGCGGTGGAGAGCATAAAACGCTCACCGCCGCTCACGGCCGGACCCGCTCTGACAGGTTTCTGTCTTCTGCATGCAGAAGACGGAAACCACAGAACGGAGACCCGACCGCTAGTGTGAACCTAGCGTAAGTGGGGCCTTAGCCTTAAGCCTTTGAATACATTTTAACAATCTAGAGGTAGAGGGTTTACAGAGTAGAATCTCAATATCTGCAGATGATATGAAGCTGTTATGTCAGTCCAGGTAGCTGCAACGGGGCTAAGGGATAGCAGTAGGGAATCTCGCCCTGCACTACTCCCACTAGCTATCCCGGTCCCTGCCTCACGGGTGTGGGTCGGCTGTACTCAGGCTAAGCCTGACCCCGACAGCTCCTCTCTCACTGATTCCGTAGGCCTAGAGGGAAGTGGGAGAAGGAATGCCCTATAAGACCTCTAGGGACTGGAGACTAAAGGGGGTCACCCCTAACGAACAAGTGAAGCTGCTACTGACAGGGACTGACAAGGGTGTGCACTGACTAACAACACAAGCAGCACACAGGAAAAATGTGGGAAAGGATTCCCCCAAACCAATATGGGAAGGAACCATACACTAGGAAACAAACACAGGGAAACTGAGTAGAAATCAAAGGATAAGGCAATTCACTCACACAGTCAATTATACACAGAGGGAGGATTGGTGAACACAGAAGGGAAACACACAAACCAACTCGTTCACCCAAACCTCCCAAAAATCAACCACGGAACTTCCTCTATCCCAGAACACCACCTACTCCTCCTGCTAAGGCCTAGCTCTGTAAAAGCGACACTCAGCACAGAACCATGGGAGGCATGGGTTTAAATACAGAGTAGAGACCACTCCTCCCAGGTGCAAATGGGAGGACAGACTAATCAACCAGGAGATAAAGCTGCCTACCATCAGTGCGCACGTGCAAGTCAGAAGGTGTGCACCAATACCCACGACAGGACAACCCCGCAGCGCCAGGATGCCACCCCAGACACTGCGCAGCCAAAAACTCCCCAGGTAAGAAAAATAGAAATTAAAGAACCTAAATACTCCTAACAGAAGCTCTGTAAAGTAGCCAACACAGAGGAGGTTTGGGGAAAATTACATTGTGATGTGGGGAAGCTGGAAGCTTCGGCAGAGAAAAGGCAAATGAGTTTTATTGCGGATAAAGTTATGCACCTGGGCCCTGGAAATAAGTGTTACAATTATGTATTAAATAGTAAAACACTGGGTAAGAATACTGCTGAAAAAGACTTGGGGATATTGATGGAGAATAAACTTAATTTTACCAACCAGTGCCAGGCAGCTGCTGCCAAAGAAAATAAAATCATGGGCTCCATTAAGAGAGTAATAGATGTTCGTGACAAGGATATCATTTTGCCTCTATACAAGTCTCTGGTAAGGCCATATGCAGAATACTATACAATTTTGGCTTAGAGTATAAAGACATATCAAATTTGGGATTATGGAATTGGGATTTAAATTAAAATGTACAACATATGAATAGACAGTACAGAAATCTTTCCAATGATCTCCTTATACCATAGCCTAGAACTGTGACAAGGGGGCATCCCCTATTTCTATAGGTAACAAGATATTACCATAGCTGTAGATGGGGCTTCTTTACAGTAAGGGCAGTGAAACTGTAGAATTCACTGCCACAAGATATGGTAATGACTGAGGTGGAGAAGACATGCAGGATTTCACACAAAGGAGCCAAAATTCATTAATAGACAGTGGCATAACTATCGCAGAGGCAGCTGCCATAGGGCCCGGGCCATTAGGGGGCCCGGTGACAGCCGCTGCCACTGCATTTTTTTCTTTTTTTAATAGGCCGTTACGGGCCCTATTTACTTGCCAATCCTGGCTGGGTCGGGATCAATAAGTGACACTGCGGGCCACACAAATACTATCATAATTATACTTGGGGGTCTTTGCAGGGGACACTAAGGGGGATAATACTGTGTGCAGGGGCCACTAATGGACATAATGCTGTGTGCAGAGGCAGTGGCGGATGCAGGGTTTGCGGGGCCCTGGGCAATTGACTTTGGCAGGGCCCTACGCGCAGCGCAGTGCGCCGCAGCAAATTAGGCCCAGTCCACTTTTATGTTGACTCCGCCCATTCTCATTCATTTTTCATGTGATTCCACACAGTATAATCCTCCTACAGTCACCCGTAAATTATATGTCCCCCCTCCATCTCTCCATTTTCATATACACCCTTCATCTACCCCTAGTTTCATGTCCCCCCCCTCTATCTATGTCCCCAGTTTAATGCCATTCTACCCCTTTATCTGCCCACAGTTTCATGTCCCCCCTGTCTCTGCCCCAGTGTCATGCCGTTCTCCCCCCTTCATCTGTCCCAATGTCATGCCATTCTCCCCCCTTCATCTGCCCCAGTGTCATGCCATCCCCCCCTTCATCTGCCCCAGTATCATGCCATTCTCCCCCTTCATCTGCCTCAGTGTCATGCCGTTCTCCCCCCCTTCATTTGCCCCAGTGTCATGCCGTTCTCTCCCCCTTCATTTGCCCCAGTGTCATGCCGTTCTCTCCCCCTTCATTTGCCCCAGTGTCATGCCGTTCTCGCCCCTTCATCTGCCCCAGTGTCATGCTGTTCTCCCCCCTCCATCCACCCCAGTGTCATGCCGTTCTCCCCCTCCATCTGCCCCAGTGTCATGCCGTTCTCCCCCCTTCATCTGCCCCAGTGTCATGCTGTTCCCCCCTCCCCTTCATTTGGCCCCCAGTTTCATTGGGCCCCCTCCATCTCTGTCCCCAGTTTCATGTCGTTCTCTCCCCACCCCCTTCATCTTCCCCAGTGTCATGCCGTTCCCCCCCTCCCCTTCATTTGCCCCCCAGTTTCATGGGCCCCCTTCATTATGTTCCACCTTAATATTTAATGCAAAACAAACACTTACACTCACCTTCTATCACTCACCTTCCATCGTTCCCCCGGCGCTCCTCTCTCTCACTCCAGTCACATACGCGATTAAAGCAGGAGCTGTGACCTCAGCTCCTGCTTAGCTCCGGCCCGGCTTGCGTGTGTAGGCGCGATGTGATGACGTCATCGCGCCTACACACGCAAGCCGGGCCGGAGCTTTAAAGCAGGAGCTGATCTCACAGCTCCTGCTTTAATCGCGTATGTATTCAGCTCATCGGCGGATGGACACCGATGAGCTGAAATTGTGACAGGCAAGTACCGGGGGGCCCCCAGAAGCTCTGTGGGCCCCGGCACTTGCCCGACTATGCCGAGCTGACCAGGACCATTTTGTTAAGGCCGGGCCGCGGGGCCCCGCTAAGCGCGGGGCCCCGGGCGGTTGCCCGGCTCGCCCGGCCCTGGATCCGCCCCTGTGCAGAGGCTACTAAGGGACATAATACTGTGTGCAGGTTCCACTAAGGGACATAATACTGTGTGCAGGGGCCACTAAGGGACATAATACTGTGTGCAGGTTCCACTAAAGGACATAATATTGTGTGCAGGGGCCACTAATGGACAAAATACTGTGTGCAGGGCTTACTAAGGGACATAATAGAGTGTGGAGAAGGGGGTCGGTCGAGGTCTTCGGCGTCGGTGTCAGTTGGGGGTTCAAAAGTGTCAAAAGTTTGCCACGGGGCCCCACCATTCCTAGTTACGCCACTGTTAATACAGTATATTACAACATTTACTAGTAACACAATATGCTGTTAGAAAATCAAGAGTTGTTGGAAAGATTAGAAATACTTTAGGCACATTATACCATTGCTATGATAAATGTTATTTTGCATCAGATTACTGTGCAGAGCCTGGAGTAAAGAAGACTGATCCCAGAACGCAAAACAGTGAGGGGTCTCCTGCTGTCACCCATCAAGCAAATGGGAGTGAAGTGCAGCAACTTGCCATGGTCACTCCAATATGTTTGCAGCCATTTGCTTCTGACTCCGTACACAATGCAGTTTCTGATATCGGTTGGTAGAGATGGCATATTTTAGACCCCCGTTCACCAAGGGTAGTTCATTAATATCTTAAAAATGGATATTCAACATTTGTTATAGTATTTAATATTATATAGTATTTTGTTATAGCATTAACTTTATATTATATATCATATTTATGCATTGTAAACCTCAAAAATAGTGCATAAGACTAATATATACAAGGCAAGAAAAAACTTGGACCTCTCCAAATGCTTAGTACACAATCACATTTGAATTTTACTTCTTAATGTGAAAAATAATGAATCCAAGAACATCATATCTTCTCGATGACCTGAATGTTCCCACCACACATTATTAGATTTTATTTATTGATAAACCCGTCTTAGCCAATAACTATTTTCCCACTTTTGAGCTAAAGAAACCCTGGTCGCTGCCAGAAAACACTGGAGACATTTTGTGTAATTCACTTGAAGTGTTGCTTTTACTGTAAACTAAGGATGAGAATATATATAAAATCAGCTGATGAGGAAACAATATATAGGCTTTGGCACGTATTGAAGATATGGATTAGTCCATGTTTAAGTCAGCAAATCTACTACATAAACTAGAATATCATAAAGAATTTTCAGTTTCTGTCTGAAAAATGCACAAAAATACGGAGAGAAGTCATGCTTGCAGGAGTTTTCTCTTCACATTTTTAAAGCAGATTTGGGGACATAAACCCCGAACATAGAGCAGGTGCAGGTGTAAACCAAGCCTTAATTTGCCACAAAAGTGTGCCAAAATTATGCACATTTTCTCCCAAAACAGTAGGCACTAGGTTAGTCCACCCATACACTATAGAACGATACATTTTGTGGCTGCAGAAGATTATTTATTTTATTTATGACATGATCATGTTTCAGTCCAGAACTTTAATTTTAAGAGCCCGTTCATGTGGCGAAATTTCACTATAATTTTGAGATGGATTCTGCTTAAAAGTCCGCATCAATTTCCAACCTGATTCACTCTCCCATTGTTTTCAATGGGATGCAGAGATCAAAGCAGAACGCCAAAAAAAACAATCATGTTGTCCGATCTTGCCACGGATCCTGGGCTGCTTTAGCTACAGAAAGTGCAGTGTACCAAGTCTGCTGATTTAGACTCCTTCATCTGCAGAAACATGCAGATCTGCTTTGGCTTTATGCTGCGGGAAGCCAGAAAGGCAGAAATGGAAGAGGCATTTTCCCACCATGTGAACAGAAAAAAGCATGTGATCCAAGGAAGAATATACTATAGAGGCAGACAGTGTAGCTGCTATGGGGCCCTTAAAGATGGACAGTCTACATTGTGAAGGGGTTGAGGAAATGGTTCCTAGTTTCTAGTTAGATATTCTGTCCTCTGTAACAAAAATAGTGACTTATTTTAATCTTTACTCTCTCCTATATATTCACTAATGTGCCCCTTGTATTAGTGTCCACTGATGTACTTTACATCAGGAATGAATTGACCAGTGTTGATTGGCCAGTGTACAGCATTCGGCCAATCAACGCTGGTCCTGCCGGAGGCTTGTCTGTCAGGAGGCGGAGTCTAAAATCGGACCACAATGGACTTCTGTGGTCCGATCTTAGACTCCGCCTCCTTACAGACGAGCCTCCGGCAGAACCAGCGTTGATTGGCCGAATGCTGTACACTGGCCAATCAACGCTGGTCATTTCATTCCTATGAGAAAAAGTCAGCTCCCTCGTAACAGCAAGCTGCCAGCTCTCCTGACTAGCAAGGATGAGCCTGCTGCAGAACCAGCATTGTTTTGCCGAATGCTATACACTGTATAGCAGGCATGTCAAACATGCGGCCCGCGGGCCGCATGCGGCCCTTTACAGGCATATCTGCGGCCCGCACTAAAGTCTCAAACTTTCTCTCTACAAAACTCACGATCAGCACTTGGAAAGTGAGCGGTGGATTGGGGCGGCCCTGCTGGACGCAGCGCTGCTCCAGCGGCCGCCCCTCACCCATCGCAGAGGTCTCCCCGCCTGCTCTCTGCCTGTTCCGCTCCGCCCCCTCCTCCCTCCTCCCCACACGCCGGGTGACGTGGCCACGTAATCAGGCCCGCACTCGACGTGTGCCTGAGTCCTACGCAGTCTCACAAGACCGCTGCGCAGGCTGAAGAGCAGAAGCAGGTAAGCTGCAGAAGAAATTGATTTATGATGATGATGGGGGGGTGGAGTGCTGGGGAAGGGTTGGGGTGCTGGGGGAGGGGGGCTTTTTGATGTCTGTCTGGCCCTTCCTTGGGCTTGAGGACTTTTTTTTTTTTCCCCACCCACCTCGTAATACTTTCACTTGGGGGTTAATCGGAGCATTACAGTCTGTAATGCTCCTATTAACCCCCAAGTGCAAGAATTGCAAGTGGGTGGGAAAAAACAGTCCTCAGGCCCAAGGAAGGGCCAGACATCCAGAAGTCCCCCTCCCCCAGCACCCCCCCCCCCCAGCACTCCAACACAATAATGGTGTCTGCCAGCTTTAACTGAGGTGCCATCTTACCGGCAATCGCAGGCACCCGGAGCAAGATTTGGGGCCTGCGTGCATTTTTATGGTGGCTGGGAGCCTTGTGAGGCTCCAGCCTGTCATTCTATACTTTCTATTGTAGGCTACTCTATGTAGCCTGCAATAGAAATGCCGGATTTTTGCGATGCATGGTATTAGTGATCAGTCCCCTAGGCCCTAGCAATTAGCTGCTGTGTGCGGCCCTCGCAACAACTTCTTGTTACTCATGTGGCCCTCGGGGTACCCTGAGTTTGAAATGCCTGCTGTATAGCATTCGGCCAATCAACGCTGGTTCTGAATTGAATATTTACTGCAAATAGCTAGTAGTATTCGATCGAGTACGAATATTTCGAATACCGTAGTATTCGATCGAATACCTACTCGATCGAATACTACTCGCTCATCTCTATTTCTAAGTTACATTTAGTAAAATCTATACTGTATACATTAAACTGTACTGAATAAGTATCTTTTTTTTTTTAAGTTTTTCAGGAATTTCAAAATGTTTCTGGACAGGACATAGCAGCAGCCATTGAAGAATGCTACGATGGATACTTTCAGCAGCTGCTACTGGCAATAGGTAAGTAGCTCGAAATGAATCTTGAGTTTAGAACGCCCGTCTACAATTAGTGTGATTAAATCAATATTATGTTCAGTATCTGAATGGCAGAAGTGGCAATTTATACCATATAATAGCCAGGACTTGAACTGTGAATAGGAATTCATTTATACGGTATGCTAAAGCATTCACACTGCACTACAACTAATGCTCTCTATCCACACAGAGAAGATTCATTTATATAAATGCAATTTCCTCTTGGGATAATTCTCTCTTATTTTGCAAGTTGCTTGAGGCGGAATGCATTATTACGAAATGTCATCGTACATAAAGAGCTCCCGCTTCTGTTTCTACAAATCATATTTGTTGGGTCACTTGTTATCTTTATTGTTACCATGGAAAGAGATTCGTGTGAAAACTCAAATCCGTTCCATCTGCTTTTGTACAAAGTTACACAGTAACCTTAATATACCACAACTCGTGTATACAGAATGTAGTTCACAAGGTTTCACCACACTGAGGATATAAATGACCAAATCTCCCTTGGGTAAGATCCTGCATAAGGTACAAAGCAACACTTCTGCATCACTGCTGTATATGTAAGTAAGGAAATATATACACACATGGGACATGTCCCAGGAAGACCCTATACATTATATCAGACATATGGCTGAAGATGTGGGTCCAGCCTTAGGCCTCATTCACACAACAATGTGTGAACAACTGTTTATAATGGCTGTTTTGTGCCTGTTCTGTTTTTAATGGCCATGCGTATGAATTTAACTGGTCTGTCTTTTTTGACCTCATCCATTGATTTGTGTTTAAGGGGGCGTTCACACTTGCGACCCTGTGTGCCGTGTGTTTTTTGGCCAGACACAAAGTCAGACATGCAGGACTTTGTGTCCAGCTAAAAAAAAACAGTTTCCCTGCGAAGAGACTGCATACGGACACCAGCGGTTTGCTTTCAAAACCCATTCAAATGAATGGTTTTTAAAACTGACTGCGAGGAAGCCGTCCCCTATGCAGTTTCTCTGGGGAATTGGACGGAGACTCGGCGGACTGACACAACGTGCACAGGTGCATAAGTGTGAATACCACCTAACAGATGTAACTTGGATGTCAATCCATTTTACAGCCATTAAAAATTGATCCATTGAATTCTGTTGGGTCCATGTGCCTGTCAAACGGACAAAGATAGCGTGTCGTTTTTGTAACAAAGTGATTTTTCTGTCGCCATCAAAAAACCGACACAAGAATACACTCATTGCCATTTTTTTAAAGCGAATAGCTCACAGTAGTTTTTCACTGTCATGTGAATAAAATTTTAGACAGTTTTATAAATTTGCCCCTAAGGTCTTCCGGACTCCTTTATTCACTTTTTCTGTAAAGTAATACTTTATACACAGTCCAGTGATATTAATGTGACCACCGTCTACTTTTCACGTCAACGTTAAATAACCAATTGCAGAAGGCACGTGTCATCAGCCATCTGAGAGCACTCATCATTGTGGAAGGCACGATGTATCAACACAAGTATGCATCTATCCTTGCGGACCATGTTCACCCCTACATGCGAATTGTTTTTCTTCAGGATGATGGCATCTACCAGCAGGACAAAGCAATGTGTCATAAAGCTCACAGTGTACGTGCGTGGTTCGAGGGGCATCAGGATAGGTTTACCGTATTCCCTTGGACAGCAAATTCCCCAGACTTGAACCCAATTGAGAATCTGTGGGACCACCTCGATCGGGTTGTTCGCATCATGGATGCTCAACCACGTAACCTAGCACAGCTGGCCATGGCACTGGAGTCGGCATGGCTCAACATCCCAGTGAACATCATCACAACATCCACTCTCTTCCTACACGTCTCGAAGCGGTCCGCTCTGCCAAAGGTGGTTATTCTGGATATTGACAGGTGGTCACATTAATGTGACTGGACTGTGTATAATAGATTCTACTAAAGTAGGATTCCTGCCAAGACTATGGGAACTACAAACTGTATATTAGACTACAACTTTCCCTTATAGCCTTTGAAGAAAGGTAGTAGTCTAGAGTCAAGATGGCATTTCTTCCTAGGGTTGCTTTAACATCTGCTTCACTCATATGGTGGATGTATGCTATTTCAATATGGTGCATGCTTAATAGCTTAGGATAAATCGTCAAAATCAGATCAGTTTGGGACCAGCGATAGGTACTCCCACTGATGGGCTCTTCATGGTGTAATTCTAATGGAGATGGCTAATGCAAACAGCTGATCAGAAGGGGTGCTGAATGTCAGACCCCCACAATCTGATATCGATGACCTATTCTAAGGATAGGTTATCAATATATAAGGCTCAACTCCTTTAATGAGTGGAATATGTAATGCCATGACTATGGTTATTTTGTCATATTTTGTTAAGCACTCTAGTCTTGGTTATAAACCTAACCCTTTATCATATATTTCTGTATATTTCTTAGTGTCCTGTGTTCGAGACAAACCATCATATTTTGCATACAGGTTGTACTCTGCAATTCATGTAAGTGCTTATTATTTATTACACATTATCACAATCTATCCTGTTTATAAAGTATATAGTGTAGACCAACCGAAAAAAGGGTTTATGGCTTCTAGAATGACAAATGACAAAAATTGTTGCAAGTGGTGTTTTTACACTGCCCTCAGCTCTTTCCTGAAAGACAATGTGGTGAGAGTGAGGGTATGTTCACATGGAGATTTTTACAGGCGTATTTTGAGGCAGAATCTGAATGCCTCCAAACTCTCCCATTCATTTCAATGGGAGTCAGTAGCAGATTTTTTGTCTGCTAAAAACTGTGTGTAGACTTACCTAGACTGGGCTTATTGTAACCAAATTTGTGGCCTCCTTTTAAGTAAAATTTGAATTGTTACAGCATCTCTGCCTGCTTCTGCCCATCATCCCTGAGTAGGGAATAGAAATGGATGAACTCATTCATCACAAGCTGGGTTCGACCCAAATATTCCAAACTGTTTTCAAGGAAACTGAACAAATGCCAATAGGGGTGCCCAATATGTCGATCGCGATCTACCGGTCGATCGCAAAGGACGTATGGGTCGATCGTGGGATGCAGCCTGGGATCCCCGGTGTCTGCTTGTTCACAGTGCAGGCTGAGAGTCGACTCTCAGCCTGTGCTGTGAACAAGCACTCCGGACACTTGCAGGCCGGGCAGCAGCAGCTCCGGAGGATGACACGCTGCCCGCTCTTAGGGATGGAGGGAGCCGGGGTGCTGCTTCTTCACAGTGCAGGCTGAGAGTCATCTCTGGACATTGGCAGGCGGGGCTGCTGCAGCCTCAGCCTGCCAGTGTCCAGAGATAACTCTCAGCCTGCGCTGTGAACAAGCAGACACCGGGGATACCTGGGCAGCCACACAACGCCGCTGTCTCCTGCTCTCACGCTCCGTCCGACCCCGCCCACATGTCAGGCCCCGCCCACAGGCACGCCCCACCCACAAGAAGTGGGTAGTAGATCTTTTGCCTTGCCAGTTTATAAAGTAGCTCACATGCTGAAGAAGTGTGAGCACCCCTGGTTTACACACTATAGGAACTAGGGTTCCTAGACTAGAAAGAAGAGGAGTTAGATTCTCCCTTGGATATAGCAGGGGCTTTTGATATGACACAGGCCCAGCCTGGGAAGGAGGTTGACCCTTCTTTCTTTCAAGATAATGATAATGACAATTATCACAATGCTGGACAAGGATGGCAACCATGGCAGGTATTCCCTGGAAAGCATGGTAGGCTGTATGCTCCACTGCCTATACAGAGTCAAGCTTGATATTAGTACCAAAAAGAGGGAGGAATACTTGATGGAAGTGCTCTTAGACCCTCACTATAAAGCCAAAAGGGGAATTCTTCTGTCTCCCAAAAGGAAGTAAAATTGGAATATTATCAGGATAGGCTGTACTGTATACCCAGCTTAGTGCAGCATTTATTGAGACCACTGAAAATTCCAGTTTCATTCCTACTTAGGTGGCCTCTGCCCACTCCCAGTCCACCTCACTCAGCCAACGCTCCACCTCCTCTGCTTGTGCCACAGACATGATGTCAGACATGATGAACTAGAGATTTTTCACCTTGTGGTGCCACAACAGGCAACTGAAACCCACTGGCTGCAAAAGCAGGTACAGTTGTACCTAGAATGCGCCTATAACATTAGCCCATGTAGATAACTCTGACCCCATGTAATTCTGGGCTAACAAGGTTAGAGCAGTAAAAGATGCTGGTCCAGTTGTCATGTGAATTTTATTTTGTCAATCATCGAGTGTAATGGCCGAGATGGCGTTCAGTTCTGCCAGTGGCTAGAAGGATGAAACTTTTATCAAAATTAATCAGGCATGGATCTGTAAGGATTTTCACACGCCTCCGGCTGATGTCTCCATATAGTGGTGCCACTGTCTGCCTGTATCATGTTCCAGTTACTATAACACTGATGCTGCCTGTTACTCCTAAACAGCTGCCACCACTGCCATTGCTCAGCTAGACATGTCCAGTAGCTTGTTCCATCATAGCATTCCATGTCGGACTGCTACTTACTGTATATTGCCGTAGCGACAACCACTTCCAGCACTCAGCTAGTCATGTTCTGTGGCCAGGTCCATCACATTTCATCAGTGTTGGCATATAAAAAAAAAAAAAAAAAAAACATTTCATGTCTGCTCCCATAAAGGGATCATTTTGGTGGCTTTTTTTTTCTACAAAACTATTTCTTTTTGCAATATAACCATCATGTGTGTCTAAAAAACCAAAGATAAACACCTTTTCCCACAAAAAATTATATTTTAGAGCATTTTAAATATTAAAATGCATAAAAGTAAGTAGCAGCGCAGTTTATGTTACTAGGAGTTTGCAGCCACTGCTTACATAGTGGCTATGAATGCTTTTCATAGACATATAATGTAAGTCACAAACATGTCACATACATGTCACATAGACATACATGTCACTTATGCTTTGACAGAACTTTGGCTGTGTTCACCTTAGACAGCTAGAAATTAGATAGATAGGTTCCTAGAAGTCCTGACGGTGTTAAATGCTATGTTTTGTGCCAATTTAAGTTGTGGTTTGTACCAACCCACCCAAACCCTTTTGGTAGGGCTTAGTCTGATCCATGAATATTTGTATTGCATGACTATTATAATATTCAGACAGGGTCGGACTGGCCCGCCGGGGGACCGGGGAATCCCCCGGTAGGCCCCAGCCTGGACTATTAAGACCTCATTATGGGGCCCTACCGGACCTCCACTGCCTTTTTTTTAGTAGACAGTGGAGGTTCGGTAAGGCGTCTGCTCAGGGCTGGTGTCAGCACCTGGGCAAGTCACTGTGAGGTAGTGAAGGAAGAGAGACGTGCTGCAGAGCTTGGGCTGAAGGACCTGTGATGATGTCATATGTGGGCGGAGCTATACGGATCGTACAGAACAGTGTTACACAGGAAGATGAATCCGCCGGGAACAGTCTGATGGAAGGAGGAGAGAAGAGATAGCTTGTGTGAGTAATAGGGGAGACATGGGGGGCAGGCTGTGTGAGCAAGAGGGGAGACATGGGGGGCAGGCTGTGTGAGCAAGATGGGGGGTTCAGGCTCTGGGGGGATGGGCACTGTGAGCATATAATACTGTGGGGGGTGTCACTGGTGAGCACATAATTATGTTTGGGGGCCACTGTGGTGCACATAATAATGTTTGGGGGTCACTATGGAGTACCTAATTCTGTTTGGGGGCCTCTGTGGTGCACATAATACTGTATGGGGGTCATTATGGAGCACGTAACACTGTTTGGGGGCCACTGTGGTGCACATAATACTGTATGGGGGTCACTATGGAGCACGTAACACTGTTTGGGGGCCACTGTGGTGCACATAATACTGTTTTGGGGCCCCTGTGGAGCACGTTATGCTGTCCCAGTATTGCTTACATGCTGGGCGCTGCGCTGCTTGCTCACTGTATTCTTGATAACTGCAGTTGTGGCTACTAAAGCTGTATCTCTTTCAGGTATCTGAGATATTGCTTTAGCGCCCATAACCGCCACTATCAAGAATTCGCTCTAGTAAGGGGATAGGGGACCACGGACAAAAGTTTGTACCCAGGCCCACAAAACATTAGTTACACCAATGGCGGCTGCTCTGGGTCCAGGCACCGCCATTAATATACCTTATTTTTAACTAGATCGTCTGTGCTGATACACAGACGTCCTGCACTTCGATGTAAAGTGGGCGACTCCGTTCATCAGGATCGTAGGTAGGTGAGTATAACTCTTTTTTTTTAGCTTAGTCGTGGGTATTTTAATAGTACAAGGGGTTGTTTGGAGGGGGAAATTATAATTATAAGGAGGGGGCATTATGGATATAAGGGGGGTCACTTATATAAGGGTTATTACGGGACATTAGGAATACAAGGAGAGGTTATATTAGGAGGCATTATGAACATAAGGGGGTGGTCATTGATATTAGGGGTGCAGTATTTATGTCAGGGGAATTTAGGGCATACTATGAGGGGGCAATTAATTTAATGAAAGTGGCACTTGGGCTTTATTAAGACTAAGGCCTCACGTTGCAAACTGCAACAAAATAGCGCTGCAGGAAAAACCGCAGCAGCAACGCATTGTGTTTTTTTCCTGCAGCGCTTTTCACTTTCTGCTTCCATTACACCTATAGGGAAACCATCAGTGTTTTCATAGGTATAAGTGATATTCCAGCGATTTCCAAAACCCCAACGGTTTTGGAAATCGCAGCATGTTCACTGCACATAATTTTCCACAATATGTGGATGGGATTTGCTAGAATCCCATTCACATTGCAGGAACTGTCAGGTTTTCCCGTGGTGTTTTCGCCATATGAAGCCCCATCCACACTTTGCGGTAAAATAAGATACTTGCTGTAATTTCCAAGGCAGTCTTGGTTTTAGAGTTAGACATTGCAGCATACTTACGGAAATTCTGGCGGTTTCGATATAATTGAAGCAGAAAATACAGAGGAAAGCTCTGCAAACTTTCTGTGCAAAGGGCTGCAGGAAGAAATGTGATGTGTCATGGACGCAGTTTTTCCCGCAGCGCTTTTTTGCTGCAGGACACCACGTGGGGCCTTAGGCTTAAGGAGTTTTCCAGTTCGTTTATATTGATGATCTATCCTCAGAATAAATCATCAATAAGAGATAAGTGACCCCCTGATCAGCTGTATGAAGGGGCCATGGTGCCTGTGTATATCACACGCTGTCTGTTTATAGTGACCGTGTGGTGTAATTACAGCCTTGTCACATAGACGCTTATAGGACGAGGCTGTAGTTACATGACATGGCCACTATGAGATGTACGACACTGTGTAAACAGAGAAGGCGTCACGGCACTTGCACAGATGCCACGATTCACTCAAACAGCTGATTCATCCCTCATTATTACACCTCAGCCACGGAGGTGTAAAAACAAAAAAAAAAAAACACACTCACCTGTCCCCAGCACCCTGTTGTCCTCCGCCTCTGTCTGTTCGGTCTCATGGCAACACCTCATTTCTGGAAATTCTGTACCCAATTCCTCTTAGCGGTCACATGAGGTGCAGGACTCCCAGCAAGAAGGTGCCGGCACGAGACTGAATGGACACTGGTCGAGGACAATGGGTTGCTGAGGACAGGTGAGTATGCTTTTTTATTTTAAACCTCCAGCCCGGCACATGAGTTGCTCCAATTCCTGGACAATATCTTTAAAGGATTTATCCATGTTTCTAATATTTATGGCCTGTCCTTAGGATAAGCCATCAATATTACATCTGTGGGAATCTGACAGCCAGGACCTCTGCAGATGAGCTTTTTCATTACAGTGCGGCTACAGGTAATGGTGACAATTCTAGGAGCCACGCTGCCATACAGGATGTAGCAGTGGGTTTAGGTAGTGCAGTGGTACACATCGTATGGCAGGCGAGCAGCCGGCTCCTGATATTACCTTTAGCCATCCTGTCTCTGTACAACTCATCTACAGGGGTCCTGGCGGTGGGCCCCTAAAAACAATTCCACTGGTGGGCCCTAGACACCCCAATCCGACCCTGTATTCAGAAGACATTTTATGACACAAAGGTCCAGTGCATTAATATTTTAGCAAATGCCAACTTTACATGCCACTTGGCCCATCCATTCCATTAATACACCACATTAGCTGAAAAATTATATTCAACGATAATAATGACAATTCTGAGCAGACAGAAGACAATTTATATTACTTTTTATATGGACTTTGCTGCCATCTGGTGTTAAAAACTGTAAATGCATATACAACTCCAAAAACTGCAATTATACCATATACAAATATTGGATAAATGACAACTGAATGCTATTGACCCTAATGATCTGTATGCTTTTGAGATCCATCAATTAATGCTGCATATACATTACAGACAGTTATAGTGTTCTTTTATTACTGTATTTTATTACAGTTTTAATATCATCCAAAAAGAAATACAATGAAATATAAGGAAATTTCAACCATTGAAAGAGATAAAAATAAACTGTCAATGTATTGGAAGCTATAGCAAAGTGCATATAAGAGAAACAAAAACACAGAGTACAAACAGACAGAGACAGTAGGGGGGTGAGGCTGGATCGAGGCTATAGCAGGTGTCAATATCATCAGGTAAGGGACAAAGTGTATCAATATATACATCCGGTAAAGACAACCTATGGATACCATATGGCTTGAAAGGTCTTATAGTGTTCTTTATATTCTTACTGTTATTAATTGCTTGAAAAATCCATATATAAAATGGATATATAGAAGAATTTGGGATCCTAATATACTGCTGATGCCTCCAATATTAAATCCTGGCATACAGAGTTTATATTTGTATCCAGTAGTAAAAAGAAATAAATAGTGACATGTAAATGATAAGTGTATGGCACCCCAAAAAAAAAGAATTATATTTCCATAAAGGCAGAATATGCCTTAAAGGGGATGTGCCATTATGGACAATCATACCGAATCCACAGGAAGGACAGAGGATAGGTGTATGATCGCTGGGGGAACCTGATCCCTCGACCCCCTAGTAATCAGGAGGACCAAAAGTTCCCCCTTGTAAATGGAGCGCCAGCGTTCCATTTACAGCTATGGGGTTGCCAGGATTGTAATCTCTGACAGGACCCTGGTTATGGTTGAGCAAAAAACTTAATACATTTGTCCGGAGATATTATTTCATTTTTTCATGCCACCACTAGGGTTGAGCGATTGGGATCAGAAAGGATTGGATTTCGATCGGCGATCGAGTAAATTTCACGATCGCGATTGGAATTCCGATCCCAATCTTTTCCGGTGGGATTGAGGTCAGAGGTTATTTCCCACAATGCTTGGCTACTGGCCAATCATTGTGGGAAAAGCTATAGTATCAGATGAGCGAGTACTATTCGAAACTCCCGTTTCGAATAGCAGGCACCCATAGGAATGAATGGAAGTGGCCGGCACGCAGACTTGGCGTTTGGCCGCTTAACCCCGTGTGCCGACTGCGTCCATTCATTCCTATGGATTTACCGCAGCCTGCCACTCTTCTGCTTTGTCCCTGTTTTACCGTATACTCAACTCTGCTACATCTGAGATGTAGCAGAGCTGTATACTCAACTCTGCTACATCTGAGATGTAGCAGAGCTGTATACTCAACTCTGCTACATCTGAGATGTAGCAGAGCTGAGTATACAGTATAGCAGGGACAAAGCAGAAGAGTAGATAGTATCTATCTACTTGCGAACTTCGTTCAACTTACCTGCACAGAAGTGCTGCCGCTGCCCGTTCTTCTCGCTCCATTTCTGTTAGAGATGCTGGGAGAAGGTGGGGCTTGTGGCTTAGGAGAGTGTGGGCGGGTATTGGAAGGGGAGATGTGAGTGATGCACTCACGTCTCCCCGCCCACACTTTCCTAAGCCACAACAAGCCCTGCCTACTACCATCATCTCTAACACTAGCTTAGGGAGGTGGGAGCGTGCACGGCGCTCTGAAGGCATGTCAATGAGAGAGGACCGGACCGACAAGCGCGGGGAGCGGCAGCAGATCTGTGCAGGTAAGTGGACACCAGGGGGGCTAAGTAGATGGGGGATTTATTTTTTTTTAATCACTACACAGCGTAGAGTCCAAAAATGTAAACAATTTTTGGACTCCATGCTGTGTAGTGAATAGGATTGTTTTTAAAATCCGATTTTCGATTATTAAAAAAATTCCCATTGACTTGTATTGGGATCGGAATTGGGATCGGGTTCGAATGGAAAATGATCGGAAATTGGATTTTTAAAACGATCCTAAAATTTCAAGATCGTCTCAGCTCTAGCCACCACTTTACTAATGTGAGATTTTTTAAAAAAGTCATATTTGATCATTTTAGTTTATAATAGTTCAACAGCCTAGCCATGCCCACTTTGCCACCCAGTTTGGAAAAATAAGCTGTATAAAAATACAAAATTAAGCCCTAAAACTTCTAAAAAATCTATAGTATTTTCGAGTTAGAGGAGCCAAAATTTTGGAGTGCTTGATAAATTCCCCACATTACGTTTTTCTACCACAGAACTGAATGAAAAATCAATAGGATAGGTCATAAATTATAATCATGGAGACCCAACAAGTGTGATCCATGTCTGATCCCATATATGGGTCAATTTTGGTCACATTTGTAATGGGAAATGCCATTGGTGGATTCCAGGTTGTGTCCCATGGTCCAGGTCAGCAGGAGGTATGTTCCGGTTTCAACTCATCTGCGTCTGGAGGACACAGATGAGTTGAGTACACTGCTGAATGAAGCAGACAGCTCCTGCTTACCTGCTCTGGCCCCCAGAGCTGTAGGCACAATGTGATGTCGTCACTCACATCTTACTACAGCTCCAAGGCCACTTCGTGACTGAGACTGCAAACAGAGCGGTAGGAGAGCAAGGAAAGCTGAGTATCAGTGTTTTTTATTTTAAATTTTGAGGGCAAATTGAGAGGGATTATGATGAAGGGAGCAAATGACACTAGGGTGAGATGAATGGGGAAGCAGATGGAGCAGGACATTAAGTGATGGGAGTTGTCCCATCACAAGGATCCTATCTATACTGCTTGTTAATGTGAATGTAAGACTTTTCCTAAATACATTGCTTCAGCAAAACTGCTTTGTTTGTCCACTATCTCACTTTATTCATTTTTTTTTGGGACACATCCCTTGACTTATCTGGTCATAAGTCAAGTGATGTATCAGCCCGCTCTCAGGGGGGAGGGAGGAGGGGCTAAGTGTACGGGAGCGAGCCTGGATGGGGGGAGTAGTTTACCCTCAGGGGGGAAGGGGCCGCCAATACAGACCCGGCATCCGCTGTAATGGAGAGGCGGATGCCAGGGACGGTTAGACGCCAGCACAGATGCCAGCAACATCGCTATGCTTCTGCCCTGCATGAAGCCAGCAGCGGCAGGAGCAGAATAACAGCATAGCTTCTGCCGCTGCTGGCTTCATGCAGGGCAGAAGCATAGCGATGTTGCTGGCATCTGTGCTGGGGTCTAACCGTTCCCGGCATCCGCCTCTCTATTACAGCGGATGCCGGGTCACATATTCACATATGCATAAGACAAGCGGCGAGATGCCGCTGGCCCTGCGTGCACGCTCATAGACCAGTCTAGCCTTCACAAAGCGAATACAGACCGGCACCCGCTGTAATAGAGAGGCGCAGATGTCGGGTCTGTATGCATTGTGAAGGCTAGACTGGTTTATGAGCGTGCACGCAGGGCTGGCGGCATCTCGCCGCTTGGCTTTGCATATGTGACCCCGCCCACCAATGACGCAACAAAGCCGGAAGACAGAAGATTTTTCAACAATGAAGACTGGTGAGTATGCAACGTGGGACAACCCCTTTAAGCTAGTGGCAGATGTAGGGGAGACATGAAACTGGGGGCAGAAATGGAGGGGGAACATTAAACTGTGGCAGATAAAGGAGGGGCATGAAACTGGGGACTGAGATGGAGGGGGAACATTAAATCGGGCGCACATGAAGGGGGACATGAAACTGGGGGCAGATGGAGGGGGGAAATTAAATTGGGGCAGATGGCATTAAACTGGTGGCAAATGAAGGAGGGGCATGAAACTGGGGGAAGAGGTGGGGTGGACATGAAACTGGGGGGCAGAGATGGAGGAGACATTAAACTGGGGGCAGATGACGGAGAGACATTAAACTGGGGCAGATGAAAGGGGCAATTTAACTGGGGGCAGATGAACTGGGGGTATTAAGAGGGACATTAAACTGGGGACAAGTGGAGGGGACATTAAAAAATGGGTATCACTGGAGGAGGACATTAAACCATGGTAGTAGCCTACAGTTGCTCCCAGTTTAATGTCTTCCTCCAGCTACCCCTACGGTTTAATGTCCCCTCTCTAGTTGCCCCCAGTTTAATGTCCCCCTCCAACTATCACCATCCAGCTGCCCCAATTTCACGTCCCCCTATAATTTCCCACAATTTAAACTGGGGCACCAGGAGAGGGACTTAATACTGTGGGGCAGTTGGAAGGGAACATTATAATGTGGGGGCATATAATGTATGGATGACTGCAGGAGCATTATACTGTGTGGGGTCACAAGGAAAAATGTATGGGAATGGGCGGAGTCAAAATAGAAGTGGGTGTGGCTAAATTTGTCGTGGCACACATAGCGCGCCGCACATTTTGTCCCTCTTTCTGTTCTTTGAAATTTGTGAGGTATGTTAGACAGTTAGAAAGTTATGAAAATAATACAGTAAGTTGATATTAAACAACAATAAGACAGGCTTGTGTGCCCAATATTCAATGCAGAGCCAATTCTAAAGATTTTGCTAGAGTACAAAAGCTCCTCTGTTTACAGTACAGCCATAATCTATGGAAGGATATATAATATGGCAAGCATTTAAGCGACCAGCAATCCAGAGAGCATCTTCGTGACTGTTATACAATACATACAGAAGTTTTGCACTTCTATAGCAGGCAGAATGAATCACACTTGGTCACAGATGGCATTGTGTTTTTACAATGAGACTTTAAAAAAACAACAATGACAGAGAAAAGCAGCGCTGTGGAAAATTTACTGCAGATAAACATCCCAGATCTTAAAGAAAGACTATTTTCTTGCCAATAAGTAAATAGGTCTTTATAAAATAACTAATCATGCCGAACATCCAAACCACTTTTTTTCTGACATTTATAAATTTTGGTATGTGAAGGGAAAAAGGGGATCCAACTATTCAAGGGAACCTGTCAGATGTTTTTTCCACCTTTTCTATAAACCGGCCCCATCATTCGCAGCATGAAGTCATTCCCTTTCCATTGCTGCCCTCTGTAATCTTTCCGTTGAAGTAAATGCACCCATACTCTTATGGATTTGGTACAACAATGTTTAAAAGTATTGTCCTTTGCAGCTAGCATATGTTGCTATATAGTGCAAGCTGCTTTGTGCTGTTATCTGAAAAATCTGTCAGAGAAGCGCTGACGCAGATGGATTTTCCCCCTCCCCTTTCATAAACAAGTCTCTGCTAGCTATGCTGTGTCTAATGTGTGCACATGGTTATGCAGAGTGGCGTAACTAAAGTCTTTTGGGCCTTGTCCGAGCCCCCTACCCCCTTCCTAGGATGTCATTATACCAGCGTGCCCCATGTGACCACTTGCATGACCTCAATTACGGGCAGGAAAACCCATAAGCAGATGTTCAGTCCAGGACAGGTGAGTGTAAGTATTTTTTTTTTTTTTATACACCTCCCCTGGGCTGGCATTTAATGGAAAGAGGCCTGGTTGGGATATATGTATGGCGGTTGGGGAACAAGGCTTTCCATGACCACTATTAGGGTGGTCCGGGGCCCCGGCCTTTTCCAGCTGGCCACAGGCCCCGTACCCCTCCGGGCCCAGTCTCACCCCCTGCAACCATGATCATTATACCACTGGTTATGCAAACTGCACAGTGAAAGAGGAAAAGGGAGGGGAGCTGAGCTGAGCTGAAGATATACAGGTTAAAGCAAAATACAGAAGATATCATGTGACCAGCCCTAGGAAATGCAACCTGATCCAAAAGTCTGAATATGGAAGCGGTTGTAAATTGGAAATAAGGGTTGCTGAATGCATGAGAAGGAATGAACAAAGCAAAAACAAAACCTGATGAACCTTATATTTTTTTTAATTTGGTCCACCCAATTTCTGTCATAGTGTCTGTTATTGGGCACAGAATACTGCATTAATTTTTTTGACATTTGTGACAGAATCTGAGATGAAGAATCCTAACTCATCTTCTAATCTTAGGGAAGATAAACTTCAGTGACGCTAGGTTCACACCTGCGTTCTACTCTCCGTTCTGTGGTTTCCGTCTTCTGCATGCCAGAAGATGGAAAGCACAGACCGGGTCCAGCTGTGAGCGGCGGTGAGCGTTTTATGCTCTCCGCCACAAAACTGTTTTTTTAAATCCGGACACAGAGTACTGCATGTCCGACTCTGTGTCCGGATTATAAAACCCGGTTTCGCGGCGGAGAGCATAAAACGCTCACCGCTGCTCATGGCCGGACAGCTTTCTCACCCATTCAAATGAATGGGTGAGAAAGACTCCTGCAGGTTTCCGTCTCCTATTCTGTTTTATGCAGGAAACGGAAACCTGCAGAACGGACACCTGGGCGCAGATGTGAACAAGCCCTGACCACCTGGGGATAGTTCAGTTTTACTAGTGCTGTCTGTATTCTACAATGCTTTTCTATGTAACCTGTATTTGCCCTTTGTTTTCTTTAGGATTTTGGTTTCCACAATAAAACAATTATAAGGACCATTGTAGCCAGAAGTGAAATAGATCTCTTGACTATCAGGCAAAGATACAAGGAGAGATATGGAAAATCCCTCTTCCATGATATTAAGGTAAATCTAAAGATATTGGGGTGAGGATTTACCAGATTTGTGATGTAGAACGGTATAAGTAGGCACAGCTTTGGCATATGGCTTCTTTTTGTGGTTAAGATGCTTTATGGTGTTGGCTCTGTGCTCCACCCAACAATTTGTATGAAATTGGGCAGAGGTGGCTGCAGTAGGGAGGCCATGGCCTGACATATGTACTATACAGGAAACTGAGTTATACCTAAAATCTATACCAGTTTATATTTCAATTCGGGTGCACATGAGTGCACCTGAAATACTCAGAGGCTGGAACCTCTCAGAATTAAAAAAAAACAACAATACAGATTAACCCCAATGATGCCATTATCAGTACAGATCATGGCATCTAAGTGGTCACAGAAGCGCGCTCCCTCTTTCACCCCCTAGTCCCAAGTGACACAATTAGATCCAAGGGTCTGACATGGCAGCCAGATACCTAACTGCATCTACCAGGTTGTCATATATGGACTGAGCCCAGCCATAGCCTACTAGTTATGTGCTAATAAGTACTAGTTACAGAAGTATTGCAGTATATTGTACCAGTGATCAGGTGTTTGAATGTTTAAATCCTATTGTGGGGCTAAACATAAGCTTTTTAAAAATTGATTCAGTTTTAAAATCATTTTAAAAAAGTTAAACATTTTTTTTCTAATTTCCCATACTACAAAAATAAACAGAAAAAAAAATAACCATAATTGGCATTGCCACAAGATAGGACTGTTAAAATATAATGCTATTGATCCTGTATCTCCCAAAAAATGATTAGAAAATTAGATATACCACAAAATAGCTTTTTAATGCATTCAATAATTCGAAAAATATTACCCCTGAAAGGTTAAATGTAAATTATCTCTAATTCACCAAGTAGGCGGCAAACAAAGATGCCCATTTAGCATTTATCAATTCCCATTTATTTAGCATTTTGTAACTAGTAAAATACCATTTTACAAGACAGTGCACATCATGAAACCGAAAGCCAAAAAATGTAAATAAATAAATAAATAAATAAATAAAAATAATGCAAGATTATAGCGGAAGTAACCCAAAATAGCACCATCTAAACTCATCATGCAAAAAACAAGCCCTCGTATTGCCATATCCCTGATAAAACTTTAAAACGACTATCGCCACTTTTTGAACCTCTAATGCTTTCTTGTGTCTGCAAATAACAGTTAGGAATTACATTAAGATTTTATGTAGAGAAGATACAAAAACTAAAGAAAAGCATTCTCACCCAGATCTTTTAATTCTATGGCTTCCTGCGCTGTTTATTGTCAATACAACAAATGCCATATGGTGTTCTTCACATATTTAATTCCCAATAAAGATTTATAGGTCGCTTTTTTGTCATTCCCCAATATAAAACATCTCAGTTGCAGCATATTTTAGCCAGCAGGGGTAATAATCCTATTTGGCCATTTTGCTGATTTGCAGCACGTCGCATAATGCAAAATGTCAAACGCTATTAAAACAGCAAATTCAGTTTTTTTTCCATCTGATTTAGTAAGACTTTGCAGCAAACAGAGAAATCCAAATGCCTCTCATGACTTTTTTATTTGCAAAGAGAAGTTACACTGGATATTAAATCCACAATACAGATGCAAGAACTCTGCTAATTTAATCTGAACGCCAGCGCATTTTATGTAGCATTGCGATATTTGTCTTATTCATTTCTGCAGTTCAGTAAAAGGCTAGAAAATACTTTTAATTGTAGTGAAAAAATATTATGATAGATACATTATAAGAAAGTAAGCATAATTAAAGAGGTTTTAAAGGATGTGCTAATATATATATATATTAGATTATTAATAGTTGAATTATTTAATCATTTTCTTATTTAATTTCATATTTAATATTAGATTATATTTACATGTACCGTATTTTTCGGACTATAAGACGCACTGGACTATAAGAGGTTTTAGAGGAGGAAAATAGGGAAAAAAAATTTTGAAGCAAAAACTGGTAAAATATTTAATATATGGGAGTTGTAGTTTTGCAACAGCTGCAAGGCCACATTGACACGTGACCCTGCAGCTGTACGGGGATGCATAGAGTTTTTTTTTGCGGGGCCAGAAGTACTTTTTAGTTATACCATTTTGGGGAATATCTATTTCTTAGATCACCTTTTATTGAAAAAAAACCTGGTGGTTTATGATTTTCTACTTTTATATATATATTCTAGGGACAGGAGGTGATTTAGAACTTTTATTTATTTCATATTTTTATTATATATTTTTAAAGCTTTTTTTTTTTTTTTTTTTTTTTTTTACTATTTTACTATTCATAGAGACCAGCCGCAATACTAATATATAGCAGTGACAGGCCTGGGAGCCTCATTAGGCTCCCGGGTCTCACCCGAACAGGTCAGCTCCTGCGATATCGCCGCGCAGGAGCCGGCCTGCAACTTTACAGGTACGGGGCCGGTGGGGACCGGCCCCGGGGGAGAAGAGGCCGCTGATACAGACTGTAGACCCGGCATCCGCTGTACTAGAGAGGCGGATGCCGGGGAGGGATAGACGCCGGGGCCTGAGACATCGCTGCCCTGCCCTGCATGAAGCCAGCGGCAGGGGGACGGAGGAGCGGAATAGCATCACTCCTCCCGCTGCTGGCTTCATGCAGGGCAGGGCAGCGATGTCTCAGGCCCCGGCACCTGTAATGGCGTCTATCACTTGCCGGCTTCCGCCTCTCTATTACAGCGGATGCCGGGCGCCACATTCGGCCTGTAAGACGCACCCTTCTTTTCCCCCCAAATTTTGGGGAAAAAAAGTGCGTCTTATAGTCCGAAAAATACGGTATATATGTTTTGATTTTTTTTTTATTAGTGCTGCATTTTTCATACTGTACTCCAAATCCCCTGCATAGAAGCAGTGAAATAATGCATTTCTAATACTACCGTAGGAGCTTAGGTCTTTACTAAATACTGATTATACATTTGGTTGAGCGCCTAAGCTCCCCCTTGTGGTGAATAATTTCAGACTGATTATCATTATTTAAAACTTGCCTCCAGTTATAAAACAACAATATATAAATTCAAAGTTGAATCACCCCCTACCCTTGATCAGGTATGAAAATAAAGAAAGAAAAACAGACAATAGGTGTGAATAAAAATAAAAATATTATTCCTATAATATGAACACCACAGCGGGAAAAAAATCAAAAGAGCTGAACCACAGTTTTGCCTCCCATACAAATTGAATAAAAAGCATTTACAACACCACATATTTCCCAAAATGGTATACATAAAAATACATCATAATAACCCGCAGAATACAAATCACTTTTCATGTTGGCTACACACTGAAAACAAAGCCACCCAGAAGAAGTTTTTCTCTAATTCCACCTCATTCTTTTTTTCCATCTTCCCAGTTTATCGGAATATTAAACGGTTCCATTGCTAAGTACAATTTATTATGGCTTCTAGAAGGCAAGGCGTAAAAAACAAAAATTGACTGTGGTGGGAAGGGGTTAAAGAGTTATGTGGGGAGAGTAAATATTTCAGTGTATTCACAGCACTTGGAGGACCATTCTTGCTGATGAAGATGAGGGTTCCCCAGGGTCCTATTTATCACATTTGCACAGCACGGTAGAAATCTCTCTGCTCAGCCCCCTGCTGCATTGGCTTTCTGTGATGACACGGAGTCCGTTCTACCCCAGTTGCTTTTACATAGAGTAATATGGAGTCAGTCATTTGCCAGAGAGGCAGAGTGTCAGCAGAGGAGGCAAAGAAATAAGACTTTCGGGCCCCCTGTAAATCTAATTTTCCCTCATTGCTCCATATCTAAATAAGCCATAAAGAGAATTTCCCCCTAGAATAATTCTTACAGCATTGGCACCCACTAATTTACTCCTAAGATAAGTCTAAAAGGATTGGCACCCACTAATTCCTCATCTTTAATCATAACTTATATAAATTCTTTAGCTGCACATTACAGTAAGTAATAAAATAAAAGTAGGAAACAAAGCAGGTTCCTGGAACAGTTGCACGCGGGCCCGTAGCTCGAGGGCGCCTGAATTTACTTACTGTATATCCTGCAAAAAGACATCAGTATAATAGATGGTGCAATGAAAGTGTGTGTCATGTCAAAATCTTGCTTCGAGGCCCAGAAACTTCAGCTCATACCTCTGGATCTAACAAAGCCGGGTGACAACGCTTGGGATACCGTAAGAGTTGCCTGTGCAGTCTGTGCTAAAATGAGATTTAGAAGAATAATGTGGGAACAAAAATAACCTGATTATGATTTCCTTTGCAGCACTTTGCTTCAGGACACTATGAGAAGGCATTACTTGCAATTTGTGCCGGTGATGGACAAGACTTCTAAGAGACATCTCTGGAAAAACATTTAACAAAGAAGTTGAATGGATAATCTACATGATGAAAAATGAAAAACCTATTACAGCCTTGTCACAGAGTATAAATAGCTCAATCATAACATGTTCATAATCTTATTTGATGTGCTTAATAAAGAGTCATAGAAATTCCCACAAATATTAATTCATGTAAAGGATCTGTGCTTCCATAACCAACATTAGATGATGTTATTTTGTCATTATAATAATATCTATCTCCTATCTCTCTATCTCCTATCTATCTATCTATCTATCTATCTATCTATCTATCTATCTCCTATCTATCTATCTATCTCCTATCTATCTATCTATCTATCTATCTATCTATCTATCTGTCTGTCTGTCTGTCTATCTATCTATCTCCTGTCTGTCTGTCTGTCTGTCTATCTATCTTTCTATCCATCCATCCATCCATCCATCCATCCATCCATCCAATCTGACTTCCTTTAGCTTTTCTTTAAAATAGCATCTGTGTTACCATGTTGTTTGTTAGAATATTTAAAGTGTGTATCCACTCAGTTGTCCACAATTGTACCTTTCCAAATCCCAACACCCCCGCTGATCAGCTGTTTGCTGAAACTGCAGTGCATCAGAACTATACAGCTCTATACACTTCTAGTGGCTGACTAGTGGCATCTAAGGGGTTAACACCCGCTATCGGAGCTCTGCTGCATTTTTTTCCAACTACAGAAATGCACCAAAAGTGGATTCAAACTGATATATGGGCACATAGTAGGGTACAGAAAAGAAGGGGTGTTATTGCAATTTCGGAGGGCAGAATCTGTTTTAGGGACTATGTTGTATTTGCGCAACCCCTGAAGAGTTAGAACAATGGAATCCTCTCAAAGTGCCTCCATTCTGACAACTAGAACCCTCAAAGAATTTATCAAGGGGTATGCTGTAGTATGTAAAAATAAAAAAGTACTTTATTTTACAAAGAACAAGCACTGATACAACTAAAACATAACATTTAATGGATATACCTTAAAATCATGCTCTAGACATGAAATACATATATTAAAAAGTCACAATACCCTATATTCGGTATACTGTGAGCAACACCAAGCCCTTATCAAGGGCAAATATGAACTGTCTAATACCAATGTGTTTTACTTATAGTCTGCCAAGCAAAAAACAAGTAGTAATGTGTTTTACTTACAGTTTGCCTAGCAAAAGACAGGTAGTAAAGATAGAAGGTAAACAAAAACGGTCTTACCAAACACGATGGGTGGGAGACATTCAGCTGGTGCAGGGTGTACCACAGGAGGATAAGTAATCCCTGTTCTTAACCTGCCGATACAACCTCACACCCACAAAACTCCCGCCCTAACAAGGGCAGTCCCAAGCTGACCCTCAGATAACCCTAAGTATCCCTACGCGTTTCCTGGTACAGTTATGCACCATTCATCAGGGGACCTTATCTCCAATTAACTACAAATATATATAGACCGTCTTCCATCCAATATGGATGTGCCCACAGTGGTTGAGCATCATCTAGATGGAATGACCAACACCTATTGCTGACTACAGGTAGTGACACTGGCAGCAATGAGCCCCTTGCTTTCAGGGTTCTTTATACACATACAGCACTCTCCGCCCACAGACTCCAGTACCTCACTTCCAATCACCGGAGTCCGTCCGAATTTGGCGCCATTCTGCGCTTTCCGTCACGTCCCTTGCTTCCGGACGTCCTTCTGAAAAATCTTGCGGGATTCTAGATCCCGCGCATGCGCAGATGTCCATAGCACGGGCCGAGTGCGCGAGACTCCATCGGAAGTCCGCGCATGCGCAGTGCCATCTGGCGGCACTACGTTCGTACATTGACATGAAGGGGATGAGTACTAGGGAGCTCCGCCCTCTCATTCATGCCGAGCAACCAGCTAGTCTCCCTCTTTATTTAACCAATGTCACGCCCACCCTTTCTCATCAGCTGTCACTAGATGTCTCCTGGGTAGCTACAATAATCTATACTCCCCCATGTCAAGCTAACCTCACCCTTAAAAACATTTTGGCCACACTCCTATCAACTGTATTGACTTGAATAGTATATTTGGATTTCATTAATCATGTCTAAATGACTAAAGTCCTAGACGTCCAGAATCCCTAGCAATTATACCTTTTTGCCCCCAATAGTCAAATAAAACAGCAGAAATTCAGCTGTTCATTTAAACCTCCTGGGGCTTCTGTCTTTAATCTAAAGATCCACCTGCTTTCACACTGCAGTGTCCTTCTGAACCAGTCACCTCCCTTCGGTTTTACTACATCTATCCCCATAAATTTCAGGTACTTGGAGTCTCCTTCATGACAAGAATTTACATGTCTCGCTACCGGGGTGTCCCTGTGGTTACGTATGTCCCCCAGGTGTTCACCAATTCTTTTTCGCAGCTCCCTGTTTGTTTTACCGATATACTCCAATTTACATATACACGTGATCTTATAGATCACACCTTTTGATCTACATGAAATGAAATGTTTAATTTCAAAAAATTGTTTAAGATTTTCAGAGTAAAATCGCTTGCCAGTTGCAAGACTGGAGCAGGTCGAACAACCGCTACATTTGAAGCATCCATTTGGTGGGGTCAATCACATCTGGTCCCTTTGCATCTCAAAGTGACTATGCACCAAGCGGTCCCTTATGGACTTCCCCCGGCGAAATGTAATTTGAGGTTTATCACCCACTACAGCCTTTATATCGGGATCAAGGGTGAGAATGTCCCAATGTATGTATTTCATGTCTAGAGCATGATTTTAAGGTATATCCATTAAATGTTATGTTTTAGTTGTATCAGTGCTTGTTCTTTGCTGAATTTTCTGCTACAAAGAAACGCGGTCATATATTTTGAGTACGCGTGGACCCAATTACTTTGTTGTACTTTATTTTACAATAACAAATCATTTTAACCCTGAAATTTTCATCTCCACAAGTGCAACCCAAATTTTGAAAATTAAACTAGACCCCTAAAAGAGCTTATCAAGGGGTATAGTGAGTACTTTGACCTTTCATGTTTCACAGAATTGGGCCGTGAAAAGTAAAAACAACATTTTTTTGCTAAAATCTTATAGGTGACAATAACAACAGACACTACTGACGGTCACCAACGATGGTGTGAATGCCCCCTAAAAGTAGTTAGGAAAACTTTTAACAAGAAAAGCTGTGTTCCTTGCTGTAGGGTTTTACAAAACCCCTGGTAAAAGGTCTGGCTGCTGGAGTAGGGAGAGTTGGGTGTGTTTCTACTCCATTCAGCCACTTCAGGTATTTGGGATGAAAGGGATTAATTCCTTTTACGAAACATGTCAGAACTTTAAAGGGTTTGTCCAGCTTCCGATAAATATTGAGAGACAAATATTCTTTATATAATGAAAAATTTTCAAGTACACTTTCTGTATCAGTTCCTCGCAGTTTTCTAGATCTCTGCTTTCTGTCATATATTTTTCTTTCTTCTATTAGATAAAAATCAGTCCATGGTCATGTGATATACAGTCTATGGTCATGTGATGGACACACATGTGCACAGCTTGTTATAGCACAGTAACCTGCCTAGTAATGTGCTGTGAACCTTTGTGTCCATCACATGGCTATAGATCGTATATCACATGACCATGGCCTAAATTTTTATCCACTGAAATTATGAAGAAAGAATAACTGCAAGCAGCAATTTAGAAAACTGTTCGGAATTGATACAGAAAGTATATTGCAAAAATGTATAACTTGTATCAGGCTCGGGGGATGCTAGGTGGGGTGGCATAGACACACAAGTCCAGTTTCTTTAGTCCAAAATAAAGGTAGAGTTTATTTTCACTCAAAAAGGTAGAGCAGCAACAAAAGAAAATAATACAAAAATAAATCCCTGCCCGGCTAGGCTCTAACTAAACATAGAATAGGTTACCTCACCTAGAATAACAGAAATCCAAAAAAAAACAGTAGAATCATTCAGGATACAGCTCCAAAAATATGACCTCTCTGTCAGCTCTCCAGCCAAACTCTGCCCAAAATACAACGATACAATGCATATTATACAGCAGGGGTCCTCAAACTGCAGCCTGCGGGCCACATGCGGCCCACCTAGCACTTCTGTCTGGCCCCGCCGACAGGCGTACATTTATAATGAAGCTCCTGGGGAGCTTGGGCCAGGCCACGGAGCGCATTTCACTTTACCTATTGGAGGGCACCGCTCCCGATGTCTGTGCGACCTGCTCTGCCTCCGGCCCACTGTTTAAAAAGTTTGAGGACCCCTGTTATACAGTATGGGGGCCATTGTGCAGCATATTATACTGTGTGGGGGCCATTGTGCAGCATATTATACTGTGGATACATTTGCCAAAAAAGACAGGCAAGACTACCCAAACACAATTTATAAAAATTATAACAAAGTTTATAAATAATGAATGTATAAGAACACAAGTAAATCAAAAAATAGAAAAAAGGACAAAGGAGAACACATCCAAAATAAACCAGCATACAGGTAGGTGTGGTAAATGATATGAACAATCACTGAAAAAAAGGTGTGGTACTGAAGACATAGTGCCAGTAGTATATACAATCACCAATATCTTATGTACAATACATAATAGTGCACCAATGGCTAAACCATGGTAACCAGATTGAATGTAAGGCTACATAGAACACACCTTATAAGAATAGGAAATACAATAGTTAATACCAGAACCTTACCAAGTGATGCATGGACAACACCCCAATGTGCGTTTTCGCCTGATGTGGCTTCCTCAGGGGGGTACCCCCATGCTTCACCTGTGTACAAAGTCAGTATCACAGCTCTCTCATTATAATTTTGCATATACGTGTAGTGCTCCATGGACGCGTCATTCCCCATACAGTCCTGTGCATAAACCAGCCATGGTGATATTGGGGACTGCACAGTACTATATGGGATGGCAATACTGGGAAAATACCCGGGATAGTTGGCACATATGTAAGATTTCAGTGAAGGAGCTATGGTGTGGAGAGAGACATGTAGTTGTCAAAATATTCAAGTTTGTGTGTGTAGAAATATATATATACTGTATATGTCCTATCCTACTAATATTATAAATCCTACTAATATTATAAATGTGATGTGAAAGGTTTGTTACTCAATCACACAAAAACAGCTGAACGGATTTCGCTGAAATTTGGCACATAGATAGATAGAAACCTCAATTAAAATATAGGCTGCTTTTTAGCCCGGAAAATGACGTCACTACATGATCGTTAAGCACAAAAAGCATCAAGAATTCATTGCCGTCCTGAAGGGAGAGTGAGTGATATTTCTTGAAAATTAGTTTTTTGCCCAGAAAACTGCTTTAATACCTTGGAGCCTATTAATAATTATGCTTTAAAGGGGTTGAACAGGAATTATTTTTATGGCCTATCTTTAGGACAGAAACACTGGTAAAGTTGTATTTCACAGCCCCCGTTTTTCTAGTGGTTTCTATGTGTAACAGTCCATTCGATTCACTATCACTGGTGCACGAAAAAACTGTAACCCTGCCGGTACAGGTGCTAATAGACCATCCAGAAAAAGTAGTAGTTCAGCAACCAATACGAGAACAATAAAAATATAGCCAGCTGATCCAGATGTATGAAGAGTCCGCGATAAATAAAATATAACTTTTATTTAAATAAAATAAAACAAGTTACATAGTAACTCTGGTGTCATATCTCTGTACAAAAAAGCTACGCGTTTCGGGATGCTAGTCCCTTCCTCTTGGCTCCTTGAGGCAAGAGGAAGGGACTAGCGTCCCGAAACGCGTAGCTTTTTTGTACAGAGATATGAAACCAGAGTTACTATGTAACTTGTTTTATTTTATTTAAATAAAAGTTATATTTTATTTATCGCAGACTCTTCATACATCTGGATCAGCTGGCTATATTTTTATTGTTCTCGTATTTGTATCCAAACGGGTTGGGTCCTCCCGTGTGCCGTGCTTCCAGGACTATATCTGAGGAAAAAGAACTTTTATATGGTGAGCCGAATAATTTTTGCATTTTTTTAGTTCAGCAACCAGTCTAGTGTCGATTTAAAACATTTTTCTTTTATTCAAACATTTAAAATTCCCCAAAATGACAAGAAACCAGTGAAAAAATAAGAAAAAATTCCGAATAAGTAAATACATAATCCGGAACAACAAGGAATCCATAAAACAACAGAACACGTCAATTTTGTTTTTAAAGGTTCAAATTTTATTTTTACAGTGCATAGGGGTATTAAAGTTCTAAGGTGAATTGTATATGTCTGTGAGGTGTTTTTGTGTAGAATGACTAATGTGAATAGGCCATAATACGGCTGTGCCTAATACAGACTAATTAACATCTAGTCAAGGTAGGGTATATAGAGGCACATTGGTCATTCAGCCTTTACTTCGCCATGAGGAAGGGGCTCTGACCCTGAAACGCGTAGGCGGTTAAGGCTTTTTTCGTGTCATTTCATTGTTCCATGTAATCCAAAGAAACGTCTACATGTAAGTGCTGTGTCCGTTTTTTCTTATTATTTTTTCACTGGTTTCTTGTCATTTTGGGGAATTTTAAATGTTTGAATAAAAGAAAAATGTTTTAAATCAACACTAGACTGGTTGCTGAACTACTACTTTTTCTGGATTATCTTTAGGACAGGATTTAAATATATATGATCAGTGTGGGACGACAGCTGGCACCGACACCAATCAACTATATGGAGTGGCTTCTGATGCCCATATTTCCCCTTACTAGTAAGGACCATTTTGCCCCTTAGTGGTCAGGTCCTGAACTGGAGTAATATTTAGCCAGCTCACAGTGAATTGGCTACTTCTAGAGACGAGCAAGTAGTATTCAATTAAATAGTAGTATTCAGTCGAATAGTAATACTCAATCAATTACCTCCCTTTGCATAGTTATTGGTATACTTGGTGAATACCACGTGGTAAATATTCGATTCCCCTGCCACCTTCCCAGGCTCTATTTTTTTTAAACCAAAAACTATGCAGGGGAGGTATTCAATGGAATATACTCGCTCATCTCTAGCTACTTCCCCTACTACATAAGGACCAGGTCCTTACCAGTGACAGTATATTACCAAGTCTATGTGAGCCGTCTATTCCTCATAATTTTGTAGGGACCATTTTTACTCTCTATTGGTCAGGTCCTGAACCACAGTGACTTGGCTAAATCAAACTCTCTGTAAGGACATCTTTAATAACTTGATTCCAGCTTCAAATATGTATATACAATAAAATGACGACATTAGATAGCAAGAGACCTTTTATTTTATTATTTTTTTTTTTTATTTATATTTTATTTATATAGCGCCAACATATTCCGCAGCGCTGTACAATTTGTAGGGTTCAAATCCAGACAGAAAGATACATTACAAAGAAAGTCATTTCACACAATGGGACTGAGGGCCCTGCATCGCAAGAGCTTACAATCTATGAGGTAGAGGGGGTGACACAAGAGGTAGCAGGGGCGGCATTGCTTATGCAGAGGTCAGACACTTTTGTAATAGAGGTGACTGTCATTGCATAAACATAAGACTTTATGAGAAGTCGACAGTCGTGTCCTGTAACATGTGGATGGAGCTTGGACCTATAAAGTTATCCTTAGATGACATCATATCATGTGGGGAAGTGTGGGAGCGGAGCCAGAGGAGGGTTAAGGGTTTACGTTAGACATTGTGATAGGCCTGTCTGAAAAGATGCGTCTTTAGTTTGCGTTTGAAACTGTAGAAATTGGGAGTTAATCTGATTGTCCGGGGTAGAGCATTCCAGAGAAGTGGTGCAGCTCAGGATTAGTCTTGTATACGAGCGTGGGAGGTTCTGATAATAGAGGATGTAAGTGTTAGGTCATTGAGTGAGCGGAGAGCACGGGTTGGGCGGTAGACAGAGATGAGGGAGGAAATGTAGGGAGGTGCGGCATTATGGAGAGCCTTGTGGATGAGAGTGATAACTTTATATTTTATTCTATAATGAATAGGCAGCCAATGTAACGACTGGCACAGACCAGAGGCATCGCTGCAGCGTCTAGCCTGATAGATGAGCCTGGCCGCTGCATTCAGAATAGATTGTAGAGGGGAGAGTTTAGTGAGGGGAAGACCGACTATAAATAAAATCTTTTATCTTTATCATTTGTTTTTAAATAAACAAAAAAAATGGAAAAATATTTCTCAGTATACTGTGTAACACGGTTTTTCCCACAGCACTTTTCGCAGAAAGACTTTTGCTTCAATTATATCAATGGAGAAACCGCCGGCGTTTTTGTAGTTACAATTGACAGGCTGCGATTTCTAAGAATCCCATCCAGTGACCGTAGAATGTTTCATACAGCTGAGGTCCTTTCTACTGTTGGGATTTATTTCATAATGAGTAGTCTGGAGCACCGAGGGTGGTTCCTTTGCCCCAAATTGCTACACTCCCCCCTGCCCTTCTTTGCTTCTCTGGGCGGTATGGCCAGGGAATTATGCTGGAATCTCACCTGACCCTGTTATTGCATTCACACCAGAAATGAGGATCTTAGCAGTTTGGTGCAATGGAGCCACCCTAAGTGCATGGGAGAAACAAGTGTTACATTGAGGTGGGCCTGACCTAAACGAGTTTCTGGTTTTATATGCTTCACACTGGTGACAAACTCCATTTTAAATGATACCATAAAAAAAAAAAAATCAATTGCAGTGTATGGAGAGAGGGAAGAAAACATGATCTATTGTTTGACAGTCCACAAAACAGACATGTGAATAGCCAAATTCATACACATTGAATTTAATGCTGCTATGTAACGTTCATTAAAGATAAAAAAACATCACATGGCCATTATTCACTGTGATGTGAATGTAGGCTTACTAATGTGAGTATTATACACTGCTCATATTCAGTGCATAACTGCTGTATCACCCAGAAGTCACGTGGCTTGTAACATCGGCAGTAATTTTGTGAGTGTAACTGCAGTTTTTGGGAAAATCAAACATTCGTTCACTATACAATTGTTTAGTAAGTGGTGCTGAATGTAACTTGGATCAGTCCTTTGTGTGGCCTCATCCTAGAGTTACTGACTGTCATAGATATAAGTTCTTCGTAGTTTAAATAGATTCACTGACTCGAACAGCACTAGAAGAAAAAATACTAATAAAACTTCACTTTTAATTATAATTATTAAAATGAAACATATAATATAAAGTCATTCAATAGAAGGTCACAATGAACCGTCACAAAGTATAAGCAGAACTAGACTGATTGCACTCAAATCTAGCATATGTAGCCCCTTCACACGGCGTTTACGCTCCGTGTATTCTGTCTATGCTCAGCTCACTTTGTTCATTTGTTCATAGTTAGCCATTATGTTCAATGGCTTTTTCATATAACGCGCATCTTTTTGCGCGCGCGTATCACATTGAAAGCAATAGGGAAAAAAGCAGCCCATTCATTTCTATTGGGAGCGTACGTATGCCGGCTCCCATAGAAAGCAATGGGATCTGTTTTAACGCTGCTGATTCGGGACGTGTTACAAGTTCAGAATCAGCTAGTGTATACTCCGTGTGAAGGGGCCCTTATAAAGTGGATTCAGGGTTCTGGCCTCATCTATGAAGGGTACCAACAATGTCTCTGTATCCCTACCAATACAACCCTGCCTCCCTGACCATTAAAGACATGTCATAACTCCACACTGTTAAGGTCAGCAATTGGCTGATTGTGAGCCAAGATGCAAGGAGCACACCTAGACCATCTCACCCGAGGCTACTGACCTACTGCCATGCCAACAGGGTCTGGTAATCCAGGTGAACACTCATGACCACAATAGACCTTAAACCACGGGGTTATATTGGGACATGAAGCTAACTGAACTGCCCATGGCCCTCAAATTAGGAGTCCAATGCATCTCTTCTCATCTCACAGAATCATCAGGGGCTGGTAACTCAGATACAAGATATCATCAGTCTGACGATATATGATACAACTAGCGTGACCGCAGTTCATCCTGCACCCCATATCTATCTCCCCACAGTTCGCCCTGCACCCCCCATCTCTCCCCCCACAGTACACCCTGCACCCCCCCATAGTTCACCCTGCACCCACCATCTCTCCATCTCTCCATCTCCCCCCAGTACACCCTGCACCCCCCCAGTTCACCCTGCACACCCATCTCTCCCTCCCCCCAGTACACCCTGCACCCCCCATCTCTCCCCCACCCCCCCAGTTCACCCTGCACCCCTCATCTCTCCC
This sequence comes from Leptodactylus fuscus, assembly GCF_031893055.1. Lineage (NCBI taxonomy): Eukaryota > Metazoa > Chordata > Amphibia > Anura > Leptodactylidae > Leptodactylus > Leptodactylus fuscus. Next base: position 293,947,493 of record NC_134265.1, read on the forward strand.
CCCCAGTTCACCCTGCACCCCCATCTCTCCCCCCCAGTTCACCCTGCACCCATCTCTCCCCCACCCCCCCAGTTCACCCTGAACCCCCCATCTCTCTCCCCCCAGTTCACCCTGCACCCCCATCTCCCCCCCAGTTCACCCTGCACCCCCCATCTCTCCCTCCCCCAGTACACCCTGCACCCCCCATCTCTCCCTCCCCCAGTACACCCTGCACCCCCATCTCTCCCCCCATAGTTCACCCTGCACCCCCCATATCCCCCCCAGTTCACCCTGCACCCCACATCTCTCCCTCCCCCCAGTACACCCTGCACCCCCATCTCTCCCCCCATAGTACACCCTGCACCCCACATCTCTCCCTCCCCCCAGTACACCCTGCACCCCCATCTCTCCCCCCATAGTACACCCTGCACCCCACATCTCTCCCCCCCCAGTTCACCCTGCACCCCACATCTCTCCCTCCCCCCAGTACACCCTGCACCCCCATCTCTCCCCCAATAGTTCACCCTGCACCCCCCATATCCCCCCCCAGTTCACCCTGCACCCCACATCTCTCCCCCCAGTACACCCTGCACCCCACATCTCTCCCTCCCCCCAGTACACCCTGCACCCCCATCTCTCCCCCAATAGTTCACCCTGCACCCCCCATATCCCCCCCCCAGTACACCCTGCACCCCACATCTCTCCCTCCCCCCAGTACACCCTGCACCCCACATCTCTCCATGTTCCTCCACTGCACGGGATATAACTTTTCGGTCGTGACTAGAGTGGAGTTGCTCCTGGTAGGTATGATGTCAAAGGAAGGGGCGTGGCCTCTCAGAGGAGGGCGGAGTTTCGGCCATCACTGCTCTGTGCTGTGTAGAGGAAGCCGGAGCAGAGCACATGGAGCTGGAGAACAGAAAGTAGAGGGGATTGTAGCGTGGTAATGGAGGATGGAAGGGGAGAGACAGGTTTGTTTTACATGAGACGGCATGTTGGATGAGGCTGAGGGGAGTGAGTGATGTAGTTACATGGGACTGCACATGTAACCCCCTCACAGGAGTTACTAATGGTTATTTGGCCATAGAAGTGCCTTACATGTTATGATGGATTGTATATGTTGCCATGTTTATTCTGTATTCATTTGTGTAATGTTGTTAAGCTATTGTTCTCTGGTTTCACTTGTCCTAGTGAGCTGTGGTCTCCATAGCAACACACACTATGGTGAGTGGATCTGTAGCTGGAACAGGAAATAGTCATAGCAGAGACAGGAAGTAGTATTCTGTAAGAGCCAGGGAAGGAGAAGTGTGGCAGTGGCCATCTTGTGTTTCAGACACTGTGTTGTGAGGATTGCCATAGCAGCAGTAGCAGGGCAGAGAAGCTGTGTGACAGCGCACCCATCACTATCAGTAAGAGGACAGGATTACATCAGGCTAAGCAGAGCTATAACCCTGGCAGCCTGCACCGACCTCTACAAGGTAAATGAGCCCCTGCAGTAGACCAGAAGCTGGATCTGCAGCCATCTTAGACTCTCTGCTAATACATGGGAAGGTGTCAGCCAGCTACAAGCCCCTGTGCCACAGCTCACTGCTACAGGACAAGTGACCAGCAGATGCCTGTTACAATAAAGCAGTGAGCACTTCTACTGATCCTGGCCTGGACAATGCCTTCCTTGTAGCTAAGCCCTGGGCAAATGCTCTTTGTTGGAGTAGAGCACTGGCACCCACATCACCATCTCCAGCCCAGGGACCAGCGGGTGTCTCAATACTCCAACTGGCGTCACATCTAACTGACTCTGCCTATTTCCCTGTGCACCTCTCCTGGGAGTTCTGGTGCCTATAAGGTCACCGTGACAGTCCAGCCTCCTGCACGGTTCTCCCGGGGTGGTCGCGGTTGGCGTCACGAACAGGATTGCTGTGCCATTGAAAAAAAGAAGGGAGGCACTTGAGCTGCTGGCAGGAAAAAGGATCTGTGACTGCGACACTGTGCAATATCGCCATCTTGGCCCTGCATCGCACGCTATACCTGAATCTACAGCACAGGCAACAGCAGGTGAGCCACGTACTGCCAGTATGTTTAGGAACAAAGTAAAAAGGGATTTTGTCAGTTTTAAACACCAAGGGTCCAGTAGTGAGGATGAGGAAGAGGGGTGTAGTGTTTCAGCCCCCACAGCTGCAGTAATGCCAATCACAATGCCTTATTACCCAGGCGTGCCATGGCTGCCACTCTATGTAGGCGAGCCAAATACCCTAAAGGACTTTAAAGAAAAGATGCAAGCAACTTTCAAAGTTTATCCCCTCACTGCTGAGCAGAAGGTTGCTATCTTAATGGGTCAGATGGGAGGAGCAGCCCTCCGTGAAGTTAAGTCCTGGGATGTTAAGGAGAAACAAACTGTTAAGCAAATTTTTGATAAACTGCGCGCCATATTTGAAACTAAGACTCTGTCAGAACTAAAAGCTCGGTTCTTTAGCCGCAAGCAGAACGCAGGTGAAAGTCTTAGAGACTATGCTCTGAGCTTGGATGAAGCTCTCCGCCAGGTTGCGCAACTAGATCCTCATGAGCTTCACAATTATGATTGCACGCTGAAGGAGCAATTCATCGAGGGTGCTACACCTGATGCAGTTAAAATGCAACTACGTATGCTTAACTCTCAAGACCCTGACCGACCCTTCAACCTATTTAAAGAGACAGCCATCCAAATCCTTAAAGTGGACACAATGCCAGAGGAGCAGCATAATGTGCCCTCAGCTTCTACAGCACCTCCGCCCTGTGTAATCCAACAACCCATTTCTCAGTGCGCACAGATCCAACCTTCTGACTCCAACCTTGAACTCCAAGGACAAATCGCTGAACTTTCAAAGAATCTAATTAAGCTTTGCAAAAAAGTGGATGACCTTCAGCTGACACCACCGAGGTCTCCCTCATCCCGGCACTGGCAGCGACCTTCGCCACGTCAGTATTCACGCAGACCGTTATTCCGACCCGGTCGCAGGGTCACGGACCAGTTTGATTCATCCGGAAGGCCCATCTGTCGAAGTTGTCATTTACCAGGACATGTTGAACGAGAATGCCAGTCTTTAAACTAGGCCGTCCTGGGGCAGAGGACCTACCCCCAGGAGACAACCACCACCATGGTCCACTATCACCTGAATGGGGCCGACGTTTCATTGGAGACCGTCCTATCCTTTCCATCAATATGAACAACATCCCACTGACTGCTCTCTTGGATACGGGATCACAGATGACTACCATGCCCCTTGCCCAGTTTGAAAAATATTGGTCTCAAGATCAGCTACAACCATGCAATCCTCATGAGCATGTGACTCTAATTGCCAGCAATGGACAAGAACTTAAACAGGTAGGATTCCTAGCCACCCTTAAGATTGGCAAAACCGAACTGAAGGATCAAGGGATTGTCATTGTGGACGTTGCCAAAGACAGAGACACTCCCTCCATCATCATTGGGACCAATGTCTTAGTTAATTGTTTTGATGAAGCCATTGCTGCCTTGTCTGACACTCTTCAAATAGTCGCTCCAAAAGAGAGACACATCTACCATAAGGCCATTAAGGTTTTGGTCCAACAACAACAGGTCCAACTTTCCCAAGGTGAGATTGGAAAAGCTAGGGTGACTGACGCTAGACCCATCATCTTACCACCTGGTCATGTGATGATGGTCTGGTGCCGGGCCAGGTTTGGTGTCAAAGGCAGGGATTACTCCGTGCTCATCGAGTCAATGCCTACGGATCGTACAGTTATTGCTGCCCGTAGTTTGGCTAAGGTGACCCATGGACGAGTCCCTATACAATTGTTGAATTTTGGGGATTCTGAAGTTACACTACCTCGGTATACAGTGGTTGCCAAATTATCCAGAGTTCAGGATGCTGATTGCCTCCAGAGAGTCCATTGTGAAGCTCAGACCACCAATTCACAACCCACATGTAACCCCAATGGGGAGCAAAAAGAATGGTGGCAAGAGATTCACCTTGGAACCCCTGAGACGCCTTCATCTCAGCTGGAAGGGGTATTTCGGGTAGTTCACGAATTCGAACACATTTTCAGCAAGTCCCCTATGGACTTTGGGCATGTCACTGCAGTAGAACACACAATTCAAACTGGTGATCATCCTCCCATCAAGGAAAGACATAGGCCCATTCCCCCAGCACAATACCAACAAGTAAAAGGCTTACTCCAAAACATGAAGGATTCTGGTGTCATAAGGGACAGCCGAAGCCCTTGGGCTGCTCCCTTAGTACTTGTCAAAAAGAAGGACGGTACCATTCGCCTTTGCGTGGATTACCGCAAATTGAATGATATCACCCACAAGGATGCGTATCCGCTGCCCCGGATAGAGGAGTCCCTTGCAGCTCTTCAGTCTGCAGCCTACTTCTCTGTCCTGGACCTTACCAGTGGATACTGGCAGGTCCCTATGTCCCCATCTGATGCTGAAAAAACTGCCTTCACAACACCAATGGGTCTGTTTGAATTTGACCGGATGCCATTTGGGTTGTGCAATGCGCCTGCCACATTCCAACGGCTCATGGAATTCTGTTTAGGTCATCTAAACTTTGAGTCTGTCCTGTTATATCTGGATGATATAATTGTTTACTCCAGGACATATGCAGAGCATTTGGATCACCTTGCGAGAGTGTTTGAGTCTTTGGATCGCTATGGTCTGAAACTCAAGCCTTCCAAATGCCATCTCCTAAAATCTGAAATCCAATACCTGGGACACATTGTGAGCGCTGATGGGGTGTCGCCAGATCCTCAGTACACTGAACGGATACGCGACTGGCCAACTCCTGAAACGGTAAAAGACATCCGTAGATTCCTTGGGTTCGCCGGTTATTACCGCCGATTTGTAAAAAACTTTGCCCGGATTGCTGCACCCTTACAGGCTGTACTGGTAGGTCAGTCTACCACCCGATCTGGTAAGAGTCCAACTATCCAATGGACCCCTGAAATGCAAAAAGCATTTGATGAATTAAAAGCGGCCTTAGTCGGTCCAAATGTCCTTGCTTACCCTGATTACAGTAAACCGTTCATTCTGCAAACAGACGCAAGTAAAACTGGACTTGGTGCTGTCCTGTCCCAGAAACAAGAAGGTTTGATTAGACCCATTGCATTTGCCAGTCGATCGCTTCGGGCGACTGAACGTAATGACTCTAACTATAGCTCCTTTAAGTTGGAGTTTCTGGCCTTGGTTTGGGCGGTTACCGAAAAATTCCATCATTATCTCACCGCCACTCCTTTTGTTGCATACACAGATAATAATCCTCTGACCCATCTTAGCACTGCCAAATTAGGAGCAATTGAGCAGCGTTGGGCTTCACGTCTTGCCAATTATCAGTTTACCTTAAAATTCCGTGCAGGGAGGGAGAATGTTAATGCTGACATTTTATCTCGGTTACCCCAAGAGTCAACTAATGACCTAGATGACCCTGACATATGGGAAGAAGTTGAACTCCCTGACTTCTATGACAAAGTCACTCAACGTGTTAATCAAAATGTCCGGACCAAATATTGTACCCTTCAGACCGTGCGAGTTGAGTCCCTCCATCATAAGGATTGGGAACAAGTCCAAAAACAAGATCCAACATTGCAAAGATTAAAAGACCTTTTAAAAGATTCTAATTCAATAGGTCCAGATAACAATGCAAGCCCTGAACTTCAAAATCTTTGGCGAGAGCGCGGTCGTTTAACCTATCTGCAGGGAAAACTGGTCCGCCGTTATGTAAATCCTCGTACCCATGAGCGAGTGTTTCAGATTGTGATACCAAGACAAGACGCTCCTTTGATCTTGGATGCGTATCATAATCAGTCAGGACATTTCAATGCCCAAAAGACAGAACGAACCATTAAGGATCGTTTCTACTGGGTGGGAATGCGCCCTCAAATTGAACAGTGGTGCCGGGATTGTGCACAATGTGCTTTGCGGAGAGGATCTAACCAACGGGCCCCTCTACAGGGCATTGTCACAGTCAGACCACTAGAGTTGGTAGCGCTTGACCACGTCAAGTTGACACCAAGTCGGTCAGGTTACACTTATGCACTAACAATGATTGATCATTTTTCAAAATTCATGGTTGTAGTCCCAGTAAAAGATCTCACTGGTAAAACAGCAGCTCGGGAATCCAAAGACATTTTGGGCGACCCTACGGTTATCCTGAAAAGATCCTTACTGATCAAGGTCCTGCATTTGAATCAGAGCTTTTTCAAGAGTTCTGCAATCTCTATGGGTGTCAAAAGATCCGCACTACAGCCTACCATCCCCAGGGTAATGGGCTTTGTGAAAAAGCCAATCAAATCATTATCAACATGCTGAGAACAGTTGCCCGTGAAAAACGATCTGAGTGGCCAGAGCTATTGCCAGAGATCACTGAGATCTATAATAACACCAGACAGGATTCCACAGGGTACACTCCTGCATACCTCCTTAGAGGACAGTTAGGACAACTCCCCGCTGATCACCAAATGGGAGTGAGTACAGAGGTTAGGTCCCCACCTTTACCAAATGACACTTGGGTAGCAGAAAGACTAAGGGTTAGTAGAGAACTTCAGGAACTTGTGTGTAAATCTCTGGACCAGGCTAGACACAAACAGGCTCTCCAGTATGACAAAGGAGCAAATGCTCAACCCTTGCAACCTGGAGATAAGGTCCTAAAAAAACGACATGTTAGGCATCATAAGTTAGAGGATCGTTGGGAAGACAACGCCTATGTTGTCCAAGAGGCACCACATGATAACCCTAAAGTGTGTAAAATTGTTCCAGAGGATGGAGAAGGTCCATCCCAGTTAGTGTCTAGAGATGATCTCAAAGTCTGTCCCTCCTCTTATACAAGTCCTAGAGTGACCCGTCGGTTACCAGCTACTCCACACGCTCTGTCACAACCAAGACGGACATTACCCTGTATACCCATTCCTGGCCAACATGGTACAGAATTAGGACTTGCTCTGGCTTCCCCTAACTTATACTTCTTTGTGAGACCTACGGTTACACCGTTGCAAAGAGAGACTCCTTCTGTGTCAAGGGAAACAAGTGACTCCATTTCCTCAGATGACTTTGTATCAGAGACTCCGGATACTCAGGTACTCCCTGTTGAGAGAGAGGAGGCCTCAGAGCCTGAAACAATTTCTCAAAGGAGATCCCAAAGGGTAAACAAGGGTAAACCCTCAGTTCGCTACAGCCCTTAAAGGAGCATGCCCAGATCAGCCCTAGTAGACTGTGCATTTCAGCTGATCATCTGCCTTGGAGACTTTTGTTTGTCTTCACTTCAACAAATAAGCCATATACCTGGTGCCATAGTGGCGACACCATGCTTGGACTGCCCAAAGTTCTACCACTATGTTTATTATTTGTTCCTAACCTATTTAACGTTTATTCCATTTACTTTGGACTATGGGATATTTAAGCCATTGACTGTTTTCTGTGTTATTGGTAGCCCGAGGACGTGCTACATTCAAGAAGGGAGGGATGTAACCCCCTCACAGGAGTTACTAATGGTTATTTGGCCATAGAAGTGCCTTACATGTTATGATGGATTGTATATGTTGCCATGTTTATTCTGTATTCATTTGTGTAATGTTGTTAAGCTATTGTTCTCTGGTTTCACTTGTCCTAGTGAGCTGTGGTCTCCATAGCAACACACACTATGGTGAGTGGATCTGTAGCTGGAACAGGAAATAGTCATAGCAGGGACAGGAAGTAGTATTCTGTAAGAGCCAGGGAAGGAGAAGTGTGGCAGTGGCCATCTTGTGTTTCAGACACTGTGTTGTGAGGATTGCCATAGCAGCAGTAGCAGGGCAGAGAAGCTGTGTGACAGCGCCCCCATCACTATCAGTAAGAGGACAGGATTATATCAGGCTAAGCAGAGCTATAACCCTGGCAGCCTGCACCGACCTCTACAAGGTAAATGAGCCCCTGCAGTAGACCAGAAGCTGGATCTGCAGCCATCTTAGACTCTCTGCTAATACATGGGAAGGTGTCAGCCAGCTACAAGCCCCTGTGCCACAGCTCACTGCTACAGGACAAGTGACCAGCAGATGCCTGTTACAATAAAGCAGTGAGCACTTCTACTGATCCTGGCCTGGACAATGCCTTCCTTGTAGCTAAGCCCTGGGCAAATGCTCTTTGTTGGAGTAGAGCACTGGCACCCACATCACCATCTCCAGCCCAGGGACCAGCGGGTGTCTCAATACTCCAACTGGCGTCACATCTAACTGACTCTGCCTATTTCCCTGTGCACCTCTCCTGGGAGTTCTGGTGCCTATAAGGTCACCGTGACAGTCCAGCCTCCTGCACGGTTCTCCCGGGGTGGTCGCACACATTCAATGAGGCTGAGGTAAGGAGTGATGTAGTTACATGGGACTGCATGTTGGATGAGGCTGAGGGAAGGATTGATGTAGTTGCATGGGACTGCATGTTGGATGAGGCTGAGGGGAGAGAGTGATGTAGTTATATGGGACTGCAGGTTGGATGAGGCTGAGGGGAGAGAGTGATGTAGTTACATAGGACTGCATGTTGGATGAGGCTGAGGGGGGAGTGATGTAGTTACATAGGACTGCATGTTGGATGAGGCTGAGGGAAGGATTGATGTAGTTACTTGGGACTGCACGTTAGATTAGGCTGAGGGGAGAGAGTGATGTAGTTACATGGGACTGCATGTTGGATGAGGCTGAGGGGAGTGATGTAGTTACATGGGACTGCACGTTGGATGAGGCTGAGGGGGGAGTGATGTAGTTACATGGGACTGCACGTTGGATGAGGCTGAGGGGGGAGTGATGTAGTTACATGGGACTGCACGTTGGATGAGGGGGGAGTGATGTAGTTACATGGGACTGCACATTGGATGAGGCTGAGGGGGGAGTGAGTTAGTTACATGGGGCTGCACGTTGGGTAAGGCTGGGGGGGTGAGTTATGTAGTTACACGGGACTGCGTGTTGGATGAGGCTGAGGGAAGGATTGATGTAGTTACGTTGGACTGCACGTTAGATTAGGCTGAGGGGAGAGAGTGATGTAGTTACATGGGACTGCACGTTGGATGAGGCTGAGGGGAGTGAGTGATGTAGTTACATGGGACTGCACGTTCAATGAGGCTGAGGTAAGGAGTGATGTAGTTACATGGGACTGCATGTTGGATGAGGCTGAGGGAAGGATTGATGTAGTTGCATGGGACTGCATGTTGGATGAGGCTGAGGGGAGAGAGTGATGTAGTTACATGGGACTGCAGGTTGGATGAGGCTGAGGGGAGAGAGTGATGTAGTTACATAGGACTGCATGTTGGATGAGGCTGAGGGGGGAGTGATGTAGTTACATAGGACTGCACGTTGGATGAGGCTGAGGGAAGGATTGATGTAGTTACTTGGGACTGCACGTTAGATTAGGCTGAGGGGAGAGAGTGATGTAGTTACATGGGACTGCACGTTCAATGAGGCTGAGGTAAGGAGTGATGTAGTTACATGGGACTGCATGTTGGATGAGGCTGAGGGAAGGATTGATGTAGTTGCATGGGACTGCATGTTGGATGAGGCTGAGGGGAGAGAGTGATGTAGTTACATGGGACTGCAGGTTGGATGAGGCTGAGGGGAGAGAGTGATGTAGTTACATGGGACTGCATGTTGGATGAGGCTGAGGGAAGGATTGATGTAGTTACTTGGGACTGCACGTTAGATTAGGCTGAGGGGAGAGAGTGATGTAGTTACATGGGACTGCACGTTGGCTGAGGGAAGCGAGTGATGTAGTTACATGGGACTGCACGTTGGATGAGGCTGAGGGGGGAATGATGTAGTTACATGGGACTGTGCGTTGGATGAGGCTGAGGGGGGGAGTGATGTAGTTACATGGGACTGCACATTGGATGAGGCTGAGGGGGGAGTGATGTAGTTACATGGGGCTGCACGTTGGGTAAGGCTGGGGGGGGGTGAGTTATGTAGTTACACGGGTCTGCATGTTGGATGAGGCTGAAAAGAGAGTGATGTTTTATATGGGACTGTATCCCGGAGGGTCTGGGGGATTGGATTGATGTTTAGGGTGGTATAGGAGTCGTTGGCATGGAGGGAGACAGGGTTCTTTGGGTGTTTCTGGCATTTAAGGGGGAGCAGGAGATCTTTGGGGGTACTGCTGCATCTAAGGGGGAGGGCAGTGGCGTGCACAGTATTTCATGCTCAACAGTGCCCCCCACAGTATTACATGCCCAGCATTGTCCCCCCACACACACACACAGTATTTCATGCCCAGCAGTGTGTCCCCCCACAGTATTATATGCCCAGCAGTGTGTCCCCCCACAGTATAGCAAGCCCAGCAGTGCTCCCCCATACAGTATAACATGCCCATGCTGCGACCTGTGTCCTTGTTTGGAGGTGCCTGGGGTGCGTTTACTATATGGAGGTCTTCCCATAGATAATTAATATTTTTGTACTATGATAATTCTATGTTGTATTTGCACTCTAAAAATTATGGATATTGTATATATCCCTATATGTATGCAATGAGAGTGTCATTTACTTACTAATATATAGTATTATCTCAATTGGGCCTCCGTTTTTTGTATGGTTGTACCACCTCATTATCTCTTTTCTTATATATGTTTTAACATGTATTTAAATAAAGTCTGATATATTTTTGTTAAACATTTTTTGTGGCATTGCGCTTTTTTAGCATAGTGTTTCAAGATAGAAAGAAGGTAGTATGACTATAGCCTGATATAAATGGTGTCTCTTTGTATTAATATTCCCCCAATATCCCCTGATACCCCCATGATATAACCAATCCCCCCAATGTGCTCTAAGACCATCAATGTGACCTGCTGCCACCATGTTTTTATACCCTCCTGTAATGTAACCTGATTCCCCCAATAATATAATCCCCCCAATGTCCCCTTATTATAACCCCCCCGATGTGTGAATATTATACTCACCTCCGCCATCCCGCGGTGACGCTGCTTCTTCTTCCAGATTGTGAGCCACATACAAGGTACCGGGAGTTCTGAGAGGACATGAGTGACCCGACACGGGGGACACAAGGCAGTGATTATTCCACCACCTGCACCAGGACACGTAACTTGTCTGTTTTCCTCGCACCTTGTAGACCACAGGGTACTTTTAACCTATATATCAGAGTGGTAGGGCAGGAGGCCTATGGCTTCCTGCTCTACCGGAGGCTCAGAATCACATCGGTGGAATCTTTTATCACTGTCTTTGCAAACCTGCCAAATATTTAACAAGTAGATCAACAGAACTGGGGAGAAGCGGCTTCATCCCACCCCTACAGGTGACTCTATAGGCCGTTTTTGGCGGTGTCAGGATCACCACTTCCACCCAGGGATCTCCAAATAAGTGCAGTGTCTCTGCTGTCTTTGCCTCTGGTCTTCAACCCACGGCCTACAAGCTGGTCTCTTACGTTACAAGGACAAACCCAGGTTTGTCCTCCAGGTTCCAGGCCAACTCAGTCTCTTGATAAGATGACGTCTTCCATGTTGTTGAGGGTTCACAACTGGATCTGTGCTGTACCCATCCCAACTAGCAACATGGACTCTTTTCCATTTTTCTGTCTGCAACATTGTCTAGCCTCTCCAATGGTAGTTCTGTGGCTCAGCCCCATTGTCTACGTACTGTACCCTACTCGGTTCACAGGTGCCATACTGAAGACCCTGCCTCTGTCCTACGGAGACATCTTGGGGCTTTTTGGATCTATGGAACCAGCTACCCCCAATGGCCAGGGGCGAGACTTCTGCACTACAAATACAGGAGGAAAGTACTGAAGTACATTTACACTCATAAATAATGATTCTGGAAGGGGGCAAATACTTTTTTTATAATGCTTACATTGGACGTGACTAGAAAGAAATAATAATAATTGTGGCTCCTGCTGGGTTGTCGATAAAATTGGGTGATGGTTCTGCTGCGGATTGTGTCCTCTGGGAGGTAGAAAGCCGAGCATGTAATGGGAGATGGTAATAATTGACCTCCCGGGTCTGAAGCCTCCATGATATGTACAGTATGTGTATACAGTCCTATGAAAAAGTTTGGGCACCCCTATTAATCTTAATCATTTTTAGTTCTAAATATTTTGGTGTTTGCAACAGCCATTTCAGTTTGATATATCTAATAACTGATGGACACAGTAATATTTCAGGATTGAAATGAGGTTTATTGTACTAACAGAAAATGTGCAATATGCATTAAACCAAAATTTGACCGGTGCAAAAGTATGGGCACCTCAACAGAAAAGTGACATTAATATTTAGTAGATCCTCCTTTTGCAAAGATAACAGCCTCTAGTCGCTTTCTGTAGCTTTTAATCAGTTCCTGGATCCTGGATAAAGGTATTTTGGACAAACAATTCAAGTTCAGTTAAGTTTGATGGTCGCCGAGCATGGACAGCCTGCTTCAAATCATCCCACAGATGTTCAATGATATTCAGGTCTGGGGACTGGGATGGCCATTCCAGAACATTGTAATTGTTCCTCTGCATGAATGCCTGAGGATTTGGAGCGGTGTTTTGGATCATTGTCTTGCTGAAATATCCATCCCCGGCGTAACTTCAACTTCGTCACTGATTCTTGAACATTATTCTCAAGAATCTGCTGATACTGAGTGGAATCCATGCGACTCTCAACTTTAACAAGATTCCCGATGCCGGCATTGGCCACACAGCCCCAAAGCATGATGGAACCTCCACCAAATTTTACAGTGGGTAGCATGTGTTTTTCTTGGAATGCTGTTTCTTTTTGGACGCCATGCATAACGCCTTTTTTTATAACCAAACAACTCAATTTTTGTTTCCAAAATGAAGCTGCCTTCTCTAAATGTGCTTTTTCATACCTCAGGCAACTCTATTTGTGGCGTACGTGCAGAAACGGCTTCTTTCTCATCACTCTCCCATACAGCTTCTATTTGTGCAAAGTGCGCTGTATAGTTGACCGATGCACAGTGACACCATCTGCAGCAAGATGATGCTGCAGCTCTTTGGAGGTGGTCTGTGGATTGTCCTTGACTGTTCTCACCATTCTTCTTCTCTGTCTTTCTGATATTTTTCTTGGCCTGCCACTTCTGGGCTTAACAAGAACTGTCCCTGTGGTCTTCCATTTCCTTACTATGTTCCTCACAGTGGAAACTGACAGGTTAAATCTCTGAGACAACTTTTTGTATCCTTCCCCTGAACAACTATGTTGAACAATCTTTGTTTTCAGATCATTTGAGAGTTGTTTTGAGTAGCCCATGATGCCACTCTTCAGAGGAGATTCAAATAGGAGATCAACTTGCAATTGGCCACCTTAAATACCTTTTCTTATGATTGGATACATCTGGCTATGAAGTTCAAAGCTCACTGAGGTTACAAAACCAATTTTGTGCTTCAGTAAGTCAGTAAAAAGTAGTTAGGGGAATTCAAATCAATAAAATGATAAGGGTGCCCATACTTTTGCACCGGTCAAATTTTGGTTTAATGCATATTGCACATTTTCTGTTAGTACAATAAACCTCATTTCAATCCTGAAATATTACTGTGTCCATCAGTTATTAGATATATCAAACTGAAATGGCTGTTGCAAACACCAAAATATTTAGAACAAAAAATGATTAAGATTAATAGGGGTGCCCAAACTTTTTCATAGGACTGTATATATATATATATATATATATATATATATATATATATATGTATATGTATGTGTGTGTGTGTGTGTGTGTAACAAAGAATGGACTGAATGAGACACGTGCGGCACCGCAGCATCACACAAACCCCTGACAGATGCACTCCATGAAGGTTATATGAAAGTCTGCTCTGTCACTTTAAGCCGTCAGCATAGAATCGGTGCAGAATATGGATAATAACATTCCTATGGGGTCTGACAGATGTAGCAGTGCTGACTACTGAGTCACCGCTGTGTGAGGCTAGGGATAATGCATGCTCAAAACACTCTAACTATAGATAATATTAAATCAGGAGTATACGGAGCCCAAGACAAGACTAAGAAGCATCCAAAGACCAGGCTAAACAGAGCCCTAGGTCAGAACTAGATACAGCCTAAGACAGGACTAGACACAATACAGGACAAGGCCAGACACAGCCCAAGGATAGGTCTAGACACGGCCCAAAAGCAGGCTACACCAGGCCAATACAGGACTAGATACAGTCCAAGACAGGACTAGACACAATCTAGGACAGGGTCAGAGACAACCCAAGAATAGGGCTAGACACGGCCCAATACAGGACTAGATACAGTCCAAGACAGGACTAGATACAGCCCAAGACAGGACAAGGTCAGACACAACCCAAGCTCAGGACTAGATACAGTCCAAGACAGGATTAGACCCGATCCAGAACAGGGTCAGACACAGCCCAAGAATAGGTCTAGACACAGCCCAAGATCAGGCTACACACAGCCCAATACAGGACTAGACACAGCCCAAGGACAGGAATAGACACAATCCAGGACAAGGCCAGACACAACCCAAGACCAGGACTGAACACAATCCAAGACAGGCGAGGACTTCAGCGAAGACTAGGACCAGATCAGAACAACCAAGAACTTCCATCATATTAAACCTCAAAGAGAACACAAAACAAAACAGCACCGAGCAAAAACCGATGATAGTGTAGTAATTTTTTAAATATGGTTGGTACAAAAAAAGTATAAAAAGTAATAATATCTATTTAGACCCGATGGCCTCTCACCTGTTCAGGTTGTGAAACTGACGTGCACAACCACGTGTAAGGGAACATTCACACAGAGTAACGCCGAGCGTGTATCACAGCCGTACACGCCAGCGCTACGGCAGGCTGCTGAACACTTCCCTTTAACTTCAATGGGAGCGCTTGTAATGGGTTCAGTCTGTAAAGAAAGAATAAATAATTGAGTTATCAGCTGCTAAAATGTGTATACATTTTCTTGGGACACCCTGTATATGCGCGCGCATATTATGGGACACCCTGTATATGCGCGCGCATATATATGCGAGAACCTGTATATGTGCACACATATATATGGGACATCCGCGCCCATGTGCCCGCGCGTTTTTTTTGGACACCCTGTATTTGCGAGCGCATATATATGCACTCGCATATATATCTCAGACTGAATCTGACTCTGACCTCTCATATCGATTCTGGCTCTGACCTCTCATACTGATTCCGGTTCTGACCTTTCATACTGCTTCTGGCTCTGACCTCTCAGACTGATTCTGGCTCTGACCTCTCAGACTGATTCTGGCTCTGATCTCTCATACTGACTCTGGCTCTGACCTCTTATATTGCTTCTGGCTCTGACCTCTCAGACTGCTTCTAGCTCTGACGTCTCATACTAATTCTTGCTCTGACCTCTCAGACTGATTCTGACTCTGACCTCTCATACTGATTCTGACTCTGACCTCTCAGAATGATTCTGGCTCTGGCCTCTCAGTCTAATTCCGGCTCTGACTTATCAGACTGATTCTGGCTCTGACCTCTCAGACTGCTTCTGGCTCTGATGTCTCATACTGCTTCTGGCTCTGACCTCTCATACTGATTCCGGCTCTGACCTTTCATACTGCTTCTGGCTCTGTCCTCTCATACTGATAGTGGCACTGATCTCTCATACTGATTCTGGCTCTGACCTCTTATATTGCTTCTGGCTCTGACCCCTCAGGCTGCTTCTAGCTCTGACATCTCATACTAATTCTTGCTCTGACCTCTCAGACTGATTCTGGCTCTGACCTCTCATACTGATTCTGACTCTGACCTCTCAGAAAGATTCTGGCTCTGGCCTCTCAGTCTGATTCCGGCTCTGACTTCTCAGAATGATTCTGGCTCTGACCTCTAAGACTGCTTCTGGCTCTGATGTCTCATACTGCTTCTGGCTCTGAACTCTCATACTGATTCCGGCTCTGACCTTTCATACTGCTTCTGGCTCTGTCCTCTCATACTGATACTGGCACTGATCTCTTATGCTGATTCTGGCTCTGACCTCTCATACTGATTCCAGTTCTGACCTTTCATAATACTTCTGGCTCTGACCTCTCAGACTGATTCTGGCTCTGACCTCTCAGACTGATTCTGGCTCTGACCTCTCAGACTGATTCTGGCTCTGACCTCTCAGACTGATTCTGGCTCTGACCTCTCAGACTGATCCTGGCTCTGACCTCTCATACTATTTCTGGCTCTGACCTCTCATACTATTTCTGGCTCTGACCTCTTAGACTGATTCTGGCTCTGACGTCTCATACTGCTTCTGGCTCTGACCTCTCAGTCTGATTCCGGGCTCTGACCTCTCATACTGCTTCTGGCTCTGACCTCTCACACCGATTCTGGCTCTGACCTCTCACACCGATTCTGGCTCTGACCTCTCAGACTGATTCTGGCTCTGACCTCTCAGACTGATTCTGGCTCTGACATCTCATACTGCTTCTGGCTCTGACCTCTCACACTGATTCCGGCTCTGACCTCTCAGTCTGATTCCGGGTCTGAACTCTCAGACTGATTCTAGCTCTGACCTCTCAGTCTGTTTCTGGCTCTGACCTCTCATACCGATTCTGGCTCTGACTTCTCATACTGATTCTGGCTCTGACCTCTCAGACTGATTCTGGCTCTGACCTCTCAGTTTGATTCTGGCTCTGACCTCTCAGACTGATTCTGGCTCTGACCTCTCATACTAATTTTGGCTGTGACCTCTCATACTGATTCTGGCTCTGACCTCTCAGACTGATTCCGGCTCTGACCTCTCATACTGATTCTGGCTCTGACCTCTCATACTGATTCTGGCTCTGACCTCTCATACTGATTCTGGCTCTGACCTCTCAGACTGATTCTGGCTCTAACCTCTCAGTCTGTTTCTGGCTCTGACCTCTCATACCGATTCTGGCTCTGACCTCTCATACTGATTCTGGCCCTGACCTCTCAGACTGATTCTGGCTCTGACCTCTCAGTTTGATTCTGGCTCTGACCTCTCATACTGATTCTGGCTCTGACCTCTCAGACTGATTCCGGCTCTGACCTCTCATACTGATTCTGGCTCTGACCTCTCATACTGATTCTGGCTCTGACCTCTCATACTGATTCTGGCTCTGACCTCTCAGACTGATTCTGGCTCTGACCTCTCAGACTGATTCTGGCTCTGACCTCTCAGACTGATTCTGGCTCTGACCTCTCAGACTGATTCTGGCTCTGACCTCTCAGACTGATTCTGGCTCTGACCTCTCAGTCTGATTCTGGCTCTGATCTCTCATAGTGATTCTGGCTCTGACCTCTCATAGTGATTCTGGCTCTGACCTCTCATACTGATTCTGGCTCTGACCTCTCAGACTGATTCTGGCTCTGACAGCTAATACTACTTCTGGCTCTGACTTCTCAGACTGATTCTGGCTCTGACCTCTCATTCTGATTCTGGCTCTAAACTCTCATTCTGATTCTGGCTCTGACCTCTCAGACTGATTCTGGCTCTGACCTCTCATACTGATTCTGGCTCTGACCTCTCGTACTGATTCCAGTTGTGACCTTTCATACTGCTTCTGGCTCTGACCTCTCATACCGGTTCTGGCTCTAACCTGTCAGACTTATTCTGGCTCTGACTTCTCAGACTGATTCTGGCTCTGACCTCTCATACTAATTCTGGCTCTGACCTCTCAGACTGATTCTGGCTATGACCTCTCATACTGATTCTGGCTCTGACCTCTCATACTGATTCTAGCTCTGACCTCTAATACTGATTCCGGCTCTGATCTCTCACACTGATTCTGGCTCTGATCTCTCATACTGATTCTGGCTCTGACCTCTCAGAATGCTTCTGGCTCTGACCTCTCATACTGATTCTGGCTCTGACCTCTCATACTGATTTTGGCTCTGACCTCTCAGACTGCTTCTGGCTGTGACGTCTCATACTGCTTTTTACTCTGACCTCTTAGACTGATTCTGGCTCTGACCTCTCAGACTGATTCTGGCTCTGATCTCCCATACTGATTCTAGCTCTGATCTCTCATACTGATTCTTGCTCTCATCTCTCAGACTGATTCTGGCTCTGACCTCTCATACTGATTCTGGCTCTGAAGTCTCATACTGCTTCTGGCTCTGACCTTTCAGACTGATTCCGGCTCTGACCTCTCATACTAATTCCAGCTCTGACCTCTCATACTGATTCTGGCTCTGATCTCTCATACTGATTCTGGCTCTGACCTCTCATACTGATTCTGGCTCTGACCTCTCATACTGATTCTAGCTCTGACCTCTCATACTGATTCTGGCTCTGACCTCTCGTACTGATTCCAGTTCTGACCTTTCATACTGCTTCTGGCTCTGACCTCTCATACCGGTTCTGGCTCTAACCTCTCAGACTTATTCTGGCTCTGACTTCTCAGACTGATTCTGGCTCTGACCTCTCATACTAATTCTGGCTCTGACCTCTCATACTGATTCTGGCTCTAACCTCTCATACTGATTCTGGCTCTGACCTCTCGTACTGATTCCAGTTCTGACCTTTCATACTGCTTCTGGCTCTGACCTCTCATACCGATTCTGGCTCTGACCTCTCAGACTGATTCTTGCTCTGACCTCTCAGACTGATTCTGGCTCTGACTTCTCAGTCTGATTCTGGCTCTGACCACTCAGACTGATTCTGGCTCTGACCTCAGTCTGATTCTGGCTCTGACCTCTCATACTGATTCTGGCTCTGACCTCTCATACTGATTCCAGTTCTGACCTTTCATACTGCTTCTGGCTCTGACCTCTCATACCGGTTCTGGCTCTGACCTCTCATACTGATTCCAGTTCTGACCTTTCATACTGCTTCTGGCTCTGACCTCTCATACCGGTTCTGGCTCTAACCTCTCAGACTTATTCTGGCTCTGACTTCTCAGACTGATTCTGGCTCTGACCTCTCATACTAATTCTGGCTCTGACCTCTCAGACTGATTCTGGCTCTGACCTCTCATACAGATTCTGGATCTGAATTCTCAGACTGATTCTGACTCTGACCTCTCAGACTGATTCCGGCTCTGACCTCTCATACTGATTCCGGCTCTGACCTCTCATACTGATTCTGGCACTGATCTCTCATACTGATTCTTGCTCTGTCCTCTCATACTGATTCCGGCTCTGACCTTTCAGACTGCTTCTGGTTCTGTCCTCTCATACTGATTCTGGCTCTGACCTCTCAGACTGATTCTGGCTCTGACCTCTCATACTGATTCTGGCTCTGACCTCTCATACTGATTCCGGCTCTGACCTCTCAGTCTGATTCTGGCTCTGACCTCTCAGTCTGATTCCGGCTCTGAACTCTCAGTCTGATTCCGGGCTCTGACCTCTCATACTGATTCTGGCTCTGACCTCTCATACTGCTTCTTGCACTGATCTCTTACACCGATTCTGGCTCTGACCTCTCAGACTGATTCTGGCTCTGACCTCTCAGACTGATTCTGGCTCTGACCTCTCATACTAATTCTGGCTCTGACCTCTCATACTGATTCTGGCTCTGACCTCTCATACTAATTCCGGTTCTGACCTTTCATACTGCTTCTGGCTCTGACCTCTCATACCGATTCTGGTATGAGAGGTCAGACTGATTCTGGCTCTGACCTCTCATATTAATTTTGGCTCTGACCTCTCATACTGATTCTGGCTCTGACCTCTCACACTGATTCTGGCTCTGACCTCTCATACTGATTCTGGCTCTGACCTCTCAGACTGATTCTGGCTCTGACCTCTCAGTTTGATTCTGGCTCTGACCTCTCAGACTGATTCTGGCTCTGACCTGTCAGACTGATTCTGGCTCTGACCTCTCATACTAATTTTGGCTCTGACCTCTCATACTGATTCTGGCTCTGACCTCTCAGACTGATTCCGGCTCTGACCTCTCATACTGATTCTGGCTCTGACCTCTCATACTGATTCTGGCTCTGACCTCTCAGACTGATTCTGGCTCTGACCTCTCAGTCTGTTTCTGGCTCTGACCTCTCATACCGATTCTGGCTCTGACCTCTCATACTGATTCTGGCCCTGACCTCTCAGACTGATTCTGGCTCTGACCTCTCAGTTTGATTCTGGCTCTGACCTCTTATACTGATTCTGGCTCTGACCTCTCAGACTGATTCCGGCTCTGACCTCTCATACTGATTCCGGCTCTGACCTCTCATACTGATTCTGGCTCTGACCTCTCATACTGATTCTGGCTCTGACCTCTCAGACTGATTCTGGCTCTGACCTCTCAGACTGATTCTGGCTCTGACCTCTCAGACTGATTCTGGCTCTGACCTCTCAGACTGATTCTGGCTCTGACCTCTCAGACTGATTCTGGCTCTGACCTCTCAGTCTGATTCTGGCTCTGATCTCTCATAGTGATTCTGGCTCTGACCTCTCATAGTGATTCTGGCTCTGACCTCTCATACTGATTCTGGCTCTGACCTCTCAGACTGATTCTGGCTCTGACAGCTAATACTACTTCTGGCTCTGACTTCTCAGACTGATTCTGGCTCTGACCTCTCATTCTGATTCTGGCTCTAAACTCTCATTCTGATTCTGGCTCTGACCTCTCAGACTGATTCTGGCTCTGACCTCTCATACTGATTCTGGCTCTGACCTCTCGTACTGATTCCAGTTGTGACCTTTCATACTGCTTCTGGCTCTGACCTCTCATACCGGTTCTGGCTCTAACCTCTCAGACTTATTCTGGCTCTGACTTCTCACACTGATTCTGGCTCTGACCTCTCATACTAATTCTGGCTCTGACCTCTCAGACTGATTCTGGCTATGACCTCTCATACTGATTCTGGCTCTGACCTCTCATACTGATTCTAGCTCTGACCTCTAATACTGATTCCGGCTCTGATCTCTCACACTGATTCTGGCTCTGATCTCTCATACTGATTCTGGCTCTGACCTCTCAGAATGCTTCTGGCTCTGACCTCTCATACTGATTCTGGCTCTGACCTCTCATACTGATTTTGGCTCTGACCTCTCAGACTGCTTCTGGCTGTGACGTCTCATACTGCTTTTTACTCTAACCTCTTAGACTGATTCTGGCTCTGACCTCTCAGACTGATTCTGGCTCTGATCTCCCATACTGATTCTAGCTCTGATCTCTCATACTGATTCTTGCTCTCATCTCTCAGACTGATTCTGGCTCTGACCTCTCATACTGATTCTGGCTCTGACGTCTCATACTGCTTCTGGCTCTGACCTTTCAGACTGATTCCGGCTCTGACCTCTCATACTAATTCCAGCTCTGACCTCTCATACTGATTCTGGCTCTGATCTCTCATACTGATTCTGGCTCTGACCTCTCATACTGATTCTGGCTCTGACCTCTCATACTGATTCTGGCTCTGACCTCTCATACTGATTCTGGCTCTGACCTCTCGTACTGATTCCAGTTCTGACCTTTCATACTGCTTCTGGCTCTGACCTCTCATACCGGTTCTGGCTCTAACCTCTCAGACTTATTCTGGCTCTGACTTCTCAGACTGATTCTGGCTCTGACCTCTCATACTAATTCTGGCTCTGACCTCTCATACTGATTCTGGCTCTGACCTCTCATACTGATTCTGGCTCTGACCTCTCGTACTGATTCCAGTTCTGACCTTTCATACTGCTTCTAGGTCTGACCTCTCATACCGATTCTGGCTCTGACCTCTCAGACTGATTCTTGCTCTGACCTCTCAGACTGATTCTGGCTCTGACTTCTCAGTCTGATTCTGGCTCTGACCACTCAGACTGATTCTGGCTCTGACCTCAGTCTGATTCTGGCTCTGACCTCTCATACTGATTCTGGCTCTGACCTCTCATACTGATTCCAGTTCTGACCTTTCATACTGCTTCTGGCTCTGACCTCTCATACCGGTTCTGGCTCTGACCTCTCATACTGATTCCAGTTCTGACCTTTCATACTGCTTCTGGCTCTGACCTCTCATACCGGTTCTGGCTCTAACCTCTCAGACTTATTCTGGCTCTGACTTCTCAGACTGATTCTGGCTCTGACCTCTCATACTAATTCTGGCTCTGACCTCTCAGACTGATTCTGGCTCTGACCTCTCATACAGATTCTGGATCTGAATTCTCAGACTGATTCTGGCTCTGACCTCTCAGACTGATTCCGGCTCTGACCTCTCATACTGATTCCGGCTCTGACCTCTCATACTGATTCTGGCACTGATCTCTCATACTGATTCTTGCTCTGTCCTCTCATACTGATTCCGGCTCTGACCTTTCAGACTGCTTCTGGTTCTGTCCTCTCATACTGATTCTGGCTCTGACCTCTCAGACTGATTCTGGCTCTGACCTCTCATACTGATTCTGGCTCTGACCTCTCATACTGATTCCGGCTCTGACCTCTCAGTCTGATTCTGGCTCTGAACTCTCAGTCTGATTCCGGCTCTGAACTCTCAGTCTGATTCCGGGCTCTGACCTCTCATACTGATTCTGGCTCTGACCTCTCATACTGCTTCTTGCACTGATCTCTTACACCGATTCTGGCTCTGACCTCTCAGACTGATTCTGGCTCTGACCTCTCATACTAATTCTGGCTCTGACCTCTCATACTGATTCTGGCTCTGACCTCTCATACTAATTCCGGTTCTGACCTTTCATACTGCTTCTGGCTCTGACCTCTCATACCGATTCTGGTATGAGAGGTCAGACTGATTCCGGCTCTGACCTCTCATACTAATTTTGGCTCTGACCTCTCATACTGATTCTGGCTCTGACCTCTCACACTGATTCTGGCTCTGACCTCTCATACTGATTCTGGCTCTGACCTCTCAGACTGATTCTGGCTCTGACCTCTCAGTTTGATTCTGGCTCTGACCTCTCAGACTGATTCTGGCTCTGACCTGTCAGACTGATTCTGGCTCTGACCTCTCATACTAATTTTGGCTCTGACCTCTCAGACTGATTCTGGCTCTGACCTCTCAGTCTGATTCTGGCTCTGACCTCTCATAGTGATTCTGGCTCTGACCTCTCATAGTGATTCTGACTCTGACCTCTCATACTGATTCTGGCTCTGACCTCTCAGACTGATTCTGGCTCTGACATCTAATACTACTTCTGGCTCTGACTTCTCTGACTGATTCTGGCTCTGACCTCTGATTCTGGCTCTGACCTCTCATTCTGATTCTGGCTCTGACCTCTCAGACTGATTCTGGTTCTGACCTCTCGTACTGATTCCAGTTGTGACCTTTCATACTACTTCTGGCTCTGACCTCTCATACCGGTTCTGGCTCTAACCTCTCAGACTTATTCTGGCTCTGACTTCTCAGACTGATTCTGGCTCTGACCTCTCAGTTTGATTCTGGCTCTGACCTCTCAGACTGATTCTGGCTCTGACCTGTCAGACTGATTCTGGCTCTGATCTCCCATACTGATTCTAGCTCTGATCTCTCATACTGATTCTTGCTCTCATCTCTCAGACTGATTCTGGCTCTGACCTCTCATACTGATTCTGGCTCTGACGTCTCATACTGCTTCTGGCTCTGACCTTTCAGACTGATTCCGGCTCTGACCTCTCATACTAATTCCAGCTCTGACCTCTCATACTGATTCTGGCTCTGACCTCTCAGACTGATTCCGGCTCTGACCTCTCATACTGATTCTGGCTCTGACCTCTCATACTGATTCTGGCTCTGACCTCTCAGACTGATTCTGGCTCTGACCTCTCAGACTGATTCTGGCTCTGACATCTCATACTGATTCTGGCTCTGACCTCTCAGACTGATTCTGGCTCTGACCTCTCAGACTGATTCTGGCTCTGACCTCTCAGACTGATTCTGGCTCTGACCTCTCAGTCTGATTCTGGCTCTGACCTCTCATAGTGATTCTGGCTCTGACCTCTCATAGTGATTCTGACTCTGACCTCTCATACTGATTCTGGCTCTGACCTCTCAGACTGATTCTGGCTCTGACATCTAATACTACTTCTGGCTCTGACTTCTCTGACTGATTCTGGCTCTGACCTCTGATTCTGGCTCTGACCTCTCATTCTGATTCTGGCTCTGACCTCTCAGACTGATTCTGGTTCTGACCTCTCGTACTGATTCCAGTTGTGACCTTTCATACTACTTCTGGCTCTGACCTCTCATACCGGTTCTGGCTCTAACCTCTCAGACTTATTCTGGCTCTGACTTCTCAGACTGATTCTGGCTCTGACCTCTCATACTAATTCTGACTCTGACCTCTCAGTCTGATTCTGGCTCTGACCTCTCAGTCTGATTCCGGCTCTGAACTCTCAGTCTGATTCCGGGCTCTGACCTCTCATACTGATTCTGGCTCTGACCTCTCATACTGCTTCTTGCACTGATCTCTTACACCGATTCTGGCTCTGACCTCTCAGACTGATTCTGGCTCTGACCTCTCAGACTGATTCTGGCTCTGACCTCTCATACTAATTCTGGCTCTGACCTCTCATACTGATTCTGGCTCTGACCTCTCATACTGATTCTGGCTCTGACCTCTCAGACTGATTCTGGCTCTGACCTCTCAGTTTGATTCTGGCTCTGACCTCTCAGACTGATTCTGGCTCTGACCTGTCAGACGGATTCTGGCTCTGACCTCTCATACTAATTTTGGCTCTGACCTCTCAGACTGATTCTGGCTATGACCTCTCAGACTGATTCCGGCTCTGACCTCTCATACTGATTCTGGCTCTGACCTCTCATACTGATTCTGGCTCTGACCTCTCAGTCTGATTCTGGCTCTGACCTCTCATAGTGATTCTGACTCTGACCTCTCATACTGATTCTGGTTTTGACCTCTCAGACTGATTCTGGCTCTGACATCTAATACTACTTCTGGCTCTGACTTCTCAGACTGATTCTGGCTCTGACCTCTCATTCTGATTCTGGCTCTGACCTCTCATTCTGATTCTGGCTCTGACCTCTCAGACTGATTCTGGCTCTGACCTCTCATACTGATTCTGGCTCTGACCTCTCGTACTGATTCCAGTTGTGACCTTTCATACTGCTTCTGGCTCTAACCTCTCATACCGGTTCTGGCTCTAACCTCTCAGACTTATTCTGGCTCTGACTTCTCAGACTGATTCTGGCTCTGACCTCTCATACTAATTCTGGCTCTGACCTCTCAGACTGATTCTGGCTATGACCTCTCATACTGATTCTGGCTCTGACCTCTCATACTGATTCTAGCTCTGACCTCTAATACTGATTCCGGCTGTGATCTCTTATACTGATTCTGGCTCTGATCTCTCATACTGATTCTGGCTCTGACCTCTCAGAATGCTTCTGGCTCTGACATCTCATACTTCTTCTGACTCTGACCTCTTAGACTGATTTTGGCTCTGACCTCTCGGACTGATTCTGGCTCTGATCTCCCATACTAATTCTAGCTCTGATCTCTCATACTGATTCTTGCTCTCATCTCTCAGACTGATTCTGGCTCTGACCTCTCATACTGATTCTGGCTCTGACGTCTCATACTGCTTCTGGCTCTGACCTTTCAGACTGATTCCGGCTCTGACCTCTCATACTAATTCCAGCTCTGACCTCTCATACTGATTCTGGCTCTGACCTCTCATACTGATTCTGGATCTGACTTCTCGTACTGATTCCAGTTCTGACCTTTCATACTGCTTCTGGCTCTGACCTCTCATACCGGTTCTGGCTCTAACCACTCAGACTTATTCTGGCTCTGACTTCTCAGACTGATTCTGGCTCTGACCTCTCAGACTGATTCTGGCTCTGACCTCTCAGACTGATTCTGGCTCTGACCTCTCATACAGATTTTGGCTCTGAATTCTAGGACTGATTCTGGCTCTGACCTCTCAGACTGATTCTGGCTCTGACCTCTCATACTGATTCCGGCTCTGACCTCTCATACTGATTCTGGCACTGATCTCTCATACTGATTCTTGCTCTGTCCTCTCATACTGATTCCGGCTCTGACCTTTCAGACTGCTTCTGGTTCTGTCCTCTCATACTGATTCTGGCTCTGACCTCTCATACTGATTCTGGCTCTGACCTCTCATACTGATTCTGGCTCTGACCTCTCATACTGATTCCGGCTCTGACCTCTCAGTCTGATTCTGGCTCTGACCTCTCAGTCTGATTCCAGCTCTGACCTCTCAGTCTGATTCCGGGCTCTGACCTCTCATACTGATTCTGGCTCTGACCTCTCATACTGCTTCTTGCACTGACCTCTAACACCGATTCTGGCTCTGACCTCTCAGACTGATTCTGGCTCTGACCTCTCAGACTGATCCTGGCTCTGACCTCTCATACTAATTCTGGCTCTGACCTCTCATACTGATTCTGGCTCTGACCTCTCATACTGATTCTGGCTCTGACCTCTCATACTAATTCTGGTTCTGACCTTTCATACCGCTTCTGGCTCTGACCTCTCATACCGATTCTGGCTCTGACCTCTCAGACTGATTCTGGCTCTGACCTCTCATACTGATTCTAGCTCTGACCTCTCAGTCTGATTCTGGCTCTGACCACTCAGACTGATTCTGGCTCTGACCTCTCAGTCTGATTCCGTCTCTGACCTCTCAGTCTGATTCCGGGCTCTGACCTCTCATACTGATTCTGGTTTTGACCTCTCATACTGCTTCTTGCACTGACCTCTCACACCGATTCTGGCTCTGACCTCTCAGACTGATTCTGGCTCTGACCTCTCAGACTGATTCTGGCTCTGACCTCTCAGACTAATTCTGGCTCTGACCTCTCAGACTGATTCTGGCTCTGACATCTCATACTGCTTCTGGCTCTGACTTCTCACACTGATTCCGGCTGACTTCTCAGTCTGATTCCGGCTCTGAACTGTCAGACTGATTCTGGCTCTGACCTCTCAGTCTGTTTCTGGCTCTGACCTCTCATACCGATTCTGGCTCTGACCTCTCATACTGATTCTGGCTCTGACCTCTCAGACTGATTCTGGCTCTGACCTCTCAGTCTGATTCTGGCTCTGACCTCTCATACTGGTTCCGGCTCTGACCTCTCCTACTTCTTCTGGCTCTGACCTCTCTTACCGATTCTGGCTCTGACCTCTCAGACTGATTCTGGCTCTGACCTGTCAGACTGATTCTGGCTCTGACCTCTCATACTAATTTTGGCTCTGACCTCTCATACTAATTCTTGCTTTGACCTCTCAGTCTGATTCTGGCTCTGACCTCTCATACTGATTCTGGCTCTGACCTCTCAGACTGATTCTGGCTCTGACCTCTCATACTAATTCTGGTTCTGACCTTTCATACTGCTTCTGGCTCTGACCTCTCATACCGGTTCTGGCTCTAACCTCTCAGACTTATTCTGGCTCTGACTTCTCAGACTGATTCTGGCTCTGACTTCTCATACTAATTCTGGCTCTGACCTCTCAGACTGATTCTGGCTCTGACCTCTCAGACTGATTCTGGCTCTGACCTCTCATACAGATTCTGGATCTGAATTCTCAGACTGATTCTGGCTCTGACCTCTCAGACTGATTCCGGCTCTGACCTCTCAGACTGATTCCGGCTCTGACCTCTCATACTGATTCTGGCACTGATCTCTCATACTGATTCTTGCTCTGTCTTCTCATACTGATTCCGGCTCTAACCTTTCAGACTGCTTCTGGTTCTGTCCTCTCATACTGATTCTGGCTCTGACCTCTCAGACTGATTCTGGCTCTGACCTCTCATACTGATTCTGGCTCTGACCTCTCATACTGATTCCGGCTCTGACCTCTCAGTCTGATTCTAGCTCTGACCTCTCAGTCTGATTCCGGCTCTGAACTCTCAGTCTGATTCCGGGCTCTGACCTCTCATACGGATTCTGGCTCTGACCTCTCATACTGCTTCTTGCACTGATCTCTTACACCGATTCTGGCTCTGACCTCTCAGACTGATTCTGGCTCTGACCTCTCAGACTGATTCTGGCTCTGACCTCTCATACTAATTCTGGTTCTGACCTCTCATACTGATTCTGGCTCTGACCTCTCATACTAATTCCGGTTCTGACCTTTCATACTGCTTCTGGCTCTGACCTCTCATACTGATTCCGGCTCTGACCTCTCAGTCTGATTCTGGCTCTGACCTCTCAGTCTGATTCCGGCTCTGAACTCTCAGTCTGATTCCGGGCTCTGACCTCTCATACTGATTCTGGCTCTGACCTCTCATACTGCTTCTTGCACTGATCTCTTACACCGATTCTGGCTCTGACCTCTCAGACTGATTCTGGCTCTGACCTCTCAGACTGATTCTGGCTCTGACCTCTCAGACTGATTCTGGCTCTGACCTCTCATACTAATTCTGGCTCTGACCTCTCATACTGATTCTGGCTCTGACCTCTCATACTGATTCTGGCTCTGACCTCTCAGACTGATTCTGGCTCTGACCTCTCAGTTTGATTCTGGCTCTGACCTCTCAGACTGATTCTGGCTCTGACCTGTCAGACTGATTCTGGCTCTGACCTCTCATACTAATTTTGGCTCTGACCTCTCATACTGATTCTGGCTCTGACCTCTCAGACTGATTCCGGCTCTGACCTCTCATACTGATTCTGGCTCTGACCTCTCATACTGATTCTGGCTCTGACCTCTCAGACTGATTCTGGCTCTGACCTCTCAGACTGATTCTGGCTCTGACCTCTCATACTGATTCTGGCTCTGACCTCTCATACTGATTCTGGCTCTGACCTCTCAGACTGATTCTGGCTCTGACCTCTCAGACTGATTCTGGCTCTGACCTCTCAGTCTGATTCTGGCTCTGACCTCTCATAGAGATTCTGGCTCTGACCTCTCATAGTGATTCTGACTCTGACCTCTCATACTGATTCTGGCTCTGACCTCTCAGACTGATTCTGGCTCTGACATCTAATACTACTTCTGGCTCTGACTTCTCAGACTGATTCTGGCTCTGACCTCTCATACTGATTCTGGCTCTGACCTCTCAGACTGATTCTGGCTCTGACCTCTCAGACTGATTCTGGCTCTGACCTCTCAGACTGATTCTGGCTCTGACCTCTCAGTCTGATTCTGGCTCTGACCTCTCATAGTGATTCTGGCTCTGACCTCTCATAGTGATTCTGACTCTGACCTCTCATACTGATTCTGGCTCTGACCTCTCAGACTGATTCTGGCTCTGACATCTAATACTACTTCTGGCTCTGACTTCTCAGACTGATTCTGGCTCTGACCTCTCATTCTGATTCTGGCTCTGACCTCTCATTCTGATTCTGGCTCTGACCTCTCATTCTGATTCTGGCTCTGACCTCTCATACTGATTCTGGCTCTGACCTCTCGTACTGATTCCAGTTGTGACCTTTCATACTGCTTCTGGCTCTGACCTCTCATACCGGTTCTGGCTCTAACCTCTCAGACTTATTCTGGCTCTGACTTCTCAGACTGATTCTGGCTCTGACCTCTCATACTAATTCTGGCTCTGACCTCTCAGACTGATTCTGGCTATGACCTCTCATACTGATTCTGGCTCTGACCTCTCATACTGATTCTAGCTCTGACCTCTAATACTGATACCAGCTGTGATCTCTCATACTGATTCTGGCTCTGATCTCTCATACTGATTCTGGCTCTGACCTCTCAGAATGCTTCTGGCTCTGACATCTCATACTTCTTCTGACTCTGACCTCTTAGACTGATTTTGGCTCTGACCTCCCAGACTGATTCTGGCTCTGATCTCCCATACTGATTCTAGCTCTGATCTCTCATACTGATTCTTGCTCTCATCTCTCAGACTGATTCTGGCTCTGACCTCTCATACTGATTCTGGCTCTGACGTCTCATACTGCTTCTGGCTCTGACCTTTCAGACTGTTTCCGGCTCTGACCTCTCATACTAATTCCAGCTCTGACCTCTCATACTGATTCTGGCTCTGACCTCTCATACTGATTCTGGATCTGACTTCTCGTACTGATTCCAGTTCTGACCTTTCATACTGCTTCTGGCTCTGACCTCTCATACCGGTTCTGGCTCTAACCTCTCAGACTTATTCTGGCTCTGACTTCTCAGACTGATTCTGGCTCTGACCTCTCATACTAATTCTGGCTCTGACCTCTCAGACTGATTCTGGCTCTGACCTCTCAGACTGATTCTGGCTCTGACCTCTCATACAGATTCTGGTTCTGAATTCTCAGACTGATTCTGGCTCTGACTTCTCAGACTGATTCTGGCTCTGACCTCTCATACTGATTCCGGCTCTGACCTCTCATACTGATTCTGGCACTGATCTCTTATACTGATTCTTGCTCTGTCCTCTCATACTGATTCCGGCTCTGACCTTTCAGACTGCTTCTGGTTCTGTCCTCTCATACTGATTCTGGCTCTGACCTCTCATACTGATTCTGGCTCTGACCTCTCATACTGATTCTGGCTCTGACCTCTCATACTGATTCCGGCTCTGACCTCTCAGTCTGATTCTGGCTCTGACCTCTCAGTCTGATTTCGGGCTCTGACCTCTCATACTGATTCTGGCTCTGACCTCTCATACTGCTTCTTGCACTGACCTCTAACACCGATTCTGGCTCTGACCTCTCAGACTGATTCTGGCTCTGACCTCTCAGACTGATTCTGGCTCTGACCTCTCATACTAATTCTGGCTCTGACCTCTCATACTGATTCTGGCTCTGACCTCTCATACTGATTCTGGCTCTGACCTCTCATACTAATTCCGGTTCTGACCTTTCATACCGCTTCTGGCTCTGACCTCTCATACCGATTCTGGCTCTGACCTCTCAGACTGATTCTGGCTCTAACCTCTCAGTCTGATTCTGGCTCTGACCACTCAGACTGATTCTGGCTCTGACCTCTCAGTCTGATTCCGGCTCTGACCTCTCAGTCTGATTCCGGGCTCTGACCTCTCATACTGATTCTGGCTCTGACCTCTCATACTGCTTCTTGCACTGACCTCTAACACCGATTCTGGCTCTGACCTCTCAGACTGATTCTGGCTCTGACCTCTCAGTCTGATTCTGGCTCTGACCTCTCATAGTGATTCTGGCTCTGACCTCTCGTAGTGATTCTGGCTCTGACCTCTCATAGTGATTCTGACTCTGACCTCTCATACTGATTCTGGCTCTGACCTCTCAGACTGATTCTGGCTCTGACATCTAATACTACTTCTGGCTCTGACTTCTCAGACTGATTCTGGCTCTGACCTCTCATTCTGATTCTGGCTCTGACCTCTCAGACTGATTCTGGCTCTGACCTCTCAGACTGATTCTGGCTCTGACCTCTCAGACTGATTCTGGCTCTGACCTCTCATACTGATTCTGGCTCTGACCTCTCATACTGATTCTGGCTCTGACCTCTCAGACTGATTCTGGCTCTGACCTCTCAGACTGATTCTGGCTCTGACCTCTCAGTCTGATTCTGGCTCTGACCTCTCATAGTGATTCTGGCTCTGACCTCTCATAGTGATTCTGACTCTGACCTCTCATACTGATTCTGGCTCTGACCTCTCAGACTGATTCTGGCTCTGACATCTAATACTACTTATGGCTCTGACCTCTCATTCTGATTCTGGCTCTGACCTCTCATACTGATTCTGGCTCTGACCTCTCGTACTGATTCCAGTTGTGACCTTTCATACTGCTTCTGGCTCTGACCTCTCATACCTGTTCTGGCTCTAACCTCTCAGACTTATTCTGGCTCTGACTTCTCAGACTGATTCTGGCTCTGACCTCTCATACTAATTCTGGCTCTGACCACTCAGACTGATTCTGGCTTTGACCTCTCATACTGATTCTGGCTCTGACCTCTCATACTGATTCTAGCTCTGACCTCTAATACTGATTCCGGCTGTGATTTCTCATACTGATTCTGGCTCTGATCTCTCATACTGATTCTGGCTCTTACCTCTCAGAATGCTTCTGGCTCTGACATCTCATACTTCTTCTGACTCTGACCTCTTAGACTGATTTTGGCTCTGACCTCTCAGACTGATTCTGGCTCTGATCTCCCATACTGATTCTAGCTCTGATCTCTCATACTGACTCTTGCTCTCATCTCTCAGACTGATTCTGGCTCTGACCTCTCATACTGATTCTGGCTCTGACGTCTCATACTGCTTCTGGCTCTGACCTTTCAGACTGATTCCGGCTCTGACCTCTCATACTAATTCCAGCTCTGACCTCTCATACTGATTCTGGCTCTGACCTCTCATACTGATTCTGGATCTGACTTCTCGTACTGATTCCAGTTCTGACCTTTCATACTGCTTCTGGCTCTGACCTCTCATACCGGTTCTGGCTCTAAACTCTCAGACTTATTCTGGCTCTGACTTCTCAGACTGATTCTGGCTCTGACCTCTCATACTAATTCTGGCTCTGACCTCTCAGACTGATTCTGGCTCTGACCTCTCAGACTGATTCTGGCTCTGACCTCTCATACAGATTCTGGCTCTGAATTCTCAGACTGATTCTGGCTCTGACCTCTCAGACTGATTCTGGCTCTGACCTCTCATACTGATTCCGGCTCTGACCTCTCATACTGATTCTGGCACTGATCTCTCATACTGATTCTTGCTCTGTCCTCTCATACTGATTCCGGCTCTGACCTTTCAGACTGCTTCATGTTCTGTCCTCTCATACTGATTCTGGCTCTGACCTCTCATACTGATTCTTGCTCTGACCTCTCATACTGATTCTGGCTCTGACCTCTCATACTGATTCCGGCTCTGACCTCTCAGTCGGATTCTGGCTCTGACCTCTCAGTTTGATTTCGGGCTCTGACCTCTCATACTGATTCTGGCTCTGACCTCTCATACTGCTTCTTGCACTGACCTCTAACACCGATTCTGGCTCTGACCTCTCAGACTGATTCTGGCTCTGACCTCTCAGACTGATTCTGGCTCTGACCTCTCATACTAATTCTGGCTCTGACCTGTCATACTGATTCTGGCTCTGACCTCTCATACTGATTCTGGCTCTGACCTCTCATACTGATTCTGGCTCTGACCTCTCAGACTGATTCTGGCTCTGACCTCTCATACTGATTCTGGCTCTGACCTCTCAGACTGATTCTGGCTCTGACCTCTCATACTGATTCTGGCTCTGACCTCTCATACTGATTCTGGCTCTGACCTCTCATACTAATTCCGGTTCTGACCTTTCATACCGCTTCTCGCTCTGACCTCTCATACCGATTCTGGCTCTGACCTCTCAGACTGATTCTGGCTCTGACTTCTCATACTGATTCTGGCTCTAACCTCTCAGTCTGATTCTGGCTCTGACCACTCAGACTGATTCTGGCTCTGACCTCTCAGTCTGATTCCGGCTCTGACCTCTCAGTCTGATTCCGGGCTCTGACCTCTCATACTGTTTCTGGCTCTGATCTCTCATACTGCTTCTTGCACTGACCTCTAACACCGATTCTGGCTCTGACCTCTCAGACTGATTCTGGCTCTGACCTCTCAGACTGATCCTGGCTCTGACCTCTCATACTAATTCTGGCTCTGACCTCTCATACTGATTCTGGCTCTGACCTCTCATACTGATTCTGGCTCTGACCTCTCAGACTAATTCTGGCTCTGACCTCTCAGACTGATTCTGGCTCTGACATCTCATACTGCTTCTGGCTCTGACTTCTCACACTGATTCCGGCTGACTTCTCAGTCTGATTCCGGCTCTGAACTCTCAGACTGATTCTGGCTCTGACCTCTCAGTCTGTTTCTGGCTCTGACCTCTCATACCGATTCTGGCTCTGACCTCTCATACTGATTCTGGCTCTGACCTCTCAGACTGATTCTGGCTCTGACCTCTCAGTCTGATTCTGGCTCTGACCTCTCATACTGGTTCCGGCTCTGACCTCTCCTACTTCTTCTGGCTCTGACCTCTCTTACCGATTCTGGCTCTGACCTCTCAGACTGATTCTGGCTCTGACCTGTCAGACTGATTCTGGCTCTGACCTCTCATACTAATTTTGGCTCTGACCTCTCATACTAATTCTTGCTCTGACCTCTCAGTCTGATTCTGGCTCTGACCTCTCATACTGATTCTGGCTCTGTCCTCTCATACTGATTCTGGCTCTGACCTCTCATACTAATTCCGGTTCTGACCTTTCATACTGCTTCTGGCTCTGACCTCTCATACCGATTCTGGCTCTGACCTCTCAGACTGATTCTGGCTCTGACTTCTCAGTCTGATTCTGGCTCTGACCACTCAGACTGATTCTGGCTCTGACCTCTCAGTCTCATTCTGGCTCTGACCTCTCATACTGATTCTGGCTCTGACCTCTCATACTGATTCCAGTTCTGACCTTTCATACTGCTTCTGGCTCTGACCTCTCATTCCGGTTCTGGCTCTAACCTCTCAGACTTATTCTGGCTCTGACTTCTCAGACTGATTCTGGCTCTGACCTCTCATACTAATTCTGGCTCTGACCTCTCAGACTGATTCTGGCTCTGACCTCTCAGACTGATTCTGGCTCTGACCTCTCATACAGATTCTGGATCTGAATTCTCAGACTGATTCTGGCTCTGACCTCTCAGACTGATTCCGGCTCTGACCTCTCATACTGATTCCGGCTCTGACCTCTCATACTGATTCTGGCACTGATCTCTCATACTGATTCTTGCTCTGTCCTCTCATACTGATTCCGGCTCTGACCTTTCAGACTGCTTCTGGTTCTGTCCTCTCATACTGATTCTGGCTCTGACCTCTCAGACTGATTCTGGCTCTGACCTCTCATACTGATTCTGGCTCTGACCTCTCATACTGATTCCGGCTCTGACCTCTCAGTCTGATTCTGGCTCTGACCTCTCAGTCTGATTCCGGCTCTGAACTCTCAGTCTGATTCCGTGCTCTGACCTCTCATACTGATTCTGGCTCTGACCTCTCATACTGCTTCTTGCACTGATCTCTTACACCGATTCTGGCTCTGACCTCTCAGACTGATTCTGGCTCTGACCTCTCAGACTGATTCTGGCTCTGACCTCTCAGACTGATTCTGGCTCTGACCTCTCATACTAATTCTGGCTCTGACCTCTCATACTGATTCTGGCTCTGACCTCTCATACTAATTGCGGTTCTGACCTTTCATACTGCTTCTGGCTCTGACCTTTCATACCGATTCTGGCTCTGACCTCTCACACTGATTCTGGCTCTGACCTCTCATGCTGATTCTGGCTCTGACCTCTCAGACTGATTCTGGCTCTGACCTCTCAGTTTGATTCTGGCTCTGACCTCTCACACTGATTCTGGCTCTGACCTGTCAGACTGATTCTGGCTCTGACCTCTCATACTAATTTTGGCTCTGACCTCTCATACTGATTCTGGCTCTGACTTCTCAGACTGATTCCGGCTCTGACCTCTCATACTGATTCCGGCTCTGACCTCTCATACTGATTCCGGCTCTGACCTCTCAGACTGATTCCGGCTCTGACCTCTCAGACTGATTCCGGCTCTGACCTCTCATACTGATTCTGGCTCTGACCTCTCAGACTGATTCTGGCTCTGACCTCTCAGACTGATTCTGGCTCTGACCTCTCAGACTGATTCTGGCTCTGACCTCTCAGTCTGATTCTGGCTCTGACCTCTCATAGTGATTCTGACTCTGACCTCTCATACTGATTCTGGCTCTGACCTCTCAGACTGATTCTGGCTCTGACATCTAATACTACTTCTGGCTCTGACTTCTCAGACTGATTCTGGCTCTGACCTCTCATTCTGATTCTGGCTCTGACCTCTCATTCTGATTCTGGCTCTGACCTCTCAGACTGATTCTGGCTCTGACCTCTCGTACTGATTCCAGTTGTGACCTTTCATACTACTTCTGGCTCTGACCTCTCATACCGGTTCTGGCTCTAACCTCTCAGACTTATTCTGGCTCTGACTTCTCAGACTGATTCTGGCTCTGACCTCTCATACTAATTCTGACTCTGACCTCTCAGTCTGATTCTGGCTCTGACCTCTCAGTCTGATTCCGGCTCTGAACTCTCAGTCTGATTCCGGGCTCTGACCTCTCATACTGATTCTGGCTCTGACCTCTCATACTGCTTCTTGCACTGATCTCTTACACCGATTCTGGCTCTGACCTCTCAGACTGATTCTGGCTCTGACCTCTCAGACTGATTCTGGCTCTGACCTCTCATACTAATTCTGGCTCTGACCTCTCATACTGATTCTGGCTCTGACCTCTCATACTGATTCTGGCTCTGACCTCTCAGACTGATTCTGGCTCTGACCTCTCAGTTTGATTCTGGCTCTGACCTCTCAGACTGATTCTGGCTCTGACCTGTCAGACTGATTCTGGCTCTGACCTCTCATACTAATTTTGGCTCTGACCTCTCATACTGATTCTGGCTCTGACCTCTCAGACTGATTCCGGCTCTGACCTCTCATACTGATTCTGGCTCTGACCTCTCATACTGATTCTGGCTCTGACCTCTCAGACTGATTCTGGCTCTGACCTCTCAGACTGATTCTGGCTCTGACCTCTCATACTGATTCTGGCTCTGACCTCTCATACTGATTCTAGCTCTGACCTCTCATTCTGATTCTGGCTCTGACCTCTCATACTGATTCTGGCTCTGACCTCTCGTACTGATTCCAGTTGTGACCTTTCATACTGCTTCTGGCTCTGACCTCTCATACCGGTTCTGGCTCTAACCTCTCAGACTTATTCTGGCTCTGACTTCTCAGACTGATTCTGGCTCTGACCTCTCATACTAATTCTGGCTCTGACCTCTCAGACTGATTCTGGCTCTGACCTCCCAGACTGATTCTGGCTCTGACCTCTCATACAGATTCTGGATCTGAATTCTCAGACTGATTCCGGCTCTGACCTCTCATACTGATTCCGGCTCTGACCTCTCATACTGATTCTGGCACTGATCTCTCATACTGATTCTTGCTCTGTCCTCTCATACTGATTCCGGCTCTGACCTTTCAGACTGCTTCTGGTTCTGTCCTCTCATACTGATTCTGGCTCTGACCTCTCAGACTGATTCTGGCTCTGACCTCTCATACTGATTCTGGCTCTGACCTCTCATACTGATTCCGGCTCTGACCTCTCAGTCTGATTCTGGCTCTGACCTCTCAGTCTGATTCCGGCTCTGAACTCTCAGTCTGATTCCGGGCTCTGACCTCTCATACTGATTCTGGCTCTGACCTCTCATACTAATTCCGGTTCTGACCTTTCATACTGCTTCTGGCTCTGACCTCTCATACCGATTCTGGCTCTGACCTCTCAGACTGATTCTGGCTCTGACCTCTCAGACTGATTCTGGCTCTGACTTCTCAGTCTGATTCTGGCTCTGACCACTCAGACTGATTCTGGCTCTGACCTCTCAGTCTGATTCTGGCTCTGACCTCTCATACTGATTCTGGCTCTGACCTCTCATACTAATTGCGGTTCTGACCTTTCATACTGCTTCTGGCTCTGACCTCTCATACCGATTCTGGCTCTGACCTCTCACACTGATTCTGGCTCTGACCTCTCATGCTGATTCTGGCTCTGACCTCTCAGACTGATTCTGGCTCTGACCTCTCAGTTTGATTCTGGCTCTGACCTCTCACACTGATTCTGGCTCTGACCTGTCAGACTGATTCTGGCTCTGACCTCTCATACTAATTTTGGCTCTGACCTCTCATACTGATTCTGGCTCTGACTTCTCAGACTGATTCCGGCTCTGACCTCTCATACTGATTCCGGCTCTGACCTCTCATACTGATTCCGGCTCTGACCTCTCAGACTGATTCCGGCTCTGACCTCTCATACTGATTCCGGCTCTGACCTCTCATACTGATTCCGGCTCTGACCTCTCAGACTGATTCCGGCTCTGACCTCTCAGACTGATTCTGGCTCTGACCTCTCATACTGATTCTGGCTCTGACCTCTCAGACTGATTCTGGCTCTGACCTCTCAGACTGATTCTGGCTCTGACCTCTCAGACTGATTCTGGCTCTGACCTCTCAGTCTGATTCTGGCTCTGACCTCTCATAGTGATTCTGACTCTGACCTCTCATACTGATTCTGGCTCTGACCTCTCAGACTGATTCTGGATCTGACATCTAATACTACTTCTGGCTCTGACTTCTCAGACTGATTCTGGCTCTGACCTCTCATTCTGATTCTGGCTCTGACCTCTCATTCTGATTCTGGCTCTGACCTCTCAGACTGATTCTGGCTCTGACCTCTCGTACTGATTCCAGTTGTGACCTTTCATACTACTTCTGGCTCTGACCTCTCATACCGGTTCTGGCTCTAACCTCTCAGACTTATTCTGGCTCTGACTTCTCAGACTGATTCTGGCTCTGACCTCTCATACTAATTCTGACTCTGACCTCTCAGTCTGATTCTGGCTCTGACCTCTCAGTCTGATTCCGGCTCTGAACTCTCAGTCTGATTCCGGGCTCTGACCTCTCATACTGTTTCTGGCTCTGACCTCTCATACTGCTTCTTGCACTGATCTCTTACACCGATTCTGGCTCTGACCTCTCAGACTGATTCTGGCTCTGACCTCTCAGACTGATTCTGGCTCTGACCTCTCATACTAATTCTGGCTCTGACCTCTCATACTGATTCTGGCTCTGACCTCTCATACTGATTCTGGCTCTGACCTCTCAGACTGATTCTGGCTCTGACCTCTCAGTTTGATTCTGGCTCTGACCTCTCAGACTGATTCTGGCTCTGACCTGTCAGACTGATTCTGGCTCTGACCTCTCATACTAATTTTGGCTCTGTCCTCTCATACTGATTCTGGCTCTGACCTCTCAGACTGATTCCGGCTCTGACCTCTCATACTGATTCTGGCTCTGACCTCTCATACTGATTCTGGCTCTGACCTCTCAGACTGATTCTGGCTCTGACCTCTCAGACTGATTCTGGCTCTGACCTCTCATACTGATTCTGGCTCTGACCTCTCATACTGATTCTGGCTCTGACCTCTCATTCTGATTCTGGCTCTGACCTCTCATACTGATTCTGGCTCTGACCTCTCGTACTGATTCCAGTTGTGACCTTTCATACTGCTTCTGGCTCTGACCTCTCATACCGGTTCTGGCTCTAACCTCTCAGACTTATTCTGGCTCTGACTTCTCAGACTGATTCTGGCTCTGACCTCTCATACTAATTCTGGCTCTGACCTCTCAGACTGATTCTGGCTCTGACCTCCCAGACTGATTCTGGCTCTGACCTCTCATACAGATTCTGGATCTGAATTCTCAGACTGATTCTGGCTCTGACCTCTCAGACTGATTCCGGCTCTGACCTCTCATACTGATTCCGGCTCTGACCTCTCATACTGATTCTGGCACTGATCTCTCATACTGATTCTTGCTCTGTCCTCTCATACTGATTCCGGCTCTGACCTTTCAGACTGCTTCTGGTTCTGTCCTCTCATACTGATTCTGGCTCTGACCTCTCAGACTGATTCTGGCTCTGACCTCTCATACTGATTCTGGCTCTGACCTCTCATACTGATTCCGGCTCTGACCTCTCAGTCTGATTCTGGCTCTGACCTCTCAGTCTGATTCCGGCTCTGAACTCTCAGTCTGATTCCGGGCTCTGACCTCTCATACTGATTCTGGCTCTGACCTCTCATACTGCTTCTTGCACTGATCTCTTACACCGATTCTGGCTCTGACCTCTCAGACTGATTCTGGCTCTGACCTCTCATACTGATTCTGGCTCTGACCTCTCATACTAATTCTGGCTCTGACCTCTCATACTGATTCTGGCTCTGACCTCTCATACTAATTCCGGTTCTGACCTTTCATACTGCTTCTGGCTCTGACCTCTCATACCGATTCTGGCTCTGACCTCTCAGACTGATTCTGGCTCTGACCTCTCATACTAATTCCGGTTCTGACCTTTCACACTGATTCTGGCTCTGACCTCTCATACTGATTCTGGCTCTGACCTCTCAGACTGATTCTGGCTCTGACCTCTCAGTTTGATTCTGGCTCTGACCTCTCACACTGATTCTGGCTCTGACCTGTCAGACTGATTCTGGCTCTGACCTCTCATACTAATTTTGGCTCTGACCTCTCATACTGATTCTGGCTCTGACCTCTCAGACTGATTCCGGCTCTGACCTCTCATACTGATTCCGGCTCTGACCTCTCATACTGATTCCGGCTCTGACCTCTCAGACTGATTCTGGCTCTGACCTCTCAGACTGATTCCGGCTCTGACCTCTCATAATGATTCTGGCTCTGACCTCTCAGACTGATT
This sequence comes from Leptodactylus fuscus, assembly GCF_031893055.1. NCBI lineage: Eukaryota > Metazoa > Chordata > Amphibia > Anura > Leptodactylidae > Leptodactylus > Leptodactylus fuscus. Next base: position 293,987,547 of record NC_134265.1, read on the forward strand.
CTGGCTCTGACCTCTCAGACTGATTCTGGCTCTGACCTCTCAGACTGATTCTGGCTCTGACCTGTCAGACTGATTCTGGCTCTGACCTCTCATACTAATTTTGGCTCTGACCTCTCATACTAATTCTTGCTCTGACCTCTCAGTCTGATTCTGGCTCTGACCTCTCATACTGATTCTGGCTCTGACCTCTCATACTGATTCTGGCTCTGACCTCTCATACCGATTCTGGCTCTGACCTCTCAGACTGATTCTGGCTCTGACCTCTCAGACTGATTCCGGCTCTGACCTCTCATACTGATTCCGGCTCTGACCTCTCATACTGATTCCGGCTCTGACCTCTCAGACTGATTCTGGCTCTGACCTCTCAGACTGATTCCGGCTCTGACCTCTCATAATGATTCTGGCTCTGACCTCTCAGACTGATTCTGGCTCTGACCTCTCAGACTGATTCTGGCTCTGACCTCTCAGACTGATTCTGGCTCTGACCTGTCAGACTGATTCTGGCTCTGACCTCTCATACTAATTTTGGCTCTGACCTCTCATACTAATTCTTGCTCTGACCTCTCAGTCTGATTCTGGCTCTGACCTCTCATACTGATTCTGGCTCTGACCTCTCATACTGATTCTGGCTCTGACCTCTCATACCGATTCTGGCTCTGACCTCTCAGACTGATTCTGGCTCTGACCTCTCAGACTGATTCTGGCTCTGACTTCTCAGTCTGATTCTGGCTCTGACCACTCAGACTGATTCTGGCTCTGACCTCTCAGTCTGATTCTGGCTCTGACCTCTCATACTGATTCTGGCTCTGACCTCTCATACTGATTCCAGTTCTGACCTTTCATACTGCTTCTGTCTCTGACCTCTCATACCAATTCTGGCTCTAACCTCTCAGACTTATTCTGGCTCTGACTTCTCAGACTGATTCTGGCTCTGACCTCTCATACTAATTCTGGCTCTGACCTCTCAGACTGATTCTGGCTCTGACCTCTCAGACTGATTCTGGCTCTGACCTCTCATACTAATTCTGGCTCTGACCTCTCATACTGATTCTGGCTCTGACCTCTCATACTAATTCCGGTTCTGACCTTTCATACTGCTTCTGGCTCTGACCTCTCATACCGATTCTGGCTCTGACCTCTCACACTGATTCTGGCTCTGACCTCTCATACTGATTCTGGCTCTGACCTCTCAGACTGATTCTGGCTCTGACCTCTCAGTTTGATTCTGGCTCTGACCTCTCAGACTGATTCTGGCTCTGACCTGTCAGACTGATTCTGTCTCTGACCTCTCATACTAATTTTGGCTCTGACCTCTCATACTGATTCTGGCTCTGACCTCTCAGACTGATTCCGGCTCTGACCTCTCATACTGATTCTAGCTCTGACCTCTCATACTGATTCTGGCTCTGACCTCTCAGTCTGATTCTGGCTCTGACCTCTCATAGTGATTCTGGCTCTGACCTCTCATAGTGATTCTGACTCTGACCTCTCATACTGATTCTGGCTCTGACCTCTCAGACTGATTCTGGCTCTGACATCTAATACTACTTCTGGCTCTGACTTCTCAGACTGATTCTGGCTCTGACCTCTCATTCTGATTCTGGCTCTGACCTCTCAGACTGATTCTGGCTCTGACCTCTCGTACTGATTCCAGTTGTGACCTTTCATACTACTTCTGGCTCTGACCTCTCATACCGGTTCTGGCTCTAACCTCTCAGACTTATTCTGGCTCTGACTTCTGAGACTGATTCTGGCTCTGACCTCTCATACTAATTCTGACTCTGACCTCTCAGTCTGATTCTGGCTCTGACCTCTCAGTCTGATTCCGGCTCTGAACTCTCAGTCTGATTCCGGGCTCTGACCTCTCATACTGATTCTGGCTCTGACCTCTCATACTGCTTCTTGCACTGATCTCTTACACCGATTCTGGCTCTGACCTCTCAGACTGATTCTGGCTCTGACCTCTCAGACTGATTCTGGCTCTGACCTCTCATACTAATTCTGGCTCTGACCTCTCATACTGATTCTGGCTCTGACCTCTCATACTGATTCTGGCTCTGACCTCTCAGACTGATTCTGGCTCTGACCTCTCAGTTTGATTCTGGCTCTGACCTCTCAGACTGATTCTGGCTCTGACCTGTCAGACTGATTCTGGCTCTGACCTCTCATACTAATTTTGGCTCTGACCTCTCATACTGATTCTGGCTCTGACCTCTCAGACTGAATCCGGCTCTGACCTCTCATACTGATTCTGGCTCTGACCTCTCATACTGATTCTGGCTCTGACCTCTCAGACTGATTCTGGCTCTGACCTCTCAGACTGATTCTGGCTCTGACCTCTCATACTGATTCTGGCTCTGACCTCTCATACTGATTCTGGCTCTGACCTCTCATAGTGATTCTGGCTCTGACCTCTCAGTCTGATTCTGGCTCTGACCTCTCAGTATGATTCTGGCTCTGACCTCTCAGACTGATTCTGGCTCTGACCTCTCATAGTGATTCTGACTCTGACCTCTCATACTGATTCTGGCTCTGACCTCTCAGACTGATTCTGGCTCTGACATCTAATACTACTTCTGGCTCTGACTTCTCAGACTGATTCTGGCTCTGACCTCTCATTCTGATTCTGGCTCTGACCTCTCATTCTGATTCTGGCTCTGACCTCTCAAACTGATTCTGGCTCTGACCTCTCAGACTGATTCTGGCTCTGACCTCTCAGACTGATTCTGGCTCTGACCTCTCATACTGATTCTGGCTCTGACCTCTCATACTGATTCTGGCTCTGACCTCTCAGACTGATTCTGGCTCTGACCTCTCAGACTGATTCTGGCTCTGACCTCTCAGTCTGATTCTGGCTCTGACCTCTCATAGTGATTCTGGCTCTGACCTCTCATAGTGATTCTGAATCTGACCTCTCATACTGATTCTGGCTCTGACCTCTCAGACTGATTCTGGCTCTGACCTCTCAGACTGATTCTGGCTCTGACCTGTCAGACTGATTCTGGCTCTGACCTCTCATACTAATTTTGGCTCTGACCTCTCATACTAATTCTTGCTCTGACCTCTCAGTCTGATTCTGGCTCTGACCTCTCATACTGATTCTGGCTCTGAACTCTCATACTGATTCTGGCTCTGACCTCTCATACCGATTCTGGCTCTGACCTCTCAGACTGATTCTGGCTCTGACCTCTCAGACTGATTCTGGCTCTGACTTCTCAGTCTGATTCTGGCTCTGACCACTCAGACTGATTCTGGCTCTGACCTCTCAGTCTGATTCTGGCTCTGACCTCTCATACTGATTCTGGCTCTGACCTCTCATACTGATTCCAGTTCTGACCTTTCATACTGCTTCTGTCTCTGACCTCTCATACCAATTCTGGCTCTAACCTCTCAGACTTATTCTGGCTCTGACTTCTCAGACTGATTCTGGCTCTGACCTCTCATACTAATTCTGGCTCTGACCTCTCAGACTGATTCTGGCTCTGACCTCTCAGACTGATTCTGGCTCTGACCTCTCATACTAATTCTGGCTCTGACCTCTCATACTGATTCTGGCTCTGACCTCTCATACTAATTCCGGTTCTGACCTTTCATACTGCTTCTGGCTCTGACCTCTCATACCGATTCTGGCTCTGACCTCTCACACTGATTCTGGCTCTGACCTCTCATACTGATTCTGGCTCTGACCTCTCAGACTGATTCTGGCTCTGACCTCTCAGTTTGATTCTGGCTCTGACCTCTCAGACTGATTCTGGCTCTGACCTGTCAGACTGATTCTGTCTCTGACCTCTCATACTAATTTTGGCTCTGACCTCTCATACTGATTCTGGCTCTGACCTCTCAGACTGATTCCGGCTCTGACCTCTCATACTGATTCTAGCTCTGACCTCTCATACTGATTCTGGCTCTGACCTCTCAGTCTGATTCTGGCTCTGACCTCTCATAGTGATTCTGGCTCTGACCTCTCATAGTGATTCTGACTCTGACCTCTCATACTGATTCTGGCTCTGACCTCTCAGACTGATTCTGGCTCTGACATCTAATACTACTTCTGGCTCTGACTTCTCAGACTGATTCTGGCTCTGACCTCTCATTCTGATTCTGGCTCTGACCTCTCAGACTGATTCTGGCTCTGACCTCTCGTACTGATTCCAGTTGTGACCTTTCATACTACTTCTGGCTCTGACCTCTCATACCGGTTCTGGCTCTAACCTCTCAGACTTATTCTGGCTCTGACTTCTGAGACTGATTCTGGCTCTGACCTCTCATACTAATTCTGACTCTGACCTCTCAGTCTGATTCTGGCTCTGACCTCTCAGTCTGATTCCGGCTCTGAACTCTCAGTCTGATTCCGGGCTCTGACCTCTCATACTGATTCTGGCTCTGACCTCTCATACTGCTTCTTGCACTGATCTCTTACACCGATTCTGGCTCTGACCTCTCAGACTGATTCTGGCTCTGACCTCTCAGACTGATTCTGGCTCTGACCTCTCATACTAATTCTGGCTCTGACCTCTCATACTGATTCTGGCTCTGACCTCTCATACTGATTCTGGCTCTGACCTCTCAGACTGATTCTGGCTCTGACCTCTCAGTTTGATTCTGGCTCTGACCTCTCAGACTGATTCTGGCTCTGACCTGTCAGACTGATTCTGGCTCTGACCTCTCATACTAATTTTGGCTCTGACCTCTCATACTGATTCTGGCTCTGACCTCTCAGACTGAATCCGGCTCTGACCTCTCATACTGATTCTGGCTCTGACCTCTCATACTGATTCTGGCTCTGACCTCTCAGACTGATTCTGGCTCTGACCTCTCAGACTGATTCTGGCTCTGACCTCTCATACTGATTCTGGCTCTGACCTCTCATACTGATTCTGGCTCTGACCTCTCATAGTGATTCTGGCTCTGACCTCTCAGTCTGATTCTGGCTCTGACCTCTCAGTATGATTCTGGCTCTGACCTCTCAGACTGATTCTGGCTCTGACCTCTCATAGTGATTCTGACTCTGACCTCTCATACTGATTCTGGCTCTGACCTCTCAGACTGATTCTGGCTCTGACATCTAATACTACTTCTGGCTCTGACTTCTCAGACTGATTCTGGCTCTGACCTCTCATTCTGATTCTGGCTCTGACCTCTCATTCTGATTCTGGCTCTGACCTCTCAAACTGATTCTGGCTCTGACCTCTCAGACTGATTCTGGCTCTGACCTCTCAGACTGATTCTGGCTCTGACCTCTCATACTGATTCTGGCTCTGACCTCTCATACTGATTCTGGCTCTGACCTCTCAGACTGATTCTGGCTCTGACCTCTCAGACTGATTCTGGCTCTGACCTCTCAGTCTGATTCTGGCTCTGACCTCTCATAGTGATTCTGGCTCTGACCTCTCATAGTGATTCTGAATCTGACCTCTCATACTGATTCTGGCTCTGACCTCTCAGACTGATTCTGGCTCTGACATCTAATACTACTTCTGGCTCTGACTTCTCAGACTGATTCTGGCTCTGACCTCTCATTCTGATTCTGGCTCTGACCTCTCATTCTGATTCTGGCTCTGACCTCTCAGACTGATTCTGGCTCTGACCTCTCATACTGATTCTGGCTCTGACCTCTTGTATTGATTCCAGTTGTGACCTTTCATACTGCTTCTGGCTCTGACCTCTCATACCGGTTCTGGCTCTAACCTCTCAGACTTATTCTGGCTCTGACTTCTCAGACTGATTCTGGCTCTGACCTCTCATACTAATTCTGGCTCTGACCTCTCAGACTGCTTCTGGCTATGACCTCTCATACTGATTCTGGCTCTGACCTCTCATACTGATTCTAGCTCTGACCTCTAATACTGATTCCGGCTGTGATCTCTCATACTGATTCTGGCTCTGATCTCTCATACTGATTCTGGCTCTGACCTCTCAGAATGCTTCTGGCTCTGACATCTCATACTTCTTCTGACTCTGACCTCTTAGACTGATTTTGGCTCTGACCTCTCAGACTGATTCTGGCTCTGATCTCCCATACTGATTCTAGCTCTGATCTCTCATACTGATTCTTGCTCTCATCTCTCAGACTGATTCTGGCTCTGACCTCTCATACTGATTCTGGCTCTGACGTCTCATACTGCTTCTGGCTCTGACCTTTCAGACTGATTCCGGCTCTGACCTCTCATACTAATTCCAGCTCTGACCTCTCATACTGATTCTGGCTCTGACCTCTCATACTGATTCTGGATCTAACTTCTCGTACTGATTCCAGTTCTGACCTTTCATACTGCTTCTGGCTCTGACCTCTCATACCGGTTCTGGCTCTAACCTCTCAGACTTATTCTGGCTCTGACTTCTCAGACTGATTCTGGCTCTGACCTTTCATACTAATTCTGGCTCTGACCTCTCAGACTGATTCTGGCTCTGACCTCTCAGACTGATTCTGGCTCTGACCTCTCATACAGATTCTGGCTCTGAATTCTCAGACTGATTCTGGCTCTGACCTCTCAGACTGATTCTGGCTCTGACCTCTCATACTGATTCCGGCTCTGACCTCTCATACTGATTCTGGCACTGATCTCTCATACTGATTCTTGCTCTGTCCTCTCATACTGATTCCGACTCTGACCTTTCAGACTGCTTCTGGTTCTGTCCTCTCATACTGATTCTGGCTCTGACCTCTCATACTGATTCTGGCTCTGACCTCTCATACTGATTCTGGCTCTGACCTCTCATACTGATTCCGGCTCTGACCTCTCTGTCTGATTCTGGCTCTGACCTCTCAGTCTGATTTCGGGCTCTGACCTCTCAAACTGATTCTGGCTCTGACCTCTCATACTGCTTCTTGCACTGACCTCTAACACCGATTCTGGCTCTGACCTCTCAGACTGATTCTGGCTCTGACCTCTCAACTGATTCTGGCTCTGACCTCTCATACTAATTCTGGCTCTGACCTCTCATACTGATTCTGGCTCTGACCTCTCATACTGATTCTGGCTCTAACCTCTCATACTAATTCCGGTTCTGACCTTTCATACCGCTTCTGGCTCTGACCTCTCATACCGATTCTGGCTCTGACCTCTCAGACTGATTCTGGCTCTGACTTCTCATACTGATTCTGGCTCTAACCTCTCCGTCTGATTCTGGCTCTGACCACTCAGACTGATTCTGGCTCTGACCTCTCAGTCTGATTCCGGCTCTGACCTCTCAGTCTGATTCCAGGCTCTGACCTCTCATACTGATTCTGGCTCTGACTTCTCATACTGCTTCTTGCACTGACCTCTCACGACGATTCTGGCTCTGACCTCTCAGACTGATTCTGGCTCTGACCTCTCAGACTGATTCTGGCTCTGACCTCTCATACTAATTCTGGCTCTGACCTCTCAGACTGATTCTGGCTCTGACATGTCATACTGCTTCTGGCTGTGACCTCTCACACTGATTCCGGCTCTGACTTCTCAGACTGATTCTGGCTCTGACCTCTCAGTCTGTTTCTGGCTCTGACCTCTCAGTCTGATTCTGGCTCTGACCTCTAATACTGATTCTGGCTCTGACCTCTCAGACTGATTCTGGCTCTGACCTCTCAGTCTGATTCTGGCTCTGACCTCTAATACTGGTTACGGTTCTGACCTCTCCTACTTCTTCTGGCTCTGACCTCTCTTACCGATTCTGGCTCTGACCTCTCAGACTGATTCTGGCTCTGACCTGTCAGACTGATTCTGGCTCTGACCTCTCATACTAATTTTGGCTCTGACCTCTCATTCTAATTCTTGCTCTGACCTCTCAGTCTGATTCTGGCTCTGACCTCTCATACTGATTCTGGCTCTGACCTCTCATACTAATTCCGGTTCGGACCTTTCATACTGCTTCTGGCTCTGACCTCTCATACCGATTCTGGCTCTGACCTCTCAGACTGATTCTGGCTCTGACCTCTCAGACTGATTCTGGCTCTGACCTCTCAGTCTGATTTTGGCTCTGACCACTCAGACTGATTCTGGCTCTGACCTCTCAGTCTGATTCTGGCTCTGACCTCTCATACTGATTCTGGCTCTGACCTCTCATACTGATTCCAGTTCTGACCTTTCATACTGCTTCTGGCTCTGACCTCTCATACCGGTTCTGGCTCTAACCTCTCAGACTGATTCTGGCTCTGAACTCTCATACTGATTCTGGCTCTGACCTCTCATACTGATTCCGGCTCTGACCTCTCAGTCTGATTCGGGCTCTGACCTCTCAGTCTGATTCCAGCTCTGACCTCTCAGTCTGATTCCGGGCTCTGACCTCTCATACTGATTCTGGCTCTGACCTCTCATACTGCTTCTTGCACTGACCTCTAACACCGATTCTGGCTCTGACCTCTCAGACTGATTCTGGCTCTGACCTCTCAGACTGATTCTGGCTCTGACCTCTCAGACTGATTCTGGCTCTGACCTCTCATACTAATTCTGGCTCTGACCTCTCAGACTGATTCTGGCTCTGACCTCTCATACTGATTCTGGCTCTGATCTCTCATACTAATTCCGGTTCTGACCTTTCATACTGCTTCTGGCTCTGACCTCTCATACCGATTCTGGCTCTGACCTCTCAGACTGATTCTGGCTCTGACCTCTCAGACTGATTCTGGCTCTGACCTCTCAGTCTGATTCTGGCTCTGACCACTCAGACTGATTCTGGCTCTGACCTCTCAGTCTGATTCCGGCTCTGACCTCTCAGTCTAATTCCGGGCTCTGACCTCTCATACTGATTCTGACTCTGACCTCTCATACTGCTTCTTGCACTGACCTCTCACACCGATTCTGGCTCTGACCTCTCAGACTGATTCTGGCTCTGACCTCTCAGACTGATTCTGGCTCTGACCTCTCATACTAATTCTGGCTCTTACCTCTCAGACTGATTCTGGCTCTGACATCTCATACTGCTTCTGGCTCTGACCTCTCACACTGATTCCGGCTCTGACTTCTCAGTCTGATTCCGGCTCTGAAGTCTCAGACTGATTATGGCTCTGACCTCTCAGTCTGATTCTGGCTCTGACCACTCAGACTGATTCTGGCTCTGACCTCTCATACTGATTCTGGCTCTGACCTCTCATACTGATTCCAGTTCTGACCTTTCATACTGCTTCTGGCTCTGACCTCTCATACCGATTCTGGCTCTGACCTCTCAGACTGATTCTGGCTCTGACCTCTCATACTAATTCTGGCTCTTACCTCTCAGACTGATTCTGGCTCTGACATCTCATACTGCTTCTGGCTCTGACCTCTCACACTGATTCCGGCTCTGACTTCTCAGTCTGATTCCGGCTCTGAAGTCTCAGACTGATTATGGCTCTGACCTCTCAGTCTGATTCTGGCTCTGACCACTCAGACTGATTCTGGCTCTGACCTCTCATACTGATTCTGGCTCTGACCTCTCATACTGATTCCAGTTCTGACCTTTCATACTGCTTCTTGCACTGACCTCTAACACCGATTCTGGCTCTGACCTCTCAGACTGATTCTGGCTCTGACCTCTCAGACTGATTCTGGCTCTGACCTCTCAGACTGATTCTGGCTCTGACCTCTCATACTAATTCTGGCTCTGACCTCTCAGACTGATTCTGGCTCTGACCTCTCATACTGATTCTGGCTCTGATCTCTCATACTAATTCCGGTTCTGACCTTTCATACTGCTTCTGGCTCTGACCTCTCATACCGATTCTGGCTCTGACCTCTCAGACTGATTCTGGCTCTGACCTCTCAGACTGATTCTGGCTCTGACCTCTCAGTCTGATTCTGGCTCTGACCACTCAGACTGATTCTGGCTCTGACCTCTCAGTCTGATTCCGGCTCTGACCTCTCAGTCTAATTCCGGGCTCTGACCTCTCATACTGATTCTGACTCTGACCTCTCATACTGCTTCTTGCACTGACCTCTCACACCGATTCTGGCTCTGACCTCTCAGACTGATTCTGGCTCTGACCTCTCAGACTGATTCTGGCTCTGACCTCTCATACTAATTCTGGCTCTTACCTCTCAGACTGATTCTGGCTCTGACATCTCATACTGCTTCTGGCTCTGACCTCTCACACTGATTCCGGCTCTGACTTCTCAGTCTGATTCCGGCTCTGAAGTCTCAGACTGATTATGGCTCTGACCTCTCAGTCTGATTCTGGCTCTGACCACTCAGACTGATTCTGGCTCTGACCTCTCATACTGATTCTGGCTCTGACCTCTCATACTGATTCCAGTTCTGACCTTTCATACTGCTTCTGGCTCTGACCTCTCATACCGATTCTGGCTCTGACCTCTCAGACTGATTCTGGCTCTGACCTCTCATACTAATTCTGACTCTGACCTCTCAGTCTGAATCTGGCTCTGACCTCTCATACTGATTCTGTCTCTGACCTCTCATACTGATTCTCGCTCTGACCTCTCACACTGATTCTGGCTCTGACCTCTCAGTCTGATTCTGGCTCTGACCTCTCATACTGATTCTGGCTCTGACCTCTCATACTGATTCTGGCTCTGACCTTTCAGACTGATTCTGGCTCTGACCTCTCAGACTGATTCTGGCTCTGTCCTCTCAGACTGATTCTGGCTCTGACCTCTCAGACTGATTCTAGCTCTGACCTCTCATACTGATTCTGGCTCTGACCTCTCAGACTGATTCTGACTCTGACCTCTCAGTCTAATTCTGGCTCTGACCTCTCATACTGATTCTGGCTCTGACCTCTCAGACTGATTCTGGCTCTGACCTCTCATACTGATTCTGGCTATGACCTCTCATACTGATTCTGGCTCTGACCTCTCAGACTAATTCTGGCTCTGACCTCTCATACTGATTCTGGCTCTGACCTCTCATACTGATTCTGGCTCTGACCTCTCAGACTGATTCTGGCTCTGACCTCTCAGACTGATTCTGGCTCTGACCTCTCAGACTGATTCTGGCTCTGAACTCTCAGACTGATTCTGGCTCTGACCTCTCAGACTGATTCTGGCTCTGACCTCTCATACTGATTCTGGCTCTGACCTCTCAGACTGATTCTGGCTCTGACCTCTCAGACTGATTCTGGCTCTGACCTCTCATACTGATTCTGGCTCTGACCTCTCAGACTGATTCTGGCTCTGACCTCTCATACTGATTCTGGCTCTGACCTCTCAGTCTGATTCTGGCTCTGACCTCTCAGACTGATTCTGGCTCTGACCTCTCATACTGATTCTGGCTCTGACCTCTCAGACTGATTCTGGCTCTGACCTCTCAGTCTGATTCTGGCTCTGACCTCTCATACTGATTCTGGCTGACCTGTCAGACTGATTCTGGCTCTGACCTCTCATACTGATTCTGGCTGACCTGTCAGACTGATTCTGGCTCTGACCTCTCATACTGATTCTGGCTCTGACCTCTCATACTGATTCTGGCTCTGACCTCTCAGACTGATTCTGGCTCTGACATCTAATACTACTTCTGGCTCTGACTTCTCAGACTGATTCTGGCTCTGACCTCTCATTCTGATTCTGGCTCTGACCTCTCATACTAATTCTGGCTCTGACCTCTCAGACTGATTCTGGCTCTGACATCTCATACTGCTTCTGGCTCTGACCTCTCACACTGATTCCGGCTCTGACTTCTCAGTCTGATTCCGGCTCTGAAGTCTCAGACTGATTCTGGCTCTGACCTCTCAGTCTGATTCTGGCTCTGACCACTCAGACTGATTCTGGCTCTGACCTCTCAGTCTGATTCTGGCTCTGACCTCTCATACTGATTCTGGCTCTGACCTCTCATACTGATTCCAGTTCTGACCTTTCATACTGCTTCTGGCTCTGACCTCTCATACCGATTCTGGCTCTGACCTCTCAGACTGATTCTGGCTCTGACCTCTCATACTAATTCTGACTCTGACCTCTCAGTCTGATTCTGGCTCTGACCTCTCATACTAATTCTGACTCTGACCTCTCAGTCTGATTCTGACTCTGACCTCTCACACTGATTCTGGCTCTGACCTCTCAGTCTGATTCTGGCTCTGACCTCTCATACTGATTCTGGCTCTGACCTCTCATACTGATTCTGGCTCTGACCTCTCAGACTGATTCTGGCTCTGACCTCTCAGACTGATTCTGGCTCTGACCTCTCAGACTGATTCTGGCTCTGACCTCTCAGACTGATTCTAGCTCTGTCCTCTCATACTGATTCTGGCTCTGACCTTTCAGACTGCTTCTGGTTCTGTCCTCTCATACTGATTCTGGCTCTGACCTCTCAGACTGATTCTGGCTCTGACCTCTCATACTGATTCTGACTCTGACCTCTCATACTGATTCTGGCTCTGACCTTTCATACTGCGTCTGGCTCTGACCTCTCACACCGATTCTGGCTCTGACCTCTCAGACTGATTCTGGCTCTGACCTCTCAGACTGATTCTGGCTCTAACCTCTCAGTCTGATTCTGGCTCTGACCACTCAGACTGATTCTGGCTCTGACCTCTCAGTCTGATTCCGGCTCTGACCTCTCAGTCTGATTCCGGGCTCTGACCTCTCATACTGATTCTGGCTCTGACCTCTCATACTGATTCCAGTTCTGACCTTTCATACTGCTTCTGGCTCTGACCTCTCATACCGATTCTGGCTCTGACCTCTCAGACTGATTCTGGCTCTGACCTCTCATACTAATTCTGACTCTGACCTCTCAGTCTGAATCTGGCTCTGACCTCTCATACTGATTCTGTCTCTGACCTCTCATACTGATTCTCGCTCTGACCTCTCACACTGATTCTGGCTCTGACCTCTCAGTCTGATTCTGGCTCTGACCTCTCATACTGATTCTGGCTCTGACCTCTCATACTGATTCTGGCTCTGACCTTTCAGACTGATTCTGGCTCTGACCTCTCAGACTGATTCTGGCTCTGTCCTCTCAGACTGATTCTGGCTCTGACCTCTCAGACTGATTCTAGCTCTGACCTCTCATACTGATTCTGGCTCTGACCTCTCAGACTGATTCTGACTCTGACCTCTCAGTCTAATTCTGGCTCTGACCTCTCATACTGATTCTGGCTCTGACCTCTCAGACTGATTCTGGCTCTGACCTCTCATACTGATTCTGGCTATGACCTCTCATACTGATTCTGGCTCTGACCTCTCAGACTAATTCTGGCTCTGACCTCTCATACTGATTCTGGCTCTGACCTCTCATACTGATTCTGGCTCTGACCTCTCAGACTGATTCTGGCTCTGACCTCTCAGACTGATTCTGGCTCTGACCTCTCAGACTGATTCTGGCTCTGAACTCTCAGACTGATTCTGGCTCTGACCTCTCAGACTGATTCTGGCTCTGACCTCTCATACTGATTCTGGCTCTGACCTCTCAGACTGATTCTGGCTCTGACCTCTCAGACTGATTCTGGCTCTGACCTCTCATACTGATTCTGGCTCTGACCTCTCAGACTGATTCTGGCTCTGACCTCTCATACTGATTCTGGCTCTGACCTCTCAGTCTGATTCTGGCTCTGACCTCTCAGACTGATTCTGGCTCTGACCTCTCATACTGATTCTGGCTCTGACCTCTCAGACTGATTCTGGCTCTGACCTCTCAGTCTGATTCTGGCTCTGACCTCTCATACTGATTCTGGCTGACCTGTCAGACTGATTCTGGCTCTGACCTCTCATACTGATTCTGGCTGACCTGTCAGACTGATTCTGGCTCTGACCTCTCATACTGATTCTGGCTCTGACCTCTCATACTGATTCTGGCTCTGACCTCTCAGACTGATTCTGGCTCTGACATCTAATACTACTTCTGGCTCTGACTTCTCAGACTGATTCTGGCTCTGACCTCTCATTCTGATTCTGGCTCTGACCTCTCATACTAATTCTGGCTCTGACCTCTCAGACTGATTCTGGCTCTGACATCTCATACTGCTTCTGGCTCTGACCTCTCACACTGATTCCGGCTCTGACTTCTCAGTCTGATTCCGGCTCTGAAGTCTCAGACTGATTCTGGCTCTGACCTCTCAGTCTGATTCTGGCTCTGACCACTCAGACTGATTCTGGCTCTGACCTCTCAGTCTGATTCTGGCTCTGACCTCTCATACTGATTCTGGCTCTGACCTCTCATACTGATTCCAGTTCTGACCTTTCATACTGCTTCTGGCTCTGACCTCTCATACCGATTCTGGCTCTGACCTCTCAGACTGATTCTGGCTCTGACCTCTCATACTAATTCTGACTCTGACCTCTCAGTCTGATTCTGGCTCTGACCTCTCATACTAATTCTGACTCTGACCTCTCAGTCTGATTCTGACTCTGACCTCTCACACTGATTCTGGCTCTGACCTCTCAGTCTGATTCTGGCTCTGACCTCTCATACTGATTCTGGCTCTGACCTCTCATACTGATTCTGGCTCTGACCTCTCAGACTGATTCTGGCTCTGACCTCTCAGACTGATTCTGGCTCTGACCTCTCAGACTGATTCTGGCTCTGACCTCTCAGACTGATTCTAGCTCTGTCCTCTCATACTGATTCTGGCTCTGACCTTTCAGACTGCTTCTGGTTCTGTCCTCTCATACTGATTCTGGCTCTGACCTCTCAGACTGATTCTGGCTCTGACCTCTCATACTGATTCTGACTCTGACCTCTCATACTGATTCTGGCTCTGACCTTTCATACTGCGTCTGGCTCTGACCTCTCACACCGATTCTGGCTCTGACCTCTCAGACTGATTCTGGCTCTGACCTCTCAGACTGATTCTGGCTCTAACCTCTCAGTCTGATTCTGGCTCTGACCACTCAGACTGATTCTGGCTCTGACCTCTCAGTCTGATTCCGGCTCTGACCTCTCAGTCTGATTCCGGGCTCTGACCTCTCATACTGATTCTGGCTCTGACCTCTCATACTGCTTCTTGCACTGACCTCTCACACCGATTCTGGCTCTGACCTCTCAGACTGATTCTGGCTCTGACCTCTCAGACTGATTCTGGCTCTGATCTCTCATACTAATTCTGGCTCTGACCTCTCAGACTGATTCTGGCTCTGACATCTCATACTGCTTCTGGCTCTGACCTCTCACACTGATTCCGGCTCTGACTTCTCAGTCTGATTCCGGCTCTGAACTCTCAGACTGATTCTGGCTCTGACCTCTCATACCGATTCTGGCTCTGACCTCTCATACTGATTCTGGCTCTGACCTCTCAGACTGATTCTGGCTCTGACCTCTCAGTCTGATTCTGGCTCTGACCTCTCATACTGGTTCCGGTTCTGACCTCTCCTACTTCTTCTGGCTCTGACCTCTCTTACCGATTCTGGCTCTGACCTCTCAGACTGATTCTGGCTCTGACCTGTCAGACTGATTCTGGCTCTGACCTCTCATACTAATTTTGGCTCTGACCTCTCATACTAATTCTTGCTCTGACCTCTCAGTCTGATTCTGGCTCTGACCTCTCATACTGATTCTGGCTCTGACCTCTCATACTGATTCTGGCTCTGACCTCTCATACTAATTCAGGTTCTGACCTTTCATACTGCTTCTGGCTCTGACCTCTCATACCGATTCTGGCTCTGACTTCTCAGACTGATTCTGGCTCTGACCTCTCAGACTGATTCTGGCTCTGACCTCTAATACTGATTCCGGCTCTGATCTCTCATACTGATTCTGGCTCTGATCTCTCATACTGATTCTGGCTCTGACCTCTCAGAATGCTTCTGGCTCTGACATCTCATACTTCTTCTGACTCTGACCTCTTAGACTGATTTTGGCTCTGACCTCTCAGACTGCTTCTGGCTGTGACGTCTCATACTGCTTTTTACTCTGACCTCTTAGACTGATTCTGGCTCTGACCTCTCAGACTGATTCTGGCTCTGATCTCCCATATTGATTCTAGCTCTGATCTCTCATACTGATTCTTGCTCTCATCTCTCAGACTGATTCTGGCTCTGACCTCTCATACTGATTCTGGCTCTGACGTCTCATACTGCTTCTGGCTCTGACCTCTCATACTGATTCTGGCTCTGATCTCTCATACTGATTCTGGCTCTGACCTCTCATACTAATTCTGGCTCTGACCTCTCAGACTGATTCTGGCTCTGACCTCTCATACAGATTCTGGATCTGAATTCTCAGACTGATTCTGGCTCTGACCTCTCAGACTGATTCCGGCTCTGACCTCTCATACTGATTCCGGCTCTGACCTCTCATACTGATTCTGGCACTGATCTCTCATACTGATTCTTGCTCTGTCCTCTCATACTGATTCCGGCTCTGACCTTTCAGACTGCTTCTGGTTCTGTCCTCTCATACTGATTCTGGCTCTGACCTCTCAGACTGATTCTGGCTCTGACCTCTCATACTGATTCTGGCTCTGACCTCTCATACTGATTCCGGCTCTGACCTCTCAGTCTGATTCTGGCTCTGAACTCTCAGTCTGATTCCGGCTCTGAACTCTCAGTCTGATTCCGGGCTCTGACCTCTCATACTGATTCTGGCTCTGACCTCTCATACTGCTTCTTGCACTGATCTCTTACACCGATTCTGGCTCTGACCTCTCAGACTGATTCTGGCTCTGACCTCTCATACTAATTCTGGCTCTGACCTCTCATACTGATTCTGGCTCTGACCTCTCATACTAATTCCGGTTCTGACCTTTCATACTGCTTCTGGCTCTGACCTCTCATACCGATTCTGGTATGAGAGGTCAGACTGATTCCGGCTCTGACCTCTCATACTAATTTTGGCTCTGACCTCTCATACTGATTCTGGCTCTGACCTCTCACACTGATTCTGGCTCTGACCTCTCATACTGATTCTGGCTCTGACCTCTCAGACTGATTCTGGCTCTGACCTCTCAGTTTGATTCTGGCTCTGACCTCTCAGACTGATTCTGGCTCTGACCTGTCAGACTGATTCTGGCTCTGACCTCTCATACTAATTTTGGCTCTGACCTCTCAGACTGATTCTGGCTCTGACCTCTCAGTCTGATTCTGGCTCTGACCTCTCATAGTGATTCTGGCTCTGACCTCTCATAGTGATTCTGACTCTGACCTCTCATACTGATTCTGGCTCTGACCTCTCAGACTGATTCTGGCTCTGACATCTAATACTACTTCTGGCTCTGACTTCTCTGACTGATTCTGGCTCTGACCTCTGATTCTGGCTCTGACCTCTCATTCTGATTCTGGCTCTGACCTCTCAGACTGATTCTGGTTCTGACCTCTCGTACTGATTCCAGTTGTGACCTTTCATACTACTTCTGGCTCTGACCTCTCATACCGGTTCTGGCTCTAACCTCTCAGACTTATTCTGGCTCTGACTTCTCAGACTGATTCTGGCTCTGACCTCTCAGTTTGATTCTGGCTCTGACCTCTCAGACTGATTCTGGCTCTGACCTGTCAGACTGATTCTGGCTCTGATCTCCCATACTGATTCTAGCTCTGATCTCTCATACTGATTCTTGCTCTCATCTCTCAGACTGATTCTGGCTCTGACCTCTCATACTGATTCTGGCTCTGACGTCTCATACTGCTTCTGGCTCTGACCTTTCAGACTGATTCCGGCTCTGACCTCTCATACTAATTCCAGCTCTGACCTCTCATACTGATTCTGGCTCTGACCTCTCAGACTGATTCCGGCTCTGACCTCTCATACTGATTCTGGCTCTGACCTCTCATACTGATTCTGGCTCTGACCTCTCAGACTGATTCTGGCTCTGACCTCTCAGACTGATTCTGGCTCTGACATCTCATACTGATTCTGGCTCTGACCTCTCAGACTGATTCTGGCTCTGACCTCTCAGACTGATTCTGGCTCTGACCTCTCAGACTGATTCTGGCTCTGACCTCTCAGTCTGATTCTGGCTCTGACCTCTCATAGTGATTCTGGCTCTGACCTCTCATAGTGATTCTGACTCTGACCTCTCATACTGATTCTGGCTCTGACCTCTCAGACTGATTCTGGCTCTGACATCTAATACTACTTCTGGCTCTGACTTCTCTGACTGATTCTGGCTCTGACCTCTGATTCTGGCTCTGACCTCTCATTCTGATTCTGGCTCTGACCTCTCAGACTGATTCTGGTTCTGACCTCTCGTACTGATTCCAGTTGTGACCTTTCATACTACTTCTGGCTCTGACCTCTCATACCGGTTCTGGCTCTAACCTCTCAGACTTATTCTGGCTCTGACTTCTCAGACTGATTCTGGCTCTGACCTCTCATACTAATTCTGACTCTGACCTCTCAGTCTGATTCTGGCTCTGACCTCTCAGTCTGATTCCGGCTCTGAACTCTCAGTCTGATTCCGGGCTCTGACCTCTCATACTGATTCTGGCTCTGACCTCTCATACTGCTTCTTGCACTGATCTCTTACACCGATTCTGGCTCTGACCTCTCAGACTGATTCTGGCTCTGACCTCTCAGACTGATTCTGGCTCTGACCTCTCATACTAATTCTGGCTCTGACCTCTCATACTGATTCTGGCTCTGACCTCTCATACTGATTCTGGCTCTGACCTCTCAGACTGATTCTGGCTCTGACCTCTCAGTTTGATTCTGGCTCTGACCTCTCAGACTGATTCTGGCTCTGACCTGTCAGACGGATTCTGGCTCTGACCTCTCATACTAATTTTGGCTCTGACCTCTCAGACTGATTCTGGCTATGACCTCTCAGACTGATTCCGGCTCTGACCTCTCATACTGATTCTGGCTCTGACCTCTCATACTGATTCTGGCTCTGACCTCTCAGTCTGATTCTGGCTCTGACCTCTCATAGTGATTCTGACTCTGACCTCTCATACTGATTCTGGTTTTGACCTCTCAGACTGATTCTGGCTCTGACATCTAATACTACTTCTGGCTCTGACTTCTCAGACTGATTCTGGCTCTGACCTCTCATTCTGATTCTGGCTCTGACCTCTCATTCTGATTCTGGCTCTGACCTCTCAGACTGATTCTGGCTCTGACCTCTCATACTGATTCTGGCTCTGACCTCTCGTACTGATTCCAGTTGTGACCTTTCATACTGCTTCTGGCTCTAACCTCTCATACCGGTTCTGGCTCTAACCTCTCAGACTTATTCTGGCTCTGACTTCTCAGACTGATTCTGGCTCTGACCTCTCATACTAATTCTGGCTCTGACCTCTCAGACTGATTCTGGCTATGACCTCTCATACTGATTCTGGCTCTGACCTCTCATACTGATTCTAGCTCTGACCTCTAATACTGATTCCGGCTGTGATCTCTTATACTGATTCTGGCTCTGATCTCTCATACTGATTCTGGCTCTGACCTCTCAGAATGCTTCTGGCTCTGACATCTCATACTTCTTCTGACTCTGACCTCTTAGACTGATTTTGGCTCTGACCTCTCGGACTGATTCTGGCTCTGATCTCCCATACTAATTCTAGCTCTGATCTCTCATACTGATTCTTGCTCTCATCTCTCAGACTGATTCTGGCTCTGACCTCTCATACTGATTCTGGCTCTGACGTCTCATACTGCTTCTGGCTCTGACCTTTCAGACTGATTCCGGCTCTGACCTCTCATACTAATTCCAGCTCTGACCTCTCATACTGATTCTGGCTCTGACCTCTCATACTGATTCTGGATCTGACTTCTCGTACTGATTCCAGTTCTGACCTTTCATACTGCTTCTGGCTCTGACCTCTCATACCGGTTCTGGCTCTAACCACTCAGACTTATTCTGGCTCTGACTTCTCAGACTGATTCTGGCTCTGACCTCTCAGACTGATTCTGGCTCTGACCTCTCAGACTGATTCTGGCTCTGACCTCTCATACAGATTTTGGCTCTGAATTCTAGGACTGATTCTGGCTCTGACCTCTCAGACTGATTCTGGCTCTGACCTCTCATACTGATTCCGGCTCTGACCTCTCATACTGATTCTGGCACTGATCTCTCATACTGATTCTTGCTCTGTCCTCTCATACTGATTCCGGCTCTGACCTTTCAGACTGCTTCTGGTTCTGTCCTCTCATACTGATTCTGGCTCTGACCTCTCATACTGATTCTGGCTCTGACCTCTCATACTGATTCTGGCTCTGACCTCTCATACTGATTCCGGCTCTGACCTCTCAGTCTGATTCTGGCTCTGACCTCTCAGTCTGATTCCAGCTCTGACCTCTCAGTCTGATTCCGGGCTCTGACCTCTCATACTGATTCTGGCTCTGACCTCTCATACTGCTTCTTGCACTGACCTCTAACACCGATTCTGGCTCTGACCTCTCAGACTGATTCTGGCTCTGACCTCTCAGACTGATCCTGGCTCTGACCTCTCATACTAATTCTGGCTCTGACCTCTCATACTGATTCTGGCTCTGACCTCTCATACTGATTCTGGCTCTGACCTCTCATACTAATTCTGGTTCTGACCTTTCATACCGCTTCTGGCTCTGACCTCTCATACCGATTCTGGCTCTGACCTCTCAGACTGATTCTGGCTCTGACCTCTCATACTGATTCTAGCTCTGACCTCTCAGTCTGATTCTGGCTCTGACCACTCAGACTGATTCTGGCTCTGACCTCTCAGTCTGATTCCGTCTCTGACCTCTCAGTCTGATTCCGGGCTCTGACCTCTCATACTGATTCTGGTTTTGACCTCTCATACTGCTTCTTGCACTGACCTCTCACACCGATTCTGGCTCTGACCTCTCAGACTGATTCTGGCTCTGACCTCTCAGACTGATTCTGGCTCTGACCTCTCAGACTAATTCTGGCTCTGACCTCTCAGACTGATTCTGGCTCTGACATCTCATACTGCTTCTGGCTCTGACTTCTCACACTGATTCCGGCTGACTTCTCAGTCTGATTCCGGCTCTGAACTGTCAGACTGATTCTGGCTCTGACCTCTCAGTCTGTTTCTGGCTCTGACCTCTCATACCGATTCTGGCTCTGACCTCTCATACTGATTCTGGCTCTGACCTCTCAGACTGATTCTGGCTCTGACCTCTCAGTCTGATTCTGGCTCTGACCTCTCATACTGGTTCCGGCTCTGACCTCTCCTACTTCTTCTGGCTCTGACCTCTCTTACCGATTCTGGCTCTGACCTCTCAGACTGATTCTGGCTCTGACCTGTCAGACTGATTCTGGCTCTGACCTCTCATACTAATTTTGGCTCTGACCTCTCATACTAATTCTTGCTTTGACCTCTCAGTCTGATTCTGGCTCTGACCTCTCATACTGATTCTGGCTCTGACCTCTCAGACTGATTCTGGCTCTGACCTCTCATACTAATTCTGGTTCTGACCTTTCATACTGCTTCTGGCTCTGACCTCTCATACCGGTTCTGGCTCTAACCTCTCAGACTTATTCTGGCTCTGACTTCTCAGACTGATTCTGGCTCTGACTTCTCATACTAATTCTGGCTCTGACCTCTCAGACTGATTCTGGCTCTGACCTCTCAGACTGATTCTGGCTCTGACCTCTCATACAGATTCTGGATCTGAATTCTCAGACTGATTCTGGCTCTGACCTCTCAGACTGATTCCGGCTCTGACCTCTCAGACTGAT
Organism: Leptodactylus fuscus; assembly: GCF_031893055.1. Lineage (NCBI taxonomy): Eukaryota > Metazoa > Chordata > Amphibia > Anura > Leptodactylidae > Leptodactylus > Leptodactylus fuscus. Next base: position 294,009,010 of record NC_134265.1, read on the forward strand.
TCCGGCTCTGACCTCTCATACTGATTCTGGCACTGATCTCTCATACTGATTCTTGCTCTGTCTTCTCATACTGATTCCGGCTCTAACCTTTCAGACTGCTTCTGGTTCTGTCCTCTCATACTGATTCTGGCTCTGACCTCTCAGACTGATTCTGGCTCTGACCTCTCATACTGATTCTGGCTCTGACCTCTCATACTGATTCCGGCTCTGACCTCTCAGTCTGATTCTAGCTCTGACCTCTCAGTCTGATTCCGGCTCTGAACTCTCAGTCTGATTCCGGGCTCTGACCTCTCATACGGATTCTGGCTCTGACCTCTCATACTGCTTCTTGCACTGATCTCTTACACCGATTCTGGCTCTGACCTCTCAGACTGATTCTGGCTCTGACCTCTCAGACTGATTCTGGCTCTGACCTCTCATACTAATTCTGGTTCTGACCTCTCATACTGATTCTGGCTCTGACCTCTCATACTAATTCCGGTTCTGACCTTTCATACTGCTTCTGGCTCTGACCTCTCATACTGATTCCGGCTCTGACCTCTCAGTCTGATTCTGGCTCTGACCTCTCAGTCTGATTCCGGCTCTGAACTCTCAGTCTGATTCCGGGCTCTGACCTCTCATACTGATTCTGGCTCTGACCTCTCATACTGCTTCTTGCACTGATCTCTTACACCGATTCTGGCTCTGACCTCTCAGACTGATTCTGGCTCTGACCTCTCAGACTGATTCTGGCTCTGACCTCTCAGACTGATTCTGGCTCTGACCTCTCATACTAATTCTGGCTCTGACCTCTCATACTGATTCTGGCTCTGACCTCTCATACTGATTCTGGCTCTGACCTCTCAGACTGATTCTGGCTCTGACCTCTCAGTTTGATTCTGGCTCTGACCTCTCAGACTGATTCTGGCTCTGACCTGTCAGACTGATTCTGGCTCTGACCTCTCATACTAATTTTGGCTCTGACCTCTCATACTGATTCTGGCTCTGACCTCTCAGACTGATTCCGGCTCTGACCTCTCATACTGATTCTGGCTCTGACCTCTCATACTGATTCTGGCTCTGACCTCTCAGACTGATTCTGGCTCTGACCTCTCAGACTGATTCTGGCTCTGACCTCTCATACTGATTCTGGCTCTGACCTCTCATACTGATTCTGGCTCTGACCTCTCAGACTGATTCTGGCTCTGACCTCTCAGACTGATTCTGGCTCTGACCTCTCAGTCTGATTCTGGCTCTGACCTCTCATAGAGATTCTGGCTCTGACCTCTCATAGTGATTCTGACTCTGACCTCTCATACTGATTCTGGCTCTGACCTCTCAGACTGATTCTGGCTCTGACATCTAATACTACTTCTGGCTCTGACTTCTCAGACTGATTCTGGCTCTGACCTCTCATACTGATTCTGGCTCTGACCTCTCAGACTGATTCTGGCTCTGACCTCTCAGACTGATTCTGGCTCTGACCTCTCAGACTGATTCTGGCTCTGACCTCTCAGTCTGATTCTGGCTCTGACCTCTCATAGTGATTCTGGCTCTGACCTCTCATAGTGATTCTGACTCTGACCTCTCATACTGATTCTGGCTCTGACCTCTCAGACTGATTCTGGCTCTGACATCTAATACTACTTCTGGCTCTGACTTCTCAGACTGATTCTGGCTCTGACCTCTCATTCTGATTCTGGCTCTGACCTCTCATTCTGATTCTGGCTCTGACCTCTCATTCTGATTCTGGCTCTGACCTCTCATACTGATTCTGGCTCTGACCTCTCGTACTGATTCCAGTTGTGACCTTTCATACTGCTTCTGGCTCTGACCTCTCATACCGGTTCTGGCTCTAACCTCTCAGACTTATTCTGGCTCTGACTTCTCAGACTGATTCTGGCTCTGACCTCTCATACTAATTCTGGCTCTGACCTCTCAGACTGATTCTGGCTATGACCTCTCATACTGATTCTGGCTCTGACCTCTCATACTGATTCTAGCTCTGACCTCTAATACTGATACCAGCTGTGATCTCTCATACTGATTCTGGCTCTGATCTCTCATACTGATTCTGGCTCTGACCTCTCAGAATGCTTCTGGCTCTGACATCTCATACTTCTTCTGACTCTGACCTCTTAGACTGATTTTGGCTCTGACCTCCCAGACTGATTCTGGCTCTGATCTCCCATACTGATTCTAGCTCTGATCTCTCATACTGATTCTTGCTCTCATCTCTCAGACTGATTCTGGCTCTGACCTCTCATACTGATTCTGGCTCTGACGTCTCATACTGCTTCTGGCTCTGACCTTTCAGACTGTTTCCGGCTCTGACCTCTCATACTAATTCCAGCTCTGACCTCTCATACTGATTCTGGCTCTGACCTCTCATACTGATTCTGGATCTGACTTCTCGTACTGATTCCAGTTCTGACCTTTCATACTGCTTCTGGCTCTGACCTCTCATACCGGTTCTGGCTCTAACCTCTCAGACTTATTCTGGCTCTGACTTCTCAGACTGATTCTGGCTCTGACCTCTCATACTAATTCTGGCTCTGACCTCTCAGACTGATTCTGGCTCTGACCTCTCAGACTGATTCTGGCTCTGACCTCTCATACAGATTCTGGTTCTGAATTCTCAGACTGATTCTGGCTCTGACTTCTCAGACTGATTCTGGCTCTGACCTCTCATACTGATTCCGGCTCTGACCTCTCATACTGATTCTGGCACTGATCTCTTATACTGATTCTTGCTCTGTCCTCTCATACTGATTCCGGCTCTGACCTTTCAGACTGCTTCTGGTTCTGTCCTCTCATACTGATTCTGGCTCTGACCTCTCATACTGATTCTGGCTCTGACCTCTCATACTGATTCTGGCTCTGACCTCTCATACTGATTCCGGCTCTGACCTCTCAGTCTGATTCTGGCTCTGACCTCTCAGTCTGATTTCGGGCTCTGACCTCTCATACTGATTCTGGCTCTGACCTCTCATACTGCTTCTTGCACTGACCTCTAACACCGATTCTGGCTCTGACCTCTCAGACTGATTCTGGCTCTGACCTCTCAGACTGATTCTGGCTCTGACCTCTCATACTAATTCTGGCTCTGACCTCTCATACTGATTCTGGCTCTGACCTCTCATACTGATTCTGGCTCTGACCTCTCATACTAATTCCGGTTCTGACCTTTCATACCGCTTCTGGCTCTGACCTCTCATACCGATTCTGGCTCTGACCTCTCAGACTGATTCTGGCTCTAACCTCTCAGTCTGATTCTGGCTCTGACCACTCAGACTGATTCTGGCTCTGACCTCTCAGTCTGATTCCGGCTCTGACCTCTCAGTCTGATTCCGGGCTCTGACCTCTCATACTGATTCTGGCTCTGACCTCTCATACTGCTTCTTGCACTGACCTCTAACACCGATTCTGGCTCTGACCTCTCAGACTGATTCTGGCTCTGACCTCTCAGTCTGATTCTGGCTCTGACCTCTCATAGTGATTCTGGCTCTGACCTCTCGTAGTGATTCTGGCTCTGACCTCTCATAGTGATTCTGACTCTGACCTCTCATACTGATTCTGGCTCTGACCTCTCAGACTGATTCTGGCTCTGACATCTAATACTACTTCTGGCTCTGACTTCTCAGACTGATTCTGGCTCTGACCTCTCATTCTGATTCTGGCTCTGACCTCTCAGACTGATTCTGGCTCTGACCTCTCAGACTGATTCTGGCTCTGACCTCTCAGACTGATTCTGGCTCTGACCTCTCATACTGATTCTGGCTCTGACCTCTCATACTGATTCTGGCTCTGACCTCTCAGACTGATTCTGGCTCTGACCTCTCAGACTGATTCTGGCTCTGACCTCTCAGTCTGATTCTGGCTCTGACCTCTCATAGTGATTCTGGCTCTGACCTCTCATAGTGATTCTGACTCTGACCTCTCATACTGATTCTGGCTCTGACCTCTCAGACTGATTCTGGCTCTGACATCTAATACTACTTATGGCTCTGACCTCTCATTCTGATTCTGGCTCTGACCTCTCATACTGATTCTGGCTCTGACCTCTCGTACTGATTCCAGTTGTGACCTTTCATACTGCTTCTGGCTCTGACCTCTCATACCTGTTCTGGCTCTAACCTCTCAGACTTATTCTGGCTCTGACTTCTCAGACTGATTCTGGCTCTGACCTCTCATACTAATTCTGGCTCTGACCACTCAGACTGATTCTGGCTTTGACCTCTCATACTGATTCTGGCTCTGACCTCTCATACTGATTCTAGCTCTGACCTCTAATACTGATTCCGGCTGTGATTTCTCATACTGATTCTGGCTCTGATCTCTCATACTGATTCTGGCTCTTACCTCTCAGAATGCTTCTGGCTCTGACATCTCATACTTCTTCTGACTCTGACCTCTTAGACTGATTTTGGCTCTGACCTCTCAGACTGATTCTGGCTCTGATCTCCCATACTGATTCTAGCTCTGATCTCTCATACTGACTCTTGCTCTCATCTCTCAGACTGATTCTGGCTCTGACCTCTCATACTGATTCTGGCTCTGACGTCTCATACTGCTTCTGGCTCTGACCTTTCAGACTGATTCCGGCTCTGACCTCTCATACTAATTCCAGCTCTGACCTCTCATACTGATTCTGGCTCTGACCTCTCATACTGATTCTGGATCTGACTTCTCGTACTGATTCCAGTTCTGACCTTTCATACTGCTTCTGGCTCTGACCTCTCATACCGGTTCTGGCTCTAAACTCTCAGACTTATTCTGGCTCTGACTTCTCAGACTGATTCTGGCTCTGACCTCTCATACTAATTCTGGCTCTGACCTCTCAGACTGATTCTGGCTCTGACCTCTCAGACTGATTCTGGCTCTGACCTCTCATACAGATTCTGGCTCTGAATTCTCAGACTGATTCTGGCTCTGACCTCTCAGACTGATTCTGGCTCTGACCTCTCATACTGATTCCGGCTCTGACCTCTCATACTGATTCTGGCACTGATCTCTCATACTGATTCTTGCTCTGTCCTCTCATACTGATTCCGGCTCTGACCTTTCAGACTGCTTCATGTTCTGTCCTCTCATACTGATTCTGGCTCTGACCTCTCATACTGATTCTTGCTCTGACCTCTCATACTGATTCTGGCTCTGACCTCTCATACTGATTCCGGCTCTGACCTCTCAGTCGGATTCTGGCTCTGACCTCTCAGTTTGATTTCGGGCTCTGACCTCTCATACTGATTCTGGCTCTGACCTCTCATACTGCTTCTTGCACTGACCTCTAACACCGATTCTGGCTCTGACCTCTCAGACTGATTCTGGCTCTGACCTCTCAGACTGATTCTGGCTCTGACCTCTCATACTAATTCTGGCTCTGACCTGTCATACTGATTCTGGCTCTGACCTCTCATACTGATTCTGGCTCTGACCTCTCATACTGATTCTGGCTCTGACCTCTCAGACTGATTCTGGCTCTGACCTCTCATACTGATTCTGGCTCTGACCTCTCAGACTGATTCTGGCTCTGACCTCTCATACTGATTCTGGCTCTGACCTCTCATACTGATTCTGGCTCTGACCTCTCATACTAATTCCGGTTCTGACCTTTCATACCGCTTCTCGCTCTGACCTCTCATACCGATTCTGGCTCTGACCTCTCAGACTGATTCTGGCTCTGACTTCTCATACTGATTCTGGCTCTAACCTCTCAGTCTGATTCTGGCTCTGACCACTCAGACTGATTCTGGCTCTGACCTCTCAGTCTGATTCCGGCTCTGACCTCTCAGTCTGATTCCGGGCTCTGACCTCTCATACTGTTTCTGGCTCTGATCTCTCATACTGCTTCTTGCACTGACCTCTAACACCGATTCTGGCTCTGACCTCTCAGACTGATTCTGGCTCTGACCTCTCAGACTGATCCTGGCTCTGACCTCTCATACTAATTCTGGCTCTGACCTCTCATACTGATTCTGGCTCTGACCTCTCATACTGATTCTGGCTCTGACCTCTCAGACTAATTCTGGCTCTGACCTCTCAGACTGATTCTGGCTCTGACATCTCATACTGCTTCTGGCTCTGACTTCTCACACTGATTCCGGCTGACTTCTCAGTCTGATTCCGGCTCTGAACTCTCAGACTGATTCTGGCTCTGACCTCTCAGTCTGTTTCTGGCTCTGACCTCTCATACCGATTCTGGCTCTGACCTCTCATACTGATTCTGGCTCTGACCTCTCAGACTGATTCTGGCTCTGACCTCTCAGTCTGATTCTGGCTCTGACCTCTCATACTGGTTCCGGCTCTGACCTCTCCTACTTCTTCTGGCTCTGACCTCTCTTACCGATTCTGGCTCTGACCTCTCAGACTGATTCTGGCTCTGACCTGTCAGACTGATTCTGGCTCTGACCTCTCATACTAATTTTGGCTCTGACCTCTCATACTAATTCTTGCTCTGACCTCTCAGTCTGATTCTGGCTCTGACCTCTCATACTGATTCTGGCTCTGTCCTCTCATACTGATTCTGGCTCTGACCTCTCATACTAATTCCGGTTCTGACCTTTCATACTGCTTCTGGCTCTGACCTCTCATACCGATTCTGGCTCTGACCTCTCAGACTGATTCTGGCTCTGACTTCTCAGTCTGATTCTGGCTCTGACCACTCAGACTGATTCTGGCTCTGACCTCTCAGTCTCATTCTGGCTCTGACCTCTCATACTGATTCTGGCTCTGACCTCTCATACTGATTCCAGTTCTGACCTTTCATACTGCTTCTGGCTCTGACCTCTCATTCCGGTTCTGGCTCTAACCTCTCAGACTTATTCTGGCTCTGACTTCTCAGACTGATTCTGGCTCTGACCTCTCATACTAATTCTGGCTCTGACCTCTCAGACTGATTCTGGCTCTGACCTCTCAGACTGATTCTGGCTCTGACCTCTCATACAGATTCTGGATCTGAATTCTCAGACTGATTCTGGCTCTGACCTCTCAGACTGATTCCGGCTCTGACCTCTCATACTGATTCCGGCTCTGACCTCTCATACTGATTCTGGCACTGATCTCTCATACTGATTCTTGCTCTGTCCTCTCATACTGATTCCGGCTCTGACCTTTCAGACTGCTTCTGGTTCTGTCCTCTCATACTGATTCTGGCTCTGACCTCTCAGACTGATTCTGGCTCTGACCTCTCATACTGATTCTGGCTCTGACCTCTCATACTGATTCCGGCTCTGACCTCTCAGTCTGATTCTGGCTCTGACCTCTCAGTCTGATTCCGGCTCTGAACTCTCAGTCTGATTCCGTGCTCTGACCTCTCATACTGATTCTGGCTCTGACCTCTCATACTGCTTCTTGCACTGATCTCTTACACCGATTCTGGCTCTGACCTCTCAGACTGATTCTGGCTCTGACCTCTCAGACTGATTCTGGCTCTGACCTCTCAGACTGATTCTGGCTCTGACCTCTCATACTAATTCTGGCTCTGACCTCTCATACTGATTCTGGCTCTGACCTCTCATACTAATTGCGGTTCTGACCTTTCATACTGCTTCTGGCTCTGACCTTTCATACCGATTCTGGCTCTGACCTCTCACACTGATTCTGGCTCTGACCTCTCATGCTGATTCTGGCTCTGACCTCTCAGACTGATTCTGGCTCTGACCTCTCAGTTTGATTCTGGCTCTGACCTCTCACACTGATTCTGGCTCTGACCTGTCAGACTGATTCTGGCTCTGACCTCTCATACTAATTTTGGCTCTGACCTCTCATACTGATTCTGGCTCTGACTTCTCAGACTGATTCCGGCTCTGACCTCTCATACTGATTCCGGCTCTGACCTCTCATACTGATTCCGGCTCTGACCTCTCAGACTGATTCCGGCTCTGACCTCTCAGACTGATTCCGGCTCTGACCTCTCATACTGATTCTGGCTCTGACCTCTCAGACTGATTCTGGCTCTGACCTCTCAGACTGATTCTGGCTCTGACCTCTCAGACTGATTCTGGCTCTGACCTCTCAGTCTGATTCTGGCTCTGACCTCTCATAGTGATTCTGACTCTGACCTCTCATACTGATTCTGGCTCTGACCTCTCAGACTGATTCTGGCTCTGACATCTAATACTACTTCTGGCTCTGACTTCTCAGACTGATTCTGGCTCTGACCTCTCATTCTGATTCTGGCTCTGACCTCTCATTCTGATTCTGGCTCTGACCTCTCAGACTGATTCTGGCTCTGACCTCTCGTACTGATTCCAGTTGTGACCTTTCATACTACTTCTGGCTCTGACCTCTCATACCGGTTCTGGCTCTAACCTCTCAGACTTATTCTGGCTCTGACTTCTCAGACTGATTCTGGCTCTGACCTCTCATACTAATTCTGACTCTGACCTCTCAGTCTGATTCTGGCTCTGACCTCTCAGTCTGATTCCGGCTCTGAACTCTCAGTCTGATTCCGGGCTCTGACCTCTCATACTGATTCTGGCTCTGACCTCTCATACTGCTTCTTGCACTGATCTCTTACACCGATTCTGGCTCTGACCTCTCAGACTGATTCTGGCTCTGACCTCTCAGACTGATTCTGGCTCTGACCTCTCATACTAATTCTGGCTCTGACCTCTCATACTGATTCTGGCTCTGACCTCTCATACTGATTCTGGCTCTGACCTCTCAGACTGATTCTGGCTCTGACCTCTCAGTTTGATTCTGGCTCTGACCTCTCAGACTGATTCTGGCTCTGACCTGTCAGACTGATTCTGGCTCTGACCTCTCATACTAATTTTGGCTCTGACCTCTCATACTGATTCTGGCTCTGACCTCTCAGACTGATTCCGGCTCTGACCTCTCATACTGATTCTGGCTCTGACCTCTCATACTGATTCTGGCTCTGACCTCTCAGACTGATTCTGGCTCTGACCTCTCAGACTGATTCTGGCTCTGACCTCTCATACTGATTCTGGCTCTGACCTCTCATACTGATTCTGGCTCTGACCTCTCATTCTGATTCTGGCTCTGACCTCTCATACTGATTCTGGCTCTGACCTCTCGTACTGATTCCAGTTGTGACCTTTCATACTGCTTCTGGCTCTGACCTCTCATACCGGTTCTGGCTCTAACCTCTCAGACTTATTCTGGCTCTGACTTCTCAGACTGATTCTGGCTCTGACCTCTCATACTAATTCTGGCTCTGACCTCTCAGACTGATTCTGGCTCTGACCTCCCAGACTGATTCTGGCTCTGACCTCTCATACAGATTCTGGATCTGAATTCTCAGACTGATTCCGGCTCTGACCTCTCATACTGATTCCGGCTCTGACCTCTCATACTGATTCTGGCACTGATCTCTCATACTGATTCTTGCTCTGTCCTCTCATACTGATTCCGGCTCTGACCTTTCAGACTGCTTCTGGTTCTGTCCTCTCATACTGATTCTGGCTCTGACCTCTCAGACTGATTCTGGCTCTGACCTCTCATACTGATTCTGGCTCTGACCTCTCATACTGATTCCGGCTCTGACCTCTCAGTCTGATTCTGGCTCTGACCTCTCAGTCTGATTCCGGCTCTGAACTCTCAGTCTGATTCCGGGCTCTGACCTCTCATACTGATTCTGGCTCTGACCTCTCATACTAATTCCGGTTCTGACCTTTCATACTGCTTCTGGCTCTGACCTCTCATACCGATTCTGGCTCTGACCTCTCAGACTGATTCTGGCTCTGACCTCTCAGACTGATTCTGGCTCTGACTTCTCAGTCTGATTCTGGCTCTGACCACTCAGACTGATTCTGGCTCTGACCTCTCAGTCTGATTCTGGCTCTGACCTCTCATACTGATTCTGGCTCTGACCTCTCATACTAATTGCGGTTCTGACCTTTCATACTGCTTCTGGCTCTGACCTCTCATACCGATTCTGGCTCTGACCTCTCACACTGATTCTGGCTCTGACCTCTCATGCTGATTCTGGCTCTGACCTCTCAGACTGATTCTGGCTCTGACCTCTCAGTTTGATTCTGGCTCTGACCTCTCACACTGATTCTGGCTCTGACCTGTCAGACTGATTCTGGCTCTGACCTCTCATACTAATTTTGGCTCTGACCTCTCATACTGATTCTGGCTCTGACTTCTCAGACTGATTCCGGCTCTGACCTCTCATACTGATTCCGGCTCTGACCTCTCATACTGATTCCGGCTCTGACCTCTCAGACTGATTCCGGCTCTGACCTCTCATACTGATTCCGGCTCTGACCTCTCATACTGATTCCGGCTCTGACCTCTCAGACTGATTCCGGCTCTGACCTCTCAGACTGATTCTGGCTCTGACCTCTCATACTGATTCTGGCTCTGACCTCTCAGACTGATTCTGGCTCTGACCTCTCAGACTGATTCTGGCTCTGACCTCTCAGACTGATTCTGGCTCTGACCTCTCAGTCTGATTCTGGCTCTGACCTCTCATAGTGATTCTGACTCTGACCTCTCATACTGATTCTGGCTCTGACCTCTCAGACTGATTCTGGATCTGACATCTAATACTACTTCTGGCTCTGACTTCTCAGACTGATTCTGGCTCTGACCTCTCATTCTGATTCTGGCTCTGACCTCTCATTCTGATTCTGGCTCTGACCTCTCAGACTGATTCTGGCTCTGACCTCTCGTACTGATTCCAGTTGTGACCTTTCATACTACTTCTGGCTCTGACCTCTCATACCGGTTCTGGCTCTAACCTCTCAGACTTATTCTGGCTCTGACTTCTCAGACTGATTCTGGCTCTGACCTCTCATACTAATTCTGACTCTGACCTCTCAGTCTGATTCTGGCTCTGACCTCTCAGTCTGATTCCGGCTCTGAACTCTCAGTCTGATTCCGGGCTCTGACCTCTCATACTGTTTCTGGCTCTGACCTCTCATACTGCTTCTTGCACTGATCTCTTACACCGATTCTGGCTCTGACCTCTCAGACTGATTCTGGCTCTGACCTCTCAGACTGATTCTGGCTCTGACCTCTCATACTAATTCTGGCTCTGACCTCTCATACTGATTCTGGCTCTGACCTCTCATACTGATTCTGGCTCTGACCTCTCAGACTGATTCTGGCTCTGACCTCTCAGTTTGATTCTGGCTCTGACCTCTCAGACTGATTCTGGCTCTGACCTGTCAGACTGATTCTGGCTCTGACCTCTCATACTAATTTTGGCTCTGTCCTCTCATACTGATTCTGGCTCTGACCTCTCAGACTGATTCCGGCTCTGACCTCTCATACTGATTCTGGCTCTGACCTCTCATACTGATTCTGGCTCTGACCTCTCAGACTGATTCTGGCTCTGACCTCTCAGACTGATTCTGGCTCTGACCTCTCATACTGATTCTGGCTCTGACCTCTCATACTGATTCTGGCTCTGACCTCTCATTCTGATTCTGGCTCTGACCTCTCATACTGATTCTGGCTCTGACCTCTCGTACTGATTCCAGTTGTGACCTTTCATACTGCTTCTGGCTCTGACCTCTCATACCGGTTCTGGCTCTAACCTCTCAGACTTATTCTGGCTCTGACTTCTCAGACTGATTCTGGCTCTGACCTCTCATACTAATTCTGGCTCTGACCTCTCAGACTGATTCTGGCTCTGACCTCCCAGACTGATTCTGGCTCTGACCTCTCATACAGATTCTGGATCTGAATTCTCAGACTGATTCTGGCTCTGACCTCTCAGACTGATTCCGGCTCTGACCTCTCATACTGATTCCGGCTCTGACCTCTCATACTGATTCTGGCACTGATCTCTCATACTGATTCTTGCTCTGTCCTCTCATACTGATTCCGGCTCTGACCTTTCAGACTGCTTCTGGTTCTGTCCTCTCATACTGATTCTGGCTCTGACCTCTCAGACTGATTCTGGCTCTGACCTCTCATACTGATTCTGGCTCTGACCTCTCATACTGATTCCGGCTCTGACCTCTCAGTCTGATTCTGGCTCTGACCTCTCAGTCTGATTCCGGCTCTGAACTCTCAGTCTGATTCCGGGCTCTGACCTCTCATACTGATTCTGGCTCTGACCTCTCATACTGCTTCTTGCACTGATCTCTTACACCGATTCTGGCTCTGACCTCTCAGACTGATTCTGGCTCTGACCTCTCATACTGATTCTGGCTCTGACCTCTCATACTAATTCTGGCTCTGACCTCTCATACTGATTCTGGCTCTGACCTCTCATACTAATTCCGGTTCTGACCTTTCATACTGCTTCTGGCTCTGACCTCTCATACCGATTCTGGCTCTGACCTCTCAGACTGATTCTGGCTCTGACCTCTCATACTAATTCCGGTTCTGACCTTTCACACTGATTCTGGCTCTGACCTCTCATACTGATTCTGGCTCTGACCTCTCAGACTGATTCTGGCTCTGACCTCTCAGTTTGATTCTGGCTCTGACCTCTCACACTGATTCTGGCTCTGACCTGTCAGACTGATTCTGGCTCTGACCTCTCATACTAATTTTGGCTCTGACCTCTCATACTGATTCTGGCTCTGACCTCTCAGACTGATTCCGGCTCTGACCTCTCATACTGATTCCGGCTCTGACCTCTCATACTGATTCCGGCTCTGACCTCTCAGACTGATTCTGGCTCTGACCTCTCAGACTGATTCCGGCTCTGACCTCTCATAATGATTCTGGCTCTGACCTCTCAGACTGATTCTGGCTCTGACCTCTCAGACTGATTCTGGCTCTGACCTCTCAGACTGATTCTGGCTCTGACCTGTCAGACTGATTCTGGCTCTGACCTCTCATACTAATTTTGGCTCTGACCTCTCAAACTAATTCTTGCTCTGACCTCTCAGTCTGATTCTGGCTCTGACCTCTCATACTGATTCTGGCTCTGACCTCTCATACTGATTCTGGCTCTGACCTCTCATACCGATTCTGGCTCTGACCTCTCAGACTGATTCTGGCTCTGACCTCTCAGACTGATTCTGGCTCTGACTTCTCAGTCTGATTCTGGCTCTGACCACTCAGACTGATTCTGGCTCTGACCTCTCAGTCTGATTCTGGCTCTGACCTCTCATACTGATTCTGGCTCTGACCTCTCATACTGATTCCAGTTCTGACCTTTCATACTGCTTCTGTCTCTGACCTCTCATACCAATTCTGGCTCTAACCTCTCAGACTTATTCTGGCTCTGACTTCTCAGACTGATTCTGGCTCTGACCTCTCATACTAATTCTGGCTCTGACCTCTCAGACTGATTCTGGCTCTGACCTCTCAGACTGATTCTGGCTCTGACCTCTCATACTAATTCTGGCTCTGACCTCTCATACTGATTCTGGCTCTGACCTCTCATACTAATTCCGGTTCTGACCTTTCATACTGCTTCTGGCTCTGACCTCTCATACCGATTCTGGCTCTGACCTCTCACACTGATTCTGGCTCTGACCTCTCATACTGATTCTGGCTCTGACCTCTCAGACTGATTCTGGCTCTGACCTCTCAGTTTGATTCTGGCTCTGACCTCTCAGACTGATTCTGGCTCTGACCTGTCAGACTGATTCTGTCTCTGACCTCTCATACTAATTTTGGCTCTGACCTCTCATACTGATTCTGGCTCTGACCTCTCAGACTGATTCCGGCTCTGACCTCTCATACTGATTCTAGCTCTGACCTCTCATACTGATTCTGGCTCTGACCTCTCAGTCTGATTCTGGCTCTGACCTCTCATAGTGATTCTGGCTCTGACCTCTCATAGTGATTCTGACTCTGACCTCTCATACTGATTCTGGCTCTGACCTCTCAGACTGATTCTGGCTCTGACATCTAATACTACTTCTGGCTCTGACTTCTCAGACTGATTCTGGCTCTGACCTCTCATTCTGATTCTGGCTCTGACCTCTCAGACTGATTCTGGCTCTGACCTCTCGTACTGATTCCAGTTGTGACCTTTCATACTACTTCTGGCTCTGACCTCTCATACCGGTTCTGGCTCTAACCTCTCAGACTTATTCTGGCTCTGACTTCTGAGACTGATTCTGGCTCTGACCTCTCATACTAATTCTGACTCTGACCTCTCAGTCTGATTCTGGCTCTGACCTCTCAGTCTGATTCCGGCTCTGAACTCTCAGTCTGATTCCGGGCTCTGACCTCTCATACTGATTCTGGCTCTGACCTCTCATACTGCTTCTTGCACTGATCTCTTACACCGATTCTGGCTCTGACCTCTCAGACTGATTCTGGCTCTGACCTCTCAGACTGATTCTGGCTCTGACCTCTCATACTAATTCTGGCTCTGACCTCTCATACTGATTCTGGCTCTGACCTCTCATACTGATTCTGGCTCTGACCTCTCAGACTGATTCTGGCTCTGACCTCTCAGTTTGATTCTGGCTCTGACCTCTCAGACTGATTCTGGCTCTGACCTGTCAGACTGATTCTGGCTCTGACCTCTCATACTAATTTTGGCTCTGACCTCTCATACTGATTCTGGCTCTGACCTCTCAGACTGAATCCGGCTCTGACCTCTCATACTGATTCTGGCTCTGACCTCTCATACTGATTCTGGCTCTGACCTCTCAGACTGATTCTGGCTCTGACCTCTCAGACTGATTCTGGCTCTGACCTCTCATACTGATTCTGGCTCTGACCTCTCATACTGATTCTGGCTCTGACCTCTCATAGTGATTCTGGCTCTGACCTCTCAGTCTGATTCTGGCTCTGACCTCTCAGTATGATTCTGGCTCTGACCTCTCAGACTGATTCTGGCTCTGACCTCTCATAGTGATTCTGACTCTGACCTCTCATACTGATTCTGGCTCTGACCTCTCAGACTGATTCTGGCTCTGACATCTAATACTACTTCTGGCTCTGACTTCTCAGACTGATTCTGGCTCTGACCTCTCATTCTGATTCTGGCTCTGACCTCTCATTCTGATTCTGGCTCTGACCTCTCAAACTGATTCTGGCTCTGACCTCTCAGACTGATTCTGGCTCTGACCTCTCAGACTGATTCTGGCTCTGACCTCTCATACTGATTCTGGCTCTGACCTCTCATACTGATTCTGGCTCTGACCTCTCAGACTGATTCTGGCTCTGACCTCTCAGACTGATTCTGGCTCTGACCTCTCAGTCTGATTCTGGCTCTGACCTCTCATAGTGATTCTGGCTCTGACCTCTCATAGTGATTCTGAATCTGACCTCTCATACTGATTCTGGCTCTGACCTCTCAGACTGATTCTGGCTCTGACCTCTCAGACTGATTCTGGCTCTGACCTGTCAGACTGATTCTGGCTCTGACCTCTCATACTAATTTTGGCTCTGACCTCTCATACTAATTCTTGCTCTGACCTCTCAGTCTGATTCTGGCTCTGACCTCTCATACTGATTCTGGCTCTGAACTCTCATACTGATTCTGGCTCTGACCTCTCATACCGATTCTGGCTCTGACCTCTCAGACTGATTCTGGCTCTGACCTCTCAGACTGATTCTGGCTCTGACTTCTCAGTCTGATTCTGGCTCTGACCACTCAGACTGATTCTGGCTCTGACCTCTCAGTCTGATTCTGGCTCTGACCTCTCATACTGATTCTGGCTCTGACCTCTCATACTGATTCCAGTTCTGACCTTTCATACTGCTTCTGTCTCTGACCTCTCATACCAATTCTGGCTCTAACCTCTCAGACTTATTCTGGCTCTGACTTCTCAGACTGATTCTGGCTCTGACCTCTCATACTAATTCTGGCTCTGACCTCTCAGACTGATTCTGGCTCTGACCTCTCAGACTGATTCTGGCTCTGACCTCTCATACTAATTCTGGCTCTGACCTCTCATACTGATTCTGGCTCTGACCTCTCATACTAATTCCGGTTCTGACCTTTCATACTGCTTCTGGCTCTGACCTCTCATACCGATTCTGGCTCTGACCTCTCACACTGATTCTGGCTCTGACCTCTCATACTGATTCTGGCTCTGACCTCTCAGACTGATTCTGGCTCTGACCTCTCAGTTTGATTCTGGCTCTGACCTCTCAGACTGATTCTGGCTCTGACCTGTCAGACTGATTCTGTCTCTGACCTCTCATACTAATTTTGGCTCTGACCTCTCATACTGATTCTGGCTCTGACCTCTCAGACTGATTCCGGCTCTGACCTCTCATACTGATTCTAGCTCTGACCTCTCATACTGATTCTGGCTCTGACCTCTCAGTCTGATTCTGGCTCTGACCTCTCATAGTGATTCTGGCTCTGACCTCTCATAGTGATTCTGACTCTGACCTCTCATACTGATTCTGGCTCTGACCTCTCAGACTGATTCTGGCTCTGACATCTAATACTACTTCTGGCTCTGACTTCTCAGACTGATTCTGGCTCTGACCTCTCATTCTGATTCTGGCTCTGACCTCTCAGACTGATTCTGGCTCTGACCTCTCGTACTGATTCCAGTTGTGACCTTTCATACTACTTCTGGCTCTGACCTCTCATACCGGTTCTGGCTCTAACCTCTCAGACTTATTCTGGCTCTGACTTCTGAGACTGATTCTGGCTCTGACCTCTCATACTAATTCTGACTCTGACCTCTCAGTCTGATTCTGGCTCTGACCTCTCAGTCTGATTCCGGCTCTGAACTCTCAGTCTGATTCCGGGCTCTGACCTCTCATACTGATTCTGGCTCTGACCTCTCATACTGCTTCTTGCACTGATCTCTTACACCGATTCTGGCTCTGACCTCTCAGACTGATTCTGGCTCTGACCTCTCAGACTGATTCTGGCTCTGACCTCTCATACTAATTCTGGCTCTGACCTCTCATACTGATTCTGGCTCTGACCTCTCATACTGATTCTGGCTCTGACCTCTCAGACTGATTCTGGCTCTGACCTCTCAGTTTGATTCTGGCTCTGACCTCTCAGACTGATTCTGGCTCTGACCTGTCAGACTGATTCTGGCTCTGACCTCTCATACTAATTTTGGCTCTGACCTCTCATACTGATTCTGGCTCTGACCTCTCAGACTGAATCCGGCTCTGACCTCTCATACTGATTCTGGCTCTGACCTCTCATACTGATTCTGGCTCTGACCTCTCAGACTGATTCTGGCTCTGACCTCTCAGACTGATTCTGGCTCTGACCTCTCATACTGATTCTGGCTCTGACCTCTCATACTGATTCTGGCTCTGACCTCTCATAGTGATTCTGGCTCTGACCTCTCAGTCTGATTCTGGCTCTGACCTCTCAGTATGATTCTGGCTCTGACCTCTCAGACTGATTCTGGCTCTGACCTCTCATAGTGATTCTGACTCTGACCTCTCATACTGATTCTGGCTCTGACCTCTCAGACTGATTCTGGCTCTGACATCTAATACTACTTCTGGCTCTGACTTCTCAGACTGATTCTGGCTCTGACCTCTCATTCTGATTCTGGCTCTGACCTCTCATTCTGATTCTGGCTCTGACCTCTCAAACTGATTCTGGCTCTGACCTCTCAGACTGATTCTGGCTCTGACCTCTCAGACTGATTCTGGCTCTGACCTCTCATACTGATTCTGGCTCTGACCTCTCATACTGATTCTGGCTCTGACCTCTCAGACTGATTCTGGCTCTGACCTCTCAGACTGATTCTGGCTCTGACCTCTCAGTCTGATTCTGGCTCTGACCTCTCATAGTGATTCTGGCTCTGACCTCTCATAGTGATTCTGAATCTGACCTCTCATACTGATTCTGGCTCTGACCTCTCAGACTGATTCTGGCTCTGACATCTAATACTACTTCTGGCTCTGACTTCTCAGACTGATTCTGGCTCTGACCTCTCATTCTGATTCTGGCTCTGACCTCTCATTCTGATTCTGGCTCTGACCTCTCAGACTGATTCTGGCTCTGACCTCTCATACTGATTCTGGCTCTGACCTCTTGTATTGATTCCAGTTGTGACCTTTCATACTGCTTCTGGCTCTGACCTCTCATACCGGTTCTGGCTCTAACCTCTCAGACTTATTCTGGCTCTGACTTCTCAGACTGATTCTGGCTCTGACCTCTCATACTAATTCTGGCTCTGACCTCTCAGACTGCTTCTGGCTATGACCTCTCATACTGATTCTGGCTCTGACCTCTCATACTGATTCTAGCTCTGACCTCTAATACTGATTCCGGCTGTGATCTCTCATACTGATTCTGGCTCTGATCTCTCATACTGATTCTGGCTCTGACCTCTCAGAATGCTTCTGGCTCTGACATCTCATACTTCTTCTGACTCTGACCTCTTAGACTGATTTTGGCTCTGACCTCTCAGACTGATTCTGGCTCTGATCTCCCATACTGATTCTAGCTCTGATCTCTCATACTGATTCTTGCTCTCATCTCTCAGACTGATTCTGGCTCTGACCTCTCATACTGATTCTGGCTCTGACGTCTCATACTGCTTCTGGCTCTGACCTTTCAGACTGATTCCGGCTCTGACCTCTCATACTAATTCCAGCTCTGACCTCTCATACTGATTCTGGCTCTGACCTCTCATACTGATTCTGGATCTAACTTCTCGTACTGATTCCAGTTCTGACCTTTCATACTGCTTCTGGCTCTGACCTCTCATACCGGTTCTGGCTCTAACCTCTCAGACTTATTCTGGCTCTGACTTCTCAGACTGATTCTGGCTCTGACCTTTCATACTAATTCTGGCTCTGACCTCTCAGACTGATTCTGGCTCTGACCTCTCAGACTGATTCTGGCTCTGACCTCTCATACAGATTCTGGCTCTGAATTCTCAGACTGATTCTGGCTCTGACCTCTCAGACTGATTCTGGCTCTGACCTCTCATACTGATTCCGGCTCTGACCTCTCATACTGATTCTGGCACTGATCTCTCATACTGATTCTTGCTCTGTCCTCTCATACTGATTCCGACTCTGACCTTTCAGACTGCTTCTGGTTCTGTCCTCTCATACTGATTCTGGCTCTGACCTCTCATACTGATTCTGGCTCTGACCTCTCATACTGATTCTGGCTCTGACCTCTCATACTGATTCCGGCTCTGACCTCTCTGTCTGATTCTGGCTCTGACCTCTCAGTCTGATTTCGGGCTCTGACCTCTCAAACTGATTCTGGCTCTGACCTCTCATACTGCTTCTTGCACTGACCTCTAACACCGATTCTGGCTCTGACCTCTCAGACTGATTCTGGCTCTGACCTCTCAACTGATTCTGGCTCTGACCTCTCATACTAATTCTGGCTCTGACCTCTCATACTGATTCTGGCTCTGACCTCTCATACTGATTCTGGCTCTAACCTCTCATACTAATTCCGGTTCTGACCTTTCATACCGCTTCTGGCTCTGACCTCTCATACCGATTCTGGCTCTGACCTCTCAGACTGATTCTGGCTCTGACTTCTCATACTGATTCTGGCTCTAACCTCTCCGTCTGATTCTGGCTCTGACCACTCAGACTGATTCTGGCTCTGACCTCTCAGTCTGATTCCGGCTCTGACCTCTCAGTCTGATTCCAGGCTCTGACCTCTCATACTGATTCTGGCTCTGACTTCTCATACTGCTTCTTGCACTGACCTCTCACGACGATTCTGGCTCTGACCTCTCAGACTGATTCTGGCTCTGACCTCTCAGACTGATTCTGGCTCTGACCTCTCATACTAATTCTGGCTCTGACCTCTCAGACTGATTCTGGCTCTGACATGTCATACTGCTTCTGGCTGTGACCTCTCACACTGATTCCGGCTCTGACTTCTCAGACTGATTCTGGCTCTGACCTCTCAGTCTGTTTCTGGCTCTGACCTCTCAGTCTGATTCTGGCTCTGACCTCTAATACTGATTCTGGCTCTGACCTCTCAGACTGATTCTGGCTCTGACCTCTCAGTCTGATTCTGGCTCTGACCTCTAATACTGGTTACGGTTCTGACCTCTCCTACTTCTTCTGGCTCTGACCTCTCTTACCGATTCTGGCTCTGACCTCTCAGACTGATTCTGGCTCTGACCTGTCAGACTGATTCTGGCTCTGACCTCTCATACTAATTTTGGCTCTGACCTCTCATTCTAATTCTTGCTCTGACCTCTCAGTCTGATTCTGGCTCTGACCTCTCATACTGATTCTGGCTCTGACCTCTCATACTAATTCCGGTTCGGACCTTTCATACTGCTTCTGGCTCTGACCTCTCATACCGATTCTGGCTCTGACCTCTCAGACTGATTCTGGCTCTGACCTCTCAGACTGATTCTGGCTCTGACCTCTCAGTCTGATTTTGGCTCTGACCACTCAGACTGATTCTGGCTCTGACCTCTCAGTCTGATTCTGGCTCTGACCTCTCATACTGATTCTGGCTCTGACCTCTCATACTGATTCCAGTTCTGACCTTTCATACTGCTTCTGGCTCTGACCTCTCATACCGGTTCTGGCTCTAACCTCTCAGACTGATTCTGGCTCTGAACTCTCATACTGATTCTGGCTCTGACCTCTCATACTGATTCCGGCTCTGACCTCTCAGTCTGATTCGGGCTCTGACCTCTCAGTCTGATTCCAGCTCTGACCTCTCAGTCTGATTCCGGGCTCTGACCTCTCATACTGATTCTGGCTCTGACCTCTCATACTGCTTCTTGCACTGACCTCTAACACCGATTCTGGCTCTGACCTCTCAGACTGATTCTGGCTCTGACCTCTCAGACTGATTCTGGCTCTGACCTCTCAGACTGATTCTGGCTCTGACCTCTCATACTAATTCTGGCTCTGACCTCTCAGACTGATTCTGGCTCTGACCTCTCATACTGATTCTGGCTCTGATCTCTCATACTAATTCCGGTTCTGACCTTTCATACTGCTTCTGGCTCTGACCTCTCATACCGATTCTGGCTCTGACCTCTCAGACTGATTCTGGCTCTGACCTCTCAGACTGATTCTGGCTCTGACCTCTCAGTCTGATTCTGGCTCTGACCACTCAGACTGATTCTGGCTCTGACCTCTCAGTCTGATTCCGGCTCTGACCTCTCAGTCTAATTCCGGGCTCTGACCTCTCATACTGATTCTGACTCTGACCTCTCATACTGCTTCTTGCACTGACCTCTCACACCGATTCTGGCTCTGACCTCTCAGACTGATTCTGGCTCTGACCTCTCAGACTGATTCTGGCTCTGACCTCTCATACTAATTCTGGCTCTTACCTCTCAGACTGATTCTGGCTCTGACATCTCATACTGCTTCTGGCTCTGACCTCTCACACTGATTCCGGCTCTGACTTCTCAGTCTGATTCCGGCTCTGAAGTCTCAGACTGATTATGGCTCTGACCTCTCAGTCTGATTCTGGCTCTGACCACTCAGACTGATTCTGGCTCTGACCTCTCATACTGATTCTGGCTCTGACCTCTCATACTGATTCCAGTTCTGACCTTTCATACTGCTTCTGGCTCTGACCTCTCATACCGATTCTGGCTCTGACCTCTCAGACTGATTCTGGCTCTGACCTCTCATACTAATTCTGGCTCTTACCTCTCAGACTGATTCTGGCTCTGACATCTCATACTGCTTCTGGCTCTGACCTCTCACACTGATTCCGGCTCTGACTTCTCAGTCTGATTCCGGCTCTGAAGTCTCAGACTGATTATGGCTCTGACCTCTCAGTCTGATTCTGGCTCTGACCACTCAGACTGATTCTGGCTCTGACCTCTCATACTGATTCTGGCTCTGACCTCTCATACTGATTCCAGTTCTGACCTTTCATACTGCTTCTTGCACTGACCTCTAACACCGATTCTGGCTCTGACCTCTCAGACTGATTCTGGCTCTGACCTCTCAGACTGATTCTGGCTCTGACCTCTCAGACTGATTCTGGCTCTGACCTCTCATACTAATTCTGGCTCTGACCTCTCAGACTGATTCTGGCTCTGACCTCTCATACTGATTCTGGCTCTGATCTCTCATACTAATTCCGGTTCTGACCTTTCATACTGCTTCTGGCTCTGACCTCTCATACCGATTCTGGCTCTGACCTCTCAGACTGATTCTGGCTCTGACCTCTCAGACTGATTCTGGCTCTGACCTCTCAGTCTGATTCTGGCTCTGACCACTCAGACTGATTCTGGCTCTGACCTCTCAGTCTGATTCCGGCTCTGACCTCTCAGTCTAATTCCGGGCTCTGACCTCTCATGCTGATTCTGACTCTGACCTCTCATACTGCTTCTTGCACTGACCTCTCACACCGATTCTGGCTCTGACCTCTCAGACTGATTCTGGCTCTGACCTCTCAGACTGATTCTGGCTCTGACCTCTCATACTAATTCTGGCTCTTACCTCTCAGACTGATTCTGGCTCTGACATCTCATACTGCTTCTGGCTCTGACCTCTCACACTGATTCCGGCTCTGACTTCTCAGTCTGATTCCGGCTCTGAAGTCTCAGACTGATTATGGCTCTGACCTCTCAGTCTGATTCTGGCTCTGACCACTCAGACTGATTCTGGCTCTGACCTCTCATACTGATTCTGGCTCTGACCTCTCATACTGATTCCAGTTCTGACCTTTCATACTGCTTCTGGCTCTGACCTCTCATACCGATTCTGGCTCTGACCTCTCAGACTGATTCTGGCTCTGACCTCTCATACTAATTCTGACTCTGACCTCTCAGTCTGAATCTGGCTCTGACCTCTCATACTGATTCTGTCTCTGACCTCTCATACTGATTCTCGCTCTGACCTCTCACACTGATTCTGGCTCTGACCTCTCAGTCTGATTCTGGCTCTGACCTCTCATACTGATTCTGGCTCTGACCTCTCATACTGATTCTGGCTCTGACCTTTCAGACTGATTCTGGCTCTGACCTCTCAGACTGATTCTGGCTCTGACCTCTCAGACTGATTCTGGCTCTGACCTCTCAGACTGATTCTAGCTCTGACCTCTCATACTGATTCTGGCTCTGACCTCTCAGACTGATTCTGACTCTGACCTCTCAGTCTAATTCTGGCTCTGACCTCTCATACTGATTCTGGCTCTGACCTCTCAGACTGATTCTGGCTCTGACCTCTCATACTGATTCTGGCTATGACCTCTCATACTGATTCTGGCTCTGACCTCTCAGACTAATTCTGGCTCTGACCTCTCATACTGATTCTGGCTCTGACCTCTCATACTGATTCTGGCTCTGACCTCTCAGACTGATTCTGGCTCTGACCTCTCAGACTGATTCTGGCTCTGACCTCTCAGACTGATTCTGGCTCTGAACTCTCAGACTGATTCTGGCTCTGACCTCTCAGACTGATTCTGGCTCTGACCTCTCATACTGATTCTGGCTCTGACCTCTCAGACTGATTCTGGCTCTGACCTCTCAGACTGATTCTGGCTCTGACCTCTCATACTGATTCTGGCTCTGACCTCTCAGACTGATTCTGGCTCTGACCTCTCATACTGATTCTGGCTCTGACCTCTCAGTCTGATTCTGGCTCTGACCTCTCAGACTGATTCTGGCTCTGACCTCTCATACTGATTCTGGCTCTGACCTCTCAGACTGATTCTGGCTCTGACCTCTCAGTCTGATTCTGGCTCTGACCTCTCATACTGATTCTGGCTGACCTGTCAGACTGATTCTGGCTCTGACCTCTCATACTGATTCTGGCTGACCTGTCAGACTGATTCTGGCTCTGACCTCTCATACTGATTCTGGCTCTGACCTCTCATACTGATTCTGGCTCTGACCTCTCAGACTGATTCTGGCTCTGACATCTAATACTACTTCTGGCTCTGACTTCTCAGACTGATTCTGGCTCTGACCTCTCATTCTGATTCTGGCTCTGACCTCTCATACTAATTCTGGCTCTGACCTCTCAGACTGATTCTGGCTCTGACATCTCATACTGCTTCTGGCTCTGACCTCTCACACTGATTCCGGCTCTGACTTCTCAGTCTGATTCCGGCTCTGAAGTCTCAGACTGATTCTGGCTCTGACCTCTCAGTCTGATTCTGGCTCTGACCACTCAGACTGATTCTGGCTCTGACCTCTCAGTCTGATTCTGGCTCTGACCTCTCATACTGATTCTGGCTCTGACCTCTCATACTGATTCCAGTTCTGACCTTTCATACTGCTTCTGGCTCTGACCTCTCATACCGATTCTGGCTCTGACCTCTCAGACTGATTCTGGCTCTGACCTCTCATACTAATTCTGACTCTGACCTCTCAGTCTGATTCTGGCTCTGACCTCTCATACTAATTCTGACTCTGACCTCTCAGTCTGATTCTGACTCTGACCTCTCACACTGATTCTGGCTCTGACCTCTCAGTCTGATTCTGGCTCTGACCTCTCATACTGATTCTGGCTCTGACCTCTCATACTGATTCTGGCTCTGACCTCTCAGACTGATTCTGGCTCTGACCTCTCAGACTGATTCTGGCTCTGACCTCTCAGACTGATTCTGGCTCTGACCTCTCAGACTGATTCTAGCTCTGTCCTCTCATACTGATTCTGGCTCTGACCTTTCAGACTGCTTCTGGTTCTGTCCTCTCATACTGATTCTGGCTCTGACCTCTCAGACTGATTCTGGCTCTGACCTCTCATACTGATTCTGACTCTGACCTCTCATACTGATTCTGGCTCTGACCTTTCATACTGCGTCTGGCTCTGACCTCTCACACCGATTCTGGCTCTGACCTCTCAGACTGATTCTGGCTCTGACCTCTCAGACTGATTCTGGCTCTAACCTCTCAGTCTGATTCTGGCTCTGACCACTCAGACTGATTCTGGCTCTGACCTCTCAGTCTGATTCCGGCTCTGACCTCTCAGTCTGATTCCGGGCTCTGACCTCTCATACTGATTCTGGCTCTGACCTCTCATACTGCTTCTTGCACTGACCTCTCACACCGATTCTGGCTCTGACCTCTCAGACTGATTCTGGCTCTGACCTCTCAGACTGATTCTGGCTCTGATCTCTCATACTAATTCTGGCTCTGACCTCTCAGACTGATTCTGGCTCTGACATCTCATACTGCTTCTGGCTCTGACCTCTCACACTGATTCCGGCTCTGACTTCTCAGTCTGATTCCGGCTCTGAACTCTCAGACTGATTCTGGCTCTGACCTCTCATACCGATTCTGGCTCTGACCTCTCATACTGATTCTGGCTCTGACCTCTCAGACTGATTCTGGCTCTGACCTCTCAGTCTGATTCTGGCTCTGACCTCTCATACTGGTTCCGGTTCTGACCTCTCCTACTTCTTCTGGCTCTGACCTCTCTTACCGATTCTGGCTCTGACCTCTCAGACTGATTCTGGCTCTGACCTGTCAGACTGATTCTGGCTCTGACCTCTCATACTAATTTTGGCTCTGACCTCTCATACTAATTCTTGCTCTGACCTCTCAGTCTGATTCTGGCTCTGACCTCTCATACTGATTCTGGCTCTGACCTCTCATACTGATTCTGGCTCTGACCTCTCATACTAATTCAGGTTCTGACCTTTCATACTGCTTCTGGCTCTGACCTCTCATACCGATTCTGGCTCTGACTTCTCAGACTGATTCTGGCTCTGACCTCTCAGACTGATTCTGGCTCTGACCTCTAATACTGATTCCGGCTCTGATCTCTCATACTGATTCTGGCTCTGATCTCTCATACTGATTCTGGCTCTGACCTCTCAGAATGCTTCTGGCTCTGACATCTCATACTTCTTCTGACTCTGACCTCTTAGACTGATTTTGGCTCTGACCTCTCAGACTGCTTCTGGCTGTGACGTCTCATACTGCTTTTTACTCTGACCTCTTAGACTGATTCTGGCTCTGACCTCTCAGACTGATTCTGGCTCTGATCTCCCATATTGATTCTAGCTCTGATCTCTCATACTGATTCTTGCTCTCATCTCTCAGACTGATTCTGGCTCTGACCTCTCATACTGATTCTGGCTCTGACGTCTCATACTGCTTCTGGCTCTGACCTCTCATACTGATTCTGGCTCTGATCTCTCATACTGATTCTGGCTCTGATCTCTCATACTGATTCTGGCTCTGACCTCTCATACTGATTCTGGCTCTGACCTCTCATACTGATTCTGGCTCTGACCTCTCATACTGATTCTGGCTCTGACCTCTCGTACTGATTCCAGTTCTGACCTTTCATACTGCTTCTGGCTCTGACCTCTCATACCGGTTCTGGCTCTAACCACTCAGACTTATTCTGGCTCTGACCTCTCATACCGGTTCTGGCTCTAACCTCTCATACTAATTCTGGCTCTGACCTCTCAGACTGATTCTGGCTCTGACCTCTCAGACTGATTCTGGCTCTGACCTCTCATACAGATTCTGGCTCTGAATTCTCAGACTGATTCTGGCTCTGACCTGTCAGACTGATTCCGGCTCTGACCTCTCATACTGATTCCGGCTCTGACCTCTCATACTGATTCTGGCACTGATCTCTCATACTGATTCTTGCTCTGTCCTCTCATACTGATTCTGGCTCTGACCTTTCAGACTGCTTCTGGTTCTGTCCTCTCATACTGATTCTGGCTCTGACCTCTCAGACTGATTCTGGCTCTGACCTCTCATACTGATTCTGGCTCTGACCTCTCATACTGATTCCGGCTCTGACCTCTCAGTCTGATTCTGGCTCTGACCTCTCAGTCTGATTCCGGCTCTGACCTCTCAGTCTGATTCCGGGCTCTGACCTCTCATACTGCTTCTTGCACTGACCTCTAACACCGATTCTGGCTCTGACCTCTCAGACCGATTCTGGCTCTGACCTCTCAGACTGATTCTGGCTCTGACCTCTCAGACTGATTTTGGCTCTGACCTCTCATACTGATTCTGACTCTGACCTCTCATACTGATTCTGGCTCTGACCTCTCATACTAATTCCGGTTCTTACCTTTCATACTGCTTCTGGCTCTGACCTCTCATACCGATTCTGGCTCTGACCTCTCAGACTGATTCTGGCTCTGACCTCTCAGACTGATTCTGACTCTGACCTCTCATACTGCTTCTGGCTCTGACCTCTCACACTGATTCTGGCTCTGACTTCTCAGTCTGATTCCGGCTCTGAACTCTCAGTCTGATTCTGGCTCTGACCTCTCATACCGATTCTGGCTCTGACCTCTCATACTGATTCTGGCTCTGACCTCTCAGACTGATTCTGGCTCTGACCTCTCAGTCTGATTCTGGCTCAGACCTCTCATACTGGTTCCGGTTCTGACCTCTCCTACTTCTTCTGGCTCTGACCTCTCTTACCGATTCTGGCTCTGACCTCTCAGACTGATTCTTGCTCTGACCTGTCAGACTGATTCTGGCTCTGACCTCTCATACTAATTTTGGCTCTGACCTCTCATACTAATTCTTGCTCTGACCTCTCAGTCTGATTCTGGCTCTGACCTCTCATACTAATTCAGGTTCTGACCTCTCATACTGATTCTGGCTCTGACCTCTCATACTAATTCAGGTTCTGACCTTTCATACTGCTTCTGGCTCTGACCTCTCATACCGATTCTGGCTCTGACCTCTCAGACCGATTCTGGCTCTGACCTCTCAGACTGATTCTGGCTCTGACCTCTCAGTCTGATTCTGGCTCTGACCACTCAGACTGATTCTGGCTCTGACCTCTCAGTCTGATTCTGGCTCTGACCTCTCATACTGATTCTGGCTCTGACCTCTCATACTGATTCCAGTTCTGACCTTTCATACTGCTTCTGGCTCTGACCCCTCATACCGCTTCTGGCTCTGACCTCTCAGACTGATTCTGGCTCTGACCTCTCATACTAATTCTGGCTCTGACCTCTCAGTCTGATTCTGGCTCTGACCTCTCAGTCTGATTCTGGCTCTGACCTCTCATACTGATTCTGGCTCTGACCTCTCATACTGATTCTGTCTCTGACCTCTCATACTGATTCTCGCTCTGACCTCTCACACTGATTCTGGCTCTGACCTCTCATACTGATTCTGGCTCTGACCTCTCAGACTGATTCTGGCTCTGACTTCTCAGACTGATTCTGGCTCTGACCTCTCAGACTGATTCTGGCTCTGACCTCTCATACTGATTCTGGCTCTGACCTCTCAGACTGATTCTGGCTCTGACCTCTCAGTCTGATTCTGGCTCTGACCTCTCATACTGATTCTGGCTCTGACCTCTCATACTGATTCTGGCTCTGACCTCTCAGACTGATTCTGGCTCTGACCTCTCATACTGATTCTGGCTATGACCTCTCAGACTGATTCTGGCTCTGACCTCTCAGACTGATTCTGGCTCTGACCTCTCAGACTGATTCTGGCTCTGACCTCTCAGACTGATTCTGGCTCTGACCTCTCAGACTGATTCTGGCTCTGACCTCTCAGACTGATTCTGGCTCTGACCTCTCAGACTGATTCTGGCTCTGACCTCTCAGACTGATTCTGGCTCTGACCTCTCAGACTGATTCTGGCTCTGACCTCTCAGACTGATTCTGGCTCTGACCTCTCAGACTGATTCTGGCTCTGACCTCTCAGTCTGATTCTGGCTCTGACCTCTCATAGTGATTCTGACTCTGACCTCTCATACTGATTCTGGTTTTGACCTCTCAGACTGATTCTGGCTCTGACATCTAATACTACTTCTGGCTCTGACTTCTCAGACTGATTCTGGCTCTGACCTCTCATTCTGATTCTGGCTCTGACCTCTCATTCTGATTCTGGCTCTGACCTCTCAGACTGATTCTGGCTCTGACCTCTCAGACTGATTCTGGCTCTGACCTCTCAGACTGATTCTGGCTCTGACCTCTCAGACTGATTCTGGCTCCGACCTCTCAGACTGATTCTGGCACTGATCTCTCATATTGATTCTTGCTCTGACCTCTCATTCTGATTCATCGCAACACCTCCAACATGGCCTTCAGGGCAGAGCTAGGCAGACTCCCCCTGTGGCTCACCATACAGAAGAGGGCGCTAGCTTTCCAGGCACACATCCAGGGGAGCAAGCCTGACTCCTACCACCACCAAGCATGGCTAAGCCACCTGAGCAAACCAGACACTCACCAACCAAACAGCCAACCACCAAACCAAAAACACCAACAGATGATAACCAAGGCCGAAATAAAGGCGACCACAGAGGCAAACAGAGAGCGGTACATTGAAGAATGGAGAAACAAAATAAATAACTCCAAGAAACTCACCGTGTACCAATCCCTACAAAGGGACTACACCATGGCCACCTACCTGGAGAGAATACGCCACTTCAAACACAGACAGACCCTGAGCCGGTACAGACTGAGTGCCCACAACCTAGAGATAGAGACGGGACGATACAGGCAGACGTACAAGCCACGGGAGAACAGACTGTGCCAGCACTGTGACCAGGGGGCCCTAGAAAACGAGACCCACTTCCTGCTACACTGCACCAAATACTCAGCTGTGAGGGCCGTCTACTACCAAAGACTCTCTGCCCACATTCCAGACTTCATATCTGCAAACGAGAAGAGGAAACTCTACATCCTACTGGGAGAGGAAGAGGCCACTGTGGAGATCGCTGCCCAATACGTGTCCAGCTGTCACCAAATAAGAGAAAGATGAGACTCCACGGACTGTTATATTTATCCCAATACACCCGCCCCACCCCCACCTCCCCATATAGCGGTCACCAACTAAGAGGAAGATGAGACCCCATGGACTGTTATAACCCAAACCAACCCCCCACACCCACCACTCACCCACCCGAATCCAACTCCCCCCCCACCTCCGCCCACTTTACTAGCTTTGGCAATGCCAAATACCTATTCGGACGTGCCAATAAAGCTTTTTTTATTTGATTTATATGCGCTCGCATATATATGGGACACCTGCGCACATGTGCGCGCGCATTTTTTTGGGACACCCTCTATATATATGCATATATTTATTTATTTATTTATTTTAATAATATTTTTTATTGAGTTTTAACATAATACAAAGTAACTGAGCATAAACATAGAAAAGAGTAGGCAAATTGTAGCGAATACAAAGCAAGTATTTAAAGAGTTGTTGCCAGTATGCATATGCGAGCCACATTATCGCAGGGCTCGCGTAGTGATGACAGGAAATAAACATTAACTAGTATTTAACCATACCTCTAGTAAAGGGGGGAGGGGGTGAGGAAAAGTTCTATATCGTACTAGGGTCCGGAGGGAGTTTGAAGCTAAAAGGAGAGGTGGAGGGGGGGGGATGATAATATAGCTGGGTTTTTGAAGAGACTAGGGATCTGGAGGGGTGAAGGGGGGGGGGGGTCAGGAAAAAAAGGGGAGAAGGGCAAAGATGGAGAAGAAAAGAGGGCGGGAGAGTACGAAATCAGAAGATAAGAGGTCACGAGGTCAAAGGAGGGGAGTCAGGAGGCCGAGGCCCGCGGCGGGCTAGTCTTCCAAGGAGCCCATATTTTCTCATACTTCCAATGGGTCCTGTTTTTCCAACTGGACAACTCCTCAAAGCGAGAGATTTGATTAACCTTTGAAATCCATTCCCCTACAGAGGGGGGCTCAAGGGATAGCCACTTGGTTGGGATCAGGGAGTTCGCAGCTAGAATCAGAAGGGAGATCAGGTTAGACTTGGATGGTTTGTACGTGGAGGAGGCGAGTGAAAGGAAGACCATAGTTGGGGTAATTTCAAAGGAAGGGGATGTGAATTTTCTCAAGTGGGTTTGTATGTCATTCCAGTAGTCCCGAATTTTTGGACAGGACCACCAGATGTGAGTGAGAGTTCCCTCAGGAGAGTTGCATCTCCAGCAATTACTGTTCGGGGAAAGCTGGTGTTTATGTAGCCAATGAGGGGTGTGGTACCATCTGGTAAGTAATTTATAATGGGTTTCTTGAAGTCGGACACAAGGGGAAAAACCATGGGAGTGTGAGAGAATTTGTACAACCTGTTCGTCCGAGAGAGAGATGTTGAGATCTTGTTCCCATGCTGTCAAGAAGTGGAGTTTCTGTGGGTCTGGGGGGGCTATGTAGGCTGAGAGGACATAAGATGTTTTAGAAAGCAATTTATGTTTGGCAAGGACGGCTCGCTCAAAGGGAGTCAATGTTGTCCTTAATGAATCTAGAGAACTTGCGCAGCGAACTATGCCTTCCAAGTGTAGATTGCGAAGAAAGGAGTTAGGTGTTAAGTCTGGGAGTAGCGAGTGGAAGCGGTCAGTGTCAAATTTATGGTCCAAGCCAATAACGTCAATGAGTCTATGGGTGGAGAAGTGACTCCAGATTTCCTGAAATTCTGTGGAGGGCTTACCAAGGAATTTGGGGAGGATGTCAAGAGGGAGAATGGGAGAAGGATAGGGGGCAAGAACGTTTCTCAGATCTTTCCATGCCTCGCATGCTCCAGAGATAAGAGAGTGTATGTTTCTGGAACGAAGGCCCGAAGCTTCGCAGAACCAAAGGTCGGATATGGAGGAGGGGCCAAAAGTCTGGAGAGATAAGTCTGCGATCATGGACCTTGGGCTATTTGAGGTGAGATCTATCCAACGCTTAAGTTGAATTGCCCGATAATAATTGGCAATTTCCGGAAGGCCAATTCCACCCTCCTGCTTCTTTTTCCTGAGAAGGGATGCTGCAAGTCTCGGGCGTTTGCCTCTCCATAGGAAGGAGGAAAAAAGGCTCCTAACTGATTTGAAGAAGGAGGGAGAGAGCCTAATAGGGAGCATGTGAAGCCTGTATAAGATCTTCGGGAGCGCATAAGATTGCAGGAGATTTCGTCTGCCAAACCAGGAGAAAGGCATACCTTGGTAGGATAGGAGCATTTTCCTAATGTCCGTCAAAAGAGGAGTGAAGTTTGCGTCAAAGAGGTCATCCAGGTCCGCTGTTAGGTGGACACCCAAGTATTTAATTTTCTTTCGAGTCCATTTAAACGGGGTGGAGGTGGCAAGCTTGTCTGTACGATTTCGGGAAAGTGTGATATTTAAAGCCTCTGATTTATCAAAATTTGCCTTGTATCCGGATACCTCGCCATAAGAGTTTATCAGCTGCGTTATGATGGGGAGGCCCACTTCAGGGTTAGAGACTAAGAATAAAACATCGTCCGCGAAAGCGGCTGTGTGTAGTGTGTGTTTTCCTATTTTGAGGCCTTTGATATCGGGGTGGGTTCTCACTGCTTGAAGCATGGGTTCGAGTGACAATATAAAGAGTGAGGGGGATAGGGGGCAGCCTTGGCGTGTGCCATTGGTGATTGCAAAGGATGGGGATAAGGTGCCATTTATTCTGAGTTTAGCATGTGGGGAATCATAAAGAGAGAAAATGGGGGTGACGAAATCTGGTGGGAAGCCGAACCTGTTCAGGGTAGCCCTCATAAAAGGCCAATCTACTCTATCAAACGCTTTTTCAGCGTCAACTCCAAGTAGGATTAGATCAGAATGCGTTTTTCTAGCGTGTGCAATAGCATGTAGGAGGCGGTGGGTGTTGTCCTTTCCCTCTCTTCCCTGGACAAAACCGGCTTGATCCGAGTGTAGGAGTGAGGGAATTAGAGATTTGATGCGGAACGCAAGGATTTTGGCCCAAATTTTTAAATCTACGTTCAGTAAGGATATCGGTCTATAACTAACGCAGGCCAGAGGGTCTTTCCCCTCTTTGGGAAGGATAGTGATGTGGGCCTCTTGGGCTTGTTTCGGGAGTAGTTTTCCCTGCAATAAAGCGTTACAAGAAAGGGATAAGTGCGGAATGAGTGTGGATTGAAATACTTTGTAGTCTGAAGGGGAAAGCCGTCAGGTCCTGGGCTCTTTCCCTTGGGGAAGCTGTTCATAACTTGTCTAATTTCCTCGTGGGAAATGGGATCTAAGAGAGCAGATGCCTTTTCTACTGAGAGCGAGGGTAAAGGGATAGATGCAAGGAATTCATCAATTTTTCTTTTGTGTTGGAGAGTGTCAGGGTCGGAGCGCGTGGGAGTCAGGTTATATAAGGCCGAATAAAATTTCTGAAAAGCTAGAGAGATATCGCTAGTGGTTTTGTGTTTTTGGCCTTGTTGGTCTTTAATTTCTGTGATAAAACATTTGGATCTTTTTTGTTTGATGAGGGACGACATTAGCCTACCTCCCTTGTCTCCATGGGCATAAATCCTGTGTTGGAAATGTAGATAGTGCTTAGCTGTCCTAGCATTTATCATGTCTTTCAATTGTTCCCGGAGGAAAAGAAGTTCTGCCGTCCTCTCAGCCCTTTTAGAGGTCTTTCGAAGTCTCTCGATCTTCGAGATTTCAGAGAGGATTCGGTCTAGGGAGGCTTGGGATTTTTTCTTTAATTTTGAGGCTATAGATATAAAAATGCCTCTGATTACTGACTTGTGGGCTTCCCAGGTTATTGTGGGGCATGTGTCAGGGTTGGCATTTATGCTAAAATACATATCCAACTGTTTTTTAATCATATCGGTCACCTCTCTATTGTCCAACAACGCTTCGTTGAGGCGCCAAGTCCAGTCTCTCATTGGTAGTTGTGCAAAGTTAAGTTTTACCCAGACTGGAGCATGATCAGAGACTGTAATTGCTTCTATGTTGGATTTGGTTGCGGATGGAATTAGACTTTTGGAAACAAAGATGTAATCAAGGCGCTGGTACGATTGTCTCGGGTTGGAGAAGAATGAGTAGTCTTTGGTGGAGGGGTTAAGGGTTCTCCATACATCTATAAGGTTTAGATCGGACAGATTTTGGGAGAGTCTTCCCAAGGCTTTTTGGGAAATAGCTGAGGATCCCGAGGACGAGTCAATGGAAGGGTCTAAAGTTAGATTGAGGTGACCCGAAGAGCTCTAGGTTGCGCAACGTCTGCAATAGCCATGGGACTTGGTGATGATTTGGGGCATAGATATTTGCAAGGGTGTATTTTCTTGAGGCTATGGTTCCTTTAATGAATAATGATCTGCCTTCCGAATCCATATGCGTTTGTTCGCATTTAAAAGGGACTGAGTGATGTATGAAAATGGATACCCCCTTCGTGGCAGCAAGTGGATTGTATGAATGGAAGCTCTGGGGAAATTGCCCAGTGG
This sequence comes from Leptodactylus fuscus, assembly GCF_031893055.1. Lineage (NCBI taxonomy): Eukaryota > Metazoa > Chordata > Amphibia > Anura > Leptodactylidae > Leptodactylus > Leptodactylus fuscus. The sequence goes on from NC_134265.1 coordinate 294,042,861, forward strand.
GCAATCGGGGTAGTTTTCCAGTTTTAAAATGTGTTTCCTGTAGGAAAACAATTTGCGAATTTAGTTTTCGAATAACCATGAAAATCTGGGACCTCTTATTAGGGGAGTTGAGGCCATGTACATTAAAGGAAGTGAGGGTTAGATTAGACATGTTGTGACCTCCGCCGCGAGCCTCGACCTTACAAGAAAGGAAAAGAGGTGTGGGGGGGGGGGAGAGGAGACGAAGTTGGAATTAGAGTCGGAGTTTGAGTTGGGGGGGAGGGGGGGTAGAGAGAGAGAGGAAAGTACACTAGAACAGGGGACTAGGGTATGGAGGTTTGAGGTGAGGCGAGTGAGCCTGAATCTCGCCTGGAGAGAATCAAATACAATTCAAAAAACAGGCCTGTCTATACAGAGACAGGGGAGGTTTGGGATAATCGGAGTAAGTTCCTGATCGTTTAAGCCTACAGGGCGACCCTAGGAGATAAAGTGATGTTTCTGAATGAGGAAGGGCAATATTAATAATCTGAGACAATCAGTTATGGAGGGGGAGGGGAGTGGCCAAGGGGAAAAAAAAAAGGGGGGGGAGGGGGGGAAGAGAGCTTCAAAATAGTTTCGTCATTTCAATAACATATAATATAACCATGAGGAACTCTGAATCAAATGTTGCGATAGAACAAGACAAAAAACTGGTGATAAGAGGCCTCAAACAGTCCCAGGAATAGGACCAGGGGCCGATATCAAAGCACAAAACCAGTAGTTAGGCATAACCTGTGGAGAAAGGAGGTTAGAATCCCAAAACATCAACATTGTCAAAGCGGGGGTGGAACAAAGGGGGAAGACATGCATGGATAAGGCTAACTAATCATTATTATCAACTAATCTGCAGACTTTAGTCCTTGTATGGCTGGATCTGCTAGCATATTATCTAGTGTATATACTATTATATGAGGAGGAATAAAGCCAAAGCCATTCCATAGATGAATGTAGAACATGGCCACTAAGATATATTAAGCAGGAGTACCTTATGGAGGGGGGGGGGGGGGGGAAAGGGCAGAGGGGAGGGAAGGGAAGGGGGTTTAGGAGTATGGGATCAGGGTCTCCGCCGCCTGGGTCCGTGGGGGGTCGGGTATCGAACCCCAGGGGCCCAGGAGAGAGGAGGGGGCCCAATAATACACATATCACAAGAGGGGGAAGGAGGGAAGGGAGCAATCAGTCTGTGTGAGTTCACAGACACTGTTTTCTAACCGGGCATCAGTGTAAGTAAGATTTCCAAAATTGGAGATGAGTTCAAGCCCGGAAAAAGGAGCTGTTGTGCTCGGTGCTGAGGGACAAGTGTCAATTTAGTCTTTTATGATGCCTCTGGCCACAGATTTCTTCGTTTTAGGAGATTTGGCCCTGCGAGGGTTATTATCAGTGTCCAGGTCAGGGAGATTAGGCCAGGCATGGACGTCCTCTGGGAGGGCTAGCCATGAAGGGATCGGAAGCGGGTCTATGCCCAAAATATGCCAGGCATTGTCCAAGTCCTCTGGGGTGCGTATGGAGATCCTATGCCCTTGGTTGAGAATGGATAGTCCAAAAGGGAATAGCCATGCATAGGGTAGGCCTTTGTCACGTAGTGCATCCAATAATGGTCGCAGCATCCTGCGTTTCGCAAGGGTTGAGGGAGCAATGTCCTGGAAAAGTTGGATGTCAGATCCAGCGTAGGTTAGTGGCCATTTATCCCTAGCGGCTGTTAGAATGGCAGTGGTGTCCACAGTAGTCAGGAGTCCACAGATTATATCCCTGGGAGGGTCAGAGGCAGCTGGTTTGGGCCGTATGGCGCGGTGTACCCTTTCTATTTGTATAGAAGAGGCTCTTTCAGGGCCTAGGATGTCGCTAAAGATGGCGGCCATTACATCCCTTAAGGTGTCAGGGGCATGGGTTTCAGGCAGGCCTTTAAGCCTTATATTTCTCCTTCTATTCCTGTTCTCCAGGTCTTCAATCATCTCATGTAAACGGTTAAGATGGCTGTGGTGGCTGGTTATATGCTGCACTGCAGTGTTAGAATGCTGGGTGAGAGTTTGGTGTGCAGCCTCTAGCTTGTCTACTCTGCCTCCCATGTGCTGCAGGTCTGCACGCATTTCTGCAAGTTCCGCCATTACAGGGGCTATTGCCTAAGCAAGTGCTTTCCTTAAAAAGGATTTGAAAAAAGAGGTAGATATGGTACCTTGCGAGTCCGCCCCTGATGCGCTGTCAATGTCGGAGTCTTCCGCTTCTCCCTCGGTGCGGGAGGCCTCCGGCGCCATCTTGCGCGCCATAGCAGGGGACTGAGATGCTTTCTTCCGAAAGTATTTATGAAGTTCGGAGGCGTTGGATCGCTGGACCGGGGTCCCGGGAACGTCCCCTCCTCTCTCCCGTTGCTGCTTGCCCATTTTCAGGCTGAAGGAAGCTGTAGGGTCGGTGTTCGGCTGTGAAGTTGACGGAGCTACAGGCTCAAGCTGCCATCAACGCCGCCGGTCAGGCTCCGCCCCCGCATATATTTATATATATAAATAGGCGCGGGTGTCCCATATATATGCGCTCGCATATATATGCGAGCGCATATATATGCGCACAGTACTCATAGACGAGCATTATCAGGGAGGGAGGGGGCGTTCCTCCCGGTTCACACAGCACAGCGCGATTGGCTGTGCTGTGAAGAAGGACGTCTCTGGCTAACTGTCAGAAACGCCCTTCTGACCATAGAAGAGCTACGGTACCGGGACCGTAAGCTCTTCACACCGGGCCCAGATCAGGAAAGCCGACAGAGCACTGTCAGCTTTCCAGCAGTATATAGAACTGCCTGTGGGAAAAATGGTGAAAGGTCATCTTTAAGGTGAGGGGCAAAGTGGTAAAGTATATGTATATGTGATTGTGTGGGGTTAGGGGCTAGGCTGTAGAGGGCAATATGAATTTTGTGGCTTGCTATGGTCCAAAGTGTGTGAGATTGCAGAGATGGTGGTGTGAGTTTGGGTTTTGTGGGGGTCCTGTCACAAACGTATGTGTGCTATTGTGACGAAAAGTAGCCTATTGCGCAATCGGGTGTATTAACTATGTTTGTGGAAACTTTCAGCCAAATCGGTCGAGCGGGTTTTGCGTGATTGAGTAACAAACATCCAAACACACAAACCCACAAACATCCAAACTCACAAACTTTCACAGGATGTATCTATGTCCAGGAATGTGTATTTCCTGTATTCTTATTGATAATCATATACATGATGAGGTGACTAGACTGGAGTTGCTGGAGGGAGGACCTACCAGGAGCAACTCCATTCTAGACGCAACCATAGCTTTTCTCCATGAAGAAGGAACTTCTTACAAGCAGACACGCCTTTCCAGTCACATGACTTGAGAATGTCATGTGACCTTCTGCCGTCATCAGGTCCTTCCCGAGTATAGTATGTACAGCCTTTACCCATTCAGCCCGCCCACACAGCACACCAGCCATTCACAGCAGACCCCACACGTGGCCACGCCCCTATGTTTACTCATGGCTAGTAAACCACGTGTCAGGGAAGTCGCTCTTAAGGCGTTCGCACCAGGAAGGACATTTTAGTTTCACTTTCGCTCGGAGGAGACTTGTCCGGTTGTGGCCGCCTGACCGTACATGAGACGCTTCTCAGGTCTTCACATCGCGGCATCAAAGAACATGGAGGCCAGCCTGACTTGTGCGGTGTGCCTGGGAATCTTCCGAGATCCGGTAACTTTACCTCGCTGTTCCCATAACTTCTGTAAGCTCTGTGTGCGGGAATGCGCTAATCCCTATGATGGTCCCGATTTGTGGCCGCCTCCTCCGCTCAGGCCCCCCCGGTACGAGAACTTGTCCTGTCCGTTGTGCCGCAAGGTGAGCTCCCTGGCCGGCGGCCTGCATGCTTTACCCGTGAACACCACCCTGGCCGAGGTGGTCAGACTATTACCGCTGACCAAGAAGGACAAAGCGATCCAAACTGTGGAGGCGACCTGCGGGGACCAGGACCCGATCAACAGGGACTCCGACAAGTCTTATTGTGAGGAGCATCCCGAGTTCAAGCTGGAGCTCTTCTGTAGGAACTGTGAGCAGGCCTGCTGCGGAAAGTGCGTGTCCCTGCACCACCAGGGCATCTTCCACAACGTCAACCTGCTGGACATCATCTTCCAGGAGGAGAGGGTGAGCTTGTTAGCATAAGCATCCATATGTATTGGGCTGTCTACAGGAATGGCCAGCAGCACAGCTCTCTCATGGTCTCTATCTACCTAGATGTTCCAGCAGGTGCAACATTGTACCCATATTCCCTGCTGGCAGCAACACCCAGTGTCCTGCTTCCTCTCCTTCCACGCTCCTCCTGTCTTTCCCCAACCCATACCCTCTCCCCAACTGGAAGTGGCACTGTGTGTCCTGCTATCCACACCCCTCTTGCACCCTGGCAGTGGCACTGTGCATCCTACTATCCACACCCCCTCTCCCCAGCTGGAAGTGGCACTGTGTGCTCTGCAATCCACACCCCCTCTTGCACTCTGGCAGTGGCACTGTGCATCCTACTATCCACACCCCCTCTTGCACCCTGGCAGTGGCACTGTGCATCCTACTATCCACGCCCCCTCTTTCACCCTGGCAGTGGGACTGTGCATCCTACAATCCACGCTTCCTCTTGCACCCTGGCAGTGGCACTGTGCATCCTACTATCCACGCCCCCTCTTGCACCCTGGCAGTGGCACTGTGCATCCTACTATCCACGCCCCCTCTTGCACCCTGGCAGTGGCACTGTGCATCCTACTATCCACACCCCCTCTTTCACCCTGGCAGTGGGACTGTGCATCCTACAATCCCCACTCCCTCTTCCACCCTGGCAGTGGCACTGTGCGTCCTGCTATTTACACCCTTTCCCGCAGGCATTGGCACTGTGTGTGAAGCTATCCACGCCCCCTCCCCGACTGGCAGTGGCAATGTGCGTCCTGCTATCCACACCCCCTCCTCCACTGGAAATGGCACTGTGTGACCTATCCTTAGTCTCTGACATCAACATCAGATCCAGATGGGTGAGGGTCCAACACCTGGCGTTGCCACTGTTTAGCTGTTTGAAGTACTCTCAGGCTTTGTACACAATGTAACAGATTAATTTATTGTTGCAGCTCAATCCCATTCTAATCTGAAAAGTAAAGGTAAAATTTGCCTGAAAAGAGGACGTTTTACTTGCACGAACCCTACCCTACTTCTTGAATATGGTGAAAATTCTTCTATTTTCAGCAGAAGAAAAACTATTTAGACTCTATCAAACCCTAAATTTCTAGATGTATATGATGAATTGGGTGTCTCACATGTTTGTTTTATTTCCCTTCTAGCTTGTGTTTTTCAACAGTTTGAAGACCTTGCGTGAAGTGCATGAAAGACTCACAAAGGAAATATTGGATGACGAGAGAAAATGTGAAGTAGGTTGATGAATGCTTTGATACTTAAAGGGATTCTACCATTTAAACACTTTTTTTTTTTTTTTCTCACGTGTGAAAATAAGGAGACTTTAAAGGGGTTGTCCCATAACAAAAAAAACTTACCCTGCTACTAGAGGACTGAGAACTAAAAGTCACATGCACCTCTTGCTTGTGAATAGAGTGCCAGTGAACCTCCATGACTGGTGCTTCATTCACAAGCAGGAGGCATGAGGGACTTTCATGAGTGGTCAGGCTCTGAGCAATCTGACACTTATTCCCGATCTTGCGTCCTTAATGGGACAACTCCTTTAAAAGTGTTATCCACCTCTAGCGATGTTCTCTCTGACTTAAGACCTTGTGCATTAAAGGGAATCTGTTAGATAGTTTTTCTCACCTTTAACTGGGTCCAGCATGTAAAGTCCTTTCCTATGGTGCCCCTTCACTAAGCTTTCTGGTGCTGAAAAGTCAAGTTTGTTCTATTATCCCTGTGCAAATGAGCTGAATAGAGTTTTTCATTGCTTTCCATCAATGGACTTCACTATCTGCTGCTCTGTTCCACCTACTAACTGTACTGTGCATGTCTAATGATGACACAGTGCCCCAACTGAAGCCTCATCTGAAGCCATCTTCTTTCACTTTCTGATCAGACTTGCACAATATAGTTAATGGTCGGATGCTGTGCAGCAGATGGGGAATCCCTTTGATGGAAATCATGGCTCCTACAGCTCCTTTTCTGCTTATTTGTGTAGGTATTAAAGGGCAGTTTTTACAAGAGTGGAGCTGCAGTTCTGAATGGTAAATCATTGTAAACTCTGCTGACAGACTCTCTAAGGACAGGGTGTCTACTTAGTCTTGTATTTAAAATTTCAATGTTATTGTGTACTCTGGTTGCACTTACTAGATACTGACTTATCTTCAGTATATATACTAGACTAGATTCATATCTGTTCTCCATTATTCTGGTCTGCCAGGGGACCTGAATGAAGGAGAGCCGGACTGCCGAAACAGCAGTTACCTGTGGAGCCAATAGACTATAATGGTCTTTGCCATATTTATACTTAAACCAGTGGAAAAGAAAAATTCCTTTGAGCTGTGGTTTGTTTTGTTTTTTTTCACCAGTTTCTGCAACGGAGTCTCTGCTGGATGTCAATTTTTTTTCTCTCATGTGAAAGCCCTTTAACATAACTTGCTTAAGAGTGACTTTCCTGTCCTCATGATTCCTGCAGAGATCTAGCGGTAAGCACACGGACCCCATTATAGTCTGTGTGCTTTTACTGCACAGCGCTTGCCATCTGCATTTGTATTCCGTTCGGGGGGGTCCTCATGCGGACTCCCCCGGACGGAATCCAAACGCTAATATGAACGAAGGCTTAGCATCTAATATCTTACACTAGGAAGCTAATTAATTTATTTACTTTTGCAATTGCTAAACCTTTACCTTGGACCTCTCCATGGTAAGTGAAATACTGTGTTTTGTTTGTTTTTATGACCTATATTAAGTTTACATCCAGTTGTGTGTCAAAATTAATCTTGTATATGAGTCGCTTGACAAAATTTGCATGTGTGAACTGCACTCTTCATGTGTTAAAGGAAACATAGGAATTTAGGAGACAGAACTTGTTACTTACAATTACTGTATATACTGGGGCAACACAGTGGCTCAGTGGTTAGCACTGCAACCTTGCGGTGCTGGAGTCCTTGGCTCTAATCCTGCCAAGAACAAAATCTGTATGTTCTCCCCGTGTTTGCGTGGATTTCCTCCCATTCTACAAAGACATACTGAAAAAAAAATGTACATTGTGATCTCTATATGGGGCTCACAATCTACATAAAAAAATACTGTATATGCCATTTATATTTTCCACTCCTATTAATGGTAAAAAGGAGTGTGCCATTTGGTGCTTATAGTACCAAGTTGGGAACTTGAAGACCTGTACAAATATGCATTTTTGGGTGCTGATAGAACCTTGCAAAGATGCAAATTGTGTGCTCTCCTCAGCGCATGCGCAGTTCTTTGCCTGATGTGGGCAACATCAGATATGCATTTCACCACCAAAAACAGTGATGACTGCAAAGTAGTGGAGCTATCAGTAATGGTAAATGAGCGAAGGTGTAACATGGTTTACTCAGTAATGCTGAATGTCTATTAAAGTGGCCATATCGCTTGTCACTTTTGAACACGTTTCATAAGGGAGGGCAGAATGAAGCAAACTTGGAGAGTATCTGATGTGATAAGCATGTCATTCATGTACTGTTACATTGTGACCTATTGATGTGAAAAACATGAAATGGATTTGTCAATAGTTTGCTATAAGACAACCCATTATAATATATTGACTTATGTCTGCTTTGTAATTCTTATTCAGTCTATTCTAAAAGCAAATGAAGACGCAGTTACAGCTGCTTTTGATGAAGTACAGAAAGCTTTGGATTTGAAGAAGCAACAACTTCTAGACTTGGTTAAACAGCAGCAGGACAAATCTATAAAGTACTGTCAAGTACAGAAAGCCACCAAAGCTCATCACAAAACGACAGCTGAAAGTATCCTACAGGCTTGTGAAGACATTGTAGATGACAATGAACCAAGAAGCTTCCTTCAGGTAATCATATCCAAGGTGTACAGTGCCCATGTGTATCACATTTTAATATAGACTAGTTTGTTTGGCTTGGGGTTTATACTGGCTCTTGTTCTCTGGAAATTTTATAACCTATATTTTGTTGAATGCAAGTGCCATCACCATGCAACTATTGTGGAACCCACTGTGTTCCTAAGGGCTACTAGTATGGTTTGGCATTGCATGGTATGTACATGATATCAGGTTTATTGCAGTGGGAACATTCAATAAATCTGCAACATGTAAAAATACCTTTAATGATGTTAGTAAATTATGTACATACGCTTTTCATGAAATGGCAGTCATGATGCACTTGTAGTCACTCAACAGTGTAAGGCCGGGGCTCTACGGGACGTAAATGCTGTGATTATCTGCCATGGGTTACAGTCAGGGCAAAGTGGATGGGATTCTACCAAATCCCATGCTCTCTTTGCAGTAAAAACCACAGTTCTGTAACACACTGCAATTTCCAAAACCTGTGTGGTTTTGGAAATAGGAGCATTTCAATTATACCTGCAAAAACTCTGGTGGTTTTCTCATAGGTATAATTGTAACATAAATTCTGCAGAGGAAACCTCTGCGAACTTTCTAAAGCGCTGTGGGAAGAACTGCGATGCGTTGCTGTGCGGTTTTTCCACTGCTGTTTTTGCTGCAGGACGCCATGTGGGACCTTAGCATAAAGTAGTTTTCCTGACTTTACCAATTGATTACCTATCTTACAGTTTCTTAAGAAAGGTGCTTGGCAGGGGTCCTGGGGCTTGACCACGCTGGTCTTAAATTTGATACTTCGGACACTGGCAAAATGAGAAGCTTCCAATTTCTTCCATGTAGGACAATGGATGTTTTAAAATATGAATAAGTATTGTGGTGTCCAGTTTCTTTGAGGCCCTTTCATGTCCTAAGGCACAAGCGAGGGCATGAAAGGTCCAGCACTGGTGGGGTGTTTCTTACCGCTCAGTTGTGGCTGAGTGGTAAGGAACTACCCCTCTGACAGTACAGAGCTACGGATAGTACTGTCTGGGAAGTGTTCCTTACAGCCCGGCTATACTGTCAGGGGCACATAACAGAAAAGCAGGCAGTGCTCTGAGTTCAGCGCATTGTTGGCCTTCTAGGGGTATGTAAAGCCGTGTGTGGCTGAGGACATGAAAGGTCATCTTTAAATTATGAACATGTGCTTCTACACAAGAGGCCTATGGAATGAAAACCGACAGGAAAAAATGCTGACTTGTATACTTATTTACTGATAATATGTGTTCTCATTAGCAATCAGTAGATATCTAAAAGAGGTGTCTGTAATACTGAAGCCTGCTCTAATTTGGTCCATCCTTTAACCTTTTCGCTACCAAGGGTCTTTGGAAATTTTGCACCTCCAGTAGCCAGAGCAATTTTCATAGTTTTGAGGTCGACAAATCAAACCTAAATTGCAACATTAAAAAAAGCGTCCAAACATACCTATATATTTTCTTAAAGTAGACCCCTGCAGCATTGTCAGAATGCCACTTGGTACTGTATACGAACAGGCACCTTCATGCAATTTTGATTTAAAGTGAATGTTTTATGAAAAAATGCAAATAAATGTATATTAGTTGTTAAAAGCGGAACCCGCATGCACGTGTCTTCAGAAAATAGCTAGAACTGGAAGGAACAAAAATTTGCTTTGAAGTGTGTGTGTGTGTGTGTGTTACACTAAAATACATATTTGCACCTAAAACTCTTGTTCAGTCTCGCATTCATATACAAAATACATTTAAAAATAATAGCTTAAGGTGTATACAATGTGTGTATATATACTATATGTACCGCAAACCTCAACTACAACAAGAGCTCAGACTCCCAAAAACATGAACACAGAAGACAAGCAGGATTTTGCTGTTATTCACTAATGTTATAAAGCTATACTGCACCTAACAAACTGGGGCTGTGACACCAAAATCTAACTCTTTTCAGAGTACACAGCATACCGTATATAAAAACACAATTTAATTTAACAGTTCATATATACAACCATCTTCATTCAACTTTGCGGTAAACAGAGATTGCTAGCAAAAATTGCACACAAATTCTAATTTGCCACTAAAGTGTGGCTCAAGAAATCCCTTTCTGCAAACATAATGTACTGTCCATAAAACTGCAATATGTGAGGAGTTCATACATACCACACATGTATATACTTACAGGGGCGGGTGTTAAAGAATCAACAAAATCTGCACACAGTACCACACGCCAGAGGATTAGATATGCGCGTCTGCACACCGTACCACATGCCGTAGGATTAGATACACGCCTCTTCACACAATACCACACAGGGGAGGATTGATGTGTGTCTGCACACAGTACTACACTTTGGAGGATTAGATACATGCCTCTGCACACATTACTACAAGCCAGAGAAATAGATACGCGTCTCAGCACACAGTACCACAGGGGGGGAGGATTAGATACGCGCGTCTACACACAATTCCACATGACAGAGGATTAGATACGCATGCCTGCACACAGTACCACATGCCGTAAGATTAGATATGCATGTCTGCACACAGTTTCACTTACCAGAGGATTAGATACGCGCCTCTTCACATAATACCACACGGGAGAGGATTAGATACTCATCTGCACACAGTACCACACGCCGGAGAATTAGATATGTGCATCTGCACAAAGTACCACACCAACAAGGATTAGATACTTGCATCTAAACACAGTACTACACGGAGAAGGATTAGATACAGCTCTACTCCAGGTATCCATAACAACTGATGACAGGTTTTTCACTGACATCCAAATTGAGATGCACATAATCGCATGACGCTTATGGACATACACACACAAACATGCAAAATTGGACAATTCTTATGGGACCACTACACAAACATAAAAGGTAATATACCCGTGCAAAGCCGGGTCCTCCCTCTAGTATGTATGTAGGTCAGGAAGGGTCATTACAAATTACTAAATCTCAGAGGTGCAACATGGTGGCTCAGTGGTTAGCACTGTAGCCTTGCAGCACTGGAGTCCATGGGTTTGAATCCCACCAGGAAGAACCTCTACAAGTAGTCTGTATGTTCTCCCTGTGTTTGTGTGGATTTCCTCCCATTCTACAAAGACATACTGATAGGGGAAGAAATGGACATTGTGATACATATGTGGGGCTCACAACTTATTTATTATTGTTTATGTAGCACCATTAATTCCATGGTGCTTTACATTTGGGGGTTACATACAGTACACAGAATATACAGGTAGATATAATACTAACAGTGACTGACTGGCACAGTGGGGTAGAGGGCCCTGCCCATGAGGTCTTACAATCTATGGGGGAAGGGGGGTAGAGACAGAAGGAGAGGGGGAGACTGTACAGATGGCAGTGCAGTGATAGTGTTGTTAGAGGTTGTAGGCCTTCCTGAATAGGTGAGTCTTAAGCGCCTTCTTGAAGCCTGTGATTGTGGGGGTCAGTCTTATGTGTCTTGGTAAGGAGTTCCAGAGTATGGGGGATGCACGGGAGAAATCTTGGAGACGGTTGTGTGAGGAGTGGATGAGAGCAGAGCGGAGCAGGAGGTTGTTGGAGGATCTGAGGTTAAGTGTGAGCAAGTAGTGGGAGATTAGGTTGGAGATGTATGGAGGGGACAGGTTGTGGATCGCTTTGAATGTTAACATTAATAGCTTGAATTCAATTCACTGGGCTATGGGTAGCCAGTGGAGGGACTGGCAGAGGGGAGCAGCTGATGAAGATCAGGGGGTGAGGTGAATTAAGCGAGCAGCGCAGTTTAAGGTGGACTGGAGGGGGGCGAGGGTGTTTGCTGGGAGTCCATGGAGAAGGGTGTTGCAGTAGTCTAAGCTGGAGATTATGAGGGCATGGACGAGCATCTTGGTAGTTTCAGGGGTGAGGAAGGAGCGGATTCGATGGATGTTCTTGAGCTGGAGGCGGCACAATCTACATTTAAAATAAAAACAGGATTTCACAGAAAGGATCCAGCATTTCTTAACGTAGATGACTATACTTGTTAATGCCTCAAATACTGCCAGAAAATCAAAAGCTGTCCATTAGTTTTAGTTACGCTTTAACATGCCTGTGTGACACACGGCTGTGTTCAGTACCGGACATAGATATGGACTGTTACAGTATCAGATGATTTTGTTATGTGTCTTTAGTTAACATTTCTTTCCTTTCCCTTTGCAGGTGGCCTGTGGACTAAATAAAAGGTGTGTATTTCAGCAAACCCAGCAACATTCTGCTGTTACTGGTATGGAAAGTAGTGTTTACTAGCTTTAACCACTTCCCGACATCCGCCGTAATAGTACAGCGCTGCCGAGAAGGACTTCCCTCAAACCGCCGTACTAATACGGCTGCTGTATGGTGCGCACACAAACTGTGTGCGCACCATGCCCTGCATGTGTCAGCCGTATGTTATGGCAGACAAAGCCTTGTAACACCCGCGGTCGGAATCGGGTCCGATCACAGGTGTTAACCCCTGAGATGCAGGCGGTCAAACATGACCACCGGCATCTCAGGGGTTTCGGTTTACTACGGTGCGGATTGGCACCCTCCACGACGGTGTCAGGGGGTGCCGATGTACGTAGGGGGCAGCTCGGGGTCTGATCAGTGACCCCGGGTCTGCTCCATCACTTTCCCCCTCCACCTACTTGGTTGATCCTGCCCAAAAGGAAACTGTCAGCCCTGTGCGTCTATACAGGCTGACAGCTTCCTATACACTGCAATACACGTGTAACACGTGTATTGCAGCATATATCTAGTGAAGCAGTGATCAGCAGATCACTGCTTCAATCCCCCATAGGGACAGAATAAAAAGTTAGAAAAAAGTAAAAATAAAAGTTTAAATAAAATTAAAATAAATTAGAAATAAATAAAGCCCCAAAAATCCCTTTTTCCCCATATAAAATGTTTTATTATGTAAAATAAAGAAAAATAGAAAAAAAATTACATATTTGGTATCATTGTGTCCATAATAACCTGAACAATAAAATTAAAACATTTAACCCGAACGGCATAAAAAAAAATAGCTAACCGCACAAAATAATGATTATTCACCACCTTTGCCTTACATAATGTTCAATAAAAAGTAATTCAAATGGTCAGATGAAAACCAAAATGGTACCAATAAAAAGCAGAGGTCATCCTGCAAAAAATAAGCCCTCAAACAGCTCTGTCTAGCGAAAAATAAAAACGTTATGCCTTTCAATAGATGGCGATGTAAAATAGATTTTTTTTTTTTTTTTTTTTTTTTTTTCCCTAAATTTGAATTTTATTCTGCACAAACAGCAACGCATTAAAAAAAAAATCATATAAATGAGGTATCGCCGTAACCGTACCGACCCGCAGAATAAAGGTAACATGTTACTTATGCTGTACGCTGCACAGGAAAAAAAATAAATGCTAAAAAGCAATGCCAGAATTGATGTTTCCTTTTACATCCCACCCAGAAAGAGTTAATAAAATGTAGTCAATAAGCTACAGGCACCCCAAAATGGTAGCATTGAGAAGCACATCTAATACCGCAAACACCAAGCCCTCATATGGCCACATTGCCAGAAAATAAAAATCTAGCTTGTACAATGTGAAGATAAAAACCCCAAAAGTTGCCAAATCATTAGGACATAAGTGGCTGCGACTAGAAGGAAATGTATAAGCTGTGCGAGTGTTTTCAGGGGACACCCCATATTTAGAGCTTATGAGAGATAATACACCAGTGCTGATCTCCCAGAATGCCCCTCTTCCCCACCTGTGTCATAGGAGCTAGTGGGAAAATAGAATGGGATTTGGTGTACCCAATTTACTCCGCACAGCTTACATATTCACTTCGGGGTTACTAATGCTCACTACATCACTTAATAAATTCTTTGAGGGGTGCGGTTTTCAAAATGGGGTCACTTTCTAGAGGTTTCCACTGTTTTGACACCTCAAGGGCTTTGTAAATGCGACATGGTTCCTGAAACTGATCACAGCCAGATCTGCCCTCTAAAAGCTCTTTGGCGCGCCTTCCCTTCTGCATCTCGCTGTGCGTCCATATATTAGTTTACACCCACAAGTGGGGTACTATGGTAGTCCGGAGAACTTGCCTAACAAATTGTGGGATGCGTTTTCTGCTTTAACCCCTTGTGAATGTGCAAATTATAGGACTAAACGAAAATATTAGTAAAATCAAATTTTGAAAATTTCACCTCCATTTTGTCTTAATTCCTGTTAATCACTTATAGGGTTGAAATACTTGGTATATGTTGTTTTGGCTTATTTAAGGGGTGCAGTTTTGAAAATGGGGTGATTTTATGGGGGGTTTTAATGCAAGGGTCTCTCAAAACCCCTTCATAACTGGATTAGTCCCTTTAAAAAATGGGTTTTGGAAATTTCTTGAAAATTTTGAATATCGTTGTTTCACTTGTAAATCTTATAATGTCCGTAAAAAATAAAAGGGTGACTAAAGTTTGATGCCGACATAAAGCAGAGATCTGGGACATGAGATTTAGGATATAATTTTGGCTGTAATGCACATCATTTCAAACTTTATCAAATGCATATTTTTGAAAATCTCCACCAAATTTCCTATTTTTTTCATAATTAAACACAACATATCAACCAAAATTTACCACTAACATGAAGTACAATGTGTTAGGAAAAAAAAATCTCAAAATCGCTTTGGTAAGTTAAAGCATTCCAAAGTTATTGCCACGTAAAGTGACACATGTCAGTTTTTGAAAAATCGAGCTTGATCAGGAAGTCAAAAAGTGCCATCGGTGGGAAGGGGTTAATACTTGGTACCACTTGCTAGTTTGTCACTCTGTTCTTGAAAAAAATTCATATAAAGTCTTTGCAGATGAGCGTACTTCAGTAGGACAATAAAATAGTAATTCTACTAGTATGGGGGAGCAGTCTAGCTGGGTACAGTAGTTTAGGGCTTGCCTCCATTAAATCTAGTGTATAGTATGCATATGACATGCAGGCTGCTGAAAACAACAGTATGTTTATAGTTTGTCGTTTGTGTTTTGTTTCATGTTACTTTGTTTTTGTTTCCTATTACAGGATGAAGTCCAACCTTGAACTTCTGGAGTTTTGCGCTGATCGCAATGAAGACCTGTTGAAAGTTCTACCTCAGTGTGTAGAAGTACAGGCTGTGCTGGATGCAGTTTCTGCTCTGAAGGCTACAAGCAGCTCCAAGGGTTAGCAGCTTTTACAGAATATTCTTGCCATTTTATTTTTTTTTGTTTGGTCACACTTACGTGTTCCCCTTTTTATTACCAGAATGTTTGTGCAAAACTGGTTGAGCCTAGCAGCTAATAAATGTATTTTTTTTTTCAAATTGCGCATTTTTCTTTCTCTAAAGGGTTTCTGTTGGGTGGCCTTTCTTTATAAAGGTGGTTGTATATTTTTGGGGGAGGGGGGAGAGAGAGGGGTTGGCTTGAGTTTAAATTAGTGTGTAGTTCAAATGGGTGTTTTTTTGAGGGGGGGGGAAAAGTGTCATGAACATTTTCCGGTGCATTTTGCTTTATAACTCCCATAGAAATTAATGGGAGGCGGGGAAAAAATGTGGTGGTTTTTGGAAGTGGATTTTGCAGGCCCATCTCCAAAACTGTGTGCGGTCTCCTTTCCTGTCCACTTGGGTACCTCCTCTCACGGCTAGCAGGATCACTGGGAAGGCTAGCAGTACCAACAGGCTCTCAGCAGACCCACCCAGATGGTGGGGTGGTTTTCTTGGATAGTCAAAAAGGGAGGAGGTGGAGTTATGTTATCCCAGTTATTTTGTAATTAGAATAATAAGATGTAATGGTAGGTACACTGTATAAATGAATTAAAAAAAAAAAAAAAAAAAAACTGCCTCACTTAATGAGCTGCAGACAAAAAAAATTGCAAAAAAGACCACTGAGGAAAGTCTTTTTCTTTATATTTTTTATTGCAACGTTTTTCACAGGAAGCCTGCACAGTTTTCCTCTGCCCCTATAATACCTATGTGGAAAACACCAGTGTAAATGATATGCTGCAATTTTGAAATTGTAAATTTTTTTTTTTTTTTTTTTGTCTGTGTGGATGGGATTAGCCAGCATGGGACTCCCATCCTTGTGGTGCCATTTATTACATGAATGCGTGTATTTCTTGAAACCATGTGTATTTCACATTTTTGACCAGTGTTAGTCACTTTCATTATGTGAAAACCCACATATGCATATTTAGGCTAAGGACAGATGATGACTTTGGTCTCAACTAAAGATTGTCACATCCCTCTATGACCCCCTTCATTAAAGTAAGTGAATAAAATCCCTGAGCTCATGCATCACTGGGCAAAAAGTTGGTTTTTGTGTTGGGCTGCCTTCACACGGAGTTTACGCTCTGCTCATTCTGAACGTAAACTCGTTCAGAGTGAGCACCGTAAAAAACAGATCCCATTGACTTCAATGGGTGCTGGCAAACGCGTGCTACCCATTGAAATCGATGGGAGGCTTTTTTACCTATTGCTTTCAATGTGATAAGCAGCACCCATTGAAGTCAGTGGGATCATTTTTTCAGCAGCATTAAGGGTTGCAATGTGACTCGCCCACTTATATTTAGTAAAGGAGACCTGTGAACTTTGGTCACATGACTGGAGTCTCATCCAAAGTCTCTGTATCACCCTAGTCTAAATGCATGTTCTGTTTGTGGTGGGGGAAGGGTTCTTTACGAAGCCAGAGAAACGCGTGGTTTCAGGAAACTCTAGCTTTAAATGAGTAAAACTAGCACAATCTATAGCACCTTGGGGTGCCCTTAGATGGGGTGTCCTGGCCACATCTGGCATGTTAATTGTGGGTACTAACCTGGACTCTCGTTTTGAAGCAATGGCAAGTAGTCAGCCTGGCAATTAGTAAGAATTGCATGTGTCTAATTGTCAGGCTTCACTTGCCATTGATCCATTGAGTCAGATGGGAAAGTCAAGGTGTGACCTGATGGTTAATGCATGACTTATGCAACTGAGATAGTCTAGTGCATTCTGAGACTGGGCTCACACTGTACTGCTTGTATTCAATTTTTAGCTATTTTATATGGCATTTTACCATGCATTCCTACAGGGTCTCACATTTCTACTATAGCCATAAACTAGAATTTTTCAATTTGATGGCCACTAGCTTACAGCCTTAAGTACATAGTAACATGTACTACTATTTACCTTTATCCCCATGTCGGGAACACAAAGCACTCTTTTTTTTTTTTTTTTTTTTTTTTTTTTTTTCTTTCCTCCTATCGTATGTCTTTGTAGAATGGGAGGAAATCCACAAAAACAGGGGAAGAACATACAAACTCCTTGCAGATGTTGTTCCTGGTGGGATTCAAACCCAGTACTGCAAGGCTGCAGTGCTAACCACTGAGCCACCGTGTTGCCCTACTATTTACCTTTAACCCTTTCGCTGCCAGGCACGTACACTGTATGTGCTCCCAAGGTGGCACTTCAGTAGCCGAACACGTACTTAGTACGTCCTCCCTACTAATGCCGATATCTCTGGACTGCATCAACATATCTTGATGCTTTAAAATGCATTTTAAAGAAGAGACTCTCATCTTTAAAATTATACCAGGGACTTGATGATTTTACTTACAGTCTTGGAGCCATTCACTGTTGAAAACACTTTGGCATTGAGATCCAACTGCAGATCTCAATTCGACAGCGTTTCAACAGTGAATTTCTCCAAAACTGTACATCCAATCATCGAGTTCTTGATAGCATTTTAAAGATGAGATTCTCCTCTTTAAAATGCAATTAATAGCATCAAGATATGTTGATGCAGTCCAAAGATATAGAGCTCCGAAGTGTCCCCCCCCCCCTCCTGTCTAAGCTAGCAATTTGCGATCTAACAAGAAAGGCAGAGGGACACGAGCAGCCCAGCAGAGAGAGACACAAGAGAAACGATCTCTCTCTGCATAACTTGTATGTGACAGCAGGAGGGGGGTGGTAGGGACTCTATTGTCCCTATTAACCCTTCTCCTGCCAATCAGAGCGTATACTATACATTTGTCTGTCACATACAGTTATAATGTAATTCCCCCCTGAGCTTTTCTAGTGGGGTATTCTTGTTATACCTTCTGAACATAACCAGGAAGTTTATTGGCGCTGTGACCCAGACGTTTACCATTGTCCAGGTCGCAGCACCAAAAAAAAAAAGTCGCAGCAAACACTTACACAACATATACATAAAGTCGCAAATAAAGTTTACATTTCACCCAATCCCTGTCCTGTCTATACCTGAGCTTTCTACAGTAAAATACGTCTCTAGTGATATCCGTTACACATTAAAATAATAGTAATAACGATTATCACTAGAGATGAACGTATAGATTGCTAAAATTTTTATAGGGGAATGGAAAATAACATTTTTATGTAAAGTCCTATTTAATTTGCATGCACAAAATGGGATGGCGCATTTCTGCGATTTTTTGGCGATTCTTTAACACCCGCCCCTGTAAATATATACATGTGTGGTATGTATGAACTCCTCACATATTGCAGTTTTATGGACAGTACATTATGTTTGCAGAAAGGGATTTCTTGAGCCGCACTTTAGTGGCAAATTTGAATTTTTGCTAGCAATCTCTGTTTGTGGCAAAGTTGAATGAAGGTGGTTGTATATATAAACTATTAAATTGTGTTTTTATATACGGTATGCTGTGTAAAAAGTTAGATTTTGGTATCACAGTCAGTTTGGTAGGTACAGTATAGCTTTTTAACATATTAGTGAACAACAGCAAAATCCTGCTTGTCCTCTGTATTCGTGTATTTGGGAGTCCGAGCTCTTGTTGTAGTTGATGTTTGCGGTACATATAGTGTATATATACACATTGTATACACCTTAAAGGGATTCTACCACTAAAACACTTTTTTTTTTCCTAGTTACCACGTCGGAATAGCCTTTAAAAAGGCTATTCGTCTCTTACTTGTGGAAGTGCTCTCCGCCGCGCCGTTCGTTCAAAATACCGGTTTGTACCGGTATGCTAATGAGTTCTCTTGCAGCGATGGGGGCGTCCCCATCGCAGGAGCAGCGATGGGGGCGTCCCCATTGCAGCTCGAAAACTCACCGCAGCGCCGCCTCTCCGGTCTTCGGTGTCCTCCCCTTGCCTCTTCAGCGTCTGTCGGACGCCTGCGCAGTATGCTCTCTGTTCGGCGAAGATTGCCGAACGTACTGCGCATGCGCGAAAGTTCGGTGCCCGCACTATGGCTGGGATCGCAATTTCGCGCATGCGCAGTACGTTCGGCAATCTTCGTCCAACAGAGCGTACTGCGCAGGCGTCCGACAGTACGCTGAAGAAGCAAAGGGAGGACACCGAAGACCAGAGAGGCGGCGCTGCGGTCAGTTTTCGAGCTGCAATGGGGACGCCCCCATCGCTGCTCCTGCGATGGGGACGCCCCCATCGCTGCGAGAGAACTCATTAGCATACCGGTACAAACCGGTATTTTGAACGAATGGCACGGCGGAGAGCACTTCCACAGGTAAGAGACGAATAGCCTTTTTAAAGGCTATTCCGACGTGGTAACTAGAAAAAAAGTGTTTTAGTGGTAGAATCCCTCTAAGCTATTATTTTTACATGTATTTTGTACATTTTTCACTGAATCTTTGAGCGGCGGTCCTGCCAGCGGTCAGCACACCACACCGCTATCATGTGTTACAGTGTTAAGCTGTTTATTTTGTGAAGTGAGAAAAAGACCCCTGATGACTCTTTTTAATAGAAGAAACGCTGCGTAGGGTCATAAATTCCCAGTTAGTCAGTGGACTTATCATCCAGTTCAGCATTTGTACGGTGACCTGACTGTCAGTGCCTCTCTCCTCTCTGTTGGCGTGGCAATAGGCCAGTAACCTCAGAGGGGGGGAGTGATTTGCTGGCAGTTCATGCTTTGGGTCCTGTTCACAAGTTGCTGTTTGGAAAAAAGCCACTGTGGTTTATTAGGGAGTGAGGGTTTCAATATCCTATAGGGCATATATAGGTGTATATACAATTGCCCCTCCCTAGTTATTTCTTCACTTTTGTATGGACTGAACAGGTGGAACACAATCATTTTGTTTTACTTTTTGGATTGGTTTTAAAGGATATCAATAAAAGTGAAATTTTATGTGTTTATTTTTTTGGGCAGATAGTGTCATTTGTCCCTCCCATTTGAACTTTCTAATATACACACATTTGTTTGAAATCAGTGAATTTTTACATAGTGTATATATACACATTGTATACACCATAAGCTATTATTTTTACATGTATTTTGTATATGAATGTGAGATTGAACATGAGTTTTAGGTGCAAATATGTGTTTTAGCGTATATTTTTTCAAAAAATTATTTGTGTTGGTCGCAAAGTTGCATGAAGGTGGATGTGGCTATCGATGACCCATTAAGACATTTGTAATCTTCAGATTGTCTACTTTCAAAAAATATATATAGGGTTTAGGGGTTCACTTACTTTTCATGGTGTGTAATCCCTACATTTTATCGGATGATACTTTTAACATTTCCAGCTTCAAAGCAGAATTTTGTTCCTTCCAGTTCTAGCGATTTTCTGAAGACACGTGCATGCGGGTTCAGGCCATAGTGATATGTATGAACTCTGCACATGTTGAACTCTTATTTTTAGGAGGTTTGGTGCATTTAATTTTTTGTTTGGTTTCCGCTTTTAACAACTAATATACCGTATTTTTTCGGACTATAAGACGCACCTAGGTTTTAGAGGAAGAAAATAGGGAAAAAAAATTTTGAAGCAAAAACTGGTAAAATATTTAATATATGGGAGTTGTAGTTTTGCAACAGCTGCAAGGTCACATTGACAGGTGACCCTGCAGCTGTACGGGGATACATAGAGTTTTTTTTTTGCGGGGCCACATGTACTTTTTAGTTATACCATTTTGGGGGATATCTATTGCTTAGATCACCTTTTATTGAAAAAAAAACCCGGTGGTTTATGATATGATTTTTTACTTTTATATATATATTCTAGGGAGAGGAGGTGATTTAGAACTTTTATTTATTTCATATTTTTATTATATATTTTTAAAGCTTTTTTTTTTTTTTTTTCTTTTACTATTTTATTCCCCAACCGGGGCTTGAACCTGCGGTCACTTGATCGCAAGTCCCATAGACGGCAATACAACTGTATTGCCGTCTATGGGACATTCTGTCTATTAGTATTACGGCTGGTCATAGAGACCAGCCGCAATACTAATACAGCAGTGACAGGCCTGGGAGCCTCAGTAGGTCTCCCGGCTGTCACCCGGACAGGTCGGCTCCTGCAATATCGCCACGCAGGAGCCGGCCTACATCTTTACAGGTACGGGGGAGGCACAGGTTCGGGGGAGAAGGGGCCGCTGATACTGACCCGGCATCCGCTGTACTAGAGAGGCTGATGCCGGGGAGGGATAGACGCCGGGGCCTGAGACATCGCTACGCTCCTCTGCCCTGCATGAAGCCAGCGGCGGGGGCAAGGAGGAGCGGAATAGCATCACTCCTCCCGCTGCTGCTGGCTTCATGCAGGGCAGGGCAGCGATGTCTCAGGCCCCGGCACCTGTAATGGTGTCTATCACTTGCCGGCTTCCGCCTCTCTACTAGAGCGGGTGCCAGGCGCCACATTCGGCCTATAAGACGCACCCTTCTTTTCCCCCCCAAATTTGGGGGGAAAAAAGTGTGTCTTATAGTCCGAAAAATACGGTACCTTTATTTGCATTTTTTTCATAAAACATTCACTTTAAATCAAAATTGCATGAAGGTGGCTGTTCGTATACAGTACCAAGTGGCATTCTGACAATGCTGCAGGTGTCTACTTTAAGAAAATATATAGGTATGGGGGGGTTGGATGCTTTTTTAATGTTGCAATTTAAGTTTGATTTGTCCATCTCAAAACTGTGAAAATTGCTTTGGCTACTGGAGGTGCAAAATTTCCAGAGACCCTTGACAGCGAAAAGGTTAATTAACAAAGCCATTTTTAATTTAAAAAAAGGACCTTATACTAGGCGCCATCGTGCGTTTTAGATATACCAAAAGATATGTGCTTTCTTTCTATATATGCAAATGTTTCTCACGTGCAATGGTGACACTGGCATTTGTATACCAGTAAGTATAGACAAGAGGGTGACTTCAGTAATTTGGTAACAAATCATGGTTGTGCTTTGGGTGTATGAGCTTCCGTGTTTTCACAAGAATCTCAACATCACAGGCCATTGATCGAAAGATCTCCATGAAGAATTTTTTTTTTTTAGTGCTGGGCTCCTGCTATTGGCAGTGTCTGTTCTGATGTTAGAGTATCAGAATGGAGGTTTCCCTGATAGACTGAAACAGGAGAACATTCCACTTGTGTCCATCGATTTTTCACATCAATGTTAAGACAAAAAAGGGGGAGTTCTTTGTCTGACTTCCTGTACCCCCCCCCCCACACCATAAAAAAAAAGTCCTCTGAAGGATCACCTAACGTACCCTAACTTGTGACAGACTAAGTACAATTGTCCAGGAGACAGATAAGTGGAGTCTCCAAAAATAAATCTTTGTTTTTATAAGCCCCGAAATAGAAATGGAAGCACTGAAGGTTTTTCTTTTTGTTGTAGATCTGAATAAACCAAACGGAAGCATTTCTTTTACATCCATATCCAGAACTTGGAATCGTGGAATGACAACTAATGAGACGTTTAGTGTAAGTGGCTACAAATTCATTCCTTCTCAAAGGGGTTGTGCAGGTATAGTCTCCCACCCAAGGTGACATCTGACATGGAAAGGTACAACTACATATTGCATGGTTGGGTTGTCAAGGCGTCAGCTGTGTGTTCTATGAATTTGAATAGAAAGCCGAATACTTGGTAACGTGACTGCTCAGTTGGGTCTCTAGGTGCCTGTTGTCAGCTTAAGCAGCCCCTTTATAAATGTTCACGCTTACTGGAAGTAATACTGTCTATTGCCTTTCCAGCCTGTTCAGGATCAGGAAATAATTTATCTTCAAGGTCAAATGCTAAAAATGTCCATCCGCTTTGTGTGCATAACAAAGATGGCAGAGTATCAGCACTTGAGCTATGAGGTAACAATATGCCTAAATGTGCTCTTCTTACCTAGAAATATAGACCCTATATCCAACAGTTTGTTTTGTAATTGGTAGGAGCTTCGTCTGAAATACTATGAGCCGTCCATTGTACAAGAAAGCGGGGCTGTTTCTGCTCCTGAAAGCCCATTTGTCTGCAATGTCAATAATTTCACCTTCGGTGTAAGCAGAGAAAAGTCCACCAAAATGAAAAGACAAGACTGGGGACGTCCAGTTTATGGGAAGAAAGATGTACTCAAGCTAAAACCTGCAAAAATAGACTTTGGCAGAATGGAGCAAAAGGACCGGCTTTTTGCATGTCCGCTCGAAGGTCCTAGTTCTTCCTCAGGAGACATGAACACTAGTTTGACCTCTGCCATGGAAGTGGAAAAACCAGAGAAATTCTGCGAAGGTGTAAGCAACAAAGCCTTGTTTCAAAATTTTTGTTTGGGTAAATCCGAATATGCAACCATGAAGAAGACTGGTAGAAATGAGAAATATTGTAAAAAGATGAAGTCCACATCATGCTTACCGACATTTCTGAACACCGGACCATTTGGGAGCACGTCTGCCATGGCTGAGAGATCTGCTAATATGTTTCTATGTAATACAGAAGGTATGGCTACTGGTTACCTAAAACCCTTGTCCCAAAAAAATATGAGATTATTATTTTTTTTTTTTATTATTAAATAGATGCTGTAGTATGTTACCATAAGAAAGGTTGTTAAACAATTGGTCTTCTTGCTTAAACATTAGAGTAAGTTTGTTTTTGTTTTGTTTTTTTGGCAGCGGATTTTGACACAGAATCCGCCTTAAAATCCGCTGCCAAAAGCGGCTCCATTGATTTCAATGGGAGCTGCTCACTTCTTTTTTTTTTTTCTACTACCTAGTAGCAGAAAAAAAAGCAACCTGCTTTTTCTTGTCACGGAATCCGCCATATTGTCTGGTGTGAACACTCTCCTGACTAGGCCCATTCATTTGGGCCTAATCCGGAGCGGAATGCCGTGACTGAATGCCGGTGCACTCAGGGCTAATAGTTTGTCATTTATCTGAACACCTAAATATACTGTACTCATAAATGTATTATTGGTTTTTACTTTTCTAGAGAACATGTCGGTCAATTCCTCCTCCTCGTCCGAAGAATTTTATGATGCAAGTTGTAATGTAGACCCAGATGTGGAGCAGCCCTGTGAACAGAGCAACAGTCAAAACTCTACAAACGACCATGAATTCTCCTCTTTACAAGGGAGTCCGCATTAATTCACTTACTCGTATGTCATAATATACTCAGTTGTGTACCTCCAGTCTTGTAAGTTTTGCCATGATGGGGTCTGTGCTTGAACCCCCTGTAATCACTGTTTTTGATAATTCATACTTGCCACTTCTTCCTGCAAGATACAGCACCTGACTTCTGATTTGGCGCTGGGCTTGTATGCACCTTTTCTAGTCTCTTCTCAGGTTTGTCTCCTTTATCAGAAGAAGCCAGGTGCTGCATCTTGCAAGAAGATTAGGGAAGTATGAAATTCACAAGACCTGGAGACCATAGTGTGGTGAGGGGTCCTATGAGGCCCCCTGGCTTAGAGAGCAGAACACAAGGGCGACTGCTGTGACCCCTACAGCTATTTATTCTCTCTTTCGTCAGAGGGTGCTCAGCAAAGTTCTGGGGACCTTCTGGCTGAATACAGAACAAACTGAGTGACCGTGCCTGGTGCAGGTGCAACACTACAGTGGTCCTGGGCTGCTGGTCAAAAAGACAAGGCCCACGGGGGTTGGGGGTGGGGGGTTCTTGTATTTGACAGCTGTGGTTTAGGGTTACATGACAACTTTGGCCACAATTCTCATTGTGCAACGAAGGCCTGGAGAAATCTCCTTGTGACTCCGTCACTGATGTAAGTGAATGAAGTGGTATTTTGACCGTTAGAGTGCTGCGACTGCCAAAAGTGCAATGACTGCAGAATTAATTTGACGGTCACAAATTTTGAGCTCATAAAGCAAATCCATTCCCTTACATTAGTGAAGGTAGTGCAACACTGCAGTCTTTCTTCGCTTGACGAGTGTTATGCCAAAGTTATCATGTAGAATAAGCCCTAATTCAATCAAGACCTGAAAACTTTTGATAGGTCTTAAAAGGGTTATGTGGGGAAAAACAGCTTTGGGTGGGGCACTTTGTACCTTATTTGATAATTCCATTCTCAGACCACTGCGAGGGGCAGAAATAGTCTCCCTCTGCCTCCTCGAGAGATGTTCTGACTCAGGGTTACCTGTCCAATTAGCTGCCAATGTAAAACCCAGCAGTCACTCCTACACTTAAGTTTTTAGTAGGATTTTGCACTTTGGTTAGACATTTTACCTGATCTAGTGTTAATTCAACGGTACTTTCCAAAGTTTTTTTGCTTGTAAATGAAATTATTCATGTATATTATAACAAAATGTGTGTACATGATGTAGAATATATATTTGTATTCTATATCAATCCAGTCATGAAACCTTGCAGCAGCATTGTTACATCCCAACTGATATTGCTCTTTACATACATTATTTGCTTAATAATATTTACCACGATCAAGCAATTAATTTAGTACAAAGTATATAGCTGTGTGTGTCCACAGTAGCTCGCCGCTTCTTTCTTTTGAATGGAGACTGCTGCAGATAGTTGGTAGCTTTCTCCATCTGCAATACCCCTTTTAAGCCTATGACCACACGTGGCGGCTGCTGTGGTATGTCCTACGGTAACTGCTACGGCTTTACATTACAAAGATTGAAAACCACTGCGAAATCCACAGCATTAACTGACATGCGGGCTACAAACGGGGGGTATTTCCTGCAGTCTGTAAATGGGATTTACTGAAATCCTGTCCGTCTCTGCTGTTATGTTTGCATAAGGTGGCCCTGGCTTAAAAGGGCTTTCCATACATTCTATATCAATAACCTATCCTTATGACCTTAGGGGTCCAACTCTGGCATCACTCACTGATACAGGTGCCAGAACTGTGTACGGTACCAGACAGGTGCTATGGATTGAGCTGAATATTTCCCCCTTTTGAGTTATTCGGATTGAGTTGCAGTATTTTTACACCATAGTTGAAGACTAGTGAGGTACAGGGAACAAAATGTAAAAAAAATGTTATGCTTAGTAGTACAGCCCTCAACAAGCAAGTGTTTGTAAGTAATGCTAAGTTCACATCTGCACCAGTCTCCATTAGAGACTCCCGTAACAGAAATGACTGAAAATCAGCAGAGCGAAAAGTCCTGTGTGGAGGTCTTGTTTTATTTGACCTTTTAGTTTGAAAACAGACCCCATTATAGTCAATAGAATCTGCCATTGCCTGTGTGTGACCACTAAAAGAGCGGTCTGGCTCTCTGGTGTTCATGTCCCCCAGCAGACCCAAACAGAGAGCCTGGCGCAGATGTGACCTAGCATAATACTTTCTATGTTATGATCTGTTTTGACATATTAAAATGCTTTATTATCAGACTCGTACAACTGTTTTACCATATAGTATCCATAGCCCTCTGTCTATATGGAATCTGATAGAACATACCACTTTGTTTTTGTTTTTTCTTTACTATTAGATTTGTATGAAATTCAGCAGAAAAATAAACCTTGTATTGAATTGACAGTCTTGTACAGGGGCTTATGCACGTGTATTGATGCTATGTTATTGCTTTGTATAATTCTATAATAATGTGCATCTTTCTATTGACCAGAAGTTGTTCATGTACATAAAATACCAATACAATTAGTTACCTATTGTACCTGTGTGTATTTCATTACCGCTTGGGCTATGTTCTGTGTTAGTCTCCTCTTTGTAAATTCGGCCAGAGAATGCACGTAGGACTTTTCTCTCCGGTTTCAGTATAAAAAAAAAAAAAGTGGACCCTCGGCGGACCCCCTTACAGTCTGAGGTCTGCGGGTAACTACAGGTTTTTAGCGGAAGGGCTCTGTCATTCCTGTCCCCCAGCCAAATGACTGGGAGCAAGGTGCAAGTGTCAACCTAGCATAACCTAAATAGAGCTAGAGATGAGCAAATATCTTGAGATTTAGCCTGTTGGTTTTCAGACGCCATGTCAAATTTGTAGAGACCTTGTAATTGCCCCTACAAAATGGGTTCACTTCTTGGGGAATTCTTATTTACTGTCACCTCCAGGGCTCTGCAAAAACATGGTGTCTAGAAAGTCCCTCTAAATCAGTACTCAAAAAGCAAAGTGCTCCTTCCTTTCTGAGCCCTGCTGTGTCCCCAAACAGTAGTTTACCTCCACATATATAAGCTTTTTGTACCCGAGAGCCCACTTAATAGTTTTAGGAATGAATGTCTCTGGACGCAAAGTGGGGTCAACATGTTGGACACTAAAATGGCATATTTCTTTAAAAATTTCAATTTTCAAATTGTATATTTTTGGAAAGCATGTTTAGGCTCAAAATAACACCCCCTTGAATAATTCCTTGAGGGGTGTAGTTTCTAAAATTGAGTCAGTGTGAGAAGTTTCCATTGTACTGGTACTTTAGGAGCTATGCAAATATGACCTGTCACCTGAAAACTATTCCAGCAAAATCTGCCCTCCAAAAGCCAAATGGCGCTCTTTCCATTCTGAGCCCCACAATATTCCCATACAGCAGATTATGACCACATATGGGGCATTTTTGTGTTCTTGAGAAATTGTGTAACAGATTTAAGCCCAGTAGTAGTGTAGGTGTTTGATAGAAACATATGCCCAGGTTTCTTAACAAGTAAAAGCTATTTATTTCATCCAAAAGGAAACTGCAGACACACTTAAAAATTTGCTGTAGTAAGATGCTTAACAAAATATCGTGGCAACAAAAAGTCCATAATGTACAAAATAAATCCGGTTTAGTCTCACCAGCTTGGGTGGGAGATAGTCGCCGTATCTTTTTATAACTCACAGACAAGTAGTTACAACGTATAGTATTTGGTCATTTGTGGAATTTTTTTTTTTAATTCTCAAACTTTTTATTCATTTGTTGTTCACACAGGTATCATGAATTTTGTTAATACAATAACATTTATGATTATAATGATTATAATGGTTTTATTGTGTAACTAAAACGGATGTTTCCTATGGACTTAAAGGGGTATTCCCATGTACATAACCATTTTTAAATTTTTAGTAATCGAAAGTATTTTTGTAAATATAATTTAAACATTTTTCAGAGTTTTAGAGATTTTCTCTAAATATCTAGTGGTGACAAGTTGTTGTCTTGATCGGTTGCCAATGGATATGGCCATGAATGTAGGCACATTCTAAGGTCAAAAATGAGCTATGATTTTCTTATTGTGGCCGGGATATCTCCTGATATAGGAAGTGTCCCTGCCTGATAACCCGGCTTCAATAAGAAAATCATGGTTGGGTTTCTGATGAGTCCAAGACCATAGAAAGTTTCTGCATTTGTGGTCGAATCCATTGGCAACCGATCAAGAAAGCAACTTGTGACCACAAGATATTTAGAGAGAATCTTTTAAACTCTGCAGAATTTTTAATTACTTGTTTGCAAAAATGTTTAACTTTTAGTTATCTACAAATATAGATATGATTATTTTCATTGGAATACCCCCTTTAAGGGAGTCCATCAAATTTGGAGGTGGATTTAATGACTGTGTAAAGCTCGCCCACCAGAATACAATTATCTTGGCTGTACTTTATTGTGCAGTGTATTAGATATGTATAAATTAAAGAATGCACATAACATAGTAAAATACTGGACACGTTAAAGTGGTTCTCGGCCTAAATGAAATATGGTACTTCAAGGAGGATCTTCCTACTCTGCATCCAGTTTCTCTTTATATTTTGACCTCAGCTGTTCAAAAGCCAGTGCAACTGGGTCAGATTCACACAATTCTTTCAAAGACACACTGGAGGAAAAAAAAAAAGTTATTTATAGGTCCTCTAACATACAATACAGAAACAAAACCAGAATTTCTTACTGCATCTTATCTTCTCACATGATAGGTAGCAATATTAGAGTGAGAAGGGTCTAAATAACTAAGGAATACTTTTGCTTTAAAGACTAACTACCACTGTTGACAGCCTGCCATTTACAAATACACTTGCACTTTTGAAATTGCACCGTTTCCACTGCAGATTTTTTTTCCTCGAAGTGTGGATGGAATTAGCCAGAATCCCATTCACTTTGCAAGTTCTGTAAAATGTGGAGTTTTCACAATGTGGGGCCTTGGCCTTAAAAACATATCAGTGTGATATGGCACTAATAGTTATGGATAAAGTTCTATTAAGATGATAACCGATTGAAGAGCTGAAACATTGCACAGATGGGTGAATAAAGTGTTTTATCTTCCTGACATTTTTTGGATGTTTTTCTAAAGAGATAGACATGTTACTAATATCTGCTTTAGGACTGTGTATTTCTACTTCTCACGCATTTCTACTTACCCCTACCAATATACTTTTATAAACTCCAAGAATGTCTTAAAGGGATTCTACCATTAATTTTTTTTTTTTTTTTTTTTGTGGATAAGAAGTCGGAATAGCCTTTAGAAAGGCTATTTGTCTCTTACCTTTAGACGTGGTCTCTGCTGTGCTGTTCCTTAGAAATACTGTTTTTTACCGGTATGCAAATGAGTTCTCCCGCAGCGATGGGGGCGTCCCCACAGCTGCCAGAGAAGTATCTCCAAGCGCCGCCTCCTTCGTCCGCCACATCATCTTCAATGTTTTCTTCCGGCGCAGGCTTGTAACTTCAAGCAGAGCAGACTGCGCAGGCGCACAGGCCATGGGAAAATGGCCGCTAACAATACTGTACAAGCGGCCATTTTCCCGTGACCTGTACGCCTGCGCAGTCTGCTCGGCCCGAGGCCTAGAAGTTACGAGCCTCCGCCGGAAGAAGACATTGAAGATGACGCTGTGGACGACGAAGAAGGAGGCGGCGCTTGGAGACACTTCTCTGGCAACGGTGGGGACGCCCCCACCGCTGCGAGAGAACTCATTTACATACCGGTAAAAACCTGTATTTCTAAGGAACAGCGCAGCGGAGACCACGTCTAAAGGCTATTCCAACGTCTTATCCACCAAAAAAAGGTTTTAATGGTAGAATCCCTTTAAGCAAAGAAAGATCAGGAAACGATCCGAGACGTTTAGCAGGTAGGAGAGGAGCATCTACAGTTTTTTTTGGAGTTTTTTTGTTTTTCTATTGTTACCTGAACTAGTCATTTGTTTCTAAATTATATACTGTGTGTGTAATTTTGCTATTTGCGGTTTTAGTATGTAAGGGATGCCTTGGTTCCTTCCACCTTCATTTGGAGAATGTGGCGAGCAAGGTGTGAATTTGGGCTTGCAACTTAACTGCAAGAATGATCCTTGCATTAAACATGGGCCCCAGTTTCATCCCTCTAAACCGGTTTTCTGTCTATATAATTACAGCCTGAATAGTTTTATTAATCTATCCAGTTTATTATATGGGCATATACACTGTCTATCAATAAGTATTTGGACACCTGTGGTCCGAGTGGCACGAGCAGAAATTACAGCCTCAGCCCTCCGGGGCATGCTTTGCACAAGTCCTTGTATGATGGCTAGTGGTGTTTTATTCCATTCGGCATGGAGAAGACAGGTAAGTTCTTTAACTTATTTTGGACGGCTGCTGCACCCTTTAGGCTGGGTTCACACGATGTATTATGGCACGTAATGTGGCACGTAGACGCCGCAGGAGCTTTTGCGGGCTGTATACGCTCCCATTGTTTTCAATGGGAGCCAGGACCGTATACGCGGCGCTATTTTACACTGTGGCCACGTGGGACTCTGCTACAGCCTAGGAACCTACCATCACCCACCTACCCCAGGAGTTATGGAAGCTTGGCAAGAGAGCAGCACCATGTATACCTGGATGGTCTCTGACTTCCTTGGGGCAGTAGAACACTGTGGTAAGGAGGAGGAGGACGGCTTGTGATGAAGGACATTTGGGGCATTTTTTGTGGTTAAAAGGACAATAGTGCTGATGCAAGATACCGAACTATCAGCTGTGAGCAGGAGATCTCACCACCTACCAAAGGAACTACCACATGTTATCATGATATGTCCCCCACCTCTGCAAAATTTCTGCTTGTTATATCCACATGCTGTGACCCCCCCCCCCTCCTCGTGTCCTACAACCAAGTCGGCTGTATTATTATTATTATTATTATTATTATTATTATTATTAACATCAATCTGCACAGAGAACTAAATGATCCCACAGTGTGTGTGTCTGTTTCTTTCTTTTTTAGTTGCTATGATTCCTAGGATTTCTCTATCTGCCATGAGCTTGTATGTGTTTTCTCTCTTGTTATATACTACTGTACCATCTATGAAACTGTATCACTGAAATTTCCCCATTGTGGGACTATTAAAGGAATATCTTATATACCTGTGTGTGTGTGTATGTATGTGTATATATATGTATATATATATATATATATATATATATAATGTGTATGTATTGCTTAAGAGTAGGCTCATACAGCAAAATTGGAGTATTGCTTGAATGATGGTAAATGTTACAGGTATAATACTTTACCTTATAGATGCAATTGTAAGCATGAAGTCCTTAATTAAATGATATGCATTCCCTGAGTTAAACCTTCAAGAAAAAAAAAGAGAAATTGAAGGCCTTTTTAGACATATACTTTTTTTTTTTTGCCTGATAGCACATGATCTTACTCATTTTTATATGTGTGCTGTGTGCTACTTATTTAAAATGATACTGTACAATTATCAGGATTGTAAAATTCATTAGATGCATAAATTTTCTTTTAGAAAAATTCCTTCACTAGCTTTGGTCAGCTCTGCAATGGCTGACCAAGCTTTACTGCTTCTGTCTGACCACGATTGTCAGCCATTTATGAAGGAGTTGGACCAGAAGTTGTCATCAGCGCTTTGGCCTACCAAATCCATAGCGCTGTGTGTGAATGAGCCCTTGCACCGTTAGTGGTGAAGATTTCACCAATATCCAAGGAAAACCTTTTTCTTATATTCAGCTGTTTCTAACATGCACAGTTCATCAGTGGGAGCGAAATCTAGGACATACATAAAATTATATTTCTTTCTCGCAATTCTCACTAAATTTTAAGGGGATAGGAAGATATTTTGGAAGAATAATATCTAATATAAAATGGTATATGTGGAGCAAGGTGGCACTACCAAAAGAAAGCGATAGCCTGGATAGGGGTGAAAAAAATTACTATATAAGGGTGGTGCTCAAAGTGAAGTAAAGTCCAAGAGATTTATAAATAATAGAAAAAAACTTGGCATTCACCCTGTACGTAAAAAATTCAAGCTTTTATTGAAGAAATCCAAGTAAAAACACTTTCAGTGGGAGGAGGCACGCTCAGAGGAAGAGCGACAGCCGTTTCGTGCTATTCAGCACTTTTTTAAGCTCTGTGACCCCGATAGTTATGTCTCTGACCCTGACCCCCTAACCCTAACAGTGTTCTACACTATGTTTTAAGCCAAGTTAAGGTGTGGTACATTCAATCTGAAACAAATCCTCATCCCAAACCACCCAAACCCAAAATTAAACCATTCTTGTATCAAAACCCCTTGAACAGCATATAAACTTTGAATAGTTTGTAAGCCTTAGCAGGCAGGGCCCTCTCTCTCACTATTCCAGTTGGTCATTGTAAGTATTGCATTTGTTTTGACTCTGTCAATATGGAGCAATGAGAGTATTGCTGTCTTCCCAAAGAAGTAAGTGGCAATATCGTCATTGCTCCAAAAGTGCTCATTTGCATATTGACAAAAAAAGCTGATATGTTGCCAGCGTGGGAACCAATTCACAAGGGGAAAATATTGTTTCATTCAGGCGACCCTAACCTATCTATATGCAGGTTGATATGTCAACTCTTGCGACAGATTCTAAGGAAACAAGAGGAAAACGTTTTTCATTTTTGTTTTACTCCCTGCCTTCAAAAGTGACTGCAGTATGTATATCTCCAGAGTGGTGTAAAAATAAAACCCAGATTTTGGTCCCTTTGGGTAATAAGGCCAATTTTGATTTTTAACTGTTTAGATGAATGGGGAACCTATTGTTATTTCTGTCCACTTTTGTTTTTTATTTTTCAGCATTTTATCAATACAGTAAAGTATAATGTAAAACATACCCATTATCTGTCTCAATGGCTGTCAAGGAACCATGTTTGAAAAAATCCAAGGCATAAGCGTTAAGGTATTTTCCTCTACAGGTAAAGAGTGGAATATGTTTCTCGGGGATGTGAGCTGTTTGCATCATGAGCTGTGGGAACATCAGACATACCGTTTATAGTAAGAAAAAGACAAAAGACATCTATTACTTTCTGATAAGCGTTCAAGAATTAGTCCCCCTATAAATAAGTGCAGATGATTATATTACCCATCGAGCTGGGCTCATTTAGATAGAAGAAAGTAGTCTGATGAGATTCCCCAATGCTTACTGCATGAATAGAGCTAGGAAAATGTCATATCGCACCACTGTATGTAGTGTCATGTGGGTTTTTTTCCGACCTTGGATGATGGAGTTACATAAACTTCTTTTATCCACCCAGTATAATTTACACCAATAATGGCACCGATGACAATTTTTAACAGTTTTACTATGTAAAAAAAAAAAAAAAAAAAAAACTCACAGAAATGTACTTTCCTGTCATTGCCACCAAAAAATCCACCCTATGTGAACATAGTATAAAAATGAAAGAAAAAGCTGTTTGTTAAATGTTGGTGTTACACTTGAGATATCCAGAATATTTTTTTTTTTTTTTTTTTTTTATTATATGTGATGCAGTTATGGACCCACTGTTCCACTGAACAGATTTGACATTGTCCAAGTGGTCCCAGTGTACACAGCAGGAGAAGACCAGGTAGCTACCTTTATGAGTAGTCCCTGTACAGTGATAGATGACCCTGGTAGGCCAACTACTGAAGGCAAAAGATAGAGACTTGGTCAGTAGACAAGTTGAGGTTAGGGCAGGCACAGTTTGTTCCTCACAGTTAAGAGGTCAAAGATCAGGTCAGATGGCACAGAGACACAATGGAAATCAGGCTCAGGTCAGGGCAGGTGGAACAGGTTCAGAGTCTGGTTACCAGGCAGAGGTCAAAACATGAGCAATCAGAGTAATAGTAGAAAACACACTTTCATGTCAATAAGCAAGTGGGGAACTGTATTGCTCAGGGGATTGTCTGGGAGTAAATCAGAGCTTCTAACCCGAATCATAAAGGTCCAGCACACACAATATGGGCATGAACTGATGCTATATTACACGTTGAATGCAGGAAAAAATTACATGGCACCATTTTTATGCATGCCATTTGTCTATCATTATAAATTACACTGTATTATATGGTTTATTCCAATTAACAGGATATAAATTATTTTATTTTTTTACAATAAAATGTCTTATTTACTGTAATGCAATGTTAAATTAACAAAGGGTATTTACAATGCATTTACTGTAATTATTTTGCGCCTTTATTTTAGTTAGGAAAAAAAACTCCCAACTGTTTAGGTTTTTCTTTTACAGATAATATGCTGGTATGTATAGATATATCTCTACACACCAGTACTTTATGCCTGTAAATAAGAATGCCATTGAGGTTTTTTTAGGCAGAGAAAATCATAAAGAGCAGTAGAGCGGCAAATGGCTTATAGTTTAGATCTCTCCATGCTACACTGTGGTCATCATTTAATTCCCAGCATGGACAGAGTACAAGTATCGTCTAAGTATTAATTAAATGTATTGAGGCAACTCTTGGACATAGTGCTGGGGCAGCTCTCCTCCAGTGCCCTGTGTCAGAGGATAATATACATGGGGCACTAGAGTATAATAGCAATGCCTGGTGTTGACTCAGTGAGGTCTTGCCAGATGCCGATGTTGGCCATGACCATGGTTGGAGCGGCGCCTTCACTAAATTGCTTTCTTTAAAGATAAAACTCAGGCAACTGCTAGCGTGAGTTTACATACATATATACATACAGATTTCGAAATCTTCCAATGAGTTCAATAAGATTAACAGGTAGTCTATTTTTATTACTTGCATATTTCTGATTCTTTTTACTTACACTGCTCAGGTTTCTCATACTCATCAAGTCATAGTCTGTATTTCCTGAGAGACATGCAAAAGGGGTGATACCACTTCTTCCTTCCCTGCATGACATTAGGTGATTCACCAATCCTGAATCCATACACTCTTCACCTGAGAATTCTAATTGTAGAGAGTACATTAAATATAATATGCTCAAATAAAAGGTAATGGAATTAAATAATAGGAAAAAAAAAAAAACATGAAATACACTCACCGGCCACTTTATTAGGTACACCTGTCCAACTGCTCGTTAACACTTAATTTCTAATCAGCCAATCACATGGCGGCAACTCAGTGCATTTAGGCATGTAGACATGGTCAAGACAATCTCCTGCAGTTCAAACCGAGCATCAGTATGGGGAAGAAAGGTGATTTGAGTGCCTTTGAACGTGGCATGGTTGTTGGTGCCAGAAGGGCTGGTCTGAGTATTTCAGAAACTGCTGATCTACTGGGATTTTCACGCACAACCATCTCTAGGGTTTACAGAGAATGGTCCGAAAAAGAAAAAACATCCAGTGAGCGGCAGTTCTGTGGGCGGAAATGCGTTGTTGATGCCAGAGGAGAATGGCCAGACTGGTTCGAGCTGATAGAAAGGCAACAGTGACTCAAATAGCCACTCGTTACGACCAAGGTAGCCAGAAGAGCATCTCTGAATGCACAGTATGTCAAACTTTGAGGCACATGGGCTACAGCAGCAGAAGACCACACCGGGTGCCACTCCTTTCAGCTAAGAACAGGAAACTGAGGCTACAATTTGCACAAGCTCATCGAAATTGGACAATTGAAGATTGGAAAAACGTTGCCTGGTCTGATGAGTCTCGATTTCTGCTGCGACATTCGGATGGTAGGGTCAGAATTTGGCGTCAACAACATGAAAGCATGGATCCATCCTGCCTTGTATCAACGGTTCAGGCTGGTGGTGGTGGTGTCATGGTGTGGGGAATATTTTCTTGGCACTCTTTGGGCCCCTTGGTACCAATTGAGCATCGTTGCAACGCCAAAGCCTACCTGAGTATTGTTGCTGACCATGTCCATCCCTTTATGACCACAATGTACCCAACATCTGATGGCTACTTTCAGCAGGATAATGCGCCATGTCATAAAGCTGGAATCATCTCAGACTGGTTTCTTGAACATGACAATGAGTTCACTGTACTCCAATGGCCTCCACAGTCACCAGATCTCAATCCAATAGAGCATCTTTGGGATGTGGTGGAACGGGAGATTCGCATCATGGATGTGCAGCCGACAAATCTGCGGCAACTGTGTGATGCCATCATGTCAATATGGACCAAAATCTCTGAGGAATGCTTCCAGCACCTTGTTGAATCTATGCCACGAAGAATTGAGGCAGTTCTGAAGGCAAAAGGGGGTCCAACCCGTTACTAGCATGGTGTACCTAATAAAGGGGCCGGTGAGTGTATATTGCTATTGTGCCACCCAACTCGCTAAACATATTTGAAGTATATTGGAGGATTTTTGGGAGCAGGTATCAGTTTTCAGTGACACCTACAGTGCCATGTAATAGGCACTGTACATACTGTCGGTCCGAATTGTTACCAATATCATCCTACTCTCTGTGGCAATTATACCAAGTGTGAACATGGTGTAAGGCCAGTTTCCCACAGAGCAGTTAGCTGCATTTTCAAAATCCATTTAAATGTACCAATCTGGGGGCATTTTATACATATAATGTAGAACACAACAAAAATACACTGTACCCCGTATACTATAAAATACTTACTGATCTCTGAAAGTGGTAGCTGCTCCTCCTTCTCCATGTCTGCCAGTTTGGAACCGGCAAGAATACAGTGTCCAAATACAGTTTTAACTTTATTGTTATATTCCTCCACGACAGAAGCAAAATCACCTGGAAGGTCATCAAGAAAAACCTGAACAAGAACAAGGTGTAAGAAATTTAGAACCCTTTAATTATAAATATTAATTAATCTTTATGATTAATATCATGGTTTATGTTAAAGTCCTGGTCCATGAGCAATTTTTACATAGATGACCTATCCTCAGGATAAGCTGTTTGTATTTGATCAGTGGAGGTCCAACACCTGCACCCTACACCGATCAGCTGCTTCCCGGTGTCGAAATCTATATAGGGTAAATAGCAGGCCCTCTGTCACATAGAAGCTATCACTATTCTAAATGACACAAGTACAGTAAGTCACCTCTAAAATGACAGTGTGTGTTTTTTTTTCCCTCCTTCCTTCGTTCAAATGGAAGATAAAGTCCTGCACACATCCTTAGGGGTATTCACACTTGTACCCCTGTTCGCCCACCATGTTTCCGTCCTAAGCCCCGGAGATACTGGACAGGGGACGGCTTGCCATCCCATTTGAATGGGCTTTTAAAGCAAGTCGCCGGTGTCCGTATGCAGCCTCTCTGTGGAGAAACCTTTTTTTTTTTTTTCACAGACACAAAGTCGGATATGCAGGACTTCTTAATGAATCTGCGCCATTGTCCGCCAAATCGTAATCAGAAACCTACAGTACAAGTATAGAGACATGTAATCTTCTTGCTGTGTTCTCTAGAAACCTGTGGTCTGTTAGCTGCAAGCATCTAGAACCTTACCTTAGACTGGAAAAATTTTTCTTCACCTGGATAACTGTTTGGTGGTAAGTACTGTCTCCCAAATAGGTTTGCTAATATCAGCACAAGAGTTTCCATTACAGAGTCAGGAAATTTGGTAGAATCTATTTGACAATAAACATAGTGGTAAGAATAATCTCATTTACATTCCCATGTTTCATTTCTACACAGCCTACTTGAAATTCAGCAGTTGGACAGAAGAGTATTCCAGGACAACCCCTTCACAGAAAAGGGTGTACCCAGTGGCATAACTACCGTAGAGGCAGCGGAGGCGGCTGCCACAGGGCCTGGGACATTAGGGGGCCCGATGAGAGCCACTACCGCTGCGTTTTTTTGGGTTTTTTTTTTTTTTTTTTTTTTTAATAGGCCGTTACGGGCCCTATTTACTTGCCAATCCTGGCTGGGCCGGGATCGGCAAGTGACACCGCGGGCCCCACAAATACTATCATTATACTCGGGGGTCTTTGCAGACCCCTGAGTATAATGATCGGTGGACCGGGAGAGGTAAGGGAACGTAAAAAATACTGTTTTCTTACCTCTCCATGATCCTGCCAGGCCTCCTTCATACTTGTCTGACGTCACATGAACCCGGCCTGCTTCCCGGGTCATGTGACATCCGATGTCATTAAGGAAGGACAAGAGCGGCGGCGACAGCATAGGAGCCGGGGGACAGGTAAGCAACTGTTTTATTTTTATGTTTTTATTCCCCTGGGTCTCCGATTATTATACTCTGGGGTCTGAAAAGACCCCAGAGTATAATAATTGTTTATGGGTGTCCACAGTGGAACATAATACTGTGTGCAGGGGCCACTAAGGGACATAATACTGTGTGCAGGGGCCACTATGGGGGATAATAGTGTGTGCAGGGGCCACTATGGGGGATAATAGTGTGTGCAGGGGCCACTATGGGGGATAATACTTTGTGCAGGGGCCACTATGGGGGATAATACTGTGTGCAGGGGACACTATTGGGGATAATACTGTGTGCAGGGGCCACTATGGGGCATAATAGTGTGTGCAGGGGACACTATGGGGCATAATACTGTGTGCAGGGGACACTATGGGACATAATACTGTGTGCAGGGGCCACTATGGGGGATAATACTGTGTTCAGGGGCCACTATGGGACATAATACTGTGTGCAGGGGCCACTATGGGGGATAATACTGTGTGCAGGGGACACTATTGGGGATAATACTGTGTGCAGGAGCCACTATGGGGCATAATACTGTGTGCAGGGGACACTATGGGGCATAATACTGTGTGCAGGGGACACTATGGGGCATAATACTGTGTTCAGGGGCCACTATGGGACATAATACTGTGTGCAGGGGACACTATGGGGGATAATACTGTGTGCAGGGGACACTATGGGGGATAATACTGTGTGCAGGGGACACTATGGGGGATAATACTGTGTGCAGGGGCCACTATGGGGGCTAATAGTGTGTGCAGGGGACACTATGGGGGATAATACTGTGTGCTGGGGACACTATGGGGGATAATACTGTGTGCAGGGGACACTATTGGGGATAATACTGTGTGCAGGGGACACTATGGGGGATAATACTGTGTGCAGGGGCCACTATTGGGGATAATACTGTGTGCAGGGGACACTAATGGACATTCCTAGTTACGCCACTGGGTTTACCTTTTTCCAAATATAGTGACACTATATAGAGAATGTAGAATACACAAAGATATTGGATAATGGAAAGATCTGTCACCTCTTCTGTGCAGTCCCAACTCCTGAATTTGCCTTACAATCACTTATGTAAAACACTGACCATGACCATGTAATTTCAGCCTATTTCTGTTGCTTTATAGCAAAAAATAAATACATAAATAACTAATGACTGTTCCAGATTCATCATATGACAGATATAAACAATGCTGGACAGACCTTGTTGACTATATCATGGTTGTTTTTGTCAGCAAATAAAAACTTTGAGCTTCAAAGAGGATACAATTATATCTAGTCTAGACAATGCCCTTTGTAGAGAAATAGCAGAGAGACTTGTGTAGCTCCTGGTGATCTATTTAAGGAGGACCTTTCATTTTTAAAAAGGAGCATATAATAAATCTGGGGAACACATGTTCACCCCAAGCAGCCACACCTACTATTCTCACCAAAATCAGTTTTAGATAGGGAATTCTGTAGAAAAAAACAAAAACACTTCAGAAACCTGGCGTAACAGCAAAAAAGGCACATGAAAGGTGGGACACATGCCAAATTCAGGCGCAAACGTTAATAAATGTCTCCC
The DNA here is from genome assembly GCF_031893055.1 of Leptodactylus fuscus. Lineage (NCBI taxonomy): Eukaryota > Metazoa > Chordata > Amphibia > Anura > Leptodactylidae > Leptodactylus > Leptodactylus fuscus. Next base: position 294,082,823 of record NC_134265.1, read on the forward strand.
TCTGGGTCTGGTTATGCTGAAGTTGGATTGCCAACAATCCCACCATTGATGAATTGGTAGTATTAAAGCCAACTGCTATTTTATCTGTATGGGCAGCCTAAATATATTGGTGTTATTGGTATAAAGCTGTAGAAAGTTTAATTTATGTTGTGAAGAACCTTAATGAACTGAAAACCATCAAACCCCTTTATGGCTGGTGCCATATGGGGTAACAAGGCAGTAACGTTTCCATCTGGCGAATTCTGCAGTATGTTCCACCGCACGCTATTGCAACTTTACGCGATTTCTATTGCAAGTAACCTACAAGAATTGATGCAAGTCTTTGATGAAGCCTGTATTCAATGGTTAAAATTTGCAGCAATAACTGACATGCTGTGGGCTTAAACCTTTGTTTAATTTCATCTACAGTATGTCTAAGAGTTGGTTCACATCTGCGTTGGTATTCCATTCGGCAGAGTCCGCATGGAGACCCCCCTAACGGAATACCAAGCGCAATCACAAGCGGCATGCAGTAATAGCACACGGACTCCATAGACAATGGGGTCCATGTGCTTGTCACCAGATCTCCGCACAGAACATGCGGACAGGAAAGTAGTTCACAATCTACTTTTCTGTCCACATGATTTGTGCAGGCAGTGCACGGCAAGCACATGGACCCCCATTATAGTCTGGTTTATTATTTTGAGTTGAGATTAAATGGCTGTATTCCTTCAATAGTAACTTTAAGAAGACACAATTTACTCATTATAAGATGTTTGCAATGCAAGACGTACCTTCTAGGGTTGGTTTACACAATTGATGAAACAGGCCTTTTTTAACAAAGAGGACAAACACATAATTTGATGGTTCGTGGTAATGTAAATGAGTAACAAGTCCTGTAAAACCAGTAGGGTCACCATCTTGATTCAAGAATCCCTGAAAAAACAAAAAAAATTCATATGATCTAATATCTATACTCCTGCCACCGCCAGCGGCATTTGCGCTCATAGTAAAAAAATGCCGCGTAAACGCGACGTAAACGCTGGATTCGCATTTCTACGGCAGTAAAAATAAGCACACTTTGAGCCCGGCGTTACTCCGTGTGAAGGCTCCCTAAGTGTGTTCAGGCTTTCAGATGAGTTTTTATAAGTGCTAACTTTATTCTATATTTTCATTTCTTTTATGATACACACCTAGTCTCAACTTCAAAAACAGCATCAGAAAACCTGACACATTTAAACATTCCATGATGGAGTTTTAGGCTAAGGCCTCACTGGCCGTAAACGCCGCGATTTTACCTGTGGCGTTATACAGTACATGCAAAGTGGATGGGATTCATGTGAATCCTATGCCTACTTTGTGGTTAAAACTGCAGCGCGGACACGCTGTGATTTCCAAAAACGGCGCAGTTTTGGAAATCAAAGCATGTCAATTATCTACGGAAACGTCGTCAGTTTCCCCGTAGATATAATGGTAACAGAAAGTCCGTGGAGGAAAACTTAGTGAACTTTCTGTCCAAAGTGCTGCAGGAAAAACCGCGATGCGTCCCCACTGCGGTTGTTCCCACAGCGCTTTAGCGTATCGTCCTATGGGGCCTTAGGGCCCGTTCACACAGAGTAAACGCACGTGTATTTTGGCAAAATACACATGTAAAAAATACACATGTAAAAATTAGACTCCCATTGACTTCAATGACTTTTTTACACGTGTAAAAAAAAAAAAAAACACGTCAAAATACACGTGTACACAGGTAAAATATAATTGAAGTCAATGGGAGTCTTAGTTTTTACACGTGTATTTTGCTAAAATACACACGCGTTTACTCCATGTGAACGGGCCCTTATTAGTTAGCGTTTTTTCCAAATAAGTAGGACTAAAATCTTTGGGCCATATAGAGACAATAAATCTAATCAAAATCTCTAGGGGAAAAAAATGTCTTTCTTCTACTATATTTTATGGGTGGGGATTAGGTGGAGAGAGGCAGGACAGGAGGGTTTTGTCTATTTTGGTGATTCTTTTTGAATCTGCGGCCAGTATTTTTTGCAGTATTTCTATGAGATTGTTTGTGTTAGGGTCACGCAGAAAATGCTGTGAGCATCTACTTTTCGTTTTTCCTTTTAGTTCTCATTTCAGGGTTTAGTGTTCCTTTAAAGTTCAGCAATGATTTACAGTATACATTATACATACCTCATAGAGAAGGAATTGCAGTGAGAATATGCAGTACAGCTTTAACACCTTTGTGTCTTGGGGTTGTTTGAATGACATAAGAGGGTGCATCAAAATGGAGAGAACCTAAGAAGTTAAATTGTTATTTTTATATTACCATTTCATGATGTTTCATTTATTCACAAAAACTCTATTCAATTATTGAAAGTAAATATTACCGTCAATGTTTGAAAATATAAATGCAAGGAATGGGGAAGGAAAGTGTAAAGGAGGAGAGGAGGAGGTCAGGATGCAAGGGAATATACAGTATCAACCAAAAATTACCTATTATTAAAATCAAGTTTCGATTATAAGCCTATACTTTTTGGCACTTTTTTTTTTTTACATCTATTCATGTGAAACTGTATGACATGTATATTTCATGCCATAAAACACATAACATCCTGATACTATAAGATCCCATGTAGTGCCCTTCAGCAAAAAAGCACTGCCGGAAAAAAAGCGGTGGCAACATATTGCAGTTTTTCCCACAGTGTTGTTCATAGAGTATGGAGAGATTCCTGCTTCCATTATACCTATTGGGGAAACCGTAGATATAATTTACATGTTGCGATTTCCAAAACCACAACAATTTTGGAAATTACAGCGCAGATGGGTGAAGCAAGTGCACCTCACTACAGGATTCAGATTATATTGAAGAAGATTTCTAATGGAGGAAATATATAGTACTAGCTTTTACCCGCGACTTCGTCTGCGGTGATTTGAGAATTGGGCGGACACAGAGTACTTTAAAAATCTGGCTGGGATAGCAAATGTGATATTTTAGATTGTGTATGCAGGAATACAGACAATTTGTTGTTATTTTGAGAGAAAGTTTTTTTTTATTTCAGCTGGTATATGGTAAAGTTGAAATGTACTTACTGTATTCGGGAGCGAGGTATTTTAAGTTAATATACTTCTAGGGTAACTAACATGTATATGTATCAGCCCCGGGGGGTGTTTTTATTTGATTGCAAGTGCCCATAGACGGCAATCCAAGTGTATTGCCGTCTATGGGAGATTGCAGCCATTAGCATCGGGCCTCCGCGTGTAGTGGAGAGCCGGTTGCTATGATGACCGCTCCGCAACAAAGCGGTTGGCTGTACTTTTACATTCCTGGAGAATGTCGTGGAGGGCCGGGCCGCAGCATCGCTCCACTCCTGCCGCTGCAGGAAGCCCGCGGTGGCAGGAAGGTTGCGATCGTGCCCCACCGTATACCTGGCATATAAGAATACCCCCAAGTTTTCTGAAAAGTTTTTTTTGGGAGGGAAAAGTCGTGTTATACGCCGGAACATGCAGTGAGGTTGTATGTGGTAGTGGCTGGAGGAGCAACTGAGGAATAGGGCACTGCAAGACCCTCGGCAGATAGCAGCTAATGTAATGTGCCGGCTGGCTGCCCGGCTGTGTTGTATGGCTGGGGCAGAGGACACAGGACAAAGAGCAGGGCAGCTTATATATGGAGCAGCTGTCCGTAGAAAAATGTGTGCTGCGAACTTACCGCTGAGTGTGGAGATCGTGGAAAGCAGGAGGATTGGGGAAAAAGCAGGCCAGGTAAGGTAGATTCGAGGGTCGGGGTTGACAGTGTGGAATGCTGGCGTGCGGGCCAGGCTGTGTGTGCGCTGTAGTGACGTGTACACAGGAAGCGTGCATGCAGCCTCCTCAGTGCAGTGTAGTTCGTCTCACTGCCAAGCAGTGTCGCGCTGATGTTCAGAAAACATGGGGGTCCCGGAGCGTTGGCTTTGGTAGGCTGCTGAGGTATATTACCGTAACGTGACTGTGTAAGGTCAGCAAATATATGTAAATGTCATTGAGTGGTGTTAGGGCTACCCTTGAGACGACAATAAGGAGTAGTTTGTGGCTGGAAATGCGAGGAAGGGTGTGTGATTCTACAGCTGGGGTTGGTAGTCCTGCTTTTGTGACTCTCCTGGCAAGAAAGCATGTTGTTTAGCAGCACCAAAAGTAGCCTATGTTTCAACTCCAAGTGAAAACTATGTTTGTGGAAAATTTCATGCAAATCCGTCCAGGCGTTTTAGCGTGATTGAGGAACAAACATCCAAACTCACAAACATCTAAACATCCAAACACACAAACTTTCTTAGTAGGATAAGGGACAAACCTCTTAAACACAGACTTACCTTGGCCTTTGCATCTATTTTGTCATCTGCTTTGGCCGCTAGTAACATTAATCTGAGAATGAAGGAAACGCTTAGCGGAAATTGCCCTCTCAATTGAGGAACATTGGATTTCAAGAGTTTTTTCACTTTAGGCATTGGAATGTTGAAAAAATAGACATTTCCCAATAGATCATGGCCTCTTCTTCCAGCCCTTCCTGCCATCTAAAATGAGAACAGCACCAGTATAAATATTTTTATTACTATGACATTTCCTACTGCCCTTCTGTAGTCTACGAAGACACAAAGAATGATCAGTACATGTTAGCCAAGAAATCTCCAGGAGCTAATTCCTAGGAAACTGCAGTAACAGCTCTGTCGGTATATTTATACAAATCTCATTCTCATACTGTAAGGGTACATTCACATGGAGGAAAATGGTGAGGAATTTGGTGTGGAATATCAGCACCGAAAAAAAAGCCTCCCTTTTGACTTCAATGGGTTCCTTTTTCTGCTAGTGGAATTTCATTTTTTTCAGCGCTGAAATTCCACACCAAATTCCTCACCATTTTCCTCCGTGTGATTGGACCCTAACTGAAACCTGCAGGTCAAATGCCATACGCTGAGGGTTTGAAACACTCAGTGTATTAATATTGCTGCAGGTATTCCCTGCAGATTTTAGCCTTTGCAATGGAAAGCTTGCTTGTGTTTCTTTTGAAAGATCAGAACACTGAACACAGAGTCTGTTTACCACCAAATTACTGCTGCATGGACCCCTTCGGACATTGGGAAATTAATTAAAGGAATTCATTTTCCGGACCCCCAGACTCCCTGAAAAGCAAGGCAGAGCTCACTATCATGTATTGATTTTCAGTTGCTGAGTAGCCCCATATAAATGGGGCTGATCAACTACAGAACCCATGGAGTGAGACAGTCAGCTGATCAGCCCCATTCATATGGGGTTGCTATTCATATGAGGCTGCTCAGTGACTGATGCCAAATGCCATTCTAATCCGTTCAGCCATTTTGTGTGATTGAGGAACAAACACACAAACATCCAAACTTTCATATTTATAATAGTAGGATAATATATACATAGACAATATAATTCATTAATTATACAAGTGGTGCTTCATTCACCAGATATATTATTACAGCAGGAATACAACATACCTGTCTGTAGTTCAGTGCATCTAGATAAGGAGAATCTTGAAGGAAAACCACTGATTTACATGGCATGTTGATTCCAAGAGCTAGTGAACTGGTAGATGTTACAACCTGAAAACAGTTACATTTCTAATTAACATACTTATTGATATTTTAAATAACAATGTACATTCCACTTTTTGTACATGGACTCAGTATAGTTTTACAATTTAATATGGAGTTTGTCTGAAGCGCCATTTTCCTCCGTGTGAATGGACCCTAAGGCTGGGTTCACATTTGCTTCAGTCTCTGTTTCAGACTCTGCTGCAGAAACTACTTAAAATTGGCAGGGAAAAAAGTCCCACATGGAGGACTTTTTTCTCCTCTGCTTTCAGTTTCGAAATGGCAGATACCCGGCGGACTCTTATAGTCCATGAGGTATAGTTTTAATCTCCTTCTGCAACTCCTGCTGTAGTGGCTTGACTCTCCGTCGTTCGGGTCTATCGATGGACCTGAAGAACAGACTCCTGGTGCTAGTGTAAACTTAGTGAAAGATACTGTTTGTGTGCTGACAGTTACTTTAAACATACTCACCCTAATGTAACCTTTCCTGAATAGCATCTCAACAAGTCTCCTTCCTTTTGCATCCACTGACGCATGGTGATAACCAATTCCTTTTCGTGACAAATATATAAGCCTGGTGTGTCTTGAAAATCTTGTACTACGATACATCTGCATTAACGTCTGTAACAGATAACAGAATTTGTTTTGTTTTTTTGTTAGTGCAATGGACGGCTTAGCAAAACACAAAGGCACAGCTTGGCATTGTAGGTTATGTAAACCCCTGGCATGCTGAGTTCGAATTTAATTGAGGAGTCCAAGTTCTTCTTGAAACAAATATAGTACAATATTGTGACATGCTAGTAAAACCATTAGCAGGTTGCAATTTAAAACAGCTTTTGAGTGTCTGCTCATAGACACACATAGCATTTCCTTTCGTGGCCAAGTATAGTAAAAAGTTAGTTATCCAGTGATACACCTATTTGGACATCTCCAGCCAAGAGCAAAGATAAGGAAGGATAAATTTGTATTTCCCTTTTTCCTGACCAAACACCATTCAACCATTTTTGCAGGAATTTGTTTATGGCTTTTTTACTTTTTGGGCTGGACCCACCATGACTTGTTTTGAGGATAAATAAGGGAAAGTCACAAAGTAGTAAGAAGCACATTAAGAGTGAAATAGTCAGATATATCAACGACATCTCCCAGTATACATGTTTCCATTGTTACTGTAATTTCAATACCAACAATTAGGGTTGAGCGATTGGGATCAGAAGAGATCGGATCCCGATCGGCGATCGAGCAAATTTCATGATCGCGATCAGGATCGGCTGGAAAATGATTGGAAATCGGATTTTGAAATCTTAACATCGGCTCAACCCTAAAAGTGACTTTTCCCATAGAGAAGCATTGACTAGGTTTGAGCTATCGGGATAGATCGGATCCCGATCGGCGATCGAGCAAATTTCATGATCGGGGTCGGCTGGAAAACGATCAGAAATCGGATTTTACAATCGATCCTGAAATCTCAAGATCGGCTCAACCCTACACAAAATGCTAGATTGCTGCTGCTTCCCAACATTTAAATAATAGGCAAATAGCGGCATTTACTCCACGTTGAGCCTTGGCCTTAAGTTCCTCAATACTTTTATCAGCCCTGAGCATGTGTGCCTGAACTGCAGAGAAGGAAGAACATTTTGGGTAAAAGAAAACATTGGGCAAAAAAATTATAATGTATCATTTATCTCCCACTGGACCCTCTTCAGAACACTGGGAGGGGAATAAACAGAGCAGATACAATTACATGGGTATCTGTTTATAAATGAAGAAAGTGTCATTTGGATGACTCACAAATGTGTCTTTTCTGAATCCCCTGCTGAATACATGTGGCAACGGAATTTTAGATTCGTTCAAGATGAATCAGCATTTGTATGGTTTTGTCAAACCCGGTTTGAGGTGAATCGGTTTGCCCATTTCCATTCGTGAGATGAATCTTGCAAGATTCACCCACCAAATACTCACCTCCACTAGATTCCCATGACGCACTATAGCAAACAACTGTTTCAGATGCTGATACTGTCGATTACCAGATTGTAGTATAAAGGATTAAATAATAAAGAAAACTGTCTGACATTGTACTTGAGAAGTTAAAATATTCCTGAGCACAAACAAAATAACTTATTACTAAAATTGAGTCATTAACAATGATACTTATAAAATATGCTCTTAAATATCCTCTTAGGCCAGACAAGCTTCCTGCTTCTTCTCACCTCTTTATCCACAGCTCTGACATCAGCATAAGTACAATCAGATGGAGTTTCATTGAACTTGGCAAGCTTTTTCGTTACGCTGTCATAGTTGGCTTGTGTGATCATCAATTCCTCACTTTTACTTGCTGTTCTGTTAATAACATCAGAATAAGCATTTAGGACATAGTTAAGTAGTCACAAGCTCCTTATGAAAGCTATCAAAGCTAATGTTCAAGTCTAACTCTGCTTCTATAAAATATAGGTTACGACCATCCAGGATGTTGTATAGTCTGTGACTCTTTAAGAATATGAAACCAGGAAAATAAATAAAAGTTATACAAAAATTACCAAAATAAAGTCTAGCTGTATGTGTTGAAAAGTAAGGCGGGAAGTAAAGTGGATATAGGGGTATGTGTGTAAGGGGGATATATACAGCAGCACAAAGGAGGGGACATGTGTCATGTTAACTTTGGGGTCCCTTCTATTGTATGTATGCGAATCTTCACTGCTATTTATGTATCCATACATAAAACTAATGCGCAAATAGTGGTATTTTTTTTATTGTTTTTTTCTATTTGGCTATTTTGACTATGGCATATGAATATATAGTAACATATATAAAGTTGGGAGCATTTCTAGAAAGATTAGATTTGGAAATGCTTCTAAACCCTCTTCTACTACAGTTCAGGGTTTCCCCAACTAGGTCAAGTTCTACTTTCAAAGGGTTGTCTAGGCTTGGAAGAAACAGCAGCATTTTTGGCCATGACCTACGTCTGGTATTGGTATTTCTTCTACAATCTTCTCACCTTATTCCTTGTCTTGTCCCAAGCTAGATCTACAGTACCATGTGCTTCCTGATATTTGACATACATGTACGCACGTGGATAAAATTGTTGGTACCCCTTCGTTTAATGAAAGAAAAATTCACAATGGTCACAGAAATAACTTGAATCTGACAAAAGTAATAATAACCAAATTACATGTTGACAAGCCATAAAGCTTCTGGGAGAATGTCCCATGGACAGATGAGACGAAAATTTTGGCAAGGCACATCAGCTCTATGTTCACAGATGGAAAATGAAACATATCTTGAAAAGAACACTGTCCCTACTGTGAAACATGGAAGAGGTTCTGTCATGTTCTGGGGCTTCTTTGCTGCATCTGGCACAGGGTGTCTTGAATCTGTGCAGGGTACAATGAAATCTCAAGAACAACAAGGGATTCTAGAGAGAAATGTGCTGCCCAGTGTCAGAAAGCTTGGTCTCAGTCGCAGGACATGGGTGTTGCAACAGGATATTGACCCAAAATACACAGCTAAAAACACCCAAGAATGGCTAAGAGGAAAACATTGGACTATTCTGAAGTGGCCTTCTATGAGCCCTGACCTAAATCCTATTGACATCTTAAGGAAGGAGCTGAAACATGCTGTCTGGAAAAGGCAACCTTCAAACCCGAGACAACTGGAGCAGTTTACTCATGAGGAGTGCGCCAAAATACCTGCTGAGAAGTGCAGAAATCTCATTGACAGTTACAGGAATCGTGTGATCACAGTGACTGCCTCAAAAGGTGCAACAAATTATTAAGTTAAGGGAACCATCATGTCTGTCCAGGCATGTTTCATGAGTTTTATTTTTAAAAAGAATACTGTTGAAAAGAAAAGCAATGTCTGACTTTCATTTGTTCATTTTCATAGAATTATTATTTATTATTACATTTGTCAGATTCAAGTTAGTTCTGTGACCGTTGTGGGTTTTTCTTTAATTAAACCAGGGGCACCAACAATTTTGTCCACGTGTTTAGCACACACAATAGGTGTCACCTTGCATCATGCGTCACCTTACCATACACCGTATATACTCGAGTACAGGTAGTCCTCGACTTACGACGTTGATCCGTTCTTACGCGGTGTTGTAAACCAAATTTCGACGTAAGTCGGACACATACTATACGATGCCGCGTAGGAACGGATCAACGTGATTTAGTGTGCAGCGGCTCGGAACCGAGGAAGTCTGTACCATATACAATACAGTACAGTCTTCCTCGGTTCCGAGCCGCTGCACACTAAATACTGTACAGGGAGAGCTGTACTGTACAGGGAGAGCTGGCAGCTTGCGTTTATGCGGGAGCTTACTTTTTCTCATAGGAATGCATTGGCCAACGTTAATTGCCCAGTGTACAGCATTTGGCCAATCAACACTGGCCTGGAGGCTAATATCGGACCACAATGGAGACTGCTGTGGTCCGATCTTAGACTCCGCCTCCCCACAGACGAGCCTCCGGCAGAATCAGCGTTGATTGGCCGAATGCTGTACACTGGCCAATCAACGCTGGTCAATTCATTCCTATGAGAAAAAGTAAGCTCCATTGTAACAGCAAGCTGCCAACTCTCTTCCGATGAGCAAGGACGAGCCTGCTGCAGAACCAGCGTTGGTTTGCCGTCCTTGCTAGTCGGGAGTGCTGGCAGCTTTCTGTTACGAGGGAGCTTTACTTTTTAGCTCATCTCTAGTCGTAACCATGAAACGTCATAACCCAAGGACTACCTGTATAAACCGACTTTTTCAGCACATTTTTCATGCTGAAAAAGCTCTCCTTGGCTTATACACAGGTCAGGGTCCACGGAGCACAGAAAACTGGAAGGACCTGGAAGGGGGAGGTCCTTTAGTGCTACTGCTCTGTGATTGGCTTGTCATGAGGTCTCGTGACTGTGATGTCATCAAAGGTCCTGTAGCCACTGTTATGTAACATCTGCAGATAAGGTTGAGTCTAAATCCTAGTAGCTCCACCCACACCAGAGTCCGATAACATGGTCATGACGTCATCAGAGGTCCTTTAGCACACTAGGATTTAGCATCTACCCTGCAGATGAGTGGCCAGGATTCATTGTGTCTTATGGAAGATGTCTGTTGTATGGTGGAGAGGAAGCTGCAGTAAAGTGACACACAGGTACCTTCCTTTAGTTACTCTGCCTATTACTGTCAGGCATTTGGGGTTATTAATTTAGTTTCAGTAACTCCATGTGTCTCACATTAACAGTTAACCCCATCATGTCCCTAATATTAACCCCTGTGTGCCCCATATAAGGGTTACTAATATGTGAGGCACATGAAGGTACTAATGAAGGTCTTTAATTAGGTTTCTTCATAATTATTACCTTCGTATGTCCCACATATCAGTAACTCTTATGTGAGGCACACAGGGGGTTAATGTGAAGGACATGATGAGGTTAACTCCTATTACTATGATCCCCATGGAGTTACTAATCTACAATGCACATGACCAGACTTTTTATCTGTAATGGTGGATTTCCCCCCCCCCCCTCAGCTTAAACTCGAGTCAATAAGTTTTCCCAGTTTTTTGTGGTAAAATTAGGGGTCTCGGATTATATTCGGGTCAGCTTATATTGGATTATATACGGTACCTCAAAACAGTGCCAACAACAGCCTAACCCACAAAAAGACAAGACCCCACGCATCTCTTTCAAAAGAGTTGTGGATGATAAACTATGGCAATAGAAAGAAAATAAAAAAAAGTTGTAAAGTAGTAAAATATATTATAACAAACTATATACTTGAATTCCTGTCAGAGAAGGTTTTGCTCTGGGCAAATTTAAGACTGGGGGGCCTAAATGTTGACTTGCCAAAAACAGTGGCATTGCTAGGGTCTTAAAAGATCAGGAGCGCAACTCCCAGGGTATATGGGAAATTAGCATTGTAGAAGCAGCAGAGTGGGCCAAAACAGTCAGAGACAGAGACAAAGCATCTGGTGAAAGCAAATCCAGTCTTAACTTCAGACACAATACACACACAAACCTGCTCGTCTGAGCACTAACTAAACAAAACTTCCCTCACTGTATGAGAGGCTTACAACCAGCCACTCAGGAAAACAAAACATAAAGACTAGAGATGAGCGAACAGTAAAATATTCGATATTCGTTATTCGATTCGAATAGCCACACAATATTCGACTATTTGAACGAATATCGAACCCCATTATAGTCTATGGGGAAAAATGCTTCGTATCAGGGGAACCTACAATTGGAAATGATGCCAACACCTCTGGAATGCAACTGGGAAAGCAGGGGAAGCATGCCTGGGGGCATCTAACAAGCCCAAATCACTGTATTACCCCAACATCACAGCCAACTACACACAGTCAACTGCACACTTTCCACACTCAAAAAAACCTCTATCAAAAATACCTTAAAACATTCTTTCCTCCCCAATTGGATGGACAGAAACCCAAATTTTAAGCTAAAGAAACATTAACAAGCACCCCTTTAAATCACGTTGCCCATCTACCACAGATGGAATAGGCAAAGGGAAATCCAACAGTACCCACCCTTAACTGTCATTGTGGATGTGTTTGTGTGTATGTGTGTCTTTGTGATGTGGTAAGACCTTCCCAAATTCACTTCTCTGGCCCTTAACGTGAGCCTTTCCAAATTAAGTTAGAGGCCCTTAAGCTGAGCTACCAGCAGAGACTGGGGCCCTTCAGGTGACTTCAGCCTTATACCTGCAGAGTTTTAGGCCCTTTAACTTAGTTCAGCCTTGCACCAGCAGAGATTTATTGGTCCTTTGGGTGAGTAGAGCCTTTAAACAGCAGTGTTTTTTGGCCCTTGGCGTGAGTAGAGCCCTTAAAAAGCAGTGTTTTTGGCCCTTAGAGTGAGTAGAGCCTTGCACCAACAGAGTTTTTGGCCCTTGGTGGGAGTAGAGCCCTTAAAAAGCAGTGATTTTGGCCCTTGGAGTGAGTAGAGCCTTGCACCAGCAGAGTTTTTGGCCCTTGGAGTGAGTAGAACCTGGCACCAACAGTGTTTTTGGCCCTTGTGGTGAGTAGGGCCCTTAAAAAGCAATGTTTTGGGCTCTTGGAGTGAGTAGAGCCTTGCACCAGCAGAGTTTTTGGCCCTTGGCGTGAGTAGAGCCCTTAAAAAGCAGGGATTTTGGCCCTTGGAGTGAGTAGAGCTTTTAAACAGCAGTGTTTTTGGCCCTTGGAGTGAATTGAGCCTCTAACCAGCAGAGTTTGGGGAAATCAGGGTGGATTGAGACTCTAACCAGCAGAGTTGGGGGGAATCAGGGTGGATTCAGACTCTAACCAGCAGAGTTGGGGGGAATCAGGGTGGATTCAGACTCTAACCAGCAGAGTTGGGGGGAATCAGGGTGGATTCAGACTCTAACCAGCAGAGTTGGGGGGAATCAGGGTGGATTGAGCCTAGTAGGAGCAGAATTGTGCAATGCTGATGGTGCAGGAGAAGGAATTGTAGAGGGTGAGCACACACATGAAACTTCATGTCGGGGTGCTTGACACAGGTGGACATGAAAATGATGGGTCTATCCAGTGGCTGTTCATTTTGATCAGTGTCAGCCGGTCAGCACGATCAGCTGACAGCCGGCTGCGCTTATCCGTAATCATGCCACCGGCTGCGCTAAAGATCCTTTCTGAATGCACGCTGGCGGCAGGGCAGGAAAGGACCTCCATTGCATACAGCGCAAGTTCCAGCAACAAATCCAACTTGGAGACCCAATAAGTATAGGGTGCAAAGGGATCGGAGAGGACAGGGCTGGGGTCGGCCAGGTACTCCCGCAACATGCGCCTATACTTGTCCCTTCTGGTGACACTAGGCCCCTCAGTGGCGATACTTTGGCGAGTGGGTGCCATTAACGTGTCTCGGACCTTGGAGAGTGTGCCCCTGCCGAGTGTGGACCGGATGGCAGTTGTTAGCCTGTTGGAGGAACTCTCCTCTCTTCCACCAACGACAGTTGATGGAAACCTCTCCATCATATTCTGCACCAGTTGCTTGTGGCAATCACTGACGCGACTGGCCCTCCGCTCTACCTTTCTCTGAGGAACCCTTGGGTTTTGGAGATGGTACTCCATCAAGGGTCTCTGTTGCTCACACACACTACTCAACATGTGGTATGTCGAATTCCAGCGTGTGGGGACGTCACACATCAGCCGGTGTTCTGGCAGATGGAGGCATTGCTGGTGGCTTTGGAGGCTAGCAGCGGCTACTGTAGACTTGCGAAAAAGGGCGCACAAGCGCCACACTTTCACCAGTAGCTCGGGTAAATTGGGGTACGTTTTTAAAAACCGTTGCACCACTAAATTGAACACGTGGGCCAGGCATGGAATGTGTTGGAGATTGGCAAGCTCGAGAGCCGCTACCAGGTTCCAGCCGTTATCACACACGACCATGTCTGGGCCCAGGTGCAGCGGCAAAAACTATGTTAATGTCTCATCGAGGAGGGCATTCCTCACCTCGGAGGCAGTGTGCTGTTTGTCCCCTAAGTTTATGAGCTTCCGCACGGCCTGCTGACATCTCCCCATGCCAGTGTTGCAGCGTTTACAGCAGGTAGCTGGGGTCGATGTGATGGTGGAGGCGGAGGAGGAGGGTGGTGGTTCAGAGCCCCTGCCAGGAATGTTGGGCGGGGAAATTAGGTAGACCACCCCACTTTGTGACCTGGTCCCATCCTCAACTACATTCACCCAGTGTGCCGTCAGTGAAATGTAGCGTCCCTGTTCGCATGCACTTGTCCATGTGTCGGTGGTTAAGTGGAACTTTGTGCAAATCGTGGAACTTAGGGCCCGCCTGATGTTGGATGACACATGCTGGTGCAAGGCGGGGACGGCACAGCGGGAGAAGTAGTGCTGACTAGGGATGGCATAGCAAGGTGCCGAACTTGCCATCAGGTCACGGAAGGCCTGAGTTTCTACAAGCCAGAATGGCAACATCTCCTGGGCCAGGAGTTTGGAGATGTGTGCATTTAAGGCTTGTGCATGGGGGTGGGTAGCGCTGTATTTTTGCCTGCGCTCAAAAGTCTGGGAGATGGTAGGTTGCTGTGAAGAGGTGCATGATGGTGAGGGAGAAGGAGCTAAGGCAGGAGAAGGAGCTGAGGCAGTAAAAAGAGAGGATGAGGGAGAAGTCTCCAAAGTGGTGAAGGCAGATGTGGAGGTTTCCTGGCTGGTGGTCTGGACTGCAGCGCCAGCACTGGCAACAGTGAGAGAGGCAGTGGCGGCAACGACGACGATTGTCCTGCATTTGCTCTCTGCCACTGAGCCCAGTGCTTGCCTTCCAAATGATGGTGTATGGCAGTGGTCATAAGGTAGCTCTTTTCAGATGTGGGAGTTTTTCTAGGCTGGCTAGAAGAGGAACATTTTGGGCCCTGCTGGCTGTGGCCTGGCTTCGGTGAAGAAGCTGTCCTCTGCCTCTGGACATGCTCTTTGGTGCTGTACTTCCCTCCACATCTACACTGCTCTCCCCGCTTGACATCCCCCCTGTCCAGGCCGGGTCAGTGTTCTCATCGTCCACCACCTCCTCTTCCAATTCCTCCTCCTCCTTCTCTTGCACACCGATGATGGCAACAGGCTGCCCTGATGGCAACTGTGTCTCGTCATCGTCGTCACTGAGGGCTGGTCATGGACATATGTCACTTTGTGGTAATAACTTTCAGATGCTTTAACTTACCCCAAAAAATTTTTTGAGGAGTCTTCAGTAGTTGATACCTTTTATTAATGGCTAACTAAAAATGATGACATATTGCGAGCTTTCGGGATAACTAAAACGATCCCTTCATCAGGCTGGTATAACACAATATCTGAAGGCAGGCATATTTATACAGGAATAGAGTGTTAGATGCAAAATAGATGGAAAACAGAACATGCAAATAAACAGTTAAAAAAAAAACATATATCAGTTCACAGGAAAGTTCTCTGGTTTTATGGTTCCTTTGATCAGTCACATGGTGTCTAGTTGTTGTAAAACGTCATAAAACCCTGTGACTGGTTTAGCCCCCTTTGCAGTGTATCAAAGGTCATCATGAGTTTATATTCTCATATCCTCCTAAGTTTTCTGCTTTTGAATTTTCCTCTTAAAACCAGGATCTTCATATCATTGATGATATTATGATTTTGATTTCAGAAATGTTTTGGCACAGGGAGGTCAATTCTCTGTTCTCTAATCGTATGTCGGTTGTTGTTTACAAATAGACACCACGTGACTGATCAAAGGAACCATAAACCCAGAGAACTTTCCTGTGAACTGATATATATGTTTTTTTGAACTGTTTATTTGCATGCTCTGCTTTCCATCAATTTTGCACCAAACACTCTATTCCTGTATAACTATGCTTGCCTTCAGATATCGTGTTATACCAGCCTGATGAAGGGATCGTTTTAGTTATCCCAAAAGCTTGCAATATGTCATCATTTATAGTTAACCATTAATAAAAGGTATCAACTACTGAAGACGCCTCAAAAAAACTTTTTATATTTCATATCCACTGGCTAACATGGTACAAAGATATTTTTCCTTAAATTACCCAAGTGATTCTGAGATTGTTTTTCATCTCATATTGTACATCATGTTAATGGAAAGCTGTGATTGATTATTTTTTTTTAGCATTTATTTATGACAAAAATTGGAAATTTGGTGAAATTTTTTTTAAATTTGCAATTTTCAAAATGTGAAATACTCTTTTTTTAAACAGATAGTCATACCACCCAAATTTGTAAATATTATCTACAGTATCT
This sequence comes from Leptodactylus fuscus, assembly GCF_031893055.1. NCBI lineage: Eukaryota > Metazoa > Chordata > Amphibia > Anura > Leptodactylidae > Leptodactylus > Leptodactylus fuscus. Next base: position 294,099,096 of record NC_134265.1, read on the forward strand.
GTTTTTGTTTTCATCATCTTTTAATCATCGTTTAGTTTAGTAGAAAGCTTACAATTCAGATTTTTTAATTCACAAGAAAATTTCCCAACCTTTCTAAAGATGGACTGCTTTTTTCCATTCATTTCTTATGGGGAGCGCTCGCATGCTGGCTCCCATAGAAATGAATGGGAAGTGTCCGGCAGCCCTGCTGTAACGCCGGCGTGTACGGCTGTGATACACGCTGGCGTTCCGTAGTGTGAATGCACCCTTACAAAGGGTTAAAGATGAAAATTCATCCATCAATTTGTTATGCAATTTCTTCTGAGCATGGAAATACTCCACATGCATTCAAAAAGCAGATTTTGCTGGAATTGTTTTCAGGTGCTAGTACAAGGAAAAAAAGACCCAAAAGTGACCCCATTATGGGAACAACATCCCTCAAGATATTTATCAAGGGGTATAGTGAGCATTTTAACCCCACAGCTGTTTCACAGACTTTATTAAAGGGGTTGGCCACTTTCAGACCAATATTGACAAACAAATGTACAAATGTAGATTTCGGCTTGTTGTCATTCATTCTGTTACTTCTAGTGGATAAAACTCTGACCATGATCATGTGACTTACGGTCCATGGTCATGTGATGAGTACACAGGTGCACAACTGATTACCAGGCAGATGTCTGATTATTGCGCTGTGACTATAACGAGCGGCACCTGTGTAAATCACATGACCATGGTCAGACTTTTATCCACTAGAAGTAACAGAATGAATGACAGCAAGCAGAGATCTAGAAAACTGTGAGGAATTGATACAGAAAGTATATTGGAAAATTGTATATCTTTTTATTGTACATTTGTTTGTCAATATTGGTTTGAAAGTGGCCAACCCCATTAACATTAGGACATGAAAATGTCTTTTTTACAATAGGACATCAATTTACCCTCAATTTTTTAATTTTTTTTTTTACAAGGGGTAAGCACTATTTGGCTTGGAGGGAATATTTTGATGGAATAGTTTTCAGGTGCCATGTCACATTGGCAGAGCCCCTAAAGTACAAATACAACCCTCAAAAAGTGGCCCCATTTTGGAAAATGCACCCTTCACAGAATTTATAAAGTGGTATACTGACCACTTTAACCCCAAAACTATTTGACTTTTAGTAACAATACCCCAATATCAGTAAGAGTGCCTTCTTATCAGTTATAGCCCCCTTATAAACAATAGTATTCCCTTATAAAGAGTAGCCCCAAACCATTATAGTGCTACTTTATAAACTGTGCTGCCTCATCAGCCCCCTTTTAAAGATAACCTCAGTTGGTTTGGCCCCATCATGTGCAGGATAAAGTAATTCCCTTCGCATTGTTGCCCTTCTCTAATCATTCTGTTGCGAAATTCCACATTTTTGAAAACATAAAGAGTCATATACAAATTTACCTACCTGCTCATGGTGGGCAGGGAGCAGTTTCAGACTAGTCACAACTGTTTTCTTGCTAATCATGACTCCTTAGTGTAATTGACATCTCCTTCATGATTTCAGGAAATGAGGGGACTTTGAGGGACATGTCAATCATTCCCAGAAGGCGTGATAAGAAAGCGGACAGTGGCCCTGACATGGTATGCCTCCACAGGTTGATGTCCTTCCAGTTGCCCCTACAGTATATACTGTATAAGTGATATAAAATGCTAACAGAAAAAGGAACCCTTTGAAGTCAATGGGAGGTTTCAGAATAAGGAACCCATTGAAGTCAATGGGAGGCTTCAAAAAAAGGAACCCATTGAAGTCAATGGGAGGCTTTTTTTTCAGCGCTGAAATTCCACACCAAATTCCTCACCATTTTCCTCTGTGTGAATGGACCCTTGTATCCAGGAGTGGAAGGTCAATTGGGGCAGGGTAATGATGGTTATATGTTTTATCTCTGTAGTTTCTCAGATGCATAATATTGTACAAGCACTCTATGATATAATAATTTTAACACGACTTACTGAATCATTTTTCCTAATTTTTCTGCTTTTGCTTGTAGTTTTTGGATATTTTTCGTCTCCTCTTCAGTCCGTTTCTTATCCCTCTTTTTATTGAGATGAATATACAACAATGTTGCTAAACATTCCACTGTATTCTGTTTAAATCTAAAGAAATATTATATTGGAAGTCAAGAGTGTACTCATAAATTTATGTAATTAGTTCAACAATACATTTAGTGCTTTTTGTTTACCTCATTCTAAACAGAGATCTGATTTGACAGAGACATTATAAAATGTTTTCCTACTGGACAATGTTGTGTTACGTAACATCATAATTTCCTTATCCTTTTTTTTAGTGAAATCTTAGTAAAAGGAGCATTGAAGGGAATGTATCGTCTACTTTATTTATTACAAATTAAAATCAGATACTGACACATATTCATTTTTTGTAATATTTTTATAAGGTGCTCCTCTCTAAGGTTGAGCTGATCTTGAGATTTCAGGATCGATTTTAAAATCCGATTTCCGATCATTTTCCAGCCGATCGCAATCATGAAATTTGCTCGATTGCCGAATGGGATCAGATCTTTTCCAATAAGGTGCTCCTCTCTAGGGTTGAGCCGATCTTGAGATTTCAGGATCGATTTTAAAATCCGATTTCCGATCATTTTCCAGCCTATCCCGATCGCAATCATGAAATTTGCACGATCGCCGAACGGGATTCGATCTTTCCAATCCCGATTGCTAGTCAACGCTTCTCTATCACTTTTGGGGTTGAGCCGATCTTGAGATAACCTCTGACCTTGATCCCGCTGGATCAGGATCGGAATTATGATCGCAATCGTGAAATTTACTCGATCGCCGATCAGAATCCGATCTTTTCAGATCCCGATCGCTCAACCCTATTCCTCTCCTCTCTTAACAGAGTTTTAGATATACATTACAGCTGACAAAAGGACATAGAAACCTGGTACCTGGAGATGACCCTGTTCGGTTATTTATAAGACACTGTACTTTAGAACTCGGATTTCAAAAAGTCAATCGCTTTTTTGAAAAATTTTATATAACTTTTTTTTAATCTAAAAGTTTATATTAGCATTTTGAAGGCCTAAAGATTGGAAAAGTAGGTGAGAACATTGTCGTGGGCTGGTTACGCCTCTTGATTCCTAAATTTATGAAACTTAGTCATAAATTTATGAAAATGTGAATTTTCAACCAGTTTCATTGCTCCAGCAGAGGTGTGACATAGAAAGTGGGACAGGAGAAAATCATTAGACTTAAAGATGTGGCAAATTTATTAAACAGGGTGCAATGTTTGATAAATTTGGTACAAATTACACCAATGCAAACTGTAGCAAAACTGACTTTAAAAATTCCCCTCATTAACTTTTATTTATGTTTTTACTTTGCATGCTCTCTGACCTGTGTATCAAAATCTGCACCAACAAAAACGCATTTTTCAACCTTAGGCGTGGTTCACATCTGTGTTTGGTATTCCATTCGGGGACCCCCCCCCGAATGGAATACTGAACATATTAAAAAGAGGTGAGTAATGAAAGCACACGGACTCCATATACTATAATGGGGTCCGTGTGTTTTCCGCTCAGTGTCTGCACGAGTCATGCAGAGAGAAAAGTGCTTCAAGAACTATTTTCCTCTCCGCATGACTCATGCAGACACCGCGGGGAAAACACATGGACCCCATTATAGTATATGGGGTCCGCGGGCTTTCATTGCTCACCTCTTTTTAATGCGTTCAGTATTCCGTTCGGAGGTGCACAAGCATGTCCGCAGGATCCCTGAAGAGAGTACCGAAGGCAGATGTGAACCAGGTCTTATACCATTTGCACTACTCAAATCATAAACACAGTATATGTAAAAATAACAGAATATAGTTTGAAAGTATGAAAGAGTTATCCACTTTCTAATATTGATGGGCTATCCTCAGAATGGGTAATCGATATTAAATCTGCGAGGGTCTACCCCGGGCCCTGGCAGATCAGCTGTTCTGTTTATACTTGCCATACAAGGTGCAGCAGTGGCTTTAAGTACTGCAGCACTGTCCTGTTGAAGTCCATGAGGAGCCATGCTTTTAAGGTCCCAAGTGTCATGCCCTTGTAGATTTAATATTAATGTCCTATGCTGAGGATAAGCCATCGATATTAGAAAATGGATAGCTCCTTTAATTCAGTTCTGATATTATCTTTAGATTTTTTTCAAATCATAAAAGAGAACTTACGCAAAGAAAAGAGCTGGAAGTTTATTAATCTTTTCTAGCTTTTCCACAAGCAAAGGAAAATATCTGTAGCAATCTACCTCAGATGGTCTGTTAGGGTTAAAACTTTCCAGCACCTTTGTAACCTTGAAAACAATATACAATTATTTATTAATGTATGGATATATAAATACAGAACCTAATGTGAATGTTAGGATTACATGTCTGCAGGATTTGTCTGTTATTGCTGCTCAGTGCCATTAAAGTGAATGGGACTGAACTGCAATACCACACGAAACCTATGGACTGTTTTTACACTATTTTTTAAGAAATCAGCATGTACAACCCACATAAAATCTGCACGTTATTGTGTGACCCCTTAAATAGGAGCATTATAGCAAAGTGTAAAGTCCTACAAGGATACTGCTTGTGGCAAAATGTGGGTATTTAATAGAGATGAGCGAACAGCGAAATATTCGAGATTCGATATTCGTTTCGAGTAGAGCCTCAATATTCAACTACTCGATCGAATAGCGAATCCCATTATAGTCTATGGGAAAAAATGCTCATTTCAGGGGAAACCACTATTCGACTAAAGGAGAGTCACCAAGTCCATAAGTAGCAAGAGGAGAGTGTTTAGGAGGAGCACTGTGCAGTTAAAACGCACGGATCCTATTATAGTCTATGGGATCCGTGCGCTTTAACTGCACAGCGCTCGCAGTTGCGCTGATAAAAAGTAAGCTCCCTCGTAACCGCAAACTGCCAGCTCTCCCAACTAGCAAAGACGAGCCTGCGGCAAATCAACGCTGGTTCTGCAGCAGGCTCATCCATGCTAGTCGGGAGAGTTGACAGCTTGCTGTTACGAGGGAGCTGACTTTTTTGTCTTTGGAATGCATTGACCAGCGTTGATTGGCCAGTGTACAGCATTCGGCCAATCAACGCTGGTTCTGCTGGAGGCTCGTCTGTGAGGAGGTAGAGTCTAAGATTGGACCACAATGGAGACTGCTGTGGTCTGATCTTAGACTCCGCCTCCTCACAGACGAGTGTTCGGCAGAACCAGCGTTGATTGGCTGAATGCTGTACACTGGCCAATCAACTTTGGTCAATTCATTCCTATGAGAGCTGACAGCTTGCGGTTATGAGGTAGCTTACTTTTTCTCATAGGAATGCACTGACCAGCGTTGATTGGCCATTGTATAGCATTCGGCCAATCAACGCTGGTTCTGAATCGAATATTTACTGTGAATAGCTAGTAGTATTCGATCGAGTACGAATATTTCAAATACCGTAGTATTCGATCGAATACTACTCGCTCATCTCTAATCACAAATCCTCTTTCTCTGGCGGCACATCCTGCGTATGCTATGACACAGTCTGTTCTAACACCTTTATACAATAGACAGCATTAACTTTTTCAGCACTGTATTCTAATGTAGTCCTTTCCTGGCTACTAGGGGGCAAACATCAATAACATTGTGTAGTTGTATTAAGTTTTTATTTTGTTATATAGATAATTTAATACTTCAATATATTACCTTATTAGTATATCCTTTTTGAACCCAATCAACAAATTCTTGTTTCAGAGCTGCTTCATACTCAGATGTGTCATGTTTTGTTATTATGATTTTGTCCTTTGTATGTATATTCTCTTCAGGATCTAATGCCTTTAAGTTAACAAGATAATAAGATTTAAGAAAAAAATGCAGACAGTTAAAATATTCTGTACAGTTTTTTTCTCATATTAAAATATATTGCTTTCATGTTACTATATATGCAAATCATTACAGAAACAGGTGAACATAAGTATACAAGTAATATGGTTAATGGTAGGCAAGGAATATTTAAAGACATTTACAAATCATGTAAAGAGAAAAGTGCTGCAAGTGGAAACCACAACGCAGATGTGAACTGGGCCACTGTAAGATTTCTTTCATTTATAACATTTTTTATAACAATATATACCATATATATTACACTGTTATGTTATATGTATACCATGTTGGGCCATAGAGGGGCATTATATTATGTAGGGAGTACAAGGAGGAATGATAGCATATGTGGGCACTAAGAGGGAATTATATTGTGTGGTAGTCAGTAAAGGAAAATTATACTGTATGAGGACACAAAGGAACTGGGTGAGATTGAGTTGGGTTAAAAAGGACATGGACAGGGTTAAAAGTGTGGCTTATCATACACAAATTTGATTTTGTCCCTCTTTCTATCATCCAAAAGTTGGGGGGGAGGGGGAGATGCATTCCAATTTATCACACAGCTTAATAACTCTATAATAACTCTACAATAAATGGAATCCTACCTTTAAATTTGGCATTTTTGGCCATGCATTTACCATGCAGTCATACAGTTGTATGCTTTCCTTAGGAGAGAATGAAAGATCCTTTGGAATACCATAGTTCTTCATCTAATTTTTAAAGAGCATAAATATTAATATTCATCACTTGTACTTGCATAGTAATTGTCTTTTAATTTCATGGTAGCAATTTATTGTTTAATGTTAAGACATTTCTAATTTAAGCGGTTTTGCTGTTAAGGACATTTATCCCCTATCCTTTCTTAAGACTCTCCCTCTGCTACTGTTACTTTAAGGTTTTCATGCTTAACACATGAATCTTTCTTCGGCTATCAGAGCTGTTACACTGAACCAACCTGCAGTTTAGAAGGGATTTTTAAGGTCTGTTCTCAATGCCTCATTTGCTTGCCATAAATTCACTCATTCATTCTAGATAGGCGCTTGTGCTCTGTGCATACCTGTTTGGTTTTCTGTTATACTGACCTTGGCTTGTTTTCCAGATATACCCTTGTGTTCTGATTTTGGCTTTGACTGTAAACTCTGGGATTGACCTTGACCTGAATACACTTTTTTGATTCTGCTCTCCTGATTTGACCTGCATTCTGAGTATTGGTTTAATTTCAGATTTCAGAGCATCTATTCCTGACGATAAGCTTCTGGGGCGATAAGCTTGGCGTTAATTCACCATAAGACCAACCAGCTTTGTGCAAGGCTCTGTTGAAGAACATTAGACCTCTCTAACAGTGCAGTGTAAGATTTATGTAGCTGTTGTATTGATCTTTGGTATCAGCCAATTCCTGTATTTTCTGGGAATTGCTCTATTGGCAATTCCCTAACATCTATAGGACATGAGTTGAGTGGGATGAGTGACCAGTCGCCGAGGATCTAACCCCAGGATCCCACAACTATCTAGAGATCCCTGGGTATTGGGGATAAGTGTCCTGAAAGGCAAGAATCCAACAGAGTATCAGTGGTAAAGTTTCAAATGAACCTTTATTCTTGTGAATCTTGCCTTCTTTTGCTCAAAAATCACATTTTTCCTGATGTGCAAATTAGAATAACATACTTTGGGAGTATGCCTGGATCAGCTATGCTTCCAGCTCTGCCTCTTAGCAGAAAAAAAACTCCTGCTGGGTGCTGGGGCTTCACTCTTGCTTTGTCCCTAAGTGCCGCCCAGCTCTGCCCCCATTTCTTGAGTGACATCCTGCAGTCAGGGATGGTTATCTAGAGCAGAAAGTGGAGCCAGAGCAGGAGAAGAATCACCTGTAAGGGTAAAGTCAAAATGCTAGTCTTCAGCATAAAGCCCTTTTCAGCTAAGGGCTAGTTCACATCTGTGTCCGGGTCTCCATTTTTCAGGTTTCCATTTCCTGCCCAAAACTGGACAGGAGACGGAAACCTGAAGCCATTTTTCAAACCCATTCATTTAAATGGGTTTGAAAAGTGTCCAGCCATAAGCGCCGGTGAGCATTTTGTGCTCTCTGTGGCGAAACCGTTTTGTTTTTTTTTAACTGGACGCAAAGTCGGACATGCAGGACTTTGTGTTCAGTTAAAAAAAACGGTTTCACCGCGGAGAGCATGTGGCTTACAACCAGGGGCGAACCTGCCCCTTTCGCCGCCCGAGGTGAACTACAGAAAGCCGCCCCCTCCACCCGCCGGCTTAGGTAACCAAAAATGCCGCCCTCCCTGAGGCCCTGGCATAACGCCGCCTGAAGCGCTCGCTTCAGGTCGCCTCATGGGAAGTGCGGCGCTGCTTACAACCCAAGTGGCGATTCTTTCTGCAGCACTTTGTACAGAAAGTTTGCAGAGGTTTTCTCTGCTTCAATTATATCTATAGGGAAACCGCCGGCATTTCCATAGGTACAATTAAAATAAAGTAATTTCTAAAATCGCGAAGGTTTTGGAAATCGTTGCATTTCCGCACTGGGTATTTTACTGTAAAGTGGGCATGGGATTCACTAGAATCCTATCCACATTGCTGTGACTGTAAAACGCTACATTTTTTTCACGGTTTATGCTATGTGGGGCCCTGGGCTATAGGTGTATTTCAGACACTTTTATAGCCTATTCTTAGGATTAGTGTTGAATTGGCATAACAAATTGTGTGTTTATCCAGGCATAGCATTGTAGTAATTGTGGGTCTCCAGAGGGTTAGACCCTATCAATCACATATTATGGCCTATCCCTACAGTAGGGTGTCATTAAACTGGACAAAAGAAATATTTAGTAACTATTAGAGATGAGCGAGTATATTTGATCGAATACCTCCCCTGCATAGTTTTTGGTGTAAAAAAAAAGTGCCAGGGAAGGTGGGAGGGGCATCAAATTTTTACTGTGTGGTATTTGACCGAGTACACCAATAACTATGCAAAGGGAGGTATTCAATCAAATAATACTCTCTCATCTCTAGTAACTATAAAAATTTAATTTACATTATTTTATTTCAACATATAAGATTCACTGAAGGGAGAATTATCCCAAAAAAGTACCATAGATAAATATAAAACTTCACCTTTATTATTTGCAGATAAAAAAACAAAAAAAAGGTAAAAACAAATCTCTGGCAAACCAGGCAGTGGAATCGCCAGATATTTAGTGGGTGTGCACTAGACTTTTGTGCCGAATCCCTAGGGGGGTAGGACCAATATGGGCGAGTAAATATAGCTTTCATTCACCTATTCAGCCCTTCACTCAGAAATCCTACCTCCCTATAAAATGCAAAGTATGTCCAGAGTATATTGGAACTGAATTTTGAATGATGTCAACCTCCAAAACCCAATTTATGATGCAAAGAGTGGGAGTATCCACTTCCTCCCTGAGGATACTGGCTTAACGCCACACCAACAGGGAGGGATAGCGGAAAAACTACACCACTGGGTATAGAGGATTCAGTCCATAGCTCCCAGACATACATATAACTGCTGCAACTTAACCCTACGCGTTTCGTCTCATACGAGACTCCTCAGGGGTATATAGTATGGAATAATGTTGCAAACAAGTGGCAAAAGCCACACGATAGTGCAGGTGTCTGGCGGTACGATGCACTGACCGCCGGCAGGACCGCTCCACAAACAGCGGTCCCTCCCGCTATCCCTCCCTGTTGGTGTGGCGTTAGGCCAGTATCCTCAGGGAGGAAGTGGATACTCCCACTCTTTGCATCATAAATTGGGTTTTAGAGGTTGACATCATTCAAAATTCAGTTCCAATATACTCCGGACATACTTTGCATTTTATAGGGAGGTAGGATTTCTGAGTGAAGGGCTGAATATTTGGCGATTCCACTGCCTAGTTTGCCGGAGATTTGTTTTTACCTTTTTTTTGTTTTTTTATCTGCAAATAATAAAGGTGAAGTTTTATATTTATCTATGGTACTTTTTTGGGATAATTCTCCCTTCAGTGAATCTTGTGAGATAGATAAGTACTCGGTATTGAGAAGTCAGTATTTCAACATATAAAATCATAAAGGAAATATAAATGCAATATTTTAAAATCTGACACAGATTACAAATGGCAATTGATCTTATTGGCATTTTTAATGCAAAATATTGAATCTGAACTCTTCTATTCAAATACATTCCATTTAGGTGAATAGAAAAAGGACTTGTCAGAATTAGTGACTATATACTTACATGATCTATTGTCAAGGATGCACATGGATGGTAATGTTCAAAATGAATGTCGGAGTCTTTCACAGAACATATATGCTTTTCCAGATCATTGTATCGCTGACCGTACTGGACTATAAAAACACAATATTGATTAAAATTAGAGATGAGCGAACAGTAAAATGTTCGAGGTTCGATATTCGTCTCGAGTAGCCCCTCAATATTCGACTACTCGAATCGAATATCGAACCCTATTATAGTCTATGGGGGTAAAATTCTCGTTTCAGGGGTAGGCAACATTCGATCAAATTATACTTACCAAGTCCACGAGTGAGGGTCAGGCTGGATCCTCTGAGAAGTCTTCTCCGTGCAGCGTCCCCACAGCATCTTCCGGCTCTGAATTCACTCTGCCAGGCATCGGGCCTGGCAGAGCCGACTGCGCATGCCCGCACTACAAACGGACATGCACAGTCGGCTCTGCCCAGGCCCGATGCCTGGCAGAGTGAATTCAGAGCTGGAAGACGCCGCGGGGAAGCTGCACGGAGAAGATTTCTAAAGGTAGGAGAAGAACCAGCGTTGATTGGCTGACTGTATAGCATTCGGCCAATCAATGCTGGTTCTGCATCGAACTTTTACATTCGAATAGCGAGTGATACTCGATCGAGTACGAGTATTTCAAATACCATAGTATTCGATCGAATACCTACTAGATCGAGTACTACTCGCTCATCTCTAATTAAAATTCATTATACAAAGAATATACTTAAAACTAAATATGGAACATTATAAAGATTGAACTGATGCTTCTATTTATTTCTTCAATCTGTTGTAAAAAAAAAAAAAAAAAAAACACTTTACACTTTATGACTAAAGCCCCACCTTGCAAAACCACAGCATTTTGGCCATAGTGGAAATGCAAAGGTTGACATTTGCAGATGAAATCTGAACCAAACCAATGCTGCAGGTTTGAGGCCGAAGCCTCACATTGCAAAAACATTGAGTTTTACAATACCTGCAAAGTGAATGGGATTTTGGCTAATCCCATACACAAATTGCAGAAAAAAAAATCTATTGTGAAAAAGCTGCGTTTTCAAGATCACCCATGTTTTTGAAAATCATAGCAAGTCAATTATACCCGAAATGCAGAAACGCTTTAACCCCTTCCCGACAGCCGCCGTAATAGTACGGTGGAATCCTAGAAGTCAAAACCTTACTGAATGTGAAGAGTTGGCAAATCCTAGTAATAGAAAATCTCCACAGTTTTATACAGTATGTGAATGTTTAATTGTAGAGTGGAATACTTGTTTGTAAAACCTTGGTAAGACTATGGCTTCTCAAGACTCTAAACCAACAGAGCGCAAGTATTGGTTATCTGGTTTTACATAGAGTTTGTTGGATAGGCTGACAGGTTCATTCTAAATGGACTTAATGATCATGCACATTCTTGCATTTAGTTACCTAGTCGAACATTGTAAGACCTTCTCTCCATCTTTGTTGTTTTCTTCCTTGCTCCCTTTTTGAGTGGTTCTGATATATGACATAACTCTCTTTCATCAGTGTGTTGCCAATATCTCTTGACTGATTGTAGCCAACTGAATAGCATAAAGGAACAATAGAAAAAATAATTCAGTGAGTCCTGTATGCACTAATAGTATGTATAGTAAGTCAAGGTTTTTAATGTTATATGCATAGTACAGAATTGTACAGGACATACTCAGTCAAGTGTTCTGGATTACTGATGGTTGCAGACAAAGCCAGGAATGGACAACGAATCATGGATAGTAAGTGGTCCCAGATTTCTGCTCCGATTTCTCCTCCTAAGCAATGCACCTTGCAGTAAAATTCAGATTTTGAGTATTTAGATCTTTTGGTGTTATTGTGTACAGACCAATATAAATTGATTAACTACATCATGTTAAATATGTAAAAAATTTTCTTCAGCTGGTAATTAACTAATTGAAAAATTTCAGAAAATTTTAGTGCATGGGTTGCCACAGCCCTCTTTACAGTGGATAGGGCTTTATACAAACAGATGTAACAGAGCTAAACCAAACTTCTGAAATTGGTTAAATTGCTGCTGTACTATCACAGAATATATAAAACATACAATGAAAAGTAATTGGAAAACATTTTTTCTCTGATTTCTCATTGTTTGTTGCCTCCTATGATACAATATCACGCTGCAGAAGTTTAACCAATTGCAGAAATTTGGATTAGCACCGCTACATTGATGGTTGCAGAACTTGATCTACAGCTACAATAGATATTGAAATTACTAATGCTCAAACTGATCTCACCAGATACAGTGTTGGCCAAAAGTATTGGCACCCCTGCAATTCTGTCAGATAATACTAATTTTCTTCCAGAAAATGATTGCAATCAAAAATTCTTTGGTATTATCATCATTTAATTTGTCTTCAATGGAAAACCACAAAAAGAATTGTCAAAAAGCCAAATTGGATATAATTCCACACCAAACATTTAAAATGGGGGGGGGACAAAAGTATTGGCACTGTTTGAAAAATAATGTGATGCCTCTCTAATTTGTTTAATTAACAGCAACTGTTACATACCTGAGGCACCTAACAGGTGGTGGCAATAACTAAATCACACTTGCAGCCAGTTGAAATGTATTAACATTGACTCAACCTCTGTCCTGTGTCCTTGTGTGTACCACATTGAGCATGGAGAAAAGAAAGAAGACCAAAGAACTGTCTGAGGACTTGAGAAGTAAAATGTTCTCTGGTCAGATGAGACAAAAGTAGAGCTTTTTGGGAAAAGGCATCAACATAGAGTTTACAGGGGAAAAAAAGAGGCCTTCAAAGAAAAGAACAGTCAAACATGGCGGAGGTTCCCTGATGTTTTGGGGTTGCTTTGCTGCCTCTTGCACTGGACTGCTTGACTGTGTGCATGGCATTATGAAGTCTGAAGACTACCAACAAATTTTGCAGCATAATGTAGGGCCCAGTGTGATAAAGCTGTGAAAAAGAGGTCATGGGTCTTCCAGCAGGACAATGACCCAAAACACACTTCAAAAAGCACTAGAAAATGGTTTGAGAGAAAGCACTGGAGACTTCTAAAGTGGCCAGCAATGAGTCCAGACCTGAATCCCATAGAACACCTGTGGAGAGATCTCTTGATGGCAGTTTGGAGAAGGCCCCCTTCACATCTCAGGGACCTGGAGCAGTTTGTCAAAGAAAAATGGTCTAAAATTCCAGCAGAGCATTGTAAGAAACTCATTGATGGTTACCGGAAGCGGTTGCTCGCAGTTATTTTGTCTAAAGGTTGTGCTACCAAGTATTAGGCTGAGGGGGCCAATACTTTTGTCCGGCCCATTTTTGGAGTTTTGTGTAAAATGATCAATGATTTGACTTTTTTTTCATTCTCTTTTGTGTTTTTTCATTGCAAGCAAAATAAATGAAGATATTAATACCAAAGAGTTTGCGCTTGCAATCATTTTCTGGAAGAAAATAAGTATTATCTGACAGAATTTCAGGGGTGCCAATACTTTTGGCCAACACTGTACCAAAACCAGCTGATTTATTATGGTTAGAGATGGGTGAACCTCTCAAGATTCGTTTTGTTTTGGGGTTCAATGGCTCAGATTCCCAGTTTGGTACAAGTTCAGTTCTAAACACACTTTAAATTGGATTAAAATATAATGTAGAAAACTTGTAGGGCTCCTAGAAACCTCTATATCCAATTTCTATATCTCTTAGGAAAACATAGCCGAAGTTATGTCAAAGTGAAATGACATGTATGTCTGTGGAAAAACAAAATGTAAGCAGAGGATACAGAATCAGAGTTCAATCCATATACTGCACTGACACTGGCTGTCACACCTTTAACGTCTAAAAAGCTCCATTTATTAGGGAAATATGTGTGTGCTTGTGGTTTCATATACACACAGCGGTTATCCTACTAATCCTACTAATATAAAGTTTGTGTGTTTGGATGTTTGTGTGTTTGTTCCTCAATCGCACAAAAACGACTGAACAGATTTGAATTAAATTTGGCATATAGATAGTTTGTAACCTCGATTAAAACATAGGCTACTTTTTATCCTGGTAAATGACATGGCTTCATGTCTGTTATGAATTTATGTTCACATACTATATTACACTGCTCCTGCAGCAGTAGCCTTATCTCAGGTCCCAGGTCTGTTATCTCTATGTGTAAACACATGCTAACCCTCAGTGGACTGTGTACACACATTTGCATATTATCTGATCTGCTCCAGGCAGTGCAGACAAACTGACATGGGCAAACACCTTTTATCCAAACTGGGAGTTTGTCAATTTTAAACATGCCGGGAAAAAGAAAATCTAATTTGTCGCAAACAACGAGAGCTATGAAGGTAACCAGAAGTCACTGAGTTCTCGTCAAGCGGAGCTGAGGGGGATCATCAACTCCAACAACACACTCATTATATGGCGTCACAGCGAGCTACTGATATGCTGGAACAATCACAGGCACGGTGTGAAGAACAATTTCAGTGCCAGGCCAACTTGAGAGCTGCTGAAACGCTGGAGCAGACAGATCATCAACGCCAATAACACACTCTTTATATGGTGTCCCAGCAAGCTGCTGAGATGCCGCAACAATCATGAGCACAGTGCAAGGAACAAGTTCGGCAACAGGCCAGCTTGAGAGTTACCAAAAAACCGGAGCAGGCAGATCATCAACGCCAACAACACGCTCATTATATGGCATCCCAGCAAGCTGCTGAGATGCCGGAACAATCCTGGGCACAGCGTGAGGAACGCGTTCAGCGACAGGACAGCTTAAGAGCCCCCGAAACACCGGAGCACGCAAACCATCAACGGCAGCAATTTGCTGAATATAGGCAGATCATCGACTCCAACAACCTGCAGACGAAGTCACGGGCAAAGGCTAGTAATGCATAAAGCAATGGTTTGGAAGAAAAATTTGCCCATTTTGATGGCTTGCGAGTGCTACAGGGGCTTATTGTTAGGCGAGGGACAAATTTGTGGCTGTAAGCCATTTAAAAGGTGACGCAGAAATGGCTAATAAAAAAAAAAAAAGGCACCAAAAATAAGTGATGGGAGAAGACGTGAAATCAAGATTGGGGTTTTTTGGACATGTTTCCCTGAGTGGTAGCAGTGGTGACAGGCACTAGGCAGCTGTGGCAACATGTGTGGCCATGCGGCAGGGCATAATATGATGGACCAGGCCACAGGACAAGTCTGCCTGTGTGGTGGCAGTGGTGGTGGGAAATAGGCAGCTGTGGCAACATGTGTAACAGGGCAAAATATGATGGACTAGGCTGCACTACATGTTTGCCTGAGTGGTGGCAGTGGTAGACACTAGGCAGCTGTGGCAAAATGCGTTACAGTTGAAGTCTTAATTTTTGAATTTGCAGATTAGAAAAAAGATACTGTTTTTTTTTCCAGCCACTATCTTAATTTATTTACTTCATTGGACAAACCATCACCAGATTTGGCTTTAGGTACCATCTTTATGCTGATGACACCCAATTATACACATCTTCCCATGACATCACCCCTGCACTAATACAGAACACCAGCGACTGTCTTTCTGCTGTCTCAAATATCAAGTTTTCGCTCTATCTGAAACTAAATCTCTCTAAGACTGAACTACTACTGTTTCCACCATCTAATAGATCTGTCCCTGATATATCCATTGTAGTCTGCCATGCCCGCTGCCTCGGGGTCATGTTTGACGCAGACCTTTCCTTCACTCCCAACATTGAATCACTTGCACTCTCATGTCACCTCCACCTCAAAAACATCTCCAGATTTCGCCCTTTCCTTACCAGAGATAAACTAAAGACACTTATTGTCTCTCTGATTTATTCTCGCCTTGACTACTGTAACTCCTTACTAATCGGTCTTCCGCTTCCTAAACTCTCCCCTCTACAATCTATTCTGAATGCAGCGGCCAGGCTCATCTATCTGGCTAGACGCTACAGCGATGCCTCTGGTCTGTGCCAGTCGTTACATTGGCTGCCTATTCATTATAGAATAAAATATAAAGTTATCACTCTCATCCACAAGGCTCTCCATAATGCTGCACCTCCCTACATTTCCTCCCTCATCTCTGTCTACCGCCCAACCCGTGCTCTCCGTTCACTCAATGACCTAACACTTACATCCTCTATTATCAGAACCTCCCACGCTCATATACAAGACTTCTCCCAAGCTGCACCACTTCTCTGGAATGCTCTACCCCGGACAATCAGATTAACTCCCAATTTCTACAGCTTCAAATGCAAATAAAAGACACATCTTTTCAGACAGGCCTATCCCAATTCCTAATGTAATCCCTTCATAATGTAAACCCTGTACCTTCATTAGAATCCCTCAAATTTAACCCTCCTCTGTTCCAGCTCCCATATTAATCCACATGATATGATGCCATTTCAGGCTTGTTAGAGTTAAGTCCTCCATCTTTGTATTTTGGCAGCCATCTTGTACTCTTTCACATAAGTATGTATTTTCTGCTTAAGTCAAGGAGGCCCTTTGTTAGACTTTAAGGAATGTGATAATGAACGTTAATGCATAGGTTGCTAATCATTATCTCTCAAGGGCCTCATCTTGAGAAGATGCAGCTGACTTTGTATATCTCTTATCTCCTTTACATGATGTATGGACACATAACCAACAAAAGTATTAATCTTATGGTATCTGGGCACTTATGGTATCTGTCATATTTTATGGTATATGAAGGTCACTTAGCGTGTACAGACACAGAATCTATGTAGCTCATTGTTAATCAAGTTGCAACATGTCATCTTATCTCTTTTGCCATGATATATACATATAGACATAGTCTGGGATGTTAGCTTACACATAAGTATTTTGAATCCTTCTTTGTTTCATGGGAAAGTCCATCCCAGTGTGGAAAGCTATAATGAGATGCAGATTATAATGAGCCTCAGCCAATAGCCATGTGCCAGGCTTGTCTTATATCTCTATAACCAATCATGGTTGTATTGATTAGAATAGCCAAGCCAGCTCTTTGTCTGTAATGTATTTAAACTACCTTTTTCTTATAATAAAATCAGAACTCACTTGATACACTATCAGCTGCGTGTGTGTGTGTGGCTTCTCCAGGCCCAATGGGTGGTAGCTCATCTAGGCCTGTTAATTATTTAATTTGGAACTCTGCAACATACTCTTATGAGGACCCTTTAATGTCCCCAACAGGCTAACTATATGTCCAAGCACCTTCCACATGTTAAAGGACACGACTGGTCACAGCTCATAAAGTTTTATGTTTGTGCAATGTCAGTAACCTCTATTACAAAATTGTCTAACCACTGTATAAGCAATGCCGCCACTGCTACCTCTTGTGTCACCCCCTCTACCTCATAGATTGTAAGCTCTTGCGAGCAGGGCCCTCAGTCCCATTGTGTGAAATGACTCTATGTAATGTATCTTTCTGTCTGTATTTGAACCCTACTAATTGTACAGTGCTGTGGAATATGTTGGCACTATATAAAATGTATTTATTATTATTATTCATTGTTTACACTCAGTTTCTATGGCCACTGGGCTTATCTGCTCATTTCCCAAGTGACGTAGCTGCCTGCTCTCAGGGGGGGGGAGGGGCTGAGTTCTCGGCAGCAGCTCTGAGCTGTTTATGTCTGACAAGTAACGGAGCTCCTCAGATAGGGGAGGGGGAGGTGAGAGCTCCGGGATTTCTGAACTCTATCTTCAGCTCTTCCACTTATCAGCCGGTTTAATTGAATTTGGCTGATAATGGCTGAGATAGGTAGTCCGGTACGTCTGTATGTAATGCAAGCTGCCTCAAATCCAGCTCTGCTACATCAGCCTCTACATCAGCTTCATACTGTGGTAATGCATTTACAACCAATCCCTCATTACTAACTTCAAACATAGCAGATAGCAGAGCAAGTGAAACCCCGCTCACCAATGTGCCAAGAAAACCAGGAAGTGAACAGAGTACAGAGCCTGCAGGTTGGTGAACAAGGGTTATGGGAATACCCTTTTAATATATCATTTGTACCACAAAGTGAACCCTGTAAATATAGATTCCAAAACTGATGTTTTTTCCCCATTACCTGTCAACAAGGATACAAGTTATCCAATACATTATACACTGTCTACCAATAAGTATTTGCACACCTGTGGTCCGAGCGGCACAAGCAGCAATGACAGCCTCAGCCCTCCGGGGCATGCTTTCCACAAGTCCTTGTATGATAGCTAGTGGTATTTTATTCCATTTGGCTTGGAGAAGACAGGTAAGTTCTTTCACTGTTTTTGGACGGATGCTGCGACCCTGAGTTTGGTGATCCATCTCGTCCCAGAGATGCTCAATAGGGTTCAAGTCTGGGCTCTGGGCAGGCCAGTCCAGTCGGTTAATCTGATTGTCACTATACCAAGCCATGGTAGACCTCGCTACATGACAGCTGGCGTTGTCATCCTGGAAGTAACATTGGTCCGACTCATACAACCGCCATACTGTTATCTAAAATAGTGCAATAGGCGTCGGTGTTGAGTTTACCATGCACTGGGATCAAGGATGTCAGTCCATACCAGGAGAAACACCCCCAGACCATAACTCCACCGCCGCAGAACTTTACTGGGTGTCCAAATACTTATTGGTAAACAGATTATGTACTCCAAATTGGTTCCTATAAAATTTTAATCTTTTCTTGTAAAATACAAGATCCAATACAGAAAAAACAAGTTATTACTGCTGAAATATGGAGGAAGGGGGATTAACTGGTCCTAAACGTTACAGCATTTTTGCCAAGTTTTTGCCAGATATATTATTTGAGACATAAATTCAGGCTAAGGCCCCATGGGAGGACCTGTAGCAATAAAGCGCTGTGGGAAAAACCGCAGCGGCAGCGCATCGAGATTCTTCCCGCAGTGCTTTAAACAGAAAGTTTGCAGTGTTTTTGGATTTTCTGTTCCAATTATACCTATGGGGAAATCGCCAGCATTTTGGTAGGTATAACTGACATGCTGCGATTTCCAAAACCACGCCGAGTTTGGTAATCGCAGGTTTGGAAATCCTGGCATGTCCACACGGTGGTTTTTACGGCAAAGAATCCCATCCACTTTGCATGTACTGTAAAATACAGCAATTTTTTCTGCGCTGTTTATGCCGTGGGAAAATTGCGCCGTTTCTGGCCTGTGGGGCCCCGGCCTCAAACTCTACAATAAAAAATGGAGACTGTTAATATCATTATTACATACCTCATCAAATATAACATATTTGATTTTTTTCACCCAATCCTGTTGATGTGGACTTAATAGAAGAATTTCTAAACACTGTGGCACCGTGACCAGTACCTGTGAAACAGTGAACAATACAGAGATCAAAGCAAGGACTGGGCTCTGTATACATATATCTATACTAGCAGAGATGTAAAAGCATTTCCCAGTATAACAAATCGCTTATCAGACTCAAAGATCATGAATATTTTTTTTTATTTTTTTATGTAGATTGTGAGCCCCACATAGAGCTCACAATGTACATTTTTTCCCTATCAGTATGTTTTTGGAGTATGGGATGGAAATCCATGCAAACATGGGGAGAACATACAAACTCCTTGCAGAGGGTTTTTTGCCCTTGGCGGGATTAGAACTGAAGACTCCAGCGCTGCAAGGCTAACCAATGAGCCACCGTGTGGCCCCAGATCATAAATATTAACTGGTATCTTTTTAGGTGGGAAAGGGGACTTTGGGTGGCATCAGGACTCGGTAAGTACTATTCCTGCATTTGTTATAGCCACTATCTCTACAATATTACATTACTGAAACTAGAAGAAACAAACTCTAAAATTATGAATCATAGATACATATTGCATACAGTAATAGGAAAAGAGGTAGGTGGTCACCTAAGGTGCCATCTCCAGACAAGTATAAAATAAAAACAAAAAATGCATATTACCACCACATGATCTATAGGAAATAACGCAGTATTCATGGTGTTACGCCACTGTGTGTATGTATAATATAGGTAGGCAATTCAGACTAGGCGTTGAGATCACAGAAAGATATGGACCAAAATAGATGTAAACTGAGGCACGACAAGGTAAAGATGGCATTCAAATCATAGAGGAAATACAAGCCTCTACCTTAGACCCGAACACACATTGCCCCACATGACTTCTTTGTAGTTATAATCATTTTATTTTCACATTGCTAAATGAGAATAAAAATACGTACCTGACTGTTTAAAGCATCATTGCGAAAATCACGAGTGAAAACCCCACACAGCACAATTCCATTTGGTAGATCTTTATTGAATTGACTTATAACAGTAGCTGCAACTTGATTTACAAGAGCCTGTATGGGATAAAGTTGTTGTATAAAGGTAAACAACATGGAACTGCTCAGATTTATGTAACTTCTAGAACAATAATAAATCAACTACGTAGCGGGCTGCAGCAAAAAAAAAAATGCAGCAGAAATGCAACGCTTTTCAGAGAAAGGGTTTCTGCTGCCTTTCTGCTTCCATTAAACCTTTAGGGAAACCGCCAGAGTTTCCATTGGTATAACTGACATGCTGTGATTTCTAAAACCATGACAGTTTTGGAAATCGCAGCATATCCGCTGCACATATTTTTCTGCAACGTGCGGATGGAATTTACTAGAATCCTATCAACTTTGCAATGACTGTAAAACCTCTACACCACATGGGGCCCAGGCCTAAAGTAGTTGTTCAAGCCTGGATAATGATGGTCCAGCCTTAGGATTAGATCAGATCAGTGGAGGTCCAGCACCCCCACCAATCAAATGTTCTCAGCACAGTGTATGGAGCTGGAAGCAGAGGGCTCTGTACGCTGCATAGTTGTCATGCCACATTATTGCAGCTCAGCTCTCATTCAAGTGAATTAGAATTAAGCTGCCATAGTACAGCATGGCTACTACACAGTCTATGGAGCTGTACACTGTGCTGAGAACAGCTGAAGATAGGCTATCATTATCCAGTATTGGGTAACAATTTTACCATGAACAGAGTTTAAACATATTGCGAGATCAGGTAACGGGTAATTTGTTTTATAAGGCAAGATAATGGGAAATGTTTTCTAATCCTATAAATTTAGTGAAGTGTCAACCATATTCATCAACATGGCGTACTCTGTTCTATGAGCCTAGAGTAACTACTGACCTATGACCTCTGCAGCTCTATTTTTGGTAAATAGGATGCACAGTATACAATTTTAAAGACGGGTGTCAGAAAAAGTTGTTGATGAGCTTTATAAATATGGTGGTCAACATCTTTTGTGAAGATGGATACAAGGGCTGCTTTGCAACATTGTATGACATGAAGTTTATAAAAGCCTATAGTCTTACCTTAGTGGGGGCCACATAAACTACAACTCCTTCATTGCTTTGCGACAAAACTTTCTCCATGCAATAATAAGATGCGTATGTTTTTCCTGAAGATGTTGGAGCCACTATGATTGCAGATTCATTTTTGTCAACCACATCAAGAAGTTCTCTCTGAAAGGAGAAAAAAGAAAAAGCATCCATATTATAAATGCAAATGTCAGCTCGTCTGTCCTCTAAACACCTAACCGTTCACCCCAAATTTTTGTATAGGTTCCATACTTGTTGGCATTAGGGCACTATGACCAGACGCGGTTAGGGAGCCTGCACACGGAGTTTACGCTCGCTCATTCTGAACGTAAAACTCATTCAGAATGAGTGGCATAAAAAACAGATCCCATTGAGTTGAATGAGTGCCGGCATACGTGCGCTCCCCATTGAAATCAATGGGAGGCTTTCTCACCTATTGCTTTCAATGTGATATGCACGTATCACATTGAAAGCAACGAGTTTTTACGTTCAGAATGAGCGGAGCATAAACTCCGTGTGAAGGCTCCCTTACAGTGTCTCTTTCTTATGCCCCCTCAAGCTGGGTTCGCACAGGGCTTTCTGGAGGTCGCCTCAGAAACTGGTCCAAAAAACCTGTGTGTACATCACATGATAATGGACTGTATATCACATGACTAAGCAGAGATCTAGAAAACAGTAAGGAATTGATAAAATATTGGAAAATTGTACAACATTTTATTATACAAACAATAACATTTGACTCTCAATATTTGTCTGAAATTGGACAACCCCTTTAAGCTGCAAAATTAAGGCCATAATATAGCCACAAACATGACCTATAACACACCATTGGATAATGACACAATCTCCATGAACTAAAGCTTCTAATTGTAATTTTTTTTTTATTTTTCAAATTTTATCGTCCAGTAGCAAGTTGTGCAGGGAGCAGGTGGGTAATCCACCACATTATATCTACAGTACGCAAAGACACTCGCTTTTTAGAAGAAGCAGCTTGTCAACAACTGGTTTTTTTTTTTTTGCAGTGTGTCAATTCAATTAACCAAAATCACATTTATTGGTATTGTAAAACACAGCGTTTTTTTTTTCCCCCTTATCATTTTCCACTGGAGCCAGAAATGTGTTTTTTCAAAGTGAGGCGTTAGCCAGAAAGTCAGCATATACCTAAAAACAAGTATCCTTGTACTTATTTATATTTGCTTCAATTACCTGCCATGTGTCCGGAATGAAGTGCTGCACTCTTGGGTCTGGATCATGTCTTTCATCCCTCAACAAATGTTGTCCCATATACTGAAGCTGAAAACGAACTGAACCAACTCCTACTGCATATCTCCTCTCTGTCCCTTCTTCCTTATGGCTGGGAACCTATTAAAACAATGTACATTTATTTCCACTCAATTCTTTATTTTACAGTTTGAATGTAAAAGTGTTTGTTCCAGCAAAATATATTCATCATATGATTCATACAATGGAAGAATTGGCTCTCTGGATGAAAAATCAACAATACAACCATCATACTATTGTTGATTTGCCATGAGGTCTGCAGGGATTCTGTAGCAGAGAAGATATGTGATATCTAGAGATGAGCGAACACTAAAATGTTCGAGGTTCGAAATTCGAATCGAACAGCCGCTCACTGTTCGTGTGTTCGAACGGGTTTCGAACCCCATTATAGTCTATGGGGAACATATACTCGTTAAGGGGGAAACCCAAATCCGTGTCTGGAGGGTCACCAAGTCCACTATGACACCACAGGAAATGATGCCAACACCTCTGGAATGACACTGGGACAGCAGGGGAAGCATGTCTGGGGGCATCTAACACACCAAAGACCCTCTATTACCCCAACATCACAGCCTAACAACTACACACTTTACACACTCAATACCACCTCTCTGACAGTAGGAAAACACCTTGAAACATGTGTATTTGGCACTTACAGTGAGGAGAGCTTGTCACCAGCAGTGAATTTGGCCCTTGTAGTAAGTTGAGGTTGGCACCAACATTTGTTTTGAAAATCAGGGTGGATTGAGCCTCTAACCAGCAGAGTTTGGGCAAATTCATGGTGGAGGGAGCCTCTAAAAACCCCAGTTTGGACCAATTCATGGTGGAGGGAGCCTCTAAAAACCCCAGTTTGGACCAATTCATGGTGGAGGGAGCCTCTAAAAAACCCAGTTTGGACCAATTCATGGTGGAGGGAGCCTCTAAACAGCCCAGTTTGGACCAATTCATGGTGGAGGGAGCCTCTAAACAGCCCAGTTTGGGCAAATTCATGGTGGAGGGAGCCTCTAACCAGCCCAGTTTGGGCAAATTCATGGTGGAGGGAGCCTCTAAAAAACCCAGTTTGGACCAATTCATGGTGGAGGGAGCCTCTAAACAGCCCAGTTTGGGCAAATTCATGGTGGAGGGAGCCTCTAAAAACCCCAGTTTGGACCAATTCATGGTGGAGGGAGCCTCTAAAAACCCCAGTTTGGACCAATTCATGGTGGAGGGAGCCTCTAAAAACCCCAGTTTGGACCAATTCATGGTGGAGGGAGCCTCTAAAAAACCCAGTTTGGACCAATTCATGGTGGAGGGAGCCTCTAACCAGCCCAGTTTGGACCAATTCATGGTGGAGGAAGCCTCTAAACAGCCCAGTTTGGACCAATTCATGGTGGAGGGAGCCTCTAAACAGCCCAGTTTGGGCAAATTCATGGTGGAGGGAGCCTCTAAAAACCCCAGTTTGGACCAATTCATGGTGGAGGGAGCCTCTAAAAACCCCAGTTTGGACCAATTCATGGTGGAGGGAGCCTCTAAAAACCCCAGTTTGGACCAATTCATGGTGGAGGGAGCCTCTAAAAAACCCAGTTTGGACCAATTCATGGTGGAGGGAGCCTCTAACCAGCCCAGTTTGGACCAATTCATGGTGGAGGGAGCCTCTAAAAACCCCAGTTTGGACCAATTCATGGTGGAGGGAGCCTCTAAACAGCCCAGTTTGGACCAATTCATGGTGGAGGGAGCCTCTAAAAACCCCAATTTGGACCAATTCATGGTGGAGGGAGCCTCTAACCAGCCCAGTTTGGACCAATTCATGGTGGAGGGAGCCTCTAACCAGCCCAGTTTGGGCAAATTCATGGTGGAGGGAGCCTCTAAAAACCCCAATTTGGACCAATTCATGGTGGAGGGAGCCTCTAAACAGCCCAGTTTTGGCAAATTCATGGTGGAGGGAGCCTCTAAAAACCCCAGTTTGGACCAATTCATGGTGGAGGGAGCCTCTAAAAACCCCAGTTTGGACCAATTCATGGTGGAGGGAGCCTCTAAAAACCCCAGTTTGGACCAATTCATGGTGGAGGGAGCCTCTAAAAACCCCAATTTGGACCAATTCATGGTGGAGGGAGCCTCTAAAAACCCCAGTTTGGACCAATTCATGGTGGAGGGAGCCTCTAAAAACCCCAGTTTGGACCAATTCATGGTGGAGGGAGCCTCTAAACAGCCCAGTTTGGACCAATTCATGGTGGAGGGAGCCTCTAAACAGCCCAGTTTGGGCAAATTCATGGTGGAGGGAGCCTCTAAAAACCCCAGTTTGGACCAATTCATGGTGGAGGGAGCCTCTAACCAGCCCAGTTTGGGCAAATTCATGGTGGAGGGAGCCTCTAACCAGCAGAGTTGGTGGAAATCAGGGTGGAGGGAGCCTCTAACCAGCAGAGTTGGGGGAAATCATGTTGGAGGGAGCCTAGTATTAGCAGAATTGTGCAACGCTTATGGTGGATGAGTATGAGGATGCGGAGGAATTGGAGAGGTTGAGTACAGACATGGAGTTTCATGTTGGGGTGCTTTACACAGGTGGGCACAAAAATGAAGGCTCTATCCAGTGGTGGTTCATTTTTATCAAAGTGAGCCGGTCGGCACTCTCAGCTGACAGACGGGTGCGCTTGTCAGTGATGATGCCACCGGCTGCACTGAACACCCTCTCAGATAGGACGCTGGCGGCAGGACAGGACAGCACCTCCAAGGCATATAGGGCAAGTT
Organism: Leptodactylus fuscus; assembly: GCF_031893055.1. Lineage (NCBI taxonomy): Eukaryota > Metazoa > Chordata > Amphibia > Anura > Leptodactylidae > Leptodactylus > Leptodactylus fuscus. Next base: position 294,124,492 of record NC_134265.1, read on the forward strand.
CAAGCCACAGGTCCAACTTCGACACCCAATACGTGTAGGGCGCAGAGGGGTCGGAGAGGACAGGGCTGTGGTCGGAAAGGTATTCCCGCAACATGCGCCTATACTTCTCACGCCTGGTGACACTAGGACCCTCTGTGGCGGCACTTTGGCGAGGGGGTGCCATCAAGGTGTCCCAGACCTTAGACAGTGTGCCCCTCGTTTGTGTGGACCGGTGAGAACTTGGTCGCCTACTGGAGGAACTGTCCTCCCTGCCGCCAACGTCACATGCTGGAAACATCTCCATCATATTCTGCACCAATTGCCTGTGGCAAGCATTGATGCGATTGGCCCTCCCCTCTACCGGAATAAAAGACGAGATGTTGTTTTTATACCGGGGGTCAAGGATAGCAAAGATCCAGTACTGGTTGTCCTCCATGATTTTGACAATACGCTTGTCGGTTGTAAAGCACCCCAACATGAACTCAGCCATGTCTGCCACAGTGTTAGTTGGCATGACTCCTCTGGCCCCACCGGAAAGTTCAATCTCCATTTCCTCCTCATCCTCCATGTCTACCCATCCGCGCTGCAACAATGGGACGATTCGAAGTTGCCCGGAAGCCTCCTGTATCACCATCACATCATCGGACAACTCTTCTTCCTCCTCCTCCTCCTCCTCCTCCTCCTCCATTAAACGCGATGAAGCGGACAGATGTGTGGACCTACTCTCCAGCTGTGACGGATCGGATGCTATCCCTGACTCCTCTGTGTGATCTGAGTTATCCCTGATGTCAATCAGGGATTCTCTCAGAACACACAAGAGCGGGATTGTAAGGCTCACCACCGCATCCTCAGAGCTCACCCTCCTTGTGGACTCCTCAAACACCCGTAGGATGTCACAAAGGTCTCTCATCCATGGCCACTCATGGATGAGAAACTGAGGCAGCTGACTTTGTGGCACCCTAGGGTTTTGTAGCTGGTATTCCATCAAAGGTCTCTGCTGCTCAACCACTCTATTCAACATCTGAAACGTTGAGTTCCAGCGTGTGGGGACGTCGCACAAAAGCCGGTGTTGTGGCACATGCAGGCGTTGCTGGAGAGATTTTAAGCTAGCAGCGGCTACTGTCGACTTGCGAAAGTGGGCGCACATGCGCCGCACTTTCACCAGTAGCTCTGGAACATTGGGGTAGCTCTTTAGGAAACGTTGCACCACTAGGTTGAAGACGTGGGCCAGGCATGGAACATGTTGGAGTCCGGCAAGCTCCAGAGCTGCTACCAGGTTCCGGCCGTTATCACAAACGACCATGCCTGGGCCCAGGTGCAGCGGCTCAAACCATACTGCCATCTCATCGAGGAGGGCATCCCTCACCTCGGAGGCAGTGTGCTGTCTGTCCCCCAAGCTGATCAGCTTCAGCACAGCCTGCTGACGTCTACCAACGCCAGTGCTGCAACGTTTCCAACTCGTAGCTGGGGTCAATCTAACAGCGGAGGAGGAGGCGGTGGCGGAGGAGGAGGCGGTGGCGGAGGAGGAGGCGGTAGAGGAGGCGGAGGAGGGGGGTGTTCTTCTCGTGTCCCTGCCAGGAATGTTAGGCGGGGAGACGAGGTACACCGGGCCAGTTTGGGAAGCAGTCCCAGCCTCAACTACATTCACCCAGTGTGCCGTCAGTGAAATGTAGCGTCCCTGTCCGTATGCACTTGTCCACGCGTCGGTGGTCAAGTGGACCATTGTGCAAAGTGCGGAACTAAGGGCCCGCCTGATGTTGAGTGACACGTGCTGGTGCAAGGCGGGGACGGCACACCGGGAGAAGTAGTGACGGCTAGGGACGGCATAACGAGGTGCCGCAGTTGCCATCAGGTCCAGGAAGGCGGGAGTTTCAACAAGCCGGAACGCCAACATCTCCTGGGCCAGCAGTTTAGCGATGTTGGCGTTCAAGGCTTGCGCCTGTGGGTGGTTAGCAGTGTATTTCTGCCGCCGCTCCAATGTCTGAGAGATGGTGGGTTGTTGTAAAGAAGCGCCTGATGGTGCCTTTGATGGTGCAGGAGAAGGAGATAAGACAGGAACAGGGGAGGATGAGGGAGAAGTCAACAAAGTGGCGGAGGCAGATGAAGTGGTGTCCTGGCTCGTCCTCTGGAGTGCATCGCCAGCACAGTCAGCAGTGGCAGTGGCAGAGGCAGTGGCAGTGGCGTGAACGGCAGGCGGCCTTTGTCCTGCCGTTGCTGCCTGCCACTGATTCCAGTGCTTGGATTCCAAATGACGGCGCATTGAAGTGGTGGACAGGTTGCTCTTCTCAGAGCCCCTAATCAATTTCGAGAGGCAAATTGTGCAGACAACACTATATCTGTCCTCGGCGCATTCCTTGAAAAAACTCCACACCTTCGAGAAACGTGCCCTCGAGGTGGGAGTTTTTCGGGGCTGGGTACGAACTGGAACATCTTGGGAGATTCCGGGTGTGGCCTGGCTTCGCCTAAGCTGCTGACCTCTGCCTCTGCCTCTAGCTACCCTTTTTGGTGCTGCACTTGCCTCAACATCCACACTACTTTCCCCGCTTGACATCCCCCCTGTCCAGGTCGGGTCAGTGTCCTCATCATCCACCACTTCCTCTTCCAACTCCTGTCTCATCTCCTCCTCCCGCACAATGCGCCGGTCAACTGGATGCCCTGACGGCAACTGCGTCACATCATCGTCGATGAGGGTGGGTTGCTGGTCATCCACCACCAAATCGAACGGAGATGGAGGAGACTCTAGTGTTTGAGCATCTGGACACAGATGCTCCTCTGTTAGGTTCGTGGAATCGTGACGTGGAGAGGCAGGTTGAGGGACAATGAAAGGAGCGGAGAACAGCTCTGGGGAGCAGGGACAGTTGGGGTTATTGTTCTGTGAAGCTTGGGAATTTTGGGAGGAAGGAGGACAAGACTGTTGGGTAATAGGAGGAGAGGAGGCAGAGTCTGACTGGCTGCTGGACAATGTGCTGTAAGCGTTCTCTGACAGCCATTGCAAGACCTGTTCCTGGTTCTCGGGCCTACTAAGGTTTGTACCCTGCAGTTTAGTTAATGTGGCAAGCAACCCTGGCACTGTGGAGTGGCGCAATGCTTGCTGCCCCACAGGAGTAGGCACGGGACGCACTGTGGCTTCACTGCTACCTTGCTCCCCAGAACCATTCCCCCGACCTCGCCCACGGCCTCGTCCACGTCCCTTTCCGGGAGCCTTGCGCATTTTGAATTCCCAGTTAGAAATTGGCACTATATACCAGTAGCAAAAATTGTGGGTGCACGTAACCCCAATATATTCTTTGAATTCCCAGTCAGACAATGGCACTATATACCAGTAGCAAGAAATGAGGGTATTTATAACCCCAATATATTCTTTGAATTACCAGTCAGAAACTGGCACTATATGGCAGTAGCAAGAAATGAGGGTATTTATAACCCCAATATATTCTTTGAATTCCCAGTCAGACAATGGCACTGTATACCAGTAGTAAAAATTGTGGGTGCACGTAACCCCAATATATTCTTTGAATTACCAGTCAAAAACTGGCACTATATGGCAGTAGCAAGAAATGAGGGTATTTGTAACCCCAATATATTCTTTGAATTCCCAGTCAGAAACTGGCACTGTATACCAGTAGTAAAAATTGTGGGTGCACGTAACCCCAATATATTCTTTGAATTCCCAGTCAGACAATGGCACTATATACCAGTAGCAAGAAATGAGGGTATTTATAACCCCAATATATTCTTTGAATTCCCAGTCAGAAACTGGCACTATATGGCAGTAGCAAGAAATGAGGGTATTTATAACCCCAATATATTCTTTGAATTCCCAGTCAGACAATGGCACTGTATACCAGTAGTAAAAATTGTGGGTGCACGTAACCCCAATATATTCTTTGAATTACCAGTCAGAAACTGGCACTATATGGCAATAGCAAGAAATGAGGGTATTTGTAACCCCAATATATTCTTTGAATTACCAGTCAGAAACTGGCACTATATGGCAGTAGCAAGAAATGAGGGTATTTGTAACCCCAATATATTCTTTGAATTCCCAGTCAGAAACTGGCACTGTATACCAGTAGTAAAAATTGTGGGTGCACGTAACCCCAATATATTCTTTGAATTCCCAGTCAGACAATGGCACTATATGGCAGTAGCAAGAAATGAGGGTATTTGTAACCCCAATATATTCTTTGAATTACCAGTCAGAAACTGGCACTATATGGCAGTAGCAAGAAATGAGGGTATTTGTAACCCCAATATATTCTTTGAATTCCCAGTCAGAAACTGGCACTGTATACCAGTAGTAAAAATTGTGGGTGCACGTAACCCCAATATATTCTTTGAATTCCCAGTCAGACAATGGCACTATATACCAGTAGCAAGAAATGAGGGTATTTATAACCCCAATATATTCTTTGAATTCCCAGTCAGACAATGGCACTGTATACCAGTAGTAAAAATTGTGGGTGCACGTAACCCCAATATATTCTTTGAATTACCAGTCAGAAACTGGCACTATATGGCAGTAGCAAGAAATGAGGGTATTTGTAACCCCAATATATTCTTTGAATTCCCAGTCAGAAACTGGCACTGTATACCAGTAGTAAAAATTGTGGGTGCACGTAACCCCAATATATTCTTTGAATTACCAGTCAGAAACTGGCACTATATGGCAGTAGCAAGAAATGAGCGTATTTGTAACCCCAATATATTCTTTGAATTCCCAGTCAGAAACTGGCACTGTATACCAGTAGTAAAAATTGTGGGTGCACGTAACCCCAATATATTCTTTGAATTCCCAGTCAGACAATGGCACTATATACCAGTAGCAAGAAATGAGGGTATTTATAACCCCAATATATTCTTTGAATTCCCAGTCAGACAATGGCACTGTATACCAGTAGTAAAAATTGTGGGTGCACGTAACCCCAATATATTCTTTGAATTACCAGTCAGAAACTGGCACTATATGGCAGTAGCAAGAAATGAGGGTATTTGTAACCCCAATATATTCTTTGAATTCCCAGTCAGAAACTGGCACTGTATACCAGTAGTAAAAATTGTGGGTGCACGTAACCCCAATATATTCTTTGAATTACCAGTCAGAAACTGGCACTATATGGCAGTAGCAAGAAATGAGGGTATTTATAACCCCAATATATTCTTTGAATTCCCAGTCAGAAACTGGCACTGTATACCAGTAGTAAAAATTGTGGGTGCACGTAACCCCAATATATTCTTTGAATTCCCAGTCAGACAATGGCACTATATACCAGTAGCAAGAAATGAGGGAATTTATAACCCCAATATATTCTTTGAATTCCCAGTCAGACAATGGCACTGTATACCAGTAGTAAAAATTGTGGGTGCACGTAACCCCAATATATTCTTTGAATTACCAGTCAGAAACTGGCACTATATGGCAGTAGCAAGAAATGAGGGTATTTGTAACCCCAATATATTCTTTGAATTCCCAGTCAGAAACTGGCACTGTATACCAGTAGTAAAAATTGTGGGTGCACGTAACCCCAATATATTCTTTGAATTCCCAGTCAGACAATGGCACTATATACCAGTAGCAAGAAATGAGGGTATTTATAACCCCAATATATTCTTTGAATTACCAGTCAGAAACTGGCACTATATGGCAGTAGCAAGAAATGAGGGTATTTATAACCCCAATATATTCTTTGAATTCCCAGTCAGAAACTGGCACTGTATACCAGTAGTAAAAATTGTGGGTGCACGTAACCCCAATATATTCTTTGAATTCCCAGTCAGACAATGGCACTATATGGCAGTAGCAAAAATAGTGGGTGTATATAGCCCCAATTCTATTGCTAGGGGACTTGCAGGGTATTTCTGGGGTGAAGGTGGGGGGGCACACCGTTGGAACGGGTATCGGGGGTATATATCGGGTATACGGGAATACACTGACAGTGTATTCCATTCAGGATCCTGGGAAAGCTGGGTTGCGGCGATTGAGCCCGTCAGTGCCACGTTACACTGACAAGCTTCTCCCTGGAATTTAGCTCTTATAAGAGCTGTTGTGGTTGTCTTCTCCTTCCTATCCTAGCCTGTCCCTGCCTACCCAGAATCTAACCCCTAGCTAGCTGGACGGAAACCTCCGTCCCCGGTGAATTGCAAGTTCAGAATGACGCGAAGCTGGGCGGCGCTGTTCTTTTAAATTAGAGGTCACATGTTTTCGGCAGCCAATGGGTTTTGCCTACTTTTCTCAACGTCACCGGTGTCGTAGTTCCTGTCCCACCTACCCTGCGCTGTTATTGGAGCAAAAAAGGCGCCAGGGAAGGTGGGAGGGGAATCGAGTAATGGCGCACTTTACCACGCGGTGTTCGATTCGATTCGATTCGAACATGCCGAACAGCCTAATATCCGATCGAACATGAGTTCGATAGAACACTGTTCGCTCATCTCTAGTGATATCTATATATGACTACATTTACATGCTCCATGCACCACATATATTTTGTATGAACCCCTATCCAGCCATATTTATGATATCTTCTCCTGACATCCGAAGTCCTTTCCATCATTATGTAAACGCTTTAGGCTATATGGCAGTGGTGACATTTTTCTCCATTTTCCTCCACCAATGACATATTGCCATTTCAGAAATTGGTATCCATTTGGTTACATACACTTTCTTCCTGTATGTACTTTCTGTAACCTCCTCTTTCTTTTTGTTTCTCTCCCCGTTCTTTGTTTTGTGTGTTATCCAAGTGTGATGAAGGGACCCATTCCTGAAACATTGCAACAACATAGGATAACTGAGTTGCACATTGTTTCTTTTGATGTGACTACTTTCAATATATCGCCTGCAAATAATACTTGGAGTGCCATCACATGTCTTCTCTGTTACATGCTTTTGGGAGTTTGGTCAGTTCCCACTGTGAATGTGACCAAGAGCTGCGCTAGTTGAGTGCCGCGGCGTACCCTTCTCTTCTGTTTAGATGAAGGGGGTTCTGTTGTGATGTCTATTGTTCTCATGGCAGAAATGTGAACAGAACTCAGCACAACTTGGGCTCATTACAAGGCAGAACTTGCAGTCCAAGGTGAGCCCTGGAAGACACAGGACGTGTTTGGATCTGTCTGGAGTAATGAAGTCTGGTGAGACCTGACTAATTTTTGTTGATATATTTTTTTGTTTGTGTGTGTCTGTAAAGTTAGTATAGTTAGTTAGTTAGTGCTCAGACAAGCAGGTTTTTGTTTGTGCCTTTTGTCTGAAGTTAAGGCTTTATTTTTTTTTTTTATTTTTTTTTTTTTTTTTTTAAATAAACATAACGGCACAAAACCTGTTTTCACCAGATTTTGTGTCTCTGTCTCTGACTGACTGTTTAAGTCTGCCCTGGTGCCAATACCAAGTTATTTTCCCTACACTAGTTACAACACAACAGAGTTTAACACTAAACTAACATGCATGATACATTATTGTGTTGGATATTTTCTAAGCTACATTTGCTGAATGATGAGTGGCGGCCATGTTATCATAATACATCTAGGTAAATATGTATTCTACACATCTACTACTAGATTAATGTGTACCTTGGATGGCTTCAAAGAACAGGCCAGGTTGTCAAAACCAAGTTCACTCAGATAAGTAGCTATCCGGTCCTTGTCTTTTTTCTGTAACATATCCTGGTTACTGTTCATGACTGCTTGGATCATTTTCATTATTTCCACAGCGATATTTATGTCTCTTTGATCTTTAGCTGTAATATATAATAGAAACAAAATAAAGAAAGTTGCTATAAGAAGATCAGTGACTGTAAATCTTACACAAACATGGCCTCTTTTGTAAGAATTTTTGCAAACTTGAAAATGGAAAAGATAATTTTGCTATTGAAACTGTTCAGTATCTATAAGGTTCCCATGTTTACCATTCACCAGACCATTGATCAGCAATCTTCAGCACGCCAGCTGCTGTGAAACTACAACTCCCAACATGCTCCATTCACTTCCATAGGAGTTCCAAGAACATCAGAGCAAGTATGCATGCTGGGAGTTGTGGTTTTACAACAGTTGGAGTGCCAAAGGCTGCCTACCCCTGAACTAGACTATTAGGCAGTGCAGTAATAGAGATCTTTTATTATTTATTACACAGATACAGAGAGATCCAGTTGGAATTAGGAGTATCTTAGGTCAGGCATTGCTCCTTAGGAAAAGGGTGTGCACATTATCTCTCATCCATGGGGAAGAAAGTAAGAATGCTTTAAAAAATAGAAGTGTTCAAAAGTTTACTTTTTTCAACTTACCATAATAAATTGAATGAACAAAAGAAAATCTAAATCAAATCAATATTTGATGTGACTGCCAGAGGTGTGATTACTGGGGTAGCAGCGGTAGCGGCTGCCACAGGACCCAGGACATTAGGGGGTCCGGCAGCAGCTACCGCTGCGTTTTTAGATTTTAGAGTTACTCCAGCCTGTAACAGGCCATATTTACTTACTGATCGTGGCAGGGTCTGGGATCGGTAAGTGACGTAATGGCCCCACAAGCTCTATTATTATACTTGGGGATCTTTTCAGACCCCCGAGTATAATGATCGGAGGCCCAGGAGAGGTAAAGGAACATATTAAAAACACTGTTACTTACCTCTCTTGGCTCCAGAAGGCTTCAGACCTACTTCAGTGACATCCCTGACGTCACATGATTGGGGCCTGCATCCTTGTGCGTCACGACGCAAGCCACCGGGTCACATGACATCCCAGACGTCATTTAAGATGGCTGCCATCAGCAGGGGGTGCTGTGGAGCCAGGGACAGGTAAGTAACAGTGTTTTTTATGTTTGTGTTCCCCCCTTGGGTCTCCGATTATTATACTCTGGGCTCTGAAAAGACCCCAGAGTATAATCATTGTTCATGGATGGTCCACAATGGAGCATAATACTGGGTGAAGGGGCCACTATGGGATATAATACTGTGTGCAGGGGCCACTATGGGGCATAATACTGTGTGCAGGGGCCACTATGGGACATAATACTGTGTGCAGGTGCCACTATGAGGCATAATACTGTGTGCAGGGGCCACTATGGGCCATAATACTGTGTGCAGGGGCCACTATGAGGCATAATACTGTGTGCAGGGGCCACTATGGGGCATAATACTGTGTGCAGGGGCCACTATGGGACATAATACTGTGTGCAGGGGCCACTATGGGACATAATACTGTGTGCAGGGGCCACTATGGGACATAATACTGTGTGCAGGGGCCACTATGGGACATAATACTGTGTGCAGGGGCCACTATGGGACATAATACTGTGTGCAGGGGCCACTATGAGGCATAATACTGTGTGCAGGGGCCACTATGAGGCATAATAGTGCATGCTGGAATGTATGGGGGGTGCCAGTTGGTCGGGGTCTTCAGTGTCGGTTGTGGGGGGGGGGGGGGACATTTCAAAAGCTCGCCACGGGACCCTGCCATTCCTAGTTACGCCACTGGTGACTGCCCTTTGGATGAACAGTCCTGGTGATGATACAGCCCTCACAGATCACTGATCACAGCATCATCCAGTCTGTCTGGGGATTACATGAAGAGACAGAAGGATCTGATCAAGCCTATATCCACAGAAGATCTGTGCTTAGTTCTCCAAGATGTTTGGTACAATGTCCCCGCGGAGTTCCTTCAAAACCTGTATACAAGTGTACCGAGAAGAATAATTCTGTTTGGACAGCAAAGACCGGTCACACCAAATATTAATGTCACTCAGATTTCTCTTTTAATCGTTGACTTCATTTTGTTTGACACCATTTTTTGCTGGTCATGCCTAAAACTTTTGCACAGCACTATAGCTAATTAAAATGGAGGCTAGAATACCTCTGTACTTTTCAATTGCTGCAGTAAAGATACTTACACTTTATTTTGCACTCTTCCTTCCATTTATCAACGCAGATTGTTAATGCTTTTATCTGTGCCTGGTATTTCACTGTTGGTGTCTGCAAAGATTTTATAAAATGTTCCAGCTTTTTGAAACCAGAAAAGAAATCCGCCATGACTTCTTTTTCAAAAGATCGGGCCATGTTATTCCATTTGTCCTGTTCCTTTTTCTCTTCTTCGGCCTTATTCTTCTTTTGATTCTCTTCTATTATTTTATCTTTTTTTTTCTTCTGTAAAAGAAGATGGAATGTGAATTTTTTTCCAGATGCCTGGCAAAACCAATCATACATAGGAATGGCTAAATAGGTATAGAGGTGTGTAAGGTAAAGGGAGATTTATGGAAATACCCAATAGAAAAACTCTTTGTTGATATAGAAACCAATCACTCTGCAGCTTTCTTTTCGTATTCTGCTCTTATAGAATTAAATCTGTTGCCTGATTGGTTGCTGTGGACAAAAAACTGTTTTGCCATAAATCTGCCCACAAAGTAAGTTTGGAGTCCTGGTACTATAAGGACTAGTTATACTTAGGGGATGTTCACAGTTCCATTATGAACGTTCCAACCATAGGATGAGAGCAATGGACTTTAACAGTAGTAGAGTGATGGACACAGACATCGCCCCCTCCACCTGTGTCTATTTCCATTCACTCTGAACAATGTGATGGAAAAATTTTTTCCGTCTTTACTCTTGTAAGGGAAATAAATGTCCTGCATGTACAAATTCCATCAAAAAAAGTAAAGAAACACAATGGAAGAAATCTTCTGACGTGTATTTTACATAAGGGTCAATGCAGACAGATACCAGCTATTGCATCAGTTATACTCTCATCCATCATATCCATTGCTCTCATCCTAGGGTGTTGGGTGGCTGTGAGCATGACCATGTATTGATCTATAGAGAGCTAGTTGGCCCAAGAGCAAGTTCCTCTTTTCCATCACTCATATTTGCAAATTCCTTACCCAGAATTCCTAGCAGGACATGCATAGTCTAATATCTAACAGCTCCGTGGAGTAACTAGAAACTGTGGGGCCCCAAGGTGAACATTTGACATAGGGCCACCCCAGCCCCTGAACTCCCCCCCCCCCAAACTGCATTCCTGCACATACTATTATGCCGCATAGTGGCCCCTACACACACACTGTTAAGCACAATAGTGGCCCCTGTACACAAAGAGTATAATGATCGGAGGCCGAGGGGTGGATACAAACAAAAAACAATGTTACTCACCTCTCCCTGGATCCGGCGCACTCCCTGCAGATCTCTTCAATGTTGAATCAGATGTCCCTTGACCCAGGCCGGCATCACGACACATAATGACACTGTCTTGGCCCCACGTGACATCACAAAACAGACCTGAAGCCTGCCGGAGCACAGAGGAGGTAAGTAACAATGTTTTTTCATGTTCACTCACCTCCCCTGGGCCTCTGATTGTTATACTCTGGAGTATGAAAAGACCCCAGAGTATAATGATAGCAGTGTTTGTGGGACACGCCGGCACGCGGCCTCACTTAACGATCCTCATCCTGATCTCAGCTACCTCCACAGAAGTGGAAGCGCACGTGGCCGTGATCAAGAGCCAGGATCAGTAAGTAAATAGGGCCTGTTACCTGCTGGGGTTACTCCAGCAGGTAACAGCCTATTTAAAAAAAAAAAAAAAAAACCACATCAGGGTTCACCTAATGTCCCAGTCCCTGTGGCAGTGGCTACCTCTGCTACCCCTGTAGTTACGCCTCTGTAACAGTCAGTACCCTGTTCTGCAATAACCTTGAAACAGCTGCAGATCTTTCTTTTGGAGGAGATATTCTGGTTTAGTTATTCCCAAATTATGCGGTAAGTTTTTATGAACAAGAATGCACTAATCTACAGAGAACTACCTTCTAAAATGTGGTGCTGGACTATATACTTTACTAAATGCGTTTATTATGAATATTTTTCTTACCTATGCTGTTACTTTTACATTTTTTAGAAATGAAATTGTTCTAACTGTATTTTTAAATACAGTTGGGATGTTTTCTTTTTTTTCTATATATACTTTTTCTTATTGGCCCTAACTGCTACAACAACATTAGTTCTAGTCAGTTCTTGAAATATCCATTCTCAACAATTTCACTGACTTTAGGTTTGTTTGGGTTTCCATTCTGGGGGTTCTCTGGGAGAAACCTAATCTGCTTAAAAACCCTGCAGGCCCCATAGATTATAATGGAGTCCTCCGGGTTTCCACCCAAACAGGGCAGAAAATGCACAGAGAAAAGAGCAGAATGGGGAACGAATCCCCAGGCAGTGACCGGGCACAGGTGTGAACCTAGCCTGACTGTACTTACAGCTTCAGAATACACTTGTGATACATTTTTGCAACAAAGTTTATTTTATAAACTCACCTGGGGCTCCTTTTTCCTTACAACAGCCACATGAGGAGGACTTTTCTCTTGAGGTTGATCGCTCTGTAATACGATCTTCTTAGATGTTGTCAAACTTAAAGATTGTCCATAACGGAGTTGAAAAGTCTGTAGTTTTTGATATTTGCGCAGTGAAGCAGATCTGTCCACCAGTTTGCCTGCCAGATTATAAAATATAACTAATTCCATGGGTTATAATTCACGCTACATACAGAGGGCCAGGGTCGGACTGGCCCGCCGGGGTGCCGGGGGATCCCCCGGTGGGCCCCAGCCTTGACTATTACCGTAGTGCTCATTTCCCCAATGCAGAAGCATTGGTCAGGGGCCCGATCGGGATTTTCAGTGGCCGGGTTGGGCCCCTGAACCAATGCATTTGCACTGGCAAACTGAGCACTTGATAGTGGCAGTGGCCGGATCTGTAAGCTCGGGGCCCCGGCTGCCAGCAGCACTGTAATGGTTAAAGATGCCCGGCTGCAGGCAGTTTCCCAGGGCCCCGACACTTACACCGAGGGGCCTCCTGCCAGGGAGAACTGAAGACTCCGGGACAGCAGCTGCAGTAGCTATTGCTACCTTCCTATGTAGAACTCTCTGCCCGGAATTCCCCCTCCCCCTCCCAGCAGTGAGTCATCGCTCACATCGTACTGTGAGGGGACAGAGAGAAGTCTGCTGCTGCTACTGCGATCAGAGCATCACCTTTCTACTTCAAAAATGTGAGTATATTTTTTTTTCCATTTTTTGGTAAAATGTAATGTTTAATATGTATATGTGTACATTTGTTTAACCCTTAAGTCCTATCATGGTGTCTATCATACACCGCTACCATACACATATCATTATGATAGACACCATGATAGTACTTAAGGGTTAAAGCATGTGTCTTGTATACTGTGTGAGGACTATGTTTGTATACAGGTATGTGTGTGTATACACAGTATGTTATAATAATGTGTGAGTGTATGTATATAGGTAAGTATATATAGTATTCATATATGTGTATATATGGCTTATATATGAATGTGTATATATGCTATAATAATGTATATGAGTGAGCCGCTTATATGTAGCGAACTCATGGTGGCTATGATCCACCGCACTCCTTACGCCATCGGACCCCCTCCCTATTTACGGCTTGCCCCCCACGCACCAGCGCTCTCCCCCCCCCCCCCCCCATACATGCGCTTCCGCACCCATGCGCCTTTCCCCGCCCTTACGTCTGCCTGTGCCCATGTCCCGCCTTCCCTTGCGGTGCTCGTCGATAGACAAGTACTGGGGGGGGGGGGGGAGCATTCCTCACCACTCAGCTTCATGGCTGGGCGGTAAGGAAAGCCCCCTCTCAGAGTACAGCGCAATAGACGCTACTGTGAGGAAGGGGCGTTCCTGACTGTCAGAAACGCCCTTCTGACACTGAATAGCTATGGTAATGGCACCGATAGCTCTTCACCGGTGGCACAGAATGGGAAAGCTGAATTCAGCACACTGTCGGCTTTCTAGCGGTGTATTAATCCGCCTGTGCCCCAAATGGTGAAAGGTCCTCTTTAAGGATTAGGTGCAACAGTGAGACGCAGTGTTTTTCATTGAGCTTTTGTCCCCAGCGCCCCGTTATCCTCCTGCCTGTGTCTGTTCAGTCTCATGGCCTTATTTCTGGAAATCCTGTATCTGATTGGTTTCAGTGGTCACATGAGGTGCAGGACTCCCAGCAAGGAGGCGGCGGCATGAGACTAAATGGACACTGGCGGCAGACAATGGAGCAATGGGGACAGGTGAAGGCGCTTTTTATTGATTTATTTTTTATTTTACACCTCCCTCCCAGCACATGAGTTGCTCCAATTCCTGGACAAATCTTTAAAGGATTTATCCAACTTTATAATATTGATGGTCTGTCCTTAGGATAGGCCATCAATATTACATCTGTGATGATACAACAGCCAGGACCTCTGCAGATCAGCTCTTCCAGGACAGTGTGGCTACAGGTAATGGTAACATTTCTAGGAGCCATGCTGATCACTTTCCATACAGTGCGTAGCAGTGGGTTTAGGTAGTATGTTGTTGCACATTGTATGGCAGGTGAGCTGCATGGCTCCCGACATGTTATTACCTTTAACCACCCTGTCTCGGTATCGTTGGTCTGCAGGGGTCCTGATGGTGGGCCCCTAGAAACAATTCCACTGGTGGGCCCTAGACACCCCAGTCCGACCCTGCAGAGGGCCCAGAGAAGGTATGTTGGATGCTTTGATGTATTATACAGTATCAGTCAATCACAGCATCAGGGTATGTTCACATTTAGCAGATATGCTGCAGAAATGTCTGCAACAGAAAAATCTTTTCCATCTTTATGCATCTGTTTCTGTAGAATATATGGATTAGAAGAATCACAAATGCATTAATCATAGTCCAGCAACCTTCATCACTCCATTTGTTGTGCGACTATTACTATACTATTACTATATTACACTATATACTAGTGCTGAACATTCTTGATCCTTGTCTTATATTAATGTGTCACATAAATGCAGACATTTCTGTAGGAGATCTGGCTCATGTGAACATGTACATTAAGTTTTTAGTAAAGCAACTGCGGCACCACATGTAAAACCATAGGTGAATGAATAGATAGATAGATAGATAGATAGATAGATAGATAGATAGGAGATAGATAGATAGATAGATGATAGATGCTCTAGATAGATAGATAGATAGATAGATAGATAGATAGATAGATAGATAGAGTATAGTATTATCTATTTTTATTTATGTTTCTTTTAGAAATGTTGTTACCATCATCAATGTCACACTTAGTTCTGTCATAGTCATCACTTATTCTGCGGTCTGTATGCCAATGCAAAAGTTCGTCATATGTTTCCGTGCTGATCAGGGAGGGAATACGGGGGTCATCACTATAATAAAAAACAATAAAATAAAATAAAGAAAGAAATAAAAACTGTTCTGTAAGTGAATAGTGCAAGCCTACTCTCTACATATCTGTATACCTGCTTAGTACTGGTAGTTCCTTTATCATATCTCCAGCATAATCTTCAATGACTTCAGATCGTATTGTTATCAGCCCAACAGGAAGAACTTTTTTCTCGTCAACTTGGCAAAATAAAATAATACAAGTAATGAATTATAAATATTAAAATATACTATTAGAAGCATATATTCAAAGTAGTACGTGCAGGGTAAGCTGATGGATATTACTCTAGCATGTATCCACCTTGCCAACATGCATTATTGTTTTATATAATAAACAGCAGGCACCTATCAATAATGCTGAAGTAAAAGTTCGGCCGGCCATTTATGATATTGACATACTTCATATTATGAGAGATTTTTAGCACAAAGATGAATGATGGCAAGTGCAGCTTTGATTGAAACTTTGGTGTGAGACTTGCCATTTGTTGTGACTGTGGCAAAAAACGAACGCAACTGATCATCCTGCGAGGCTCCACAAATTTCTCCCTCAATTATAGCAGTTTTGGCTGCCCTCTACTTCTTGCACTTGCTACAACGGAAACCTTCGTAACCTGACACATACGCTTGGATCGCCTGCTAACTGTTCAGGCGCAATGAGGGGTGACAAGAAAACACTGTTCTTGTGGTTGTTGCTGTTGTTTCTGCTGCTGCTGGAGCTCTTGCTTAAGAAGAAGTAAGCCATTTTGACAAGCGGAATACTCAGATGCTAGTTCCTCAGTGGATATTAGAGCACAAAGCTTGAACCTACTAGGATCGAGCTTGGTACTAGGATCTTGCAACGCCATTTCGGCTGATTCACAAAATGGTAGGTGGATACACTAGTAAAATACCTGCGGCTTCGCTTGTGAAAAATATACAAAGTATTATTCCGGCATCGCTGCGCGCAGGTTCGGCCCTAATACACATGCGCGAAAGGCCGCACCAGCTACTGAATCTGTAGTGGGTGCTGTCCATATAGAAGGGCTCTCATTGGCTGTTGCCGATATTGAGAGGCGGCGCTTACGCCTTAAATAGCTTATCCTCTCCGCTACCACTCGCGGCTGCTCATTTGCCGGAAGAGAGAGGGGGAAATGGGGAGAAATACTATGCTCTCATCTTTAGCTAAAAACAATCTGTATATGTAGGTAGGGTCTTCCAGTGGTGTTTGGTTAAATGCTCATAGCAGAGCGAGACATGCTGGTAAATTGCTACTGATTAGAGATGAGTGAGTAGTATTCAATCGAGTAGTTATTCCATCGAATACTACGGTATTCGAAATACTCGTACTCGATCGAGTACCACTCACTATTCAAATGTAAAAGTTCGATGCAGAACCAGCATTGATTGGCCGAACGCTATACAGTCGGCCAATCAACGCTGGTTCTTCTCCTACCTTTAAAAGTCTTCTCCGTGCAGCGTCCCCGCGGCATCTTCCGGCTCTGAATTCACTCTGCAAGGCATCGGGCCTGGGCAGAGCCGACTGCGCATGCCCGCACTACAAGCAGGCATGCGCAGTCAGCTCTGCCCAGGCCCGATGCCTGGCAGAGTGAATTCAGAGCCGGAAGATGCCGCGGGGACGCTGCACGGAGAAGACTTCTCGGAGGATCCAGCCCGACCCTCACTCGTGGACTTGGTAAGTATAATTTGATCGAATGTTGTCTACCCCTGAAACGAGCATTTTTCCCCCATACAGTATAATAGGGTTCGATATTCAATTCGAGTAGTCGAATATTGAGGGGCTACTCGAAACGAATATCGAATATTGAACATATTACTGTTCACTCATCTCTACTACTGATGTGAGATACGTCTGATGAATTGCTACACTACTTTAGCAAGGAAACGCGTCAGATAGATTAGTGTTCTTGGGTGGCCACCAGAATAACTGTCTACTGGCGATCCCCTATTTGTAGCTCTTATCGACAAGCATAGTGTGTAGCCAAATGCAAAATATTGGCATAACGCCTTTGCGCCTTCAGCAATCTGAATTAGGGCTTATTTTAAATTAGAGCCCTACAGTTTTTGTGAATAGAGCTCTTTCCTAGTGCATCTAGTATGTGTGTATAGAATCGGGGTTGCGGTGATTTTTATCCGCTTCTTTTACTATATCCCATCTGAGTTGTGCATGTTTTGTTTGTTATTGTGTGTGTCTTTTGTAATTATGGGAGCTATACCCCTTTTTAACTTTTGATAATAACAGTTTTTTTTTTATTTTTAACCCTATTGATGATTCACCATCACAGTTCTAATTGCATTCTACTCTATAGGGCTACTTATAATTATCCCAATATTAAATTGTTTGAAAAATATAGTAAACAAGCATCTGCCCGCGACTTCGTCTGGGGGTTGGCGTTGGCGCTGTGCCTCTTATATTTAGGCATTGGTGTTTGGTTAGGACTCTTCGTGTGGCCACACGTTGACCCCTGCGCGCCTTGACCCCATTTGCCCCTCGCCTGTCCCTGCGGCCTCTCTACCTACCGCCTTGCTCTGGCTCCCCCCCTGTCCATCACCCGTTTCGGCCTCCGCGATGTTACTCCTTCCCTGTCCCGCGTCCCCCCTCTTTATCTCACAGCCCTGCCCTCCCCTTCCCAGGGCACCCCCTGCGGAACCTTCCTCTCCCTGTGCCCTTTGTCACAGCGCACCGGCTCCCCTCTCCCTCCCTCAGCCCCCCAGCTGTCCCTCCTCAGCCCCCTGGTGCTCCCTCCCCAGGCCCCCTGTCCCGCCCCCCCCTTTAACCACCCCTCCTCGTGTGTCCCCCACCTGGCAGGCACCCCCCGCAACCACCACCCCTAAGCACCCCCCCTCCCCAACATCCCCTGCCATGACACCCCCTTCCCTGCGTACTTAATGAAGCCTGGGACGCGACATCGCCGACTGACACACAGACTCCCTATGCCACTGCGGGACAGCAGGCCGAACAAATCTTTCCGGCAGTGTCGCAAGCGACCTCCTGTGCATGTGTGGTGGATCAGACAGGACCCCCAGTAAGCGCACACAGCCGGCGCAGGCAATGCAGTTATGGCGACCACACACTACGGCGGTTTGTTCGGGACGCGCCGGAGGTGTGCAAGACGCCATGTTCCTCTGCTTGCTGCCCAAAGGATAGCGCCACCCACAAAGTACCGCCAGCCAACTGAATGAAAGCCTAAAGGGCCTAGGATGACGTCATCTCAGGTCCTTCAGCGACTTACTCCGTGAAAATCACCGGTCGCGGCAGCAAAGTCCAGTGGTGTACGTGTATTTAAAGTAGCCTATCTTTCAAACCCAGACCCAAGTAATCTGTGTGGGAAATTTCAAGCTAATCTGTTCATCCGTATATGCGTGATTGAAGAACAAACATCCAAACACACAAACATCCAAACACAAAAGTAAAATATAATAAAGTAAAATTTTCAGTGTCACACTATGACCTGAAGGAGCGCACATCTCAGAAATGAAAACCGTCTCACAGGCAGACTGGTATAGTTGCTCATAGCAACCAGAGCTCAGCTTTCACTTTACCTCAGCAGGGGGGCGCTAGCGAGATGTAACATGATACATTTTTGTGAAGGTGGAGACATGCTAGAGTAATACCAAGCAGATGTTCATATATTCATGTGTATAGTCATACCGCATAAGGACGGTTTAATGATGCCAATATGCTCAGTCAACCAATCCTATATTGAAGCCAATTCAGCCACTGGAAAAATAATATTTACAGAACCGAGCACATGCCATAAGTACTGTATAAGGCTACTGGACAGGGCTGCGGCCATGCTGCTGTTTTGTATTAAAATTAGCATTCAAATTCACTAACCCTCAATAAGCCATGAGGCCATTAATGAATAATATAAGAACTTTTAGACAGTCTAAGGGTCAGTTCATACAGAGTTTTTTGCAAGCTGAAAAAATCTGCTTCAGTAATTAGGAAAGAGTTTTTTGATGTGGTTTTTAGCCTGACACACTTTTTGACCCAGTTTTTTTATGTGGTTTTTGACACTTTTTTTGCTCCAGCACACTGTATGAACCTGGAAATTTCTGTTTAAAAAACTTCTATCGGTTTTTGCAAAAACTGTGTCATGGGGTCCTACTCCGCTCTGCTCTCATCCGCTCCTCACACAACCGTCTCCAAGATTTCTCCCGTACATCCCCCATACTCTGGAACTCCTTACCACGCCACATAAGACTGACCCCACAATCACAGGATTCAAGAAGGCCCTGAAGACTCACCTATTCAGGAAGGCCTACAACCCCCAATAACACTATCACCGCACTGCCATCTGAACTGTCTCCCCCTCTCATTCTGTCTCTACCCCCTTCCCTCATAGATTGTAAGCCCTCGCGGGCAGGGCCCTCTACCCACTGTGCCAGTCGGTCATTGTTAGTATTATATCTATCTGTATATTTTGTGTATTGTATGTAAACCCCCAAATGTAAAGCACCATGGAATTAATGGTGCTATATAAATAAATAATAATAATAATAATGGGGTCCGTGTGCTTTCTACATTTTAGATTGTGAACTACTTTCCTCTCCGTGCGGAGACCGTGCAGAAAGTACACGGACCCCATTATAGTATATAGGATCTGAGTGCTTTGACTGCACACCACTTGCCAATGCATTCGGTAGTCCGTTCGGGATGGGGGGAGAGTTCCCCATATGGACTCCCCCGAACAGATTACTGACGCAGATGTGAGCGAGGCCTCAGAGGTAAGATGCTACTTATATGGTCACAGATAGCAAATCACTCACATACTGTAGGATTATTTGAGTACCTTGTACAGATGAGTCTTCGGATAGAAAAGGTTTTGATGTCTTTCGGAGGTCATAGGACAGCAAAGCTTCATTTTCTGGGACTAATTTCAATACTGTTTCCCAGAGGCATTTATACAGTTGTTTTATTTCATGACCAAATTCCAGGTTAAATTCTAAATTAAAACATATTTCACATTATGTTAACATATTTGTTATATTATATTTTTAAGAATGTTTAACAATTTTCATATGAATATCAATATTTTAAGAAAACATCTTAAAAGCTTAAAATCCTGCAATTTATATGCTGATCACTATGTCTAATATTAATCTGACTCATCCTGTTTTGTAGGACATTTATTTGCAGTAGTCAACTCATTTACAGCACAGTCAGCATTACAATGATAGGTGCTGTATTATCTATATGTAGTTAATACAGGGACCACCATTAGTTATCATTAGAGATGAGCGAGTAGTGAAATATTCGAGATTCGATATTCGTTTTGAGTAGAACCTCAATATTCGGCTACTCAATCAAATATCGAATCCCATTATAGTCTATGGGAAAAAATGCTCGTTTCATGGGAAACCACTATTCGACTAAAGGAGAGTCACCAAGTCCACGAGTAGCAGGAGGAGAGTGTTTAGGAGGAGCGCTGTGTAGTTAAAGTGCATGGACCCCATTATAGTCTATGGGGTCCGTGCGCTTTAACTGCCCAGCGCTTGCAGTTGCGCAAATAAAAAGTCTCCATTGTGGTCTGATCTTAGACTCCGCCTCCTCACAGACGAGCCTCCGGCAGAACCAGCGTTGATTGGCCGAATGCTGTACACTGGCCAATCAATGCTGGTCAATGCATTCCTATGAGAAAAAGTAAGCTCCCTCGTAACCGCAAGCTGCCAGCTTTCCCGACTAGCAAGGACGAGCCTGCTGCAGAACCAGCGTTGATTTGCCGAATGCTATACATAGCATTCGGCAAATCAACGCTGGTTCTGAATCGAATCTTTACTGTGAATAGCTAGTAGTATTCGATCGAGTACGAGTATTTCGAATACTACTCATCTCATCTTATCATGTATTAATTTCCCCCATTTTTGAATAGTTTCTTATCCTTTTATCTAGACAATTTGGGTATATTTACATGGCAGAATTAGGAGAGGATTTTCTTTTGCCTCAAAATTGTCTCCAAAAATCCATGGTGGAAAGCTGAATTCAAGTTTTTACACATAAATAGCCTCATATAAAATGGGGCAAGTAAAGCATCAGCCAATATTCGGATAGTCGAATATTGACCGGCTATTTGAAACGAATAATGAATATTTCATTCTGTTCGCTCATCTCTAGTATTGACCTCATTTTAAGACGTTCTAAGGATCAGATTTTTTTATTACTGTGTCCTGATACATAAATCAAATCAAAAAGAGTGTAATTTGTTTGGGATTTTTTTTTGACACAGCATTTGTACGTAGGGAGTGTATTGTGCATTATGATACATAAATACCTGCGTTGTTCTCTTTTTCACAATAATATGCAATGTTTGTTAGTAGTAAATCATCACTTATGTCGGAGACATAAGTCCAGTCAATTCTCTGATTATCGCTCATCTGTGTCACAGCAAATTCCTCGCATAAAGTGAACTAGGAAAAAAGATTGTTAAAAAATAATCAGAAGGTAAATTTCATCAGTTTACAACTCAATACCTAATACAGCTACAGTATCCTGCATGATGTTGTATGCCAGTATGACACTGGTTTGATGACTACTGCAGTTATCAAGATTGGCAAACCTGTAACAGCAAAAGTATACACAGAGAGAATAGACTCCACGGAAAATATCAGTGAGAGTCCCCTATTACTGTGCCAGGTTTTTCCACCCAGGACATAGTGGTCTGTAGTTTACATTACCCCTCCAGTCCCTTTTCATGACTTTGGACTAGTCCTCTACTCTCCATTGTCTGACATACATATCCATCTGAGAATAACTACATGCCGTCAATTTCGTCAATGAGTGTATATTGTTTAAATGTCCCTGGGATTTCCCATTTTATTACTCATATGCATGCTCAACATAGTTGAATGTTACACTGTAGAGCATAGAATTTATGGAAACATCATTTACACAGTGTTGTTGAAAACCGCACAGATTTCAGTTTTCTCCTTTATAAAAACTACAATATACCCTATTGGTCACTGTTATGTAGTGATTTTTCTGTGGTTTTCGTCATTCCACTTACAGTATTAGTAATAATGTGGTGTCTAAGTGTGTAATAAATTCATTAAAGATAATATAGATCTGCATTAAGTCGTCATCATTTGTGACATAATTCTCCCATACTCTATATATTGTATCACTGACACCTGTACTAGTGAACTAATAAATAATTCTCACCATGTGTTTAAATGAGGAAACCCTTTTGTTCCATTTTGCGTGTAGATTTCTTATTCTTGCTCGCTGAGAAAGTGGCAAAGTGATCATCAGAGCCACACAGAGGCATTGCATTCTGCATAGGTCACTCGCTTCTTCCAGTGTCAGGTTGTCATCCTTAAAAAAGAAAAAAAAATGATCTTGGTTCTAATTTTGTACTTTGTACAACTTCTCCGTACAACAGTCCTATCTGTACATTTACTTTTCTATGTGGGCCCAGACCTCCATGTGTAAAAGTATTGTTGTTCATGTGGAATAAAGTTTCTGAAAGTTTTATTCAATTTTCACAGGCATTGCTTTACTATTGCACTGTGCCTTTAAGAAGGTACTATGCCATTTCAAGTTGCTATAACATATGTTACATGGTTTTCTGTTCAAGTAATAGGAGTAAAGCTGCAGCCCCATCTGCTGCATAGCAGTGGTGTCTGGGAACTGTTGTTCCAATCCAATTACTTGAATAGCAGAGCTGCTTCCACTCCCCTTCTTCTATAGTAGCTTCTGGAAACCACCTTTTAATCCCCCACAGATCAGAAACTCATGACGGATCCTATGGATGGGTCATGTGTTGCCGCTGCGTTTTTTCCCGCAGCGCTTTTCTACTGTGGCCCGCTACTTGTGGCTTTAGCGTTAAAGGGGCTCTATCAGCAAAATTATGCTGTATGAGCCCAACATATGCGGGAATAGCCTTTAAAAAGGCTATTCAGGCACTGCTAATCTAATTTTAAACCCCCCACCCATTTTAAAATGAAACTATAAAAACATAATATGTTTAAATCATACCTGAACGTGCATGCTGGGCGGTCGTGCACAGTCCGACGTCATCTTCGGTCCCTCCTTCCTCTTCTTTCTTCTTCCAGAGAGGTCCTCCTGTTCTGGCTCTTCTCCGCCTTCATCTTCTGGTTTTCCAGCAGGTTGTGTTCAAATCCCGTGCGTGCGCAGTAGTGCTCCCTCCGGAGTGCTACTGCGCACGCGCCGCCGCCATTTTTGTTGTAGTTCTAAGTATCCTTAGGACTATGCGAGCATACTCAGTACGCTCGCGAACGTTTTCATATCCGGAAGAAAAGAAGATGAAGGTGGAGAAGAGCCAGGACAGGAGGACTTCGCTGGAAGAAGTAAGAAGAGGAAGGAGGGACCGAAGATGACGTTGGATGGTGCACAACCGCCCAGCGTGCACGTTCAGGTATGATTTACATATATGTTTTTATAGTTTTATTTTAAAACGGGCGAGGGTTTTAAAATTGAATTAGCGGTGCCTGAATAGCCTTTTTAAAGGCTATTCACGCATATGTGGGGCTCATACAGCATAATTTTGCTGATAGAGCCCCTTTAAAGGGGTTGTCTGGGGAAAAAAGCTAATTCTACCTATTAACTAAACTCTCTCCCCCTACCTAACTTCTAATTTACATCAATTTAAAAAAAAAGTAATGTGTTACCTATACCCTGGGTCATGTGAATGCCTCAGGGACACTTTCTAATAATCTGGCGATGTTCTGTTTCAGCGCTTTCGAAAAGGAACGTCAGGAGTGCTCCCCCCACCCCCCCATCCCCATCAATATTTATGTGTCTTACTGTGTCTGGAATGGGTCCTCCTCCCCTCCTTTCTTCCAGCGCCTGCGCAGTCTGGAGGTGAGTTCAAGACATGCGCAGCAGAGATGGCCCTCTATCTCTAATGCACATGCCTCACAGTTCATTCTGGTCTGTGCGCAGTGTCTCCAGGCTGCACACAGAGAAGAGGAGGAGAGGTGCCGGCTTTTACATTGGAAGCTAGGCAAGTATGATGCTATGGGACAGGGGGGCTATCAGTGGGCATGATAGCCTAGCTTAGCATAGTTAGGGTGGGATAGCTTAGTGTAGTTTAGCTAGGGAGACAGGGAGGGGGGTGTAACACAGGAAGTTACATAGTAGGAAGCTACACCTGTAAACAAATGCAGAACATACTACAGACACCCAGAAATAACTCAACACACTGCTAAAAGTATATGGGTGCACTTTTAAGCCATTAATAACACTAACAAACCTTTTAAAAAATGTATATTTTTTACCTGGAAAACACCTTTAGGCTGGGGCCCCACATTGTGGAAATGCAGCTTTTTTTGTTGCGGTTTTTTGAGCCAAAGACAGGAGTGGATTGATCAGAAGGGAGAAATATAAAAACTTCCTATATATATCCCATTCCTTATGTAGGCATTCATGGCTTTGGCTCAAACAAACAACAAAATCTGCAACAAAAAAAGCTGTGTTTCTGCAATGTGGGGCCGTAGCCTTAAAGCTTTTCCTGTTTGTTTAAAATATGTTAAAAAATAAAAACTGCAAGTCCCCATTATGAATATTTTATTCTGACAAGAGTAACAATGTACACTATACCTTGATATTTTATATTGTCATGGCGAGAACAAACAGAACTACAACATTCTCGCTATATTGTTATCTAATGTTGATTGCTGCAATAAAAACAATAAATTCAATGCCAACATTGCGGTGTTTTGTTTTTTAAATATATAACTATTAAAAAAATACATGTCCTGCAAGAAATGACTTTACAGAGACAAAAAGAAAAGTCTTTGAAGGTGTTTAAAGAAGGGGGAAGCAGCTCAAGTTGATATCTTGCGCTAGTGCTGTGACCTCTGCCTATGTTATGCAGAGACTTTAAGGCTAAGGCCTCATGTAGCAAAACGCAGCTAAGAAACAGTGAAAATGTGAAACTTTTTTTTCTGCAGTGTCTTCATTTTGTGTTTGCTCAGTTTTTCTCTGTGTTTTTCTTCCCCTATTAAACCTATAGGAAAAAGCTTGAGATTCTGCAGCTAAAATTAACATGCTTTTACACAGGTCTTATCATGTGATGGTTTTGTAAAATACAATGTTTTTTTTTTTGTTTTTTTCCCGCTGCATTAGTTGGCTGTAGTTTTGCAATGCGGGGACTTAGCCAACAATGCATGCATTTCCGCAGCAAGGAAAAAACACTGTGTTTCCGCAAAGTAGGGCCTTAGCCTGAAAGAGTTTTATGGTCCATGATATTGATGACCTACTCTTAGAATACATCATCAATATCAAATTGATAGGGGCCTGACCAGTGGTGATCTTAGCCTCTCTGCTGCCTGAGGCAGACAATCATAAGACGCCCCCTCCCCCCCTGGTATTGAGTCCGGGGCGGGGGGTGTTCATCTTTTGATCATCCGCCTCAGGCAGCGGGGGGGTTGGGGGTGCTAGCGGTAACATTACAATAAATACAATGCAGTAATATTTTGTGCAGTAATACTCACAGGAGACATCTTCCCACATTTCCCATCTCTTCCCTTTGGACCACCATGACCACTTCTTTTAGCTGTGACTTGACTCTGTAAAGTTTGTAACACAGACATCTTTGACTCCTCACTTCTCCACGCACCCAAACCCCATATATAATGTCCCACAGCAGCTCCAGCATCCTATATTATGCAGCAAAAATAGATGTATGTTCCGCTCACCCTGTTATGGTCGACACCCATTCCACAGGCTGCTCGGATGTGGAAGGACCTTGATCCACTGATAAATACGAAAAATTGGAAGATATCCAGCGCCTTCGGTAGGTTAAAAATTAACTTTTATTGTTCCATTAAAAAAATAAACTTAACAGACTACCAAAAGGTAATGAAACAAAATATACTTTGCGTACAAAGGTTGACAGCTACGCGTTTCAGAACGCCATGACGAAGGAACTAGTAAGGTTCTGAAACGCGTAGCTGTCAACCTTTGTACGCAAAGTATATTTTGTTTCATTACCTTTTGGTAGTCTGTTAAGTTTATTTTTTTAATGGAACAATAAAAGTTAATTTTTAACCTACCGAAGGCGCTGGATATCTTCCAATTTATCCTATATTATGGCCCACAGTGGTACAATAGACTCTGGGGCATAATAGAGTTTACAGGGGGGGGGGGGGCGCTGTGGGGCATAATAGAGGTTGCAGGGGCCACAGTGGACCCTTCAAGCTCAATTATGCCCCACAGTTGCACACTCATAAACTATTATTAAAGAGGACCTTTCATGAGTTGGGGAACATGTGGTTTTATATACCGCTAGAAAGCCGACAGTGCACTGAATTCAGCGCACTGTTGGCTTTCACGATCTGTGCCCCAGGTGAAGAGCTATCAGTACCGGTACTGCAGCTTTTCACCATCAGAAGGGCGTTCCTGTCAGTCAGGAATGCCCTTCTTCACAGCAGCGCCTATAGTGCTGTACTGTGAGACCAGGGAGAAACGCCTCCCCCAGTACTCATCTATGGACGAGTATTATCAGGAGGGGAGGAGACGTTCCTCCCCGGTCTCACAATCCAGCGCTATAGGCGCTGCTGTGAAGAAGGGCGTTCCTGACTGACTGACTGATAGCTCTTCACCTGGGGCACAGATCGTGAAAGCCGAATTCAGCGCACTGTTGACTTTCCAGCAGCATATAAAACCGCATGTGCCCCAACTCATGAAAGTTCCTCTTTAACCGTGGAAAAAAAAAAACAATTCTCAAGCCCAAGGAAGGGGCAGACAGACACCCAAAAGTCACCCTCCCCCTTCCCCAGTACCCCAAACCCCCCAGCACTCCAACCCCTCCCTTCCCCAACCCCCCCCCCAGCACTCCAACCCTTCCCTTCCCCAACGCCCCCAGCACTCCAACCCTTCCTTCCCCAACCCCCCAGCACTCCAACCCTTCCCCAACCCCCCCCCCAGCACTCCAACCCTTCCCCAACCCACCCCATCATCATTATAGTATTTATCCTCTATCCATATGAAAAGGGGATAAATACTTGGAAAATCACTTTTATTACTATATTTTTGCAGCAGAAGCTTACTTACTTCTGCTCTCCAACCTGCGCAGCAGTCTTATGACTGGAGACCGCATAGGAGGGCAGACACACGTCAGGTGCGGGCCTGAGCTTACGTGGCCACATCACCCGGCGTGAGGGGAGGAGGGGGTGGAGGAGGAGAGAAGGCAGTGGCGATAGGATGTGGAGAGCAGGCAGGGAGACCTGCTTACTGCTAAGGATAGGGGGCGGCCGCTGGAGCAGCACTGCTGCCAATAGGTGAGTGATGAAGCAGCGCTGTGTCCACAGGGCCGCCCCAAGCCAGCATTCGATTCCCCTGCTGATAAAGCTAAGCCAGCCCAGGACTGTTCGCACGCAGCTTGTTTTTTTTTTTTTGTTTTTTTTAAAGCAGCCTGTCTTGGACTGGCTTAGGTCAGTAAAAATGCCATCCCCTGACATAGCACCGCCTAAGGCAGTCGCCTCACCTCACTTCATTAGAGGTGTGGTGCTAGGCCTGACAGCGGGAACCCCCACCAAAGAGATGTTTGTGTTACGTTTGTGTCAATGCCCAGACCCAGAATCTGGACTGCAGACTGCACCGCTAAGGGAACAGGGGAAGGAGACTTTCCCTGACACTACTGCGGCTAGCTAGGCCCTGCCTGTGGGTGGTGGTCAGCTGTTCTCAAGCTAGCCTTGGCCCTGACAACTCTTGGCTCTCTAACACGAAGGCCTAGCCGACAGATAGGGCGAGATCTACAAGAGAGTAACGCTAGGTTCACACCTGCGTTCGGGTTTCCGTTCTGTGGTTTCCGACTTCTGCATGCCAGAAGACGGAAAGCACAGACCGGGTCCGGCTGTGAGCGGCGGTGAGCGGTCCGGCTGTCCGACTCTGTGTCCGGATTAAAAAACCTGGTTTCGCGGCGGAGAGCGCAAAATGCTCCCTGCCACTCACGGCCGGACAGCTTTCTCACCCATTCAAATGAATGGGTGAGAAAGACTCCTGCAGGTTTCCGTCTCCTGCTCAGTTTTATGCAGGAAACGGAAACCTGCAGAACGGACACCTGGGCGCAGATGTGAACGAGCCCTCAGGGACTGGGGATACTAAGGTGGTCACCCCTACAGAAACCAAGGTGCAGCTGCAGACAAAACAAACAGGATGGGATGTGCTGGACAACAGACAAGCAGCACAACACAATATGTAACAAGAGAATGAGGAGAGGGACAGTGGAGAGGTGAGGAAAGGACTGGGGAAAAACAAACTGGAACCCAAACCTCACAAACAACAAGATAGTGCCAGGCAAACAGAACTGAAGGACAGGGCAGAGTAGAAGTGTAGAGGGACAAACCAGGCTCACACACAAGGCAACACTCACACCACTTCCTAGTCAGTTGTAGTTCCACAAAAATTCACTGAAGGGAATATATCCCAAAGGAGTAGACTAATTATTTAATTATAAAACTTCACGGTACTATTCCGTTATCGGGCCAGCAGCAGCGCAGTTCAGCACCGGGACAGCAGCGGGAATTACAATGACATCCGAGGACTGCTGGCCCGATGCTTGTGCCCAGTAACCAGTACATCGATGACCCCCCTCCCATCTTCATCCTCCTCCCAGTGCTGCCCCCCCAGCTCTCCTTACATCTGCCCCGTACCCTCTCCGCGCCACACGACTAGGCCGATGCTGGCCCGATGACAGAGGCTGATGCTTGTGTGGAGTAGGCAGTACATTGATCGATGCCCTCATCCTCCTCCCAGTGCTGCCCCCCAGCAGCTCTTCTTACATCTGCCCCGTACCCTCTCCCCACCACACGACTAGGCCTCACCTTGGCGCTGGTACTGAGACCGAAAGGAAAGACACCGGGGCACAATCCAGGCCCTGACAAGGGATGCACCAACGCCGACTATAGGAACAGGGAGCTATGGTGAGCCGGAGGGACAAACTTTCTCCAGCGTCCGGCGGCTAACTAGTAGCATTCGTTGCTCAAGATTTACGGTGAGGCCTATTACAGGGAGAGGGTACGGGGCAGATGTAAGAAGAGCTGGGGGGCAGCACTGGGAGGAGGATGAGGGCATCGATCGATGTACTGCCTACTACACACAAGCACGGCCTCTATCATCGGGCCAGCATCGGCCTAGTTGTGTGGCGGGGAGAGGGTACGGGGTAGATGTAAGGAGAGCTGGAGGGCAGCACTGGAGGGAGGAGAAGGATGGGGGTCATCGATGTACTGGCTACTGGGCACAAGCATTGGGCCAGCAGTCATGGGATGTCATTGTAATTCCCGCTGCTGAACTGAACTGCTGACCGCTGCTGTCCCCATGCTGGTGCTGAACTACGCTGCTGCTGGCCCGATAACGGAATAGTACCAACTTCACCTTTATTTATTGTATTGATTAAAACACAAATAAGGTAAAAACAAATAATGAGATTCGGCCGCCTGGGCAGTGTGTATAACAGTTGTGCTAAAAGCTGAAGCAACACCTTAAGGTAAGTGGGGTCTATTTCAGGGCAATTGTGTATTTGTTCATGTTCTGGCATATAACTAACTTTTCTGCAACTTCACCCAGAAAAGTTAGTACATGAAGGTCTGAAGCTCCTTGACTATTGGTGTTATAGTTGTCCGACTTCCTTCCCTGTTGGTGTGGCATAAGGCCAGTAGCCTCAGGGGGGAGGGGGAGACTTTCACCGTGTTACATCTATCTGTAGTCATTGGAGTGAAATAACATTCAGTACCATCAAATATCTGGCATATTTGAATTGAAATGGATAGGGAGTGAGGGTAATAGTGGTAGGGGCAATTTAGAACTGTGGAATACACAATTGCCCTCAAATAGACCCCACTTACCTTAAAGGGGTATTCCCCTTTACATAATCATATCTACATTTGTAGATAATTAAAAGTTAAACATTTTTGCAAATGTAAGTAATTAAACATTCTGCAGAGTTTTCAAGATTTTCTCTAACTTTCTTAGTGGTGACAGTGTTTTATCTTGATCGATTGCCATGGATACGACCACTAATGCAGAAACTTTCTATGGTCTGAGACTTGTCAGGAACCAGATATGATTTTCTTATTGTAGCTGGGTTATCAGGCAGGGACTCTACATGTATCAGAAGATATCCCGGCCACAATAAGGACATCATGGCTGATTTTCTGACCTTAGAAAGTTTCTGCATTGGTGGTCGTATCCATGGCAACCAATCAAGATAACAGACTGTCACCACCAAGAAAGTTAGAGAAAATCTTTAAAACTCTGCAGAATTTTTAATTACTTATATTTACAAAAATGTTTAACTTTTAATTATCTACAAATTAAAAAATAATTATGTAGATGGAATACCCCTTTAAGGTGTTGCTTCAGCTTTTAGCACACCTGTTGTACTTGGGTGATCACACTGCCCAGGCGGCCGGATCTCATTATTTGTTTTTACCTTATTGGTGTTTTTATCAATACAATAAATAAAGGTGAAGTTTTATAATTAAATAATTAGTGTACTCCTTTGGGATATATTCCCTTCAGTGAATTTTTGTAAATAGAAGTACGCACTATCTATAAGTCAGTGAATTGTAGTTCCACAAAACAATCCTCCTCCCTGAGCCACAAATTCAAGTTGGTTACAACAAAAACCGGCAACTAGTGAAGCCAGACCTCCTCCTAATAAAGGCCCCAGAATCGTCCCATAGGATACTGGTAACAACCAACACCAGAGGTTCGATCCAAAGAACCTCAAGTAAATTCTGAAGGCCGACCCTCAATTCCCAAACAGATGACGCAACGGCACGGAAACCACCAGAAGACCCCAAACCACCGGATCAAAACCCTGACCAAACCCCACCAGAAAAACACACACAATTGTATTACAAGTCTTCAGGTCGTGACAGTTTGAAAGGGGTGCAGTATTTAGACAAATGATTATGAAACACAGCACCATACATTGTATAATGCCTGGAATTAGTATTGCAGGTCAACCTCATTCATTTTAGTCAGAC
The DNA here is from genome assembly GCF_031893055.1 of Leptodactylus fuscus. Classification (NCBI taxonomy): domain Eukaryota; kingdom Metazoa; phylum Chordata; class Amphibia; order Anura; family Leptodactylidae; genus Leptodactylus; species Leptodactylus fuscus. The sequence goes on from NC_134265.1 coordinate 294,155,626, forward strand.
TTATATGTAGGATGGCTAAACGCTCACACTCCATGACCTCTTCAAACTGCCACTTTTAGGTGCTCTAGGAGTCAGATGATCATGATCTATCATAAGGATGGGTGATACATTTATTAGTCCTGGAAAAGCTCTTTAATATATGAACATGAAGATCAAGTCACTGTGTTGCCGGATGCATGTCCCACTTGGCAAATGAGTTCTTTATGCTACATGCATATTATACCTGTTTGCCTTTAGAGTGATCATGTATTTGCAGTGCCATGGAGCATGCCACAATGCATGTGATTGCCCGTGCATCGGTCTGATGTGTAGGAAGAAGAGAAATGCACTTCTGCACCTATGAAAGAGAGGAACACTTTATTCTGCTATTGCTCTAGATCAGAGGTTCTCAAACTTATTTTGTCTACCGCCCACTTCGAAAATTAATTAATTTCTAGCGCCCCCCCCTCCCCAAATTTTTTTTACTTTACTACATCTTACGAATCACAATCACAGTCATTATGTTAATAATTAAATTATGTGTGTCATGTGAAAATAAGACTTTCTGATGAGGGTAATGTAAAACACCATTTTGTAATATTAGGAAAACTTTTATTCATGTTTTTAAAACAAACATTTCAATTTTAATTTTAAAACTAATCTAATGTGAAGGATGAATTTGATGATTTTTAACAAGTTTGTTAATATCAGGCTCGAATTTACTCAAAAACAGCCTTAAGTCACCGCGTTCGGTAATCTGCAACCGATTTCTCTTTTTAGTTAGCAACGTTGCCACAGCACTAAATCCACGTTCACACAAATACGATGATGGGAATGCTATCAAAAATCGTTGAACAATGGACCACAATCCAGGGTACAATTGCGGGATTGGCTTTTGTAGCCAAAATTCTTGGTATCCATTTTTGAATTTTATTTTTATTTCCTCGTTCGTTATCAGTTCTATGAGTTCTTCTTCCAGCTGGGGTGATCCTGCTGTGTTGACATTTGAAAAAGGATCCAACACCAAGTCCGGTATTTGCAATTTTAAAATGTCCTGGAATCGTTCTGCGAAATCACTGTGGAGGTTCTCCAAATGTTGGCAGTAAACAAGCAAGGTGTCAAGTACACTTAAAATATAACTTTTAATATTGTTTAATTAAAATCTCTCTGTTTACAGCAATAATCAATTTAAGTTCAAATAAAGATTCTAAGACCACTATTCAGATGAATGCGTCTCATTATTTGTATACTGAAGCTGTGTGATTAGCTGTAGCTAAGACTGTGTGGACAAGCACTTCGAGACAAATGCTATACTGATACGTTGACAGCTAACAGTTCCCTCTCATGCAGACACTGTTGTGTTATATTCCCCACACACAAACCTCCTTCCCCTGTGTAGCCAATCGTCTAGGCTATTTTGCTCATTAACACTTGTATACAGCAAACATATAGCCTACATACACGCTCCACATTGCTTTTGGGGGAGAGGCGCTCCCAACTGGGATAGTAATTGTAGGAGGATCTAGTCTGCCACCAGCTTACACATAAGCTTCACACAAGCTCCACACCAGCACACATCTGACTGAGTTAAAATAAATTTTTGCCTGACGCGTTTCTGCTCTCTATCAGTAGCTCATCAGAGGCCAATATTTTGAACCATTAGTACGGAAGCGCAATCACGGGTCAGATGCACCCGGTCGGCTTTGATGGTAAGCCGCGAGGGGCGCTTTAACACTCGGGGATTTATACACAAAACTCCTCCTCTTCATTGCCACGTCATGCGGAGGTGCGCCCAATGGATTCCCGGCACACTCCCGATCACGTGACGGAACCACGCCTACCAGGCGAAGTGCTTGTCCACACAGTCTTAGATACAGCTAATCACACAGCTTCAGGATACAAATAATGAGACGCACTCATCTGAATAGTGGTCTTAGAATCTTTATTTGAACTTAAATTGATTATTGCTGTAAACAGAGAGATTTTAATTAAACAATATTAAAAGTTATATTTTAAGTGTACTTGACACCCTGGTCGTTTTTTGATTTAGTGCTAGATTGCTGTACACATACCCGCTTTAATTGAAACATTTTTTCGTCCAGTAAACAAGCAAGTCGTCGTTGTTGAAGGATACTGATGACAAATTAGGGAAATTGCAAAACTCACGTCTGCCGATATTATTCTTGTATAAGAGCAATTTGGCTACAAAAGCAGCAATGACATTTTTTGTTTTAATCAAATTCAAGTCGTCACCTTCAAGTTGGAGATTGACATCATTAAATAATTTATACAGGTCTGTCAAGTACGCAATATCATTCTTTGAAGTGATGAGGTTGTCGTGCAATTCTTTGTCCTTGTTTTCCAAGAACTCTATCACAGAGTCAAATAGATTGTAAAATCGAGTCAGACAGTTACCTCTTGATAACCAACGCACTTCTGTGTGAAATAGCAATCGGTTGAAATCTTCATCATTAGCAACACAAAGCTGATTAAATAATCTGTCATTTAAAGAGCTGTTTCGGATTTTATTGACTGCTTTGATGATATATTGCAGTGATTGAGAGAGGCGCTCACTCAAATTTTTTGCAACCAAATGTTGTCTATGAATGAAGTGAATAAAGTAAGATAGTGGACAAACAAAGAAGTTTTGCTGAAGCAGTGTATTTAGGAAAAGTCTTAAATCCACATTAACAAGCAGTATAGATAGGATCCTTGTTATGATACCACCCCTTTAAATTAGCCATTGCCCCCCTAAACCTCTTCAACGCCCCCCAATCTTCTCTGTGCCCTTTACTGCCCCCCTATAGGCCTCCAGCGCCCACAAGGGGGCGTTATCGCCCACTTTGAGAAAGACTGCTCTAGATCAAGAATACTCAGCTGGTGGCCACCAGCTATCCAGGCAACTGATTCCGAACTGGAGAGTCAGGAGAAACACTCCAAACTGCTGTCCTGTAAGCCTCACAACAGCCACAGCAGGGATCAGCAATAGTTCCTGCTGCCTATACAACTTCTGTGCAGGCAGCAGGGACGACTGCTGATCCCTCCTGTCGTAGTGGTAAAGTATCAGGGCATGTGGAGCAGTGATCAGGAGATGAGTGTTTCTCCCCATTGCAGTTAGAGTGAGTTGTTTGTGGGGGTACTAAATAGCATTATACTGAGGGGGGTATTAATACTACATTGTGGGGGGACAGACACACCAGTAGTTTATTATAACATGTGGAGGCCACAATTTGGGCATCACAGTGTTGGTTGAGGCACTAATATCCCATTAATGCCCTCCAATACAGTAGTGTAATGCTCCTTTATTCATCACACAGTATAATGCTCCTTAATACCCCCTCTCAGAGTATAATGTCATGGTAGTGACCCCACACAGTACAATGCCACGTTAGTGTCCCCACATAGTATAATGCTATATTAGTACCCCTACACACACAGTATAAAATTTCTTAGTGCTCACCAACACAGTATAATGCCATGCTAGTGTCCCCACAAAGTATAATGTCAAGTAAGTGCCCCTTCACAATATAATGCCACATTACTGTTCTTTGCTTATTATAATTCCTATATTGCCACCTTAGTGTCCCCACACAGTTTAATGCCACCATGGCTCCCCCCACTTTGTATAATGCTCTTTAGTGACCCCACACACAATATAATGCCACATTAGTGCCCCCTCACAGTATAATGCTCTTTAGTGTCCCATTAGTATCCCCCACACAGTATAATGCACCATCGTACCCCCTGCTAGTTGACTCTCTACTTCATTTGACCACCAGGGAAGGTTAGATTAATAGGAAAGGAAATAAATAGGAAATTTTTTTCCAATTTTTTCTATGGGTATGTCTTATAGTCAGATGTGTCGTATCATCTGAAAAATACAGTAAATAATGGACAACTTCAGCTATTGTTCAGCTCGAGCATTTACCTGATAGTTTAGCAAAATTGTGTAAAAATTCTTAAAGTGTGCACGTGTGTCTATTTGTATCAACTGTTATTAACATAGTTTAATACATGGCATGAATGTTTTTACCTGTTCCTTGCATTTCATTGTCTTTAGCTGCTCAAAGAGAGATCTGGATGAGTTATGCTTCTTTATCCTAATAACAGATTCTTGAGTTTCTTCAAACTTTTCTTTTACCTAAAGAAAGTAGAAAAATGAAATCTAGTCTGTATTATCCTTTGTACATGCAACACATCCGCTACAGCGTCCATATAGTTAAGTAAGATACATTCTTGAAATTAAACAGGTTTTCCTGGACTTCTTATATTATGACTTACCTTTAGTAAGTGGTCATCCATCCGTTTCACAGACCCTGTGAAATCACGTTCATTGGTCACATGGCCTGATCGCAGGTCATTCCAATTAGATACCAAGCAGAACCACTGTATAAATGTACAGCACTGTGCCAGGCAAATACTAAAGAGGCTGCATCTGCCTCAAACAATTTATACTAAGACCCCCATGTACCATGGCAGTTATGTACCCATGTTACTACTAAGGCTAGGTTCACATCTGCACTCAGTGACCATTCGGGCATTCCGTTCCTCATTCCACTTGAAAAATTCAAACAGTCTGCAATTTTCGTGTGGAAACCTGGTGAATCCCATTACAGTCTATGGGATCCACGGTTTTCCGTGGGTAACTGCTCTTAAGTGGATTGGGTTTCCGTTTTTCGTGTACCTAAGTGGACCTAAGGGAAGGTTTATTCCCTTCCCTGCCATCTTGATTGCTGTGTATACAGCACTTAATGAGCACTGTATACACGACTATGGGCGTCGCCATGACGCAGCCGCCCTCTGACCCGGCGGTCACGTGATCTGCCGGGAGCAGCGTCTTGCAAGAGGACCCAGGACCCAGATCAGCTCTGTATACTGTGTATACAGCGTGCAGGAGGCTGTATTGCTCCTGCAACTGAGTCTAAATGTACCAGCCCCAGTTGCAGGGGATCAGCCTCCAGTACAAAAGAAAAGTGATAAAATGTCCCCAAAGGTCTCTTATGACCTTATGGGGACACAATCTGAAATATATATATATATAATATATATATATAATAAAAAAGTTTTTAAAAAATTGTAAATAAAATAATAATAATAATAATAATAATAATAAAAATAATACGCTACTAAAACGCCGTTATTAAAGGTTATAGCCCCACCCCCGATGACACCATACAAAATAAAAATTACCGTAACGGAGAGGAAAAACTATTTTGTAAAGTTTTTCAGTGACACTTTGTGTTATTAAATAAAAAAAAAAAAAAAAATTGAAAACCAGACACAATTTCCCTCCTATTATGTTTATATTTTCCCGGACATAAAAAAAAATGAAAACACATTCGAAAATAAAAACAACATAAAAATAAAGCCCTATGTGACGCAAAAATTAGTTGACTGAGACATACGGGAAAAATGTTGCAGCCCTCACAACCACACATACAAAAAAACCTGAAAATGTGTCTGGTCCTGGACCACAAATGGCCCGGTACTGAAGTGGTTAAACTTGTTCTTACCCTTGTTATGAATGCTTTGGTCCGAAGTGAAGACCTGATATGGTATCCATAAACCCTGAGGTGATCAAATTCCTGTCCAGCGGTCAGTACAACATCAAGGTTGTTTTCCAGGGACTCTAACATCAGCATATTTAATAAATATGTTTGTTCAAGTGTAAATCCTCTATGAGAAACCATCAAAAAGTAAGGACACTGGTCCCTGAGAAAAGATTTCCATTGTTCAGAGAAAAAGTTTGAGAATGTGTACACAGTTGTGTTGGTATTTTTCTCCAGGTGAATTTTCAATTGAGTACGCCAGGACTTTAAGTCAGGATACTTTGAATATGTTTGTTCGATATCCTGTGTATAGTACAAAACACATGTAACAGAAACATGGAAAGTGATATATTTAATAATGAATGTGTATTTCAGTATTATCAGTTGAGGAGACAATGCAACCTGAGTAAGTAAGGCTAGGTTCACACTAATGTTCCGACTACATTTAGGGTTTCCGTCCCCAAATCCGTTTGAAAAGCGTGGAGAGAAAAATCCTGCAAACAGAACATTTCTCTTCGTATTTTTGCACATTTTTCGGGAGGAATACCAGCAGACCCCATTATAGTCTATGTGGTCCATGGTTAGCCGCTTCTTATGTGGATTCGGTTTCTGTTCTTTGGATCTCCAAGCGGACCCAAAGAACAGAAATCTGAACGCAAGTGTGAACCTAGCGTAACAATACAGCTACTAGATTCATATAACATCCTGGGACTAGTGTTGAGTGATCGTGTTTGGAAAAGATCGGATTCCGATCGGCGATGGAGAAAATTTCACGATCGCGATCGGAATTCCGAAAAAGGGGAAAAGCTAACAATGTTAGCCTTCACACTGAGTATACGCTCCACACATTCTGAGCGGAGTGTATACTTAGTGTGAAGGCTCGCTGCGGTTCCATAGGAATGAATGGAAGCAGCCGGCACACAGCCTTAACCCCTTGCATGCCGGCTGCGTCCACTCATTCTAATAGGAGACTAGCTAACATCTCTAGTAGCTACTTGCCTGCAAAGACAGCTGGTCCAGTGCCCGGTGTTCTCGTTTTTCTTCACCTCGCTGCCCCGCCTCCCAGGTTAGTGTTTTAAGAGCTTGGAAGAAGGCAGGGCTTGTGGCTTAGGGGATTGTGGGCAGGTACAGGACGTCTCCCCTCCCAGTACCTGCCCACACTCTCCTAACCTGGAAGGCGGGGGCAGCAAGGCGAAGAAGAACGAGAACACCAAGCACTGGACCAGCCATCTCTGCAGGTAAGTGGACACCAGGGGGGACTAAGTAGCCAGAGGATTAAAAAAAAATCCTCTGGCTACTTAGAGATTAAAAAAAAATCACTACACAGCGTGGATTCTAACAATTAAAATGTTCAATTGTTAGATTCCATGCTGTATAGTGAATAGGATTGTTTTTAAAATCTGATCTCCGATTAGTAAAAAAATCCCATTGACTTGCATTGGGATTGGAATTGGGATCGAGATCGGGTTCGAATGAAAAATTATCGGAAATCGGATTTCAAAATCGATTCTGAAAAGTCAAGATCGGCTCAACCCTACCTGGGACCACTATTTCTTTTGCTCTGTTAGGCTAACGTCCCACATTGCGAAGATTCTGCTATTTTGTTGCAGATTTCGTGGCGGTTTTTTGAGCCAAAGCCAAGAATGGCTACAAAAGGAATGGGAAATATATAGGAAATGCTTCTAATTCTATCTTTTGCTCAATCCACTCTTGGCTTTGTCTAAAAAAAAAATGCAACAAAATCTGCAACAAAAAAAGCTGCGTTTCTGCAACATCAGGCCTTAGCCTTAAGAGGACTTTTCTTCAGCTTTCTTAAATGCCCAATATCAGTAGATATCAGGGGAAAGAGGGTATATGACTATTACAACAACTATTTAACATGTATGGTCAGCTTTTAGTTAGTAGTTTGCTAAGGGCTATCTTCTATTTATCGAATACTCTGTGTGTACTTTTATCTCACGTTGTCACATACAATACTGATTTATAAGCACACTTTACCAACCTGGAAGAAAACAACAACATATTTTGCTCCTTTATTTGTTAAATTAAGCAAGAAACGTTCCACCAAGAAGAAGAAATGTAAACTCTGTCCTTTTTTCAGGGATTTGTCAATAGCACAGGAAAATAATAATGAATCTCCATCAATAACAAAGACATCAGACTCCACGTAATCATTAAGAAGACTTGCAAAACTGAAGGAAGGAAAAGAACTTATGAGCATGTGGTTTTACAGTATGAGCATAATATACTGCTATATATTTTTGTCCAAAGTATCAGTATATTCTTTTGACCTGGATCTGGTGTAATCCAGAAATGCAAGGTGACAGCTTACCCAGCTTTTCTCAACTAGGATTTTTGGTCGTGACAATTTTAGGGTGCATTCACAGTACGTATACTGAAGCTTATTCTGAACGTAAAACACGTTCAGAATAAGCGGCGTATAAAGCAGCTCCATTCATTTCTATGGGGAGCGCTCGTATGCCGGCTCCCATAGAAATGAATGGAGCTGCTTTATACGCTGCTTATTCTGAACGTGTTTTACATTCAGAATAAGCTTCAGTATACGTAATGTGAATGCACCCTTAGACCAATTTTTGGATTTGTTGCCATCTGAGACTGGAAAAATTTGTGTTGAATTTGCTCTTTGCAAATCAATCTTTTGCTCTCATCTCTTGTAGCTATGACTGTATACAAGTACATAGTAAACTATGATATTTCTAGATAATATAATATATGAAGTATTAGTGACTGAAATTCTATTTTTATTACATTTTTTTCACAAGTCTGTCATATTCAAGAACTATAAAGGTATCAAGCAGTTCCCATCACAGTCAAATATTCTAGCGCCTAGTCCAGTACATAGGGACACTAAGTTTTATCTACAGTTATTTTACTGACGTGAGATTCAGGCTGTACCAGATTTGCAAATTAGATGGTACAGAGGTAAATAGTTGAGTCTAAGTCCTGATGGATGAGAGGGTCTAGAGTTCCCTTTGCTATTTTAGAAGATACCGTCAGGGCCACTCTATCCATAGGGTCAAAGGTACACCAGGCCCTATGATTGCGGTGGCTCCCTCAAGGCCCCCCCCCCCCCAGATTGAGTGGTACAGTCCCACATTTCGGGTGCTGTCCCTCTGTTCTTGGTGGCAGGCAGTGATTTCAATTCCGTTTCCTTAGGACACAAATAGAAATTGAATTCAATAGTGGATCACAGAGCTATGAGATCCATGCTTCATTATTTTGCCTGCAGCAGGGAAGCGCAATGAGCATCGAGCCACAGACATCATTAGAACCTGAGCCTTCAGGTCCATGGGAACAGGGTTAGGTGAGTATTTGTTTTAGTTTTTTTTGTAACATTGGTATGCTTCAGGGGCCTTATGTGGTGCGTGGGCAGAGGAAATTAAATTACATGGGGGGTACTTGCAAAGAGTTTGAACAGGGACCCCATATCTATTAAAATGGTCCTGGATACCATACTAGTATTCTAAACGTAGTGTGGTACGTAGGTGGGAGGCATTGTACAGATTTTGTATTGATGCCCAGGAGCCTCAGTTTACACCCCTGCATTACTAGTCTTCTGAGCAAAATATTAGCTCAGGTGGAAGCACCATATTAACCTAACAAGAACTCACTTAAAGGGGCTATTCAGACACCTCTAATGTTATTTTAAACCCCAGCCCCCCCCCCCCCCTCCGTTTTAAAATAATACTGTAAAAATTAATATGCGAATTATACTTATCGTGCACGGTGGGCGGTCATGTACTGTCCAATGTCATCTTCTGGCCCTCCTTCCTCTTCTTTCAGTGACGCCCTCTGCTCCTGGCTCTTCCCTATTTTCATCATCCACTTTTTCCAGCAGGATTGGTTCAAATCTCACAAGTGCATAGTACGCTCGTGTAGTTCTAAGGGGAACTGAGCATACTCAGTACACCCCTCCCCCCCCCCCCGTTCACCCAGAGGGAGCGCTACTATGCACACGCGGGATTTGAACCAATCCCGCCGGAAGAAGAGGACGATGAAACCAGGGAAGAGCCAGGACCAGAGGGCGTTGCTGCAAGAAGAAAGAAGAGGAAGGCCTGCCAGAAGATGATGTCAGACCATGCATCACCGCCTAGTGTGCACGATAAGTATAGTTTACATATATGTTTTTATGGGTTTTTTATGGTTAACGGGAGTTTTAAAAATAACATTAGCGATGCCTGAATAGCCTTTTTAAATGCTATTGACGCATATGTGGGTTTCATACAGAAAAATTTTGCTGATCGAACTCCTTTAAAGAGACCCTTTCATGTCCTCGGACACATGCGGTTTTATATACCGCTAGAAAGCCAACAGTGCGTTGAATTCAGCGCGGTCATAGCACACTCATAGCACGGTCTGGTCCTGCTACTCCCATGCTTTCTTCCAGGAATACAGAAAGTCACAGCTGGTGAAGACTTATGGAAAAACAAGATAGCAGAGCAGCAGGACCCGACCGCGCTGGGAGACACCGAGCAGCAGGGACAGTTTTTTTTAAATTATTTTTTTCACCTTTCCCAGCCCAATACAAAAAAAAACAAAAAATCCTGGACAACCGCTTTAAAAATAGGTCATTAATATTTAAGTCCTGGAAAATCCCTTTAAAATTTATAAATTCATACTTGCCATGAATCTTGTTTCGTGACATATTTACACATTCTTATTAATTGATGATAGTTCTTAAGCTCTGTATAAGCAAATGAGAACAGAAAGTCTCTGATTTAATATGTTATGGTATTCATAAACATCACAATGTATACTATAAAAGAATGTATTTTGTTTCTTGTCAATATTGAGCAAATATGCTCAGTATGGTCCACATTACATATAGCTAGTTGATTTTTACATTTCCCCCTTTAGTCACCCCCAACCTACATTGCATAGTATGTCTAGGTGCGGCTGATTCACTGAGGAGGTATCAATGTCTGTAGGCAGTATATATAGTATTTAAATAGTCATACTTAAGGATAGACTTTATATATCTTTACCACTTGCCCTCAATATGTACTGCCATTTTCCATAAGTGATTCCAATTGTTATCTCCCTTTTAGGGTTGAGCCGATCCTGACTTTTCAGGATCGCTTTTAAAATCTGATTTCCGATCATTTTTCATTCGAACCCGATCTCGATCCCAATTCCGATCCCAATGCAAGTCAATGGGATTTTTTTATTAATTGGAGATCGGATTTTAAAAGCAATCCTATTCACTATACAGCATGGAATCTAACAATTGAATGCTTTAATTGTTAGAATCCACGCTGTGTAGTGAATCACTAAGTAGCGAGAGGATTTTTTTTTAATCCTCTGGCTGCTTAGTCCCCCCTGGTGTCCACTTACCTCCAGAGATCGCTGCTCTGCTGTTCTTCGCCTGGCTGCCGGTCCAGCTGCCGTCTTCTTCTCCCTTCGCTGCCCCCTCCCTGCCAGGTTAGGAGAGTGTGGGCGGGTTAGGAGAGTGTGGGCAGGTACTGGGAGGAGAGACGTCACATCTCCCCGCCCCGTACCCGCCCACACTCTCCTAAGCCACAAGCCTCGCCTTCCTAGGTCTTTAAACACTAAGGAGGCAGGGCAGCGAGAAGACCAGCATGGAGCGGCAGCAAGAGGCAGAAAGAGAACACACCGGGCCCCAGAGCAGCCATCTCTGGAGGTAAGTAGCTACTACAGATGTTTAGTTTAGTCTCCCATTAGAATGAATGGAGGCAGCCGGCATGCAGGGGGTTAAGGCTGTGTGTCAGCTGCTTCCATTCATTCCTATGGACCTGCAGCGGAGCCTTCACACTGCGTATACAGCGTATACTCAGTGTGAAGGCTAAGCAAAGCATTGTGGCAAAAGATCACCGATCTCGATCCCACCTAAAAAGATTGTGTTCGGAATTCCGATCACGATCGAGAAATTTTCTCGATCGCCGATCGGAATCCGATCTTTTCCGAACACGATCGCTCAACCCTACTCCCTTTCTCATAAGTTCTAGGGTCAACTTACCAATTAGAAAAAAATCCAATGGCTAATAAATCATTACCAATACTATTGGGAGTGAGAAACAAGTAGGCACCTCTGGTTTACATGTCTTTTCATTTCAATAAAGGATTCTAAGCCTGATACCTGTGAGTATATGTATAGGGAACTGTGGGATATGTTAAACGTAATAAATATGATATAATGCAGCATAATTTAATGACAGGTTGGCTACTTACACCAAAGGGCTGTAAAGTTATCATGAAATCTTGAGTCCTGAATTAAGTATTAATAGCTTGGGAGAAGTGTCCTCTCTACTAGCTGTATTAGAAAATTGTGTTTTTCTGCAATTTCGGTGGATTCACGACGGAGGGACAGAAGGCACAAGTGTGAACGAGGCATAAAGCACTCTTTATAACATAGAAAATGATCAAGTATGTTAAAAATATGTTTCACATAAATAACATGTCAGTAATGTAAATTCACTGTATGCTACCTGATGGTTTCTTCTTTTCCTCATTGCTGGTACCCGAGACACTTGGGTCAACTGGTTTTATGCTATCAGATGACAACATTTCTTCGGAATTCCCATCATTAACAGTAAATTCTTCATCATCTTTATATCTTGCAACTTCCTCGGGGTTTTGATATCCAGAGGCCATGATTTCTTGTTGAAAACCTGAATAATGTATGTGAAATGTTTTCAATTTTAGTAACCCCTTAAGAGCATGAGTCATTTTTGCATTTAAATCCTTCCCTTCCAAGAGTTATTGATATGTAAGGACTTGTTTGTCGCAAGAAAAGTTGCATTTTTGTATCTTTTTTTAATGCTTTTTTCCAACTACGAGTGTTCTCTTTGGCCAAAATACTATTTTTTTGTTGTTGTTTATGTAGATTGTGAGCTCCATTTAGGGCTCACAATTTACATTTTTCCCTATCAGTATGTCTTTGGAGTATGGGAGGAAATCCACACAAACACGGGGGAGAACATATAAACTCCTTGCAGATGTTTGTCCTGGCAGGATTCAAACCCAGGACCTAGTGCTGCAAGGCTGACCACTGAGCCACTGTGTAGCCCTTTGCAGTATCTTATTGTTTCATATAATGTATTGGAAAACTGTAAAAAAAATACTTGGAATGGGAAAAAAAGGCAAAAATGTTCTGCCCTTTTTCCAGACAACACAGTTATAAATAAATTTAAAAAGATGCAATAATTCAGCAGCAATGGTAGTGGCATAAAACACAGTGCAACCAAGAGTCATCACAATCAAAGCAGAGCATGCAAATACAGAGTAAAATACCTTACTAACTGAAATGGATGTGAAGGCAATAGTACAGAAGCTGGTGTGCCCTGAAAGGGACAGTATTGTTGTGAGCTGGGGGTTGAAAGCCGATGGGAACAGCCCACAAGAACACTGCAGTGGTGCCCTTATCAGGTGAACAGGAGGGTATTCCCTACGGTGACAACATTGTAGTGTGTGCGCATTTAACAATTGCTGCATCGTGCTCCAACAAGAGTTGGGAACTTATAAGTAGCCATTTTCTTGTGGCCAGCAGGAATACGCAGTTGGCTTTGCCACAGGCCTAGAAGTTTGAAGCCAATCCCCGGAAGAAGATGGAGGCGGCGCTGGAGAGTTCTCTCGCAGCATTGGGACCGCCCCCAGTGCTGTGAGAGAACTCATTTGCATAATGATGACAACTGGGACTTCAAGCGAACGACGGCCCGGACAAGACATCTAAAGGTAGGAGACGAATAGCCTTTTTTAAGGGTATTCCTACATGTCAACCAGAAAAAAATGTGTTTAAATGATAGGATCTCTTTAAACAGAGATTATGTCTTTGGAGGAGTTGTGTCAGCCCAGTCTGAGAATGTGCATCCATTTCAGCTTCCAGACAGTGTGGAGTTCTGGACTTTACCTGAAAATTAGTGGAGCAAGACTACAGAATGAGCTTGGTGAATGAGGACCAGTGTCATCTGAGAACAACCTCTATGTCAGCAGGAACCGCTGAGGATCAGTGCACACACACAAAGTTTTTGGGCACTGATTTTGATGCTGAATCCTCCTCAAAATCAGCCTCCAAAAAAAGCCTCCCAATAGAACTTTTTTGGAGGCTGATTTTGAGGCAGATTCAGCATCAAAATCAGTGCCAAAAAACTTTGTGTGCATTAACTCTGAAACTCCAAACATAGCTGGATAAATTTGCTGATTGTGCCCTATAGACTGTCTTAGGCTAAGGCCCCTTGTAGAGAGCAGCAGCCAAAAAGCGCTGCAGAATAGACCATAGCGGAAATGCATCACTTTTTTTTTAATACTTAACATAGGCCATAATATCTGATCATTGGGGGACAGCATAGATCAGTTGACTTCAATGGGAGCTGAGGTGCAGTACCAATTCCCAGCCACTATACAAGGCCTCCTAAGGTTAGGCTGTAAATAAAAATTCCTGGTCAACCCCTTTAACCACCTACTTAAATTAATATGTCCTTTTCTGACAGTGCATTCCCTTTTACTGTATCATACTGTTCCTTCTGTCAGTAGTGTAAGCTCACTTTACCTAAATCGTCCTCCATTTCGTCTATGCTGGTGCCAGGGACACTGAGGTCAGCCAGTGTTCTGCTATCAGATACCACATTTTCTTCAAAATCCACAGCATCAATAGGTAATGCTTCATCATCTGTATGTATTGGGTTCGGACTTCTAGAGTCCATGATTGTTAGAAACCTGTATAATACAATGTAAAATTACACTTAATAATTCAGTTGCAGAACGGGTATCATATAATTCACTCTATCAGGTTATACCTTGATTGGTTAGCTTGCTTTGTGCATAAGCCCTCATGAATTTCACGTTATGGATCTGTACCAAACCTACTATACTTGGCTTGTAAGGTAAAATCACAAAGAAATAGGCTTAAAGATCTCTAGAGTTTTCCAGATCTAGGAACGTGTTTGATGGGACAAACCATTCACTTTTTCTTTATAGTGAACCTGGATTTACATTAGTGTTATTTCACATTAATGCTTTCTAAAAATGATTATTTTATTGACACACGCCTCCAAATTCAGCAGGATAGACCAAGGTGCTGTCATAGGAAGATCAATGCATGTCACAAGGTCTCCAATAGCACCACAATATACTAATTTACTGTAACATAGTTCATTAATAAACGCTGAACTGCAGTATAATTGGCATATTAAAGTGGTGTATAAGTGGAGCAACTATGGCTGTATAAGTCTCCACACACCTGAAAAGGTGGTCTCTCCCTAAGGAGTGACATTATCCCCATAATCCGGCATCCGCTGTAATAGAGAGGCAGATGCCGGGGAGAGTTAGACGCCAACACAGATGCCGGGGCCTGCGACATCGCGACACTCCTGCCCTGCATGAAGCCAGCAGCGGCAGGAGCGATGCTGCTATTCCGGAGGGGGGAGGGGGAGGGGGGGGAGGGAGAGGGAGGGAGGGGCGAAGGAATAGCAGCATCGCTCCTGCCGCTGCTGGCTTCATGCAGGTCAGGAGCGTAGCAATGCCCCAGCATCCGCCTTTCTATTACAGCGGATGCCGGGTCTGTATTGGCATTGTGAAGGCTGGGGAACTGACTGGTCTCACCATCTATTTGCTGTACGTCCGATGCCTAGCTGCATCGGGAGCGTGCACGCAGGGCCAGTGGCATAGAAGCAACGTCATCTCGCCGCTGGCTTGGCATATGTAGCCCCGCCCACCAATGACGCAACAAAGCAGGAAGAAAGAAGATTTTACAGCAGCGAAGACTGGTGAGTATGCGAAGTGGGAATACCCCTTTAAGTCTCTTTATCTGTGCACCAATTGGGCCTTTTATTAAGACTGGCTTATGATATGTCAGTCTTAATAAATCGGCTCCATTCTGTACATACCTTGTAATTCCCTGCTAGGATAAGATACATAAGTTCCAAAGGACAAAGAATCCAGCACAAGAAGGATCCATCACACTTTATCAACATAAAACATTAAAAAGTTCCTATAACATCACAATGTATGCTACAAAACTATGACCTTTAAAACATGTAAATAGCCACATGATCACAGATCACATGCAATATCACATGAATTTGGGTTATGTGTATAATCCAAGTAAATTCACATAATATTAAGACTGATAAATTATAGAATATAGTACAATTTCCATAGTGTCACACAAAATGAATACAATTCAAAATTATAAAAAAAAAAAAAAAAATTAAAGGAATGGCTAGCCATGTACTTGTACTTGAGGAATTACCGTTCAACTTATATACACCATAGATAATCTTTACATTCATTTGTCTATTATATCATAAATAGTGGACTGAATATAAGTACAAAAATCACAATTGTCATTGGCACATTATTTGTCACAGCCATAAACAAAACTTTTTCCATAAATAGTACTTGTTTAAGTGAAAGTTGCCCTACCTTGCTCCATAAACTCATAATACACAAATTCCACCTTTGCTGACACTTAATGCAGGACTAGCTAATATTTCACGCCAGCAACGCCAGCATTTCAATTCAAATGGAAAATGCCCAAATCATAGAAGACAATGATGTCACAGTAGAGGGATCATGAAAAATATCGCCAGCAGTGATGAAAATGCGTCAGCAGCTCCATCGTGATGTTTTTGTTTTCTCCCTACTGCCACAAATAGTTTTTATTGTCCCTGTACTATAACAACATTGGATAAAATATAGCAAGGCCTCTACGGATAATAGGTGTAGCAGCTCCACTAGGCTGTTATTCAGTTTGTCCTTTCAATGTAGGTAACAGGGAAGGGGGCAGGAGTGGAAGGAGGAGGAAAGCTGGGCCAACCCTGCTGTGTAAATATACAGTAGGAATTTCCTGCAACTAACACGATCTACCTGTAATGTTATCAATCAAGGACAGTACAGAGAGATATACTGTATAAAGGTTACATTGTTTAATATAAAATCCTGGTGTAAATTTAACCCATCAGGTTGTCTAATTTGGTAAATAAACATCCAGCAGTTTTCTCTATTAAGAAGTTGACGCTTACGGTCACCACCAAAGATACCTAATGAATAACTTCATGAAATTTTATATCAAACTCTGTGAAGTTCATGCTCACAAAAACTGTAACCCTTTTGAGAAAGACAATCAATCAAAGTTTCTTTTTTTTTATTTATGTAGATTGTGAGCCCCACATAGAGCTCACAATGTACATTTTTCCCTATCAGTATGTCTTTTTTTTTTTTTTTTGAATATGGGATGGAAATCCATGCAAACACGGGGAGAACATACAAACTCCTTGCAGATGGTTTTTTGCCCTTGGCGGGATTTGAACACCAGGACACCAGCGCTGCAAGGCTGCAGTGCTAACCACTGAGCCACCGTGTGGCCCCAATCATCAGTTCCTAACAAAGATTATTGACATTGAAGTAAGTGAGGATTGGAGAATATTGTTACAATGTATGATAAATATTTGGGGGCCATTACCTAAGCAAAATGAGGCAGAATTCTGGTGTAACCTCTACAAAAATGATCCGACATTCTGAGTTCCATTTATCAAGTGTTTCAGACACTTTTTGGAAACTTTTTTGGCTTGTACAGGCTCTAGAATAAATCTGCTTTTATACTGTCTAGTCTAAATGTGTACTTTCTAACTTTAAAGCTAAGACCCCAGCAAGCCACAGCCAAAAAACGCTGCGGAAAAGACTGCGGTGGAAACGCATCATAGTTTTTTTCTACAGGGTTTTTCTCAGAAAGTTTTCAGAGTTTTCCTCTGCAGATTTTCTGCCTCTAGTATACCTATACAGTAAACGCGGCCGTTTCCGTAGGTATGGTTAACATGCAGCATTTCCACTATAGATTTTTTTTCTGCAATGTGTGGATGGAATTAACCAAAATTACATCCACTTTGCAAGTAAATGTAAAATGCAGCGTTTTTTTGCCGTGGTGTTTCTGTCGCAGCCAAAACGCTGCATTTTCGCAATGTGGAGCTTTCATTAAAACAATGGGTTATGTTTTACATTCTATGAACAGTTGAGTTTGACTTATCAAGCACATTAATGGGAAAGCCCAATGTATTGTTTGAATGTTGTAACAATTTTTGAGCTTTTGAACAACTCCTTACATGTCCATTGGATCTGAGCAAGGACAGTAGGGCGCAGGCCTTGGAGCTGAGCCTACACCATATGCAGGGGATGCTGACTGTACTGAGGGTACTGTGTAAGCGTACACAAGAAAATGGCCGCAGCCCGAAGCCTGATGGCAGAGCCAACTGCGCATGCCTAGGATTTTGAAGACCAGCCCGAAGAAAGATGCAGAGGAGAGGCATTGCAGAAGAAGAAGAGGCCGGCGCTGGAGATTTTTCAAGCAGCATTGAGGCAGCCCCAGTGTTGTCTGAGCGCTGGGGAACTCCCCCAGTGCTGCGAGAAAAGTTATTTGCATACTGCAGAAAAACTATAAGGGCCCCTGTTTCAGGCCCCCATACAGTAGAGAATCACCCCATATAGGGTTCCGCATAGCAGATTTTTACTTCATTTTACCCTTTTCTGTCCACACCCACCTATGCTTAGGCCTCCAGGCGGCAACTCATTTTATTTTGCAACGTTTGGGATGTAATAAGTGGCACCTCCTGCAGGCATAAGAGAAGGCAACAGTGGACGAGAGGGGAGAAAGGCAAGTGAAAATCAGCTACTACTCACTGGATTAATCCAACAGGAACAGTCTATAAAAAAGCAGTGGGAGCCGTCTATGACTGCTATGGTGGTGTTTACGCTCTGATCTGTGTGTAGAGACATGTATAGTATATTCATAAAAGTCAGCAGAAATGCAGTCTGAATGAACATAAAGAGGAGCACAGCCTAATAAGTGGAAATAAGATATATTACACAGTTCCTTATATTCACTTGTACTATTCATTTCTGAGAAGGAGTTTTATAATTCGAAGCACCCTTTGGGCTTGGTACCACTATAATTAATATAAATATTAATATATGATATAAATATAATATAAATATAAAATGAAAATAAACATATAATTGCACAGACCATAAAGGGTTAAGGGACATGTTGTTGGACATACACCTAGTAAAATCTGATATACCCAAGTGACACTGAGAGGCAACAATAGAAGTGAGTGGCAGAGGTTTTGTATAAGGACACCTAAAGTTAAGGGGATGTGCACTAGAGGAGAATTACACAAAGAATCCAGATTGTAGTACATATAGTAATGTGAAAGGGCAGACACAGACAGCTGAGCTGACCCTGTGCAAGAACAGTTAAGTGCCCCTTGTTTTCCAGTATCTCAGCATAGAGCACTCCTTATAATTCACCAGTAACCATCAGCCATATATACATTAGCTGAGGGTCTTACCTGCAATCTAACAGACAGTAAAAAGCTGCTGTTAAGGTAATACGGCCCCTTAATCTATGAGGCTCCTGCTGCACAGGTTGCACCAATGCTATGCATACCTACAGTAATGTGCATGCATAGCTGCTTTTATATTGCTAATACAATTTATTGTATGTACTGTACATGAGATTTATATATGATGTTTTATACAGCTATTAGTTTATTTCCTAGACGGAGACAGCTTATCAATAGTCTGCTTAATAACACCCCAGAAATTACTTAGTCAAATATTATGTAAGTGGCTTGTACTTACTTTGCTTATCCAGGTAGCTGTCAAGTAGCTTCTTCTAACCAATGCTTACTTGTAGCTACCTGCTATATAAGTATAAGGGGCCCATAAAGAGGCGTGTTACAGGGAACAGATAAAGCAGTTCAGTTTCGTTTCCCAGTATGAAGCACAACTGCTTTCAATGAACAGACTCTAGAAACTATCTTTATGTTATGTTGTTTTTCTGGTTACGTTTTAGTGTCAGAACTCTAGGCAACAGTAATGTTAGTGACAAGATTTCATAACATTTCTGAGGCTGTTGTAACATGAAGTAATAAGACATCATAGATATGATTAAATATATACATAGTTACCAGTAATGTTTGCAGTGTTATTCTTGATTTTTGCACCAAAAAGCATAGCAAAAACATATCACATGTTCCATAAGGACAATAGCAAACGTGTCAATAAAATAAACACAGGATTAGTAAAATCATAGTCATCTTCATAAAGTATAAGAATAACAGTATATAGGAATACATGAACTACAGACTACATTCGTTTGCAGGAATAGGACAGCTGCCTAGATAGAAGACTACAAAAGTTATTGAGACACAAAACACGTCATTCAACATGTGGTTACAATATCACAGCCCTGGTGTTTTGTGAATGTTCCATTTCTTACTATATAGTCTGTCATGGATTACAATGTTGTGATATAGTTATAAGGTGTGAATACAATACAGCCAGCAAAGTATACCAAACCATACCCACTTGTTAACAATGGTAGCTTAATGTTGTGGATACTGTACACAGCACACTATGAACACTGCACAGTAGTACTTCTATCCTGTTCATAGATACTGCACAGTAATACTTCTATGGGCTCATTCACATCTGCACCGGATCTCCATTTATACAAGTTTCCGTTTCCTGTCCGAAACCGGGCAAGAAACAGAAACCTGCATGCATTTTTCAAACCCATTCAAATGAATGGGTTTGAAAAGTGTCCGGCCGTGAGCGCCGGTGAGCATTTTAGTGCTCTCCGCGGCAAAACGTTTTTTTTTTTTTTTAACCGGACACAAAGCGCTCACCGGCGCTCACGGCCGGACACGGTCTGACAGGTTTCTGTCTTCAGTCTGTTTCAGTTTCCATCTTCAGTTTCTGTCTGCAGAAGACGGAATCCTGAGAACGGAGACCGGGTGCAGATGTGAACCCAGCCTATCCTGTTTATAGATATGAAGTGCGGTAAAAACTGACATCCAGTGCGTCCTCTTGAAATAAAATAACTTCCTTTATTGATTCACAATACCTTTAAAAACATCACAATCACAGACCCATGGTGGTATAGTTGGGTGGGATAGATGCAGCGTTATTAGCTGACGCGTTTCGAGATGTTTCTCTTAGTCATAGCTAACTTCTATTGTGTGCTCAGGGTGTTAAATACACACATGTTCATGAGTAACACCTGTTGCTGTTCTTGATTAGATGTTAACTTGTCATGATTAGAGATGAGCGAACAGTGTTCTATCGAACACATGTTCGATCGGATATCAGGGTGTTCGCTATGTTCGAATCGAATCGAACACCGCGTGGTAAAGTGCGCCAAAATTCGATTCCCCTCCCACCTTCCCTGGCGCCTTTTTTGCACCAATAACAGTGCAGGGGAGGTGGGACAGGAACTACGACACCGGGGGCATTGAAAAAAATTGGAAAAAGTCATTGGCTGCCGAAATCAGGTGACCTCCATTTTAGACGAATAGTGGATTTCAAATCCGGGTCATATGAGAATGTGAACTTTGTGACTATGAGACAGGGATAGCTGTACAGGCAGGGATAGCTAGGGATAACCTTTATTTAGGGGGGAATGTTATTAAAAATAACTTTTTGGGGCTCTATCGGGTGTGTAATTGTGATTTTTGTGAGATAAACTTTTTCCCATAGGGATGCATTGGCCAGCGCTGATTGGCCAGAGTACGGAACTCGACCAATCAGCGCTGGCTCTGCTGGAGGAGGCGGAGTCTAAGATCGCTCCACACCAGTCTCCATTCAGGTCCGACCTTAGACTCCGCCTCCTCCAGCAGAGCCAGCGCTGATTGGCCGAATTCCGTACTCTGGCCAATCAGCACTGGCTAATGCATTGTATTGGCGTGATGAAGCAGTGCTGAATGTGTGTGCTTAGCACACACATTCAGCTCTACTTCATCGGGCTAATAGAATGCATTGGCCAATCAGCGCTGGCCAATGCATTCTATTAGCTTGATGAAGCAGAGTGTGCACAAGGGTTCAAGCGCACCCTCGGCTCTGATGTAGCAGAGCCGAGGCTGCACAAGGGTTCAAGCGCACCCTCGGCTCTGATGTAGCAGAGCCGAGGGTGCACTTGAACCCTTGTGCAGCCTCGGCTCTGCTACATCAGAGCCGAGGGTGCGCTTGAACCCTTGTGCACCCTCGGCTCTGCTACATCAGAGCCGAGGGTGCGCTTGAACCCTTGTGCACACTCTGCTTCATCAAGCTAATAGAATGCATTGGCCAGCGCTGATTGGCCAATGCATTCTATTAGCCCGATGAAGTAGAGCTGAATGTGTGTGCTAAGCACACACATTCAGCACTGCTTCATCACGCCAATACAATGCATTAGCCAGTGCTGATTGGCCAGAGTACGGAATTCGGCCAATCAGCGCTGGCTCTGCTGGAGGAGGCAGAGTCTAAGGTCGGACCTGAATGGAGACTGGTGTGGAGCGATCTTAGACTCCGCCTCCTCCAGCAGAGCCAGCGCTGATTGGTCGAGTTCCGTACTCTGGCCAATCAGCGCTGGCCAATGCATTCTATTAGCCCGATGAAGTAGAGCTGAATGTGTGTGCTTAGCACACACATTCAGCTCTACTTCATCGGGCTAATAGAATGCATTGGCCAATCAGCGCTGGCCAATGCATTCTATTAGCGTGAACTGAGTTTGCACAGGGGTTCTAGTGCACCCTCGGCTCTGCTACATCAGATTGCTACATCTGATGTAGCAGTGCCGAGTGTGCATCAGATGTGTAGTTGAGCAAAACTGACTCAGCACTGCTAAGTCTCTGCATTCGCATAGGAATGCATTGGCCAGCCTTCGGCCAATCAGCGCTGGCTCTGCCGGAGGAGGCGGAGTCTAAGGTCGGACCTGAATGGAGACTGGTGTGGAGCGATCTTAGACTCCGCCTCCTCCAGCAGAGCCAGCGCTGATTGGTCGAGTTCCGTACTCTGGCCAATCAGCGCTGGCCAATGCATTCTATTAGCCCGATGAAGTAGAGCTGAATGTGTGTGCTTAGCACACACATTCAGCTCTACTTCATTGGGCTAATAGAATGCATTGGCCAATCAGCGCTGGCCAATGCATTCTATTAGCGTGAACTGAGTTTGCACAGGGGTTCTAGTGCACCCTCGGCTCTGCTACATCAGATTGCTACATCTGATGTAGCAGTGCCGAGTGTGCATCAGATGTGTAGTTGAGCAAAACTGACTCAGCACTGCTAAGTCTCTGCATTCGCATAGGAATGCATTGGCCAGCCTTCGGCCAATCAGCGCTGGCTCTGCCGGAGGAGGCGGAGTCTAAGGTCGGACCTGAATGGAGACTGGTGTGGAGCGATCTTAGACTCCGCCTCCTCCAGCAGAGCCAGCGCTGATTGGTCGAGTTCCGTACTCTGGCCAATCAGCACTGGCCAATGCATTTCTATGGGGAAAAGTTAGCTTGCGAAAATCGCAAACTGACAGGGATTTCCATGAAATAAAGTGACTTTTATGCCCCCAGACATGCTTCCCCTGCTGTCCCAGTGTCATTCCAGGGTGTTGGTATCATTTCCTGGGGTGTCATAGTGGACTTGGTGACCCTCCAGACACGAATTTGGGTTTCCCCCTTAACGAGTATATGTTCCCCATAGACTATAATGGGGTTCGAAACCCATTCGAACACTCGAACAGTGAGCGGCTGTTCGAATCGAATTTCGAACCTCGAACATTTTAGTGTTCGCTCATCTCTAGTCATGATAGCTGCACACATATTTAAAAACAAAACGTAGCGACTATCCTGAATATAAACAAACATTCTTACAACAAACTGAAAAAACCATATATGAATAACATAAATAATATAAATCTGTTTAGGCACCATATATAAATGGCACATAGAGTTTGAATAGCTCATCGTGCATATCTAAATAGCATCATATTATAAAAGTTTGCATTTTTTGTCAAAAAAGATACATGAAAAATGTTTAACAAAGTTAAAACAAATGATAATAACCATAAGGGAGGGTTCACACGGTGTAACGTGCCGCGCGATGTGGCACGTCTACGCCACGGGACCCTTTGCGGGCCGTACACGCTCCCATTGATTTCAATGGAAGCGGGGATCGTATGCGCCGCGCTAGTTTGAGGCCGCAAACTAGTGCGGCGCATACGATCCCCGCTCCCATTGAAATCAATGGGAGCGTGTACGGCCCGCAAAGGGTCCCGCGGCGTAGACGTGCCACATCACGCGGCACGTTACACCGTGTGAACCCTCCCTAATAATGTACAGTACTTAACTCACTTTATTAGTAACCTACAATGATCCCTACGAGCTGCAAGTTTAACATTAATTGACAACATTGTTTATAGACACTCCACAGTAGCACTTCTATCCTGCAGATGAGCAGCACACAACACCACTCCGTACCTCCCAACCCTTCCGGATTCAGCGGGACAGTCTCGGACAGTCCCAGTATCAACTCATCTGCATCCTCTCCAGATGCAGATGTGTTAAATACAATGGTCATCCCCAGACAGCTCCTTCTTCACCTCTCTGTGTGAAGCACATCCCTGTTTGCTCCTGCCGCATAAGCTGTAGGTGCAATGTGATGACGTCACTCACATTGTGCCTATAGCTCCCTGAACAGTCCGCGACAAAAGACTTCACCGAGCAGCAGGGGAGCAAGGAGAAGTGAGTATCAGTGTTTTCTTATCTTAAACTGGGGGAAGATGAAGGGGGAAATTAACTGGAGGAAAGTGGAGGGGGCATTAAACTGGAGCAAATACAGGGGGCATAAAACTGGAGGCAGCTGAGGGGGCATTAAACTGGGAGCAGATGGAGGGGGTATTAAAATGGACAGAGATAAAGAGGAACATTAAACTGGGGGGAAACTAGAGGGGGTATTAAACTGGGGACAATTTAGAAGGGGACATCAAACTAGGGGCAACTGGAAAAGGACATTAAACTGTGGGAGTAGCTGGAAGGGGACATGTCTGCCTCTAGTTGCCCCCAAATTTAATACTCCCCCAGCTACCTCCACAGTTTAATGCCCCCCTCCATCTACCTCCACAGTTTAATGTCCCCCTCCAGCTACCCCAGAGTAATGCCTCCCTCCAGCAGCCTCCAGTTTAATGTCCACACCCAAATACCCCTACAGTTTAATGCCCTCCTCCAGCAGACTCAGTTTAATGTTTCCCTCTAGTTTCTTCAAATTATGGGACAATTGGAGGGAAACATTATAATGTGGGGGCATATAATGTTAGGGTGACTGTAGGAGGATTATACTGTATGGAGGCACATAGAAAAATGGATGAGAATAGTCAGCATAGAAGTGGGTGAAGCAAAATAGGCACGCTGCATATTTTGTCCCTTTTCTATCTTTTGAATGTTGGAAGGTATGATTAAACTGGGGGCAGATGAAGGGAAGACATGAAACTGAGGACAGATAAAGGGGGACATTAAGCTTGGGACAGATTGAGAGGGCATTAAATTGAGATCAGATGGTGGGAGACATTAAACTGGGAGTAGCTGAAAGGGGCCATTCAACTGGAGGCAGATGGAGGGGGCATTAAAATGGGGGGGGATTAAGAGGAACATTAAACTGGTAGGAAGCTGGAGGGGGACATTAAACAGTGGGGATTGCTGGATGGGGACATTAAACTGGAACAGCTGAAGGGGGTCATTAAGCTGGGGACAGATGGAGGGGGTATTAAAATGGAGGGGAAATGAAGAGGAACATTAAACTGAAGCGGGCAGGAGGAGGAAATTAAACAGTGGGTTTTGTTAGATGGGGACATTGAACTGGAGGCAGTTTGGAAGGGGACATTAAACTGGGGCTAATGGAGAAGGACATTAAACTGGGAGTAGCTGGAAGGGGACATGTGTGCCTCTAGTTGCCACCAGTTTAGGGCCCCCCTACAACTATCTCCACAACTTTCCCCCTCCAGATGCCCCATTTTAATGTCCCCATTTAGTTGCATCAGTTTAATGTCTTCCTCCAGCAGCCCCCAGTTTAATGTCCCCATCTAACTATCCCCATGATTTAATGTCCCCTCTAGTTTCTTCATACTGTGGGGAAATTGGAGGGGAACATTATAATGTGGGGGCATATAATGTTAAGGTGACTATAGGAGGATTATACTGTGTGAGGGCACATAGAAAAGTGGAAGAGACTAATCGGAGTCAGCATAGAAGTGGGTGGAGTGAAATTTGCGGTGGCACGCATAGCATTCTAAACATTCTGTCCCTCTTTCTTTCTTGAATAAACGCCGAGCTTATAGGGAAGGCGTTACTGACTGTGGAGGGAAGGGAAGTTGGTAGTGCTACAGTGATGAGTTTTCAACATCCTGCTGTGATTTCTGCCTCCCATTAAAGACAAACAAAGGCAGAATCAAGGGGGAATCTGTCGCTGATTTGGGGGCAAAATCAATGCCAAATTTTTCCAAGTGAACAGGGCCTTAAACAACCAGACATCTTAGGACTTCTCACTATCTTGTCTGTATAGATGCGGAAAACAATTCTATGTGTATAAATTTGACGCAAAGCTCCAAATATTCAAATATTCAGCTTCTTTGAAGAAAATTGGATGAGATTTTCAGAATGGACTGGCTCCATGCTAAATTGAGCAAAGCTATGAACACAAGAAGATTCATTTCCACTAGGGGGGATTTTATATTAGATTGACTATAAGAACCAGACTAAAGATACAGTATATGAAGATTTTAATCTTACAGACTGGTACATCCGGCAACAATTACTACGGGATAGCATAATCTCCCACAAATAGGAGGGTAGAGTGGGATGACACAAAATGTCATGCTTGTTAAAGTTGTGTTTAGTCATTGACAGGTTTTTAGCTATATATCTGTATATCCTATGGCTGTGATGGCGAACATATGGTACGCATGCCAGACAGGGCACACAGAGCCCTCTATGCTGGTACACATGGGATCGCCCGGATCGCTCAGTAACGGGGAATCCGGAACAGGATTCCTCGTTGATGAGCGATCGCTGTCTTCAGTTGTATGTGCACATACAGCTGAAAGCTGTCAGGGTAGGCTGCAGATCGCGCAACCTACACTGAATGCAGTGTAGGCTGCAGATCGCGCGACCGCATCCGACACTGAATGCAGAGTTTGAACTCTGCCCCAACGCAGGCACAATGACATGAGTCATCAGCGCCTGCAGTCAGAAGGAGGATGACGTTGGCGGCTCTTCATGGATGTGTATAAGAGTGTATAAGTGTGTTTGTGTGTGTGTGTCAGTCAGTCATACTGAAGAGCATATAATACTGGGGGATGCGTACTGAGAAGCATATAATACTGGGGGGGCGGGTGCGTACTGATAAGCATATAATGTGTGTGGGACGGGGGGCATACTGGGGAGCATATAATACTGTGTGTGGGGGGTACTGAAGAGCATATAATACTGGGGGGATGCGTACTGAGGAGCATATAATACTGTGTGTGGGGGGTACTGAGGAGCATATACTTGGGGGATGCGTACTGAGGAGAATATAATACTGTGTGTGGGTGGGATACGTACTGAGGAGCATATAATACTGTGTGTGGGTGCCACTGTGGTGCATATAATCCTGTGGGGGGCCTACTGTGGAGCATATAACACTGTGGGGGGCTACTGTGGTACTGTGGAGAATATAATACTGTGTGGGGGCCACTGTGGAGCATATAATACTGTCTGGGGTCCCCTCACTATTTGTATCACACAGTATCTGTTTTTTAACAGACGTGATATTCGTACAGACTGTAATAACATTACACGGTCACTATAAAACAGTTCCTGTGCAATATATATAGTGAACAATAATTGTTCAAAAGTACTAAATGCAGATAGCTTTATATTTCAGTACAAAGTTGTTTGTATTATTGAAAGCTCTGTAAAGCCCCATTCACATGGCTGTAATTTGTGAGTCCGTAACTGTCCGCAATTGTAAATCCGCACAGTATTATGTTTAAATTGCCGTGTTGGCACTTCGTAATAATTTAGTGGGTTTTAGGTTCCAGTTTGGGCACTCAGTCTGTAAAAGGTTCGCCATCACTGTCCTATGGTGTATTGACTCACAGATGGTATTGGATCATTGTGTATGTAGTATGCTTTATAACAGGGGTGCTTACACTTTTTCAGCGTGTGAGCTAAGTTTATTAGCTGACCAAGGCAAAAGATCTACTACCCACCTTGTAGGTGGGGCCGGGGTGGGCCTGTGGGCGGGGCATGTCGGTGGGCGGGGCCGGGCATGTGGGCGGGGTCAGGCGGAGCGTGAGAGCAGGAGACAGCGGCATTTTGTGGCCGCCCAGGGATCCCCGGTGTCTGTTTGTTCACAGCGCAGGCTGAGAGTTATCTCTGGACACTGGCAGGCTGCGCTGTGAACAAGCAGCACCCCGGCTCCCTGCATCCCTAAGAGCGGGGAGCGCTGCTGCCCGGCCTGCAAGTGTCCGGACTGCTTGTTCAAAGCGCAGGCTGAGAGTCGACTCTCAGCCTGCACTGTGAACAAGCAGACACCGGGATCGACCCATCGTCCTTTGCGATCGACCAGTAGATCGCGATCGACGTATTGGGCACCCCTTCTTTATAAGCTTTTACTGACATTGGTGACTATATATTGTATGTGCTATATTTCTTTATTACATCAGGTGTGTTCTCATTCTACATACATTGTATCTATGTCAACTGACCACGTATAAATAAAAGTTATTTAAACATTTTCTCCAGTTTATGAAAACAGGAACCTTTTATTGCATATGATTGACTGGTGATGAATGATGAAATAACTAAGTCACTCATTTTAACCATTTGGCAACTAACTCGGCGAGAATGTACCTGCATTTTCTTGCAGAGGCAGCAGCTACACAAGATCATGCAACTGCAGGCTCAGTGAGCTGGGTGTAAGTGACAGCTGGACAACGCAGAGAAAAGACAGGGGGTAGTTTATTGCTGTATGCAGATATGAAAGCTACCATGTGCTCAATGACCCAGATCTGCATAGTATACTAGGAGGCATTCCTCAACCCAAGATACAAAGGGAATCAGAAAAAAATGATATTAAAATAGACCCCAATGAATTATTAGGACCTTATGGGGGGTAGAATTTATAAAAAAAAAAAAAAAAAGAAGAGGTTTTAGCCCTGCCTCCAGCTACACAAATCTATGTGTCACCAAATCTATTGGACATGTAAAACTGTTTTTGAAATTATATATGTATAAAAATATATATGTATGTCATACAAAACTTCTGGTGAAAAAAAAAAGAAATACAAACATGCACAAACACCTGCAACATAGTGATACGGATGAAGTGTTCAAATTTCAAATTTTTCTTTGAACATTTCTATCCATTACTATCTCACTACAAGGAGAATTTATGTTACTGGCAATTTATGAAATCAAAAACAGTATTTGCTTAAGCCAAACTACTTACCAGAAGTTAATCAGTGATGTCTAAAAAGCCAAAATGACTACTAAGAAGGAATCCAGGGACTATTGGTTGCTGAATCGCTAGGATTTGATGATTGTAGTAAACAAAAGTAAACTCATTTATCATGTTAAAGAAGGTGTCAGTACTACTATCCAGTACTACATTTTATGTTTGGGTTTTTCATACTTTGCCTAAATAGCATTCGGCATTCTATAGAATGTGTCGGTATTCTATATAATGCAAAATATGTAACAATTCTCCCATTTCATACATTGCCTAAAAACGCTGGGCATTCTATAGAATGCCTGCTTTTCATACATTGCCTGTAACATATATGTTTGTCATTTAAAGATATCTGAAACTATACATATAAGTCGGAATGCATACCTCCCAACTTTTGAAGAACTGAAAGAGGGACAAAATGTGCGGAAAATTTAGCCCCGCCCACTTTTGTGTTGACTCCGCCCACTCATTAATTTTTCATGTGCCCGCACACAGTATAATCCTCCTACAGTCACCCGTAAATTATATGTCCCCCCTCTATCTCTCCCCCAGTTTCATATACACCCTTCATCTGCCCCCAGTTTCATGTCCCCCCCATCTCTGCCCCCAGTTTCATGTCCCCACATCTCTGCCTCCAGTGTCATGTCCCCACATCTCTGCCTCCAGTGTCATGTCCCCACATCTCTGCCCCCAGTGTCATGTCCCCACATCTCTGCCCCCAGATTCATGTCCCCACATCTCTGCCCCCAGATTCATGTCCCCACATCTCTGCCCCCAGTGTCATGTCCCCCCCATCTCTGCCCCCAGATTCATGTCCCCACATCTCTGCCCCAGTGTCATGCAGTCCTCTCCATCTCTGCCCCCAGTGTCATGCCGTCCTCTCCTTCATCTGCCCCCAGTTTCACGTTCCACCTCCACATTAAACTTACCTTCTCCTCCGCTCCCTTGCCGCTCTCTGCGCTCTCTCGCTGACACATATGCGGCTGAAGCGAGGAGCTGACCTGTGCGAGGAGCTGACCTGTGTCAGCTCCTTGCTTCAGCCGCATATGTGTTCAACTCAGATCTGCGTCCTCTGGACTCAGATCTGAGTTGAAATCGGGACATACCTCCCTCCAACCGGGACCGCGGGACATGTCACCCAAATCGTGACTGTCCCGCGGAAATCGGGACGGTTGGGAGGTATGGGAATGTCTTATATGGTGGTATGGTGATATTTAAAGTAGTCTTGTCACTAAGTGTAAAATGCTAATTTACATACATCATTTGATTTTCACCATGCCCCTGAACAATTTGGAGTTTGTAGCTTTAAACTCCGTCCACCCTAGAGATGAGCGAATACCATTCAATCGAGTAGGTATTCGATCGAATATCAGGCTATTCGACATATTCGATTTTGAATGAATACCACACTGTAAACGCAGTAAAAATTTGTATCCCCTTCCACATTCCCTGGCGCTTTTTTTGTACCAATGACTGTGCAGGGAAGGTGGGACAGGAAGCAGGAAAATGTAGGCATTGAAAAAAAATAGGAAAAAGTCATTGGCTGGCGAAATCAGCTGACCTCGGATCTATAAGAATAGTGGCAGCCATGTTCGTGTTTTGCAGCTGGGATAGATAGGGAGAGACATCGTGCTGAGGGTCAGAGTGAAATTTTAGCTTCTGCTAGGCAGGAAATATTCTGAAAACAGCAATACTGCTTGATGAGTCTATAAACACCGTCAGCTTATAGGCTCATCCTGCAGAAAGTTCTGAAAACTAATTTTTAGGCCTGAAATTCCGTAACACTAGTATACAGTATATACCTGGCCTGAAGCAAAAGAATGGGGCTGAGACTGTAAACGCTGCTGGGGGAAGTCACAATTGAAAGAAAGGGGTGAAAGAATGACTACTGGGGGTGGTAGGGCTGAATTGGCACAGAGGGGCACAATAAAAAATCTCTGCTTGTGGCCTGAAGCAACAGAATGGGCATAAACTTGAAATGCAGGTGCACAAATCTAACTAGAACTCAAAAGAAAGCATAGACACGCAGGTTCTATCATGAAGTTACAAGTAGAAGAGTGGCTCAGCAAGTAACAGTTGGGGTTCATTGTGTACACTCTATGCCACCAAAAAGGCCAACTGGGGGGCCTACTTGCACCCCCTCGCCAAACCCACCCAAACATCAGCTGGGGGAAACCTCCACTCACCCCAAGGGCCACAGGTCCAACTTCTACACCCAGTATGTGTAAGGCACAGAGGGATCGGAGAGGACAGGGCTGTGATTGGCCAGGTACTCATGCCTCCTGGTGACACTAAGCCTCTCAGTGGCGGTAGTTTGGCCAGGGGGGGCATTAATGTGTCCCACACCTTGGAGAGTATTCCCCTGGTGGGTGTGGACCGGATGGCAGTTGTTAGCTTATTTGAGGAAATCTCCTCTCTGCCGCCAGCGAGGATTGACGGAAACATTTCCATCATATTCTGCACCAGGTGCTTGTCACAATCATTTATGCGATTGTTCCTCTCCCCTACCAGAATGAAAGACGAGATGTTATTTTTATACTGGGGGTTGAGAATTGCAAAAATCCAGTATTGGTTGCTCTCCATTATGTGAACAATGCCTTTGTCTCTGGAGAAGCAGTCCAACATAAAGTCATCCATGTGTGTCATAGTGTTACTTGGCATGACTTAGCTGCCCCCACCGGAAGGGTCACTCTCCATTTCCTCCACTTTCAACAACCCTTCACACCATCCGCGCTAAAGCAATGAGATGCACTGATCCCGCTAGCCTCGTTTGGGACAGTGACATCAAATGCCACTTCATCCTCATCCTCTTCCTCCATTATCAAACGGTGAGAAGAGGACAGGAGTGTGCTCTGAATATTTTCTAGCTAGCAGCGACTACTTTAGACTTACGAAAATGGCCGCACTTTTACCAGTATATCAGGCACAATGGGGTAGGTTTTTAAAAACCTTTGCACCAACAAGTTGAAAACGTGGGCCATGTGTGGACCGTGTTTGAGTCTGGCAAGCTCCAGAGCCTCTACCAGGTTCCGGCCATTATCAAACACGACCATGCCTGGGCCCAGGTGCATTGGCGACAAAGACATTGCCATTTCATCTAGGATGGCATCTCTCACCTCGGGGGGACAGTGTGTTTTCTGTCGGCCAAGCTGAGCTTCAGCACGACCTGCTGACGTCTCCACATGCCAGCGCTGCAGTGTTTACAGCTCGCAGGAGGGGTCAATGTTGCAGCAGAGGAGTAGGCTTTCTGAGAACCCCTGGCATGAATTTTGATCTGGGAGAGGAGATAGGCCTGTTTGGAAAAAGCCCAAAAACAGCTCCTGGGAGGGGGCAAGGGTAGGATGACTCTGCTGGGAAGATTGGGCAAGTTGGGAGGAAGGAGGGGCAGACTCTTGGGTATGAACACGACTGGAGGTAGTGGCTAACTGGCTGGTGGAAAAGCCACTGGAAGCATTATCCACTAGCCCTTGTAACACCTGTTCCTAGTGCTCGGGTCTGATCTGTGTTGTAACCTGCAACCTGCTTAACATTGCCATCAAGACAGGGATTGTGGATGAGCACAGTGCTGGCTGCCCCTCACCAATAAGCATTGTATCCACAGTAGCTTGACCGCGGCCTGGGCCCACAGCTGGATTTCCTGGGCATCAGGACAAAGAAATTATTCTGGTAGCTCCTGGGAGGGGGCAAGGGTGGGATGACTCTGCTGGGAAGATTGGGGATGTTGGGAGGAAGGAGGGGCAGACTCTTGGGTATGAACACGACTGGAGGTAGTGGCTGACTGGCTGGTGGAAAAGCAGCTGGAAGCATTATCCGCTAGCCCTTGAAACACCTGTTCCTGGTGCTCGCGCCTGGTCTGAGTTGTACCCTGCACCCGCCTTAACGCAGCTATCAAGTCAGGGATTGTGATGAGCGCATGCTAATGTTTCTTTAGGTTTAAATTTGTGTTTCTGTCCATATGAATGTTGAGGAAAGAAGGTTTTCAAGTATTTTTCCACTTTCATAGAGGTTCTATTGAATGTGGAAAGTGTCTAGTTGATAAGTTGTGATAGTGGGGTAATACTGGGACTTGGGCATGTTAGATGCCCCCAGGCATGCGTCCCCTGCTGTCCCAGTTGCATTCCAGAGGTGTTGGCATCATTTCTTCGGGAGTCATTGTTTACTGGTGACTCTCCTTAGTCGAATTGTGGTTTCCCCTGAAACGAGCATGTTTTCCCCATAGACTATAATAGGATACGATATTCGGTCGAATAGTCGAACATTGAGGGTCTACTCGAAACGGATATCGAATATTTCACTACTCGCTCATCTCTAGTCCACCCTTTCAAAAGCCACTGAAAGATTATATGTGAATTAGCTCTATTCTCCAAGTAGGCGCTAACCTTTTTATTGCTTCAGAGAAACACAAAAAGTTCCACTTGAAGAATCAAAGCTAATTCCCATATAATCTTTCAGAGACTATATGTTTTAAATGGGTTGACAGATTTTAAAACAACAAGCATCAAATGTTTAGAGCAGGAATCAAATGATGTATGTAATGTAACATTTAGTACTTGGCGACAGGTCCTCTTTAAGTTTATATGGAAATCGATAGGATAAACTGA
The DNA here is from genome assembly GCF_031893055.1 of Leptodactylus fuscus. Classification (NCBI taxonomy): domain Eukaryota; kingdom Metazoa; phylum Chordata; class Amphibia; order Anura; family Leptodactylidae; genus Leptodactylus; species Leptodactylus fuscus. The sequence continues at coordinate 294,189,022 of NC_134265.1, forward strand.
CTTTTGGGAGGTTGCATGGATATATAAGTACTTATTAAATTGTGGTGTGGGAGGTCATATATATAGACATCCAGAAAATATGATGATACACATGACTAATAAACAACTAATATATACAAAAGTAGAACATGAAATCCTATCAGTTGCGCAAAATAACATTTAGCCTGTTAACTTTCACACTTTTTTATGAGTCAAACGCGATCATTGTATTTACTGTACTTTGTACATTACTAAGTCAGAATCTCTCTATCATGTTCTCTACTGAACGTCACGTGTTAAGCTCCAAAGCTAGGTTGATTCTTATCTTGAACTTTTATTAGCTCAATATCAAGAAGTGAACTCTGTTCTTTAAATGGATCCTATGTTTTAAACACATTTTCTTCTCCCTAACATATCGGAATAGCCTTAAGAAAGGCTATTCTTCTCCTACCTTTCCTTGTCTTCTCCGTGCCACCGTTCACCTGCAATCCCGTTTTTTCTCGGCATGTAAATGAGTTCTTTCGCAGCACTGGGGGCTTTCCCAATGCTGCCAGAGAACTCTCCAGCGCTGCCTTCATCTTCTTCTGCAACAAGGTCTTCACCACGTCTTCTTCCGGTGGTGTCTTCTAAGTTCTAGGCCTCGGGCCTATGGCAAAACCGACTGTGCATGCCCACGGCCACAAGAAAAATGGTTGCTTCCACAGTATTGTAAGCGGCCATTTCTCATGGCCGGCGGGCATGCACAATCGGCTTGCCCTTGCCCTAGACCCAAAGCCTAGAAGTTACAAGACACCACCGGAAGAAGACGCGGTGAAGACCTCGTTGCAGAAGAAGATGGAGGCGGCGCTGGAGAGTTCTCTGGCAGCATTGTAAATGCCCCCAGTGCTGTTTGAGTGTTGGGGCCCGCCCCCAGTGTTGCAAGAGAGCTCATTTACATATCGAGAAAAACCGGGATTGCAGGCGAACGGCAGCGCGTAGAAGACAAGGAAAGGTAGGAGACGAATAGCCTTTCTTAAGGCTATTCCGACATGTTAGGGGGAAAAAATGTGTTTAAAAGATAGGATACCTTTAAATTCTTTTACAACACTTCCTGCTCCACTCAAAAATGTGTCGCCAGTACCACATCACAAAACTAGAAAGTTTTATAAATTGCCCCTGCCATAAAGGAAGAAACTGTACAACCTTTGGGCATACCCTTTGGTTTAAGTCTTTTTTATACCGTATCAGCTATGTAACTATATACAGTACAGTCCACACACCTTCTCATTCAAAAACTTTTCTGTATTTTCATGACTATGAAAATTGTAGATTCACACTGAAGGCATCAAAACTATGAATTAACACATGTGGAATTATATACTTAACAAAAAAGTGTGAAACAACTGAAAATATGTCTTATATTCTAGGGTCTTCAAAGTAACCACCTTTTACTTTGATTCCTGCTTTGCACACTGTTGGCATTCTCTTGATGAGCTTCAAGAGGTAGTCACTGGAAATGGATTTCACTTCACAGGTATACTCTGTCAGGTTTAATAAGTGGGATTTCTTGCCTTATAAATGGGGTTGGGACCATCAGTTGTGTTGTGCAGAAGTCAGGTGGATACACAGCTGATAGTCCTACTAAATAGACTGTTAGAATTTGTATTATGGCAAGAAAAAAGCAGCTAAGTAAAGATAAACGAATGGCCATCATTACTTTAAGAAATTAAGGTCAGTCAGTCCGAAAAATTGGGAATACTTTGAAAGTGTCTCCAAGTGCAGTTGCAAAAACCATCAAGTGCTACAAAGAAACTGGCTCACATGAGGACCGCTCCAGGAAAGGAAGACCAAGAGTCACCTCTGCTGCAGAGGATAAGTTCATCCAAGTCACCAGCCTCAGAAATCACAGGTTAACAGCAGCTCAGATTAGCGACCATGTCAATGCCATATAGAGTTCTAGTGGCAGACACATCTCTACAACAACTGTTAAGAAGAGACTTTGTGCAGCAGGCCTTCATGGTAAAATAGCTGCTAGAAAACCACTGCTAAGGACAGGCAACAAGCAGAAGAGACTTGTTTGGGCTAAAGAACACAAGGAATGGACATTAGACCAGTGGAAATCTGTGCTTTGGTCTGATTAATCCAGATTTAAGATCTTTGGTTCCAACCTCCATGTCTTTGTGCGATGCAGAAAAGATAAGATAAGATAAGATAATCCTTTAATAGTCCCACAGTGGGGAAATTTCAGCATGTTACAGCAGTATAGTAATACAGATACAGGATAATACACACTAATATAATACAGACGTAGACACACATATGCTGAGAAGAGAAGATATACTAGGAGTCCATAGCAGCTAAGGAACGGAAGAGAAAGAAGAAAGACTTCATGGTCATCGTCATAATCATTAGTTCTCTGTGCGGAGTGATCTTCGCTTGGTTTGATGTAGATTATACAGCCTGGTCGCGGTTGGAAGGAAGGACCTGCGATAGCGCTCCTTCTCACACTTGGGGTGAAGCAGACGGTCACTTACAGTGCTGCCAAGTCCCATCAATGTCCCATACATGGGGTGGGATTTGTTCTCCCGCATAGAGCTCACCACTGACAGTATCCTTCTGTCACCCACCACCTGTACTGGGTCCAAGGGGCTCCCCAGGACAGCGCTGGCCCTTCTGATCAGCCTGTCAAGTCTATTTCTGTCCCTGGTTGATATACTGCTCCCCCAGCAGGCCACACCGAAAAAGATGGCTGAAGCAACCACAGAGTTGAAGAAGGCCCTAAGAAGTGTCCCCTGGACTCCGAAGGCCCTCAGCCTCCTGAGCAGATAGAGCCTGTGGCCCTTTCTGTGCAGCACCTCCACCTGATCAGCCCAGTCTAGTTTATTATTGAGGAGCACGCCCAGATACTTATAGGTCCTGACTATCTCAATACATGTTCCTTGGATCTCCACCGGGGTTGGAACACCTCTCCGTTTACTAAAGTCAACCACCATCTCCTTGGTCTTCCCAGCATTAATACTGAGCTGGTTCCTCTGGCACCATTCAACAAAGTCCCGGTTTAAGTCTCTGTATTCCCTATCATCGCCATCAGTGATAAGGCCTACTATAGTAGAGTCATCGGACTACTTCTGTAAGTAACAGCTGGATGAGTTGGGTCTAAAGTCAGCAGTGTACAGTGTGAAGAGAAATGGGGCAAGAACTGTACCTTGTGGTGTCCCCGTACTACAGATCACAATGTCAGACACACAGTCCTGGGATGTCACATACTGAGGGCAGTTTGTCAGGTAGTCTAGTATCCAGTTGGACAGGTGATGGTCCACACCATCAATGTTCAGCTTTTTCCTTAGTAGCCCTGGCTGAATGGTGTCGAACGCACTGGAGAAGTCAAAGAACATTAACATTATTCTCACAGTGTTCCAGGGTTTCTCCAGGTGAGAGAGAGCTCTATGAAGAAGGTGGATGATGGCGTCATCTACCCCAATGCCCGGTCGATGGGCAAACTGGAGGGGGTCCAGAGCAGAGCTCCCTAGGGGGCGTAGGTGTGTCAGTACCAGTCTCTCTAAGACCTTCATCAGGTGGGATGTCAGTGCTATGGGTCGGTAGTCATTGTAGCCCATCGGGTTGGGTTTCTTTGGGACTGGTACCACGCAAGATGTTTTCCACAGTTGAGGTACCACTCCCAGCTTTAGACTCATATTGCACATGTGCGTAATAATACCACCTAGCTGGTCACTGCACATTTTAAGAACTCTTGCGCTTAAAAGAAAAGGTGAACGGATGGACTCTACATGCCTGGTTCCCACCATGAAGCATGGAGGAGGAGGTGTGATGGTGTGGGGGTGTTTTGCTGGTGACAGTGTTGGGGATTTATTCAAAATTGAAGGCATATTGAACCAGCATGGCTACCACAGCATCTTGCAGCAGAATGCTATTCCATCTGGTTTGCGTTTAGTTGGACTATCATTTATTTTTCAACAGGACAATGACCCCAAATACACCTCCAGGCTATGTAAGGGCTATTTGACCAAGAAGGAGAGAGATGGGGTGCTACGCCAGATGACCTGGCCTCCACAGTCACCAGACCTGAACCCAATCGAGATGGTTTGGAGTGAGCAGAGTGAAGGCAAAAGGGCCAACAAGTGCTAAGCATCTCTGGGAACTCCTTCAAGACTGTTGGAAGACCATTTCAGGTGACTACCTCTTGAAGCTCATCAAGAGAATGCCAAGAGTGTGCAAAGCAGGAATCAAAGCAAAAGGTGGCTACTTTGAATAACCTAGAGTCTTCACTGAGCTCCACTGATCAGAGGCATTAACCTTCAAACCAGTCAAATGCCATTTTGCAGTGGATGAAGGCTCCCAGGCTGTCTGGCATTGCTTTGTATTTCTGTACAGATCCCTACCCTCTCAAAGCAGATCAACTTGCTTTTTTTCCTATCAGTGCTTGTTGCAGGCCGATTATTGCCTATGTGAAGGGGCTTTACACATTCAGTCTGAAAATGTACCAGATTTTTCTTAATGGCTCAGGTTGTATTTTAAATCTTGTGCAAAGACTTACTGTTACCAATTGGTTGGCCTATTATCTGCCAAAATGTTATGCCAAATGTTTAGCACAATATTGCTACGAAATGTCACATTGCTCCCTTGCCGCAAAGCCACATCTCTTCTCATCTAAGTGCATTTTTGAGCAATTTGAAAAAATGGCCTAAAATTAGAGGCTACAATTCACAACAAATACAGTACTATGAAAAAGTTTGGGCACCCCTATTAATCTTAATCATTTTTAGTTCTAAATATTTTGGTGTTTGCAGCAGCCATTTCAGTTTGATATATCTAATAACTGATGGACACAGTAATATTTCAGGATTGAAATGAGGTTTATTGTACTAACAGAAAATGTGCAATATGCATTAAACCAAAATTTGACCGGTGCAAAAGTATGGGCACCTCAACAGAAAAGTGACATTAATATTTAGTAGATCCTCCTTTTGCAAAGATAACAGCCTCTAGTCGCTTCCTGTAGCTTTTAATCAGTTCCTGGATCCTGGATAAAGGTATTTTGGACAAACAATTCAAGTTCAGTTAAGTTAGATGGTCGCCGAGCATGGACAGCCCGCTTCAAATCATCCCACAGATGTTCAATGATATTCAGGTCTGGGGACTGGGATGGCCATTCCAGAACATTGTAATTGTTCCTCTGCATGAATGCCTGAGTCGATTTGGAGCAGTGTTTTGGATCATTGTCTTGCTGAAATATCCACCCCCGGCGTAACTTCAACTTCGTCACTGATTCTTGAACATTATTCTCAAGAATCCGCTGATACTGAGTGGAATCCATGCGACCCTCAACTTTAACAAGATTCCCGGTGCCGGCATTGGCCACACAGCCCCAAAGCATGATGGAACCTCCACCAAATTTTACAGTGGGTAGCAAGTGTTTTTCTTGGAATGCTGTTTCTTTTTGGACGCCATGCATAACGCCTTTTTTTATAAACAAAATTGGCCAAGAAAAGGCCAACTACCACACAAAAGACAACAATATTCTAAAAATATATAAATTTATTGAAAAGTATATTAATAAATAATGAACAGTGAGCAAAAGAGTTCCAGAGGTAAGTGGTGCAACCACACATAAGTGTAATGAAATACATGCACTTAGGCTTAAATGAAAAGTCTATGCTATATACTGAGTCAATGCAATACAGAGAAAATGATCCATGATTACTCCATGAATTGAAAAAGAAATGTACATTTACTATTTTTAGGTTTATACATGGAGAGACCTAAAGGATCTAACAATTATTGAAGATAACAAACATCTTCATGCAATATTGCAGACACAGAAAATCATGAGCATTTTGAATAGATGACTTTACCTTGCATGTATATCAAACACTGATACGCGCCCCGACGTGCGTTTCACCACGCAAAGTGGCTTCGCCTTTTTTTATAACCAAACAACTCAATCTTTGTTTCCAAAATGAAGTTGGCTTCTCCAAATGTGCTTTTGCATACCTCAGGCAACTCTATTTGTGGCGTACGTGCAGAAACGGCTTCTTTCTCATCACTCTCCCTGACAGCTTCTCCTTGTGCAAAGTGCGCTGTATTGCTGACTGATGCACAGTGACACCATCTGCAGCAAGATGATGCTGCAGCTCTTTGGAGGTGGTCTGTGGATTGTCCTTGACTGTTCTCACCATTCTTCTTCTCTGCCTTTCTGATATTTTTCTTGGCCTGCCACTTCTGGGCTTAACAAGAACTGTCCCTGTGGTCTTCCATTTCCTTACTATGTTCCTCACAGTGGAAACTGACAGGTTAAATCTCTGAGACAACGTTTTGTATCCTTCCCCTGAACAACTATGTTGAACAATCTTTGTTTTCAGATCATTTGAGAGCGGGCTGTCCATGTTCGGCGACCATCTAACTTAACTGAACTTGAATTGTTTTGTAGAAAGAAATGGTCCAAAATCCCTTCATCCAGGATCCAGGAACTGATTAAAAGCTACAGGAAGCAACTAGAGGCTGTTATCTTTGCAAAAGGAGGATGTACTAAATATTAATGTCACTTTTCTGTTGAGGTGCCCATATTTTTGCACCGGTCAAATTTTGGTTTAATGCATATTGCGCATTTTCTGTTAGTACAATAAACCTCATTTCAATCCTGAAATATTACTGTGTCCATCAGTTATTAGATATATCAAACTGAAATGGCTGTTGCAAACACCAAAATATTTAGAACTAAAAATGATTAAGATTAATAGGGGTGCCCAAACTTTTTCATAGGACTGTATGTGGAAATTTGCCCCACTGTTTCTTCCCTAACAAATGCCTTCATAGAGAAAAACCCACTTATCAGAGTATGATGTAGAATGAGGTCATCATAATTTTTATTGGAAAGATTAAAACAAACAGGGCAAGTTTTTGCATTCAGACTTTGAAACGTTAAAAATGGTTATCCAGCATATAAAAATTCTAATGCCTGGGAATGGACTAAAGTAATAATATGTATTTATAAAAATAACCCCCCAAAACCCCCAATCAGTTACATGTTTAATCCTCTGCCACATCAGCGCCAGTGCTCTGGTGATCTCTGCCAGTCTCTGTACCCATGTGACTACTACAACCAGTCACTGGCCTCAGTGGTAACATTAGCTAACAACTGGAGTGATGTCACTGGTGCCATGAAGAATTAAACACGTGTGTGATTTTGTTGCCTGTCTGATGCTAAATTCACACTAGTGTCGGCTTATGCGTTGTTCCTGGTTTGGCAGAGGACCAGAATAAGAGGAGCGGTGCATCAACTATAGAACCAGATGGATCCCATTCACTACAATGTGTTCAGTCAGCTGTTCATTCTTTTAAACTGAAATCTCTGTATGAAAAAGTTGGACTTTCCTGTAATATCTATTGTGCCTAATCTGTGCTATCTAATAACTTTACAGCAATAATAACATACATAGAAACTTGAGTTGGGGAGAAAAATTTCATTTTTGCCCTCTTCTTAACGTTCTCCTTTTCTTACTTCTCTCTACTTTTATCCATTATTGTTGTTGAAACTGGCTGTTTACTTATAAAGAGATTTACAAGCCCTAGATTTATTTGTTGCCAATATTACTACATCTGGTGTCTCTCTAAAAATTTATTTTATAAAGTTATTTACCCTAAAAGGAAAAAAATAATGAAGCCTGACCACTAGATGGCAGTAATGAGTAGTCTATATCTGTACTGTCATGTATTTCTGCTTCTATTCAGTATTCTATGTGGGAAGAATATGCATCTGGTATTCTATGTGGTCAGTGGTCGTTCAGACGTCCTTATTCACTGTTTCTCACTTTACTGAGTCACATAGTACGTCTTAATTAGTTTCTCTAGAAGTCCATATAAAAATATATACAAAAATTCATATACTACCCATAATAAGAAGGTCTTTCTAAAAATTCCATATTTTTTCTGTAATTTTTACAAAAAAATACTTTAAAATGACTAACATGTGAACATAGCTAAACAATGAGAGAGGCAACTGCATTCTAAAAAGTTTACAATTTTACCCTAGTTATTAGAGATGAGCGAACAGTAAAATATTCGATATTCGTTATTCGTTTCGAATAGCCGCTCAATATTCGACTATTCGATCGAATATCGAACCCTCTTATAGTCTATGGGGAAAAATACTTTGTTCCAGGGGATCCCACCATTCCACTCAGGAGGGTCACCAAGTCCACTATGACACCTCAGCAGATGATGCCAACACCTCTGCAATGCAACTGGGACAGCAGGGGAAGCATGCCTGGGGGCATCTAACAAGCCCATGTCACAGTTTTACCCCACTATCACAGCCTATCAACTACACACTTTCCACACTCAAAACCTCTATAAAAGTGGGAAAATACCTGGAAACCTTCTTTACTCCCCAACTGTATGGACAGAAACCCAAATTTTACTCTAATGAAACCTTAACCAGCACCCCTTTAAATCACAATGCCCATGACAACCACAGATGGAATAGGCATGGGAAATCAAACAGTACCCACCCTGAACTGTCATTGTGGATGTGTGTGTGTGTGTGATGTGGTACAGTGTTGGCCAAAAGTATTGGCACCCCTGCAATTCTGTCAGATAATACTCATTTTCTTCCAGAAAATGATTACAATCACAAATTCTTTGGTATTATTATCTTCATTTAATTTGTCTTCAATAGAAAACCACAAAAAGAATTGTCAAAAAGCCAAATTGGATATAATTCCACACCAAACATAAAAAAGGGGGTGGACAAAAGTATTGGCACTGTTTGGAAAATCATGTGATGCTTCTCTAATTTGTGTAATTAACAGCACCTGTTACTTACCTGAGGCACCTAACAGGTGGTGGCAATAACTAAATCACACTTGCAGCCAGTTGAAATGGATTAAAGTTGACTCAACATCTGTCCTGTGTCCTTGTATGTACCACATTGAGCATGGAGAAAAGAAAGAAGACCAAAGAACTGTCTGAGGACTTGAGAAGCTAAATTGTGAGGAAGCATGAGCAAACTCAAGGCTACAAGTCCATCTCCAAAGACCTGAATGTTCCTGTGTCTACCATGCGCAGTGTCATCAAGAAGTTTAAAGCCCATGGCACTGTGGCTAACCTCCGTAGATGTGGACGGAAAAGAAAAATTGACGAGAGATTTCAACGCAAGATTGTGCGGATGGTGGATAAAGAACCTCAACTAACATCCACACAAGTTCAAGCTTCCCTGCAGTCCGAGGGTACAACAGTGTCAACCCGTACTATCCATCGGCATCTGAATGAAAAGGAACTGTATGGTAGGATACCCAGGAAGACCCCACTTCTTACCCAGAGACATAAAAAAGCCAGGCTGGAGTTTGCCAAAACTTACCTGAGAAAGCCAAAAATGTTTTGGAAGAAAGGGAGGGCCGTAGCTGAATGAAATAAGTGCAGGCCCGTCATGACTGGGATCCCTTAAGTCGTGCACGAGCCTGCTCTGCAGCACATTAGGGGTTAACTCCTGATTAGTTGTTTACAGTTCATGGCCCGGTCTCCAGGTGGCGAACGGGCCATGACCCCCCCCCCCCCCCAGGGATATATATATCCCCTCTCTCTCCCTATCTTCCCTGTGCCTGCCCTGAAGCAAGATCTTTCACACAAAACTCCTTCTGCCTTACCTGAAAATGGCCAGCTCCTCTGATGATGCGGTTCTTCAGGATTCTATCCGGCGGCTTGCCTCCATTCACGGTGCTGCATGGCAGCTCTTTCCTCTCTGGATGAAGATCCCCAAGATGTTCAGCAGCCTCCTCCGTCCCCTGCAGCTCCTTCTGATGCCGGAGTTGTGCCTGCTGTGCCCAGGGTTAGGGCCCGGCCTTCCCGGCCTCCACAGCGCTTGAGCCCTTCAGCTTCTCCCAAGCACCGCCGCCGCCGGAGCCCTCCTCGGGACCCTCCAGGTGCTGCATCCACCTCTGCTGTGGTGCCCATGTCATTGGATGGTGTGCAGAGCTCGCGCACTCCAGCTGCTGGGCACTCTTCTAAACGGCCTGGGAACAGGCCTTCCGACTCGGCTCCGCCCACTTCCAGCTCGGCTCCGCCCACTTCCGGTGCATCATCTCTGACGTCATCATCTGGTGTCCAAGATGGCTGCCGCCACCGGATATCCAGGCCCCAACCATCTGCCAGGGCCCGGAGCCCTGTTTCCAGCGTCAGGGGGCCTGTTCTTGCCCCCCAACCCTCCTGCAGTGTTGCTCCTCCCCTGGGTGCATCCAGACCACGGCGTTCCAAGAGATCTGCCCCTGCCTCCCTCCAGCCGGCCTTGCTTCAGGAAGAAGCCCCAGGATCTTCTCCAGGACCTATCCGCTGCGGCCGCCCTGCTTGTCGTGGCAGGGTCAGGGGCCGGGACGTCACCACTCTGCCTGCTGCTGATCCTGCTACGGCCCGGCTATGTCATCAGCCGGTGAGGCCTTCAGCTCCGGGGATGCCCCAGAGCCAGCCTGGTGAGTTAACTCTTCCCCTTCCTTCTGTTCGCTCATCTGTGCGGTTAGGGACCCTCCCATCCCTGAACCCTTCAGGCCATGCAGCTAATGTCCCCCATCCCCCTGATCCTATAGCTACTCAAAGTTTCCAGTGTACAGCAATTGCTAGATCGTTTTCCTCCTAGAGTTGATTCCCCTTCACCTGCCGCTGCGTGGGTTGACCCTGGGACGGTTCCTCCGCCTGCGGCGCCACTCTTGACCCTGCCTTCTTTGCCAGTTACTGGGGATGGGTCTGGTGTGTCACCGCTGGCTGAGGCACCTGTTGATCTGGTCCACCTGGATGATGCAGCGCGGGGTGAGGTTTATGTCTGTTTTGATGGCCCGTTAGGGGTTCATCTCAAACAGGAGGTGCGTGAGAAAATTTGGAAGGATGAATATGTTGAAATTTTTGCATTGTTGCCTCTAGAAAAGTTTAATTTGGATAGGGTTAAACTCACTGAGTCTAAAAAAGAGGAGGAAGAAAGGCGCAGGTATCACGCGAATTGGCTTCAGGCCTTTAACATTTTGGCATGTACTATTTGTGAAAGAGCGTCCCAGCATTCCACAGGTTTGTTTTGTTATCTTGATTCTATCAGTGAGGCCTATAGGGTTTATAGAGGGACTGCCTGGCTTCGTTATGACGAACAGTTTCGCCAATGGAGGGCGGTCCGGCCATCGATCTGGTGGGATCATAAGGACATCAGTTTGTGGATGCGCCTTATCGTGGCAGCTCGTCTGCCTCCTCAGCCTTTTCGTGCCAGTGCTGGGGCTGCCTCTTCGGGACAAGCATCCTCCTCTGTGGTCCGTCCCGGTTGTTGCTGGCAGTACAATGAGGGACAGTAGCGGTTTGCCGGCACCTGTCGCTTCAAGCATGAGTGCTCCCACTGCGGGGACGCACATGCAGCCTCTCACTGCTTTAAGAAGCAGCAAGCTAAGCAGGCTGAGTCCGCTGCAAAAAGGGAGGACCCCAGTTCTGTTAGATCCGATGCTGCCGTACCTAAATAGGTATACAGATCAGCGTGCTGCTCAGTTTTTGTTGAATGGTTTCAGGGATGGTTTTGTGATTCCTTCTGTTATTCCAGTGTCTTCTTCCTGTCACCAGAATTTGAAGTCAGCCCGCTTGCGGCCAGAGGTGGTGTCCGATAAGTTGTCAAAAGAGTTGGCTTTGGGCCGTATTGCTGGTCCTTTTTCTACTCCCCCGTTGCCCAATCTGCACGTGTCTCCCTTGGGGGTTGTGCCCAAAAAGGAGCCTAATAAATTTCATCTTATCCACCATCTCTCGTTCCCAAGGGGGCTGTCTGTTAATGACAGCATTGATGTTGATTTATGTTCGGTATCCTATGTGTCCTTTGATCGAGCTGTGGACATGGTTTGCCTCTGCGGTCCTGGAGCCCTTATGGCTAAAGCGGACATGGAGGCGGCCTTTCGCTTGCTCCCTATCCATCCGAGTAGTTTATATCTCCTGGGTTTTCGTTGGGAGGGTGCTTATTACGTAGATCGGTGCCTCCCTATGGGTTGTGCAATTTCTTGTGCATTCTTTGAGTGTTTTGCTACTTTTGTTGAATGGGTTGTCAGAGAGGAGTCTGGATTGAGGACTATTTTGCACTATCTAGACGATTTTTTATGTATTGGTCCAGCAGGTTCACGGGTATGTTCGGTCCTTTTGTCCACTTTGCAGCAGGTGGCACAGCGCTTTGGTATCCCCCTTGCTGCGGATAAGACAGAGGGCCTGACCACGACTCTGAAGTTTTTGGGAATCGAAATTGATTCCATGGCTATGGAATGCCATTTGCCCATTGACAAGGTGCGCGATTTGGAGAAGGAAATAGGTCATTTGCTGCTTTACCGGAAGGTTAGGTTGCGCCAACTGCAGTCTGTGTTGGGCAAATTGAATTTTGCCTGCAGAGTCATCCCTATGGGGAGAATTTTTTGCCGCCGTCTAGCTCAGGCCACTGCGGGGGTTATTAACCCTGCTCACTTTATTCGGCTTACGACAGAGCATAGAGTGGATCTGCAGGTTTGGTCCTCCTTTCTTTCCCGGTATAATGGTCTGTTTGGCAAGATGCTTGGATGGACAGCTCAGATCTCTCTTTGTCCACAGATGCGTCTGGTAGTTGCGGTTTTGGTGCCTATTTCCAGGGAAGGTGGATGGCTGGTGAGTGGCCGCCTGAATGGCGAGATTTAGGATGGACACAGAATATGACTTTACTAGAGTTGTTTCCAATTGTTGCAGCTGTGGAGGTTTGGGGTCCTTTGTTGGCCAATAAGAGATTCTGTTTTTTGTGTGATAATTTGTCTGTGGTGGATGTCCTTACCAGCTTGTCTGCCTCTTTTCCTCCTCTTGTGCGTCTGGTCAGACATTTAGTTCTTTCCTGTTTGTCTTGGAATGTGTGACTCTCTGCTCACCATGTCCCTGGGGTTCTCAATTCCATTGCTGACGCCCTCTCTCGCTTTCAGTGGGATCAGTTTCGGGCCTTGGCTCCAGAGGCGGAAGTCCATGGAACCCCCTGTCCTGTGCAACTCTGGGATCTGGCGTCCGGACAGCCTTGATGTTATTAGGAAGATCGTTGGGTGAATCCACGTGGAAGGCGTATATCCAGTCTTGGCAAGAATGGTCCATGTTCTGTCACCAGCGTGGTCAGGATGCTTATACAGGTGCCTCTGTGTCTATGCTACTGTCATGGCTGGAGGGTTGTTTTGCTGCTGGTATGTCTAAGTCCGGAGCTGGCCGGAGCTTGGCCGCTTTATCCTTTTGGTTTACGTTGTTCAATCTCACTGATCTTACTAAGCATTTTTTGGTTCGCCAGTCTCTTCGGGGGTTTAGTCGTTCTGCCCCTCCCCCTGACGGGAGGCGACCTGTAACTTTTGCTATGCTAGAATCCATTTGTTGCCGGTTGCGGTCCGTTTGCTGGAGCTTGTATGAGACTAGGTTGTTCTTGGTGGCTTTTTCGTTGGCCTTTTATGGGGCTTTCTGGGTGGGGGAGTTGGTTAGTTCTTCTGGCCTGGCTCATGACGGTTTGTGGCTGCAACATATGCAGTTTTGTGAGACTTCAGTGGTCTGCCAGTTGCGGCGCAGTAAGGTTGATCAGGATGGTAAGGGTGTTGCTGTTCGTTTGTTTCCGGTTCCGGGTGCCGCCTCGTGCCCTGTTGCTGCAGTGCGTGATTTTCTTGTGGTGCGTCCTTCCGGCGGGAAAGCCTTTTTGATACACGAGTCTGGACGGGCTCTGTCCCATTATCAATTTACTGCTGTTTTTCGTAAGGTTTTAGGGGTGTTGGTTTACGCGTCTGATTCTTACAGCTCTCATTCCTTTCATATAGGGGCGGCAACGGAGGCCGCTCGCTGCGGTTTACCCGAGCCGGTGGTTATGAGAGTGGATCATTGGGCCTTGCATCGTTACCAGCTCTATGTTCGCCCTCACTTGGTGTAATGTTGCTGAGTTTTCTCTTGGTTGTCTTGTTGGTTAGCTGTTTTTCCTTGTATCTTTGTTTTTCTTGCATGTACTGCGCCTTGCCTTGTCTGGATCCTTGGACATTCCTATGTGCATTGGGGAACCGTCCGTGCTTCTGTCCGTCCCGACGGTAGGCAGTTGGGTTTCCCCCGTGAGCAGATTGTGGTTAGATGGATAGGGGTTCGGGGTCTTGTTTGGGGTAGTCTGTTGCCCATTTTGCATTTTTATGTCCGTCTGGACTGTCCACCAGATGTGCTTGTAGTTCATGCAGGAGGCAATGACATGGGTGTGCGTACCTCCCGTGAGCTGATTTGTGACATCAAGTATGACATGCTCAGGTTGTGGTCATTGTATCCGGGTTTAGTTATAGTGTGGTCATACATTGTGGCCAGGATGTCCTGGCGCGGTGCCCGTTCCGTTGATAAATTAAACAAAGCTAGGAAGAAGGTTAATAGGGCTGTCTCCATTTTTGTAGCTCGTAATGGCAGTGTGGTGGTGCGCCATCATGACCTGGAGCTTCCTCAGAACGGCCACATGAGCAAGGATGGGGTACACCTTAATGATGTTGGGTATGATTTATGGTCTTTAGCTCTTCAGGATGGCATTGAGCGAGCCTTGCGGGTGTGGGCGGACTCTATTGCATAAGGGATCATGCAATAGAGTTATGGCGGTTGGAAGGTCTGTCAGGGCACGCTTTGAGGTCATTTTGGGGAGAATATTGGGGGCCCAAGGTGTAGGGTACCCCCCCCCCCCACTGTTCAGTGATGCACTATGGGAGAAAGTATGTTAAATTATTATTAATGAGTTGTTTTGCACAAACAGTATTCTGGACTATTGTCTGCTCTCGAGTCGGCGTGTTGCGGCTGGGAGTTGTTATTTACTGCTGTCCTTTTGGTGGGCCCTGCCAGATCTTCCATTTAAAGGGATTCTACCACTAAAACACTTTTTTTTCTAGTTACCACGTTGGAATAGCCTTTAAAAAGGCTATTCGTCTCTTACCTGTGGAAATGCTCTCCGCCGCGCCGTTCGTTCAAAATACCGGTTTGTACCGGTATGCTAATTAGTTCTCTCGCAGCGATGGGGGCGTCCCCATCGCAGGAGCAGCGATGGGGGCGTCCCCATTGCAGCTCGAAAACCGACCGCAGCGCCGCCTCTCTGGTCTTCTGTATCCTCCCCTTGCCTCTTCAGCGTCTGTCGGACGCCTGCGCAGTATGCTCTCTGTTCGGCGAAGATTGCTGAACGTACTGCGCATGCGCGAAAGTGCGGTGCCCGCACTATGGCTGGGACCGCAATTTCGCGCATGCGCAGTATGTTCGGCAGTCTTCGCTGAACAGAGCGTACTGCGCAGGCGTCCGACAGTACGCTGAAGAGGCAAGGGGAGGATACAGAAGACCAGAGAGGCGGCGCTGCGGTCGGTTTTCGAGCTGCAATGGGGACGCCCCCATTGCTGCTCCTGCGATGGGGACGCCCCCATCGCTGCGAGAGAACTCATTAGCATACCGGTACAAACCGGTATTTTGAACGGCGCGGCGGAGAGCACTTCCACAGGTAAGAGACGAATAGCCTTTTTAAAGGCTATTCCGACGTGGTAACTAGAAAAAAATGTGTTTTAGTGGTAGAATCCCTTTAATAAGTTGTTTACTTTAATTTGTTATACTAATTATTAATAAATTGTCTGTTGTGGCCGTTCTAATCCATCGGAATTTGGTGTCCGCCTGAGTTATTTTAGGTTAAGTGTCAGGGTATTCAATCTGGGGAGGGGGGTGGGGGGGTGGTCAGGGGTAACATTCTGGTGTCCTGAAGGATGTAGGGATATCCCAGTCATGTTCTCTGATCAGATGAGACAAAAGTAGAGCTTTTTGGGAAAATGCATCAACATAGTTTACAGGAAAAATAAAGAGGCCTTCAAAGAAAAGAACACGGTCCCTACAGTCAAACATGGCGGAGGATCCCTGATGTTTTGGGGTTGCTTTGCTGCCTCTGGCACTGGACTGCTTGACCGCGTGCATGGCATTATGAAGTCTGAAGACTACCAACACATTTTGCGGCATAATGTAGGGCCCAGTGTGAGAAAGCTGGGTCTCCCTCAGAGGTCATGGGTCTTCCAGCAGGACAATGACCCAAAACACACTTCAAAAAGCACAAAAAAATGGTTTGAGAGAAAGCACTGGAGACTTCTAAAGTGGCCAGCGATGAGTCCAGACCTGAATCCCATAGAACACCTGTGGAGAGATCTCAGAATGGCAGTTTGGAGAAGGCCCCCTTCACATCTCAGGGACCTGGAGCAGTTTGCCAAAGAAGAATGGTCTAAAATTCCAGCAGAGCATTGTAAGAAACTCATTGATGATTACCGGAAGCGGTTGTTCGCAGTTATTTTGTCTAAAGGTTGTGCTACCAAGTATTAGGCTGAGGGTGCCAATACTTTTGTCCGGCCCATTTTTGGAGTTTTGTGTAAAATGATCAATGATTTGACTTTTTTTTTTATCATTCTCTTTTGTGTAAGAAAATGAGTATTATCTGACAGAATTACAAAAAAATTGAAATTGCATTGATACTTTCCTGCATCCTTCCCTCCATTCCTAGGCTGGGCCAGTTGTCTCCTTCACTTCTCAGTTAATATACAGAGTGGTTGCAGAAGTGATGTCATGGTGACAGGTTAGCACAGTATACAGCTGAGAGCAGTCAATTGCTGCAGTGGTCCCATCAGTGTGACATCACAACACACATACAAAGCAGCTGAGAAGATGGCTGGCACAGCACAGAGATGGAGGGGAGGATACAGGTAAGTATATATATGTTTTTTAATCATGGACAAATCTTTTGTTACGTACATAATATACAGTACATTGGGAGAGTATTTGAAGAGTGTTAATTTAAAGTGACATTATTAGAGGACATTATAGATTTAGGGGTACCATTAAATTAAAAGGGCACACTGGATGTACCATTAATTCAAAGATGGACGAAGGATTTTCTTGGGGATTTTTATTTTACACATGAGGACAATGTGGGTTGCGTCCATGGAAAATTGAAGAGCCAAATATGTCTATAGTACAAGCGAAGAGAGTGGAGGAGCGGCACATAATCCAGATTTTAAAAAAAACTCCTTGGGGGTGAGGGAACATGGTGGCTCAGTAGTTAGCAGTGCAGCCTTGCTGTGCTGGAGTCCTGGCTTCAAATCCTGTGAAGCCATCTCAAGGAGTTTGTATGTTCTCCGTGTGTTTGCATGGATTTCCTCCCATACTCCAAAGATATATTGATAGGAAAAAATGTAGCTTGTGTTGCCTAAATGGGGCTCACAATCAAAAACACATGTAAAAACCAAAAAAAACCCTGCTTTTATTGAACACAGCGCAGACAGGTATCAGCTGTAGACATACAGATCGCAACGAGCCAGTTAGTACTTACCGCGCGATTCTACAGGATTGACCGCTATATTTCTGTAATCTTGCACATGTTCCATATAGGTCTATGTTGCAAATTTTAGGCTGGGGCCCCACGGGCTGGAAACGCGACATGGATGCCGCGGGAAAAATCACGCGTTTTACAGTAACTGTAAAGTGGATGGGATTCATGTGAATCCAATGCCCACTTTGCGTTTAAAACTGCAGCGCGGACACGCTGCGATTTCCAAATCCGGCACAGTTCTGGAAATCGCAGCATGTCAATTATATCTACAGAAATACATGTGGCTTCCCATAGATATAATTGTAACAGAAAGTCCGCAAACTTTCTGTGTAAAACGCTGTGGGAAGAACTGCGATGTGTTCCCTCCATGGTTATTCCTGCAACGCTTTAGCGCTGCGAATTGTCCCATGGGGCTTAGCCTTACAAGGTAAATCACAACTGAAAGAAGTAGTCATAGCAGTCCGATCCAGAAGGAAGAGAAAGAAAACGTGAACAATTACAGTCAGAGTCATCACCAGTAAGTTAAAAAAAATGTTTCCTGTACTGTAGCCACAAAAATGTTCAGCAGGGTTATGTGTGGAGCCAGTATCGACCACCATATGGGCAATGTGTGTAACTTGAGGGCCCACTTGGATGTGTTTGCCCTTTCTGTGCTGAACCCCTAACTTCGACTCTGGGGAAAGCCGAAATGTGTATTATAGTCTATAATGGGTTCCCTAGTATAAATTATTGAGAATATTAGAAGACATCTATGAGTTCTATGACTTAGAAACACTTACAAGCACTTAGAAGTCATTGACATGGTCATGGGACTTAATTTTGATTTGTAATGTCCTTATAATTTACAGTAGGCGATACATTATCCTAGATATAATTTTACATGTACTGTATGTATTAAAGCAACATTCAGATTGTTTCTGTGCCAAATAAATTGCTGTTTAGTAATGCCATCTAAATATAACCAGTGAGCAAGTCACATCTATTCTCTTACACTTACGTATTAGTGACCTATTTGTCACCTAAAGGATTCAACTATTAAGTACAATTTGAGACATGGAGAGAAGAAATATTGACACTGCTAACTTTGTATAAACTGTATAAACTGCAATATTTTTCAGCTAATAAACAAATATTGTATGTAGGTTATAGTGGTACAGGGGAGATATGAAGCATGGTAATAGAAGGTTTCTGAAAATCTGTTTTATTTACAGAGTATGTAAGAAGTTAATATTAATGTTACTATCTCAGATCAATTCACACTCTAAAAGATACAACCATACAATATGTGGGGCACAAACTCTGTGATACCTTGTAGAAATGGAAACAGTACATGCTACAAGGGCAATAGGTGTGAAAATATGTTCAAATGGGCATTGGTGACTATAATGGCATAATAATGCTGCGCCAATTTTATTTTTTCTAGGGTTGAGGACACACGGGAAGTAATTGTGGCTGGTAAGCCTTTCCAAACCATGTAAATCTCCATTACCAAGGGCCAACCCATTGTGATGCGTAAGAGTTTACTAATAGACACTGTAAACTTAGACATCCAGTCTGAAAATACACCATATGTATTACAGTTGCATATGCATATGTCCCTCTTTCCTGTCCAGGATACACTGCAGAGTATGATGGCATTGCTTTGTACATTGCTTTAAGGATGCCCTGGACTTCAGGTATTCCTGTTGGTTTGACAAAGTAAGCTTCTTGTTTTTCAATATTTTTCACATTTCTCTGTGAAAAATTAAAAAAACAGTATATTAGAAAAAAAAATTGCAATTTCACTCATACAATCACTGAAACCAGGCAGTTCAGCTTTTACTTTAATAAATTTGCAAAAAGTTAATGTGGACTCTGATCACAACCAAAGAATAAGTGCATCTCTACACTATGACTTTATGGGAAAAGGTAACTAAAGACATGTACAGTATACAGTATATTATTATTATTATTATTATTATTATTATTGTTTATTTATATAGCACCATTAATTCCATGGTGCTTTACATTTGGGGGTTACATACAATACACAAAATATACAGGTACATATTATACTAACAGTGATCGTTTGGCACAGTGGGGTAGAGGGCCCTGCCCGCGAGGGCTTACAATCTATGAGAAGTATATCCATGGTGCAACCACCAGGTTCTCCACCACTCAGGATTCCATAATACAGCCATAATAATTAGCTCCACCCTCCAATCCCTAGGAAACAGACCATTCTAATTGGGTATCTTCTGCTGTACCATTAATAACAACCATACCAGATTCAGGGCAGTCCTGGATTCCAGGGAAATACAATGGTGAAGCAGGAAGCCTGAAGTGAGACATTTAACTTTGGAAGTAGCTGAAGGGGACATTAAACTGGGGGGAGGGGGTGTAGCTGACAGGGCACATTAAACTGGGTAATAGCTGGATAAGGACAATAAACTGGGGCCACTGGAGAGGGACATTAAACTGTAGGGTCAGTTGGAAGGGGACATTAAACTGTGAGGGCAGCTGGAGTGAGACATTATATTGTGGGGGTAGCTGGAGGGGAACTTTAAATTGGGGCAACTAAAGGAGAACATTAAACTGGAGTATAGCCAAAGGAAGACATTGATCTGTGGGACCAGCTGGAGGGAGACATTAAACTGGTTGGTAGCTGGAGGAGGGCATTAAAGTGAGAGCAACTGAAGGGGTGATATTAAACTGTGGGGTGCACACCTTATTATTAGAGATGAGCAAACGGCTCGGTCGAATTGATATTTGATCGAATATCAGGCCGTTCGAGGTATTCGATTACAAACGAATACCACAAGGCAAACGCACTAAAAATTCATATCCCCTCCCACCTTCACTGGTGCTTTTTTTGCACCAATAACTGTGCAGGAGAGGAGGGACAGGAACTACGACAACAGAGGCATCAAAAAAGAATCGGAAAAAGTAATTGGCTGGCTAAATCAGGTGACCTCCATTTTAGACGAATAGTGGATTTAAGATCTGGGTCATATGAGACTGTGAACTATGTTACTATGAGACAGGGATAGATGTACTGGCAGGGTTAGCTAGGGATTACCTTTATTTAGGTGGGAATGTTACTCAAACAGCTCTTTGGGGCTCTATCTCATTGGGATCCCTGTCAGTTTGCGATATGCGGGAGCTGACTTTTTCCCATAGGAATACATTGACCAGCGTTGATTGGCCGAATGCCATACAGAGTACAGCATTCAGCCAATCAACACTGGTTTTGCCGGAGGAGGCAGAGTCTAAGATCCATCCACAGCAGTCTCCATTCTGGTCCAATCTCAGATGTAGCAGTGTTGAGCGCACAGCTCTGCTACACCGGACATGTAGCAGAGCTGGCCGTACGCTGAGCTCTGCTACACCAGAGATGTAGCAGAGCTGAGTGTGTGCTGAGCTCTGCTATACCAGAGATGTAGCAGAGCTGAGTGTGCGCTGAGCTCTGCTACACCGAGATGTAGCAGAGCTGGCTACACCTGAGATGTAACAGAGCTGGCCGTGCACTGAGCTCTGCTACACCCGAAATGTAAGAAAAATATATATAGTGTATCGCTCTGAAACCACACTTTAATTGAAATTTGATGAGCAGAAATAGTCAGCTGCACGGAGATACTCCCAGACTGTTACTCGGGGCAATAATGGAACAAACAAGAAAAAAACTGATGCTATGACTAAGGGATCGTTTTTCAGCACCCGAAACGCGTAAGCTGTTTCAATTTTCTTTTTTCATGTATGGATCCATGGTCATGTGAAAGATTTTAACCATTTTTCAGTAAAAGTTAAATTTTATTTATATCAGCATGCTGGAGTTTTTTTCTTGTTTGTTACACCCGAGATGTAGCAGAGCTGAGTGTGCGCTGAGCTCTGCTACACCAGAGATGTAGCAGAGCTGAGTGTGCACTGAGCTCTGCTACACCAGAAATGTAGCAGAGCTGAGTATGTGCATCTCAGGTGTAGCAGAGCTCAACACACACTCAGAATTGCTACATCTCTGGTGAAGCAGAGCTCAGTGCATGGCCAGCTCTGCTACATCTCTGGTGTAGCAGAGCTCAGTGCACTGCCAGCTCTGCTACATCTCCGGTGTAGCATAGCTGTGCGCTCAACACTGCTACATCTGAGATCGGACCACAAAGGAGACTGCTGTGGACCGATCGTAGACTCCGCCTCCTCCGGCAGAACCAGCGTTGATTGGCCGAATGCTGTACTCTGTATGGCATTCGGCCAATCAACGCTGGTCAATGCATTCCTATGGGAAAAGTCAGCTCCCGCATATCGCAAGCTGACAGGGATCCCAACGAGATAGTGGCGTAATACAGGTACTTGGGCATGTTAGATGCCCCCAGGCATGCTTCCCCTGCTGTCCTAGTTGCATTCCAGGGTGTTGGCATCATTTCCTGGGGTGTCATAGTGGACTTGGTGACTCTCCTGAGTCGAAGTGTGGCTTCTGAAACGAAACTTTTTCCCCATAGACTATAATGGGGTTCGATATTCGTTCGAATAGTCGAATATTGAGGGGCTATTCGAAACGAATATCAAATCTTGAATATTTCACTGTTCGCTCATCTCTACTTATCTGTCCCTCTCTCTCTCCTCTGAAAGTTGGGAGGTATGTTAATGTGTTAGAGCCTGGAGGATCCCCTGGTACTCTGGTGAACCAGTGTGACACTGCTAACTACTATATGGACGATGTAAGAGGATATGGAAAAATGAATGCACCTCCATTACTTTACTGGGACAATATTTTAATGCCTACATGTGATATAATTAGTAATTACTATTAAGTATTTGATATGTGTGAAATTTATCCTTGTACTGTAACACCTCTGCATTTATTATCCCTGTGCTGTGATCACTAATGTGGTAATGTGAGTTTATTGTATGTATTATCCCTGTACTGTGATACTACTGTGTATATTATCCCTTTACTGTGACATCACAAATTGGTATATGGTATACATTTAAAAAAAAGATAATGTCAGTTGCTGACTATATAGTTCTATCGATTTTTAATGGCACCCAAAAAAACACTGACATCTAGTGCCATATTGCCTGACCCTTTTAAGAACCTTTGAATTGGGGACAAGGTTTTCTGATCTCATTGCTGCACAAGGAACATTCGGTAGGATGTAAAGTTATTTCTGAACTGTGTCCAAAGCTATTTAAAGACTTAGTTGAGTGCCTGACTTGCCAAAGTGTTGTGCAGCTGTGATACACTATGTGCTGTCTCTTGCCAT
Source organism: Leptodactylus fuscus (assembly GCF_031893055.1). Lineage (NCBI taxonomy): Eukaryota > Metazoa > Chordata > Amphibia > Anura > Leptodactylidae > Leptodactylus > Leptodactylus fuscus. The sequence goes on from NC_134265.1 coordinate 294,211,573, forward strand.
TTTTACAAAGCCAACACAAATGTTTGAGGATACACATTTACTGTATGTCTTCTCAGATGTCTATTTATAAAAGACAAAAGTATCATATATTTCCTTCCTTTTGATGTAAGGGAATAAATATATTCACTTTTCTATATGCTGAGTGTTTTGTCTTACCTTTTCTTGGTTTCCAGTTAGCTTACATATTCTGGTAAGCACACGTCTTTATCGGGGCTGTTTATGCATTTTTGGAATAAGATTTTTATTGAGCCATTTTGTTTATTCCAGTTTTTTGCACTATTTTTCTTTTTCTTCTATTTTTGGAAGCATTCATAGGGCTAGTTCACACGCAGATAAGCGCTACGCATTTTGGTCCTGATTCTGATGCGGGAAGCTGCATAAGAATTGGACCAAAATGTGCCTGCCACGACTGTCACGGCTTCCGACAGTCGCAGCTTCCCCCTCCGAAGTAGGCTCAAATGAATGGGCCTAGTCCGGAGGGTGGTGTCGCGAGGCGGACGCCGGGGCTGGCTCAGACGCGGAATCCTCCTAAAGAAAGGATAGCTTGTTTCTTTTTTTCCGTGAGCCAGAACATACCATTCATGGAAAAAAGGAAGCTAGCGGTCTACATAGACCTCTAATGTGAGGAGGCGAATTCTGAGCTGGATTCTGCATCAGAATCCGCCCTCTCTTTCCCCGTGTTAATGAGCCCTTACTTTGCAGCATTTTTTCCGCACCTGCCTGTTTCAACTATTCCACAATACTGTTAGATCAGGTTCACACCTGCGTTGGAGACTCCACTGCAGATTACACCTAAAATCGTCAGAGCTAAAAGTCCTGCACGGAGGACTTTTCTCTCCACTAGTTTCAGTTTAAAACCAGTGGAAATCCAAATATTACTGCTTTTTAAGTGGACAGGGTCTCCGTGTTTCAGGTCCCCTTGGGAACCCAAATGACACAGGCCCAAACGCTGGTGTGAAGCTAGCATAAGCATGTTCATTAAAGTTGCATTGTCTTCTAACATATCTTACTTGTACATACTGAATTACCACGTTAAAGAATCCAAGGTATGACAATTAGTGGAGTCCATAATTACTGTTTACACAAAATGACCTTGAATTGTAGAAAGTGAAAGGACTCGCCACCATCTCTGAAGTTTGTAGATTTCACTCTCTATAAGTTTATGAATAGCATCCCTAAATATCCTAGACTTTATCATTGCCTTATCATATCATTTCCAAGGCAGTATTAAATGGTGAAGTGACTTAAAAGTTAAAGATTGTTATCATAATCTAAATAGGCCTACAGACTGTTTGCTTGCCCTGTATGTCATCTAGAGTCTCCTGATTAGTCCAATGTCTGAATGTCCTCACTCATTACAACTTGCCTCCAATACCATGCAATCCAGAGTCCCGATTTCTAAGTTGATAAATCATAGCTTGCCAGAATTTCAGGGCTAGGAAAGGGGGTGTAATGCTGTGGGGGGAAGGAGCCCAAAACAAATGTTTGCTATAGGGCTCATTCTTTTCTTGTTACAACTCTGTATATATTGCATTATTATATATACATGTGTATGTAGATGTATCTTTGGGGCCCCACTCAGTTTTTGCATTGAGCACTTCCATTAATATAGATTAAAGCGTTCAATGCTGGTGCAATCTGTTCCTGTTTTAACAGAGGAGTTCTTCCCTTATTCTGCCACCATTGAAAACAATTGGAGCAGGGTGCTGGAAACACAAATTTACTGCTAGATCTTGCCTCAGATTCTTCAGCTGATTCGGAGGCCGTGGCTTCAGACTTCTCACTGGTTAGAGTCATTAATTTGTGCCTAATTGGCAAAGAAAAGCAGCAACAAAATGTTGACACTCTGCACTGTGAGCCGGGGGCAGAAAATAAAGAGGAATCCAAGGGAGATGACCGCCTCAAGTTCCCCTTTACTTTGTGATGTCTGAACGGGTTCTATATACTGGTATGGAATGGACTGTATGGACTCCACTCCAGCAGGTCTCCCTCAAAAAAACCACCCAATTTTAATTGTATTTTTTACTTCAGTGCACATGAGTTGCCCCAAAAGGAGCCCACTGAGGCTCTGTCACCCAAGAGCCCACACAAACCTGAATCCATCCCTGGTAGTTATGACTACTCTTCCTGTATAGTTATGACTGCTATAATTGAATAAGCAACATATCAAGCCATGGTTTAATATATGACCTTGTTCTTGAATCGTCAGTTTAATCAAGCATCTGAAAGAATTCAATACTCTATTCCTTCATAACATCTACATGTCCTGAACATCACGGGATCACTTTCTGTACCTCAATGCTGAGCAGACTCTGGAGGAGTCACTAAAGTCTCCACTTTTGAGACTGTTCCACATACAGTATGTTCATATCTGTACTTGGCTGTTTGAGTCCATTTAAAATTGCTGATGTGAAAGTCCAGCATGATGAACTTTTTTCATCCAGAAAAATGATGGATAACATAACTGATGCCCAACAGGCTTCATTCATGTCAATGGGTCCCTCAAGATACATTTTTTTTTATTTTTTTTTGCTGCTGTTTATTGCATCTAGATTTCCATTTTTCTGTTCCAATACCAAAACTGAAAAATGGGAATTCAGTCAGATATGAAATTAGCCTTACCTGTGTCCTCCCAGTATGCTTTAGCAACCCGCCTCTGAAGGACATAGTTTTACAAATGGAATGTCAAGTTAAATTTTGCTACATCAGTAGATGTAAAAGCTGTGATCACACCACTAAGGGCTCGTTCACATCTGCGCCGGCACTCCGTACTTCAGGTTTCCGTTTCCTGCATAAAACAGAGGCAGGAGACGGAAACCTGCAGGAGGCTTTCTCACCCATTCATTTGAATGGGTGAGAAAGCTGTCCGGCCGTGAGCGGTGGTGAGCGTTTTATGCTCTCCACCGCGAAACCGGATTTTTTAATCCGGACACAGAGTCGGACATGCAGTACTCTGTGTCCGGATTTAAAAAAAACGGTTTCGCGGCGTAGAGCCTAAAACGCTCACCGCGGCTCACGGCCAGACCCAGTCTATGGTTTCTGTCTTCTGGCATGCAGAAAACGGAAACCACAGAACGGAGTGCCGAACGCAGGTGTGAACCTAGCGTCATACTGATAAAATTGCTCACAAAGACAAATATAAAAACACACATACACAAACTTTTAAAGGGGACCTCAGGATGAGGATCAGCAGTGCATTTTTGTCTATATTGTTGTTTTCCTTTCCAGAGAAAAAAGACAATGTCAGGGCCCCTTCACACTGCGTAAGCGCTCGGCTCATTCTGAGCCGTACACGCGAGCGCTTCTAAACACTTCCCATTCACTTCAATGGGAGCGCTCGTAAAGCTGGCTTTACGCGCGCTCCCATTGAAGTGAATGGGAAGTGTTTAGAAGCGCTCGCGTGTACGGCTCGGAATGAGCTGAGCGCTTACGCAGTGTGAAGGCTCCCTCAGAAATGCATGAAACTGTAGGTGTGATTCTCACTTGTCGAGTATACAGGGTAACGTCTATGTGGCTCCTTTACTTTCCAATAGAGGAGGCTATGCTCAGCAAACAAGTGCTACACATTTTACTGTAAAGCCAATGTTCACTTCTGTTACATCTATTGGTCATCTTTGATAAGTCCATTTACTTACTTACCACTTGTTGACTTTGATGCACTTTGACAAAGCCAAAGGTTTGCACCTGAATATCCAGCATTCTGTGTTTCTTCAAGTACTGCCACTGTGAGACATGGGGGGGTTGGCTGTATGACCCTTGCGGTGTCTTACTATAGGTTATTATCAGCAAGTTATACACAATAGGTTAAATAAGGAAGTGTATATATTTAGTCAGTATTCATGAAGGTAAACTACAGATGTTTATATCAAATCATAGTACCTTAAGGTACAATAGCAATTGGTTCTGGGATGACCATTGTAACTTGAGCCCGTTAGTCAAGGGAAAACTAGTAATAGGTTCTGAAAACCCCTAAATGCCACCAAAATTATGAAAATGAAGATTAAAGAAAAATAATCAGATAACTAATATACATGAATGAATGAATTTCCCCATGGTGGGTCTCTTGAAGTATTATCTTATCTTAGTGAGCAGATGTTGAGTCTGGTTTCAGGTAGCAATGATCCTGAAAACTGTATTTTAAAATGTTGCAACTTGAGGAACTATTATATAGTATTCTTTATACAAAGATTACTATACAGAACATAACTGCTTACTGCTCTATAGTCTGTGACTACCCACCTGCTATGGAACTCCTATCCTGCCCAAGACTCCCTGCCTCGTACTGACATTGGAGGAATGTTGCTTGTCAGACTAGATATCCTTCCTACAATTCCCCAGAACAACGTTTGTGAGATAAAAACACATAATTTAAGACTTTTGATTTCATTTATTTTTTGTGTTTATTTATATACTTTTTTCTGACATACACCAAGTGGAACCCTTATAGGAGACTGAAGTTCAACAATTTATGGTGGTGATCTTAAAGAACTGCAACATCTAAAGGGAATTAGGGCAGAAATGTCACCGTAGGGATGGCTAAAGATGGGACTGGTCTAATGGATGATAGGTGTTGGGTAACGGACAACAGATGTATTCCCTGGTGGGCTTCTCCCAGCTGATGGTGTTTTAGGGTGCCCATGATGTTTGGTGCGATTAAGACATGGGAAACAGAGTGGCAGTTGAACAGGTGATGCTCGTGCCAAGTCTTCCAATCACAAATAAAATGGAGGCACAGGTTTTATTAGCAAGCAGTATATACTGTACTAAAAGAGTATTCTACAAGTGGAAGTGATGCCTGCTCTTCACACTTTCTTCAAGTCTTCTGTCTTTTTAATTTATTACATGGGGATAGTAGGTTTACACTCCATGATTTACGTGCCAGTCAACACGGATATGTCACGATACAATGATAATCGGTGACATCATAACACTGGGATAATGTACAAACAAAATGATCACTGTGTGCACTGTGACATCAGAGCATATAATGTAATTATTAGAGATGAGCGAACACTAAAATGTTCGAGGTTCGAAATTCGATTCGAACAGCCGCTCACTGTTCGAGTGTTCGAATGGGTTTCGAACCCCATTATAGTCTATGGGGAACATAAACTCGTTAAGGGGGAAACCCAAATTCGTGTCTGGAGGGTCACCAAGTCCACTATGACACCCCAGGAAATGATACCAACACCCTGGAATGACACTGGGACAGCAGGGGAAGCATGTCTGGGGGCATAAAAGTCACTTTATTTCATGGAAATCCCTGTCAGTTTGCGATTTTCGCAAGCTAACTTTTCCCCATAGAAATGCATTGGCCAGTGCTGATTGGCCAGAGTACGGAACTCGACCAATCAGCGCTGGCTCTGCTGGAGGAGGCGGAGTCTAAGATCGCTCCACACCAGTCTCCATTCAGGTCCGACCTTAGACTCCGCCTCCTCCGGCAGAGCCAGCGCTGATTGGCCGAAGGCTGGCCAATGCATTCCTATGCGAATGCAGACTTAGCAGTGCTGAGTCAGTTTTGCTCAACTACACATCTGATGCACACTCGGCACTGCTACATCAGATGTAGCAATCTGATGTAGCAGAGCCGAGGGTGCACTAGAACCCCTGTGCAAACTCAGTTCACGCTAATAGAATGCATTGGCCAGCGCTGATTGGCCAATGCATTCTATTAGCCCGATGAAGTAGAGCTGAATGTGTGTGCTAAGCACACACATTCAGCACTGCTTCATCACGCCAATACAATGCATTAGCCAGTGCTGATTGGCCAGAGTACGGAATTCGGCCAATCAGCGCTGGCCAATGCATTCTATTAGCCCGATGAAGTAGAGCTGAATGTGTGTGCTTAGCACACACATTCAGCACTGCTTCATCACGCCAATACAATGCATTAGCCAGTGCTGATTGGCCAGAGTACGGAATTCGGCCAATCAGCGCTGGCTCTGCTGGAGGAGGCGGAGTCTAAGATCGCTCCACACCAGTCTCCATTCAGGTCCGACCTTAGACTCCGCCTCCTCCGGCAGAGCCAGCGCTGATTGGCCGAAGGCTGGCCAATGCATTCCTATGCGAATGCAGACTTAGCAGTGCTGAGTCAGTTTTGCTCAACTACACATCTGATGCACACTCGGCACTGCTACATCAGATGTAGCAATCTGATGTAGCGGAGCCGAGGGTGCACTAGAACCCCTGTGCAAACTCAGTTCACGCTAATAGAATGCATTGGCCAGCGCTGATTGGCCAATGCATTCTATTAGCCCGATGAAGTAGAGCTGAATGTGTGTGCTAATCACACTCATTCAGCACTGCTTCATCACGCCAATACAATGCATTAGCCAGTGCTGATTGGCCAGAGTACGGAATTCGGCCAATCAGCGCTGGCCAATGCATTCTATTAGCCCGATGAAGTAGAGCTGAATGTGTGTGCTAAGCACACACATTCAGCACTGCTTCATCACGCCAATACAATGCATTAGACAGTGCTGATTGGCCAGAGTACGGAATTCGGCCAATCAGCGCTGGCTCTGCTGGAGGAGGCGGAGTCTAAGATCGCTCCACACCAGTCTCCATTCAGGTCCGACCTTAGACTCCGCCTCCTCCGGCAGAGCCAGCGCTGATTGGCCGAAGGCTGGCCAATGCATTCCTATGCGAATGCAGACTTAGCAGTGCTGAGTCAGTTTTGCTCAACTACACATCTGATGCACACTCGGCACTGCTACATCAGATGTAGCAATCTGATGTAGCGGAGCCGAGGGTGCACTAGAACCCCTGTGCAAACTCAGTTCACGCTAATAGAATGCATTGGCCAGCGCTGATTGGCCAATGCATTCTATTAGCCCGATGAAGTAGAGCTGAATGTGTGTGCTAAGCACACTCATTCAGCACTGCTTCATCACGCCAATACAATGCATTAGCCAGTGCTGATTGGCCAGAGTACGGAATTCGGCCAATCAGCGCTGGCCAATGCATTCTATTAGCCCGATGAAGTAGAGCTGAATGTGTGTGCTAAGCACACACATTCAGCACTGCTTCATCACGCCAATACAATGCATTAGCCAGTGCTGATTGGCCAGAGTACGGAATTCGGCCAATCAGCGCTGGCTCTGCTGGAGGAGGCGGAGTCTAAGGTCGGACCTGAATGGAGACTGGTGTGGAGCGATCTTAGACTCCGCCTCCTCCAGCAGAGCCAGCGCTGATTGGCCGAATTCCGTACTCTGGCCAATCAGCACTGGCTAATGCATTGTATTGGCGTGATGAAGCAGTGCTGAATGTGTGTGCTTAGCACACACATTCAGCTCTACTTCATCGGGCTAATAGAATGCATTGGCCAGCGCTGATTGGCCGAATTCCGTACTCTGGCCAATCAGTGCTGGCCAATGCATTCTATTAGCTTGATGAAGCAGAGTGTGCACAAGGGTTCAAGCGCACCCTCGGCTCTGATGTAGCAGAGCCGAGGCTGCACAAGGGTTCAAGCGCACCCTCGGCTCTGATGTAGGAGAGCCGAGGGTGCACTTGAACCCTTGTGCACCCTCAGCTCTGCTACATCAGAGCCGAGGGTGCGCTTGAACCCTTGTGCACACTCTGCTTCATCAAGCTAATAGAATGCATTGGCCAGCGCTGATTGGCCAATGTATTCTATTAGCCTGATGAAGTGGAGCTGAATGTGTGTGCTAAGCACACACATTCAGCTCTACTTCATCGGGCTAATAGAATGCATTGGCCAGCGCTGATTGGCCAGAGTACGGAACTCGACCAATCAGCGCTGGCTCTGCTGGAGGAGGCGGAGTCTAAGATCGCTCCACACCAGTCTCCATTCAGGTCCGACCTTAGACTCCGCCTCCTCCAGCAGAGCCAGCGCTGATTGGCCGAATTCCGTACTCTGGCCAATCAGCACTGGCTAATGCATTGTATTGGCGTGATGAAGCAGTGCTGAATGTGTGTGCTTAGCACACACATTCAGCTCTACTTCATCGGGCTAATAGAATGCATTGGCCAATCAGCGCTGGCCAATGCATTCTATTAGCGTGAACTGAGTTTGCACAGGGGTTCTAGTGCACCCTCGGCTCTGCTACATCAGATTGCTACATCTGATGTAGCAGTGCCGAGTGTGCATCAGATGTGTAGTTGAGCAAAACTGACTCAGCACTGCTAAGTCTCTGCATTCGCATAGGAATGCATTGGCCAGCCTTCGGCCAATCAGCGCTGGCTCTGCCGGAGGAGGCGGAGTCTAAGGTCGGACCTGAATGGAGACTGGTGTGGAGCGATCTTAGACTCCGCCTCCTCCAGCAGAGCCAGCGCTGATTGGTCGAGTTCCGTACTCTGGCCAATCAGCGCTGGCCAATGCATTCTATTAGCCCGATGAAGTAGAGCTGAATGTGTGTGCTTAGCACACACATTCAGCTCTACTTCATCAGGCTAATAGAATACATTGGCCAATCAGCGCTGGCCAATGCATTCTATTAGCTTGATGAAGCAGAGTGTGCACAAGGGTTCAAGCGCACCCTCGGCTCTGATGTAGCAGAGCTGAGGGTGCACAAGGGTTCAAGTGCACCCTCGGCTCTCCTACATCAGAGCCGAGGGTGCGCTTGAACCCTTGTGCAGCCTCGGCTCTGCTACATCAGCACTGATTGGCCAGAGTACGGAATTCGGCCAATCAGCGCTGGCCAATGCATCCCTATGGGAAAAAGTTTATCTCACAAAAATCACAATTACACACCCGATAGAGCCCCAAAAAGTTATTTTTAATAACATTCCCCCCTAAATAAAGGTTATCCCTAGCTATCCCTGCCTGTACAGCTATCCCTGTCTCATAGTCACAAAGTTCACATTCTCATATGACCCGGATTTGAAATCCACTATTCGTCTAAAATGGAGGTCACCTGATTTCGGCAGCCAATGACTTTTTCCAATTTTTTTCAATGCCCCCAGTGTCGTAGTTCCTGTCCCACCTTCCCTGCGCTGTTATTGGTGCAAAAAAGGCGCCAGGGAAGGTGGGAGGGGAATCGAATTTTGGCGCACTTTACCACGTGGTGTTCGATTCGATTCGAACATGGCGAACACCCTGATATCCGATCGAACATGTGTTCGATAGAACACTGTTCGCTCATCTCTAGTAATTATCATGTCCCAGTAAAGCAACCAAGACTACATACAGCACAGCATTTTCACATCGAATCAATGAAACCTTAAAGATGTATTCCCACGGCTGGGAAATCATAGCTGGGTTTCTGACAAATGTCAGACCATAGAAAGTTCCTACATTCATGGTTGTATCCATTGGCAACCAATCAACACAACAGACTGTCACCACTAATGGTATGTTCACATGATGAATTTCATGCCATTTTAGGTGGATTCCACTCCCAAATCAGCAGTAGATTCCGCATTTGATTTTACATCCTATTGTTTTCAATGAAAAAAATAAGCATCCTACTTGATCTTGCGACAGCTTGAAACTTCCAGCTGATTTGTCCCATTCCTCACGACAGAATGTCAATGCCCTGTCCACCTCAACCTCCTCTTAATTTTCCACTGTATGAACATATGATTACAAACTATCATAAAGGAATTCAGTCATTAAAATGCAATTTTCTGTCCCTAACACTTAGGAATAGCCTTAAAAAAGGTTATTCTTCTCCTACCTTTAGATGTCTTCTCCACACCGCAATTCGGTAGAAATCCCGGTTTTCCTTTGTATGCAAAGGAGTTCTCTTACAGCACTGGGGGCGGTCCCCAGTGCTCAAACATCACTGGGGGTGTCCCCAATGCTGCGAGAGAACTCTCCAGTGCCGCCTCTATCTTCGCCTGGAACGGCCTCTCCCTGCGCCTTCTTCTGGCACTGGCTTCAAACTTCTAGGCATGCGTAGTTGGCTCTGCCATCGGGCCTCGGGTAGAGCCGACCGTTCATGCCCATGGCCATTTTCTTGTGGCCGCTTACCCCAGCTTACTGTGTAAGCAGCCTCAATAAAATGGCCGCTTACACCTGTTTACTGTGCAAGCGGCCACAGGAAAATTGCCGTGTACATACGCAGTCGGCTCTGCTCGAGGCGATGGCTGAGCCAACTGCGCATGCCTAGAAGTTTGAAGCCAGCGCCATAAGAAGAATCAGGGAGAGGCCGTTCCAGGCAAAGAGAGAGGCAACGAGTTCTCTCGTGGCATTGGGGATGCCCCCAGTGCTGCGAGAGAACTTATTTGCATACAGAAGAAAAACGGGATTTCTACTGGACGGCGGCGCGGAGAAGACATCTAAAGATAGGAGAAGAATAGTCTTGTTAGGGACAAAAAATTGCAATTTTAATTATTATATCCCTTTTTAAAAAAATTACTATTTATATTTGTGCTTAATTTTTAATTATTTACAAATCTAAATATGTTCAAGGGAAAACCCTTTTAAATATAGTACAGAACAGAAAAGCTACAAACCGATCAATTTTTACTATACAAGAAGAGAGGAGGGTTACTCATTTATTTTAGGTTTAAATGGTCCGTAATACTCATAAGCTATTATATTCACAACAGACAGAAAAATAGTTTTCCTATAACTTTTCAATCTAAACGCTGCAGAAGTTTAACCAACTGAAGAAGTTCGGGTTAGTTCTGCTACATTTGTTTGTGCCTCCATAAGCCTGTAAGAGTAATGTATACAGACTGAGCCATATACTATTCTAGGAAGCTTCGTAATGAGGGCTGTCGCTATTTCCCACTCCATACACACGCTGGCGAGTGCAACCCTCACTCATAAACATCAGGTCTCCAGAAGTAAAGGGTCAGAAAACACTCATTGCATCAGTCACACTAATGGAGTCTCACAAAGATAGTGCATAGATACAAGATGTCATATACTCCGGGCTTAAGTTTTTTTATTTCCCTTTGTTTACATGTTGCTAACATATTCCATAGCGCTGTACGGAGATCACTTACATCATACGAGTGTATGATTTCCAGCATAGGTTTATGTAATGACGATTAGAATTTTGTGAACATTTCATAAGAACTCCCTGTGCCTGTTAATGTTGGAAATCTTTGTCTAGATAATAATATGAAACAAGTAGTCCCTCTGATATCTGAGAGGCAAGTGTTAGTGAGGGTATTTCAGCAAGGCCCAACAGCCTGTCCCTTGGAATTTCAGATAGCAGTTCACTGAAACATGAGATCAGTTACCAAATATAGTTGACTAGAGGAAGAATGACATGGTCCTGTGGGAACAGATGCAAGGTTCAGGCCACATTCACCTCATGAGTGCTGTGGGGACAAAGCAATACTTAATGTATAGCTGTACATCTCCTTCCCTTGTCTAGAGAACTCTTCCAGGATTATACGGTGAGTGTTACCTTCTTATATCCACCTGCTGCCGATATACAGAATGCTTACTATTGCTACGAAGCATGTCTTACATTGATAATAATTTGTGATGTACTTGACAACATTACTGACATTACCATACTATTTCTTCTTTCTAAAAGTATTATTGCGGATATGTTCATCATAACTAACAGTTTTAAGGAATTACTTAACTTTGGTTATTTCACTTTTCACTCTTCACTTTTAAATTTACACACTTCCTTAGTACCGATGAAATGTTCCTATCTATTGTAGTCTAAGTTTAGCAAAGGTCTATATTGTCTGGTGGCACTTGCAATCTCTACTGGCTAGGATGCCATTATTTAGTTTACCAGCAATGTGGCACTATTGATAATTGACTTTATACTTTATACTGAATTTCCTCATGGCGGAACTATTAAAGGATTAAAGGACTATCTTTATATTATATGTTTATACCATGTTACTTTATGACTGATCATTATCACATGCTCAAGTGGTAACTTTGGGATGCTACATTTGTAATACTTGTAGTACATGATTTCTTGACAAAGTCATAATTCCCGTGTTTGGTGGATACCAACTCTGACACCAGTATTATTTTCTTGTCTATACTAGAATTATTCTTTAGGATGGCAAACAGGGCGCTGGATCAAGCTCTGCCAGTTTTAATTCCAGATATCTATTCTAATAAGACAAAAACAGAATGTTTATCTGAAAATACGTCCGAAGCTTCATCCCATGACTCCTTCTATGACTCTTTATCAGACTTGCATGGAGAAACCATTGATGGAAACTTCCCAGAACTCTCTGCTTTCCTAAGTCAAGAAGAAATGAACAAGAGCCTTGACATTGCACGTGAGGCCTTCTCAGGTCCTCATACTGTGGATCCAACCCAAGGACATGTTTTGCCTCCACGTGCTAAGCAGCCTGATAGATCTTTTAAAGAAGTAAAATTAAGTAATTCCACATCAGAAGGCCCAAGACGAAGGGATGGTGGACTTAATAAATCAGGAAAATCCAACAAACCAGAGCCCTCAAATGTTCGTGGAATGATATCCCCATTTCTAACCACTAGCCCAAGTATAATTCGAGCTTTGCAAGCCCAAAAAGCCTCAAAAAACCATGGTAAAAGTGGCTACAACACACTTCCAATTCCAAAAGCAAGATCGAAAACAATTAACAAGGATGTTAATGCGCAAAGTGAAATGTGTCAAAAAGCTGCTAATTTTATTGAAGAACTCTCTGCAATATTTAGAGAGACAAATAAAGCAAGAGATAAACGAGCGAACGGAGATTCTTCTTCCCCAGATAGTGGCTACCTCTCTCCGAAAAAGGAGAACATAATTATTATTAACCCCAAAGTGAAGGAAGCCGAAAAACCACAAGAAAAATCACCAGATGTGACCCCTGTGAGATACACTGAGGATAAAACTGAGAAAGTAGAATATTCTGAAGTTAAGCAAACCAAAGAAGAAAGCAGGCATGGCCAGGCTAATAAATCGTACTCTCCTCCTTCAGCTGCTCGATTTGTCCAGAAACTGAAAAGTCAAGAAGTAGCTGAGGGCAAGAGAGTCAGGCTAGAATGCAAAGTGACAGGAAACCCTAGTCCACAAGTCAGGTAAGTCACCCAGTCTATACCTCACTTGTATATGTACTGTACAGTAATATTAAACTCATGTGAATATTTTCTTATCAAAACTAAGAGCTTCTAGGGTATGTTCACACATGCTATATTTACCATATATACTTGAGAATAAGCCGAATTTTTAAGCACAGTTTTTGTGCTGAAAAAGCGACTTATACTCGAGTCAAGCAAAAAAAAATAATTTTTTTTTGTTTGTTTTGAAGGGGGGGGGGGTGTTATGACCAGCCACGATAGTAATGTATAGAATCTCCCATAAAATAGTGGGGGAAAAAAAAGAAGCTTTAAAATATATAATAAAAAAATAAAATAAATAAAAGTTCTCAATCATTCCTTTCCCTAGAATACATATAAAAGTAGAAAATTACTATGAAACACAAACACATTAGGTATCCCTGTGTCTGAAAGTGCCCGGTCTACTGAATATAGGGTATCTGCAGTGCTCCTGTTCCATCGGGAAGGGGTTAATAGGAGCACTGCAGATACCCTATAGTCAGCCAGGCTGAATTCCAAGTGGGGAAAAAAAAACAGTCCTCAAGTTCAGGGAAGGGGCAGACAGGCAACCAAAACACCCCCTCCCCTTCCCCAGCACCCAGCATCTACTGCACCCAAAAACTATTTTAATTTTTGAAATTTTCCAGTAGCTGCTGCATTTCCCTCCTAGGCTTATACTCGAGTCAATAAGTTTTCCCAGTTTTTTGTTATAAAATTAGGGGGGTCGGCTTATACTCGGGTCGGCTTATACTCAAGTATATACGGTAATGTAAATTTTTAATACCTACCAACATTCAGCAATGAAATACAGTACAATGTCAGTGAACAGGACTTTGGGAAACCCCGATCACAAAGTACGTAAAATATCTTCTGTGAATTTTAGGATTTGTTGCATGACCTATCTGTGAAGGATTTATGCCACATATTTCACATTGAAATCTAACTCAAAATCCATGCAGATTTTGCCATGGTTATGGTGCAAATTTAAAGGTTAGTTCCACAACCTAGTTTTATGTAATGTTTGGACTTAGCTTGACGCTTTTAAGCTAAAACCAGGAACAGGTTTCAAATATGGAAAACACAAACCTTTCCATCGTCCTCTTTTTATATTTCGTACATGGTTTTGGCTTACAAATACTAATGCAAATTACATTTGTGAAAAAATAGTTCTAGTCACATGTGTTTTTTTTTTTTTTTTTTGTACTATTGTTTATGATGTACTGTATTAGTGAAAAGATCAGTTTGGATTTGCTGCAGAGCCAATACGACGTAATACAACCAGCTATACTCTAAGTAAGACTATGCAGATAAGACTGGGTTCAGACTTTACATTCTGGTGCAGCTCAAAGCAGCATCAAAACCACTGGGTGAAAAGCTGGGTAAACACAATGTTCATGCAGGGAGTTTTGCTGTCAACACATCCATTATTTTCATTAAAGAAACAGTTCTAGAATACGAACACCAACAAAGAACAATGACGCCAAAACCTTAAAAACACAAAAAATTACCTAAAACAATCATCAAGTTCGTTAGGGCTTGATAGACCATATAAATTGTTAATAATTATTGCTAAAGATTTTTTCAAATCCAACAACCTCAGGTTAGCTGCCATAAACTCATTGGTGGTAACCCGTGGCATCTTAAAGTTGTAGCATAGTTGGATGAGATGTAAACAAATTCCACCCACATCCTACACAACAAAAAAACGCAACAAGTCAACTATTGCTGGCGGTTTTAACAAATGCAAAGGCTGAAAGCAGTAGAGTAACTGCCAGGAGATCTGCAGGTGAGCCACAGATAAAAAACACCCAGTGTTGGGAGATTTTGCAGTAGAAAATGCTGCTGAATATCCTGGCAGATATTCAAACCTACTATGTTATCATTCCTGGATATGGTGGAAAAAAATACAAAAAGTGAAAAATAAACATAAAAACACAGTGGGGGGATTCATCAAATGCATCTAAAAATTATTTGACTTACCATTTCATCTAGTATGAAACAAATAGTGTAAAATGTGAGAAATTCTGTGTCCAGTAAAAATGACACATTAACTTTATTCTTCAAATTAAAATTGATTTTGTGTCACCCATTACTTTTTTATATTATATGTGTGTGGCCTTTTTCTGTTGGGCAAGGTGTATATTTTATTCCCTTTTTAACATCTACCATAATAGTACGGTGGATGTCGAATATTTTAATATGGTGACTGCTCAGCTGACTGAGCTGCCAATTTCGGGAGGATGGCCAGCCCCCTGGAACAAGATCCATGACAGCCGGTAGACTATTGAAGGCACCCAGTCTTGCCTGGCATTGAATTGTACAATAAAATAAAACAAAATAAAATACAGTTTTTCTTCAATTCCACCCCATTGTGAATTTTTTCCAGCTTCCCAGTACATAATACAGAATATTAAATGGTACCATTATGTAGTACATAATTTCTCCTGGAAACAATAAGTCCTCATATGGTTATATGAACAATAAAAAAGTTATAGGGTTTGGAAGGGGGAGTCAGAAATGAAAAATGAAAATCAAAAAATGCCTCCGGCGGGAAGTGGGTAATGATGCCATTTTAGGACACATATGGCTTTTTGTAAAAAAAAATTTCTCGAAGCGCAGGGAACATTGTGGATTGGGGTAGTTAGTGACTGTCAAGGGTATTTTCCCAAGCCAATTTTCCTATCAGTATATTTTGGGAATGTTGGAGGAAACCAGAGTGGTTTTCATAATTGAAACAATGGAATTTAATGTTTTTAGCTAGGTCGCTTTCTCTCAGGAAGATTATAACACTTACTTCAGTAATGTAGTTATTAAAACCGCTTTCCAGGACAGTGCTGTAAATCAAGTCTCTGTTTCTAAGAATTGCTAATCACACTTGGGATTATCTAATATGTGTTAAATATGCAAGTAAGCAAATGCTGAAATGCACCTGTTGTGGATTAGACAATAATAGATAGGAGCGGCTGACTGGATAAAGCGACCATCAAGTGGAGACATAAAGAACCACATTGACATGGTCAAATAATACATTATGAAATAAATGCTGTATCTTATAATACTAGGCCACAGGCATACTGTAAGAACTTCCTTAAAGGGTTAAATCATGTACAACATACCACCAAAAACAGGACTGGATCCAATAAAGATTTCTTTATTTACTACTAAAGAACCTAATTTCTTACCACCACGATACCAAAAGTTAATATGGCTCCATAGTACATCACCTTTGTGACAAACTTTATTCTCTAGTAAAAGCAATTTATCTATGGCAGAGAACGTCCATTACATGGCAAGTAGATGCTCATGGAATCTGAGGAAAAAAATCCTTTGTGTATCTTTATAAAAATGGAGCAGAAGGTAGAATGATTCTAAGGAATTATAGTACGTGTTAGGCCCGGATCACATCTGCGCATGGGTTTCCATTCGGGGAGTCCGCTTGGGGACCCCCTGAATTAGGGGTGTAAGTACCAGGGTAGCGGCTTCCACAAGGCCCGGGGCATAAGGGGGCCCAGTGACAGCCGCTACTGCTACGTTTTTTTTGTTTTTTTTTAATAGGGCGTCCTATTTACTTACCGATCCTAGAAGGGGCCGGGATCAGTAAGTGATGCCCAGGCCCCACAAGCACTATTATTATACTCGGGGTCTTTTAAGACCTCCAAGTATAATGATTGGAAGCCTAAGACAGGTAAGGGAACATAAAAAAAAACAGTGTTACTTATGTCTCCTGGCTCTGGAAGGCTTCAGACCTATTTCAGTGACGTCCCTGACATCACATGACCAGGGCCCCGTCGCGACACAGGCCCCCGGGTCACGTGACATCTCAGACATCATTGAAGATGCCCACCATCAGTGGGGAGTGCTGCGAAGCCAGGAATAAGTAAGTAACAGTGTTTTTTTATGTTTGTATCCCCTCCTTGGGTCTCCGATTATTATACTCTGGGGTCTGAAAAGACCCCAGAGTACATAAATTGTTCATGGGTGTTCACAATGGAGCATAATACTGGGTGAAGAGGTGACTATAGGATATAACACTGTGTGCAGGGGCCACTATGGGTCGTAATAGTGTGCGCAGGAATGTGGGGGGGAGTGTCAGTCAGGGTCTTCAGCGTCAGTCGGGGGGGGCCCTATGATAAAAGTTCGCCACGGGGTCCCTCCATTCCTAATTACGCCACTGCCCCGAATGGAAACCTAATCCACATAAAAAAGTGGTTACCTTAGGAAACCCGCAGACCCCACAGACTATAATGGGTCCATGTGGCTTCTGCACAAAAAATGCGGAGAGAAAAGTGCTGCTTGTGGGACATTTCTATCCGCATTTTTCATGTGAAGAGGGAAACAGAATGGCCCAAATGCAGATCTGAAATGAGCCTAACCTGCCATAACCTGCAAATTGAACAAAGCCATAATATAATACTTATCACAATCTATGATACCATACTGATCCTTTGTATATCAATAGTATCATACAGATGCCCACAGAGATTTTTTTGCAAAATTCTAAAAAACTATTTGCATGTGTATTGGAGCCACATAGTTGAGTTATATTGTTGCTGTAAATAGTTACCATACAGCAGTACATGTATACTCTCCATTCAGATACCACTATTCAAATGTCAGTGGTCTGTTGGTCTTTGTTTACTCTGCCCCAGCAATGACTTTGATGACATCACATGTTGAGGTCATATACCATGCAGAAGAAGGAGGTAGTCAAAGCTCAGACTAAACTTTTTTGTTTGTTCCTCTTTCTAGGGGCACATAATGGGAAAACACTGCAAGGCAATTTTTAAAAAAAGTTGTCCAATAGCTCCAAAATGTCCAGAAGACACCCCTTTGAAGTGACTTTGGAGCCAGTAACTTAAACAGTTTTTTTCCAGACAGATAAAAGGCAAGGTTATCGATATTATATGAGTGGAGGTCAGACTGATCAGCTGTTGTAATGGGGACAATACACAAGGGCTGTGCATGAGTAAAATGAATGGGGAAACTGAAAAACCACTTATAACCAATATAGATTGTGAAGTTGTTTAAGCCACCACAATGGTAATTCTACCCCAATGTCTTTTAGGCTAAAGCACCACGTTGCGGAAACGCAGCTTTTTTTGTTGCAGATTTTGCAGCATTTTTTGAGCCAAATCCAGGAGAGGATTGAGAAAAAGGAAGAAGTGTAAGAACTTCCTAGAAATTTCCTATTCCTTTTGCAACCACTCAAAAAACTGCAGCAAAATCTGCAACAAAAAAGCTGTGTTTCCGCAATGTGGGGCCTCAGCCTCAGTGTTTTTGGTTCCAGATTTTGTTGCAATTTTTTTGAGCCAAAGTCTGAAGTGGATTAAACAAAAAGAGCTTCATTTATATTTTCCATTCCTTTTCAACCCACTCCTAACTTTGGCTCAAAAAAACGCAGCAAAATCTGTAACAAAAAAATGGGATAAGGCCCCATGGGCTGGAACCACCGCGCTAAAGCGCTGCGGGAACAACCATGGCGTGAACGCAATGAGTTTTCCTCTGCGGACTTTCTCTTACAATTATATCTATGGGAAAGCCGCCGGCATTTCCATAGATATAATTAACTTGCAATTTTCAAAACCGCGACGATTTTGGAAATTGCAGCGTGTCCGCACTGCGATTTTTTTCCACGAAGTGGGCATGGGATTTGCATGACTCCCATCCACTTTGCAAGTACTGTATAACACCACAATTTTTCCCGCGGCCAAATCGCGGTGTTTCAGGCCCGTGGGGCCCCGGCCTATGTGTAAAATTGGTGAGTTTTTGATTTATTACAGGTGTTTTTATGCTTTAGGTAGAAATCCTGACAATTCTCCTGTGAAATACAAATTTGGAAGCATATACTTAGAACTTATTCCTCTGTTCTTTCTGAGAATACTGTATCTGTAGGAACTGGTAATCAGTATAGCATTTTTATAGCAGAATTCATATAAGTTCATGGGATAGAAGTGGAGAACAATTTACAGTTTAATGACCAAGATAACAATGGTTCAATTCTTGCAAACAATAGAATTGTAAAAGTTCGGGAAAGTAAGAGCTTTCTAGTAAGGTGCACCGTAACCTTGTCTTCTTAGAGGACCTGCGCTCGCATTTTACTCCTTCCCAAAAAAGAATTTATCTCTGTGCACTTTGCTGCCACCTGCTACATGAAGAGATAATGGCTGAAAGCTGCCAAGTTTTACCACTGTGAGCCAAGAATATATGCTGCCTCAAGGTTTATTCCCAGAAAGTATGTCTGACAACAGCTGCCACAGAAATATCACAAAGTCCTGCAGGAACATGACTATATGCCTACATAAAATACTTGCATTATTCATAAATCTGAGTACAACCCAAAATGCAAGTAGTTTACCAGTAAGGTTGGTGTCTGCAGTTATGAACGAGATACAATAATTCTCATTGACGTACACAGTTGTAATAACTTTGTGGCTTTTGTATTAGGTTTAAACCACTATCACTATCTCTGGACGGTGCATGAAAAATTTATTTTCTAAATTGTAATATTTTTCAGTTTACTTTTTGCAAATAAAATGTCTATAAGTACTTCTGCCTGCAGGTGGCGCACTAAGATTATGAATAAGCATTACACACCTGTAATATGACAACATAACTCATATGATACAATAATACAAAGCATAATTTTCCTTCTTCATGATGTATTTTATTTTTTCTAAATATTTTAATGTAATTGGACTCATAGACAAAGCACCAAAAAAGAGTTGTTGGAAGCAAATGTAACTTTGCATATGTAATGTAATCATGATATATGTGATGACTACTAATATTAGACTGAAAAGATACATTTATTGGGTAAAACTACAAATGAATTTCTAGTGCCATGTTAGGTCACCTCTAGCCTGGATACAAGATGAGACAAGATTGAATATACGTTCCGTAAGGTAGACTGCAACACATTTGCCTATAGATGTTGCATCTGGGCCTGTAGATCCTGCACATTCATATGTTGTCAAAGTTGGTCTTGCATCTAGTCCCATAAATGCTTGCCTAGCAATAAATCTGGCAACAGGGTAGGCCAAGGAACTGTTGCAATCTGGCCACCTTGTTGTATGTGGGTGAGCATTAGCCTGCTGTAAATTGCCAGTTGGATACTCTGCCATGAGACACAACACATATGGATGCTGTATGTCCTGTACTTATCACAGAGCTGCTACTGTCACTTGTATCACTACTAGGGGTGACTGACTGTCATGAAATGGCTCCCCATGTCATCACATCAGCAGTAAGTGTGTCACTCCACGGTAAAGGCAAGACTGAAGAGCGCAGCATACTTAAACCCGATCAATTTCAGATCCTAAACTCAAACTGATGGTCTCAGTTTAATAATGCACCCCCTGTCAAAGCCTCTCAAGTGGGCAAAATGTCTTTCAGTGCATCGTAGAGTCATGTCTAGGAGACAACAATCTCTCTCCAAAAAGCACTCTAACCAAAGGTAGCCTCTGAGAGGTGTTTTATAGGGCAGAATGGAAGCACCTTTATGTCCTCTTGTGACAGTGTCTAATCAGACCCCAGCCAGTGTCGGACTGGGATTCTTTGGACCCACCAGACAGAATTACAACAACCCCTATGAAAAGACTATGAGAGGATGGACCAAGTTGCCGACTTTGCGGTTAACAAATCCGGAACAAAAGGGACCCGCGCTGAATGATTAGGTGAAAAACGACTTTTTATTGAACAAACACACTACGCGTTTCGGGCATTCACTTCGCCCTTCCTCAGGTGCAATAGTTCCTTAACATAGGTCGTTTTTCACCTAATCATTCAGCGCGGGTCCCTTTTGTTCCGGATTTGTTAACCGCAAAGTCGGCAACTTGGTCCATCCTCTCATTATTTATACACCCATGAGGTGTGAGGGACCTCGCAGCTGCATCCAATTTAGGATCCCCATCCAGTGATCCTGTTGTTTTATAGAGTGTTGTGTATCCACACAACCCTTAAAGGTGAGCTCAGATTTGTCTTTTGCACTTAACCAGTAAGGCTACAGATTTACACTACGGTTTGCTCGGTGTCTCTCTCTCTTTTTTTTTTCTTTTCGAGATATGAAAAGACTATAGTACCCTTCCAATTCACAGATATATATATATATATATATATATATATATATATATATATTGTATATGTAAGCTCTGTAGCTCTCTGTGTCACAGGGAAGCAGCAGATCTACACGGGTCCTGACAGTTGGACCCCTGCTCATCTAAAATGCATATTCTATCCTTTGGATAATACATCAGTTTTGTAAAGTTGGATAACCCCTCTAACATTAACTCACTTCACGTTATAAACTCTTAAGCATTATACTAGATTAATCTGAAGAGGAATTGGGCTCACAAAAAACCCTGAAAAGACATACTTCCTTTAATTAAGCTTCATTATCACATTTCTTATTGGTATCAATAACATTAGTGACTATCATTCGATTATTTACCCCAAATTCCCCATTCTCTCAGAGGGGCCTCAACTAACTAATAAGATAAGTTACAGTAGCATGGATAATACAGTAATATATTACAAGAAAAACAACATACAAAAAGCACAGAATAGAAAATATAATAAAGATGGTAGGAGTCATAACAAAATACTTCAGGATCATTTAGTTCTCTGTGCGGACTGCTCTACGCTTAGCCTGGTGTTATGATACAGACTGACCGTGGTTGGGAGGAAGAACCTCCGATAATACTCCTTCTCACGCTTGGGGTGAAGCAGTTGGTCGCTGACAGTACTGCCCAGTGCTATCACAGTCTCACTTTCCAAGGCAGTCTCAGCCAGCATCTTGCCATATAGACTCCTCTGGCCACTAAAACTGAAATGATAGGCACAATGGAGCGTCAACACAAAATTGTCACTGCAGAGTGTTCTCCTCCAGACAGAAGCAAAGTGTCACTTTAATGCCTACGACTTGAATATAAAATGAATGTTCCTCATCTGATCAGATTGTTAGATAGTCCAATGGTAAGAAACCTTCACCAGTCTCTTCTGCGCATGCCCTCAACCAAACAGTAACAAAAAGTAATCTAAAACAAGAGAAATCTTTTCTTCCTGCTATTATACAAAGCTGACTTTCTAAGTCAAGGTGTCATTCAGCCCAAGTCACAGCATGTCAACACACAACAAACAAGCACAAAGGTACAAGGACGTCATTGCCACGCTGTTCTCACAAACCTAAAGTTCTCTTGTTATAGTTCTTCAAAAAACAGCACAATGTTCAAACAAAAATCATGTTGTGACAGATATCAGTTACATACAAATGACAGGGGGAGAAAGTTGTTTAAGAAGCATGAATAGGAAGAAATCCTTAAATAAAATACCTGATATGTGTGTGGGTGTGAACACACCTCATGTCACCAAGATGTAACTATTGACACATCCACAGTATGGTTCACCTGTTTTAGGAATACTAACATTGAAATCCTTCATATCATCTCTTTTGTTGTCTATCCTTATCTTTATTAAAGTATACATATGGCTCCCTTAATACTATACACTGTCTACCAATAAGTATTTGGACACCTGTGGTCCGAGCGGCAATTACAGCCTCAGCCCTCTGGGGCATGCTTTCCACAAGTCCTTGTAAGATGGCTAGTGGAATTTTATTCCATTTGCCTTGGAGAAGACAGGCAAGTTCTTTCACCGATTTTGGATCGCTGCTGCACCCCTTAGTTCGGCGATCCAACTCGTCCCAGAGGTGCTCGATAGGGTTCAAGTCTGGGCTCTGGGCAGGCCAGCCCAGTCGGTTAACCTGATTGTCACTGTACCAAGCAATGGTAGACCTCGCTATACGACAGCTAGCATTGTCATCCTGGAAGTAACATTGGTCCGACCATAGAACCGCCATAATGTAGGAAGCCCACTGTTATCTAAAATAGTGCAATAGGCGTCAGTGTTGAGTTTATCATGCACTGGGATCAAGGGTCCAATCCATACCAGGAGAAACACCCCCAGACCATAACTCCACCGCCCCAGAACTTTACTGGGTGTCCAAATACGTTTGGTAGACAGTGTATTACAGTATGTTTATAATATGCACACTATTATTTTTTACCAGATGTGAGGTGTGTGTCTATACTATTGTGTCGAAAATTAAGAAAAAAATATCCTGACTACTGTAGCTTTCACAATTTTACTTTACATTTGATTTGTTTTTGTAGTTATTTTATCCTTTTATTTAATTTTTACAACTGGTATTTCCATTTTATAAGATAATGGATATATTTGTTCCTCTTCTTTCCATTTTGTAGCGTATGCTATATACCTACAGCTTTATGTCATTGTTAATGGCTAAATATTTTGAAATATTCTTTATCACAGCGATGATATATATTTTGTGGTATATCTAAAGATGAAATATGGGGTATAAGTGAATATAAATGCAGATGGTAAATGTAGCGACATGAGCTAAGAAATGTGAACCTGGTACCAGTCCTTTAAGAAAACATGAAACTGACGTTCCATTGATGGAAGCCAGAGCGACATTGAAAGCACATGTGCTGAAAGTATCTCTCAATAACTAATATTATAATATATATTATTTTATATCACAAGGTATAATCTAAGGCTCAAAAGCACTGTAGAAAATTTTAAGTAAATGTCTAATAATCTGAGTTTATAACACCTTCTAGCCAATAAGACTGAGTGAGAATTCTGGAGGGATATAAATCCAAAAAGCTATTTTTGATGTATGTAAGATGACTTTCATGTACCAAGTGGGGCTCAGTGATTTTCATCACTGAAAAGCCATAATACAATATTCTTAGATACATCCATTACAATCATTGGAAATTTGCTCATAATGTGTCAGGAATTTACAGTGAGTAAAAGAACACGGCCAACATTATCAGACTTTCTATAGACAACAGAAGGTCATTAATTCTAGGAATCACCAGTCGCCTGTTCATTTCTTTATTCCCTGTCGTCCCACCAGCGGCACAAGGCCCATATTGTGCCGCTGTTGGGACTAAGGGAAAACAGATTATCTACATAATCATCCATTGTGCACCTCCATATATCTAAGATATTTCACCAGATCATTTTGCTTCATTTAAAGGGGTTATACACTTTTTAATATTGATGGCTAACAATATTAGATCTGCAAGGGTCCAACACATGGGACAATGGCAGATTAGTGGTTCCACGACAATGGCTCCCGGTATTGTTTACATACTCACGATTGAAGAAACTGTAGTAATAGTTTTAGGTACTGCAGTGGTGTCCAATAGAATTCAATGGGTTATCACTGCAGTACCTAACACTGCTGCTACAGTTTCAATGGGAAACAGAGAAGTCCCAGTCCCAGTGCAGTCCCAGAGCACCTGATCTGTGGGAGTCTCGGATAGGCCATCAATATTAGAATGTAGATAACCCCATTAGAATTATAGTGGATTAGACAACAATCTGATGTATATAAGGGCAGCTTTATAGACCGCTCATGTTTAGGGAAAGAATCAGAAATGTTGGATTTCAACATTTTCAATCCTTTGTGTCCAGATAAGCTGTTGCCAGAAGTGCAGATAGATACTGGTGCCAGAAGATACAATCCACAGTTCCTAAATTTCCCATTAGTATGACTTTGGAGTATGACTTTGGAGTGTAGGAGAAATCTCAAACCTTGGGGAGAACATACAAACTCCTGGCAGATGTTCTCCATGGTCAGATTTGAGACTAACACACCAGCGCTGTAAAGCAACCTTGGTAACCGCTGAGCCACCGTGCTACCCATACTACCCTCACACCAACCAATAAAACATACTGAATTATAATATAGCTAAAAATGGTTTTGTATGGTTAGCATTTTCTCTTTTCTTAGGAATCTAGTTTGGTGGGCTTAGGGTTGGTGGGTTTTATTGCAGTCTCACCATCTAGACTTTTTGTGTTAGCAGATTATTAGAGGAAACTATTTTCAGTGCAGTAAGGTGTTTCATTTCAGGATCTATGTGAGTTTCAGGGGTATACTAAACTATTTAGGTCCTGTGGTTTCTGCCCTAGTAATTGTTTCAGAATGTCAGCACATGCTAATATAGTATATTTTTAGGTTTTAGGTTTTCATTTGGTATATTAGAATCAGCAAAAACATTTCTATATGTATAATGTGCATATACAGTACATGTATAAAACATTATACAGTAAAACTTCTCCAAAAGAACCACCTTTTAGAAGACCACCCCCTTACCCAGAGCACATTTTCTGTGTTGGATTTTTAGTTTTCCATATTACCCATTTTTTAGAAGACCACCTCCTAGAAGACCACCTTTTAATGCAATTTTTGGTGATCGCTGTATACAGTATATACCTCCTTTGACCAAGTGCCAAGATCTATGTAACAGGTATTAATCAGGCTAAGTCGAGATCACTTCGCATTGCGAACTAAATGATCCTGAAGTCTTTCTTTCTTTTAGTTGCTATGACTTCTAGTATCTTTTCTATTTGCTATGAGCTTGTATGTGTTCTTTCTTGTAATATATTACTGTATTATCCATGCTGCTGTAACACACTGAATTTCACCATGGTGGGACTATTAAAGGATTAGCTTATCTTATCTTGGCTGCAAAAGAATCTTATTTAAATGTGCTCCAAAATATCATGTGATTTAGCTTATGTGGGAAAATGTAGCTATTAGGTGAGGTTTATATCTGTGCCAGGGGGCCCATACGATGGAGAGCCAGACCGCTAAAACATTGGTTACCCACAGACACCCACAGAAAGTCCTTTTCCAGAGTTTTATGTGGCCCCACAGCTCCACCAAACTGCTGACTATCAGGAGTGCCACGAGTTGGACCCCACCAATCTTATTCCCTTATATCTTTGGATAATGGCCCTCTTGTATGAGCAGGTTATCCCCAGCATATTTGCAGCACTTTTTAGTTGCCACGTCAAAGAGGTTTTAGTTCATATTACTTCTATGGACTTGAGCTTTGAAAAAATGTGTGTAATAGGGCATGTCGCTTCTTTTTTCCGCTACTAGCTAGCGGAAAAAATAAGTGAGCGGCTCCGATTGAAGTCAGTGGGAACCGTTTTTGGCAGCGTATTCCGCGTCAAAATCCGCTGCCAAAAAACTCTGTGTGAACATACCCTTACTTGTCCAAAAAAATATAACCTACTGGATCAGGGCAAAACTAGTATTATAATAAGCAATATGTTCAAGATATTACTCAGGCAGAGGATGGCAGTGTCCAATCTGTTTCCATCTCTAAGAGAAGAAAACATGTAACACTCTATTAATGTCCAGTCTAGATGAAGATATTTTTTACTTATTAAACGTCGCTGTTGTACCTGGAATAGGCTGGCACGACTCTATAAAAAGATGTGACATTTTAATAGTCTGGAAACCGAACAACTCAGTAAGCAAGTTCAGTTTGACACCAGGTCATTTATATTATACCATGCAAGATAAATGAAATATTACAGTATATAACAATAAACTTCAGCAGTTATCAGATTGGTTGTATCTCCAGTTCTTACCCATTCTGGATACCTGAGGTTCAATGACTAATCAAAAAAACGTGTCTGAGGCTGTGGCCCCGTGTAGCGTAAATGCCACAATTTGGCCACGTCGGAAACATCGTGGCAAAAACTGCTGCATTTTACAGTACAGAAAAGTAGATGGGATTGTGGCTAGCCCCATTCACATATTGCAGAAAAAAATTACGGGTGCGAGTGTTTTTGAAATTTCAGCATGTCACTTATACCTATGGAAACGCTAGTGTTTTCCATATAGTTATAATACTGTAGAAACAGAAAACACGCTCAATTTTCCTCTTCCATTCCCTGCGAAAAGCAATGAAAAAAAAAACATGATGCATTTCCGTCACAGTTTTTTCCGTAGTGCTTTTTGGCTGTGGTTCACTATATGGGGCCTTAGCCTCAAAGAGGTTTATTCATTTGAAACATTAATAGTATATCACTTACATATTCCAACAATGTCAGAAGGGTGGGGTGATGCAATGTAACTTCAAGTGCTCTTCTACAATACTGTTTTAGGCCAGAGCCCTAAGTGGTGTAAAATCCAAGGAAAAAATGTGGCACTTTACAGTCACAGCACAGTGAATCCTATACCCACTTTGCACTAAAATACACACTGTGGACACGCAGCAATTTACAAAACTGTTGCAGTTTTGGAAATTGTAGCATGTCAATTATACCTACAGAAACTCTGGCGGTTTCCCTATAGGTATAATGGAAGCAGAAACATTCTGTTAAAGTGCTGAAGGAAGAACCATGATGCATTTCTACTACGGTTTTTCCTACAACACTTTTTTGCAGTGGGACACCATGTGGGGCCTCAGCCTTTGAGTGCTAAGGAATCACCATGCCCCTTTCGGGTAAGTTCAGACGGAGTTTTATGGTCAGGATTTTGAGGCCGTATCCGCATCAAAATCCTGACCAAAAAGACAGCTCCCATTGAAATCAATGGGAGCCGCTCAGGAGTTTTTTCCTGAAGTGAGGTGCTCATTCTTCATGTCGTTTCGCCTCGTGATTCAGCCTGAAGACACTCCCTCCTCCGGACTAGGCCCATTCATTCGGCCTAATCCTGACCAGAGTGCGCGACTGGATGCCAATGCAGTGCACCGGCTTTCAGTCGCGGCTACCCGGTTTTTGGTCCGGAACCTGACCAACCTGCCTCAGGTTCCGGACCAAAACACCCCGTATGAACTTACCCTTCTACCTGCTTCAGTATTTTTGGAGGCTGTATGGTCATCTGTTAGTGAAGCTGATTCATTATGCAGGCTAAGACTGATTGGGAAGGCGGCTGTTATTCTTCCATTAAGTTGGGAGCGCAGACATTTTAGGCATACCACTTGAATATTGCTCAATAATTATCTAGTTAAAGAGAACCTTTCACCATCTCAACCAGCTAGACACACTTGGAATTTCTTCTGTAGCTCCCACCATTCCCAAGCAATTATTTCTGTTAGTTTCAGCACAGTTTAGTGTCAGTTTGTCAGTCTGGGCTGTTTGCAGATTTGGATAAAAACAACATTATATTCTCATGTATATGAGGCAGTTAGTGCAGTGGGAGCATGGCTGCTGGCACTCAGACCCCTACCATCTCTTTCCAGCACCACTCTGTACAATGGGAGTTGATCCTCCTCATCACCCATCCTACTTGAGCAGATAGAGCAGTGGCTCCAGCAGGCTGAAAGCTGCTCCCAGTGCATCAAATGCCACATTTCCAAAAGATTTTATAGTTGTTTTTCTCCAAATTTGCAAAAGTGACATACATAACACAGGAATGTTGTTTATCACTGTAATATGTTCTATAAAACAGTGGTAGTATTTCAATATGCTTGGGGGAGAGGGTTAGTGTTTCACTAGTATCTATATATATATAGGGTGAGGACAAAAACAGGCTTTAATTTCCAACAAATGTTTGGATTTCTTTGTCTCTTAAATGGTGAGAAGAATGCACAGAAATACCTGGGAGAGTAAAGATGTTTTTTGAGATAATGTTATCATGTTTATAAACCAATTCCAATAAGTTTAGATTCCTATAACTACCATTGAACACGCAGATATATATATATATATATATATATATATATATATATATATATATATACTCTGTTTACTGAGTTATGAGCATCACCATCAAGTGAGCATCTCTTGTGGTTGAAGTTTGTCATCCAAGAATATGGTTGTTCCTGTATCATATAATAGATTTACTGCACAACCAGAACCAGCATAACTGAGACGACCTCTGGCTTGAGTTCCCCTTGTTACTGTGGCATGGTACTAAGTGCCAATAAAAGAGGACACTAGTAATCTAGGCATGTTGTCATGACTTCCTGGCAGGACATCTCTCAATTACAATAACAAACTTAAGGAAGATTTATTAGAAATCCGTAGGAGACATATCACCCCACACATGCTTTCCACTTGAAGCATTAAAAAGATCCTCCAGAAATAGAAAAAAAAGTCATTTTTCTGCCTTAACATTTGTTTGTGATTATATTGATTTGAAGTGAAATAAATGTATTACGATGAGTATGTCTTTCATAAACTATCATCGCATTTCAAGGCTTAGGGTATGTGGCCAAGCAGTCAAGGGCTAGAATCTTGGTAATGAAATTTGGATTCACTGTAATTACAGATTTTAGTCTTTTGCTTTTCTTCATGGAAGAATATCAGTTGTTTGGGACCAATGTTAAGTAAAAAAAAAATAAAGCCTAGAAGACACTTTTAATGTGGTTGCCATTGTGTTTACTCCTAACACTATATTCAACCCATTACCATGATGGCCCCCAGGCTCCAAAGCGTCTGCACTCTAACACACTTATCCTTCACGTAAGTTTATTTATATTATAATTATGTCCCAACTGTGATAGAAAAATACAATTAGAATAATTTCAGCGTACACATAATGTATGCCCCACGGAGTCTGAGTGTTTAGAAGAGGTCAGCCATTCTACAATGTAACTATGCAGCCAATAAAAAAGACATAACTGTGCTATAGACTAAATATATGCTATAATTAGCAACGCCGCGGCTTTCCATATAATGTTCCAAGTATTCAGTTCCAAGCACTTACACATTTATGACCTGTCTAGTGCATGTTTGGAAGTTTGCTCAGTGTTGCCAATTCACAATGAACCCCTTTGGAAATATGTCTTCATTTAACTGTAAAGTATACTGCAGACCAAGTCTCCGATTTATACTTGTGATATACAGAAAAATACTTCTTTTCTTAAAGTCAGATTGTCAGATTACTAAAGTATGTAGTATATTATTTATGCTAGAAATGCAAATAGGATTGGTTTTATGGGAAAGGCTTAATGAGAAAATAAAAAAGGATATATATTTGCACACAAAGTAAAGTATGTGAAAACGAAGTAGATATAAAGATTATATCTACATAGAAAAGAGCAGGTAAAAGTAGTCAGCTGCACAAAAGGAAGCATGGGCATTGGTCTGTAGAGGGGACCTTAAACAACCAAGTGGCCCCTGTAAATGAAAGCATGGGACCCTCTTGTTTAGGACTAGGATGTAGCTTTTTCACTATTTACCAAACATAGCGCTGTACATTCTATAGTGGCTATGCTTGGTATTGCAGCTCATTTGAATAGCCATGTGACCAATACACATGGTGCTACTGCCCTCAGAAGAGGAAGTGACACTCATTATCATAGTCCCGAATATTCCCTTTGAATCAATTCTCTTTCAGAAGATACAGAGTTACATTGGCCCAAAACACCCAGATAGGGTTAAACTGGCAAGTAGAGAACTAGAAAAACCTCTAGTGGGCCCAAACACCAGTATAATAATGTGATCTTATGGGGACCAGCAGAAAACAATCCCATTTGAAGCTGATAGTAGAGCAGGACACTCGTTGCTGGAGGTCTATCATGTTTTAGTTATTATAGAAATTCCATATAGGTCCTTGCTGAAAGCATAAAGTTACAATATAATTAATAGAAGATATGTACAGGTACAGGAAGGTTGGCTCCTTTGGGTAATTTCACCTGGTGGCCTGTTAGTCCAACACTCCATAGATGTCTATTAATTTGCCTTGTCCGGGATAAAATGCAAATAATCCTCTACACTAAACCCACACTGTCCCCCTAACTTCTAATTTACTTATATTACAAAAATGTGTATAACTACCCACATCCCTGGGACAGTCATGTGACCACCCCAAGGGCACTTTCCGATGTTCCGTTTCACCGAATGTCACAAGTACTCTTCCCTCCAACTCCATCAATACTATCGCTCCACATTGTACAACTCAAACATCATGTCTATATATATCTGGTCACATAAGGGTCTTCAAAGTGGTGCTCAACATCCCAAAAAAAAAGATAAATAAAGTTGTACTTGTAGAAGAAAAAAGCAGGGGGCACTCACCCAATTGAGGATCTTTTTCTTAAAACTCTTTAAACTTTTATTGACACATATTGTTTAAAACAAAGCCAGGAGGGAGAAGCGACATACTTCACATACTAGGCTTGAGAAAGCACCTGTATTGGTGTGAAACGGCTGTTGCCAACACCGCTGTATGTTGCTTCTCCCTCCTGGCTTTGTTTTAAACAATATGTGCAGTAGACATGCCACTCCATCTCTACTGTGCAGGCCTCACAGATACTTCCAGTCTGTGCACAGCTAGGAGAGAAGAAGAGAATCGTCTCCATCCTGCGCACAGTGAAGACGAAAGGAGGAGCCGTCTCCCAGATAGGAAGATAGGTCAGTATGATGTGGTGGGGGGTGGGCTTAGTTAGTTACTTGTGAATGGCTAGTAGGTGAGAGATAGCTTAGCTGGTGAGACAGGGAGGGGGATGTAACAGAGTGAGAGAGGAGAAGGGGAGCAGTGAAAGGAATGTGGTGTGGAAGATACACAAGAAGATACAGTCCTATGAAAAAGTTTGGGCACCCCTATTAATCTTAATCATTTTTTGTTCTAAATATTTTGGTGTTTGCAACAGCCATTTCAGTTTGACATATCTAATAACTGATGGACACAGTAATATTTCAGGATTGAAATGAGGTTTATTGTACTAACAGAAAATGTGCAATATGCATTAAACCAAAATTTGACCGGTGCAAAAGTATGGGCACCCTTATCATTTTATTGATTTGAATTCCCCTAACTACTTTTTACTGACTTACTGAAGCACAAAATTGGTTTTGTAACCTCAGTGAGCTTTGAACTTCATAGCCAGATGTATCCAATCATAAGAAAAGGTATTTAAGGTGGCCAATTGCAAGTTGATCTCCTATTTGAATCTCCTCTGAAGAGTGGCATCATGGGCTACTCAAAACAACTCTCAAATGATCTGAAAACAAAGATTGTTCAACATAGTTGTTCAGGGGAAGGATACAAAAAGTTGTCTCAGAGATTTAACCTGTCAGTTTCCACTGTGAGGAACATAGTAAGGAAATGGAAGACCACAGGGACAGTTCTTGTTAAGCCCAGAAGTGGCAGGCCAAGAAAAATATCAGAAAGGCAGAGAAGAAGAATGGTGAGAACAGTCAAGGACAATCCACAGACCACCTCCAAAGAGCTGCAGCATCATCTTGCTGCAGATGGTGTCACTGTGCATCGGTCAACTATACAGCGCACTTTGCACAAATAGAAGCTGTATGGGAGAGTGATGAGAAAGAAGCCGTTTCTGCACGTACGCCACAAATAGAGTTGCCTGAGGTATGAAAAAGCACATTTGGACAAGGCAGCTTCATTTTGGAAACAAAAATTGAGTTGTTTGGTTATAAAAAAAGGCGTTATGCATGGCGTCCAAAAAGAAACAGCATTCCAAGAAAAACACATGCTACCCACTGTAAAATTTGGTGGAGGTTCCATCATGCTTTGGGGCTGTGTGGCCAATGCCGGCATCGGGAATCTTGTTAAAGTTGAGAGTCGCATGGATTCCACTCAGTATCAGCAGATTCTTGAGAATAATGTTCAAGAATCAGTGACGAAGTTGGAGTTACGCCGGGGATGGATATTTCAGCAAGACAATGATCCAAAACACCGCTCCAAATCCTCAGGCATTCATGCAGAGGAACAATTACAATGTTCTGGAATGGCCATCCCAGTCCCCAGACCTGAATATCATTGAACATCTGTGGGATGATTTGAAGCGGGCTGTCCATGCTCGGCGACCATCTAACTTAACTGAACTTGAATTGTTTGTCCAAAATACCTTCATCCAGGATCCAGGAACTGATTAAAAGCTACAGGAAGCGACTAGAGGCTGTTATCTTTGCAAAAGGAGGATCTACTAAATATTAATGTCACTTTTCTGTTGAGGTGCCCATACTTTTGCACCGGTCAAATTTTGGTTTAATGCATATTGCACATTTTCTGTTAGTACAATAAACCTCATTTCAATCCTGAAATATTACTGTGTCCATCAGTTATTAGATATATCAAACTGAAATGGCTGTTATAAACACCAAAATATTTAGAACTAAAAATGATTAAGATTAATAGGGGTGCCCAAACTTTTTCATAGGACTGTACATAGCAAGAAACTAACACACTCTAAACAAATGTCAAAGATGTCAGGAGCTCCCACATCACCCAGAAATCACTCAAAACACTGTTAAGAGTATATGGGTTCACTTTTAACCCATTAATAACACTAACAGACCTTTTTCTTAAAAAAAAAAAAAAATTCCCGACTTGCAACGCAGGAAAGGGTGTCCAAAAATTGTAACAGTAAAAGACTGGGTTTTGCAAATAGATTTAATGAAGAGTATAATGCAACCTTTCTAAAGGTTTACATGTGTAATAAAATGGTTTAACATTTACAATAATCACAATACAACTCTTCTTAGATACATACTCTATGTGATAGATGTTTAAACACTTACACAACTACACAATGGATAATATTTACCTCTTGCCCCCATAGTTACTTTTCGGTATGTGTTTTTAGTCTCATGCTTTTCAAAAGCCATAACTATTTTTCCGTTCACACAGCCATTTTGAACAAATTTTTCTTTGTAATGGTACCATTTAATGTTCCATGTATGAGGTGAAAAACTGAATTTATATCACTTTCTTACAGGCTTAGTGACCTGTATTCTGTGGGTCATCCCAAATCCAAAAGATTTTCTTAGATTTATCTATTTCGGGCTGCATAAGGTACACTTTTCATTTATAGCATTTTGATGTTTTGATCACTTTTAATTCAAATTTTTATGGTAGAAAAAATAGAGAAAAAATATTGGTTCTGATATTCATTCACTTTGTGGAAAAAATATTTTGACTTTTGTAGCTCTGGCATTTCAAATATATATATATATATTTAACTTTTATTTTATATTATTTTAATATACATATATATATATATATATATATATATATATATATATATATATATATATTCCCCTTAGGAGGCTAGAACTCCTTGTCTGGTCTGATCACTAATGCATTGCAAAGTATTGAAAAATTCATAGCAGAGCTTGTAATACAACTACACTGATGACAAGCCTGCGAGCCTTCAATAGGTTCCATCTGCCTAGGGAACTTATCGCCACCCCAAATCTCAATCATCACCAAAATGGCAGCACTGGTGAAAAGATGTATCAGTCACAGAGCAGTCATGGCGGTCTCTCAGCTACCTCTTTGATGGTCACCATGTTAAAAGACTTGACAGATGTCAGGAAAAGGTTAAGTCGGTTCCCTATAAACAGTCAAAAACTTTTGTGCAAGTCTTATTTTTACTGACATAAATGTAATTTAGTAGCATATATGCCGAGAATATACCAAGATTTATCCATCGTGAGAACAACTCACAACAAAAGCCATTACAAAGGTTAAAGTTAATACTTGCTGCTACTTTATTTACTATACGAAAGTGCAGCTCCAGTTATAAAACAACTATTCAGAAATGAATAGTACAGATAAATATAACAAAGTTTGTAATGTATCTTTGTTCCTTCTCCATTTTACATGTTAGTTTATGGAGAGGGGAGGAGGAGCAGGAGGCTGTTGGAAAACATATCGTTGTTGCTGCTACACTCTGCTACACTGTGAGTTAGGCTAAGGCTGGTCTTACACGGCCATAATGTAAGTCTGCAAATGGTCTTCAATTGAGGGTTTTCAATTGTGGACCATTTGCGGACACATTATATTCAATACGGCCTCTTACACCACCGGATATTTTATCCGTGGTGTGGACAGGCCGAAACCGAGGTCCGCAATGTGTGGATGACTTTTGCTACTTTTATACGGTGTATGAACATGGCCATAGAAGGGACTAAGTAAACACAGCACCAACGCTTCTAAAGCAATATTGTATAAAATCTAATTATCTGACAAATAAATAAAATGTCCCTAGAAATCTGCTTATTTTTCATAGCATGCAATATTGTGAAATTCCAATCAGCCATTATTTTCTGTAGGATAGGCTCTACATTCTGAATTTTCTCATTTTCTCTGACTTACTTGTTAAATCTTTGTATAGACTACCAGCATATCTGAGGAAGGAATCTTTGTCTGGAAAGTATGAGGATATTATGTTTTTAATATAAATAATACACTTGATCTCACTTGATTTCATTAGACGATTGTTAACAGTAAGTGTGCTCTTTTTTTCATAGTGTTCTGGCTCCAAAAATACAGCGGTGAATCTTTCAGGCTTTGTTAAGGAACAACACGGAATATCTGGCAGGGAGACACAAAACAATCTCACTGCATTCTTATAATGTTCTGCGTCTTATATACTCAAAACCTCACTGTGTATTAGAGCTGACTTTTTCCGAAATATTCAAAGTCAGTGCCAATAAAGTGCTCAAACTTAGTGCTGCCAACTAGTCTTGAAAGGTGCCAGTAAACATTTTCTTTGTAGCACGCTCTCTAATATGTTCTTAAAATGTACTTGTCATTTAATATAAATACGAGTTAGCAGCCAGTATCATATACAATGATCTTGCGCAGCTTTTGTTGCACGTAACTATGTTTTTTTTAGGGATAAACTGTTCCAATTCAGCAACACTCTTAATGCTCTCAGGTTGATCGTGGTTGCATGAATTGTGCCTATAGCTGGCATGGATTATGACAATGTCACAATGTTTGAAGGAACTTAGAAGGGAGGTTGCAACGATTTTGGAGAACTAACCACAGATCTGATGTAAGCTTGCTCAAATCCTTCTGTCTCTTCATGTAATCCCAGACAGATTGGGTGATGTTAAGATCAGGGCTGTGGGGTCATATCATTACTTCCAGGACTCCTCCTCAGATGTCTCAGTCCCTGTTCTCCTGTGTATTTCTGTATACTGATCACATTGTCCAGCACTGTTTGTGTTACACGGATGTATCTGCTCATCTATGTGTCTGTATACTGATGACATTAACCAGTTCTGGTTATCTTACATAGATGTCTCTCTAGTGCTGTTCTCCTTTACATTTCTGTATTCTCACCCACTAAAGTTACATTCACATCTGCGCCAGGAGTCTGTCCAGATTCATCAGAAATCATTGGATAAAAAAGTACAGCAAGCAACTGATGAACCTCATTACAGTCAATGGGGTCTTGGGCTCCGTTTGTGTCTGCAATTTTTGTGGTCGATTTGTCTGGTCATGCAATGGACAAGAAAAGATTTACCAGAACATATTTGCATGTAGCGTTACTGATACTATTTATCTCTGTCCTGCTCTCCTGTTCATTTCTGTATACTGACCCCCTAACCAGCACTGTTCAAGTCTTTCTGCTCCTGCTCTCCTCTCTGCAGTGGTGAACCCGGCCTTTCTTTTTTTTTTTTTTTTTATAATATTTTTATTGAAAATTTTACATTAATACAAACGATTACATCAAGATAACAATTGCATGGGGTATGAACTTCTGAAAACAGCACAAGAAAAGCTAAATAATGAATTCTGAATATGTGAGTATCACATATAGTAACGGGTGTCAATCTTAATATCCATAAAGTCAAGGGTTCAAATACAGCCTATATTAATTATCGAGCAAGGGGAGGGTACATCTTGAAAATCAGGTGTTCCAGGAGGAGGATAGATGGATGTTGGGAGTGGGGGAAGAAGGAAAAGAGGGAAATAGGATAAGGGAGGGGGGGGAAGGAAAGTGGAGGAGTAAGTAAGGAAGAGGCAGAAATGTTGGGGAGAGAGAAGTGTGTTCATGGGGCAAAATATAGAAGGGAAAAATAAAGAACAGGTTCAGTCTTGGTATCAGATACAGTGGTACACTTATACACCTGGAAATAGGATGCAAGGCGTATCCTAAGTAAGAGGGAAAATTATGGGGAGATTTTAGGAGAAATGTCTAAAGCGCGAGCCGGCATTATAAGGAATCCACGTAGAAGAGGAATAATAATGCTAATTAAGTTTGAGGGCTCTCCAAGGTGACCAGGTTTTTAAAAACCTATCATGTTTCCTGGACTGCCAGCTCGAGAGCTCCTCGAAGCGAGCAATCTGATGGACCTTGTTGATCCATTCAGTTCTGGTAGGAGGATCTGGGCTCAACCATTTCTGAGGAATAATGGAGTTGGTTGCTAAGATGAGGTAGGAGACTAAATTCTTTTTAGACGGTTTATATTCGGCAGAAGCGAGAGATAAAAGGATCATCTCTGGAGTGAGTGAAAAGGCAGGCGAAGTGAGTCCCCTGATAGTATTTTGGATGTCCATCCAGTAAGTTTGTATTTCGGGGCATGACCACCAAATGTGTAATAGTGATCCTGTATGCTGTTTACATCTCCAGCATTGATCGGATCCCGACAGTCCCTTGTCATGGAGCCATTGAGGCGTACGGTACCACCTAGTAATAAGCTTGTAATGCGCTTCCTGCAATCTCACACAAGGTGCAAATCCATGTGAATATGAGAGAATTTGTTTAGTTTGTTCTTCAGTAAGAGAAAGTTTGAGGTCAATTTCCCAAGATGCGAGATAAGCAGGTTTGTAAGTTTTTGGGGGACTTATGAATTTAGTTAGAACATAAGAAGTTCTTCTTAGTAGTTTGTTATGAGCTAGAGTGGCACGCTCAAAGGCTGTAAGATTCGTACGGCCTTTCTGTTGCCTGAGGCGGATGACAGAAACGCGCCCCCCCCCTACCCCCTCGCCAGACTGAATACCGGGGAAGGGGGGGCTGCTAGTGGTAACATTACAGTGAATACAGTGGTGCAGTGTATAACATTTTGTAGTGACTTACCGGAGATGTCCCTGACTTATCGCTCACATTTCCCATCTCTTCCCTCTGGACTGCCATGACCATTTCTTCTAGCTGTGATTTGTCTCCGTAAGGTTTGCAACACAGACATCTTTGACTCCTCACTTCTCCAGGCACCTGATATTGTCCTCACCTACACAAGGCCCCTTAAAGAGGACCTTTCATGGGTTGGGGCACCTGTGGTTTTATATACCACTGGAAAGCCGACAGTGCACTGAATTCAGCTCACTGTCGGCTTTCACGATCTGTGTCCGGTGTAAAGAGCTATTGGTACCAGTACCGTAGCTCTTCACCATCAGAAGGGTGTTCCTGACAGTTTGTCAGGAACATCCTTCTTCATAGCAGCACCTATAGCACTATACTGTGTGAGCGGGGAGGAACGTCCCCCCAGTACTCGTCTATGGACGAGTACTATCAGTACTATCAGGAGGGGAGGGAGCTGTTCCTCCCCGCTCACACAGTACAGCGCTATATATATATATATATATATATATATATATATATAGATATATATATACAGTATGTATATATATATATATATATATATATATATATATATATATATATATAACGACGGAGGCGCTTGCACACATCAAAGTAGATGAGTTTAAAAAAAATTTTGAACAATGGCAGAGTATTTTGAAGGAGATTGAAAGAATTTTGTACAAAAAAATAAATAAACGTTTCAAAAACAACTTTTCTGGAAAGTTTTGGGTACCTCCTCGTATATGAAGCAGAACAGGAGCAAAGATATCATGTGCGATAAACAGTTCTGGTTATTGTGATCCATATACAGAAACATAGAGGTGAGCAGGAGCAGAGACATCCATGTGACATAACCAGTACTGGTTAGTGTGATCTACATACAGAAACACAGAAGAGCTAGAGCAGAGAGACAGTCATAAAACAGTGATGTTTCTAGGTAGTGTGCTAGAGTCTGAACTAGTTCTATGTAATCACATAGAACTATATGTGTATATACAGGAATATAGGTGAAAGTGCAGCATCACAGAGCGAGCTGCTATATGTTTTATATCTGTCATTGGTACCTGCAGGTTGTCTTGTTTTTCCTGTCTTCCATGTTCCATGTCAAATGCTAAAACATGTGCTATTCATTGTATATTTGCACCTTTCTGCAGTTTGAATATTGCATCTTTACCTCTTGTCCAATCACAGATCACTGGGCAGGGTTTGAAGAGAGGGTTTATAGTTCCCTGCTGGGAGTCAGTGTCAGTCCA
The DNA here is from genome assembly GCF_031893055.1 of Leptodactylus fuscus. Classification (NCBI taxonomy): domain Eukaryota; kingdom Metazoa; phylum Chordata; class Amphibia; order Anura; family Leptodactylidae; genus Leptodactylus; species Leptodactylus fuscus. Next base: position 294,250,398 of record NC_134265.1, read on the forward strand.
GTCCAACTCCAGTCTAGACCAAGTTCAAGGTCATAGTAGATGTTGCAGTATTGTCATCCAAGTGCCCTGCCATGCAGAGCAGTGGGACAACTCAGTTAGGAATTCGTCAGACATCAGTCCAGCGTCTAGAAGGCAGTCTACTTGTTCCAGAGGCAGTCCCTGAGATTATTTGGTGCATCTCTGAGTTTTCCAGTTTCATCCGAAGACAGTCCCTGAGATAGGAAAATAGTTTGGTGCGTCTTCAAGAGATTAATGCTTCCGTGTCAGTAGGAGCAACAGAGGTTCCTGACAGAAGTACTTCAGCCAAGCCTAGTTTTCAGGTAGTCAGTCCTCTATCAGGACCCTTTGCCCCATCCTTCCCCTAACTGCTGATTTAGAGAGCGGTACAAGTGAGGAGTAAACTAAGAGTATTTACTGTAGAGTCTGTGTCAGTCCTGGCAGAACCTCCTAAGTTCAAGGCTTTGAGTAATGCAAACTGTATCTGTACCCATCTGCAAGCTGCTGATGAATCTGCGAAGCTGTTCAATAAAACAGTTCTTTGGCTTACCCTGCAACACTGGACTCCTGAGTTATTACCTGCATCAACACCAAGGGCCCTTCTGAACAACACCTTAACGGCTCAGCCTGGAGAGGTCCCTTCTCCCAACTAGAAATGCCCCGGGGGAAACAAGAAACTATCTACACCATCCAGTTAGTGCTGCATGACTCCCCTTGGCTGCGTGCAGCCCGAGAAAGGGATTGGGGTGAGAGTGGAGCGTCCCCGGCCTAGCAGATGGCACAGCCAGTGTCATCTTACCCTCACTTCCCGGTCTTCTCTACTGGGTTGTACACTGCAAGAGCAACTTACATCCTTTACCAGTGTCGGACTGGGATGCCTAGGGCCTACCAGTGGAATCAATTCTAAGAACCCACCCTACCGCTACTGGTATACAAGGCATAAAATTCACACTACTTTCCTGGCCTGTCATTTTTATCATCATTTACGCTAGTTTTCTACTCGCCCAGAAACACCCATCCCTTTCCAATGCCAGTGTGAATTCAGTTTCATGACGGCCTCTCTTTGCTATGAGTCCTGCACTTCTTATGACTGTAGCATCGATTAATGGCCTGACCAACCACTGTTAAGGCACTGGTGACATCTATGAGTGAATTTACTGGCCCCTCTCCAGCAACCCCAGAGACCACTGTTTGCTCTCAGCAGAGACATAAGGCACAGGACTTCCAGCAATGAGGACCTGGAATGAGACTGAACGAACACTGGTGACACTGGAGACAGGCAATTATGCTTTTTTGTTTTTTCTAATTTTACACTTCTTTGGCCACCACAGGGTTCCAATTCATGGATAACACCATTAATATTCCCCCTTAATTCCCCCGAGCACTTCAATGTCTCCTCCACTTTATGGGGAGACCAGTGAAGAGGCAACTGTATGGGGGGACCAGTGTAGGGGAAATTATATGGGGGACAGGTGAGTGGGCAACTGAACACTCTAAGCTGTATTACTTTACAGTTTACATCTAACTATAATCTTTCAATGTAAATATACTACATTAATTATCTTGTAATTACTCAGTAGTTACAGCCTTTATTATTGTTCAGAGCTGCATTCATAATTCTGTAAGTTTCAGAGCTCAAATCTCCTGCTTCAGCATCCACATAAACCTTTTTCTAACAAATATGTGACAATATAATAGTGTTATGAAAGGAAAACCAGCAGAACAACACTACAGACCAAAAGTTTGGACACACCTTCTCATTCAAAGAGTTTTCTGTATTTTTATGACTATGAAAATTGTAGATTCATACTGAAGGCATCAAAACTATGAATTAACACATGTGGAATTATATACTTAACAAAAAAGTGTGAAACAACTGAAAATCTGTCTTATATTCTAGGTTCTTCAAAGTAGCCACCTTTCACTTTGATCACTGCTTTGCACACCCTTGGCATTCTCTTGATGAGCTTCAAGAGGTAGTCACCCGAAATGGTTTTCACTTCACAGATGTGCCCTGTCAGGTTTAATAAGTGGGATTTCTTGCCTTATAAATGGGGTTGGTACTATCAGTTGTGTTGTGCAGAAGTCAGGTGGATACCCAGCTGATAGTCCTACTGAATAGACTGTTAGAATTTGTATTATGGCAAGAAAAAAGCAGCTAAGTAAAGAAAAACGAGTGGCCATCATTACTTTAAGAAATTAAGGTCAGTCAGTCCGAAAAATTGTGAATACTTTGAAAGTGTCCCCAAGCGCAGTTGCAAAAACCATCAAGCGCTACAAAGAATCTGGCTCACATAAGGACCGCCTCAGGAAAGGAAGACCAAGAGTCACCTCTGCTGCAGAGGATAAGTTTAGTCCCCAGCCTCAGAAATCGCAGGTTAGCAGCAGCTCAGATTAGAGACCACCAGGTCAATGCCACACAGAGTTCTAGCAGCAGACACATCTCTACAACAGCTGTTAAGAGGAGACTTTGTGCAGCAGGCCTTCATGGTAAAATAGCTGCTAGAAAACCACTGCTAAGGACAGGCAACAAGCAGAAGAGACGTGTTTGGGCTAAAGAACACAAGGAATGGACATTAGCCCAGTGGAAATCTGTGCTATGGTCTGATGAGTCCAAATTTGAGATCTTTGGTTCCAACCACCGTGTCTTTGTGTGATGCAGAAAAGGTGAACAGATGGACTCTACATGCTTGGTTCCCACCGTGAAGCATGGAGGAGGAGGTGTGATGGTATGGGGGTGACACTGTTAGGGATTTATTCAAAATTGAAGGCATACTGAACCACTATGGCTACCACAGCATCTTGCAGAGGCATGCTATTCCATTTGGTTTGTGTTTAGTTGGACCATCATTTATTTTTCAACAGGACAATGACCCCAAATACACCTCCAGGCTGTGTAAGGGCTATTTGACCAAGAAGGAGAGTGATGGGGTGCTACGCCAGATGACCTGGCCTCCACAGTCACCAGACCTGAACCCAATCGATATGGTTTGGGGTGAGCTGGACCACAGAGTGAAGGCAAAAGGGCCAACAAGTGCTAAGCATCTCTGGGAACTCCTTCAAGACCATGTTGGAAGACCATTTCAGGTGATTAACTATTGAAGCTCATCAAGAGAATGCCAAGAGTTTGCAAAGCAGTAATCAAAGCAAAAGGTGGCTACTTTGAAGAACCTAGAATATATTTAGAACCTAGACATATTTTCAGTTGTTTCACACTTTTTTGTTAAGTATATAATTCCACATGTGTTAATTCATAGTTTTGATGCCTTCAGTGTGAATCTACAATTTTCATACTCATGAAAATACAGAAAACTCTTTGAATGAGAAGGTGTGTCCAAACTTTAAGATCATTTATTTATCAAGTGATTAGATTTTAGGCTATATTGTTCCGAAAGTTTTAATTATGTTTGTTTTTTTGTTTTTTTAATGTAATTCTCTATTTTTAAGACAAATGCCAATCAATAAGTAACATGTAAATGGACACTCATTAGCAAGAGATATGTAATTGGATACTCATATGCATTGGCCAAGTAAATGCATTATCCTCCATCTTTTATCCTGCAGTTTTTGAGAATGAGCATTTCTAGGAGCTCTATAAAATCAATAGCTATTGGACGTGTGGCTATTTTGATCAAGAAGACTGTTAAGAACCATAATATAGTGCAGCTTGCAACTTTTAAGGTGTTGTCCAGTTTCAGCAAATACATTTATTTGTATGTATAATTTAAAAAAATATATAATTTTTCAACATATTTTCTGTATCAATTCCTCCTGGTTTTCTAAATCACTACTTGCTGTCACTCTTTACTTCCAGTAGATAAAAATCAGACCATGGTCATGTGATATACAGTCCATGGTCATGTGATATACAGTCCATGGTCATGTGATATACAGTCCATGGTCATGTGATGGACACACAGGTGCACAGCTCGTTACACTCACAGCTTGGTAATCAGATATCTATCTTTTAATGAGCTGTGCACATCACATGACCATGGATTGTAGACCCCTGAAAGTAAACAAAGAATGACAGTGAGGTGAGATATGGAAAACAATGAGGAATGAAAACTGAAAGTACCGTATATTGGAAAATGGTATAACTTTTCATTATACAAACAATAAGAGTTATCTGAAACTGGAAAACCCCTATAAATATGATTTTATTAGCAAATGGTAAATATTCAGTCTATATCTTTATGCAATCATGTCTATAGAAGATGTCATTTCCAAGGGCATGACCAAGGGCAGAGTGAGAGTCTATATTTATCTCTTAATGTTATAAATATATATTTTTACATTTAGACCTATTATTATAGTTGCAAACATGTGAATGTCATTTACCTTTAATGTTAGCATGTCAAGAATAGTTCCCTGTAAAGCCTGCATTGTTCAGTAGAGACAATGTAAAACCACACATCCAAGCAAGGGAATGCAGAAAATCTGTGGATGACTCATTAAGGGGATCTGCTTAAAGTTACCACTAAAATAGTAGGAGCCATGTTTATTTAACTGTGACTTCTAGTTAGACAAATAATATTTCCCTGATTCGTTACTTGTTGTTTGGAGTAGCAAAGTAAGCGTGACATCCAAACGCATTTTTTGGCATGTTTATTGGCTTAGTTAATCTCATAGCATTTAAATACCCTTGTGTCCTATACAATACACTGGACAATTGTTTAGTAGCGTTTGGGTTTTGGAGAGATGTTTTCTGATCTGTTGAGTTTGCACATATGTGTACATTGACAGATCGCTGTTCCCTAAGGTATCATTACCTTATGCATCTTCCAGACCACATTTGTTTTCACGGTGTATATATATGCCTAATGCAAATCCTGACCATGTAGAGTAAATAGACCCATAACTCAAGGGCTTTAGATGGCTGAATAATGGCCATTCGTCAGGTCAGTTTAGGTGATTTGCTGGTACCATCACACCACATTTGTCCACATGTCGTGAACACGTCAGCTTCTTAATATCTCTTTAGCCAGAACAGCAGGTGTGCCTAATACCAGTTCACACTTCATGTTTGGCATCCATTAACCTTTTTCGCAAATGGCACATTAATCTCTGTATATTCTGTCATACACTGAGAGGCTGAAAGGTTAACAAAGTTTTGAACTTTTGACTTTCAGCCTCCATATCTCACCATCCACTACAGCTTCATACGTGAGACTACCATCATTTTATAGACAATCATCTTGGATAATTCATATGTAAATTTGTCTTGCAACTATTTAGCATATGATTAGTTGCGGATGCCACTAATCTGACACTTCCACCTATCCTGGGATACAACCAATTTAAATGTTACAGACACTTTTGGAGTTTTGTGAAGGGGAGTTTTTTTTATTTTATTACTTTTTAACCATTTCTGGACTACCCATTGGGCATGTATGTCTGGAAGTTAGTGGTCTAGTTCTGCAGGGACATACCATGATGTAACTTCAGTGGGAACTCCCAGCGAATGTAATATGAATATACTCGATCGAATACCTCCGTTGCATAGCTCCCGGTGGCAGGGAAGGTGGGAGGGGCAGTAAAAATTTGATGCCCCGGAAGTGTTTTTGCATCGGGAGCTATGCGGCAGAGGTATTCGATCGAGTATATTTGCTCGTCTCTAATTACTTTACCTTTTTTTTTTTTTTATGCTTGTTGGTCATTAGTTGAGGAAATCCAGCAGCATCATGGGGAGATACTGTATATGCCACTTCCGGTATCAATTTGTGAACTGTTATTCTTAATACAGTAAAGGAACAGTGACAAAAAAAAATCTCAGACACTGGATTGTCTGATCTAAAGGGACTGGATTACCAAGTAACAAAAGTATTCAGCAAAACAGGTGCCATAGCAAAAGCAAACAGCTCATTGTACAATCTACAATATGTCTATAGGGTACTTGGTTCTAGAATCAGAGCATTGCTATGTAGATTCCCTCATAGGACTGCAGCTGTCTCAGAAGTACTCTAAAAATTCCACGATCCCCATCCTCTCACATGACACCACCATGAAAACCAACTCTTTTAAGGGTCCTTCAAGAAGTCAAAATGTAGACAAATGAAACCAGAGTAACAATGTCTTCCTTTTAAATCCCCTCATTGTTCTTTTTTTAGCAGCTCAGCTTCTTGTATCATTTAGCAGAGACCTAAAAGAAGGGTTTACTATAATACAGGATTCAATAGTGAGGTTCTGTGTGAACGATCTTAAACCTGGCCATTCTTTTCAATGACTGCTAAGGTAGGTATTCTGTTCCATGATGTGTTTGCTCTGCGGGTCTCAGTTTACTCTTGAGCAGTTCACATTAGAACAGCATAGACCAGGAACAGCTTTAGTTTGGCTTCCTGAATTTCTGGAATAGAGGCATTAACTTTTAATACAAGTTCTACAATCATATACCGAAGAAGAACATAGATAAAAATTGAAGAAGGGTGTGTAGAAGCTCTTTTAGCACAAGTCTATGACATCTTATCAGGGAAGAGCAATGTGCACATGGACTATACTATTTATAGACTTGACATGCACATGTAAGAGCACTTGGATTAGACATCCATACCAGACTGTTGCACCTTATCTCCCACCATACCAGTATGGAGAGGCAGCATTGGAGAAGGGTGTTTATTGGAAAATACCACCTCCAGTGAATGCCACCTTTGGAGAAAGACTATATGATATATTTTACTATCTATCACACTCTAGCACTCACGTTGTTACCATTACCACCAAGCTCTTTTCACTCAGTTTCTGTCCTACTCAAGTTTCCTACCACTTCTTTGCTCCCCACAGAAAAAACAACATATCAGTCTAAACTGTCCAAAGACTCCTAAGCTATAGCCACATAAATGATGGTCACAGCCATGTGATGATAGTTTTTTTTAACAGACATCACACGGCTGCGTTAAAATCAATTCATGTGAATGGGGATAGACTGGCTTTTCAACAGACTGTCGAAAAATAGAACATGTATTTTCACTGCATTTAGAGATCCCTCATTAGGGTCAAATCAATGAGGAATCCATGAAAACGGATGGCCATGTATGCAAAATTACCCTTTGTTGTCTGAATATTGCCTAAAAAGTGCATTCTTAGCTTATATTATAAACTGTATATTTGGAAAGTGTTGCATAGTCTATAATGTACATCCTGCTATGGGTATCCTGCGCCTTCGTATACACATTACTTTACTTTACATTACTAGACATAGAGATAACTACCAACATCCTCTCTTCCCAGCTATAATTTATCTAGGTATCAAAACACATAAGGTGATCCTAAAGGACAATATTTCCAAATACTGTAGATGAACATACAGGTAAATACCAGAGTAAAATGTAAATGTCTCATGTATTTGGCAAAAGTGTGTGCTTGAATACTATTAGCAGTCCATGAGACTCTGTAGCAGAGTCACAACCAGTCTGTGTGCTACTGTATGATACTCCATGGGGCAATAAGAATACAAACCCCGTCCATGTGATGTCAGGAATATCACGCAAGTAGGCCTGAAGCCTGCCCGGAGCCAGGAGCATTGGTGGCTGTCCGGCACAGATCTATCAGAATTCTTCAAGCAAAAAAGTCATCCTGGCTTGACGTTTTTGTCAAGCAATTTCAATATTCGATATTGTCCGTTTGTCCATTCTTATGGTCTCTTTGTTGAGCCAAAATGGAAATCATCATATGTGAATGTAGTGTCAACATGTGCAAAAAACTAATGGACATGCCTTGTACTGTTCTATAATGTATTTTTAATACTTTCTCTTTTTTTGTAGAAAACTAGGAAGTCTTGAAAAGTTTCTAGAATAGATAAGTGAATTAGGAAAGGAGCATGACTTAAAAATAGTTCTGCCTGTAAAAATTCTGCCTGTCTATCAAGATGTACCAAATCTATCGTACAGCAAGAGCCACTGTGATAAATTTTGGCCCACCTTCCGCCTGCCTGGTCTAATTTTAAGCTGCCTAAATTTAAGGCAGTAATAATAAATCTCCCCACTAGGTCTATATGGCGACATGAACTGAGCTGTTGGAATGGGATGGTGTAGGTTAGTTGAATATTAATGGAGACTTTTTTTTTTCACGGTCATGTACCATTTTACAGCAATTCACTCTAGACCAGTCAACATCTACAAAACTGTACACATGGACAGAAAATACATTGAAGAATCTGTAGTTAATCAGGATCACAACGCACTTCAGCTCAGCCAGCTCCTGCATTATAATATGTGGCTGTTTACGTGAAAAGGGCCCAGATCATCGATACTAATTATAGAGAAAATAGTCCAAAACATATTTGGGTAAAAAAATCACAATTTTGTTTTATGCAAAAATTTTATTTAAAAATATGTCAATTGTGCTTTCAATAAAATTTTTTTTGCTGTTTCGGACAATGTTACACCATAACCGTTACAATGATACCAAGAACTCCATATCGACAATGTGGGCCCTTTTCACATAAACAGCCACATATGTAAACTAAGAACAGCTCGAGCAATGTGTTTCTACACAGTGCAACTAAACGTTAACAAATGTTGACTTTGGCAGTGTGGGAAAGGTTGTGGTGCCGAAAAGCAAGATCATAATATCAGCTTTCTATCTTTTTCTAATAAATTCTACCAATGTTTTATTTTTCTTTATTGCTTTATTTATCTAGATTAAGTGACCCAACAAATTATTTATTCATGCAATATATGATGTAGCGATGTAAAGGGTGACACTCTGTCATGCAGTGTAACACTAGTGAAGGTCACGGCCTGAACACTAAAAAGTTCCAAATCTGGAATGCATATAAACACACAGAGGAATGTTAGAAGTCACCTATGAGCAGTCAGAGTCAATGTCCTGTCTGCTGAGATGTCTCTCATAACTCAGTTTGATGAAAATGTTCTCCTTCCCCGTGTAGTCTACGCCAATAAGCTTGGCCTTCTAAAGCTAATTACATCTCATCCCATGTGGGCTAGACGTCTTATTAACGGCCAAGCAGTAAAACTTTACAAATGGGAAGTAGTGATAAAAAATGGCATAATGATAGTAGTGACCAAACCATGAACCCAGAGTCTGCTATAGCTTCTATTGACCCATGGGGATTTTGCCTGTTAAGTGTTCTTCTCTGTCTATCTGCATTATATATGGGACATGAATACAGTAGCATGCTTTATCATATGGATTTCTAGATTTCTATGGCAGGCAAAAGAATTTTGAGTACCCATAAAAGCCCCTTGGTGGTCTTCTCAGTTTTTACTCCCTTATCATATCTACTAAGAGACCCAGTAAATGTAGTATGCTGGTAAGTTGCGATGACACTTTAATTTTGATGGAAACAAACTATGGTAAGTAACGTCAGACCGCAGCCACACAACATTTTATAAAACTGCCCATGTTATTTACGTGAACCAGGCAACAGACCTATGGAGACAGTTTTAATGTGTGCAGTACAGCTTGCAGTCCAAAGTTAAATATGTGAGAATAGAGTACGCTGAATTTGGGGTCTGTGTTGATCCAGGTTTTTATACTGACTGCCAGATTGGATTGGGAAGGAATTCTTTCCCCTGAAATGGGGCAATTGGCATGAGCCTCATGGAGTTTTTTGCCTTCCCCTGGATCAACACTGTAGGGGATTGTAGGGTTATAGGTTGGACTTGGTGGACTGATGTCTTCATCCAACCTCATCTACTATGTAACTATATGTAACTTCACCCATGAACTAGTGCTGGTGTCAGATCAGAATGGAGCTCTCTTGGCTGATGTGTAAAGCCAACACTCTCTAATCCAGATTTACTATTGTGGTTATGACTAGACACTGGCGGAAACATCCTCTGCCCAAGATGTGGTATATCTTGTCACATCTAATTTTAGTCTAAAAATTTTTGTCTAAAAAAGGGGGCATGTTTTAAATTTGCCCAAATGCACCACAAATGCACTAAAATTGTGTCGAAAATCTGGTGTATTTTCAGACTTCCTGTCTAAGTTTACACGGTTGAACTATTAGTAAATCTGGGCCTCTATATTCTAAGCTAGTCTTTATTAAACATAATACAAAAAAATTAAAAAGTAGGTGAGGTTACAACATTTAGTAAACACAATTAGAAAGAGTAACATGCGCTATATTTCTGGTATACCTAGTTATACCAGAAATAGTTATACCCTTTTGTTATAATAGTTATACCTAGTTATACCCTTTTGTTATTTCCATGGAAAATATTTGAAGTCTTTGGTTTCTTTACATGATAATTTCACAACACCTTTCCTAATATAGGAGTTATGCGACACTATGAAGAATGAGGTGAAGCCATGATAACTGATTGTCTCAGTTTGATTTACGGCCTCCAGTTAATGGTTATTACATAGGATTGTATTCCGATTAATCTAGTGGGAAATACACAGGAGGTGTTATCATTACTATGTTCTGCTTGACTTCCATATTAGATGACAGCACACAAAATGTTCCAGAGTCTTTAAAAAGTATAAATTTCACTAAGGAGAGTTTAGTTTTCAGGTCTACACAGGACCATTTGCTGATGCACATTTGTCCCGGAGAGTCTATGAATGTCATCATTATGTGTATGAAGTTATTATATTATATTACTATTATTATACTTTACGAAGCTTCCATATGATACCCTGTAAAGTTTTGGAATAGATAAGACTTTATAACATATTGTAACAGGAGATCAGAGTGATAGCGTGACCATGGGAGGTGAAATGGACATTATCATGACTGACAGGGTTTTCTCTACAGGAAATAACTTGTAGGCATTACATATATCACAATATATTATTAAGATGACTTGGGACTTGTATGGGAAAATGCTAAAGAAGCAAATGTCTCCATTCAACAATTTCAGTTATTTAAAATTCCAATCTGTGTACATACAAGTAGTTTTCATTATGTCTATCACAAGCGATAAGCTCATGTTTTTAACCCCTTCCTACACTGTATCTAAGGCCTTATTCACTCGACAGTGAAAAATGGCTGTGAGATGTCTCTACTTTTTGAAAACCATGAAAGTCAATGGCTGTATTCACATGTCAGGGTTTTTTGTTTTGTTTTTCCAAAAACAGACATGTCCTAGATTTGTCCATTTTGATGGTCACATGGACTGAATAGAAGTCACCAGGTCCAATTTTAATGGCAATAACACATAACAATGTAATCTGTTTTGATGGCCATTAAAAAAGGACCAATGCATCTGTTTTTCATGGATTGTTGGCACATGAAAAACAGAACTATCAAGTGACTATATTCACAAAACGAAGTTTGTTTCTCAGCTGCAAAAAAATGTAACGAATTGGTCCGTTTTAATGGCAGGGTTTTTTTTTTTTTATAGTTTTGCATTCATTTTTCCTTTTTGGATAGCCGTCATCCGTTTTGCATTCGTTTTTAACAAACCAGTTAAGAAAATTAATGAATTTTATAGTTATTTTTTTGACTCACCAATCCATTTAACAGCTGGCACTTCTTTTAGCAGAATAATTTTTCTGTCTGTTAAACTTATCACTAGAGATGAGCGAACACTAAAATGTTCGAGGTTCGAAATTCGATTCGAACAGCCGCTCAATGTTCGAGTGTTCGAATGGGTTTCGAACCCCATTATAGTCTATGGGGAACATAAACTCGTTAAGGGGGAAACCCAAATTCGTGTCTGGAGGGTCACCAAGTCCACTATGACACCCCAGGAAATGATACCAACACCCTGGAATGACACTGGGACAGCAGGGGAAGCATGTCTGGGGGCATAAAAGTCACTTTATTTCATGGAAATCCCTGTCAGTTTGCGATTTTCGCAAGCTAACTTTTCCCCATAGAAATGCATTGGCCAGTGCTGATTGGCCAGAGTACGGAACTCGACCAATCAGCGCTGGCTCTGCTGGAGGAGGCGGAGTCTAAGATAGCTCCACACCAGTCTCCATTCAGGTCCGACCTTAGACTCCGCCTCCTCCGGCAGAGCCAGCGCTGATTGGCCGAAGGCTGGCCAATGCATTCCTATGCGAATGCAGACTTAGCAGTGCTGAGTCAGTTTTGCTCAACTACACATCTGATGCACACTCGGCACTGCTACATCAGATGTAGCAATCTGATGTAGCAGAGCCGAGGGTGCACTAGAACCCCTGTGCAAACTCAGTTCACGCTAATAGAATGCATTGGCCAGCGCTGATTGGCCAATGCATTCTATTAGCCCGATGAAGTAGAGCTGAATGTGTGTGCTAAGCACACACATTCAGCACTGCTTCATCAAGCCAATACAATGCATTAGCCAGTGCTGATTGGCCAGAGTACGGAATTCGGCCAATCAGCGCTGGCCAATGCATTCTATTAGCCCGATGAAGTAGAGCTGAATGTGTGTGCTAAGCACACACATTCAGCACTGCTTCATCAAGCCAATACAATGCATTAGCCAGTGCTGATTGGCCAGAGTACGGAATTCGGCCAATCAGCGCTGGCTCTGCTGGAGGAGGCGGAGTCTAAGGTCGGACCTGAATGGAGACTGGTGTGGAGCGATCTTAGACTCCGCCTCCTCCAGCAGAGCCAGCGCTGATTGGCCGAATTCCGTACTCTGGCCAATCAGCACTGGCTAATGCATTGTATTGGCGTGATGAAGCAGTGCTGAATGTGTGTGCTTAGCACACACATTCAGCTCTACTTCATCGGGCTAATAGAATGCATTGGCCAGCGCTGATTGGCCGAATTCCGTACTCTGGCCAATCAGTGCTGGCCAATGCATTCTATTAGCTTGATGAAGCAGAGTGTGCACAAGGGTTCAAGCGCACCCTCGGCTCTGATGTAGCAGAGCCGAGGCTGCACAAGGGTTCAAGCGCACCCTCGGCTCTGATGTAGGAGAGCCGAGGGTGCACTTGAACCCTTGTGCAGCCTCGGCTCTGCTACATCAGAGCCGAGGGTGCGCTTGAACCCTTGTGCACACTCTGCTTCATCAAGCTAATAGAATGCATTGGCCAGCGTTGATTGGCCAATGTATTCTATTAGCCTGATGAAGTAGAGCTGAATGTGTGTGCTAAGCACACACATTCAGCTCTACTTCATCGGGCTAATAGAATGCATTGGCCAGCGCTGATTGGCCAGAGTACGGAACTCGACCAATCAGCGCTGGCTCTGCTGGAGGAGGCGGAGTCTAAGATCGCTCCACACCAGTCTCCATTCAGGTCCGACCTTAGACTCCGCCTCCTCCAGCAGAGCCAGCGCTGATTGGCCGAATTCCGTACTCTGGCCAATCAGCACTGGCTAATGCATTGTATTGGCTTGATGAAGCAGTGCTGAATGTGTGTGCTTAGCACACACATTCAGCTCTACTTCATCGGGCTAATAGAATGCATTGGCCAATCAGCGCTGGCCAATGCATTCTATTAGCGTGAACTGAGTTTGCACAGGGGTTCTAGTGCACCCTCGGCTCTGCTACATCAGATTGCTACATCTGATGTAGCAGTGCCGAGTGTGCATCAGATGTGTAGTTGAGCAAAACTGACTCAGCACTGCTAAGTCTCTGCATTCGCATAGGAATGCATTGGCCAGCCTTCGGCCAATCAGCGCTGGCTCTGCCGGAGGAGGCGGAGTCTAAGGTCGGACCTGAATGGAGACTGGTGTGGAGCGATCTTAGACTCCGCCTCCTCCAGCAGAGCCAGCGCTGATTGGTCGAGTTCCGTACTCTGGCCAATCAGCGCTGGCCAATGCATTCTATTAGCCCGATGAAGTAGAGCTGAATGTGTGTGCTTAGCACACACATTCAGCTCTACTTCATCAGGCTAATAGAATACATTGGCCAATCAGCGCTGGCCAATGCATTCTATTAGCTTGATGAAGCAGAGTGTGCACAAGGGTTCAAGCGCACCCTCGGCTCTGATGTAGCAGAGCTGAGGGTGCACAAGGGTTCAAGTGCACCCTCGGCTCTCCTACATCAGAGCCGAGGGTGCGCTTGAACCCTTGTGCAGCCTCGGCTCTGCTACATCAGAGCCGAGGGTGCGCTTGAACCCTTGTGCACACTCTGCTTCATCAAGCTAATAGAATGCATTGGCCAGCACTGATTGGCCAGAGTACGGAATTCGGCCAATCAGCGCTGGCCAATGCATCCCTATGGGAAAAAGTTTATCTCACAAAAATCACAATTACACACCCGATAGAGCCCCAAAAAGTTATTTTTAATAACATTCCCCCTAAATAAAGGTTATCCCTAGCTATCCCTGCCTGTACAGCTATCCCTGTCTCATAGTCACAAAGTTCACATTCTCATATGACCCGGATTTGAAATCCACTATTCGTCTAAAATGGAGGTCACCTGATTTCGGCAGCCAATGACTTTTTCCAATTTTTTTCAATGCCCCCAGTGTCGTAGTTCCTGTCCCACCTCCCCTGCGCTGTTATTGGTGCAAAAAAGGCGCCAGGGAAGGTGGGAGGGGAATCGAATTTTGGCGCACTTTACCACGTGGTGTTCGATTCGATTCGAACATTGCGAACACCCTGATATCCGATCGAACATGTGTTCGATAGAACACTGTTCGCTCATCTCTACTTATCACCAATCCACAAGATCAATGTTAGGTGTCTGATCAGTGAGAGCTACTGCAACCCATACTAGTCACAAGAATGGTAGACCTATGACCCCTGTAAAAATGGAGCTACACTGATAATGTTACATTTATCACTATGGGACTGCTCATACATGGTACAACACCGTTAATGTTACTCAGAACAAGATAAGACAGGGTAGTAACATTTCTATTGATCATATAACTAAAGGCTTTACCAGCTGAAAACATCTACAATATGTGGGCTGATCATTTCTGTACCAGACCATAGCATTTCTCTATATATAGACAATGTCATACTGTAAGGTACAAAACAATGACCAAAGACTTTGATAAAGAAAAGAAACCTGCTTGTTTATTTCCTTGGTCTTCTTTTTGACATTTTAGTTTGTACCATAGTAAATACCATCTTACAAACTAAACCAAGATATACTATAGTATGACCCATACTAAATAAAAATACAACCAACGTTACAGTCATAGCAGTTTTACTTCTTCAGTTGAACTCCCTATTCATTCCTTCATTGTCTCATTACATAACTGATGGATCCAACTAAGAACTCCCGCTGGACATGTTTATTGATCTTGAGGACCAGTTGATTTGTAAAAGTTGCAAAGAAAAACATAAGGGCCGTCTTATCTGATTAATGTAGTCCTGATGAATGCTCTCTGAGGGTTTATGTATCATGACCATAAATCATTTTTATGTCAACGACAAAATTCATTTCACTGGCTGACTGCTGTTTAAAATTCTCAAGAACAAGAGACTACTGACGAAGAGGACAGAGCAACATTTTGTCTATATTCAGATTTCTCATAAGGTACTAATTCTCCTTGTGAAGATTCAGCTGGTGGGAAATCTATTGGGCAATGCTCTTTTCCAAAAGTGTACAAAACTGCTCTTCTCAAAAAAACGGGACACAAATGTCTATTTCGAAAGATGTTCTCTTTAGAAAGTTTTCTTCTTTCTGTAGGAAATCTGTTTTGCTCTTCGTCAAGTCATAACAGTCTATAAGATGAAGTCTGGCACTCTGCTAATATCTTGTGCCAGCCAGATGCTATAAGTCTTTGTATGAGCTGCCCATCAATTCACATGAATTGTTGCAAAGTGCTCAACTCTTTCTCTCAACCTTCCGCCACTCCAATGCTACCTACAATGAAAAAATAATCGGCGGTACAATGGAGCAATAATATATCATAGCCGCTGTTACCATTACTGGCAGCTGTCCCACTATGATTAAACCCCAAACTATGACACTGTGGATGTCACAGTACATGTATAATACCTTTCTGGGGCAACAATAACAAAAAAAGACAAAAACAATCCAAGGTTGTGCAGATATTAGCTGCTGCCCCATTATGATTCACATGGTCCAATCACTGAATTTCCAATGCTGCTATAGAAATCAGCAGCAATAGTCAGTGATTCAATGACTGGCCCAAAGCAAGTACTTTGGCGCTAACTTAAAAAGACTAGACCATATGCCTCTATTAGCAGCAGTGGTTTCACTAAGAAGAAAAAAACATTTAAAGCCAGTAATAAAATCAAGTATGAAACATCAATATACTGGTCAATGCTTTCAAGTTGTATTGGACCTTGGTTATTCCATCTGCCTAGTCAAAGGAGTAAGTATTGTAAATGTTCTGTGTTGTGGCCACTAGTGGCTGCTCTTCACATGACACAAATTTTTCTAATTTTCTATTTACCTTGCCAGACAGGGTATAGGGAATGCAGAAGCAATAGTCACATTCAGTCCTTGTAAATAAGTGACCTCAGAAGGCCCTTCTGTCACGTACAGTAAGAGTACACTAGTATTATAAATGACACATGGTAGGGGCTCTGTTACAGGTTTTACATTAGGGTCCTGGAACATCAAGTTATAAATCTGGCTTTCTTGGCAGGGGCACAAAATTCAGTCTACAGTGGCACAAAGTCGTGAGTCAAGGTGAGAAAAATAAAAATTTCCATGAACATGAAAAAAATAAGAAAACTCTGCATCTTGTTTCTATATTTTTGCAGGCCCTTTCGTCACTGGCATCCTATCTATATCCTACGGGGGGGTTATCAATGTAAAAATATGTGATGACTGGTATTTTTCTCTACGTTCCTTCAAAATAGGAAAGCTATGTAACCAGTGTTCCAAGAACATTTCTTAAGTTTCTTAGAAACATGTATAATATTTAATGTTTTTCTGTGCTGCAGCAAAATTAAAACCAGCATTATCACACACATGAGTATAAGGTTGGAAAAGATACAAAGAATATAATGTTCTTTGGTAGGTGTGAGAATGACCATATTTATATTCTGTATATGGTGTACCAGATATATTATAGAGATAATACCAATAGCATGCTGTGTGTCTTATTGAGAGGGAGCTCCAGTTGGCCCCATCCAAGTGAGAGGTGTGGACCAATGAAGGGCTCTACAACATTGACTCAAAGTCTTACATCGCAGCCTCAACATCTGAACTCCATGAAGAACTTCTGGACCAAACTTGTATCACAAAGGATACAGTTGATTTAGTTGATTTTGCAATTAGCTAATTTGCAATTGTAAAATAAAGACATGGGCTAGAAATCCATGGAAACATTTTTATTTTTCATTATATTTTTATCCCTTTGAGAGTTGTGTTGTTCGGAGTTATACTAAAGGTATAAGGCTGTAAGTTGTGCACCCTGGTAATGAAACTTAGTCACCCTGAAATACAGGATAGATTGGCACTCTAGTTGTATGGTGTGTCACCAATAACTCCATCCCATTGTGTCTTAACAATTAGTGACATAAATCTTTTTATTACAGTATACAGTTCTGCAGCTTTAAATAAAATTAAGTTAAATAATACCATCTAATCCTTTCAGTATTTGAAATGTCATACTGGTGTATTAGAAGTTTTGATCAGTAGTGGTCCGAGTGCTGAGACCACCATCATCTCATATAATGAAGGAGCAGGAGTACTCAGTTGAGAGCAATTCCTCTTCTGATTGATTACTCCACTCTCCTTGGGGAGCCATGGTGGTGGCCAGACTTATATTCTGTGTATGAATCTGTACACTGCATGCTTGCCTTTCTGGAAGTAAAATCGACTTTCTGTAAGTTGACCAAAGACAGTGGGGCACATTCCTCAGCTGAGCTTTCCCTTCATTTCAATGATTTGGGGGATCTCAGCACCTGCACCACCACTAATCCAAACTTCTGACTTGTTACTATGACATGTTAAAAGTTTTGTGAAATGATAAGTTCACTTGCGTTACCCTTTCACACAAAATGTGGCATAAATGAATATGGCCTCAAGTACATGGCATATTACAGCTTTGATATGGCAATCTTTCAGGAGTTCAACCACATGAGTATTTGTGACTCTAGATGTGACCTTTAAGCTTGTGTATAATCGTAGTATGTCAGTTATACATATGGAGACACTGGTGTTTTCTGTATAGGTATAATAGGAGCAGGTAGTCCGGGAGGAATACTATGTGGACTTTCTGTGAAAAGCGCTGTGGGAAAAGCATAATTGTTCTTCTGCCCCGCAGTTCTAAGGCATCACTACATGGGGCCTTAGCCTAAAAGGGAAATGTCGCTTCCACACTCACTTCCACACTCAGCTATCTCAAAAGAGTGAAGCAATCCAAACATCCATAACTAGCTGCCACCACCCACCACTTATGGTAGACAAAACACAGATATACTTAGTACACTCACATCTACACCCTCTGGCACCACAATGTGGGCCTTCAGTAACCTGGCATACAAAAGGTAATAAAAGCTAGTGTTAGTATGCAGTATTTTCCCTCTTTGGAATTGTGTGGACATCTTAGAGCCAGGGACAATCTTATTTAATTTTAAGATTTAATACATAGAAAAAGTACAGTGCTAACAGTTACAAAGAAAAAAAACCTGTAATAAAAAGACATAACACAAACAAAAACCTATCAGCAGGAGGAATTCAGACAGATTAGCAGCTTGGTTGTATCTCAAGGTATCTGAAAATATTCCTTGTCCATGATCAATTTGTGTAGGAACATTAATCCAGCCCCCTTTTTGGGAACCTCGCACCTGTGACTATGGTTGGCTAAGTGCATGCTCCTAGTTAATAGTTATACGATATTTGGAATATGCAATAACTTTGTGTGAGCACCTCATATGTGAATGATATGCCCGGCATGTGAAGCAACTTTTTGTTACAAGTCTTAAATTGAGGTTAGCATATCGGTGGTTCCAGTGAACTGCATTGCTGCTCCTATTCGGCCCCGTTCACATGGGGCATGGGACCGCGTATTTTGGTCCTGATTTTGACGTGGGAAGCCGCGTCAGAATAGGACCAAAATGTGTCTGTTGTGGCTTCCGAAAGTCGTGGCTTCCCACTCCGGAGTAGGCCCAAATGAATGGGACTAGTCCGGAGGGTGCTGCTACAAGGCGGACCCGGGGCTGAATCAGCCGCGGAATCTGCCTTAAGAAAGGGCAGCTCGCTTCTTTTTTCCATGAGCGGGAACATACCACTCACGGAAAAAAGTAAGCTAGTGGTCTACATAGACCTCTATTGTGAGGGGGAGGATTCTGATTTGGATTCGGTGTCAAAATCTGCCCCTTCTTGCCCCGTGTGAATGAGCCCTTACTTGAATGGAAGTAATGCTGCGCATGTTGCCCATCTACTAGCAGCTTCCGATACTCAAAGGCTGCTAGAACAGATGATCGGTGTATATAACAGATCAGATACTTTACACAGATCATTAGTATGTAAACTCAATTTGGGCCTGATAACACCCTTTCAAAACCTATAAAAGACATGTTTTAATTTGGAGTCATTTTTGATAATAAAGCCATTGGTTGCTTGAATAATGTTTCTGTAATGTACCGCACATAATGCCTTTGCAAACTACTGGCTGTTGGTAAAACAGAAGACGCTTCCCTAATGGAAGCTGCAGACGGCCATACCTGTATGACTCACCTTGCATGATTAATGGCGCTTCTCCCCTAACTGCACCTTAAGCGTCATTTGGTTAAGCCTCATTGAACATGCATTAAATGGCTCTTGGCAGGTTAAGAGAAGGGACTGAACCATAAAAGGTGCAAAGTTCTTTTCTCATTTGCAAATTTACATAGTGGGTTAATATTTCAGTTGCTGATAAGGAATGGCTTATTTTAGTATCTAAAATCTGTTCAGACTGATCAGTCATTAAAACTCCTAAATAAAAATTGGTATATTTAAAGATTTAGACTTCAATATTCTGTCAAAAAAAAAAAAAAGCATATGACTTGTGGATTTTTTTTGGTAATGAGCACTTTTCATCGTCTGATAATATCGACGTTTTATCACCGAATTCCCGTTTTCCATATGTAACACATTTTTCTCCATTCAGTGAGCTATGTGCATTAATACAGCCTGTCACAAGCATGATAAGTGAAGATTTCAAGATACAATAACTTCTCTTTGAAGCTTTTCTGAAAGTGTTCTGAAATATGCCACAAGTATTCAGGTTTCATCATATTTCTCATGCTCTCAGTGATCAGGAAACCATCTGTTCAGATATGATGGTTATATGATCTTTATAAACGTTCTTGTTTTAGACCATGTACCTATTGTGTCCCTTCTTCAACTCCATTTCAATTGTAAGATTTTGACGGGATCCTTCCTACATTCACAAAGACACTGAAAAAAAATGGGTATGAAATGGTCCGTTTTTTGACGGTTTTGCATCTGTAAGACATCCATTTTCACCCCATAGATTGTAAGCTCTCGCGGGCAGGGCTCTCTACCCCACTGTGCCAGCCGATCACTGTTAGTATTATATCTGCCTGTATATTTTGTGTATTGTACGTAAACCCCCAAATGTAAAGCACCATGGAATTAATGGTGCTATATATATAAATAAACAATAATAATAATAATGGATCCCTCGTAGACTTGAGTCTATTGAGGGATTCGTTAAAACTGACAAAAATAGTACAGACCATTATTTTATTTGCCTATTCTTTTCCCATTGTAAAGTGTTTCTACATAAATATATTATTATTCTTATTAATTATACTAAAGACGGTTGTTCCCTATTTTACTTCCCTATTACTTTCCCAATTGTATTTTTTTCTAAATAAAGATGATATTATGCTTTACTTATACTTAAGACGGTCATTCTCAATAGGGTATTCTCTTACCACAAAGGCTTCTATTAGGTGTGAATTCATTATTCTACAAAATGATTATTTCTTACTATTTTTGCTAAATGAAACTTTGGTTCTTTGGTATTCAATGATAGAAATGAGCAAAAAAAAAAATTGGTTTTACTATTTATTTGCTTACTACCAAGTGACCTCGGTGGTGATACTTTATGGCAAAATAGTCTCAAAACAAGTGTTAACCCTTTTTGTTACACCCCCCTGATGTTTATGTGAACAGTCTAGATAAGAGTGTAGACAGTAGATTTAAAGTGGCACTCCGCACCCTATATTTTAGAAGTCCTCCAGCAGAAATTTTGCTATGGAAACATAATTGTCCACATTTCCTACTTTTCCTACATAACCATAAACCACCACTTTAAAAGAAGTCCTTGTATTTCCAACACTTAATCATTAAATTACACTATTTTATTCCTATTTAGGCTGAGGCTCCACGTTGCAGAAATGCAGCTTTTTTTGTTGCAGATTCTGTTGCGTTTTTTTGAGGCAAAGCCAAGAATAGCTACAAAAGAATTGGGAAATATATAGGAAGCTCTTATACTTCTCCTTTCTGGCTTTGACTCAAAAGATTGCAACAAAATCTGGAACATAAAAGCTGCATTTCCACAATGTGGGGCCTCAGCCGTAAAGTCTTTCATTGGACAAAGAAAACATCTTCTTCACTTCATGAACCATTTACCTTATTTCAACATGTAACTCAACATCTAAAAAAGTTAAGTGAAAAGTAATGGAGAATTCAAAACAAAAACATTTTGGTCAAAGTGTAAGCAACATTTCACTTTTGTGTAGTGGGGTGTTTAGGGGACACTTTTGTAGTATTAGTGTACTATACTTTATTAGTCTTTTTTACTTTTAATTCAAAACAGACTTTGAAGTTTGCCTCTAGCAACCCTCTAACTGATCTGCTGCATGGGAAAATCCGTACAAATTTGCATTGCCTATATGTACAGATGTAATAGTTGCCAAAGGGAGGGAGGTCACTTCAAATTACATAAATCACTGTTCTAGGTGGCATCAAACCAGAAATGCAACTATTTTAGCTTTTCAGACCCCAGAGTATAATAATTGGAGGCCCAGGGGAGGTGTCAATCATAAAAAACACTGTTACTTACCTTTCCTGGGCTCCAGCGCACTCCCTGCTGCTTTTAGCCCTCCTCAATATCAGCACAGACGTCATGTGAGCCAGGCTGGCGTTGCTATGCATAATGACACTGGCCTGGCCCACATGACGTCTGGAGCATCACCAAAGAGGCCTGAAGCCTGCTGGGAGTCACACTGGATCGCAGGAGAGGTGAATAACACTGTTTTTTATGTTCCCTCACCTCCTCTGGGCCTCCGATCATTATCCTCAGGGGTTTGAAAAGACCCCAGAATATAATGATAGCAGTTTTGTTGGGGTTCACGGGCCCGCAGCTTCATTTACAGATTCTCACTCCTGTTCACTCCTGTTCACCTCCACTTCCCAGGAGCCGTGAGGAGGAGCGGGGTTGGTAAGTAAGTAGGGTCCGTTACCTGTTGGGATTACTCCATTCTAGGTTTGCTAGGAACAACTTTAGAGCTTGTATAATAGGTTAATAAAGTATATTACACAACTATTCACCAAAGGCCTCTCCAACACAATAGTAAAATTAAGTGATAAGGCACTTACACTTCAAAATCCATTCTATAGTAGTATAATTCTAAGATCACTATCGATTTCTTCGTTCAGAACTACAATATAAAATGGTCATGTCAGATGCAAAATCAGTGTTGAGCAGTGAATTATAAGGGTGCATGCACACTGAGTAACGCCGGGCGTGTATCACAGCCGTACACGCCGGCATTACAGCAGACTGCCGAACACTTCCCATTCACTTCAATGGGAGCGCTCGTAACAGCGGCGTTTACGAGCGCTCCCATTGAAGTGAATGGGAAGTGTTCGGCAGCCCTGCTGTAACGCCGGCGTGTACGGCTCTCATACACGCCCGGCGTTACGTAGTGTGCATGCACCCTAATAGTCTTAGAGAAATCTTTTTTTTTTTTTTTCAAAGTAAGATTGTTAATTGTATCTGGAGAGATTTCAGTGTTCCAAAATGTCCTGCTGATATGTATAGATAACCACCATTTGTCCTCTGTTGATTGCCTTCCACTACCACAGTTTGTTGAACTATATACTATACTATACTATACTATACTATATAAATATAAAATATAATTGCTAAAAGTATTTTTACAATCACATTAAATAGTATACAGTACAGTCTTTTAACATACAATGTGACATGACATAGAAACAATACAATACTTAATCCACTGATTACTTAGAATATGTTGTTTTTTTTTATGTAGATTGTGAGCCCCACATAGAGCTCACAATGTACATTTTTTCCTATCAGTATGTATTTTTTGGAATATGGGATGGAAATCCATGCAAGCACGGGGAGAACATACAAACTCCTTGCAGATGGTTTTATGCCCTTGGTGGGATTTGAACACCAGGACTCCAGCGCTGCAGGGCTGCAGTGCTAACCACTGAGCCACCGTGTGGCCCACACTTAGAATATGTTTTTGCACTAAATGCCAGTTTGATACAAACCAATATCTAGATCCTAGGTTCTCAAGTACACTGCAAGTATCCATAGACTCAATGTGTAAGCTCATGTGTCCAGGGCCAATTGCAGTGTGCTCATGCTGTAGTTTGGATAGGTAACACAATCTATTATCATATCCTTGGGGGTATTTGACTAGGGGGCTTAGTAGTGTTGAGAAACACTAATCTATATCATCCAAAATTCTGAATATGGAACTCATATCTGATGCCAAAGTACTGTTCCTCTTCAAACTAGGAATGTGATTCTTACATTATTTGAGATCTTTCCTAAAGAAATATTATAGTTTCATAAGGATTTATGAGCGAGTTACGGTCCAGGTTTTGGTCCTACTTGTATATTGACTTTTTGGCAGTGTCACCAATAGAGCTGTCTCTTCTATACGAGAAAGAACATCATCTGGGACCTAAGGGATATTATTGCATGTATGTATGACAATTACTTGTACATTTCTTGGCAGCCATGTACAATTGTTGTCATCACTGACCAAACTGGGCTGTAAGAAATATGTTACTATGTTATGTGACATTAAACATATGGCAGCAAGGCCATCCATCATCTGCATTCTGACAACCCATAATAACACGTTTGTAATTACGGCGAAGTATCCTGAGAGAATCAGATTGTGATCCTGATTCAAATAGAATTTAGTTACAATATGTATTCCAAGAAACGTGCAATAGTAATGTATTTAGAGGCATAAATGTCATGACAATAGATAACATGGCTGATAAAATATTCCTCTGGCGTTCTCGATGGTCACCGTGTACAATTTATCATGAACAAACTACTTTTACCCAATAAAACTTTGTCTCTGTTTACAATTATAAAAATTACAGTCTGTACTAAAAATGTAGAATGTAATGCTAATCATAAATAGCTTATCAGATGGTTTACTATTTATGACTGGCATTTACTAAACCATGAAAGAACATTAAAACTAATAGCTCTGAATATTTACATTAAAAGTCTTTCTCTAAAGGTACACAGCTGATACCTTGCCGTGCGGGCCAAGAATTAATGTAAAAAAGGTTTTCTGACTTTGAAGCTGGTCTAACCGATCTTTGCCCTTGTTGCAGGAAATTAGAATATAGAGCAGCAGAATAGGAGACGTCCCAATGGTAACATATAGATCATATCCTATTACTGCATTCCTGCTCTACCCCATATAGACTTGGATCTTTTTCCATGTAGATTGGACTTCTGCTCATTTAAGAGCATATCCCATAGTGGCTATTCAAAGCATTCTTCATCTTTTCAATAGTAACCAGATCTAATTTTGGATGCTTAATAAAGCCTTTAAAGCCTAGCAGTATAAGCAACCCAATAATTCATTTATACCTAATGCTACTAAAAACCTAAAAACTTAGGTAGGACTACATTAAAGCTTAATATGTCACCCATCTCTATGTAGCATTTATAGATATAAGGCGTTGTACCTTTATATGTAGTGCAGTTACATTGTGGTAACCAGTAATATTTTCTCAATAACTTCCTTGACAATCTTTGATATCAAATACATACAGACGTTCAACAATATCATCACCTATATATATCATATCTGGCTCATAGAGAGAAGGCGTTCCACTCCAGGCTGACCTCATGTTTGTTCCCCAGTGGGTGGTGAGAAGCTAAACTGAACCCCTTTATCCACATACATTGCAAAATTAGTTAACAAAGCAGCAGAAAATCCAGGTGATTCTTGTTTCCTGCCACAAAATAATCCTTGAAATCCCTTTCAGGTAATCCTTTGAGACTCCAGGGCTTTCCTGATCCTTATTTTCAAGCGGCCTCCTAGTCCCACACTGTGTAGTAGGAGCCTGCTCATTCCTCATGGTCCATTTGGGTCCTAGTCGATCCTTATTGGTACTGTGTTGGTTCATTTAACCCATAGATGACTATTCTATTCTGTATAATGTTACTGTTCTCAATCCAGAAAGGATGAACAATCAAAATCATATCCATGGATCAGACTGATCTATCCCACCGCACCTTTAGCCACGAAGCCGCTGCTGTGCTCCATTGGTTCTGCATTATATGATAGGTGTGGCTCACAGACAACGCGATACCAAAGTAGTTGCTACCCTATTAATTCAGGTATCACAATGGCCATTTACATTTTTTTGCCTCTTACATATAGTCATGATCTAAGTTTCAGTTGTTGAGAACAATTAGAAATTGTAATTACTCAAACGACTCTTGTGAGTGACAATAAGACAATGACAACCGCACTTTATTGTGAAACATGCTCTGGGCCTATAATAAAAGCTTCATTTTACCCTTCTTACAAATACTTAAACCATGAGCATTATACTGGCATATTATGGGGGAATGTAATTGCTAAATTGTGGGAACGGAAAGTTCAATCAAATTTTTACGAGATTTGCTACGATAATGGTCTTTAGACTTATTTCACAGAATAATTTAACCTGTTCTTCATTTCTCCAAGCTGTCTTCTTTATTTTACTCTAAATGTCCTAGAAATGAAGTGATAATATGCAGAGCATTGTGTTATGGATGTTTTGATTGATCACAGTGGTCATGGCCCTTGGGGTACATTCACACATGGTTGTATTTTGACTGCTGCCATCATCTATCTCAGTTGCCAGAGGTTATAGTGTAGTTATGGGATTTAAGAAAAATTCCACTACAAATTAGAATATGGCGACAAAGCTTTTGTGTTATGTTGTAGCTTTATATAACAGCAGTAGGTAGTATCATTTGTGGTATTATTCACAGCCCCCAAATGTCACCTAAATATATATATATAAAAGTGATCAACTAATATATGTAACATAGAAATTATAACTAATTTCTTAATATAAAATATTGCTATAAATTTCACATCTCGTGTTATGCTTTCCATAGGGCTGTGACACAGGACAGGGCCACTTTAACCATAGGGCAAATGGTATATCTGCTCCCAGCGCCCTCTGCATTTCATACGCTGTCCCAGTGTTCTAGGTGGTAGGCACCATTTTAAAATTTATCTGCCTCCTAAGGAGGTAAAGTTGAATCTAGTGATGGCACCCAGAGCTATCAACTGATGCAGGCAAGGAAGCGGAAAGAGCGAGCCGCTGGCATCACTACAGCCAGAGCGTACATGAAGCACTTTGGAAATAGGGTTAGGCAAATATAATTTTTATTAAATTTTGTGTGTAATACACTGTCTACCAATAAGTATTTGGACACCCATGCAAATGAAGATATCTGTGGTCGTGATGTACGTCACGCCTTCTGCCATTAACTAGGAAACAGCATTAGCATTAGTGCATTGGCATTAGTCGCATGGAAGATGCCATGGAGTGCAGAGTTGTCTGATTTCGAGAAAAGGGTAATTGTGGGGTACCACAAAAACAAAAATATTTCACAGCCCATGTCCCATAAGTTCATGTGAATCAAATCAATAGGTGACACTGTATAGTGCACGGATACAACACCCTCCGGTCAAGGCAGACACAAGCTAAATCCAAAATAGTAAAAATCCAGCACAGAGGTCTCCAAATATATAAAACTTAACCTTTAATTGAAAAAATGTCCATAAAATACAGCAATAACAGTGCAGGAAGTGAAAACCAAATTCACAGCATGATTAGACGATAGACTGACCTACATGTTGTAATAGTGGTTGCCCGCTGTTAATTGTGGGGTACCACAGCAATGGCCGGTCCTTAAGGGACATAGCAAGCGAACTGAATGACCTAAAAATCAACAGTGGCCTATGTGATTACGAACTGGAAGGTGAATGGTGATTGTGGGAATGTACCCGAAACTGGGAGATAGAGACCGATGAGTGCTGGTCAGAGAAATCGCACCCAACCAATGGCTCACATACAGTCCTATGAAAAAGTTTGGGCACCCCTATTAATCTTAATCATTTTTTGTTCTAAATATTTTGGTGTTTGCAACAGCCATTTCAGTTTGATATATCTAATAACTGATGGACACAGTAATATTTCAGGATTGAAATGAGGTTTATTGTACTAACAGAAAATGTGCAATATGCATTAAACCAAAATTTGACCGGTGCAAAAGTATGGGCACCCTTATCATTTTATTGATTTGAATTCCCCTAACTACTTTTTACTGACTTACTGAAGCACAAAATTGGTTTTGTAACCTCAGTGAGCTTTGAACTTCATAGCCAGATGTATCCAATCATAAGAAAAGGTATTTAAGGTGGCCAATTGCAAGTTGATCTCCTATTTGAATCTCCTCTGAAGAGTGGCATCATGGGCTACTCAAAACAACTCTCAAATGATCTGAAAACAAAGATTGTTCAACATAGTTGTTCAGGGGAAGGATACAAAAAGTTGTCTCAGAGATTTAACCTGTCAGTTTCCACTGTGAGGAACATAGTAAGGAAATGGAAGACCACAGGGACAGTTCTTGTTAAGCCCAGAAGTGGCAGGCCAAGAAAAATATCAGAAAGGCAGAGAAGAAGAATGGTGAGAACAGTCAAGGACAATCCACAGACCACCTCCAAAGAGCTACAGCATCATCTTGCTGCAGATGGTGTCACTGTGCATCGGTCAACTATACAGCGCACTTTGCACAAATAGAAGCTGTATGGGAGAGTGATGAGAAAGAAGCCGTTTCTGCACGTACGCCACAAATAGAGTTGCCTGAGGTATGAAAAAGCACATTTGGACAAGGCAGCTTCATTTTGGAAACAAAAATTGAGTTGTTTGGTTATAAAAAAAGGCGTTATGCATGGCGTCCAAAAAGAAACAGCATTCCAAGAAAAACACATGCTACCCACTGTAAAATTTGGTGGAGGTTCCATCATGCTTTGGGGCTGTGTGGCCAATGCCGGCATCGGGAATCTTGTTAAAGTTGAGAGTTGCATGGATTCCACTCAGTATCAGCAGATTCTTGAGAATAATGTTCAAGAATCAGTGACGAAGTTGAAGTTACGCCGAGGATGGATATTTCAGCAAGACAATGATCCAAAACACCGCTCCAAATCCTCAGGCATTCATGCAGAGGAACAATTACAATGTTCTGGAATGGCCATCCCAGTCCCCAGACCTGAATATCATTGAACATCTGTGGGATGATTTGAAGCGGGCTGTCCATGCTCGGCGACCATCTAACTTAACTGAACTTGAATTGTTTGTCCAAAATACCTTCATCCAGGATCCAGGAACTGATTAAAAGCTACAGGAAGCGACTAGAGGCTGTTATCTTTGCAAAAGGAGGATCTACTAAATATTAATGTCACTTTTCTGTTGAGGTGCCCATACTTTTGCACCGGTCAAATTTTGGTTTAATGCATATTGCACATTTTCTGTTAGTACAATAAACCTCATTTCAATCCTGAAATATTACTGTGTCCATCAGTTATTAGATATATCAAACTGAAATGGCTGTTGCAAATACCAAAATATTTAGAACTAAAAATGATTAAGATTAATAGGGGTGCCCAAACTTTTTCATAGGACTGTACATCAGGAGTTTCACCAGGCATCTGGGAGTATTGTGTCAAACAATACCATCCATAAGAAAGCATCGGCTGGGGTCTACCAACTATTGTATATGAATAAATGTTGTTTTTCTATTCTACCACACGTGTCCAAATACTTTTTGGTAGACAGTGTATATCTATGGTCACTGGGGAGGTCAAGGTAAATTATGTCGATGCCAAGGTACATTACGTGGGGACCATTAAGTTATGGGTGGCCCAGTTATCAAACTTTTGACTGGGCCCACTAACTATTAAAATTACACTGGACAGGAGACCCACAAAATTTGCAACATGGAAAACCGGAGCTTCCTGAAGTTGTCATCTGGAATGGGAGACACTCCCTGACAGTGATTCCACCTCAAAAATCTGCATGCAAAAAACTCTGTGTGAACTTACCCTAATTCATTAAAAAGCTAATGATTGAGTTTCTATGAAAAAAATGCAACAATATTAATAGTTGCAGAATATCATTCGAAATAATTAGTCATTTTATTTTGAAAATGGAGTCAGAGGCTTCAACCTTTTCCACGTGTGAGTGTAGCAATAATAGGTCTGGACTCTGACTCCACTAATTTACTAATACAATAATAGAAAAACTATGCACTCCTCTTGTATATGGGAATATCCAAATGAGATCAATGTAGAGAATCCACAGCACTCATAAATCTCGTATCATCAGTCTTTATTAATGGTCACATATCTACAAATGTGTTTGTGATGGCAATGTAATAATGTATGTTAGTAGAGTAGATGGCAACTTCATGATCTGGACATTTATGTTACATTTCCACTTAAGGGAGATGTTTATTAATGACTTATTGTTTTTGTGCTCATGCATCATTTTGGCGTGGTTTATGTATAATGTCTATACATTTCCTTATTTTACATATTTTTCTATCTTGGACTTCTTGGAGGTTGTAATCTTCATTCTACCCCTGGTATAGTTATGTATGCATGTGTCCACTTGCTTCTTATATACACTTAGACATTGGAAAACGCTGCATAGCGTATGACTATGGATTTATAGATTATTGCCATATTTTTATTTGCGTCACTCTTTTTGTGATTTTTTTTTAATGTTGATTTGTTGGTATTTCTAAACCTCTGTTGTAGTTTACACTACTTGTCTCATGACTTTACAAATGTTGGTTGCATATCTTGAGCTATGTGTATTAACTCACCAATATATATTTATTTACTTACATAAAGTGATGGAAATATCTGGATTATAAAGTTGCCATCTACTCTACTACATACTAACCATTATTGTATTGCCACCATTGACACATTTGTTGACATGGGACTATTAATAAAGACTGATGATGTAAGATATATGAGTGCTGTGGACTCTCCACATTAAAATATACTAAAATACACTAAAGTGCTATAACTTTAGAAGCACCTGTCTGATATTATTTAGGTCCCCCTGCACTCAACCAAACCAGGGTCTGACCCAATGACCCCATGTGACCTCTGATGGTATCCTTCGGTATGTGGTACCAAGGGTCCTCCAAGGACAATGTGTTAGCATTCTTAACAAGTCTGATTTAGGAAATATTTGTATTATCCATAAAATAACCATTTTAGGATACATTTTCTTAGACTTTTACAATTTATCAATTAAAATTGAGAATGAAGCCAGAACTCTGTTGGCACTGTCATATGATGGATGGCAGCAGTATCCAATATATCCCATTGACTCATAATGGAGTCTGTTGTGAGCGCATGAAGCGCTATTCTTTAGGTAAAATTTATTGAGACTTCTAACTGAGGCTCTAAACAAACCCGCTTAGCCCAGTGTGACAAAGCATACCAAATGTTCACATATTTTCATGTGCTACAATGCATTGAATTTTGACAAAAAAATAACAAAAATGTATTGCATCTTTATTGTTTATTAATTTTTAACATACAGGGATAATATTTGTGGTAAGATAATTTCCAATTACTAAAAATAATCCTCAACCATAAATTAATAAAATGATTATTAAAACATTTATGGATAACATATATCTTTAATTCCTAAAGGAAATTCGCCGTTTATTAGCTGTAACTTGGTCTTAACCAACCATTGTCAATCGGTCTGCGTGAGTGGACTCCAGATCGCCATTATGGAGTAAACTGTAAATTCCTAAAACTAGTAACGGGAAACCTTGTAGATTAAAGCAGCTGACAGAACTTTGCATTTACCTCGCCAGCCTGGCATGCATTCCTAGCCCTTCGCTGCAGGAGCCCATTGAAATCGCCAGACAATGGTAGGTTCACACAGCAGATACAAGGGAGGAGGAACTCAGAGAAGATGACAGTGAGTGTTATTTTTGGTTGTAAGCATTCCTCCCCAAAATACACACCCTGGTTCTAGCAGTCACACACATGTATAGCTGCAGCACTGCCTGCCCTCCTCACATGTAGCCAGGAGAGGACTAGCACACGACTTCCTCCTCCTTCCCAGGCAGGAGCCTTTGTTGTGTGGGATCTGGAGGAGTTGGGAGAAGGTCTGTGTACATGTGACCGCCTGGAATGTGACTGCTGGGATTTCTACTTTCCTCCACACATTGTGAGGCAGCCAGCTCTTCCAGACTGTGTTTGCAGCTCCAGCTCTGGTGAGTGACAGCTTTCTAGTCAGCACCTTTCCTAAATTTCACAGCAAGGCTTCTTTTCAACGCGCACGGATTTAGCAAAGCTGGATTTGTCATGTGTTTCTTTTGTGGTCATTTTCTGAGTTAAGAGAATTTAACAAGTTTACCTGAACTCCTATGAAAAGTGCAGATAACGCATCAAGATATGATGATGAGTGCAGCAAATGACAAGCTCAACTCTGCTACATCTTGTGCTTTGGTAACACAACCTTGCCATGTGGGGTTTTGAATAACTAAATCTACTCGGGGCATTTGCATAATGAATGGAACTTGATCCACATATGTATATGCGTGTTGTCATCTTCTTGTTTATCCATTCAGTTATTATTAGTTTTTTCGCTTGATATTAAATAGCCATTGAGTATATGTGATGTTCCCTGTCTATTTCTGGCGGTAGTTTGTTTTCTTGGTGTAGGTGACGTTAGTGCTGTCACACAGGAGTAACGACGCAGCAGGGGACGTGGCTGTCAATCATTAACACCAGGATCTCATGTACTGCCTAGGACTTTCTTAAGACCGGTGTTTGTCAGGGACATCAGGTGACAGGAAAGACAGCTAAAACTGGATATAGATGGGACGGTAATAGTAACTAAGTAACAATAATCATTGTGTCCTTGGCACCAAAATAGATCATGCACATCCATTGATTTGTTGGCAACGTGTTTACCATGATGATCATATCTTATATTCAGCAATATATATTCAGATGTAAAGAGGTATTCAAACCGCAGACCCTTATGGCGTGTCCACAAGATTCAATTATGGATCATTTGAATATTTAAAAAATTTTTTATTTTTAATTGATGATTGTTCCATGCCTAGTATGTGTAATTCATTGTATATTTATAGGCATAATTGCAGGTGCTACCAGGAATGAATATGTCAGTGTGAACACAGATCTGGTTATAGTCTGGTTTTATACAACAACCACGAGTTGTATGTCTTAGTAGGTCATTTATAAGAGAAAATTACTGTCTATTAATCGGAGATAAGAACCCAACTAGTGCTCCTTTTGGTTTAGGAGGACCCTAGATAACTAGTTAGCTTAGGAGGACCCTAGATATCTACCATAGATATGTAGTGAGTTTAGGAGGACCCTAGATAACTACCATAGATAACTAGTTAGCGTAGGATGACCCTAGATAACTACCATAGATAACTAGTTAGCGTAGGATGACCCTAGATAACTACCATGGATAACTAGTTAGCTTAGGAGGACCCTAGATAACTACCATAGATAACTAGTTAGCATAGGATGACCCTAGATAACTACCATAGATAACTCGTTAGGTTAGGAGGACCCTAGATAACTACCGTGGATAACTAGTTAGCTTAGGATGACCCTAGATAACTACTGTAGATAACTAGTTAGTTTAGTACAAAGCCCTAAAGCGCCTACTGACTTGTTTGGAGCCTTTACTGTACATTGCCATATACCCACCTCCCATTACAGGGGATCACTTAATGTCAGCAAGTTTAGGAGGAGACACAGTTGTAACTGTCACAAGAACCTGTGTGTGGATAGTGAATGGAGGACTGCACATAGCATGGACAGATGGACAGATGATCTTATATACCAAAAAATGATATAATGTATAGGTGACTGAACCTGTATCAGATGAATAAGCAAACCCTGACTGGCAGCAGAACGTGGCTGTCACGGGATGACATAGCTTGCATTATCAGCTGGGTATTTAGTGAGGGCTTCCACCTGTCAGGAGAGGTTACAGTCCTGGACTAATAAGAGCGCCAGAGACAGCCTTACATGTCAGTCTGCTGCTAAACAGGTGTATATACAACATGTCACTTTACAGGCTGGTCTGGACTGGTTTATTGAGAATGGAGCTGCATCTGTTACTTGTGATGTATTTCTAAGGCAGATACACAACATTTGTCTGTAAGAATCACCCAACAATACGTCTCAATGACTTTGATCTCTTAAGAGGTTATTGATATTGGATTGTTGCTTGCCTTCAAGGTGTTCAGCTACAGCTAGCTATACACAGAGCCATTCTTTATGGGATTAGTCTGACTGATTGTGATTTATTACCAATCAGACTGTTTATTGGATATTGGAGCCAGTTGTTAAAGGAACCCTGTGGTTTTAGTAATGTTGTGACATGTGATACCATCCCCACCAATAGGACTAGAATGTCAGTAAGTGCTATTATCATGTCATGGAACATGTCGATTGCTCATGGCGATAGGAGATTTATCCGCAATAGTTTGCTGCGCCAGGATTTACCCCATGCAAGGCTCATGCCTGTTGTTGGCCATAACAATGCAGATCAAACCTACTTTGCGGCCAGAAATTTTCATAAACAAGGTACTCTCAGAAAACGCCATATGTTTTTCAACCTTTTTATGCCATAAAAATGAGGCACCAGGTACTCTGGAGATCTCATGTACCAGCTATAGCATCTGTAATGTACAATTGCAAAGTGTGATAATGATGTGTTAAATAGACATATGTCCAAAACCTTATTTCTGCATTGTAAAGGGCATAAAAACACACATTTCTATATATACATTTTATATCTGTGATTAATACTGCAAAATCACTGAAAATGACGCAAACACCATTGTATGTAAATCTAGCCTTAGAACTTTCTCCTATTGATATGACATGTATTACACATAGTGCTCATATACTGTAGATTTTTGTATTCTATTGCATATTGAAGTCAACAGGCAAAACACCTAAGCCAGAATAGGATATTATCTCGCATTGGTCATGTCACATAACCCTAAAAAACTCCATACTGTAACTGTCACGTGTACACAGTACCTTACTGTCACTAGTTGTATATGTATGAGTTTGACAAGATTACTCTAAAAGGGGTTAAAACAAACCAAGCACCTCATTTTTCACATTACTTTTTCCTTCTATGGTATTCCTCTTTTCTTCTCTTCAAAGAATACCGGCCCAAAACAGGCAAATCCTTGAAGGCTTCTTGCACATGAGATGCCTTGAATGATGTGTTGTATGATGGCTGTGCTGTAAATGGTATAAGATCTATCTTATCGTGTGTACTTGTGGAATGCTACAATGAATAGCTGGCCCTTCCCCCTTTTGTATGGCAAAGAAAACATTGACTATGAGAACTCCTATTAGAAACCATTACAAAGCATTTTGTGTTGTTAACTAAAATAGTTTAAAGATTAACATCCCGGAACTGAAGGAAAGGATAAAATGTGATGTGATGTGACGTGTAGAAGACGTCTTAGTCTTGTAGGTTTCCACCAGTTCCTCCAGTCTTCTACTTTGTTCCTTCCTAATTATAGAGCGTTAATGGGCAGGATCAGGATCCCTACATAGAATAAGAGCACTGCTTTCCCCAGAGCCCCTTCCTTTCTCATGTGGCAGGCCTGTCAGGTTTCACTGCATATATATCTAGCCAAGTGGCAGCTGCAGCTCCTGCAAAGCCAAGGCTGCCAAACTCCAAGGCATCAGCTTAAGATGTCCTACACACTTGCATTCAGAGATCATAGATTTTTTCCTGGGTGAATTTTAAAGGAAGATGGTCACTTATAATAATCTCTATGGATTTCCGATAACTTTCATATACATTTTATTTCCTTCTCTATCTTGTATTTGTTGTTTTTTTTATATATATTTTTATATAGAGATCTGACCTATACTGTCTGCAATGGATAAATCTTGTGGTCTACATGGGCAGATACTTTGAAAGGGACATATATTGACTCATCCTATTATCTGAAAGACCATCCCCTCAGTAGTAATAGTTGTCTCTTCCTTTATCCTGCTTTCACCTTTTTCAGTAAGTCATATGATCACAGTGTGACCTCTGTTTTTTCTAGTACAGGTTGCTGTGTAAACAATAGCTCTACCCTTGCTTCTAGCAGTTATTTTTGAGAATTACTATGTGACGTGAGATCCATCAACTTCTAGTCCTCCTGTTTTTTTTCCTGCCTCTTCCATTAAAATTACTCCTGCTCCTCTGCCTCTCACATAATCTATGCTCTATAGCCTATATCTCTCTTATACTACCAAAGTTAGCCCTCTCTCACATTTAGGTCACTATGCCCCCATTATCTTCCCTAGTGTTAGCAGCATTAGTTGGTGAGGTTACAGGACCAGTGGTGACATCATCCTCACTCCTTTGCAGAAACAGGAAATAGACATGGTACAGCTACTAGACTTGGGTAAACAACATAAGTTTCTCTAACCCCCACCATTCCCTAGCAATCAGTGTAGTTAGTTTTGGTACCTGATATACTACTTAGGCTCTGTACTGTCAGGTGGGCAGTGTCTGGCAGTAACAGGCAAGTGGCTGTGATTCAAAGCTCCAAACAGAGGTGGACGGAGTCTGAGCTCAGAATTACAACTCTTGTCTGTTCCTGCCTGACACTGCCTTCCTGACAGTACAGAGCCTAAGTAGCATATTAGGCACCAAAACTATCAGCACTAAAAGCTCAGACATCATGGGGGCTATGGAAGATTCCAGTTGTGCTGAAGTCATTGGTGCAGCACCTTTTAACAGATGCTAAGAACTGGAGTTGGAGAAGGTGGTGACAGATCCTCTTTAAAGCAACACTAGCATTTTGTGTTTGGGCCCCAGAAATTGGACACTTATCCCCTGTACTATGAATAGGGGATAAGTGTTTATAATGGCACAGCCACTTTAATATAGAGAAGTGGTAGGAATAAAAATTCCCAATGTTAAAGGTATATTTCACATGAGAGGGTATAACTTGCTGTGGAACTGACCACTGGGATCCCCCTGATCATGGGAACAGAGTCCCATGTGTTCATAGAGAATGAATGGACACCCTCAACCTGCTCCATCATTCATTCAGGGAATAGGGCCTCCGTTCTGGTAATCATTGGTGGTTCTAGCATCTTGACCCCAACCAATCAGCAAGTTGCTCACTATCCTGTAAATAGGGGGCAACTTGAAATAATCAGAATATTCCTTGAACACTGATATTGGCTGTAATATTAATACCATGATTCTACTTGAAGCTCTATGCATTTCTCCATGTTAAATAAAAAGCCAAAGATTGAATAGTTAACAAATTACTTTCATTGTATGTATTTCCCAAAAGAGTAGAATATTTCCTTGTTTTGGTTGATGTAGCCACAATTACCACAATGGAATGTTTCCTTAGCTTTATAGGCTTTTCCTCTCATTTCCCTCCTTTTAATGACTGTTCGTTATGATTTTCCAAATCAGGATTTTGGCACACTGAAATGCAATCTGATACTGTATCACATTTATTGGAAATATACAGGTTATTCAGATAAAACATCAATCTTCTTTAATGATGTATGACTGTTTTATTGTTCCTACTATTGGAGCAGGTCCCAAATCTTAAATGGTAACAACCACCTTAGGCATCAGGGAACGTAGCTATAAACCCATATAACAGTAACCAAAGTAAGCGTTATTGGAGTACCAATAAATTCAGAATGTGGCTTTAAAAAAAAACACAAAAAAAACCAAAACACTTGAAATAATTAATGTATTAAAAGGATTTTCCCATCTAGTATTGCTGACCTATGCTAAGGATAAGTCATCAGTATTAGATCAGTGAGAGTATAACACCAGTACCTCCACACAGAGAATGGAGCAGGAAGCAGACAGCACTGTTGGTTATGCAGTGGCTAAATTGAGTCACTTCACCATAGCTCCTATTCAAGTGAATGCTAGCTGATCTGTTCACTGGTCTGGCCACTGCACAGAGAACAGCACCGTCTACTTCCTACTCCCTGATCTGTTTATCCGCAGCTGTGAATAGTTTATACATGGGGATGCCTGGTGTCACACCTTTGGCATTCAGATATTGATGATCTATTATTAGTAGAGATGAGTGAACAGTAAAATGTTCAAGGGTCGATATTCGTTTTGAGTAGCCCCTCAATATTCGACTACTCAAATCGAATATCGAACCCTATTATAGTCTAGGGGGGGAAAATGCTCGTTTCAGGGGTAGGCAACATTTGATCAAATTATACTTACCAAGTCCACGAGTGAGGGTCGGGCTGGATCCTCCGAGAAGTCTTCTCCTCGCAGCGTCCCCGCGGCATCTTCCTTCTCTGAATTCACTCTGTCAGGCATCGGGCCTGGGCATAGCCGACTGGGCATGTCTGCACTACAAGCAGACATGCGCAGTCGGCTCTGCCCAGGCCCGATGCCTGGCAGAGTGAATTCAGAGCCAGAAGACGCCGCGGGGAAGCTGCACGGAGAAGACTTCTAAAGTTAGGAGAAGAACCAGCATTGATTGGCCGACTGTATGGCATTCGGCCAATCAATGCTGGTTCTGCATCGAACTTTTCCATTCGAATAGCGAGTGGTACTCGATCGAGTACGAGTATTTCGAATACCGTAGTATTCGATCGAATACCTACTCAATCGAGTACTACTCGCTCATCTCTAATTATTAGTTAGGGAGCGTTCACACTACCGTCGGTGTCCGACATGTAGTGTCCGCTCAAAATCTGTCACGGACACTAGGAGCGGACACTAGATGTGTCCGTGACACCTGTCATTCACTTTAATGGGCATCGGGTGCGTTCTTTTGCACTCCGTGCCCGTCCTTCCCTGTCCGCAAGATAAGATGTCCGACTTCTCAAGCGGACAGAGGAACCCTGCATGCAGGGTTTTTCTGTCCGCTTGAGAAGTCGGACATCTTCTCTTGCGGACAGGAAAGGACGGGCACGGAGTGCAAAAGAACGCACCCGATGCCCATTCAAGTGAATCACAGGTGTCACGGACACATCTAGTGTCCGCTCCTAGTGTCCGTGACAGATTTTGAGCGGACACTAGGAGCGGACACTACATGTCGGACACCGACGGTAGTGTGAACGCCCCCTTAATGTTAAAAAAAAAGTTGTGGCTTCATTTATCAAAATTGTCTAACTGGAAAGACTGGCATTGTTCCCCATAGAAACCCATCAAAGCTCAGCTTTTACTCTGAATGGGGCTGAGCTGGTGCCCAGGTTTTGTAGTTGTGAAACAAGCCTAAACCAACCACCATGCAGTGTCGGCACTGATGCTGTGTTGGTTCTTTGAATGCTGGCCAAACTTTCCACTCTCCACTTTGGTCATGTGTGACCAAAGGACACAGAAATCTTATGGACTGTCCAGATGAAACTTTGCAAATATAAGCTGTGTTGCCATGATCTTTGTAAAAGAAAAGGCTTCTTTCTGCTTCCCTTCCAAGCAAACAATACTTATTCAGTGTTTTTGTAATTGTGCTTTCATGAACTTGAACATTTAACCTGTAGAATAGAGTTCCAATTTCTCTGAGCATTGCAAAAGTTGTCTGATAGTCTGTTAGTTATGCTTTAATGCTCCAGACCAGAAAACTGCCATAACTTCTGCTTTTATGTTGCTGGTGCTTAATTAATTAATTAATTAATCAATCAATCATTTGATTAGCAACATTTGGCTTCTATTTACTCTCTTAATTTTCCACACACAGCTCCTGCATTTTGGCCTAGTTTTTATTTAAAAAAATAATAATAATAATAAGGATACAGTAGAATCTTGTGTGGTGTTTGTCTGAGATTTTATTTAAAGGGATTCTACCACTAAATAGCTGTTTTTTCTGCTTTAGACGTCGTAATAGCCTTTAGAAAGGCTATTCGTCTCTTACCTTTAGACATGTTCTCCGCGGCGCCATTCCTTAGAAAACTCGTTTTTTTACCGGTATGCTAATGAGTTCTCTCGCAGCAATGGGGGCAGGCCCCAGTGCTCAAACGGCGATGGGAGCATCCTCACTGCTGCCCGAGAAGTCTCTCCAGCGACGTCTCCTTCTTCAGCTTCATCCTCCCCTTCGCTGTCGTCTTCCTTCTGCGTCAGCTCCGATGCCTGCGCGGTCGGCTTTGCCAGCGAGACACTAGTAGAGGTGACTGCGCATGCCATATTTTCGAGGTCGCAATTGCGTGCACCCGCAGTACGAATGCTCGGTAAGGTCAGGCTCAGGCTTTGGAGGGTCTGTACATACCTTACTGAGCATGCGCAGTATGCTCTGTTCGGCGAAGACTTCGAGGAGCATACTGCAGGTGCGTGCAATTGCGGCTTCGAAAATATGGCCGCCATGTGCAGGCGGCTCTACTAGTGTTTCGCTGGCAGAGCCGACTGCGCAGGTGTCGGAGCTGACGCAGAAGGAAGACGACAGAGAAGGGGAGGATGCAGCTGAAAAAGGAGGCGTCGCTGGAGAGACTTTTCGGGCAGCAGTGGAGATGCCCCCATTGCTGTTTGAGCGCTGGGACCCTCCCCCATTGCTGCGGGAGAACTCATTAGTATACCGGTAAAAACCAGGATTTCTAAGGAACGGCACCGCGGAGACCACATCTAAAGGTAAGAGACGAATAGCCTTTCTAAAGCCTTTCTAAAGGCTATTCTGACGTCTAAAGCAGAAAAAATTTAGCTATTTAGTGGTAGAATCCCTTTAACTAATTTTTTGAATCTTTAAAGACCATGGGATTTTTATGTGTTGATACATAAAACCCTAGAAACCAGAGAAGGTGTACTTTTTTAGGACTGTGTGTGAAAAATGAACCATTCAAAAATTAAATGGTATGCTGGCATGCTGTATGGCAGCTACTTCCTTATGTTCATATACCCCCATTAGATCCTGTAAGAGTGGCTTTCTCGCTGACAATCTCGAGTTGTCTGACTGGCTGTGGCTTCCCCTATAGAAATCAGCTGTTTACCAGGATTGAAGACCGAGACTTGAAATTGCCACTGGGCGTTTGTCTGGTGACCCTCAGCTTCACCTGTCAAAATCAGATATTTGCCAGGGAAGAGAGGAGTAGGGGGGGGGATGTCTTTAATGTGATGTCTCCTTTTACCTTGCCTTGTATTGTTGGGTTGATGTTATAGGCAGAAAAAAATTAGGTGAAATGCTAGCCATATTTTCAATTGTATTTGCCACATTTACTTATCTTCCCAAAACATAACCTAGGGAAGTTTATAGCTAAATTAGAATATGCAGATATTATATTCAGCATGTGAGTGTGACACCTAGGATAGGAGATATTCTTTTCTTTTTCCTTCACACATTGTCCATAGACTGAAAACATTTTATTTGAGGTTTTGCTGAATATGACACTCAGAAATGCA
This sequence comes from Leptodactylus fuscus, assembly GCF_031893055.1. Lineage (NCBI taxonomy): Eukaryota > Metazoa > Chordata > Amphibia > Anura > Leptodactylidae > Leptodactylus > Leptodactylus fuscus. The sequence goes on from NC_134265.1 coordinate 294,290,876, forward strand.
AACTCTCAAATACTGCATGAAAGAGCTTCTGTAAAAGCAATCAATAAGCCCTGCCAGGGGCTTGTGGTATGTGTGTATGTTTTAATAATAATAGGAAAAACCTGTATGCATAACTGCATGAAATGTGGTTTGTGGTGCCGCACTGTGATTTATGGAACAGGACTTTAGGATTCCAGGTGATTGCATTTTTGTCAGAGAGTAGAGACTATGTTTGTGTTTTTCATGGTGTTAATATCATGTGTGTGGTCTCTTTAAATAACTTTATTTCCCAATACTGTCTATGATAGTAGTTGTTAATCCCTTCGCATACAAGTCATGGTCTGCTTTGAAAACTTATTTTATTATCTCTGTAGATTGTTCATTCTCTGATTTCCATCCCCAACAGGCCCAATTTACTTAAACTTAGCCATAGAGCAAAGTTGTCATCCACAGGTCAGCAGGTTCCTTTAATATATAGAGAAATGCATTCTTTAATAGAATTTATTGCCAACATTCGGTACAGAACTTGCAATAAAATGTTCAATATATTGGTAGTTGGTTTCAAATTTTATCTGGGATTAGGATATGTATATCTATGTAGGTTGGTTAAAAAAACTAATTCTGGGTAAATGTGTCCAGAAACATTCCATAGTTCTTTCCTTCTGCCTTCGCTGTACTAGTGATCACAATTCACTTGTCGTATCTATGAGATCATTTTGGAGGAACTTAGTTGGCTTGAGAGATCTTAGCATCTCAGTGCTGGTAAAATGTCTGTTTCTGTAGGGTCTGCCTTAAAGGTATAGTTATCCTCCAAAAATGAGGTAGTGTTTTTCAAGTTTATCACCTCAGAGTTACAATTCTTGCCCCTGGGTACTACATTCTCAATTGATAGGCTGGGGAAATCTTCATTACCTATTTTTTCACAGTCAAAATCAAGGTGCATTTGTCTAAATCATAGGAAACCTCATAAGAAATCTTATTGCATATGCAATTTTACATAAAATCCCACATCAAAGTATTGTATATACTATATCTCCACATCAAAGCATTGTATATACTAGATATCTCCATGGAACCCCAGTTTAAGAGGGTATTCCAATAATTCCACAGCAATAGCCAAACACTCTACTGGTATACAGTATATCCAGCAGTCCCATAAAGGTGTATGCCATTCCATTCATAAGGATCAAACAGTACCTTTATTTTAGGGATCAGTAAGGGTCTCACGGATCAGGCCCCCTTTAATCAGCAACTTATTCACTTCCCTGTGGATATCCTTACAATAACGTAAAATTAGAAGAATACCCTATTAAGTGTCCTTGTTAAATGACATCCATTTGTAGGCCTGACCCCACCGATACCAAATGAATGGGTGCTTATAGCCATTTCTAGTAAGGTAGTACATCCACATGACATAGCAGTGTTTGCCATTTATTCAGGACATTAGACAGGATACAAGTTCCTGAATCCACATCGATGTGAAATATATCAGTTTTACATTCCAGATCATTTGCAATTAGATAATACATTTGCCATACACATTACAGAATTATTGTGTTTAATACAGATAAAACGAAGAAGGAATCATACATTTATATTATAAACCTGCTTTACTGTTCTCTAGTTGTTTCTTCCAACATAGGTAGTAAAATAAAGAGAAACTCTCAAAGTACAAAAAAAAAAAAATCCTTCACTTCAGCTAAAATAAGGCTAGAAGAGATATAATATAATTGTACTCATGGCTGTATACAGTATCTTCAGTTCCCTCTGTTTTTAGAAAATCATTGTGTCACAACAGATTATCTTGGTCAGTTTACAGCATGCCAGGGGCTAGAAACTGATCATTAAAAGTCAGGTCAGGTTCTATGTAAACAGAAAGTTTCAGCAGTTTGGAGTGGGAAAGTCCACGGAGAGCGGAGTGCGATCATAATTGCAGATAACTGGAGTCAAATAACTCAACAGGCTTGACAATCCTAAAGGGAGTCATTGGCTTTGTCCATTCATTGGCTGACCCAGAATGCTTTGTGCCTTAGTAATATGTCATTGTGGCTGCATTACTAAATGCCGAAGTATTCATTCTAGTAACAAAAAGATAACTTGAACAAAAGGCGGTATTCAATTTCCTAGTGCTAAAGAATTGTCGATGATTTATATAGTGGTGATCAAGAATGTAGATTAAACAAAAATTGTATTTTTGTAGACGACTAGTTTAATGTGCAGAAGGAGAATGTCAAAAGTAGTCACTGGCTTGTTGTAAGTCACACACCTTACTGGAGGTGACGTGTATTTATTGGGTTGCTACAGATACGGTTTACACATAAAGGGCTTTTCCAGGGATTTTTTTTTTTTTCCAAAAAAGGTCAGTTATTGCCTTTAATAGATTAATAAGTGCAACCAAATACCTTGCAGTGTTTTGAGTGATTTCTGGGTTTCTCTGGGAGTTCCTGACATCTTCTGCATTTGTTTACAATGATATCTTCCTATTCTGTTTGCCTACAACTACCATGATGCATTGCACTTCACTGAGAGCTGACCAACACTCTCCCTCCCCCTCTCTCTTTCACTCCTTCACATCCCAAAGAACACTACTCTTTATTGTAAATGCTCACAACTTGAGATATGAATACAAATGTTAAATGTGCAGAAAAGTATAATAATAATAATAATAAAAAAATTTTTTAATTATATAGCACCAATATATTCTGCAGCACTGTAGGGTTCAAGTACAGACAAAAAAAGATACATTACAAAGAAATAGTCACTTCACACAATGAGACTGAGGGCCCTGCTCACAAGAGCTTACAATCTATGACGTAGAGGGGATGACAGGACACTATGTATTATGGCTTGTACATACATCGGACTGCCCAGCGAGGCCCTGCATATATTTCAACATTTCATGAAAATCAGCTACTTTTTAAGGGGGTGTTCACACTACCAACTGATGCTAACATCAGTTAGCATCAGTTAGTGTCAGTTAATGTCCATTATGATAGGTGTCTGGGTTTTTTTTGTTTGTTTGTTTTTTTTTAAACGGACATCTGCATAACGGAATTGAATGGTAGTGTGAACCCTGCCTTAAACCTCATGTGCAGGGAAAAGGGTTTTTTTTATGAACTATGAATAATGTCTTATTTTTGCCTGTTTTTCAGACCTAATGGAGCCAGTTGGAGTTTTTTTGGTCCGTTTATAGCATGTGTGAATGTATTAATGGCTAATGTATCTGTTTCACAGACATTAAAAATGGATCAGTGGGTCGTGTCAAAAAAAAAAAGATAAAGGCCAAAGAAGTTCATCTATTTTTTAACAAACACTTAAAAACGGATGACAAATGGCATTCAGATGGCCAGAAAATGAGTATAAAATATTTTACACCCTAGTTGGAAACGATTTTTTTCAATGTCCGTTTGGATGAGATCTTAGAACTTACTGTCTTTAAAGTGCAGATGAAAAATATATTGCCTTTTATGTTTATGACCTCCATAATGCTAATGGTGTAAACTAAATTCTGATTTTCTGCTTTGTTCTCATATGGTTTTTGGGGTGGCGGGTAGGTTGTACTGTGAGTATTTCTGTTTTTCCTTGTGGCACTAAAGCATTGCGTAGATTGCTTAAGCTATATCTAACATAACAGACACAGTTTTATTAGCCAAGCAAACATTACAGTTCATAGTTATTGTTATACCTTTCGGCAACTTGAAAAGCGGGTGTGGTAAAGCTGGAGTCCTTAGACTGCAAGAAATATGAACATCGTAATCTCCTTTATTTAATAATACGGCAACTTTATTGACATTGATCTGCCAAAGTCATCACCGTGTTAATGATCTCTACATGTGACGTTTGCTGAACACTTTGTTCTCATCATTGTTCAGTCTGCTTTATTAGAGATTAGGCCTTCTTGGAGAATTCCTTTAAATTAAGACACAAAGTTACAGAGAACAACCACATGGTTGAGGTGCTAGATTCCTGGAATCATTTGATGCAATTATATCTAGGCAGTAATATTAATGTTGCTATTTTTAGTTAATAGTTCTGTTTTATTTTTCCTTCTTTTAACTTATAGTAACATAAATGTTATAGATACAAGGTTCATTAATAAAGTACAGAATAATAGCATTCTAATATGGGTAGGGGGTAGTCTTCTCACAGTGGACCTCAAAATTTGTCACATGAAATCTGGTCTGGATAAAGGAATCGTCCTTTAGGACGGTACCCCACGGGACAGAAACACCACGATTTGCCCACAGCGGAAAAGCTGCGGGAAAAATCGCGGCATTTTACAGTACAGGTAAAGTGGATGGGATTCTAGAGAATCCCATGCCCAGTTTGCGGTAAAAACCACTGTGCGGACATGCTGCGATTTCCAAATTTCCCCATAGGTATAATTGTAACAGAAAGTCTGCGGAGGATAACTCCACAAACTTTCTGTTTAAAGCACTGTGGGAAGAACCGCAATGCGTTGCTGCCATGGTTTTTCCCATACCGCTTTTTTTCTGTGGGTCGTCCCGTGGGGCCTTAGCCTTAGAGAAGTTTCACTGTATTGCACAGCTACTCTACTAAGGATATAGAGGTCAACCTCCATAGCAGAGGGTATCATTATATGTATCAAATATAGTTGGAAGGCATATACATATTGTCCTGTAGATTAAACCATCTTCCTACTGCAATAACGTGGTGTATAAAATAGGTCAAGACAAGCAAGCTGAAAAAAAAATTGAAATTGGACATGATTTTATCAATTGCATTGTGGTTATTGATTTTGCAATTTTTACTGGGGAAACGTGTTCACCTATACAGACTGACAGTTCCAGCGTGCAGTTTTCCAATGCAATTTTCATAGACAGTACTCAGCTGCACTTCAACCAAAATGTACGACTCTACCCTTGCCACACCTATCACACTGGTCCTTTTTCTACCAGAAATCTCCATGTTTTGCTTTCCCAATTCTTGCAAAATACACATTTCATCATGACACCCCAGCCACAAGCAGACAGTTGTAGTTTTGCAACAGCAGGAAAGCCAAAGGTCGGAGATCGCTGGTTGGTAAAAAGTGTGTCGTGATTGAAGGAGGTCGCAAACTATTAGGGTGTAACACTATTTATCAGTAATGTAATAATGTAATGTTGCATTACACGTAGAGAATGTTTCTATCCTCCTGACACATAACTGAAGCTGAAGCTAAAATCTCCTGTTTCCTCTACTGTGATTTAGCGTGATGTAATGAAATGACATGTCAGTGATAAAACCATAAAGTAACACTTGCTGCAGAATGAAGAAACTAGCACTGAGGTGATAAAACAAACCCTTCAATACAAGTGTAACGTATCCTACATCTCTAAATAATAATCGTACTGTTCCCAGCATCTTTCCTAGCCTACGACTGAGTGAATTAGTGAAGGAGGAGATACAGACATAAAAGCCATACAAGATTTCTGAACATAATAGTAGAGTGGAAGCAGTGCCAGGGGGATTTGTCAAGCCCCAAATTCCAGATTTTTCACATTGTCAAAACATCAAAATAGGATTTTTATGATTTTCTAGGCTTGTTCCCCCTTTTTTTTACACCACTCACAGCATTTACGGAAAAATTTATGGAAACATTTTCAGTAAAGATTCGATTCAGAACGAGCGTAGATTTGCCGAATGCTATACACTGTATAGCATTCGACAAATCAACGCTGGTTCTGCAGCAGGCTCGTCCTTGCTAGTCAGGAGAGCTGGCAGCTTGCTGTTACGAGGGAGCTTACATTTTCTCATAGGAATGCATTGACCAGTGTTGATTGGCCAGTGTACAGCATTCGGCCAATCAATTCTGGTTCTGCCGGATGCTCATCTGTGAGGAGGCGAAGTCTAAGATCAGACCACAATGTAGACTGCTGTGGTCCGCTCTTAGACTCCGCCTCCTCACAGACAAGCCTCTGGCAGAACCAGCATTGATTGACCGAATGCTGTACACATAAACGCAAGCTGTCAGCTCTCCCGACTAGCAAGGACGAGCCTGCTGCAGAACCGGCGTTGATATGCCGAATGTTATACAGTATATAGCATTTGGACAATCAATGCTGGTTCTACAGGACGAGTAAGGGCCGGTTCACATTAGCGCATGCCTCCCATCCGGAAGGAGTCCGCAGGACTGCCCTGTGTGCAGTAGGTCAACATATTAAGGTCCATCCCTTGGCTAATCCTTAACACTCTCAGACTCAATGAACCCTATTGTCTTCAGGACTGTTTGGGGCACATTTGTTATGGCCCTATGCCACTTATGAGGCATAATAAAATTAGAGTTAAGAAACCAAACATATGAAGGTTTGTCTTGGGCAAAATAAAATGGCCTCAGCATTATACTGTAGGTGGAGGACGAGGGGAGGTGAAAATAATAATAATAATAATAATAATAATAATAATAATAATAATAAACCACTCATACTCATCTTCCGTTCCCTCTCTTGGGCCTCCTACCAGCGTCCAGCACTTTCCTGGTGCCTTCTGCAAGGTTGTACCGGAGACCTGTGTATATAGACATTTTACAACCAATAATGTAAGGTCTCTGAACTCTACTTGTAGAATAATATACCAGATACATCATTCACTTCATTGCCAACCTGTGTTACGGAAAGACATTTTGTGCTGTTGTACATTCCAAAAATAACAAATTAATGTTTCCATAATGTAAATATTTTTAGGAAATACATTTCATTGAGTTCTTTAATCCCTTGCAGGTTTTTGTCATTGTTCCAGTTGGATAAATTAATTTCTCGTACATTTTTAGAAATACTTATGATCGAAATGAGGAAACACTTTGAGAAATTTATGTAACTGTTGCCCGTAGCAACCAATCACAATGCAGCTTTCAGTTTTTTTTATAGTGCCTTTGAAAAATAAAAGCTGTGCTATGATTGGTTTCTATGGGCAACATCCTCTCACATTGGTGAGATCACTGGAGCCTACTATAGGCCCACACACTAGAAACCCGGTCAGCCACCTTCCAAAAGGAAGACTTAGGCCTCACATCTTCGCCACTTTGTTATTTCTTCTGGTCTGCTGGAGAACCACAAGAACGGAAATACAGACTGCAAAAAATAGTGGACATGAATGGGGTTAATGGGATTAGTGGGTGTTTTGGGGTTTTTTTTACACCTGACTAATATGAAAAAGTCCCATTTTCAGCACATTTTCATCTTGCGATTTCTGATGGATCTGTGCCGGGCTGACATTTGGCATAGACGGGAATGTATCCTAAACTGTATCTTCCCAGGAACAAAACTTCTATTTCATCAGGGTGTACCCTGAACTGGCAACAAAATTGAACAGAGGTGCCAAAAGGTATATGTACCAAGGGGAAGTAAACAAACTAATCAATATAAGGTACCCCGAACTGGATAGCAAAAAGGACCCTTGTTTGATATGGCCTCCTGACAAGTAAGTCTATGTTTACTTGATTCTTCAACTCCCTGAAATTACAAAAGAGCGAAATATCCAAATATTGTCTCCTCCTCTCTCAAATGCCAAATAGAGACATATAGACATAGACATTTCCCCTTAGGTGAATATGCTGCCCATATCAAACACAAGCATGTTGTTCTATGAGTCCATATACAGTATATGCAAGATGGGAATATCCCTTTAGATTTTATTTAACCCCTGGGAATGGTACAGTCTTACAATGAGACACTGATATAGACCAGAAACGGTTGTCCACCATTGTAGGCTCCAAAAATATAGTGGATAAGAAAACAATATTATAAATGTAGAGCTTAGAAGCATGAAAGCACATCATGATAAACACACAAAAATGGAAAATGAATAATTAACAATTAAAATGAATTAATTTGTTTCTATAATCCATTTATATGCATTTGGCCCTATCCAGAACTTTCACCTGAGCACAAGTTACACCCAAGGACTTACTCAAAGCATTCCTGCTTGAAGCGTTTCCTTCTTAGGGTACATTTTCTGCGAGGAACACATTGAAATCAATTGGGAAAAAAGCCTACCATTGATTTCAGTGGGTTCCGCTCGGAAAATGGAACCCACTGAAGTCAATAGGAGTGTTTTTTTTTTTTTATTTCCAGCACTGATTCTGATGCAGATTCCGTGCCAGAATCAGCGCCAAATTCCTCCGTGTGAATGGACCCTTAAATAAGTGGGGAAGTAATGCCAGCTAAAAGTTAGATCATGCTGTTCACAAATAGCACATGTGGTGCCTCATTGTAGCCTTGGCTAAAACTTCAGCACTTACATACTGGAGCCCAGTACATTACTTTTTTGGGGAGAGTCTAATATAATATATAATAATGTCACCAAAAATGCAACATATTTTAAAACACAATTGCATAAGCAATTTATGGAAAGTTGCACCTTGCCTCAAGGTTCTTCAATGAACATATCGCTACCTAGTCTCTCCTTTATGCTTTCCTTGTAGTACGGTATTACATTTTCAAAGAACTGCAGTTGACTGAACAAGCACAAAATAAAAACTAAATAATACATGACCCTGATAGAAGAAGAAAAAACTCCTCCAATGTTGTATATGCAAAGCTGCCACAAACACAGATCTGTGGTATGAGTGAACCTGTCTTATCGTGACTCGGTTTAATTGAGCGTGATTAGATCTGTTTCCCACCCTCCATGATAACATGGATAAATGCTAATCCTGACAGTCTTTACAGCCACTGCCTGGGAAGCCAGGATATACAATTAGAGAGACACTCCCTCATATTATAAGGCTATATTGTCAGACAAAATAGACCTTTGGCACAGCTTCAAAATCAACAGTATTGAAAAGTGTGTTTTCTTAATCTCAGTAAGTCACCGATGACAGCTACATTTCTACAGTCCACAGGGGTGAGCGGTAACAACATAATGATTTTACCTAAAACTGGACGACCTCTCACCATGGCAAAATATATAATATCTGCGGTAGACAATACAAATCAAAATCAGCAGAAATGTATAAATATACTTGTAATATTACCTTTAATGTTTTCAGTGAAATGTTATAACATGTTAACAGATATAAGAACTGTTGCCTTCATTACCTGGCCTTATATAGAAAAATGGTGGAGCCGATTATGCTCTCTCTCATATACTCCAAGTGGGCACGGTAGCTGATGGTCCCATTTACCTCCTGTTTTTTAGCTGAGAACATGGATTTGGGGGCTCCACATTATCAGCAATGTTGAGGTGACAGAGGTCAAATACATACCTTACCTAAGTTTTTAATTTTTTGAACATTGAATCACAATGTTTCTTTTGCTGATCAACTGGGGGATTATTTAATCTGTTTATAGCATATACATGTTATTCCATTTCCCCTACACTGGCCCATTGGTCTGCCATACTACATATTTGGTAGGTCTCTACAAAATGGCGGCCAAAGCAGTTTTACTTGACTACTAGGTGGCAAACAAGATCTGATGGAAGGCTTTTTGTCATCTGAACAGTTTGAAGTACTTTATATCTATGCGGAAAACCTATGGCTGGGTAACTGAGTAGCGAGGAGTGCAAATGTTCCATATGTCCCATGTCTTCTGCTGGCCATGCACACTGAGCTGCTGCTCACATCCTATACGCAGGCATTTTTCTCGTTCTCAGATTTCTCATGGTGTTAACTGTGATGTCGACGAATCAGGTGGTCAATCCTTATATTTTCCAGAAGTGGATGACATAATCGCACAGAGATTTTTTAATATTTTGGATAGTATCCATGTTCCATGTTTTGTTGAATTGTGCCAACATTTAAGGTCAGCTATAAATGGTTTTCCAGTAATATTGACTTTAACATAGACATGCTATTCCTCACATATACTTTACAGTTTAGTCTATGAAAGTGTATTTATGAGAATGTGGCTACGGTACAGATCTTAGAATTTGTTTATAGAGCTTGTCTTCAAAAAGCTAACCTGACATTAGTACATGATACAGTCCTATGAAAAAGTTTGGGCACCCCTATTAATCTTAATCATTTTTAGTTCTAAATATTTTGGTGTTTGCAGTAGCCATTTCAGTTTGATATATCTAATAACTGATGGACACAGTAATATTTCAGGATTGAAATGAGGTTTATTGTACTAACATAAAATGTGCAATATGCATTAAACCAAAATATGACTGGTGCAAAAGTATGGGCACCTCAACAGAAAAGTGACATTAATATTTAGTAGATCCTCCTTTTACAAAGATAACAGCCTCTGTTGCTTCCTGTAGCTTTTAATCAGTTCCTGGATCCTGGATGAAGGGATTTTGGACCATTCCTCTTTACAAAACAATTCAAGTTCAGTTCAGTTTGATGGTCGCCGAGTATGGACAGCCCACTCTCAAATGATCTGAAAACAAAGATTGTTCAACATAGTTGTTCAGGGGAAGGATACAAAAAGTTGTCTCAGAGATTTAACCTGTCAGTTTCCATTGTGAGGAACATAGTAAGGAAATGGAAGACCACAGGGACAGTTCTTGTTAAGCCCAGAAGTGGCAAGTAAATAAAAATATCAGAAAGGCAGAGAAGAAGAATGGTGAGAACAGTCAAGGACAATCCACCGACCCCCTACAAAGAGCTGCAGCATCATCTTGCTGCAGATGGTGTCACTGTGCATCGGTCAACAATACAGCGCACTTTGCACAAGGGGAAGCTGTATGGGAGAGTGATGAGAAAGAAGCCGTTTCTGCAAGCACGCCACAAACAGAGTCGCCTGAGGTATGCAAAAGCACATTTGTACAAGCCAGCTTCATTTTGGAAGAAGGTCCTGTGGACTGATGAAACAAAGATTGAGTTGTTTGGTCATACAAAAAGGCGTTATGCATGGCGTCCAAAAAAAACAGCATTCCAAGAAAAACACTTGCTACCCACTGTAAAATTTGGTGGAGGTTCCATCATGCTTTGGGGCTGTGTGGCCAATGCCGGCACCGGGAATCTTGTTAAAGTTGAGGGTCACATGGATTCCACTCAGTATCAGCAGATTCTTGAGAATAACGTTCAAGAATCAGTGACGAAGTTGGAGTTACTTCGGGGATGGATATTTCAGCAACACAATGATCCAAAACACCGCTCCAAATCCTCAGGCATTCATGCAGAGGAACAATTACAATGTTCTGGAATGGCCATCCCAGTCCCCAGACCTGAATATCATTGAACATCTGTGGGATGATTTGAAGCGGGCTGTCCATGCTCGGCGACCATCAAACTTAACTGAACTTGAATTGTTCTGTAAAGAGGAATGGTCCAAAATACCTTCATCCAGGATGCAGGAACTGATTAAAAGCTACAGTAAGTGACTAGAGACTGTTATCTTTGCAAAAGGAGGATCTACTAAATATTAATGTCACTTTTCTGTTGAGGTGCCCATACTTTTGCACCGGTCATATTTTGGTTTAATGCATATTGCACATTTTATGTTAGTACAATAAACCTCATTTCAATCCTGAAATATTACTGTGTCCATCAGTTATTAGATATATCAAACTGAAATGGCTGTTGCAAACACCAAAATATTTAGAACTAAAAATGATTAAGATTAATAGGGGTGCCCAAACTTTTTCATAGGACTGTATATATCTTACCCATGGGACAGTTTAGACAGAAATCTTTCCCCCTATTCCCTTTATTGACATCACTATTTTTATCAGACTGTCCATCACAAACAAATTATTCCAAGTGTATGGGAGCTTATGGAAATAGCCAAGTGGGCACGGTAGCTGATGGTCCCATTTACCTCCTGTTTTTTAGCTGAGAACATGGATTTGGGGGCTCCACATTATCAGCAATGTTGAGGTTACAGAGGTCAAATACATACCTAACCTAAGTTTTTAACCTGATTTTGGAAGGGTATAAAGACTATTAAACGGCTGTTGATTGTCAATGTACAGTTGGCAACTCAAAACCTGTTATACGATACAAATATATTTACATTATGACTTTTCTACTAAAATATTTGTATAAATGACTTGGCAGCTTTGGTTTCAAATGAGCATAGATCTAAGATAGTGAGAGTGTTTGTAGACCGTAAACCAACATGTTGTCATTGTCAGCGAAGCTCATACTGCTCTATGCCATTCGCTTACAGGGTATTATTGTAAAGATTTGTTTCAGATGATATAATGTATATTGAGCAATAGAGATGAGCGAACACTAAAATGTTCGAGGTTCGAAATTCGATTCGAACAGCCGCTCACTGTTCGAGTGTTCGAATGGGTTTCGAACCCCATTATAGTCTATGGGGAACATAAACTCGTTAAGGGGGAAACCCAAATTCGTGTCTGGAGGGTCACCAAGTCCACTATGACACCCCAGGAAATGATACCAACACCCTGGAATGACACTGGGACAGCAGGGGAAGCATGTCTGGGGGCATAAAAGTCACTTTATTTCATGGAAATCCCTGTCAGTTTGCGATTTTCGCAAGCTAACTTTTCCCCATAGAAATGCATTGGCCAGTGCTGATTGGCCAGAGTACGGAACTCGACCAATCAGCGCTGGCTCTGCTGGAGGAGGCGGAGTCTAAGATAGCTCCACACCAGTCTCCATTCAGGTCCGACCTTAGACTCCGCCTCCTCCGGCAGAGCCAGCGCTGATTGGCCGAAGGCTGGCCAATGCATTCCTATGCGAATGCAGACTTAGCAGTGCTGAGTCAGTTTTGCTCAACTACACATCTGATGCACACTCGGCACTGCTACATCAGATGTAGCAATCTGATGTAGCAGAGCCGAGGGTGCACTAGAACCCCTGTGCAAACTCAGTTCACGCTAATAGAATGCATTGGCCAGCGCTGATTGGCCAATGCATTCTATTAGCCCGATGAAGTAGAGCTGAATGTGTGTGCTAAGCACACACATTCAGCACTGCTTCATCAAGCCAATACAATGCATTAGCCAGTGCTGATTGGCCAGAGTACGGAATTCGGCCAATCAGCGCTGGCCAATGCATTCTATTAGCCCGATGAAGTAGAGCTGAATGTGTGTGCTAAGCACACACATTCAGCACTGCTTCATCAAGCCAATACAATGCATTAGCCAATGCTGATTGGCCAGAGTACGGAATTCGGCCAATCAGCGCTGGCTCTGCTGGAGGAGGCGGAGTCTAAGATCGCTCCACACCAGTCTCCATTCAGGTCCGACCTTAGACTCCGCCTCCTCCGGCAGAGCCAGCGCTGATTGGCCGAAGGCTGGCCAATGCATTCCTATGCGAATGCAGACTTAGCAGTGCTGAGTCAGTTTTGCTCAACTACACATCTGATGCACACTCGGCACTGCTACATCAGATGTAGCAATCTGATGTAGCAGAGCCGAGGGTGCACTAGAACCCCTGTGCAAACTCAGTTCACGCTAATAGAATGCATTGGCCAGCGCTGATTGGCCAATGCATTCTATTAGCCCGATGAAGTAGAGCTGAATGTGTGTGCTAAGCACACACATTCAGCACTGCTTCATCAAGCCAATACAATGCATTAGCCAGTGCTGATTGGCCAGAGTACGGAATTCGGCCAATCAGCGCTGGCTCTGCTGGAGGAGGCGGAGTCTAAGATCGCTCCACACCAGTCTCCATTCAGGTCCGACCTTAGACTCCGCCTCCTCCGGCAGAGCCAGCGCTGATTGGCCGAAGGCTGGCCAATGCATTCCTATGCGAATGCAGACTTAGCAGTGCTGAGTCAGTTTTGCTCAACTACACATCTGATGCACACTCGGCACTGCTACATCAGATGTAGCAATCTGATGTAGCAGAGCCGAGGGTGCACTAGAACCCCTGTGCAAACTCAGTTCACGCTAATAGAATGCATTGGCCAGCGCTGATTGGCCAATGCATTCTATTAGCCCGATGAAGTAGAGCTGAATGTGTGTGCTAAGCACACACATTCAGCACTGCTTCATCAAGCCAATACAATGCATTAGCCAGTGCTGATTGGCCAGAGTACGGAATTCGGCCAATCAGCGCTGGCTCTGCTGGAGGAGGCGGAGTCTAAGGTCGGACCTGAATGGAGACTGGTGTGGAGCGATCTTAGACTCCGCCTCCTCCAGCAGAGCCAGCGCTGATTGGCCGAATTCCGTACTCTGGCCAATCAGCACTGGCTAATGCATTGTATTGGCGTGATGAAGCAGTGCTGAATGTGTGTGCTTAGCACACACATTCAGCTCTACTTCATCGGGCTAATAGAATGCATTGGCCAGCGCTGATTGGCCGAATTCCGTACTCTGGCCAATCAGTGCTGGCCAATGCATTCTATTAGCTTGATGAAGCAGAGTGTGCACAAGGGTTCAAGCGCACCCTCGGCTCTGATGTAGCAGAGCCGAGGCTGCACAAGGGTTCAAGCGCACCCTCGGCTCTGATGTAGGAGAGCCGAGGGTGCACTTGAACCCTTGTGCAGCCTCGGCTCTGCTACATCAGAGCCGAGGGTGCGCTTGAACCCTTGTGCACACTCTGCTTCATCAAGCTAATAGAATGCATTGGCCAGCGCTGATTGGCCAATGTATTCTATTAGCCTGATGAAGTAGAGCTGAATGTGTGTGCTAAGCACACACATTCAGCTCTACTTCATCGGGCTAATAGAATGCATTGGCCAGCGCTGATTGGCCAGAGTACGGAACTCGACCAATTAGCGCTGGCTCTGCTGGAGGAGGCGGAGTCTAAGATCGCTCCACACCAGTCTCCATTCAGGTCCGACCTTAGACTCCGCCTCCTCCAGCAGAGCCAGCGCTGATTGGCCGAATTCCGTACTCTGGCCAATCAGCACTGGCTAATGCATTGTATTGGCGTGATGAAGCAGTGCTGAATGTGTGTGCTTAGCACACACATTCAGCTCTACTTCATCGGGCTAATAGAATGCATTGGCCAATCAGCGCTGGCCAATGCATTCTATTAGCGTGAACTGAGTTTGCACAGGGGTTCTAGTGCACCCTCGGCTCTGCTACATCAGATTGCTACATCTGATGTAGCAGTGCCGAGTGTGCATCAGATGTGTAGTTGAGCAAAACTGACTCAGCACTGCTAAGTCTCTGAATTCGCATAGGAATGCATTGGCCAGCCTTCGGCCAATCAGCGCTGGCTCTGCCGGAGGAGGCGGAGTCTAAGGTCGGACCTGAATGGAGACTGGTGTGGAGCGATCTTAGACTCCGCCTCCTCCAGCAGAGCCAGCGCTGATTGGTCGAGTTCCGTACTCTGGCCAATCAGCGCTGGCCAATGCATTCTATTAGCCCGATGAAGTAGAGCTGAATGTGTGTGCTTAGCACACACATTCAGCTCTACTTCATCAGGCTAATAGAATACATTGGCCAATCAGCGCTGGCCAATGCATTCTATTAGCTTGATGAAGCAGAGTGTGCACAAGGGTTCAAGCGCACCCTCGGCTCTGATGTAGCAGAGCTGAGGGTGCACAAGGGTTCAAGTGCACCCTCGGCTCTCCTACATCAGAGCCGAGGGTGCGCTTGAACCCTTGTGCAGCCTCGGCTCTGCTACATCAGAGCCGAGGGTGCGCTTGAACCCTTGTGCACACTCTACTTCATCAAGCTAATAGAATGCATTGGCCAGCACTGATTGGCCAGAGTACGGAATTCGGCCAATCAGCGCTGGCCAATGCATCCCTATGGGAAAAAGTTTATCTCACAAAAATCACAATTACACACCCGATAGAGCCCCAAAAAGTTATTTTTAATAACATTCCCCCCTAAATAAAGGTTATCCCTAGCTATCCCTGCCTGTACAGCTATCCCTGTCTCATAGTCACAAAGTTCACATTCTCATATGACCCGGATTTGAAATCCACTATTCGTCTAAAATGGAGGTCACCTGATTTCGGCAGCCAATGACTTTTTCCAATTTTTTTCAATGCCCCCAGTGTCGTAGTTCCTGTCCCACCTCCCCTGCGCTGTTATTGGTGCAAAAAAGGCGCCAGGGAAGGTGGGAGGGGAATCGAATTTTGGCGCACTTTACCACGTGGTGTTCGATTCGATTCGAACATGGCGAACACCCTGATATCCGATCGAACATGTGTTCGATAGAACACTGTTCGCTCATCTCTATTGAGCAATTATTTCTGTAAAGGAGAATTAATTTTAAGCCCCAATTGAGCACTATACATTTATTACACAATATGGAAACATCATGTATTGTTGTATACAGTATGTTTACCTAAAGAGGTGAACAGACCTACATGTTTCTTGTTTTCAAATTGTGACTTCAGTCTTTTTTTTTTTTTTTTTTTTTGCAATGCACAGAAAGCTCCAATAACATGGGTCTTGTTAATCTCAAGGCAACCACCGCTCCTATATATTAGATAGATAAATAGACATATATATAGTTATAGATTGTAAAAAAAATGTAAAGACTAAAC
The DNA here is from genome assembly GCF_031893055.1 of Leptodactylus fuscus. Lineage (NCBI taxonomy): Eukaryota > Metazoa > Chordata > Amphibia > Anura > Leptodactylidae > Leptodactylus > Leptodactylus fuscus. The sequence continues at coordinate 294,307,171 of NC_134265.1, forward strand.
ACCAAAAAACTATGCATTTACTGCTGCAAAGCGACTTCCCTCTGGAACAAAAACGAAAAGGAGATGAAAGGAACACTGAAGTGAATGAGGACAGATACAAATAGAAAATGTCCTCTGATGGATTAGGACAATGGATAATTACTGGCCGTGTGAATGTAACTAATGTCATATTTAGTCAAACTAAAGAACATTTCCACCTAAGGTATAAAAGGTTTTTTCCAACATATTTTAGGCTTTATCCACAGGACCCTAGTAGTATGTGGATCCACAAAAACAGAACCGGCAGCACATGGATGGCGTCTATGTGTCATCTGTGATTTTCACAGACCCTACCTAAGACTAGACAGAGAAAGCCACAAAAACAGGAATATGACCTGTTCCATATTTTACAGCTCAGTTCTATGCCCCCCAGATGAATCTGTAAAAACTATGGATGTGTGTATGGGACCATAGAAATGAATGGATCCGTATGCTATCTATTGTTACAGATTTATAAGCTGACATAAAGACCAAAACTACAGCCGTGTGCCTGAAGCCTAAGTTATATCTATTCCTGGTAAGAGCTGGATGACAACTAATAAATCCACTATTAATGCTCTAACAGCATTTTTCAGACACATATTCACAAGCAGCAGATTTTTGCAGTAATGTTTGCATAATTCATCTGAAATTAAGTGGGCAACTACATTAATTTCTGCAATAAATCTGACGCATGTGAATTCACCCTTTTATTTTTGTGTTTTAGGTGCAAATGTTTATTATTCATCGATCTATTTGTTCGTGAACAAACAGTATGTTAAGAATGTCTTATTATTTGCTTGTGTTACTAGAAGTGTCTTGGAATTTGACGTTTTCCTTCTGTACACAGTCTGCACTACCCCTATATAGTAACTATAGTGCTATGTTTGATGGAGTGAAAGCCAGTTGTAATTCAGCATAAATAATGAATCATTCTCGGCTTATGTCTATTACAGCTTGTGAAGGACAATCCCATCCCAGTGAATCATGATTTTAATAAGAGTTTCCTTTGATCTCTTGTGCTTCAAAGACTTGCCAGTGATTGACAACTTCTTATGCGATCTGAGCAGGTCAAACAAAATTCAATTGGGATCTCTTTTATGTTTGGACTATGACTGCGGCTCCCTGAGTATAAAGCTATTAGTTCACTAATGACAACCATATAGTAAATGAAGAGAAAACAAGATTGGAAATTACTACTTCGCACTCTTTCTAAGTACCATAGACATAGGCTCTAATAGCATGAGAGAGACTTTATCAGTACTGATTGTGTGAAAGATATTGTGTATTGAATACATAATATTACTGCTAGTACATGATACAACATTTTCCACATGACCAGGTGCACATGATCAACATTATGTGAAATTTATGGCGGATGGATTTATACATAGACTAGAAGGGGTTGATCTTGTACTATCATCTTTTCATTATAGTATAAAAGACCACACTCTGGAACAGTAATGGGCCTGATTTAAAGATGAACCAGTCTCATACTACTAGGAAAATAAGCAGCACTTGCATTGCCTAGAATTAGCGTATTCTTCATATTTACATGGGTTTACAATGAGTACCACAGGGGCTGATGTGCCTGGTGACAACCTCTATGCACCACTGTATAATATGTTGGCTCTATATAAGTAATTAGCCAGTGTTAGCACTTGTCTTTGGTCTTCATGATCCAGTGATAGACTAGACAACCTCTCCTCTCCAATAACTCTGGAATCAGCTCATCACTGCTGAGTTGGCTGCTAAAGCCCACACTGATCAGCTTCTATTGCTGGAGAAGCTGCAATGGCTCCTGACCTATTACAGTTCTGGGGTTAATTAGACAATGAGTGGCTAAATGAATGAATGAATGAATGAATGAATGAATGAGTGAATGAATGAAAGAACGAATGATCGAACAAACGAAAGAATGAATGAATGAATGAATGAATAAATGAATGAATTCTCTATGTGAACAATTCTATCTCTTCCTACTTCTATTGATTAAATTGTTGCTTCCTTTTTATATTATTTGCCAGTGCACAGGAGTGTTTGCTTTAAACATGTAGCACTTGCTCCTGACCTATGGAAATCCATCAGTGTTTTCCACTCATATTCAAAGGGCATACAAGTAAACTGGTGAGACAGTGCTTAGAAGAGCTGTGAGGATTATTCATAAAATCAATACCACACCACAGGACAGCTAGTAGTCTATTTTGTGCCAAACCAACAAAGACACACCTAAAACTTAATTATCAATGGTAAGAAAGATTGTGCTATCCAACAAGTGCATCCCTATATAACACCAACAGAATACAAAAACGTGCATGATCAACAGAATCTAGACTCCCAAAATATAGCATATATGAGCCAAGAATACACAAACATCTAAACCATTATCCAAATCTGTGACTTAAAGTATAGCACAGTAGTTGTGAGCTGTACAAGTCAATTAGAAATGGATATCTTGAATCCAGACCGAGTTCTTCAAATAATCCACCAAGCTGGAATCTGGAGTTTCCCTGTATAATGAATCAGCTAAATGAAATAGGGGACTATACTGTCGCTATAATATCGTCATAGAGGGTAAACCTAAATATCTCTAGATTCCTAACTCAGGACTGGAGTCCTAAACAGCTCACATGTTGGCCCTAGATACGCTATCCCTGAAAGTCCCTACCTAACAATGGTCTCTAGCTGATAGCTTGTCCCTACTTGTCATGTTTCACTTTAGGAGAACTCATTGGAGGACCTAAAATAGCAGAACCGAAGAGGAAAATAAAAAGAGTAATAATGATAAAATTCTATAAAGCGATGCCCCATCACAATGATATAATATAGACTAGGGATATTGGGACCGAAGACCCTTTTACAGAGACTAAAAGCTTTAGGCAAAGATAACTAATAGTTATAATAAGCAGGCTCCAGATGCTGCCCTGGGTCCAGTAAGGACACCTAACCCCTGTACAGTTGAGGGGATATTTTGTGGCTTTAGTAAGACAAAATCTTTCAAGATACAATCATAAGATTATCAATTACCGTACACCATATACCAGGGCATACTTAAAGAAAACACCTCTGATGCTTAGAAGGATGCCTTTCTATCTGAATTCTTCTCTTCTACTAAGCCATGTGACTCTCACTCAGACCTAACAAAATCTTCATGAAATTATGCAGGAGCAAAAGATCTTTCCTATATGATGGATTATACCACACAGACACTTTGGTCTCTATCGACTGAGTACTGACTACTGGAAATTCCCTTTACGGAAGAACTCACATGATTTTTTTTTTCTATTTCATCAATATTATCTTTTTTAGTTATGCCTTTCTATCTGAATTCTTCTCTTCAGACGAATAACAGTGAGATTTCACCTTTTTACTGGAAGTAATGGTTTTCTGTATAGGGGTTTGCCTTGTTCTAAAAGAATTTTGGGCCACATTTCTACAGTTCTTTGATGTTCTTGGGCATTCAACAGCACAAGAAACTCACCATATGGAACATTGCAATAAAATATGTTTATTAAATTAAAATTAATGACATAAACATAGATATGAGAAAAGGGAGACAGTGAAATAAGTCCTCAATGAAGTGCATCTTAATAGGAAACGGTATGTATTATCAAAGTATTGATATGCATATATAAATATATTATGTTTCTAAGGCTGGTTTCACATCAGCATGATGGAGAGAGAGAAATGAGGAGAGAAAAGCGCTGCATAAAGTACTTTTCTCTCTGCATTCTTCGCCCTTTGCAGGCAGAAACCGGCGGACTCCGTTATAGTCTATGGGGTCCGCGGGCTTCCGTGGGTAACCACTTTTTTAAGCGGATTAGGTTTCCGTTCGAGGGGTCCCCAACTGGAGGGAACTCAACTGACCATGCACATACTAGTAAATAAACAGACAAATAGTGCTGTGCAGAAAGCTTTAAAATTATAATATAAGTAATAGTCAGGGGCGTAACTACCGTGGTAGCAGCAGTAGCAGCTGCCACAGGGCCCGGGCCATTAGGGGGCCCGGTGACAGCCGCTACCGCTGCGGGTTTTTTTCAATAGGCAGTTACGGGCCCTATTCACTTGCCGATCCTGGCTGGGCCGGGATCGGCAAGTGACACCGCGGGCCCCACAGGGGCTATCATTATACTCGGGGGTCTTTGTAGACCCCCGAGTATAATGACCGGCGGATCGGGAGAGGTAATAAACATAAAAAACTGTTACTTACCTCTCCGCGATCCTGCCAGGCCTCCGTCCTACTGTTGTCTGACGTCACATGAACCCGGCATGCTTCCCGGGTCATGTGACGTCCGACGTCATTAACGAAGGACGCGAGAGGAGGACCGCACAGGAGCCGGGGAACAGGTAAGAAGCAACAGTGGTTTTTTTTTTAATGTTTTTATTCCCGATTTAGTCTCCGATTATTATACTCTGGGGTCTGAAAAGACCCCAGAGTATAATAATTGTTTATGGGTGTCCACAGAGGGACACTATTGGGGTTAACACTGTGTGTGCAGGGGACACTATAGGGGTTAACACTGTGTGTGCAGGGGACACTATAGGGGTTAACACTGTGTGTGCAGGGGACACTATAGGGGTTAACACTGTGTGTGCAGGGGACACTATAGGGGTTAACACTGTGTGTGCAGGGGACACTATAGGGGTTAACACTGTGTGTGCAGGGGACACTATAGGGGTTAACACTGTGTGTGCAGGGGACACTATAGGGGTTAACACTGTGTGTGCAGGGGACACTATTGGGGTTAACACTGTGTATGCAGGGGACACTATTGGGGTTAATACTGTGTGTGCAGGGGACACTATTGGGGTTAATACTGTGTGTGCAGGGGACACTATTGGGGTTAATACTGTGTGTGCAGGGGACACTATTGGGGTTAATACTGTGTGTGCAGGGGACACTATTGGGGTTAATACTGTGTGTGCAGGGGACATTATTGGGGTTAATACTGTGTGCAGGGGCAAGTAAGTAAGGGACATAATAGAGTGCGGAGGAGGGGGTCAGTCGAGGTCTTTGGCGTCAGTTGGGATGGGGGGGGGCCCCATGTCAAAAGTTCGCCACGGGGCCCCGCCATTCCTAGTTACGCCACTGGTAATAGTACACAGCGATAAAGCAATAGCACAACAAGTAAGGCATTGCAGGGTGGAAGAGCGGCCCTAAAGTCACAATCGTAAGCAATGCATGATACAGTACTAATAATAAAATATACTACTGACCAAGTAAAGGATGTGCACACCCCTAAAACATTTTATTACCTTTTTTAGTTATGCTTTTCTATCTGAAGTCTTAACCTAACAAAATCTTTATGAAATTCTGCAGGAGCAAAAAGCTCTTCCCTGTATGATGGATTATACCACACAGAAACTTCTGCCACTAACTCCTGAGTGCAGAGTTCATATGGAATAACTATGGAGAAGGAGCTCATAGCTCAGCGTCCCTAGCTAAATATTTATAGTCCCTTTATATTATAAATATAGATTATTTAGTAGAATATATAGAGAATTACAACTACACTTCCCCCAGCGGATAGATATAATACATGATCTAGCTGTCCGTGTCACACTGTGCTGATACATTATGGGTTTCACAACAGAACAAAGAGAAATATAAAAACTACGATGAAGAGGAAAAGCAGGATTGTAGGGACATGAGAGCCTTACCCTTGGTTCACATCTGCGTTTGGTAATCCGTTCTGAGAGTCCGCATGGGGACCCCCCGAACAGACTACCGAACACATTTGCAAGCGGTGTGCAGTGAAAGCACACGGACCCCATAGACTATAATGGGGTCCGTGAGCTTGCCGCGAGATCTCAGCACGAGTCATGCAGACTGGAAAGTAGATTGTGAAATACTTTCCCGTCCACATGTTCCCTGCGGAGATACACACCGCTTGCAGTAGCGTTCGATAGTCCTTTTGGGGGTCCTCATGCGGACTCCCCTGATCGGATTACTAATTCAGATGTAAACAAGGCCTTACACATGAAAGAAGCCTGAAGTGTGATAGACAATCAATGGATGGGTTCAGAGATGGAAATAAGTGTGTTTGTGATAGTTCCTCTTTAAAAGAATGGTTATGGGCACAGTACAGAAGATATCCCAAAATTCAATAAAAGGAAATGTTGACCTTTTAAAAATGTAAAAATAAGGCTAGAGCCACCCAGTGACTTGTAGTCAAAGAACATAGTGTGCGATATAAGTTTACATTGTCATACCCAGGATAGTTAACAAGGATAGTTAATGCCATTGCATTGGGACCCGGAAATTGCCACAACTGCGACATAACACTTAGCAAAAGTCCAAACCTACTGAGCCTTTGCATAATCCCATTCACTATAATTATATGTAATGACTGATGGCAATATAGGCTCATCTTAACGTTGCTTGGCTAGAGTAGGCTTCGCCTTGTATCTGTGCTGGTGACTACTCAGTAACTATAAAGTTAATAAAAATGGCTGTGAGTAGCAGGTGTGGTTTAGGAGAAGCAGGCAGGTCAGATTGCGTCCCTCGCTGGTTCTGGGGTATATATTCTGGCTTGTAAGTGTGTTCCTCCTCAGCACTGTGGGTGTCAAATTGAAGAATTTGTCATGTGATACGTTGGAGGATCATTCCATATGTTCTCTAGACAAATTCCAAGTTATTTTAAAAAGTCATCATGGAAGACATAAAATCTACCCAGCATAACAAGCAAGCTTCGTCTTGTATGCTTTCACTGAAGAATAAACTTTTATTCTGCATAGTATCTTTTACATGAAATAGAAGCTTGTTTTCTGGTGCAGAAATATGAGACAAACATTACATTTAATGAGCCTCGCAGATGATACACACAGTGGCTGTTAACTTTTTACGCTTTCTTTTTAATGTAGTACAAAACATTATTCAGCAGGCCGCTGCATGTCTTGTGTAAATCCCACTGGTGATAATCATTACAGTAAGCAGTATAAATCCTTCAACAGTTTCCGTGTCAGCTGCCCTATAATATAGAACTTCATGAGGACCTATTGACTTCACGGCTTATTGTTGCTACAGAATAATTATGACTGGCCATATTGTCTTGTGGTGACACACCTAGAACAGAGGCGTTTTCCCGCAGGAGTCAATTTAAGTTCCAATCTGTAAGATTGCCCAATGTACTATATGCCATAGTGTGACTGATGCCTCTGCAAAACCTACAGCTCTGCCTTTATGGTTTTCCCATTGAAAATAAGATTGAAAGATGGATGTAAATTCAAAATCCTTGCACCTACCGAGCAGAGCAAGCATTTAATAATAATAATAATAAATTGTATTTATATAGCGCCAACATATTCCGCAGCGCTGTACAATATGTAGGGTTCAAGTACAGACAGAAAGATGCATTACAAAGAAAATCATTTCACACAATGGGACTGAGGGCCCTGCTCACAAGAGCTTACAATCTATGAGGTAGAGGGGTTGACACAAGAGGTAGCAGGGGCGGCATTGCTTATACAGAGGTCAGACAATGTTGCAATAGAGGTGACTGTCATTACATAAACATAAAACTTTATGAGTAGGGTTGAGCCGATCTTGACTTTTCAGAATCAATTTTAAAATCCGATTTCCAATCATTTTTCATTCGATCCCAATTCCGATCCCAATGCAAGTCAATGGGATTTTTTTATTAATCGGAGATCGGATTTTAAAAGCAATCCTATTCACTATACAGCATGGAATCTAAGAATTGAACGCTTTAATTGTTAGAATCCACGCTGTGTAGTGAATCACTAAGTAGCCAGAGGATTTTTTTTAATCCCCTGGCTACTTAGTCCCCCCCTGGTGTCCACTTTACCTGCAGAGATGGCTGCTCCGGTGTTCTTCTTCACCTCGCTGCCGCTCCACGCTGCTCTTCTCGCCTCGCTGCCCCCTGCCTCCCAGGTTAGGAGAGTGTGGGCGGGTTAGGAGAGTGTGGGCGGGTAATGGGAGGGGAGACGTCACGTCTCCCCGCCCTGTACCCGCCCACACTCTCCTAAGCCACAAGCTCCACCTTCCTAGCTCTTTAAACACTAACCTGGGAGGCGGGGCAGCAAGGCGAGAAGAGCAGCATGGAGCGGCAGTGAGGCGAAGAAGAACACCGGGACCGGAGCAGCCATCTCTGCAGGTAAGTAGCCACTAGAGATGTTAGTTTAGTCTCCCATTAGAATGAATGGAGGCAGCCGGCGCGCAGGGGGTTAAGGCTGTGTGCTGGCTGCTGCCATTCATTCCTATGGAACCGCAGCGGAGCCTTCACACTGAGTATGCATTATATACTCAGTGTGAAGGCTAAGCAAAGCATTGTGGGAAATAGTACCGATCTCGATCCCACCTAAAAAGATCACTCAACCCTATTTATTAGCCGTCACCAGTCGTGTCCTTTAAAGCATTTAAGCATTTAAAATATAACTTAAATGGAACCTATCACTTTTGGATAAGAAATGTATGTACAAGAGGAGTATTCACTATTTCTGCCTCTGCATGCTATATTTGGAATTTGTAGTTCTCTCTGCAGGTGAGTGGAGGCTACTAGGTGCCATACACTCCACACAGTAAGTACAGAAGAATCTGCTCTATAACTGTCTCTCATAAACAGCCCCATATATAGAGAAATACTGAGCAGTACTGATATCAATAAAGTGCTTTGGTTGTAATAGAAAGCTTCTATTTAGCTTCAGCATCAGACTAAGACAGTTTCTTCTCTTATCGCCTAGGCTTCCTGCTTACTCTTCCCTTCTCTACAAATTCCTTCTCAATTTTGATTTTAGCAGGGATTTTCAGAGTGAAAGGGAGCATGCCTAATAAACAGCCTCATTATATAAGTTGTGTTAAAAAGTTTAACACCTTAGAGTACATCTAGGGGTCTTCATATACCTGTAATTTTAAGATATATATGTGCCATGGGTGAGCAGGTGAGTTGTTCACTGGGGCTCTGAGCTAGGATATCCTTGTAGACTCTGACTCCCCGTATATCTGGTGCATGGCACTGTTTATACACTGTACTACATACAGATTGGCAGCAAACAGCATCTCAACAAGCATAGGTTTCCTTACAATAAACTATATAGATTAACAATAGAGATGAGCGAACAGTAAAATGTTCGAGATTCGATATTCGTTTTGAGCAGCCCCTCAATAATCAACTACTCGAATCGAATATCGAACCCTATTATAGTCTATGGGGGGAAAATGCTCGTTTCAGGGGTAGGCAACGTTTGATCAAATTATACTTACCAAGTCCACGAGTGAGGGTCAGGCTGGATCCTCTGAGAAGTCTTCTCCTGGGCAGAGCCGACTGCGCATGCCTGCACTACAAGCGGACATGCGCAGTCGGCTCTGCCCAGGTCCGATGCCTGGCAGAGTGAATTCAGAGCCGGAAGACGCTGCGGGGAAGCTGCACAGAGAAGACTTCTAAAGGTAGAAGAAGAACCAGCGTTGATTGGCCAACTGTATAGCATTCTGCCAATCAATGCTGGTTCTGCATCAAACTTTTACATTCGAACAGCGAGCGGTACTCGATTGAGTACGAGTATTTCGAATACCGTAGTATTCGATCGAGTACTACTCGCTCATCTCTAGTTAACAAATAACCTTATTTATTCATATATAGAAACATTGAGATAACATATAGGCACAGAGGTAGGCCAACCAGTATCCTTCCAGCATCTTGTTGCTACATGAGCAAAAATTCTCAACACACAGACCTAAGAGTGCTCAAAAAGCCAATAACCAGATAGAAAACATAAGGCAAGGACTAGGTAGCAAATGACTTTTAAAATAAATGTTGGCGTAGTTTTAGGAATTTGCAAATGAGTATATGATATTATTTGGATATAACTGTTCAGTGCACCTCCAGAATGAATTTTACTGGTGGGTCCTAGTATTATCAACTCCGAATGAGCAGATCATTTTGTCCAGTTTTTATTTCCTGAAATGTTATTATATGTATAAATCCTTCTGTGTTCAGTAGCTTGGCCAAATGAAGCCCTTCTGTAACACATTAGTAAGGTTGGTCATTGTCCAACTATTTTTTAAGCACTATTAGAGCCCTAAACATATTCTTTATAGTGCTCTATAGATATCATTAAGCTGCTATAAAATCCATATTTGTGCTATCCGGTGATATAAGGTTGTCCAGAAGCAGTAAAATAAATTGCTGTACAATGTGAGCTTATAAGGTTTCACCTGGGACACAATGTGAACTCACAGTAGCTAAAAAGTGCTTTAAAACAAGCACTGGCTCCACTGTCTATTATTCTTGGTCAGCGCTGCAGTTCTGCTGCTAAGTTCAGGTCCCTGGGATATTACACAGAGGCCCACAACCAGCACTGCTTTTTCAATTATCCTAAAATAGCTTTATATTGCATTTACTAAACAACTTAGTGGTTGATGATGAATTACTTTAGTCTCTAGTCCCTAAGACCGTAGCTCAGAATTTAGTGTTCGTGATACCATTTAACCCTTCTAAAACACTTAGCACCCACTTGTTTCCTCTTGTGGGTCCTGTGGGATTTTCTTTTCTTACCAACAATTTTAATAATTCACATGGAATCTACTTTGATGCTTAAGGCTGGGTTCTCATCTGTGCTGAAGTCTCTATTGGAGACTCTTTCGCAGAAACTGACGAAAATCAGCGGAGAGAAAAGTTTGAAAATGACAGACACCCGACAGACCCCATTAAATTCAATGGGGTGCGCTGGTGTCCGTGTTATCTGCTGTTTTAACAGAACTGTAGTGTGAACCTAGCATAAAGCATAGGAAGGGTCCATACTATAGTTGGATTCCATTATGAAGGTGTTCGTTTAAAAAAGAACAAAAAAAAAAACAACGGACATCTATCATAACAGACACAAGCCATGAGTTACTCTCCGTCCGTTGCCCATAGACTTCAATGTTAAAAAAAATAACGGACACTTGCCATCCTTTTTTTTTCTAACGGACAGAAAAGTCCTGTATGTAGGTTTTTTTGTCCGCTGGAAAAAAACGGACACTAAAGGACACAAACGGAAATAAGATAAAATGAATGGAAATTTTAACGGACTTCTGATGGTTCACCTAGTGTCTGTTGCTAAAATCTTGTAACAGTCAATAGCTACAGACACTCCTGACGGTCACCAATGGTAGTGTGAACGCCCCCCTTACCTAAACTTTCCAATAACTTTTGATTTTGTGGCAGCATTTGTGTCATTAATCATTTTGCCTTAGTTCCATTAAATCCTGCATTTCTTCTTTCTTTCCCTATTTGAAATCTCTACACCGCTTCTCATTGCAGTACAGAGGATAGGGCTCCTGTGTAAGTCAGAGATGCTATGACGTAGGGTCACTTCAAACAGTCATATCTCGGACATATCTCTGTTCTATGTTTGATAAAGGCCTTTTGCAGAAAGGAGTCAAAATTCATTAAACCATTCCCAACATCCACCATAATAGGTAGCCACCAAGGAGTTGAGTGTCCGCTATGCCTGCCAGGTTTATGCTGTATTATCCCTTTGAAACTGGCTCCCAAAACTAAAACAATGGCACACTGTTATGCCCCTGCTGCTATACCTTCTTTCAGGAGCTGTCTGGTTCTTATGACTGTCTGGAGCCTCGAAAAGTGTAGATAGCAATTTCCCCATGTAGGACATTAATATTGTAGTTGGGACAAGTGATCTAAAGATTGCAGGTTTAAGACCCCTAGAGGGGCTAAATGTTTTTTAAATATATATATATATATATATATATATATATATATATATATATATATTCAAATGACTTCCATTCATATGACTTCAATACCTATCCCAATCCTGACTGCGTTTTCAATTTATTGGTGCAAAAAATGCGCCAGAGAAGGTGGGAGGGGATATGAATTTTTACTGCGTTTGCCTCGTGCTATTCGCTTGTAATCGAATACCTCGAACGGCCTGATATTTGATCGAATATCTATTCAATCGAACGATGTTCGCTCATCCCTAATGGTTACACATGCACACCACCACTCCATTCACATGGGCACTTGGAGACTCTCATTCTTGTGGCTACAGCAGTCAAACCCCAAGAGACACTTATCTCCTATCCTATGTGTACGGGTTAAGTGTTTGTAATAGTGGAAAAAGCCCTTTAAAGTTGCCCAACATATACTACTTAACTACTGTCTTATATTGTTTACCAGTTTTGCAAACTGACTGTCACATACAGAAGATAGCACATATGTAAGCCATATATGAGAATATCATTTTATACAAGGTTTGTATTCACAAACTATATGCTGTTGTCCCCCATGAGAGTGATAAGAGTCTAAGGGGATTATAAGAGTTAGTCTCATATAAATAAACGTCCGAGGTTTCCTGTTATCTTCTTACATAGATTGTTGAAATGTGACCCCTTCGTTAATAGGACAGTAGTAATAATTGGTAATTAATCCTGGCTGTAGGAATACTGGTCTGCCAACTTCACATGCAATTTATAGTGCAGGTATCTTTTTATGTAGAGGAACTCAGACACTGGTGCCAGGTTTAGGCTCCATGCACACAGCCTAGGAGTCTGAGGGGGTTTTGGATTTGCAGCCTGAGTTTATACCCATGTCCTATTCCAATATTTATAGAACTGATCCTATAAAATATCAGAATGGAATACAGCATCGGAAAAACACCCTTGGGCTGCACACTAACTCATGTGCATGAAGCTTTACTAGAACATTGCACTTCATATACTCACGCAGAGTGATGGGATTACATAGGAATAATTCTTACAGTTATGTCATACACCCTATATAACACCATGCAATCTAACTACAAGAATAATAAACAGAGTGAAGAAACAATATAAAGATGTTTATCACTGATATGTCTGCAGAGGAATTAAAGTGATGCCACAGTTCTTAGTCCCTGTGGAGAAGATTTCACTTATATCCTAAACCGTATTGCAAGGACTATTAAAGAGTAAGGCTTGTCCTATAGGGTAGTTACTGTAACTCCAACAGGTGGCACTAAGGAGGCAGCTTTCTGCCTCCTACATGAGAGACATGTGACAACATGGATATAGTTATCAATGATATCACTTCACAGTAATAATAAAGATAGTGGTTTAATAATACAAAAAAATTACATTATAGTGTAATGGCAAAAATAGCAGAAGTAATGTAAATTCACAGGTATGTATCAGTGGTCAAGAGAAAGTGTACTGTAGTATGCCTATAATTATGCCACCAAACAGGGATGATAAATGTAGAAATGTCACAGCTCCTGGCTACATACTGCAGTGATGTCACAGCCCAGAGAAATAAACGCTACGGAGAAAATACATCAGTGGCATCACAGCACACAGCAAATACAGCATGTCACATCATGGGATTATTGCACAGTGATGTCACATCATGGGATTATTGCACACAGTGATGTCAGCAGACAAGGAAATTAAACATAGTGATGTCATAATCAATAGCTTAGACTGCAAAATAAAAATGAAGCAGGCACAGCCATAGTCAAATCTGGGATACTGCCACCCACATATTGAGAATATACAGTATGTACAAAACAAAGAGACATCACATTCATAAAAGAAAGGGGTCACACATATACAGAAAAGTTCACATCTAGAAATAGAATAAAACGTTGGATACTGGAAATGCAGTTAAAATAATTAAGCAACATGGAGATCATCATTATAAGAGGACTCTCTGCATCTCTATAATACTATGTGGGTACAAATCCCAATGAATACAGCCCCAAACATGTGGGCCAAGTATGGTCAGTGATATACAGAAATACAGGTATATAAACAATGCAAAGTAGACAATATATGAAAATTAGCAAGAAAGTACCCCTGTTGATGTCAATGATGTGACAAGCAATGAAAGTATAGACATAAGTGAAGCATATGTAGCCTGATGGGCTGAGAGAAGTGACCCAAAAATGTTTTAAAAAGTTACACAGAACACCCCCTTGTTTGGCAGAGCTTCCTCAGTCACTCGGGCCTAGCTGTGACTACGACCTCTACACTCCCTACATTACATATGAGAATCACTTTTTATCACCTCCCCTTTTCAATTTAATAGAACATGTTTTATTCCAAAACTACCCTTAGTTTTTAGGGCAATTGTACATCATGGTATATAGCATGGCATAATTCATGTTTGTGCAACGCAAAATATTTGTGTTTGTTACTTCTAAAATTGAGTGTTAATGTAATCGGCCCCTCCCATTCAATTACATATGATGTCATGGAACTTGTAGAAGGCGCTATTGACACTGTGGTAAGCTGGTGCTCTTCACTGTTCTTGCTCAACCAGTCATCTTGGTCTCAGATTTGCTGGCAATGAATCTATGTTTATTGGAGATGGCCCAAACCAGTGATGGATCATTGAGGATGATCTATTTGTATTTGTTGAGATTGAAGGTATCTAAGTAGCAAACTCTTCAGAAGAAAATGACAGTGCCAGTATACAGTAGTGATGGTAACACGAAGCTCTGCCAAACAAGGGGATGTTCTTTGTCATCACTTATGCATCCCCCTTGTACTGTGACAATACGAAACAGAGAAAACATAACAATAAGAATATACAATGGACACATTTCTATCCAGCTACCTACTATATTTGTGTACATTCTTATTGTCTTAATGAGTAGCAACAGAATATTAAGCAAAATCACAGCAAAAACCACATCAAAATGCAGCAAGAAAAACAAGCCTTAGGCTGGGGCCCCACGCAACGTAAACGCCGCGATTTGCCTGCAGCGGAGATGCTGCGGGAAAAATCACGGCGTTGTACAGTGCAAGCAATGGGGATGGGATTCATGCGAATCCCATGCCCACTCTGCGGAAAAAAACGCACGCTGTGATTTGCAAAGTGATTGTGATTTGCAGCTTTGCAAATCGCAGCATGTCAATTATATCTACGGTAACGCCGGCGGCTTTCCCGTAGATATAATGTTAAGAGAAAGTCCGCAGAGGAAAACTTTGTGAACTTTCTCTTAAAAGCGCTGCGGAAAGAACTGCAATGCGTTCACACAGGGGTTCTTTCCGCAGTGCCCGTGGGCCTTAGCCTAAATTCTTGTTTTATGGGTAACTTCACATGTGTCATTTTGCTAAGTATTTTTAGACACATATATTGAAATTAATATAGCAATACATGTGCTGTCCAACCACCATGTGACCACTGCATTAGTAAGAAACGGGGACAGAAATGTCCTGTTTTGATCGGTGGGGCCTTAACAATCAGTAGCGTTAGTACAAAGATATGAGACATCGATCCAGACAGTGGATGAGTAAGGAAGGAATAGCAAATATTTCTAAGCTGAGAATAATGTGAAACCAGCCAACCCACTTATTCAGACGAACATTAAAAATGACCATTTTTAGAACACCCTGATTTCCATTTTAATGGACTAAGCATACAAATCAAAAAACAAAAACACCCAGCTAAGGTAATAAAGCCGTCATTTTATTAGTGTCATTAAAAATAAAACAGAAAATAGACATACAAAATGTACATAATAAATAAGGGGGAAAAAGACAAACAATTCCCAAACCCAATGCAATGGAGATACAAGCTCATTAAAAAATTACGTATTATATCATAGTTCCAGAGCGAGTAAACATGCTTAAGCATCAATGGTAAATAAATGCAAGATATGTAGCAATATAAACATGAAGTACATATATATAGATTCACCAACATGCCAAGCAAAAAGTGCAGACCTGGGACCATAGTGAAAGATGTTAAATGGTACCCATACTACCAGAGCCATTGAGAACTGCGACCGCCCGACATACGTTTCGCCCACGAATGGGCTTTATCATTTTAATGGACTGGTTACTATTACTTCTGCCGACATACAGTTTGCTAATGTAACTATTAGTAATGTGCCTGTAATGGAATCACTGCTTTGTCATCTTACTATTTCTTTATGACTTACTGGCCCCAGGTTAGAATCATATCATTGCTCAGCAATGTCTAGAATATGTAGCAACTCAAGTGTGTGATCACTATCTCAGGATCCGATCCCTGTGGACATCGCTAGCAAATGTTCCTGGTTAATAAACAAAGTTTTTACATGAAAAATGTCTGATTTGGTTTGTAGATGTTGTTCCATTGGTCAGAGATATGGGATAACTGTGTGTCCAGCAATTGACCACTAGCAATCCTTTTGCCTTAATGCAGCTGTTTGCAACTTTATTACTGTGAGAGAAGCCTTGAAAAAAATATTCACCACTAAGGAATCCCTACTCCTATCCTGCTTTAAAGGAAGTTGGTACGGGACGGGACTAGGCATTATTTTTGGGCTGAAATCTAATAAAGGGGTATTCTCAATATTTCATGGCTGGAAATGCAGTCCAATGACTGGTAGCTGGTAGCATGTCATAGAGCAAGAGGACCTGAGCAGATTCATCCGGATTTGGGTTTCCGCTGTATAACCATTTGGAGTCAGTTTTTGATCAATACATTTGAAAAAAAAAAAAAGGTTTGACAGCAGATGGATACCAGGCGCAAGTGTGAACCTAGTGTTAGGTGTGTTGTTTTTTTGTTTGTTTTTTTCAGTTGAGTAATGTGAACAGTGAATGAGATTTTACTTATTCCCATCCCACAAAAAAGCTATGGAAGATAGAGTGGGGGAAATTTATCAATCCCTCTACATGTTTCTTGCATAGAGGGGTGGTATTGTGGTGGACATTTGGTACAAGGACGTTTCTTACACCAAGTGTGCTCCGTGATTCCCACTTTGTGCTTTGCTCGACTTATGGTACAAATTTGGGCACAATGGGGTGTGGGGCCAGCCTGGGCCCAACAAATTCATTATAAGTCACTCCAGTTTTCTTGCGTAAGTTATAATGGAAATCTACGCCAGTTATCTACTCTGGTGCACGGATATTCATCATTTATGAAGAAGTCGGAGCCTATTTGAGATCAGTCATTCCCTGCACCAGTTGGAGCCTTTATAAAGACTGGTGTGCAAAACACCAGTCTAAATAAATCTGGTGTAAACTTTGTGAATCTTTGGTGCATTGTTAACGCATCTTGGTACATCTAGGTTGGGCTAGGTCATGGGAGCGCAAAATCTCATAAAAAGGGGGGCATGGCTTAAATGGGTCACGTTCCAAAAATGGTCACATTGTGTCAAAAATGGCCCAAAATAGTGTCAAAAAATTTTGGTACAAAATAAGCCAACTAAAAGGTGATAAATGCTGCCTAGTCGGTCTAAAGATTCACCAGATTTATCATCCAGGATTGGTTACTGTGATAAATGTCGTGTATTGTCAAACTGGGAAGGCAGGAAGGGAGAACTGGCTGTGGTAATGGCCGGCTCCCCGGATTGTCCACTACACAGAGTATGGAGCTGTCTTCTTCCTGCAACATTCTCTGTGTATCAGCTGCTGAGAACAGCAAATCAGTGGGGTGCCTGATGTGAGACCCCCACTAATATGATCCTGATAACCTAACCTTACTAAATTGTTGCTAACTGGCAAATCCCATAGAAATTCAAGATTTGCTGACAAAAAGCAAAAATCTTTTAATGTTGCTTGTAGTCTGGCCTTGGAACCTTTCATTTGCTATCCTATTTGTGTGACATTTGTGAATTATTGTGCATGGTGTCTTCCATATAGAGATTTTTCAATACAATACTGACCACATGTGATATTGGGAGGTCATTCACTCCAATGCAGACAACTCTATACTGGCATATAACATGTTATCATATTAGAACGGTCATGGATATTGAGAATCTCCATCTGTTTCATAACTACAAGTCTCAGCATGTGTTTTAACTTTTCACCAAGGTTTAAAGGTCACGTAGAATGTGCGCCTGTGTATCTGGAGTCTAGACGTGTAAATCATCCCAGGAGATAGCATGCCTCATTATTCTGCATTTCTTCATTCAGATAGATTCCCAGGCACATTGTATTGTCTATAAAGATTATTTATCACCGACTTACAAAGAATTATGAAAGCTGTAGTCTTACGCTTTATACATGTACATTTTGATCACTGTCTTCAATGACTCATGGCCTATCTGTCATAGACTGCTTTTTTGTGATAGAAACTGACTCTTCGTGCTGTTTGCCTCTACCCTTCCACTTCCCTCCTCCCTCTCCTGGGCAGCTTAAATATCTGGGATACTTGTATGTTTGCAGGTGGTTCTGCGAAGGAAGAGAGCTACGTAACTCGCCTGACATTATCATCTCCTCTGAGAGTGACGGCCATCACGTGCTTGTCATTGCCGAAGCCTTTGAGGACGACACCGGACGCTATACTTGTGTGGCATCTAATTCCCTTGGTTCTGACACCTCTTCAGCAGAAATTTTTGTTGAAGGTAAAGTAAGATTTAGCTTAAAATACAATGTTGGATCACATACAATTTTTTTGTTTAATCCTGCAAATGTCACTATGTTTTGCCTTCCCACCCAAAACACCAACACCAACACCTGTATATAACCGCACACACCATTCCCTGTTTAAAGGGATATTCCAACATGAAGCAATTATATTACTGGACCCAGTAATGATCAGCAGAAAAGATAGGAAATAAATATTTTGGGTTGGCATACCCCTTTAATTTCCCAGTCTCAGGTTAAGGAACGCTACGCCACGGCCAACTTCAAAGAAATCATTGAAGATTTACAAAGTTATTCAACTTTTTATATTACCTATATACAAAGGTGGAGGTTAAATAAATAGCTGTAGATTCATCACTGAGACGTAATAGCAGGCCAACACAGATTTTATCACACAACTTCAAAGCACATACTGTTCATTGAGCTGCATGAACATTGCTATGTAAAAACACATTTTTAGAGTTTAAATGTCAAATTCATTTTTATAAAATATCCGGGATTATAATAACGGTTCTGTTGTGTTTTTCAAGGTACAGTACCACACTTGTCTGCAGGCCACGTCTGGTATTACAGTCCATCATCATTTAAGTGAATGGCAGAGTTGCAACACCAGACGCCACCCACAGACGAGAGTGTTGCTGTGACCCTTTTTGCAAATAACACACAATACCTTTAGGGGGCATTCACACGGAGTAATACAGTGTTGATTCTGGCACAATACCTCCATAAGAATCAGCGCTGCAAAACAGAATATCATTGACTTCATTGGGTACCGTTTAATGCGCGTAACACATTGAAATCAATGGGTTAAAAAGCCTCCCATCACTTTCAATGTGTTACGGGCGTTAAACGGAACCCATTGAAGTCAATGATATTCTGTTTTACAGCGCTGATTCTTACACGACTTATCGTGCCAGAATCAGCGCCGGGTTACTCTATGTGAATGCCCCCTAGGCTGGGACTGCCCTAGATGAACACGCTGCAGAAATTCCATCATGGTGTCCTGCAGGTCACAGGAGATGGTGGATTATGCTGTGTTTTACCCGAAGGAATTACTGCAGGTCTTCCACAATACAAAGGTTGAAAGTCACAGATGAAATCCACAGCAATAATTGACATTCTGCAAGTATAAAAACTGCAGTGCAACTCATTATAGGTACTATAGGTTTTAGTCACAGCAGGTGGATCAGATTTATATAAATGCTACTATTGTAGATCAGAGAAGATTAGTTGCCACTCTGCGATCCCTGACTGTGTGTTCCCAATCTAAAGCTGGGGCCCCACTTAAGTAGCGTTCACACTACCGCCACTGTCTGCCCAAGGATTTCCGCCCTGAACCCCCAAGAAACTGGACAGGGGATGGCTTTTCGACGGTCAGCTTTAAAACCCATTCATTTGAATGGCTCTTTAAAGGTAAGGGTGAGTTCACACAGAGGAAAGTGTAGTGCAATCTGGCACGTACACACGTGTCGGCAGATTGTGCTCCGCAAAAGCTCCCATTCATTTCAATGGGAATGAGGATTGTAGATGCGGCGTTATTTTGCGGCCGTGATTTTGCGGCCGCAAAATAGCGCCGCGTATACGTTCCCGGCTCCCACTGAGATCAATGGGAGCGTATACGGCCCGCAAAATCTCATGCGGCGTCTATGTGCCACATCACGCGGCACTTTACTCTGTGTGAACTCACCCTTACTGCCGGAGTCCATATGCAGCCTCTCCGCCTGGAAACCGTTTTTTTTTTGTACAGGCACAAAGTCGTACAAGCAGGACTTTGTGTCCATACAAAAAAAAAAAAACGGTTTCCAGGCAAAGAGGCTGCATACAGACACTGGAGGTTACCTTTAAAAACCCTTTGAAATGAATAGGTTTTAAAGCTGACCATCGGCAAACCGTCGCCTGTCCAGTTTCCAAGGGGTTTAGGATGGAAACCCCTGGGAGGACAGCGGCAGTAGTGTGAATGCCCCCTTAAACACAACAGCAAAAACTGTGGCATTTTACAGTACTTGCAAAGTGCATGGGATTCTGGCTAATCCCATCCACGTATTGTAGAAAAAAATCTGCAGTGGAAATACTGCATTTTCAAAAATGTAAATTGTGTAAATCACAGCTTGTCCTTTATACCTATGGAAACACTGGCATTTTCCGCATAGGTATAATAGAAGCAGAAAATCTGCAGATTAAAACAATGAGGACTATCTATGAAAGTGCTGCGATGTGTCTCTGCCGCTTTTTTTTCTGCTGCACTTTTTGGCTGCGGTTTGCTACGTGGATCCTTAGCCTAAGATTGGTATGTGTATTTTTTAACATTTTTTTTTTCTATATGGTTAGTTTTATATTCAAGTACTGCCCATTTATACATATCCAAAGCCAGAACTGTAGCTACAGCTATACTGACTGCAGCCGCAATTCAATGTATCCATTGTTTATTGGTTAATACCAACAATGGGAATTATGTAAAAGAGATGAACTAGGTGAACCTGTGGTTTTTATAACATTAGTAATTATTTCACTATGTAAAATTCCCACTAATTCCAGTAACTCAGCTTGTTAACAATATGTTTCTCACGAATGTCTGCTTATGGCATGGTGCTATTAAAAAGGATCATCATTAAAGGTTTGATGAGCCCCTGATTTGGCAACTATGTTAGTAAAATGCAATGTTTTCAAATGTATGACACAAAATATGAAGATGATTCATCAGCTCCATAGTGAGAACTATAAGAAAAAATGCAATATCTACTTGAAATCTTTAGAAATGTTATTTCACTTTCATCCATATGGTGAAAGGTTGAGTCATTTTACTAAACTGCTTCTGTGTGAATTTTTGCGGGAACGTGTCACCAGAAAATGACCTATTGTTCAAATCAAGTTTTCCTGTTAAACATATGTTTTGAAGATTTCTGGTGATTTTTGTTTTTACATCTCTAATCTCACTTTCTATTTTTAAACAAAATGCATTGTAACACCACTGAGCCTCTTGTTAGACACTTACTGTTCTGTAGAGATCACTTTTCTGCAATCATCCTATTAGAATCACAGGCACAATTGCAGGGAGATCCGTTTGCAAAAAAGCCCTGAATATTCTGTAATGACTTTTAACCTCAGTTTACGACTTACCCTTAGTTCACATCTGCGTTTGGTAATCTGTTCAGGGAGTCCGCATGGGGACCCCCCAAACGGACTACTGAACGCACTGGCAAGTGGTGTGCAGTGAAAGCACACGGACCCCACAGACTATAATGAGGTCCGTGTGCTTTCCGCACGCTGCCGGCTCGAGTCATGCGGACATGAAAGTAGATCACGATTGTACATCATTCTCAATCAATCAACCCAGTCAGTTTGGTTCTTGATGTCCTTACTAGACTCTCTAATGTCAAGTGGGTGGAGTTTCACAGTATCAGGCTAGGAAGAGGTCCAATCAGAGGCAGTGTCAGAATCACACCCTCTTGCCTACTTCTACCACATACTGAGTGTGCCTAGCTAGTATTTCTGGCACCAAAACTATGATCAATAATAACTAGATAGAAAGATCCAGCGTCATTTGTCACAGATATCTTGGCTTGAAGATTCCTCAAAGGCAGAGCATAATGACAAAAGCAATCAAATTCCCCACCTTGTAAATAATCATACAGGGATAGGTGTAACGCTGGCATTGCATATACCAGTCTTAAACTAATATACATTAGAGTAAAATGTGCCAAATTTATTAAGAAGTGCAGGCTATTTGCAACCAATTTCTTGTGCAAACTCGAATAAATTATATGATCGGTGGAAGGCCAAACCCTTTCTGTGAAACCATGCCTACTTCTAAAAGTGGCAATAGCACTAGGATGTGTCATGTTCTAACACAGTTATTATGTGTGCCAAACTCCTGTATGCTAATAATCTGGCACAGATTGATACGTTTCTCTAATGGTATTTTGCTTCCTTCACTCCTGTCACATAGACACTATCTACTCTTGTAGTCAGACCCTGAGACAGAAAAAAAATCATGGGGTGTGCAAATATGTCCAATAGTGTATACATGCAGGGACAGCGTGTTTCACTCTGTATGTGCATTACATTTCTACATTACGTGCTATACATTAAAATGAATGAGAATGTTTTCTTCCTTTCTTTAAGGGGCTAGTTCTTCAGACTCAGAAAGTGACGGCTTCTCATTCAACTCAAAACAAGGAACAATGCCACAGTGAGTACTCTATTTGTCTCCTTTGAAAAGAATATAATATTTTCTAATTTTCTACCTGGGATCAGATAGAACTAGTACACAGGTACATATATATATGGCAATAAAACAAACTGTATCTAACTAGTTAACAATACAGCTACATCTTAGGATGCATTGTACATTGAATTCCAATAGTTAAACTCCCCGCCTAAAGCGTATTCTGTAGAAACTGACTTTCAGACTCAGGTGTGACCAGCTTTCTCCCAGCCCAGGGCAGTCTGTCTCCATATGGATGGAGTCCAAGAACCAAGTACATATCAGCACATAGCAGTGATGATTCAGGTGTCTACAGTCAGACTCAACAATTCAATACTTCAATAGCCAGTGCCGAGCAGATGGGCCCTGTCAGGAGATTCATCATCCACCTGTCACTTACGAATGTCTCTTCTCAGTGTAAGAATGTGCATAGAGAATCCTTTATCAGAAATATCCATGCACAGTCTACAGTGAACAAGGAGGTGATAAAATACTTAAGCCATGAACACAATTCACACATTTTATTAGTTTGCTATTACTGTAGTTATGTTGTAATACTAGGTAACACTAAGGTAATAAAGCTGGGTGTTAGCATTCCCCTTGTCAATAGACTGTGTCCATACAAATCTGCCGCTGCCAGTAATGATCATATGGGATGTTCCCTGCAAACTTCCATGTTGGTTATTACTATGTGACAGCAAACAATATAAGCACCTAAACCTACAGTACAGTAAATCAGTAAATCTCTGGTACCCACACTTTCACTAGGGGTTTATGCTAAGCTATAGAATTATGGATGGATGATCAATATGAGATTGCTGGGGTCTAATCCCCGACCTATGCACCTATCACCTGTTCTCTGCTTCTTTCTCTATATATTGCATGGAATAGCTATTGGTGCTATCTGCAGTTTCTGATAACCTATTTTCTCCAAATACCCTGGTCTTAATGTATTTACAAACTCCCTAAAGATGGTGCTCTAGTTGGATTTGAGAACATTGATCAATAGTTCAGCTCCATATTGTTAGCTATCCCATATATAGATCATTGTTCTGTTAACCATAAACCAGTATCTTACCAATATAGATGGATAGAAACAAAGCAAATCCTATCACCTTTCCATTTTAAATTTGTGGATAGGGCTCATGGGAATCATGTAATTTGGTGTTCAATGTTTCTAGGGTGTGTTGCAGTTTGGGAACTGGGTACTACTCCCTCATAGGGCAGTCAAGGGCTTAATTCCAGTACCTCCACTGGTCTTGAGCAGTGATAAGATTAATATGAGAATCTTTCATGATCTAGGGCATTGAATGGATTAATGTTTGCATCCTTAGTAGTCTATGGAAATGAAGCAGTCACTTGTAGTATCCTTGGTCTATGGCAGTGAGAGTGTTAATCACAGTATTGCTCGAAGTCTAGGGCAGGGAAATGGTTAATATAAGAAATCCTGGCGGTCTAGGACAGTTAGATGGTCAAATTTAAGGTTCCTGGTGGAGGTCAGTGGAGGGCAAATGCAGTGTACCTGTGGTTCACTAGTTGCTCACTGAAGCTGAACACTGATAATTCAGTTCCCCGTCTCCACTGACTGTAGAGATAACTGTATGGAAGGGCCAAGCAGCTTTAACTGCAGATCTGCACAGTTCTCTCTTGGATCAAGCAGAATTCAAGAGCATTCTATCTGATCACAGAGTCTACAGGAATACGTCTAGGCTGCATAGGCTCATTGCTGTATAGCCTAGATGGAACAGTGATGGCCATGTATATCAATTCCAATATCACAAACCTATATTTGTTTTATTCTTCCAGGGCACAAAAGAAAACCACCTCTGTTTCCCTGACCATAGGACCATCATCACCAAAATGTGGGATAACCACTGCAATAATGCAGCCAATATCTATTCCTGTTCAGCAGGTAAGTATCATATATAATTATATGGGTTTGGTTTATATACATCGCTACAGACAGAAATATTAATCCTATATACTCTCCAATGCATGTTCCTAAATGATTCCTAATTTCTCTCAGATCCAGAGTCCCACGTCCTATTTGTATCGTAATGATGGCTCCGGTTCTTCCACATACGCTCCTCCTTCCTTTACCAAGGTATGGATTTGTGAATTTGCTATTTATAGGGTAAAGTAGGATACATATGCATTATTTCAAGTTGTGTTTTCAGATCCATATCAGCGATACAATTTTTTGATGGTATTTGGAGTAGTTTTTTTCTTTGATTTTTTTGTTTAGGGATTTGTAAGCAATGTATCATACATCTGACATTACAACAGTAGTAATAGTTACACAAAGTTCCCATCTGTTCTGATATGTGAGTACAGTATGTAAAGCACTTCATGGTTATTTACCTCTTACGTGGAGTTGTTTTTCAAGCTAACCATGCTTGTGTTTCAGTGGTTGAATATTATGTAAATGGAAGATTTAATAAGCTTTGTTGTATTTTGATGTGAATAGACTAGTAAGACATATTCAGATTTGTTCTGACTTGAAATTACAGTATCATAACAATAGGCTTTGATAACAATAGTCCTTGTTTTACAAGTACACAAATAATATCATTTTAAGATTATATTCAGTTGATACCAGAGAAACTCAGGGATATTGATCGGGACTACAACTCAGGCAATACCCACATCAGTAACACATTGAGATCTTTCCATTATAAAGCCAGACCTTGATAACTTTCTAAAAGAACAAAACTGATTTCTATATGACTCAAATGGACTTGGAATTATTGGGGCTCAGACAATGACAAAAGCTGGACAATCCAGTTATTCTACATTCTCATAGATAAACATTAGGCGACAACAGATTTTCCCAGGGTATAGCAAACAGGTAAAGCAGCCTCTGTGGGTCTTTGAAGACTCTTTTCCAAAGTGGAGTGCAGTTATTGTCAAGCTTTTTTTACTGGAGCCTCACCAACCAGAACATGGAGATCAGGGCCGGCGTCAGCGCAAGGCATAGTCGGGCAGTGCCGGGGCCCACAGAGCCTCTGGGGGCCCCCCGGCACTTGCCTGTCACAATTTCAGCTCATCGGCGTCCGTCCGCCGATGAGCTGAAATACATACGCGATGCAGGAGCTGTGAGATCAGCTCCTGCTTTAAAGCTCCGGCCCCGGCTTGCGTGTGTAGGCGCGATGACGTCATCGCATCACGCCTACACACGCAAGCCGGTCCAGAGCTAAGCAGGAGCTGATCTCACAGCTCCTGCATCGCGTATGTGACTAGAGAGGAGCATCGGGGGAACGAGGGAAGGTGAGTGATAGAAGGTGAGTGATGTAAGTGTTTGTTTTGTATTACATTACATATTAAGGTGAAACATAATGAAGGGGGCCCATGAAACTGGGGGGCAAATGAAGGGGAGGGGGGGAACGGCATGACACTGGGGAAGATGAATGGGATGGGGAGAGAACGGCATGAAACTGGGGACAGAGATGGAGGGGGCCCAAAGAAACTGGGGGGCAAATGAAGGGGAGGGGGGAACAGCATGACACTGGGGCAGATGGAGGGGGGGAGAACAGCATGACACTGGGGCAGATGGAGGGGGGGAGAACAGCATGACACTGGGGCAGATGGAGGGGGGGAGAACAGCATGACACTGGGGCAGATGGAGGGGGTGGGGAGAGAACGGCATGGAACTGGGGACAGAGATGGAGGGGGCCCAATGAAACTGAGGGGGCAAATGAAGGGGGGGAGGACGGCATGACACTGGGGCAGAGACGGGGGACATTAAACTGTGGGCAGATGAAGGGGGAGAACGTGATGAAACTGGGGACAGAGATGGAGGGGGGGACATGAAACTGGGGGCAGAGGAAGGGTGTATATGAAACTGGGGGAGAGATGGAGGGGGCCATATAATTTACGGGTGACTGTAGGAGGATTATACTGTGTAGGAGCACATAATAAATGAATGAGAATGGGTGGAATCAACATAAAAGTGGGTGGAACTAAATTTGCCGCAGCGCGCAGAGCGCGCCGCACGTTTTGCCCCTCTTTCTACTCTTTAAAAGATTGGGAGGTATGGCGTTGGTGACGCCACACTCCTGCATGACGTCACTCGCTTCATCTGCAACGCACAGTGTCTCGACTCCCCCACCTCCTTTACAAGGGGGCCCACTGAGGCTCTGTCGCCCAAGGGCCCATAAAAACCTGGAGCCGGCCCTGATGGAGATCAATGGTCAAGCTCCAAGCCACAACAGTGTTGAATATCATTGCAGCAGAGAAAATGTCATGGAGCAGGAACAAACAACATATGACTTCTATTATAACTATCCTGAGCCAGACCTCACCAACAACTGTGGTGCACCTCAACAGTGTGTATAGCCTCGCAGTTGGCGAAACACTGTTTTACATCATAAAAGGGAGGGCAAAAAGGAACAATGGAAAAATGAATGCAAGGAAAAGAACAAAAGGGTTACATATAATCACAAACTTTTTATGCCCTGAATCATTTATTGGCAAAGATGGTGTTAGTGAAGAGGAAAAGGGTTAGGCCCAAGGATCTATACCTGGGCTGAAGCCTACTCCAGATCCACCCTGGACGACACATATGTCAAAACCTGGAGTTCATATATCTGGACTCCAGCACTCTATCACCTTCTCACAATAGATACAGTATATACAGTTCTTTTTGACTTACCACTCCTAGATGATGCACAGTTGCCCAGAATTTCTTATGTTACCCTGTCAAGCCCTAGTACGCCAATCTTTTTATTTGCCGGATATTACAAAGAAAAAAAATCCATCGGAGAAGTATGAAAGACCTAAAGGAAGTATAGAAAATATAAGTAACAGAAAAAAATATGCCTATAGTTTGTCATTATTGTATTATACTGTAAAGATAAATGGACGAATAGTACAGTATATAAAATCACTAGGTACTGTGCAGACCATCATGAAAATCACCAATGCTATTACAGTAAAAAAAAAAAAAGGCAAGTAAAACAACTTGACATTTTAATCAAACCCATGTCTTCTATTCTACTAATGAATATTCTCACAAGATGGAAGTTTCCACGATTTAGAATCCAAGAAGGTTTTAGGTAATTGGAGTCGTGTTCACACCAGTTCTTGAGGAAATTAAGGACAGGAGAGGGCTCAGCCACTCAAGGACATGTACATCAGTATTGCTCTTGCAATGTGCTTTGGATCATTTGCATGATGAAAGAAAACTTCCTGTCCTGATTGAGGATTTTGGCAGGATTAAGCAGATTTTCATCCAATTCTTATTTGTAACGTGCATCATCAGTCCTAATAAGATTGCAAGTTCCTGTTGCCGAAAACCCTTTCTATATCATAATACTAATACCAACAAATCTGACGGCATATGTAGTGTTAGCTGGCTGGTGTCCAGTGACATATTTGTGCAGTACATACTGCCTAGGATTCAGATCTTATTGCAATAAAAACTTTCTACTGGATCACTAAAATTCCCTGTACAAGGCATTCTCAAAATACCTTGCCGGATAACATATAGAATACTGTAGATATTACTTTTTTATAGTTGTCATAACTTTTTGGAGTATTTTGTTAAAATTATCAACCAACAGCTAAACTCAAGCTTCTGTGATAGATCTTCTTAAAGGAGCTTTCCAGGGTCACTGGGAACCCAAAGTGTGGCCAGGGTGGTGTGAAATAAAAAAAAAGAAGGCTTCACGTTTCATAAATGCTTCTAAATCTGAGCTAAGCAGTAAGTCATGGCCACTTATTGCTTCACTTTCGCACTACATCTACATGTCGTCTGGAGCTATGTTCTCCCTGTGTTTGTGTGAGTTTCCTTCCAAAGACATACTCATAGGGAATTTAGATTGTGAGTCCTACTAGGCACAGTGAGTGATGTCAATACCTGACTGTGGAACACAATGGCGCTATATTCATAAGATAAATAGACAACCATGGGTAGGTTGCCCCCAATGATTAGAGGTCTGATTGTTTGTGTATATATCTATGACATCTACAGAGTGTATATAACATTAATATCTTTACCACTATAGAAATTAATCTTTTCTAACAATATAGTGTTACCCTCAAGAGGTTTCTCACTCTCTTAACCCATACTTTGGGAAATATAGCGATAATGCTGCACTATTCTGAGATGTTTGACCTTTGACTCCTTGGGCAGACCACAACCCTGAAGCTCTTCATGAACATAAGTACACCAGATTGCTTTGTTTGACATATAATCTCTTTCTTTTGAAACTTAGGAACTCCAGAGCCTGACAGCATCTGAAGGTCAAGTTGTGGTCCTGGAGTGCAGGGTAAAGGGCTCACCCCCTGTAAATGTCAAATGGTTTAGACAAGGAACAGAAATTCAGGATTCTCCAGACTTCAGGATTCTACAGAAAAGTAAGACTAAGTCATAAAACAACATTTATGTTAAATAAAGAGACTGATTACCCAAAATGGCAAATATTAAAAAAAAAGATCAACTGTTCCACCATAGAAATGCTTGTATGGTCAGATTAATAACTTTACAGTGGGTTATCCTTTCTGTAGAAAATAAAACAGGACAGTTTGCAGTTTCCGTAACTCCCATTTATTTTAATGAAGAGTATATGTTATTGTGTATCCTACCCTGCTTGGAAGATTGGGGACCAGTTATGAGCTATTGTATAGATGAATAGTGGTGCCATTTGTTGGACCCTGAACCTATCTATCTGCAGGTTCTGGTGTTAGACTCCCTTTAAAGGTTTGTCCCATTATCAACAGTTACCACCTATTCACGGGGTACGTGATAAATTTGTGATCGCTGGGGATCATACTGAGACCCTTAACAATCACTAAATTGTGGTCCTGAGCCCCCTGTTCCTCCTAACTACATAACTGTAATGAGGGGGAGTTAGAATGGAGCAGTAGATGAGCAAGTTCACTGCCATTCACAGTCAATGGGGCTGACAGAGGTTGCCGAATTTGGTCTGTTAGATCTATAGAATTTTTAGAATAGCTGTAGGTCCATCACTGGTTCATTCAAATGTCTCTATGCTTGACCCCAGATACCCGACCCCCCCCCCCCTCCATTCTAGTGATCATGGGGGACCTATAGACATAAACGTATTGGGATAACCCCATCAAGGTACATGAAAGTTTTTCCATTTTTTTTTTGTGTATTTCAAAATGATCCGAGCCCCTGCTATTAGACTATTAGCTACGAGACTATGGAGTTTCACTGTCTGTAACTTCTTCAAAACCCAAACACTGAATTCTCAAGTAGAAAACATGAGTGTTTGCTTCTGAAGCAGGAAAGTGGCAAGCTCATGTTGTCCCCCGGGACTTCATATATCATTTCCATTCACACATTATTATCCTGTATATGTATACTGGGGAACACACTCATCAAGTGCTCATTGTTCTGCTCTCTAATCTCTGTGCTCCTGGAGAGGTTGGGAGGTTACACATTGTATTATAGGTCTCTAACAAGCAGACAGGAAAGTAGTTAACTGTTTGTTATTATAAGCATGCTTTAAGAGTATTCTCTTTGTGTGCGCACACGTCTGAGATTTACTACATTTCACAAGGAGCGGTGTGTAGACCACTCCATATCTGCAATCTGTGGCCCTCATCTAATAACTGTAAGGCTTCTACCCAATAACCATTGCTAGGAAATGTTAGAAATGATACTGGTATCTAGAGAGAGAAATTTCCTATCTGAAATCACAGAACTAGTTTTTTCTATCGGGATTCTCATCATGACAACCATTTCTATATTGAAGCCAACCTTGTTATGCAACCTTGTTTAGCTCATATGTATTTTAGTAAGCCTTAAAACATTATTTATTGAATTTTTGTTTCCATCTAACAGAGCCACGCTGTGCATCTGAACCTGGTAAGCTTTTAATAATTCACACAATTTGCACATTATATATATATATATATATATATATATATATATATATATATATAAGAATTCATTTTTATTATATATATATATATATATATATATATATATATATATATATATATATATATATCTTGCCTATATAATAGTGGTACCCATGTAAGTAGTAGGGGCCAAAACCACTTCCTCATCCCTCATCTCTATAACTACCCAAGGACAGGGCATTCAGTTACCCCTTTACTCATGTAGTTGCAAAGATATGACCAAAGAAAGCACAGGAGATGACGTGCAAAGGGTACCTGCTGCAGCACAAGCAATGCACGCCCTGGATTCCACCTCTTTGGTTAGTTATTGCACCAACATGCAAAAAAGTTGCAGTGACTCTGAAAATACAATTATAATGTCACATTATACAGTGCAATAAATCACGGCCATATACACAGTGATAAACAGCATCATCAGTGTACAGTGAGATATAAAAAGCACAGCCAAATATATAAAGCAGATATACACAACTTTACACCCACAATGTAAATTCTCTATCTCAAACACACAGAGGCTGATAATAGCAAACCAATCTACCTATCAGTATGTTTTTATGATATGGGTGAAAACATGTAAATGTTCTGTTTGTTACATTATTTTACATACCTTAGGCCCGGTTCACATCTGAGTACTGGCCATTCCATTCCCTTCTCCGCATGAAAACTGTGGAGAGAAAAGTCCTGCAAGCAGAGCTTTTCTCTTTGCATTTTTCATGTGGAAACTACATGGACCCCATTATAGTCTATGGGGTCCACAGGTATGATTAGGTAACCACTTTTTATGCAGATTAGGTTTCGGTTCGGGGGCTGTCCCAAAGAGGACTCCCATAACAGAAATCCATGCGCAGATGTGAAGCAGGCCTTAAAAGGAACTTAAATTCATTGCTATCTGTCTGTGTATTCTATAATATCCTATATTATGATATTACCTTGTCTGCACACTTTGGAGAGGGGTATGTAACCCAGACTAAAATTAATACATGAATTCATTCTTTGAAATGTATACATGGGTAGATCTAACAGACGTGCAGAAATATAATGTAGCTGTTGTTAAAAATAGAGCAAAACGTGTCCTTTTTTACCAGTCCCAGATCAGGTCTACATCTAGACCGTGCTGGAATCCAAGGTAAATTGTCGGGCTGGTAATGTTAAACTAGCCTTAAACGAAATCTGAGTTCATAATTTACGACAGTCCCTAGAAACCCATATAGCATATCTCTTCCTAGTACAGAATGACTAGGCTACACATGGCCTGATCCTGTTCAACTCATCACTTCAATCAACAGCATGGCTGTTTTTCTTGGACACTCACGTGGGTGGTCAGATTGAAATAACCTGGCATTTTGACCTCTCAGGCCAAGCACCCATATCATATGGTGCTACAGCGAAGCCTGTTCACGCAGGTGGATGATGTATGAATGACTTTCAAGCCTGTATGCAAACCTTTAAGTGTTGACAGCAATGTCTGTTTGCTGTTGATCCTTATAAATGCCCTTTTAGTAAATGAGCATTGTGCCTATGAATTGTTCAGAGCAACTTGTGGATTGATGTGCTAGGGATTATTACACATGTCTGTTCTACATGGTTCACTTCTAGAACAGTATTGACCATGACCTAGAATCACTGTGTTCAATTTCACCTTCAATAAAATGCTTTTTATGGCCTGTTCAGCTGTCACTTACCAGAAAGCGTCACTTTGGGTACTGATTTGGTTAATTTATGATGAAAATACAGAAGAATAATGGCTAGGTATATTTAAAGCCTTTGTTATAGCTTGGTAAAGAAAGTGACTTAGACACGGATTCTTTACAGTACCATTACTTGGCCACAAGTCTTGGGTCCGCTGCTAGGTGTCCATAGCTGGTATCCATAGTTGGCCCATACATGGCAAATGAAAATGTCTTGCTTTTTCTGTAGCTTTGAGCTGAGATTTCCATGCGGCTGTCATTGGCTTTCCACCTTTGCATTGCAAAGACTGAAAACCATTGATATACGAATGTTGACATGTTGCGTGTTCAAGACCCACACTACAAGACACTTTTTTCTTTTTGGATTTTATCTGCACTGCATGGAAGGGATGTGCTTATTTCTCATCCACCATTGCTGTACTTGACAATGTATGCGCTGATGATGATTTCACCAAGTGCGCAACGTGTGTTCCTGATCTAATGGAAAGATCTGATATCAGACACAACTTTTATACTCAGCTGACATCTAAGTTATGATAGTCTGTCACTGGTCAGCTAATATGACCATTAACTGGTAAACTTTACCTAACAGACAATCGTTTTGGTTGAAATTATCAATGTTTGTCGACTTTAGACTAATGTGTATTGCCGTCGTAAGAGGCTGGAGCTGGTACTGTAGTTGGGTAGTAATGGTCCATAAACGCAACCTACATTCGTATCTGTAAGGGTGCATTCATTTTGAGCGCAGTATACGCTCCCATTGATTTCAATGGGAGTTAGTCTCGTATACGCTGCGTTATTTTGAGGCCATGATTCTGCGGCCGCAAAATCGCGGCTGCAAAATAACATGGCGTATACGATCCAGGCTCTTATTGAAATCAATGGGAGCATATACGGTGCTCAAAATCTCACACGGCGTATACGTGCCTAATAGGTTTTACTGCCTTCAGTAGGACCCAAGGTTGTAACAAAATGTATACACAACTAACGCATTTTCTTATCTTCCCAGTGTTTCTGTACTGTACTACTGTATATCCCTACACATAAGATATAACAGAAAAAACACAAGGAACACAGATAAAAAAGATTTTTTTAATGTCTGTACTAAATAAATACCGTGTAATAATATGCTTATAGATACCTTACACAAATGAATTTCCTGAAGTCAGAATGAATGATTTATGTACAATAAGAGCCATATTTTTCACACTACTCATCACGAACACGTATGTGTCATACATTAAAAAAATCTTACAGCAAACAGCTCATTCATAAAGCCATGTTATTGTTGCCTTAGGGAGTGATTTCCTCACAGACGTAACTCATGGTTTACTGTGCTGTCCTTACAAGTATCCCTACACGCCCGCACATACACAGAGCTTGGGGATCCCAAGTAACAGCAGCATTTTCTCCTCTGGCTAATGTATTCTCCACTCGTTCTGTCTAGACGGAAATCGCACCGTATCACAGCCTGTTTTGTGACTTAATAAACAGTCCAGTTGTTTAAGGCTAACATCCCAGTTTGTCATATTACCTGATCTGTTCTCTTTTATGCTTCTTTTGACACAATGCTGATTGAACTCTTCAAAGCGGAGGTTGTAGGGGAAAAATAATGAATCATTGGCCAGCTGTTCCTGCTTTTACCCATTACTCAGTTGTCTAGAAACAGGGCCTATCAGATTTCTGCCGAGTATTGTCTTCTCGGTGACATGCAATAAGAAAAGTGGTTTTATTAGATAAACGGGGAAGAACTTTATTGTAATGTATAAACCATATCTGCTCTTATTATTCTTAGCTCTAGCGCTAGTTAGACAATTGCCTTTACCTTTTCTTAGTGATACCAAAGTTCACATGCTAGACATTTACATGAAAGCTACACTACACTATATTGGCTGCAACCATGCATGACCCCAGGACTAAAGCAAACTGCTTGTCAGGCTTGTTTGGCAACTGATATAATCTAAAGTAGATAATTGCATTGTTAGGAGAAGCCCCTTATTCACAGAGACTCATATATTCTACTTATTACGTAAAACCACTTACCTGCAATTATTAACTTTGTGTAATGTATGGGCAGATTCTGTGCAAACCTCTGGGGTGAGAGATAATATCAAGATATAGACATCTAGGAGACACCTTTTGGTTATTTCTCTAAAGGAGGTTGTATATATTAGAATTTGATTCAACCTGTCAATTTTGCCAGGAATGGTCAATAACTAATATGTATGGGGCCACCTAACCTTTATGTGATTTTTAGAAGTTGGAAAAAAAAGGGTAGAACATTTTCGATTTTAACATACCCAATCCCTATGGAAGGTAAGGCATTTCTAGAAGTGTCTGACACAGTGGCGTAACTAAAGTCTTCTGGGGCTCGGTGCAATCTTTTGTCCAAGGCCCAAAGGGTTTTGCCATTACAAATACATATCCCCTACCCATAAGATAGAGAATAAGAGTCACACCACTGTGGGTCCAACCCCCAGCAATCAGAGGAAGGTGGAACCGTAATTCCCTCTCCATCCTCTATGAGCAGCACTCCACTCAATGCCACAGGGCTATTAGGGATTGAAGTTTTAGCAGCTCCATGGGGCTTTTGGCTCCCTGTACTCTGATCACTGGACGTTCCAGTGATCAGACCACCAGCGATATAACACTTATTCCCTATCCTGTCTGTAATGGCACAACCCCTTTGACTGTCCTTGTCTTCAGTTTTTATTAGCAGAAATGGTGCCATATGGCACAAACATCCTTTTGTTTTCAGGGACTATAAACTGCCACCATAAATGCCAGCAACTACCTATCTCCATTAGGAAGACATGTATACTCCTCCAAGCCAAAAATGTATGTTATAGGCAAGATCTGGAGGAATAGCCAAACAATGGTATATTTCTTAAACTCAAATTGGCAGCTTGTCTGGCACCACTAAATATGTACCAGAGCCATCTCACACACCAAAGAAATTTACAACTAAAAATAAAGGACAAAATATTTCTTACATCCAGAATTCTGAAATTTTTGTTGTATCCCATTTATGTGACATTAAAATGGGCATGAAACCCAGTAATAGTCCTCTGAAATTATCAGCTCAAGATGTCAGATGATACCATAGTTAACACAAATCTAATCAGTCCGACCAGGCATTGGCGCTAACCTCTGTGAAACATCATACACCTATATACAAATTGTCCTGAAATAAAACTTGTGTTGCTTGTTTAGCGATTGTGGACTTGTGATTGTGGCTTCTTGAATGTGAACCTCTGCCCTTCTCCTTATCTTGCCTTACATGATCGCTGCCTTGGGCAAGTACACAGATTGTCCTCTGCATAGACCATCAAATTGTTTGGATAAGTGATTTGCTCATTGCTAGCATGGCTTTGTTGAGTCAGCAGTAAGTGATACCACATCTTGACCTTAACACTACTGCAACAGTTTAATAACATGGAACTCAGCAATCTTAATGGGAAATATTATATGACGTGCATGGAGTTGCGTAGAAAGAGTTTTCCATGTACTTTATAAATGGTATGGATGGAAAGATTTGGACTAAAGACAAATACATTACATATTACGTGTAGAGCAGACTACAACATCTACAACTGCCTTGTACCTACATTATTTTTATGGGGCAGAGAAGGTATTAAAGATTGCCGAGCCAACTATATAATGACAATATATCAATATTATCCTCAGATCTCAATGGGTACAGGGCTGACTCAGAATAATAAGTAGTGGAAAATGCAGCCTGAGCCTGTATATAGTATAAATGGAGGAAATGAGCATATAATGTAAGTCAAATTATTTATAGGACTGTTCTGAATCGCGGTGTGCCAGGAAAGTTAATTTGAAGACAGAAATAAGATGCATTTGTCAGCAAAATCTAAAAAAGAGAAGTTATTAATGGAAAACGCAGCTGGCTATCCCCGCAACGTAGAGATTATTATTTGTAGTGTGTAAATGTTATAGTGTTTTATGTAGCCTGTTTATTGGCGTGTATTAGAGTGTAAGCTTTAGGTCAAGGGATCAGATACGTCGCTGTGGTACAGCAATCATAAAGCACTAATTCAGGGTAATGGCTTTAACATCTGCTTTTTATGTTCTTCAGAGGAGATCTGTACACTGGTGATTGCAGAGACGTTTCCAGAAGATGCCGGTATGTTCACGTGCACAGCGAGGAATGACTATGGCTCAGTGACCTGTAGCGCACAGCTGACCGTGCTTTCTGGTATGTCATTTCAAACCCCTCTTATAGCTTCCTCATATTGACAGTGATATCCCAGTTATCGTAGTTTAGGCTACTGCTTCATCTGTCAATGTGTCTTTCGGCAAGTTTCCTCCTTTACCACCAAGCTGAGGTTGTTAAATCTAACATTAATGAAGTGGAACAAAGGACAATAACTGCCCATCATGGCCTGTCTGGAAGTGAAGGAATACGGTGCTAAGGGCAGACCTGGTAGTCTGAGTACAGACATAAAGTAGAGACAATCTCTGATGTATTTCATTTTTTGGCTATTTTCACATTTGCATTTTTTGTTTTATGATAAGGGATATGAGATCTAAATTTTAA
The DNA here is from genome assembly GCF_031893055.1 of Leptodactylus fuscus. Taxonomy (NCBI): domain Eukaryota; kingdom Metazoa; phylum Chordata; class Amphibia; order Anura; family Leptodactylidae; genus Leptodactylus; species Leptodactylus fuscus. The sequence continues at coordinate 294,343,836 of NC_134265.1, forward strand.
CACAATATTTCATACGTAGGCATCTATCACTGTGTTTCCTCTCTAGAACCTTTGGTTCTTAGGCAAAATGTTTTGCTTTAATACTATGAAACGATACACCATATGATGACTTGCCTATGGCTTCTCAGACCAAACATTGTTCATACTACCTATTGGGGAATATGTAACTATAAAAAGAAGTTTATGTAAGAAATGTCTTTTCCAAGATTACAAAGGAAAGGTGAAAACAGTTTGACCGGTGAGGGTCCAGCCTCTGCAGCCCTTATGATCACAAGATTAGGGGACCATGTGGTCCCATTTAAATGGAGCACCAGTAGAACATGAGCAATTCAACTCTATGAGACTGCAAAAGAAAAGCCAAACGTAAAGGGCCACAAAGCTATATTGGGCAGAAGTGTATCTACTCAACTGGAACCTGTTCTCATGATCATAGAGGGCCAGCAGGTCAGACCTATTGGTCAGATTACTATTGGAACAACCACTGTAAGTTACTTGAAGATAGTACTAAATATAATGACACCCAGACCATATACTATTTGTTAGAGCACTTGAAAAAGGTCCTGTGTGGGCTGATACATAGTAGTGGTTTGGGCACCAAGAAATTGCTCCATCACTTAAAGATGCCAGCGGAAGACTTGGAGGAAGACCTGGTCTCTGCCTTGTATCTCGGGGAAGATTTATATTTAGTTGCTGCTGTCTTGCTCTTTTTCCTATCAGTATTAAATATATTTATCATATGATTCTTTACTGACTGCTCCAATGGCTGCAGAGCAGCACTTTGGTAACAGTAAAGACTATGGCAGTATATTCTGACCACAGTGTATTGTTTATGGCATTATCTAGAATATTATGTGGGGGCTTTCTAAGCTATCTTTTCTTCTGATGTACTCCCTTTAAAAGTGACCATAAAAAGCTAATATTTTATCAAGCCAGTAGCAAAATAATTTAGTAGGTACTGTACACTATCTGAAGCCAAGGGGAATATTTGTCATGTGGTAATGTTAATGTAAAGTCTGGAGGAGTCAACATGCATGCTGGGTTTGTTTAACTATCAGTATCGCATTCTTTATATCCTTGGTGATCCATCTTCTGCCCTGTCTAAGCCATCTTCTCTGGGTTATACTGGCATAATCTATCCCAGCTAAAAAGGATGTCTGGATAATCCATTATCTAGATGTCATTCTGAAGTATTTCGCTAAGATGGGAACAGGGAAAATGTTATCTTATTACCCATTATTATTTCTATAATGTCAATGTAATCTGCAGTGCCGTACACGTAGTCCCCAGCCGGACAATGGAGCACCTCTGATGCAAATGTGTACACATATATACAGACACACTAGGGTAGATATCCTAGGCGGCCTATTAACCAAAACACAACTGCATGCAATTGCCGTCTTATGCTAGACTGTAGTGCTAAATGCAATGTTACACAAGTCCTATTTCTTTGATCTGACCATTATCAAAATTTTATTACTACCACTTGACATTACTGTTTGTGTCGATCTACTGTATATATAGATGTAAAGCCAATTTGGCATTTTATTATTTTATATAATTTTGTTAGGCAGTGTTAGGGAACCCTGGAACGGGGACACAAGAGACAGTGAGCCCTAAGCTTTATGCCCCCAACTGTCCCTTCCTATTGCCAGGCCCTATTCTAAGTAATAGGCGGCAACCACGAAGACAGTCCCTCCCTGAATATGTGACACACAAAACGCAGACAAGACGAACAACAACAATGGGAAGTCAACTTAGCCAAGGGTCAGTAACAGTCGGGCAATGCAGTACCAAATCGGAGTACAAAAAGAGAAGTCAGTGAGAAAAGCCAAAGGTCTAGTATAATAGAGTAATCAAAACAGAGACAGTAAAAAGCAAGTATGCACAAGGCAATAGCAAGCATTGGTGTGACTGGGAGCCAAGGCTAAATAGGGAGGAAGAACCTGCCCATGGAGATGACAGGATGGCAGGCTGTCAATCACAGGGCAAGGCCAGATTAACCATTAGAATATCAGAGCAAACTGAAGGTGAAGGAGATGGGTGTGGTGGAAAATCAATTACCAAGGTAAAGAATAGGGCAGTGTTCAGACAGTGCAAGGAGAACCCAACGGAATAAATTACAACCGAACACATCTCCTGCGCCGCAGCGTGCGGCCGGATGATGACACCAACGCCCGGATGGGCAAAGATGTTACACATTTATTCTATTTTCTAATTGAAATATGATACTGATACATATTCTATTTTCTAATTGAAACATCGGTGCCAGTACCGTAGCTCTTTACAGTCAGAAGGGCGTTCCTGACAGTCTGTCAGGTACGTCTTTCTTCACAGCAGCACCTATCGCACTGTACATTGTGAGCGGGGAGGAAAGCCCCCTCCTGATAGTACTCGTCTATGGACGAGCACTGTGAGCAGAGGGAGGGGGCGTTCCTCCCCGCTCACACTGTACAGCGCAATAGGCGCTGCTGTGGAGAAGGACGTAACTGACAGACTGTCAGGAATGCCCTTATGACTGTAAAGAGCTATAGTACCGGCACCGATAGCTCTTTACCTGGGGCACAGATGGGGAAAGCCGACAGTGCGCTGAATTCATCTCACTGTCGGCTTCCAGGTAGTATATAGAACTGCCTGTGCCCAAACCATGAAAGGTCCTCTTTAATGTGGATATTATTTGTTGGGTTGTTTTTGTGTAAAATTAAGTAGTTATTAAGCATTTTATTAGACTATAGAGGTTCAAGCAACATCAAGCTTTCTGGATGTTATGAAAGGCACAACACATTGTCCTGTGGAAGCAAGAAGACCTTAAATGCAGTAGACCTAGTCCTACAATAACTAAGGGATGGGAACATAATATCATTAGCTAGAAATATAGCTCATTCCCGATGGCAGACAGAGTGGCATGAATATACTGTATGACCGGAGACCATGAAGTACCTGAAGACCATGATACTCATGAAATAACTAGTCTCTAGTTCTTTTTTGATACATGGATAGAATAAACCAGAGAATTCTTCTTTTCTTTCTGAATATACATTTGATGAACTTATTACTGGAACAGTGGAAGTTCTGGAAGGCGTCCATGTTATTTTAAGGTGAATCATTTTTTGTACCTTACATACATCTTTTCTCTTGTTCATAGCAAATAATGAGCGGACCAGAAGTGATGTGTCAAGTGGAGAGATTAGTGGTTACGATTTCCAGAAACATTCATCCTATTCTCCAACAGCAGCTAAAACTAGTGGTCTTGAAATGCCATCAAAGAAAACATTGGAGTGTTTTCAGCCCAGTCATCTAGACTCCAAGCCTAATGTGGAAAGAAGTAATCTGCAACTTAATACCCTGGAGCGGAAAAGTAATGGTGTTCACACTAATAATGGTGTAAATGGTGTAAACGGGAATCAAGAGAGCCAGTTCTGTACTGTCACATCTCCTCCGCCATTAGCTTCCCCGACCAAAGAACCACCACCAGTGCCTTCTAAGCCTAAACTGTAAGTACTACAATGGATTTGACTATCTTGCATAATGTTTTCCCTGGTCTCAGTGGTTACATTAGATTTGTTCTAGTATTGTATTCATTATTAGAGATGAGCGAACAGTGTTCTATCGAACACATGTTCGATCGGATATCAGGGTGTTCGCCATGTTCGAATCGAATCGAACACCACGTGGTAAAGTGCGCCAAAATTCGATTCCCCTCCCACCTTCCCTGGCGCCTTTTTTGCACCAATAACAGCGCAGGGGAGGTGGGACAGGAACTACGACACCGGGGGCATTGAAAAAAATTGGAAAAAGTCATTGGCTGCCGAAATCAGGTGACCTCCATTTTAGACGAATAGTGGATTTCAAATCCGGGTCATATGAGAATGTGAACTTTGTGACTATGAGACAGGGATAGCTGTACAGGCAGGGATAGCTAGGGATAACCTTTATTTAGGGGGGAATGTTATTAAAAATAACTTTTTGGGGCTCTATCGGGTGTGTAATTGTGATTTTTGTGAGATAAACTTTTTCCCATAGGGATGCATTGGCCAGCGCTGATTGGCCGAATTCCGTACTCTGGCCAATCAGTGCTGGCCAATGCATTCTATTAGCTTGATGAAGCAGAGTGTGCACAAGGGTTCAAGCGCACCCTCGGCTCTGATGTAGCAGAGCCGAGGCTGCACAAGGGTTCAAGCGCACCCTCGGCTCTGATGTAGGAGAGCCGAGGGTGCACTTGAACCCTTGTGCACCCTCAGCTCTGCTACATCAGAGCCGAGGGTGCGCTTGAACCCTTGTGCACACTCTGCTTCATCAAGCTAATAGAATGCATTGGCCAGCGCTGATTGGCCAATGTATTCTATTAGCCTGATGAAGTAGAGCTGAATGTGTGTGCTAAGCACACACATTCAGCTCTACTTCATCGGGCTAATAGAATGCATTGGCCAGCGCTGATTGGCCAGAGTACGGAACTCGACCAATCAGCGCTGGCTCTGCTGGAGGAGGCGGAGTCTAAGATCGCTCCACACCAGTCTCCATTCAGGTCCGACCTTAGACTCCGCCTCCTCCAGCAGAGCCAGCGCTGATTGGCCGAATTCCGTACTCTGGCCAATCAGCACTGGCTAATGCATTGTATTGGCGTGATGAAGCAGTGCTGAATGTGTGTGCTTAGCACACACATTCAGCTCTACTTCATCGGGCTAATAGAATGCATTGGCCAATCAGCGCTGGCCAATGCATTCTATTAGCGTGAACTGAGTTTGCACAGGGGTTCTAGTGCACCCTCGGCTCTGCTACATCAGATTGCTACATCTGATGTAGCAGTGCCGAGTGTGCATCAGATGTGTAGTTGAGCAAAACTGACTCAGCACTGCTAAGTCTGCATTCGCATAGGAATGCATTGGCCAGCCTTCGGCCAATCAGCGCTGGCTCTGCCGGAGGAGGCGGAGTCTAAGGTCGGACCTGAATGGAGACTGGTGTGGAGCTATCTTAGACTCCGCCTCCTCCAGCAGAGCCAGCGCTGATTGGTCGAGTTCCGTACTCTGGCCAATCAGCACTGGCCAATGCATTTCTATGGGGAAAAGTTAGCTTGCGAAAATCGCAAACTGACAGGGATTTCCATGAAATAAAGTGACTTTTATGCCCCCAGACATGCTTCCCCTGCTGTCCCAGTGTCATTCCAGGGTGTTGGTATCATTTCCTGGGGTGTCATAGTGGACTTGGTGACCCTCCAGACACGAATTTGGGTTTCCCCCTTAACGAGTTTATGTTCCCCATAGACTATAATGGGGTTCGAAACCCATTCGAACACTCGAACAGTGAGCGGCTGTTCGAATCGAATTTCGAACCTCGAACATTTTAGTGTTCGCTCATCTCTATTCATTATTAGTTTTTGGGATTTGTTTGTACAGCCTAGAATACACATTACAACATGTACTTATTATATATATAGATTAAACAATGAGAACATTTACAAGCTACAATCCCAACTTACATGAGCTACATTAATGTAAGACATCTTGTATTTATAGTCTGTTTATATGAATGCTCATACATTGAGTCTTCTTAGTATTACAATATTTACTTATGAAGTGGATTTGGTTAAGGAAGAATAGTTTGTCAATCTTAGCCACAATTGGTAAAATAAGTCAAGAGTAAGACATACAAACTATAATTCTGATCAATATAATACACAAAACGTCAATGGAGTAACAGAAATTTGCAAATACTGGACAAAATGTTTGTAAAACGAATCTAATGTAATGCCTTGTTTTATGTTGTAAGCTGCATTTTTATACAGATGGCCATTTTTAACTTGACAGTAAGGTAGGGTTCACACTACTGTTGGTGTACGCTCAGAAGGTGTCCGTTAAAAAAAAATAAAAATGGACACCTACCGTAACAGACGCAAACGGACAGTAACTGATGGCTATCAATTACTGTCCGTTATATGTCTGTTGCCCATAAACTTCAATGTTAAAAAAAAAAGGACACTTGCCCTGCATGTAGGATTTTTTTGTCCATTTGAAAAAACGGACATGGTTGTAAACGGACACTAAAGGACACAAGATAAAATCCCATTGAAATGAATGGAAATTGCAAACAGACCAGCTAGTGTCCGTTGTATGGAAAATAGCCATGGACACTGCTGAGTGAACACCAATGATAGTGTGAACACCCCCTTAATGAGTTAAGAAAATATTTGTTGGCCTCTTTAACTTTTCCAATGGCTTTCAGTGGTTTTGCTGTGAGTTATATCTGTATGTTTATTATAAGCTGTTTTGGTGCCTATGTACATAGATACATAAAGTCCCAGACACAAATGGGGGGGGGGGGATTTACTAAAGTAGACTTTGGGTCAACTTTGGTGCATAACCCTTTTTTATGCCAAAGATCTGCCACATTGTTGAATGTGTGCACGTCTCGCTGCTTTTTCTAAAAGTGAGCAAATCGGGGCAGGGACACCTCGGCCCAACAAATTTACTCTAACTTTCTATAACTGAAACCTATGTCAGTCCTTGCAAAAGAGAAATATTCTACAGCCCAAACTTAAACCACTTGGATCATAAATAGGAGAAAGCACACTGTGCCTGGAAAACAACCTCCCGCTCCAGGTAACAAGACAATGCAAAGAGTAAGAATCCAGCACTGTGGTCTCCAAATTCTTATAAAACTTAACTTTTAATAATAGAAAAAAATGTCCATAAAATCACAACATAACCAGCGTAGGAAGTGAAACAAAACTCACAACATTGATTCACAAAAAGACTGACCTACATGGTGTAGCAGTTGCCTACGCGTTTCAGGGCGTTAGATCTAGGACATCTGGATTCTACAGTCTGGATCTGGAATCTGCAGTCCATGATACAAGTTTAATGGATTTTTGTTGATACTCTAAAATATATAATCCAGTGATATGCTGGTCACACAATAGAATACAAACACGGCAGGTCTAGCCTCAACACAATTCATGCAATTTCCCATGGTAATGCCTTTCTTGCGGCATACTGCATTGCCTTATTCAATGTGTATTATAGGTCCTATACACCATTGCATTATAATGTTTATTACAAGTACATCTAAGAGTGAATATTTATATTATGTGGAATAATCTTTGTGGTTGAGTTGTTCAGTTTGAAACACAGACATTACTCAGGCTGTGATATAAATCATATTGTACATGAAGAGACCATGGAAGGATCAGTCCAAGTCTTATTTCTAACCACACTGCTAAGTCTCACGCCAAAATAGCTGCCAATAAAACGGACAAACTTGACTTCTCAGGATACATCATCACAGACTTGGCATATTGTTCAAGAACACAAATCCTGATGTTTTTAAACAAGAATGTGCTTATTCCTAGAAAAAAATATTGTTTGTTCTCCTCACAACCCTAAAGTATTACCTGGCATGGTGGCTTCATTCTAGAGATCCAACGCATTCACTTACAATACAGACAAAGGGGGAATTTATTAAGAATTGCATTTCCTACTTTAGTCTTAATAAAGGCCCTAATTGGAATAAGGCATGCCCAAATTATTATTATTATTAATTATTATTGATTCGGTATATAACATACGCCAGTTTTCTCGCCCCACTTTGCCCACTTTTGAAAAAAATGTCTCTAAATTTGTGAAATTAAGACACCAAACCACGTAATTCTTCAGGACTAAGGGTAAAGCATCCCAGATTATAATATGAGTTTTTGCCTAAAATATTTATTTGAAATTGGTACAGGGAACCTTTCGTGCTAAATATACGGTGCTCAGCAAGTTATAGAGCAGGACGGCCTAGGCGGATTGGTTATGCATATCTGTGGGAAAGAATCCGGAACACTAATAACTTATATTCACCCAAACCCACAATGAGCATAGACATCAATGCATAAGTTAATAGTTTTTTTGGAACCTAATCTATACATCCATATGCTGAACTTCTTTTGTTCTATAACATGTTGCCTAGAATTTGGACTGCATTTTCAATGAAACAGGTTCCCTTTAAAGGGGCTCTATCATTGGGAAAAGTCATTTTTAACTAATCACATACATGCATACCTTTTGTATGTAAATTGCCTCAGTAGTTTTTGAATGAGCCCTTTTTTTTCTTTTTTATTCATATGCTAATTAGCTTCCAGCCAGCACAGGAAGTTCTGATCGTGCACCCTCTGCTATTCTATCCTATCTGTGTATGCAAGCAGGGAGATGAGTCATCAGCAGCAGCCTGTGCTGTACACATACATAGGAGAGAACAGCAGAGGATGAATGATGAGACTTCTGGGGTGCACCAAGAGGCTAATTAGCATATGAATAATAAAAGGGCTCATTCAAAAACTACTGAAGTGATTTACATACAAAAGGTAGGTGTGGAATAGCCTTTCTAAAGACCATGCAAGTATGTGCTTAGTTAAAATGACTTTTCGCAATGATAGAGCCCCTTTAGAAATGCAAGAAGCTACAATAAAGTAAAGCAAGACATGTATTAAACCTTTTATATATTGCAATCTAGTCCAGTAGCTTTTTAGGCAAATTGCTAAGTACTATATCAATAAAATGAAATTTATATTACATATAGTATGTACAGATTTGAAAAAGTTCACTGAAGGGTAAATATTACAGTCATATGATACATACTAGACTACAAAATATAACTATCCATCATTTTCCCAGTTTCTACAGGAAAAATATTTCTTGTAGTCCATAGAGATCACTGAGGTCTAAACGTGATCTCTCCTAAATACCATTCCGTAGTAGTCATGACTGCCATATCGCGGCAGCCTTCATTAGGTGCAATGCACAGACATGATATACATTTTCCAAATTAGCAGATACTTTCAGACATTATAAATGAAATATGTTTCTAGAGCTTCAGAAACCTGATAAAGATAATTGATGAGCAAAACAATTTTCACTCTTCTTCCCACCATTCAAGTCTTCCCCTAACACTTCCTCTATGCTGATATCTCCCGTTGACCCTGACAATTCCATCTGTATATAATTGGGACATTTTTCTAGAATGCTGGATCACTGAGAATTGTTAACCTTTGGGATTGATAATTTTTCCCCTTTATTTAAAAAATATGTCACTTTTTGTCAAATGTATTCACTTTCCAGGAATAATGTCTTTAACTTGGCATTTGGGCTTCTGATTTGTTCTTCCCTACTTTGTGTCTTGGTTTGAGATACCCTTAGCTATCCTAACAAGAAAAAGAGAAACATTTTTTTCTTTTTCCTTTATTCACTAAGCCCAACTCTTAAGTTTTGTTTATACAAGTTGATCATCTCAGGACCAAGAGGAAAGGTGAGGGGCGTTCACACTTGCGCCCGTGTCCGTGCACCAGGTCTCCATCTTAATCCCCAGAGAAACTGGACAGGGGTCGGCGTCCTGTTGGTCAGTTGTAAAAACCATTCATTTGAATGGGTTTTTAAAGGAAACCGCCAGTGCCCGTATGCAGCCTCTCCGCGGGGAAACCGTTTTTTGCACGGACACAAAGTCAGACATGACTGACCTCGAGGAAGCAGTTGCTATCCAGTTTCCCTGGGGATTAGGACGGAGACACAGTGGGCGGACACGGGCGCAAGTGTGAACGCCCCCTAAGGAAGGACATGTCTGCATGTGTGAAATGAATATACAGTAACAGCATACTGAAATACTGTATTGTCTGGTTTTACAAACATTGGTTAAGGCGCCACAAGTATTCGGTGCCCTTGGGAATGACCAAAGTTATAATTATATGTACTATTGCAGGCCTTATGCAGCACAGAGATGCAGAGACGTTGCATTTTTAATACAGCTGTGAGGCAACATGCAACAGTTTCGCAACATTAAAAGTTGTTCTTGACAATCGTTGACTCACTGCTCTCCATTTCCTGATATCTAGTACAAACAGAAAAAGTTTGGAAATACCCACTACGGGCTAGTTCACACGGGGCCAAAGGGGCGGATTTTGACAGCGGGATCCACATCATAATCCGCCCCTTTACAATGGTGGTCTATGGAGACCACTAGCGTTCTTTTTTCTGCTATCGGCAACTGCCGATAGCGGAAAAAAAGAAGCGAGCTGCCCTTTCTTCAGGCGGAAGCCGCGACTCGCTCAGCCGTGGCTTCCGCCTGGCAGCCGCAACCTCCGGCGCCAGCCCATTCATTTGAGCCGACTCCGGGGTGGGGGAAGCCGCGACCGTGACATCATGGCAAGTGGGTTTTGACCATATTTTGACTTGGCTCCCCGAGTCAAAATATGGTCAAAATCCGCCCCACCGCCCCCCGTGTGAACGAGCCCTAAAGCTGTTACTCTCTGGGGGCAGTGACCCTCCTCATCCAGTGACATCTTAAGCAGGCATTTCGGGAGTAGAAAACAGCAGGGAACCAGGCAACATTGGGGTGGAGAGTTGGACAATTAAGAAGAGGTGAGTAATGATTTGTTATGTTATAGGACCAGTAACAGTTGGTGGACACACCAGTTTCATATGTAATGGTGCTTGTGGTACATGTGGTATAACACCAGTTCACATGTGTTAGAAAATCCACAGCACTCTGGAAGATGCTCAAATAATTTGGTGGTGTTCGAAACCATCTGTATATTGTCTAGTAATAACTACTGTCATTCCCATGGAAATTTGATTAAATGTTAAAAACTCTAAACAAATTTGTGCATCTTCCAGAGGTCTGTGGATTTTTCTAACACATGTGAACTGGAGTTATATCGCTGAGTTGGTGATGAGTGAATTAGGAAGGGGCCTGCTATGGCCACAGTGTACAAACTTTCATGATTTTCTTTATTTAATATGATTGACATAATTACCAAATAAACAGTAAAAAAACATTATGCTAAAATCTACAGCTTGGATCAGTTATTATCTATGTTTCCATGAATGACATTTCTGTTTCTGGGAGAAACCCTGCAGATTGAAGTCATTTGAATCAAAGAAAGCTTATGATAGTATTAATGGAGCTGTGTATGTTGTTAATGAGAACAATGTGTTGTCCTCATACCCATAAGGCAATAGAATTTAGTATGTAAAATAGGCCAAACCATGAAGGTCATGTTTCCATTGAATATACAGTATATAGTCAATAGTGATATACAACCAAAACAAAAACATACATTATTTGACAAGTTTACATAATGCAGCAATCACTTATCAATCGTATGACTGTAACCGGTAAAGAGATTTGTTGTTTTAGCCTCCTGATGGGCTTTCCCGTTTTTCAACACTCATAACAAACAGTGAGAATTTACATCCCAACCTATTGGGGGAATTCCAATCTCAAGGATCCTATCTAAACTGCTAGCTTTATGTAAATTCAAGACTTTTCCTAAATATATTGCTTTAGAAATTCTGCTTTGTTTGCCTGATATGTGAGATTATTCCTCTAATTGTTTACAAATCATTTCCTTCGTGCCTGGCCTATATCTGATATCACAGGTCTAAGGATGATTCAGTGCCCTCTGGTGGAGCTGAGTTCTCTCCCTGTTATGTACAGCTCTATCTGCAGGATCATCAGTTCTATACAATAGCTAATTGTAGTTTGCTGATAAAGGATTGGACAGTGTCTTATTTCTCTATGTAAACACAAAGATTGAGTTTACTGCAAGTCCATTTTCTCTTTTGCAGCATGTACGTTTGTTTTTCTCTCTAAACCTGTGCAATGTAATATACATTTACTGTGCATATATTTGATCTGCCTTTATAACAGCTATCTAGTAATAATAATAACTAATTTCTCACAGTAAAGGCAATGTCTATATCTAGTGAGACTCTTCATAGGCTCCTGTTCATCAAACAGTCAAAGCTCTTCCACCAGCTTGCTGAAGAATACGGGAAGTGAGAAAAAATAGACAGTAGGCAAACTGCCAAGAGAGGGAGATGGGAATGCCTCTTTAGGCTGAGGCCCTAAATTATGGAAACGCAGCTTTTTTTTGTTGTAGCTTTTGCTGTATTTTTTTTTTTTTGAGCCAAACACAAGAATAACATCAATCTTCCTACAGATATTCAGCTGCAGCTGGTGGAAATAGAAGTTCTACAGAAGCTAGAACAATCTACTGCACATATCAAAGCCTATAAATTATAAAAAGGGTTTTCACCCAAGTGATATTTATAGCATATCCATGGGATAGATAATAAAAGTCTTATATTTGGGATAGCACCTCTAAAACATCTATTGAGGATTGTTCACTACTAGAGATGAGCGAACAGTGTTCTATCGAACACATGTTCGATCGGATATCAGGGTGTTCGCCATGTTCGAATCGAATCGAACACCACGTGGTAAAGTGCGCCAAAATTCGATTCCCCTCCCACCTTCCCTGGCGCCTTTTTTGCACCAATAACAGCGCAGGGGAGGTGGGACAGGAACTACGACACCGGGGGCATTGAAAAAAATTGGAAAAAGTCATTGGCTGCCGAAATCAGGTGACCTCCATTTTAGACGAATAGTGGATTTCAAATCCGGGTCATATGAGAATGTGAACTTTGTGACTATGAGACAGGGATAGCTGTACAGGCAGGGATAGCTAGGGATAACCTTTATTTAGGGGGGAATGTTATTAAAAATAACTTTTTGGGGCTCTATCGGGTGTGTAATTGTGATTTTTGTGAGATAAACTTTTTCCCATAGGGATGCATTGGCCAGCGCTGATTGGCCGAATTCCGTACTCTGGCCAATCAGTGCTGGCCAATGCATTCTATTAGCTTGATGAAGCAGAGTGTGCACAAGGGTTCAAGCGCACCCTCGGCTCTGATGTAGCAGAGCCGAGGCTGCACAAGGGTTCAAGCGCACCCTCGGCTCTGATGTAGGAGAGCCGAGGGTGCACTTGAACCCTTGTGCACCCTCAGCTCTGCTACATCAGAGCCGAGGGTGCGCTTGAACCCTTGTGCACACTCTGCTTCATCAAGCTAATAGAATGCATTGGCCAGCGCTGATTGGCCAATGTATTCTATTAGCCTGATGAAGTAGAGCTGAATGTGTGTGCTAAGCACACACATTCAGCTCTACTTCATCGGGCTAATAGAATGCATTGGCCAGCGCTGATTGGCCAGAGTACGGAACTCGACCAATCAGCGCTGGCTCTGCTGGAGGAGGCGGAGTCTAAGATCGCTCCACACCAGTCTCCATTCAGGTCCGACCTTAGACTCCGCCTCCTCCGGCAGAGCCAGCGCTGATTGGCCGAAGGCTGGCCAATGCATTCCTATGCGAATGCAGAGACTTAGCAGTGCTGAGTCAGTTTTGCTCAACTACACATCTGATGCACACTCGGCACTGCTACATCAGATGCCGAGGGTGCACTAGAACCCCTGTGCAAACTCAGTTCACGCTAATAGAATGCATTGGCCAGCGCTGATTGGCCAATGCATTCTATTAGCCCGATGAAGTAGAGCTGAATGTGTGTGCTAAGCACACACATTCAGCACTGCTTCATCACGCCAATACAATGCATTAGCCAGTGCTGATTGGCCAGAGTACGGAATTCGGCCAATCAGCGCTGGCTCTGCTGGAGGAGGCGGAGTCTAAGATCGCTCCACACCAGTCTCCATTCAGGTCCGACCTTAGACTCCGCCTCCTCCAGCAGAGCCAGCGCTGATTGGCCGAATTCCGTACTCTGGCCAATCAGCACTGGCTAATGCATTGTATTGGCTTGATGAAGCAGTGCTGAATGTGTGTGCTTAGCACACACATTCAGCTCTACTTCATCGGGCTAATAGAATGCATTGGCCAGCGCTGATTGGCCGAATTCCGTACTCTGGCCAATCAGCACTGGCTAATGCATTGTATTGGCTTGATGAAGCAGTGCTGAATGTGTGTGCTTAGCACACACATTCAGCTCTACTTCATCGGGCTAATAGAATGCATTGGCCAATCAGCGCTGGCCAATGCATTCTATTAGCGTGAACTGAGTTTGCACAGGGGTTCTAGTGCACCCTCGGCTCTGCTACATCAGATTGCTACATCTGATGTAGCAGTGCCGAGTGTGCATCAGATGTGTAGTTGAGCAAAACTGACTCAGCACTGCTAAGTCTGCATTCGCATAGGAATGCATTGGCCAGCCTTCGGCCAATCAGCGCTGGCTCTGCCGGAGGAGGCGGAGTCTAAGGTCGGACCTGAATGGAGACTGGTGTGGAGCGATCTTAGACTCCGCCTCCTCCAGCAGAGCCAGCGCTGATTGGCCGAATTCCGTACTCTGGCCAATCAGCATTGGCTAATGCATTGTATTGGCTTGATGAAGCAGTGCTGAATGTGTGTGCTTAGCACACACATTCAGCTCTACTTCATCGGGCTAATAGAATGCATTGGCCAGCGCTGATTGGCCGAATTCCGTACTCTGGCCAATCAGCACTGGCTAATGCATTGTATTGGCTTGATGAAGCAGTGCTGAATGTGTGTGCTTAGCACACACATTCAGCTCTACTTCATCGGGCTAATAGAATGCATTGGCCAATCAGCGCTGGCCAATGCATTCTATTAGCGTGAACTGAGTTTGCACAGGGGTTCTAGTGCACCCTCGGCTCTGCTACATCAGATTGCTACATCTGATGTAGCAGTGCCGAGTGTGCATCAGATGTGTAGTTGAGCAAAACTGACTCAGCACTGCTAAGTCTGCATTCGCATAGGAATGCATTGGCCAGCCTTCGGCCAATCAGCGCTGGCTCTGCCGGAGGAGGCGGAGTCTAAGGTCGGACCTGAATGGAGACTGGTGTGGAGCTATCTTAGACTCCGCCTCCTCCAGCAGAGCCAGCGCTGATTGGTCGAGTTCCGTACTCTGGCCAATCAGCACTGGCCAATGCATTTCTATGGGGAAAAGTTAGCTTGCGAAAATCGCAAACTGACAGGGATTTCCATGAAATAAAGTGACTTTTATGCCCCCAGACATGCTTCCCCTGCTGTCCCAGTGTCATTCCAGGGTGTTGGTATCATTTCCTGGGGTGTCATAGTGGACTTGGTGACCCTCCAGACACGAATTTGGGTTTCCCCCTTAACGAGTTTATGTTCCCCATAGACTATAATGGGGTTCGAAACCCATTCGAACACTCGAACAGTGAGCGGCTGTTCGAATCGAATTTCGAACCTCGAACATTTTAGTGTTCGCTCATCTCTATTCACTACACCTGTTTCACCACAAACTCAGTCTTTGTTGTCACAATATGGTGGAGATACAGTCATGCAAGCATTTCAGTTCAGTTACAGTATCATAGTTAGTTGTACACTGCCACTGCCTTTAAGTTTGTCCCGCATCCCTCAGCTCTCTTGGTATACATTTGATAGAGAACAGTGCAAAGCTTTCTGCCTAAAAGCTTGTTAGAAAATACTGTACATGTCACAAAGCTCTGCCACATCACAGCAACTCCCACAGGCAAGGCAATCTGCACAGACACTGTCGATGGAGCGTGAATGAGAACTGTTTCAAATAAGCGCTGACGCCACATCTGAAACCAATCTTAATTTGGTGGCTGCTCACTGTAATCTCATTCATGTGATAATAATCTGTAATTAATTTTAATTTACACAACGAGCATTTCCCCCAAAATAAAGAAACACCAGTAAATACAGGCCTTTGTGTCAAGTGCTTACATATTCCACTTGGCTACTTCTGATTGCTGTATTTAAGTATTTGAAGGAATGACAAAAAAGCAACAATTTCTTTCTTTCTTTCTTTCTTTCTTTCTTTCTTTCTTTCTTTCTTTCTTTCTTTCTTTCTTTCTCTTTTTCTTTCCATTTATCTCACTTTTTATAGATTCATCTATTATCTATCTATCCATCTATCTATCTATCTATCTATCTATCTATCTATCTATCTATCTATCTATCTATCTCTTTAGCAATTTAGCTCTCTGTTTATCTATCTACTTATCAGTCTATCTATAGGTGTAACTCTTTCTCTACCTATCTCTCTATCTAGGTCTATCTATGTTACTCTTTATCTATCTCCCTCTCTCTATTTATCTCTTTATGTTAGATGGCTATCACCTTAGATCCCACCTTGGAGCTTTGGTATTTACATCATGAATGAAACACCCCTTGTCAATCACAGGTCACCCCTCCCATAAGACACCGTATTGTTGTCCTAATAAAAATGTAGGATGCTGAAAGAGTTAATACTGCTGCAAAGTGCAACCTTAATAAATGAATGGTGATCCTACAGTATATATCTGTGATATATCCTGGTCTCTGTATGTATCTTAGTGTAATGCAGTATTCCAGCAACTGCTGCTAATGTAGAAAACACAAGCCTATAGTACGTGCCCCTCCAATCTGGTTACCATTTTGTACAGCATATGTTTCCCATCTTGCTTTGTTGTTTAATTAACATCAATCCTTCAGAATCAATCAAATCTTCTCCGAGAAAAATAATATCTTGAAGCAAATATCCTTTGTGATACCCATGCCAATAGCAGCAACATGGGTTTGATTATGTATAGTCTCTGCCTGATTTCATGTCAGTTTAGTCTTACGCTTCGGCAGACGATACACTTTAACAAACACAAATTAAACTCCAGATGTTAAGGGTTCTTCTACATTTTAATCTAATCCAAGATCAAAACTGGATAAAAAAAAATCTCAAACAGTCTAATTGGCCAAATTTTTAGATCAACTACCAGGATGTGCAATACCTTGTGTATTAAATAGGATTAGTGGTGGGCCATCCTATAAGATGAACCTTTAGACTTGTGTCTATGGTGTGATCATATAACTTCATACTATCTTCATCTGCTTGTCAGTTTGTATATCTGTTTATTACCATGACACTGGTATAGACTGACCATTTACACAAAAGGGTTCATTGCAATTCTGGGATTTTATTTAAATGGTCTCTAAATGTTGAATTTTAGAATAAGGCTCCATGTATCAGGCCGCAGGAAAAAAGCACTGCGGGAAAAACCGTTGTAGCAACACATAACCGTTTTCCCTGTTGCGCTTTTCACAAAAAGTCTGTGGACTCTCTGCTTCCATTATACGTATAGGTAAATCGCCAGCTTTTCCATTGGTATAATTGTCATGATGCAATTTCCAACACCACAATGGTATCGGAAATCACAGAATGTCTTCTGTGCATATTTTTTCCGCCATGTGTCGATGGGATTCTCTAGAAGCAGTTCTCATAATCTTATACAGGAAATCGATTTTCCACCATTTAGGTGTGTGGAGTCTTATTAAGCCATTAGCGCTCCACTGTGCAAGGGAACATGGGAAGAATATGCAATTCTTCCCATGATCCCTTTCACAATGGAGTGCTAATGGCTTAATAAGACTCCACACACCTAAATGGTGGTCTCTCCCTATGGAGTGACAATATCCCCCCTGTCTAGAAGCCTCTCACCTCTGCCAGGTCAGTCCTCTCTGCACCAAGCTGACGAGATGCAATAATATTGAAACTGCTGTCCTTGGCTGAGAGACTACCTGGTAAAATCCCAACATCATTACAAACAAAGGCCTCTGAGAAGATTGGCATGATGTTAAAGGGATCGCCCTCTATTGGACTGCATGACTGTGGCTCTGTCTTCCCTATTACATCATGGAAGACAGACTTGCACATCCTCAGTAAGCGCCCTCTATTGGTGTGCATGCCTGAGGCACTGGCTTCCTAATTACATCATGGAAGACAGATTTGCATATTCTTCCCATGAACAGAAAATAAAAATAGTTGAGAAAAAAGTGATATATTTCACTGTCTGGCTTTAATAAATAAATACAAAATTAGTGATACATTCATTTTAACATGAGGTATCACTGTTCGATCTGTGGGGTGCCCTGTAGGCCCTCCATATTGTGTCCCCACTATCAAACAGTGTTGCCCCTTATATACTAAATGTACGGTAAAGCCAGATTTCCCTTGTGGCTTTGTAGAAGAAGTAGCTGATCCCTAG
Organism: Leptodactylus fuscus; assembly: GCF_031893055.1. Taxonomy (NCBI): domain Eukaryota; kingdom Metazoa; phylum Chordata; class Amphibia; order Anura; family Leptodactylidae; genus Leptodactylus; species Leptodactylus fuscus. The sequence goes on from NC_134265.1 coordinate 294,361,673, forward strand.
ATCAAAGCCTACATAAAGTACATACAAAAGAGGCAGCAGTCTTCTATACATCTTTACAAGTGATATAGCATTGTGAGCTCTTAACCCTTCCTAGTGCAATATGTGTCTAAGGGCTCGTTCACATCTGCGCCAGATCTCCGTCTGTCGGATTTCCGGCAGGCAGAAGACGGAAACATGACAGACAGTGTCTGGCCGCGAGCGCTGGGGAGCGATTTGTGCTCTCTGTGGCAAAACCGTTTTTTTTTTTTTTTTTAACTGGACACAAAGTCCTGCATGTCCAACTTTTTGTCTAGTTTTAAAAAAAAACGGTTTCGCCGTGGAGAGCACAAAACGCTCACCGGTGCTCACGACCAGACACTTTCCAAACCCTTTCAAATGAATTGGTTTGAAAAATTACTGCAGGTTTCCGTCTCCTGTCCAGTTTCGGGTAGGAAATGGAAGCCTGCATAACGGAGGCCGGGGCACAGATGTGAACCCAGCCTAAGAGTACATTGGCACCATCTTAAACTACCTTGTAAAAGTGTCAGCTTGGCATTGGGGTTCTGCATTTTTGGCAAGAATAGCACTGCACACTATCCCTGATTGAAATCTAAAAGGAGCCATATATCATGTGTTTTATTCATATAAGAAGTAAAAATATTGCTATGTTATTATACATTACAATAGATATTACAATGAACCACAATACTGGCACAACATGTTAATATCCTATTATAAGAAGTGTGATCTGGCAATAACCTTGTGAGGCTGTAGAGAATTTCAGTATCTCAATGGAGGCTTTGAACACTTCCAACAACCTGTATAATCTGTCAGTGCTAACACAGCTGGCGCAGCAGCCCTCAGCACATGACCAGATCCTATGCCAGCATGGTATTAGCAGAATATGGCCTGCCCTAACCCAAATATCTGTGCTGAGTGGATGTACTATGAGTGAGTTATCATTGTATTCTCTCTCTCCAAGATGCTGCCTCAAGGTGGCAGGACAGACATGGAAATAAGATCACTAGATATGTACTGCATTGTATTGTAATACTTCTCACTGTATGAGGCTTCATAGCAGGAGGACTGGGATGAAGCCCTCTAGATTCTGCTGGGTTTTTTTTAATCTTACTACAACTTTTAGTTTTAGAGGACCCAACATGTCCATAAATTACATAGATTTTAGCGATAAGCTGTATAATGCTACATTTACCACGTGGTAACTCTACATGGGAATTAAAAACTTGTTGGTCTTGACACAGACTTTGCCCCTTCTCCTGAAAAAGGAATCATCTAAGGGACAAGCTCTTTATCTTTCTTTAAAGTGCTTGGATTAAATAGGAGGCAACACAGTGGCTCAGTGGTTAGTTGGAGTCCTGGGTTTGAATCCCGCCAGGAACAACATCTGCAAGGAGTTTGTATGTTCTCCCTGTGTTTGCATGGATTTCCTCCCATTCTACAAAGACATACTGATAGGGGAAAAAAGGACATTATGATCCCTATATGGGGCTCAAAATCTACATTTAAAAAATAAAAGTGCTTGGATTAAATTGAGCCCTGCTATTTGGAGGACAGGTGATGATACCCTATCAGGAAGGGTCCAGTCTGCATGTGTCTGCATGTGATCACAACCGGGATAGATAGATGTGATGTCACATTATGCTAAGGGAATGGAATGCAAAGGTTTTGGCCCTTTTAACACCAACCTCCGGATGTTTCTTTGTAGGTTCGCCCACCCACTGTTGAGGAATGAAATATGGCAAAAAGAATTGCTCACACTTGTAATAGTACATCTAAGTAGCTAAGTGCATGTAAGTCACTTTGAACATGCGGAGCCATTGCTACTAGAGAAACCTATTACATATGACATTTGCATGCTGAAAAGTAATCTGCGACCTTTAACTTCGCTGTTCAGAAAGTTATAACCCTAGTGATCTTTCAACAGACTATATCTCTGTATATCAGTCAGTAAATCCTCATCTAAATACTCACTGGAGTCATATGAGAAAGCAGATACTTCTATAAATGTAATATTCATGAGCAGGGACATCCACAGTACTTGTCTCTGCACTTATAGGTCTTTATAGCATACATTATGTTCCTATACACCCCTTTTATAGGCCTGTGTAGGAATGATTTGGCATGTGCTGTGTTTAGTTGCCTTGGTAATTCTTTGCTTATAGAACGTGTACAGCGAAGTATAAGGAAAGGGCTGAAATGTCTGCTCAAACTTCTCGGCACTGGGAAACTCGTCTTGGCTTCTAGATGTCCTGCAATGTGTTGTTGACTGATTCCTCTGATTAAATCTTTGTTTTTCATGGCATGCTGCCGCTTTAATATTCCAGGGTGTTTCCTCACTATCCTCCTAATATTGCCTAGCCCACATATAGGTCACATTTGCTAGACAATGAATGTGGTAGAATTAACCTCTTCACCCGTCTTTTGGCCACAGGAGATATTTAACACAAGCGATGGCGGTGATTTCCGCAGGGAACAGTAATTAGAACAATTGTTGGCTGCAGATCTGTTGAGTCATCACAGTTCACAGATTGCACTTGTTGCCTGGTATATTGGAAGAAAGTATTTAGGCTATGCCTATATTGTGTTCTTGTTCTCTAACGATGGCAACCAACACTCATAGGCTATTATGGCATCATCACGAGAAGAAGGTACCTGTAGGCTATCATGTTAGAAAGACGTGCATTCTAATTATCTAAGGACTATCTGGGGAGTAATAAAGCATACCAGTCCATTCCCTGCACTGGTTAACCCAATATAGACCCTTGTCCTCCAAAGCCCTGATGGTCGGATGAAGTTGAACTTCTAGTTCTCCTGTCTCCCTTGCTAATACTCCATCAAGACCACTCGACCTGTAACCTGAACAGAGGGACATTGGTGACATCAGTGAATGTCGGCATGGCTGTGGAAGAGAGGAGGAAAGAGAGTTCCAGCCTCCCCAGCTGCCCTCTACACAGGTAACTTTGGAGCATTTTTTGGTGTAGACTAAGCAAATAGGTGGAGTAAAGCCTAAAAATACAGCGGTTTAATCGGCCACCATCAGCCACTGTGATAAATCAGGTCCCTTGTAAACTGTCTAGTATTAAACTAAGTCTTCGGAAATATTAGCATGTGCAAATGTCGACTTTTTCAGACTCCTGTGACTAGGTTGAGGGGTAGCAATGGAATATTTAGGCTATCCACAATAATACATTAATGATTGGGTCTTCAGTGTACTAAGAGTTTAAAGAGGGCCATACAGTAAAAACTTGTTCAGCCAACAGCTATTCCTTTTAACCCCCCATACACATGTATGCTCAACTTGGATGTCAGGACCTCCATATACCAGATCAGAACCTTCTTTTGCCAAAATCAGTAGGCTCAGCTGACATTGGGCTATAAAAGTGGTTAGATGCATTGAGATATTTGCAGAATAGCTCTGCAGGCCTGTCTGATAGGATATAACAATAAAACACATTTTACATCATACTTTCTAGCTAGAGAGATTCTAAAGAATTGAACAAAAAGTGTCTTGTAAAGAAAAGAGTTTTTCCCTTATTCTCTCCCCAATTTACAGTCTATAGGACATGCCCCTAGACAGCACCTGGAAGCAGAGGGAAGCACAGGGTTAGGTACAGCTAAATATATATGGCACCCAGAAGATGTCCAAGCTCTTATAGGTGTTTGAGAGACCTTGCCTTGTTTCAGACAAGTATTCTGTACATTAGACGTAACTGCGTTGCATAGGTCTCAACATACATAACATTTTTAGTCCAGGGCCCGAGGAAATAAGTGAGAGCCCATTATTTTGCTATCCCTCATTTTATTACCTAATAAAGTTCCTCAATCTTTATGGGTCCTTTGGATGAAACACTTGAATCTGCGGATATAGATTGTTGCAGTTCCTATAATAGTTAATATGAGGTTGGGTTTATTTCCAAATGGCATCTGGCAAGATGCCTGAGCTTTAAAGGATCCCGCCGTGAATGTGCAAATAAGATTATTATTTTCCCTCTAAAACTATGTGCTACATAAGTGGCGTATTAATTATTTGGCATGTATTGTGTCTAGTTGTCATAACAATTTGCAGCTTATTTCCTCAATCAGCACAGAACAAATTTCACTATTCACAAATATGCAGACGTGAGAGTTATTTTCAACACGTTTCCTGATATTAAAACTCTGAAATATTTTCGGATATTATGTTATCTAAGCAATTTGCTGCCTATATCCTTATTTTTCATTGTTCCACCCTCTTAATATTGAGTATGGTGCCCTGCCCTTATCCTTCAATTGCATAAATGTAGACCACCCATTGTACATTCTTATATAACTCCACCTGATTTATCACTTAGGGGCAGATTTAGCTGAAGTCCGCATTTCTGCAGTTTTTTGGCAAATATATCAAAGATCACACATTGGAGCCAGATTATTATGCCTTGAATACCAGTTTTCTGGCATACAAGGAATGATGAGTTACACTTTTTGTTACACTTGCATGAGGATTTTTTGTACCATGTTGTGCCCAAATTACCACTTTTCATAAAAGTCGTCAGAAAGGAGCAGGAATCTAGGCATACTCCAGAAATCTACGCCAGTCCCTGACTAGTGTAGATTTAATTTATGGCACATGGGACCTTCCTGCGGCATACCGATATTCCAGGTGCGTCTTGCACCAACATACAAACAGATTAAGACCAGCACTTCAATGTTTGATAAGTTTGATGTTTCTTTAAAGGGTTTGTACCACAAAGCAAATGATGACCTGTCTGTAGGATAGATCATAAGTTCCTGATTATTGGAGATTCGATTACTGGGGCCCCTAAAGTAAATGGAGCGGCAAGTCATTCATTTTAAATGGGACTGCCAAGGATCGTTAAATATAGATTTGATAAATCCCTCACCGTGTCTTGGAAATTCTGAATTTTATATGGACAGCCATCAGAAACACATTTCTCAAGTAACCTGTTACAATATAGGTCTATAATATAGGTGTAAAAGAAGGCATTTACAAAGAAAACTCATTGGAAATAGTAGGAAAAGGGGAAATGGTAAAAATAAAATAAAACACAAATGTACTTCATATGACTTTAAGTCACATCCCATAAATACAGCGTATCTTTGGATCTCTCCTTGTTCCAATTTTGCTGGCTCTCATAACATTAACAGATTGTAGGTCCTGAGCCAAGCTTATTACAAGGGTCCTAATCCCACCCTCTTCCCACCACCAACTCTATTCTGCTGGGATAGCAGCCAAAAGGGACCAAAGCATGACATGGCATGATTAAAAACAATGGCTGCCCGCTGTTTCTAAGAGATGCCTGCTGTTCCCCAGAGAAGAGAAACTCCCTATGTTAGTTCAACATGTCCTAATACGGCATGTGAACAGGAATTGTTTAAAGCAGGCAAAGTCTATAATGCCTATATATTTGGTCTCTCATTATTACTGAATCTGTTTATAAACTTTCATTCCCAACCACATTGGGTTAAATTCTTCCTTTTTTGCCTCAATTCAACGGTGCTGTGTCAAGCGCTAGTCTACACTTCCCACTTCAAAAGGCAGGCCTGTAACCACAGACTTAGTTATTTCATAAAACAAATAAAAAGCCATTAATCGAGGAAACTTTTGATGTCTGAAAAAAATAATATATTTTGACAGTACAAAATCCAGAATCCTGTCTTCTGGACTAGACCGTGAGTTCTCGAGTAGTTGGCATTATGCCTATCTATTGTTATGCTGTACATTTATGAACTTGATGTTTATGATCCCTTTGGAGGATATATTCCCTCTTATATGGCTTGGATCCAGGGAATTATTGTTCGTCTCTTAAAGTGAGCCAAGGGAAAAATCATTTGTTGAAATGGAAAAATAGCAATGAGGGTCCAGGGGCACCCTGTAATTTTCCATTATGATTTCCTGTCCATAGTAATGAGTAATTGTGTCATGCACCAAGACTGTTATGAAGCGCGACAGTCCTGGATGACCTAAAAAGAATGGCACCGTTTATTATTAGCAAGGCTTTAGTGACAGATCATGTTGTTAAGGTTTGTATGATCCCATTAATATTACATTCATATTTAGAGAGATCTGGTTTGGAGCCAGTTTAACCATAGTAAAGAACTGGATTATGAGCAATCCGTGCATACTGGAGCAATTACACTAAAGTGGATTGCTTGCCAAGACCATCATATTGCCCACCATATATGTATACCATTTAATGGATAGACATGGTTATAAATTGCCCCATTCACCCAGTATCTGCAGGGAAACAGTCAAGAATTACATTGTCTTACTATTGCCCCGAATAGTAACAAACAAGTCAAATCTGGATGTCTTAGGGGGCGCTATGTCTCCTTAAAGGGGTATTCCTATGAACATAACCATATTTAAAATTGTAGATAAATAAACGTTCCATTATAAATAATTGAAAAATTGAAAAATTTGCAGGGTTTTAAAGATTTTCTCTAATCATTTCAGTGGTGACATTATGGCACAATACTTGACACAATCCAGGAACTGTCTTTAGTCTGAAATGCAGCTATTATTTCCCTGTTTTGGCCGGTTATCTTGGAGTGCATGCACTGTTCCTGCAAGATAACCTGTCCACAATAGGGAAATCATGGCTGGGTTTCTGACAAGTCCCAGATCATAGAAAGTTCCTGCATTCATGGTCCTATCCATTGGCAACTGATCAAGACAACAGACTGTCACCACTAAGATGGTTGGAGAAAATCTCTAAAACGCTTTAGGCTAAGGCCCCACATAGCAAAATGTTGAAAAGGTCGGTATCAGAAATGCTGAAATTTTCACAGCTTTTCCACTGTGGATTTTTTTCTGGAATGTGTGGATGGGATTACCCGCATTTCCAGAAACCTAACGGCAAGATCTCGGTAAATTTTCATGCAATAGTGAATTATGTCAAGTAGAATACTATAGTTTACTTGGATTCATTTATTCAACATCTGTCTTTTTTCCTTCATTTTTAGTGGTTAGGAATTATTTGTCCTCTTTAGAAGGAACCTGTCACTTTAAATATGCAATTTGATGTTCCAAATGCACCTACAGCTGAAAGCAGTCAGTGTAGGCCGCGGTCCGCGCGACCGTGGCCTACACTGACTGCAGAGTGTGACCTCTGCCCCAACGTAGGCACGATCTGCAGTCAGAAGAAGGAGGACGCTTGGTGGCTCTTCATGGGTTAATACTATGTGTGTAGGAGCATATAATTCTGTGTGTGTGTTGGGGGCGTAGTGAGGAGGATATAATACAGAGTGGGGGGCGTACTGAGGAGCCTATAATAAAGTGTGGGGGGTTACTGAGGAGCATTTAATACTGTGTGTGGGGGCGTACTGAGAAGCGTATAATACTGTGTGTGAAGGGGGTGTACTGTGGAGCATATAATACTGTGAGGGGAATACTGAGGAGCATATAATAGAGTGTAAGGTGTGTACTGAGGAGAATATCATACTGTGGGGGGGCGTACTGGCGACCATATAATACTGTGGGGGGGGGCGTTCTGTGGAGCATATAATACTGTGGGGGGTACTGGGGAGCATATATTACTGTGTGGGGCATACTGAAGAGCAATAATACTATGTGTGGGGGAAGCTACTGTGGAGCGTATAATCTTAAAAAGTTTTTAAACAGTGAACTGGCCCCCTGTTTAAAAAATTTGAGAACCCCTGCTGTATAGTTTTGTGGGGTAATAGGCAGTATAAGTTGTGATTTATTGACAGAAATTCTTGTTCTTTTTATGCAGTAGACAGCCATAGTCAATGATCGACAGCTATGTCTGTATATATGGTCAGACAGTGAAGGCTTACCCTAATGTCTCCACAATTACTTCTTCTCAATTCAGATCCCAATGGCTTAGTAACCTGCACAATAAAGAGCAAAAGGTTTATTTTTCTTTTTATGAGGAGACTTTACTGTGCTACAAACCAGGGGTCATATCCTAAGAAAATGTTTTCACATTCTAGACTCAAGAGCCCCCTTAAGCTCCATTGTATCTTTGTGGCACCGGCATACAATGTCACCATAGCATATTAAGATCCATTCATTTTCTGTATTAGTGAGATACTGATCACAATATGATGACTCAAAAAATCCCACTAATATTGACCCAAGTTGGTCTTGTAGAAGCCACACAGCACATGCTTGGTGTATACTTGTATAGAATACAATTACAATGATGAATTCACATCCCACAAGATACTGTGTGCTATTTAACTTGCCACAACACATGCAACAACGGTGAAGATTCTGTCATGATACATATGGAAACATGACTGTGGTCTGGGTCAACCTGATACTTTTCCAGATGGAGGTTCAGGAAGAACTGTAATATAACTTGGCATATGGAAACATTCTTGTCATTGAGCGGTTTTACTGTAGATGTAGATGCAATCTCAGTGATACAATCTCAGGATGTAATGTGTGTATTGAATTATCATGTATGTATACTTTGCAAAGGAAAAGTCTACTTTGTGCTGTATCATTCTTGTTCATTTCTACAAGCAGTCTGATGACTCTCTACGTAAGGCCATGAAAGAATTTTGGAACATATAGACTCCTAGATATCATAGTACAGTTATAGGCAGAGATACCCTGCCAAATGCATGAAAAAGTTTTCTTCTATCCTATTAACCATGTTGAGTAGTGTTATTCCATATGTGAGCACTTGCTGCTAAGGTTCCCTAAGAGATGCGTAATACAGACTCATTTGAGCACCAACCTATAAGGAGTGTTGTATAAATCTACTTCTACAGCAGATAAGTGGGACTGACAATGGGCATCTTGTCATGAGGTATAACCCATCTAAAAAGGGTAGGTTGTTGGGACCCCCGAGTCTTTTCGGACCCCCGAGTATAATGATCGGGGCCCCCTGTTGGTGGAATACTTTCCACCAACAGGGGGCCCCGAAGCTGCAGCAACGGCTGAGACACAGGAGCTGCAGGTCTGGCTCCTCTCAGCGCTTCAGGATGTTCCCCCTCTCTCCCCCCTCCCTTTCTCTGCTGTCCTCTGCCCACCAATGAGAGGAGGAGGCGGGGCTTATCCCTGCCGTCCTGCACAGAAGAGAAGAGGAAGAAGCTGCTCCAGGAAAATGAAACTGAAGCTACACAGGTACGTACTGGGGTTACTATACTTATTACTATCAGGCATTTGGGGGGATTACTTGTGTTTTAGTAACTCCATGTGCCTCATAGTAATAGCAGTTAACCCCATCATCTCCCTCACATTAACCCCTGTTTGCCTCACCATAAGAGTTACTGATATGTGAGACATTTGGGGGTAATAGTAATGAAGATACTTTATTATTACCTCCATGTCTCTCACATATCAGTAACTCTAATGGTGAGGCATACAGGGGTTAATGTGAGGGAGATGATGGGGTTAACTTCTATTAATATGAGGCACATGGAGTTACTAAATTGTAATGCACAGGACCAGATTTTTTTTTTATCCACAATTTGTCCTGGTATAGCGGTCAGCGGTGACAGTATTTAGTCCTGTAGGGGCCACTAAGGGACATAATACTGTGTGCAGGGGCCACTATGGGACATAATACTGTGTGCAGGGGCCACTATTGGGTATAATACTGTGTACAGGGGCCACTAAGGGACATAATAGAGCGCGCAGGAATGCGTAGGAGGGACTCGGTCGAGATCTTTGGTGTCGGGGGGGCCCATGTCAAAAGTTCGCCACGGGGCCCCGCCATTCCTAGTTACGCCACTGATCGTAGTGAATCTTTACTCACAAGTATAACTCACACTGTGTGAAAGCCCAGATTTATAACCAGGTGTCATCATTCCTGCCTTTGTTCCTGGCGTCTTATCTAGGGTGAAAGAGTACACATGAGTTATAAGGAAGTAAAAGAGAACACATCTGGGACATCTGTAAAAATTACAGGAATTTCACCCAAACACACTCAAACCTGCATACTGCCACTGTGAAATCATCTTTCATGGGTTAAAATATGCAATATCCCACACACAATGTGAATGTCCTTTCGTGTTCTTTTGTGCTCCTTTCTTGCTGTAATACATGAAATATTTCTCATTGTCTGTGGTTTTTTTGTTTAGCCAATGAGGACTTATTACCTCCATGGAATCTTATAACTTTTGAAGCCTGACATAAAAAAGAAAATTGTTTACCAGATCTAAACCATGATTTAAGGAGGTTACGGGTCAAGCTAGAATATCTGAGGTTAGGCCACCCATTCAGCTCAATACTGCGAGTCTGCAATTGAAATTCATTTCCCTTTGTTTGTAGTATTAGCAAGTGAACCAAATAATCTAAAAAAAATCTATGTAAATGACTTTCCAATTCCATACAGCTTTTGTAAGAATCGCTCTATATTAGAAGGTTGGGTCTGAATAAAACACCCAATTTCAGTACTTAAGTGTGTGTGTCCCAATACTTTTCTTCATATAGTGTATGGATATATTCCACACATATTACATAATCAACACATACAAATCAATAATAAGAGAAATCCATCATTGGTTAAGCACAGTAAAGACAGTTAGGAACATTTATTATTGTGGTTATAACTTGACCCTGGACATCTTGGTGCATTTTGGTGCTTCTAGTTTGAGATCAATTTTTTCAGACCCACTCAACAATGGGATGTGGCTTTGCAAGAAAGGAAGTGAATTCATTGGAAAAGATATAACAAAATGCACCATAATGTGGCTTAAAATTCTGTCCCGAAGAAGCAGTTGTTACTGTATTAGTTAATTTCTATTTATCTAATTTCCCAGTACAGTTGTGAATATCATATTCAGGTCCTATTCACATCTGTGTTCGGGTTTCCATTACGGGAGTCCGCTTGGGGAACCCCCAAATGGAAACCTATACATATTAAAAATCAGTTACCTGGGAAACCCACGGACCCCATAGACTATAATGGGGTCTAGGTGGTCTCTGCTCAATTTCCGCACAAAACATGCGGAGAGAAAAGTCCTGCAAGCAGCAGTTTTCTCTCCGAATGTTTTGTGCAGAAACCACACGGACCCCGTTATAGTCTATGGTGTCCGTTGGTTTCCTGAAGGTAACTGCTTTTTAAAGCTTATAGATTTCCCCCAAGAGGACTCCCCAAATGGAAGCCTGAATGCAGATGTGAACCGGGTTTTAGAAGTATAAGCAGTAATGGAATTTATAAAGAGCAGTAGACCTGACAACAAGTCTTTATCTCCTCTGTGAGATTATCATTATAGATACCACATTCTGAGGATAGAAGAAATCTGTCATTAAAAGATTACATGTCATGTGACATACTATTTCATACTGGAAGCCACATTCTTATTGAGGGGAATGAGCTGAACAGAATTCTCTAGAAACCACAAAGGAAAGTTCTCCGCATTCAACAAGAGGGGGAGATGCTGGGGCTAAACCTACAGACAAGGTGTGATGAAATTTGAGGTTTGTGATCACAAATGCATGTGATGTTCTTTGTCCCTTACAGGCATGTGAAACATACTTGTGTGCTCTTGTAAGCTTTGTCTCATTGGGCCCTAACCTTTAACCTACCAACTCAATAGATTTGTGCAGTGTAGAACAATGGTGACCATTCTTTTCACGCAATGGCTGGAGAACCTCTGATATTTTTTAATTTTTATTTAAATCAAATATTGTAAAATATAGCCTGTTGTCAGAAGGATTTCTTTCAGAATGAACTTTTGTCAGAATTTCGAAGGTTGTTACCAAAATGAAAAAAAAAACCTGTATTTTGTGGATGTGAATTCACTGAGAAATCTTAAATCTACAAACACGTCAGCAATAAGAATTTGTTGTAGCATTAGCAGATGTGTCCATAAACACAGCTGTTTTGTGACCTTATCCCTGGGATGCAGCCTGGGGGCTACATTTTATGTGTGATGCCATTCAATGAGACCCCCCGACCATCTGGTCACAAATATGCCCGGTGACTGCTTACATGTATTATCCACGTCAGAGAAAGGGGACTTGTGTGAGAATGGAAAATGAGATCCCTTGTAACCATTTCTGGACATGTTACCATCACGACATATTTGTAGACTAGGGGTCTCCTCCAGAAACGAGTACAGGAGATGGCCATTCAGACAAATGGGCTTCTGAAATCATTAGTCCTCCTACAAATGGGGAAATATGGTCTACAGAATCCAGTCTATAGAATTCATGGCCTGACTCAGCAACCTTAATTTTGGGAAAATGTAGGTGTCCTACTTCAACCACTCAGCTAAGTTTTATGACTCTGACTTGACTAAAGGCTCCTTTACATGTCACTATTATCAGTTCAGTAATGTATTATGATCGATTGCAAGAAATAATTACAATATTATCTGAGATGGCAATTATTTATTTTACTGTTACATTTTTACATATTAGATCTCAGTACATGTTCTACATAGCCTTACAAAGAAATTCCAATACTGTAGTCTGCAGCTAAACAGCCGCAGGTTCTTTCATTTGTCTAGCCATACCTGCTTTACATACAATATTCTGCAGCCTAACCGATCCTGTAGTAGCACATGTATACAATAGAACTAGTCCTGCAGTAACACATGTATATTACAGAAACTACCAGATGAACCATCTTAAAGGGGTTTTCCAGTTTTATATTACTAGCACTTATTCTCTATGTGATGAAAGTTATGAAGCTTTCTAATATACTTGTGTTTCACTTTCACATAATTTTCAAGATGTCTATTTCTGGTAAATGACTGAAAACCACCTATTGTTTATATTAGGAACGCCATACACAGTCTGACAGAGAACTGGCTACAAATGTATCTAAAATATTGTATGTAACAAAGACATAAGCCATAAAGGCAGGAAAATATATGCTGTAGATTTAGGTCACAGAGGATTGGGTTATTAGGTTTGGTCAGATAAAAAAGAACTGATAGAAAGTTGTATAGCTTCTCATTATGCAGTTTACATGACATGTAACTATTAGGGCCACAGACTGCCTGCAGAGGTCCAGTGCTGGGATAACATGTTATTGCTGGCAGCCTGTGAAAACAAGGACCATTAAGGGACCACTAAAGCATTTGTGTAGGATCATTTGGGGACTGAAGAGGTGAGGAATATTTTTTTTTTATCTAACACCCCTTTTGTGTGTCTTAAAGGGGTTGTTCAGTTTCAGAAAATACATATTGTTTTTATAATGAAAAGTTATACAGTTTTCTAATATACTTTCTGTATTAATTCCGCACAGCTTTCTAGATCTCTGCTGTTATTCTGTGTTTACTTCTAGTCATATAAATCAGTCCATGATCATGTAATGGACACGCATGTGCACAGTTTGTTACTTGTCTCAGCCTGGTAATCAGAGCCCTGTCTTTTAACGAGCTGTGCACCTGTGTGTCCAACACATGATCATGGATTGTACAACACATGACCATGGACTGTATATCACATGACCATGGACTGATTTTTATTCCCTGGAATTAAACAAAGAATGACAGCAATCAGAGATCGAGAAAGCCATGAGAAACACAGAAAGTATATTGAAAACTGCATAACTTTTCATCATCAACATTAACATTTATTTGCTGAAACTCTTGTGTAGTTCCTGTGCCAAGTTAGCAATGTTTAAATTGAAAGGCTGTCCGAGAGAGAAACTCCTCTGCCTAGGTCCTTATGACAACACTGCCCTGTGCTCTTATGGTTTAATGGTATTCATGGGAAAGTAGGCCTCATAGCAAACACTGACTTCTCCTTACCATATACAAACCACCAAAATTCAGCCTTTATTTTCCAACGAAGGAAAACATTCTGTAAAATATCCATTGTTAGGAGGAACTCAGTAGTACTTTGTTTCAATTTGGATCTACATTTAGTATAATATGCACACATGATGGTATCCCACATCTGTTGTGGAGCACATATGTATGTAACCACTGTGCCATCTCCGCTGTGGTCCCTGCTTAAGAAGCACTTCATGTACCAATGATGACTTTGTGTTCCACCATACATGATATTATACGATAGATAGATAGATAGATAGATAGATAGATAGATAGATAGATAGATAGATTCAGTAAGTACTATTACATGAAGTACTTGTGCAGTGAGATCCTTCCATATCACATCATTACGGTACATCATCATTACTATTACTTTGGTACAGTACTGCCCCTCGGCACTTGTACTAACTCTGCTGTTCTTCTATGTAGCGTGGAGTCTGCACATGAAGTCTGCGCTCCTCCTGTAGTTACGCCAAACATATGCTTTCTATATTTATACATGCCCGAAGAACAAAATAAAAGCCATATTTCTAAAGCAACTGCATAATATATTGTGTGAAGACATGGACAAGAGATGACAGCGGCATGACACATTGTGCTGTGCCGTAAACTGCTTTGGTAAATAATTCCTGCTTAGAAAATGCAAACATCCAGGCGTGCAGAAATTTCCCGACACTGGAAATACTAGTTGATTCCAATTTGCACAGCCGAGTATACTTTCCAAACACGCAGAGCTCCCTGTAGGCCTTAGGATTTATGAAAGGAAAGGTGCTCCTTAAATGGGCATAAGTGCCTGTGTGATTGGCTATGGGGAGTCAGGGTGACCTGCTGCTTGTGAGTGTGTGTCTATGGAGAGATGTGGGATAGCAGCTGAAAGGGGCGGATCAGCCTTCCCTAAACGTTCCAAGCACACAAAGAACAGCACTAGCAACCAAATAAGGAATTGTGAGTGCAGGATTTTCAGAATACAAGTTATTTTGGGGGATTTTGAGAAAGCTAGCACAGGCAACGCTTGTGTAAGTCAGGGATTTCTTTCCAGGCTTGAGTGTAAACAGAGAAAGCAAAACACCCGTCTTAAGATCTCTTCTCATTTTATCCTCTCTGTCTATACAAAACATGTTTGTTCTTTTACCTTAAGCCTTTAAATCTGATGCCTTGTCTTGTAAAGCTGAGTATATGTGTAATATAGTAAGCCAGTCTATAATGGCTGTAATTCGGGGAAAGATGTTTGTGATCCTGTCGCTTCATACTGACCTTGTGCGAGGTGACTATATTGTTGAGAAAGTTATAATATACATATATCACCTATATCTATATGCTTCTGTATAAAGGAACTTAGGATACAGAAACATTTGTCCTAAAGGAGTCTTCTGATGATGACAAACCCTGTCCATATGACCTATTAGGACATATGGACAACATAAACACATACAGGAACATATTCCTAAAGTATCCTGTAGATTACTAAGGACTGAACATACGGGTAAACTAATGGCAAACATTTATGTAGAGCACAACATGGATATTTTATTTTATAGTGTAAGGGATAGAAAAGAACTTTAGATGTTATATAATGCTATTGTATAATATAGGAGGTGAGTGAGGTGACCTATGCAAACCAATGCTATTCTTCTGAATACATTTGTATTTTTTTTCTTATATATTTTTTTATTTGATGAGTAAATAATTAATAAACATAGACAGGTAGTGTGAAAATGCACCAGGTTTATTACAATGGCTGATGCTGTATCTTCAAAGAGGACCTTGCTCCACTGATTCCAGCGCAGTTGGAATTTTCTCTCTAGCTCTGTTCCTGAGCAATACGTTCAGTTAGTTTTGATGTCTGATGTGCTAATAAGCTCTGTAATGTCAGGTGGGTGGTGTCAGGCAGGGGGCGTGATTCAATACTCCAGTCAGAGGCAGCCAGTCAGAAATACCACCCACCTGACAGTACAAAGCCTAAATAATGTATAAGGCACCAAAACCAACAGCATTGATTGCCCAAGAATGGTTAGGGCTAGAGAAAAAAATTCCAACTGTACCAGAATCAGTGGAGGAGCAGAAACTATTAAATAATATGAAAAAGAGAACTTGTTGGAGGTAGTGAAAGTTCCTCTTTAAGGCTGAAGAACCATGTTGCAGCTTTTTTTTGTTGCAGATTTTGTTGCTGTTTTTTGAGCCAAAGCCAGGAGTGCATTGAGCAGAAGGGAGAAGTATAAGAGCCTCCTACATATTTCCCATTCCCTTTGTAGCCATTCATGGGTTTGGCCTTAAAAAACTGCAACAAAATCTGCAACAAAAAAAGCTGCATTTCCGCAACGTGGAGCTTTAGCCTAAGAATGTCTGATCTAAATGTGTACCGCTTTTTAGTTGGCTTAAAATCTAAAATCTTGGCATAATTTGAAACACTATGTCGCACATTAAGCCATGCCTTTTTCCTGCAAAGCCACACCCACTTGTCAAGAAAGACAGAAAAATTTGATTTAAAGAAGAAGCACCAAATTGCGCCATATTTTAGTACATTTCACGCCATTAGTAAATCATAACTATTGTACTTATCTCCATTTTCTAGTAATACATTTTGCAATGACTACCAAATGGGTACTTTTTAACTATCCATGATCGTAAAACAAAAATATCTTCTTGAAATATAAACAGTAGTATGGACAATAGTGATATAACATCACACGTCAAGTAGAGGTTTGTATTTCTCAAAATGACCACTGACCTCCTCATCTTGTGGAGAGCATGCTTCTGTGTACCACTACTGGGCAGATTATAGCACCGACACACACTTACATAGCTACTGTGCCAAAGTACACAGAACACACACATATATAAGTGCAGGGTAAATAACAATGGGTGTTGGCACTGTTGAAAGAAGGAGGAATATCTGGCATGAAATGATAAAGAAATATTGTTCAACAACATAGTTTACAGGCAGAAGGGTGGCGTCGGTACAGTTAATCTAGGGCATCCTTGTAAAGAACAGCTTATAGGTTGATACAATATATTGAAGACATAGTGAAGACACCAGAGGATAAAATGTAATTGTCTACTCCTCAGTAGATATGCCCTATTGTGCCACAGAGGGGACCCTCACTCAGGATCTTTATTTTATATCAAGTGGATAGTCAGCATGCAACCATGTTACAAGGTCAATGATTGACTTCAATGGGATGTGTATTGTACAACATGGTCATGCAAATATAAATATACCAAAAATAACATAGAAACTACCAATATACTGGGGAAATTTGCTAATACTGGTGCACGGCCCAGCAGCGACATAGCTATAGGAGATGCAGACGTAGCAATGGAACCAGGGCCGATTAGAGCCCAGAGTCACCTATCTCACATAGGGAGAGACCACCTTCTCAGGTGTGTGGAGACTTATACAGCCATAGTTGCTCCACTGCAAGGGAACATGGGAAGAATATGCAAATCTGTCTCCCAAGATGTAAACAGGGAGGCAGTGCCTCTGTTATGCTGTCCTCTATAGCCTCTATAGCAAGCACCCTGAACATCATGCCCGACTTCCCAGAAGCCTTTGCTGCATAATGCGAGGTTATAACCAAATCAATTTCTCAGCTACGGACGGCACCGTTTCTGTCTCTTTGGACTTCATCAGCGCAGCCTAGAGAGAATTGATTTGGTTTAAATGAGAGAATTGATTTGGTTTAATCTAATTTGTTGCAAACAACGAGAGCTATGAAGGAAGTCAGAAGTCACAGGGTTCTCCTCAATCGGAGCTCAGGGGAATCATCGACGCTCCTAGTCCTCACACACAGACTAATATCAGGCCTTGATTACACAGCTGATCTCCCTGGTGTGGGTCTTACCAAACACCCTTTAGCTGGGTGGCTGGAACATACCTGTCTTTCCACCACTTTCTCACAGTATTTACCACATATTGGTTGGCCTAGTTTGTTCCAAAATTCTCTGCCAAAATTTTGGAACAAAATCATTCCCTTTTCCAATAAATCTCACCCCCTTGTATAGCTAGTCAAAAAAATTGTCATAAAGCTAAATGGGATTATTGTACATAGCTTGCATCACTGTCACACACATACAGAATTATATTATATGGTATAAGTGATATAAGATTTGGTTTCCGAACAGAGGACTATGGCATAACAGCACCTAAGAAGTTATTCTTTTCCAGTAATATACAGATTTCTATATGAAAAATTCCTAAAAACCTTATGTTTAAGCTGAAATTATTCAGTAATTTGTCTGTGAGAGTTTTTCACGCAAAATGACTTTATATTTCTCTCTAAGAGTTATTAATGTTTTCTTGGTGAGATAAGAGGACGTTTGGCTGAAAATCCAGGGCTTGTGAAACCGATAGCAAACTCTACAGGTCTGAGTCAATATCCTGAATGTAAAAGGTCTGTGGAAATCGCTACCATCAGCCTAAATAACCAAGTATTCACCATTTGTGGAGTTTTTTAATGTGACCTTCTGTGACCTCTTGTCATGGAAGTATCTCCTGGCCTTTCCTGTGTATGACCGAATTGAGCTAAAAAAAGCTCACTAGTTGGCTCACACATATAGGAATCCTGATCATCTGTGACTACGCCACACTTAGACCCCGAGCGTGTTAAGTCATTGCTGAGTAATGGACTAAAAGCAGATGATTAACCCTGCACAAAACATGACAGATCAGGTTATTTAAAAAGTGAAGCTAAGCTTCTAAAGTCTCCCCTGTAACCCTGTACTCTGAAGAACATCTAGGACTTGTACGTGGCCTCTGTGGGATCAAGTCATACATTGTGTCACATTGCTGGCTGATCCCCACTTTTTGCCACTTGTACTTGGACAATTTAACTGCAGATAAAGCTTCCTGTATATTGGAGTAAAACCCGCCATACAGTTTAGATACCTGAACGCTGACATCTACCTTAACAACTCCCTCAAGAATATGCATGCTCAGCTCAGCGTGCAGTAAAATAGGACTAAGGAGAAAACCACAGAATCTTCTGCAGAAGAAAAGGAATCCAAAACCCTGATTCTTATTTCCTTCATTATCTACTTTCGGTGAAGGATCAGGATGCCTTATACACATTTATTATATGATCAGTTGAACCTGGCAAAATCAGTAGGTTTGGCAAATACACATCTAATGGAATGTGAAGATATCCGTCATGTGAATAGCCATTTTTCCAGGAGCATACTAGTGTTGACATATCCTTAACATAGGTAAGGATATGGAAGTCCAGCTCTCCCTGACTTGAATGAGACAGAGTAACTTCTTAAGCCGCCACATAGCTGGGCTTGTACATTGTGGCCACAGCAAATAGCTGATCAGTGAGGGTGTCGGGATTTGGAGCCATGCTATTCTGCTTTGATGACCTAGTATATTTCTGTACAACCCCTTTAAATGTTTAAATAATAATTTCACTGATGTAAATATAACAGGGATTTATGTTATAGAAATTTAAAGTAATGTAAACCTTTAAAGAGCATTTCCACACTAAGGGCTCGTTCACATCTGCGCCAGGGACTCCGTTATACGGGTTTCCGTTTCCTGCACAAAACAGGGCAAAAGACGGAAACCTGTCAGCATCTTTCAAATCTATCCATTTGAATTGGTTTGAAATGTATCCAGCCGTGTCCACCGGTGAGCGTTTTATGCTCTCCGCGGTGAAACCGTTTTTTTTTTGGACCGGACACAGAGTTGGACATGCAGTACTCTGTGTCCGGTGTAAAAAAAAAACGGTTTCACCGCGGAGAGCTCAAAATGCTCACCGGCGCTCATGGCCGAACTTGGCATGACAGGTTTCCGTCTTCTGCTGACAGAAGACGGAAACCTAATACGGAGTGCCGAACGCTGGTGTGAATCCAGCTGGTGTGAATCCAGCGTTACTGAAAACTTATTCAAAGGAGACCCCCAATATGGTTGCACTTCATACTGTTGCACTTCCAAAAATAGCTGCCACAGCGCTGATATTTTCTTTTGTTAGTAACATTGTAAAATAAATTTTAATTCTAAGGCTGGTCTTACACGGCCGTAATGTAAGTCCGCAAATGGTCCGCAATTGAGGGTTTTCAATTGCGGACCATTTGCGGACACATTATATTCAATGTGGCTTCTTACACTATCGGATATTTTATCCTTGGTGTGGCCGGGCCACAACCATATTCTGCAATTTATAGGACATGTCCGTAATGTGCGTGAATTGCGGCACTGCACGGACTCGCCCATAGAACTCTATGGGCGAGTACGGAAGGACACGGACATCTGCGGAGTCTATGTTGCCGATCAGCAACTAGTGTTACTGATCAGCAACTTGCGGACCATACATTCAATACAGTCGTGTAAGACCAGCCTTAAAAATAAAAATAGCTGCCACAGCAAAATATAAAATATCAATATTTATGTAAGTAGATCACAACAACCAAACATGGAGCATCTCATTTTTGTTAGAGATCCTCTTGAAGAGCATATCTGCATATCTACTTATGATTTATACTCATGTAGATATTGATGGGGGTGGGGATATTATGGAAAGTATTTGGGACTATTTTATTCTTATTTAAAAAGAGATGTAGTATTTCCTCCCCAGTGTGATATGTAATTCCATTGTATCATATGTATCCGTTATTATTCTGTTATATACAATAATATCACACATCTCATTAGTAAGTTATGTTTTGTTTAGTTCCTGACTTCCTAGCGGAAATTAAGCAGATAAAGGTTTATGATGTGGCTGGAGACTGGAATTCATGCACTGTCTTTATATCAGTCCTCATTTATCTGTCTCCACTACTGCTTGTTGTGAATCCATGTAAATCTCTATTTCGTAAGCACTGTGATTCTTTTTGGGTGTCTCAGAATGTTTTTTTGCCATAGGCTGTTTTTTGCCATAGACTTATAGAGGCAAATAAAAATGATAAATGCAGCAGAAAAACTGAAAAACACAAGAATTTCTGCTGCATTTTTTCCCACTGTGTTTCCGATGCATTTTTTCTACAGCGTTTTTTTAGCTGCGTTTTCACAACATGGAGCTTTAGCCTAAGACTCTGATCAGACTTTGCTTATGTCCTACATTCAGCTCCACGCAGAAACTCCCCAATACAAAAAACTTAACTTTTGCACAACATTTGATCTTAGCCTCAAAGAATGTCTTTTTTGGGATGTGATACCTGTATGCATTGGCACAGTGGTGTAACTACCGTGGTAGCAGTGGTAGCAGCTGCCACAGGGCCCGGGACATTAGGGGCCCGGCGACAGCCGCTACCACTGTGTTTTTTTTTGGGGGGGGGGGGTTTAATAGGCTGTTACCGGCTGGAGTTACTTCAGCCAATAACGGGCCCTATATACTTACCGATCCTGGCAGGGGTAAGTGACGGCTCCGGGCAAGCTTTGGCCTACTCGCGTGACGTCATATGACCCGCAACGCAGGGCCCTGGTCACATGACATCCCGGAAGATAGCCGACAGCGACGGAGAATGCAGTGGAGTCAGGAGATAGGTAAGTAACAGTAGTTTGTTATGTTTGTATCCCTCTGGGTCTCCGATTATTATACTCTGGGGTCTGAGAAGACCCCAGAGTATAATAATTGTTCATGGGTGTCCACAATGGGACATAATACTGTGTACTGGGGCCAGTATAGGGACATAATACTGTGTACTGGGGCCACTATGGGGACATAATACTGTGTACTGGGGCTACTATGGGGACAGAATACGTTGTACTGGGGTTACTATGGGGACATAATAATGTGTGCAGGGGCCAATATGGAGTATTGTAGTGTGCGCAGAAATGCGCGAGTGGGGGGGGGGCAGCGGCGATAGGGGTGAGTTGGTTGAGGTCTTCAGCGTCGGTCGGCAGGGAGACTCCATGTCAAAAGTTCGCCACGGGGCCCTGCCATTCCTAGTTACGCCACTGCATTGGCATCCTATTTTGTGTATAGGAGAACATGTAATCCTTTCTTTTTAGCAACAATGGCTGACATATACCACTGTATACCTCTGACGCAAGAAGAAAACAAGATGTAAACAGAGTCTTACTTTGCAACCGGTAAATTCTTGAAAGCAGCAGTATATATTGATATGTAACTAAATCCGCTAGATTTCAGAGGCTTCCATTTTTGTTCTTTGTACTTATCTAAAGGAAGAATGGAACAGAATGTTCTCAATACAATGAGTGTCCCGTTACATTGATTTATTAAAGGGCACTTGTGATTTGTAGAGGTTGACTATGATTACTGGAAACTATCTCTGTCCAAAAGGTATCAACACATATATTGCAGACTTATATTATATGGATGTTTATCCATGACGAAGTGTAATAATCAGTTGATATGTTTCCTACCTATATTGTGTATTGTCTCAGATTATTTGTATAGAATGCTGGCCATGCAAATAAAACTGTAATCAAAGATACATTTTTTGTGGAAATTCTTCTCCCCCATAAACATGCACATTTGGCTCAGGTAAGTGTGCATGTTATTCGAGAATGGAGAGAAGGTTAAGCAACGGCCTGACAGTTCTACTACTGCTTACCACCCAAGGAAATACCACCAACTTATCCTACCCTCGCTTCTAGATGACAGAATATATATTTGGAGGACATTTGACTCTGAAGACAAATATATGTAACCAGCTCCTCAGTGTTATATGACTACTACAGCCCTACTAAGACATATGTGGAGGTCAAAAAAAAAATTTGAAGATCCAGCGTGTCCTTAAAAAATTTTTTCTTACTTTATTCAGTGGCCCATAGCCATATTAAAACTGAATCACAGACAAGGATGGTATAGAACAAGGCAATAAAAACAGCATTAAGTCCGACTGACACGTTTCGAGAGCATGGTTCTCTTAGTCATAGTCTATGTCTATAGTCACTATGACTAAGAGAGCCATGCTCTCGAAACGCGTCAGTCGGACTTAATGCTGTTTTTATTGCCTTGTTCTATACCATCCTTGTCTGTGATTCAGTTTTAATATGGCTATGGGCCACTGAATAAAGTAAGAAAAAAAATTTTAAGGACACGCTGGATCTTCAAATTTTTTATTTCTATTGCTGTATACAAGTGCTTCTGACCAGAGGAGCGGAAAAGTCTGTGTGCACAGTCCTTAACATTGGAACTTCAACAGACGGGTTAGTGATTTAATCCTGAAAATCTCGAATTTTGATAATAACATACGGCTCTGTTACAACGTTAAGTGGGAGGCTGTGCATCCATTTTTCCCTTCCCTTTATATGAATTATATTGTGGAGGTCCTCTGTTTGAACACCCTTTATTAGTTAGTGGCTTCTGTAATGCTTATGGACACTCATCTATTTACTTAATATACTGTGGTCTATAACTTGAAAGATTATCCTATCTTCATATTAACATCTAGTATCTGATGTAGGGAAGTTAGCTCGGTAGAAGCAGTTGTGTGGACCCAAACAGTCAAGACAGGGACACAAAATATACAGCAAACTGGTTTATTTAGAAAAACAGGAAAATAAATAAACCTTGACTTCAGGCACAAAATGAGTAAAACAAAATACAGCCTCAACTTCAGGCTAAATAAAATCCTGCTTGTCTGAGCAACTCACTAAACAGAACTGATAACCTAACTGTATATGTGGCTTACTTCCAGCCACATGAACAAAACAGGAGCAATATTGTCTCACAGAACCACACATCTCCTTTAACCCCATGGAACTGCCCATTAATGCAGGAGCTGCAGCCTTTTCTGGCCCAGTAATGAGCCAAGGATCTACACCTGGGCTGAGGCCTACTCCAGATCCACCCTGGACCACAAACATGTCAGAAACCTGGGGCTGATATATCTGGACTCCAGCACTCTGCCTGTCACCTTCTCACATTGATTGTATATAGTAGTTACTTTATTGGGCTACATGCACATGAACATGTGCATGTACAGGTCCAGGAGAAAACGGCACAAACTGTACACGACTAATAATTGGGTGTCTTCCATGTCACCCACAGAGCCATATATTTCAGTTATTAAGCCTGAGCAGCAAAACAGACAGGAATAAGACATGTCCTGAGTTTTGCCTGATAAAACACAGTTGTGTGTATGAGGTCATAAAAAAAGAATGCGTCAATGGGTCAATCCATTGAAAACGGCAAGCACGGTGTCGCCAGTCTTTAGTGATCAGGCTGTGGTTAGGATATGGAGAAGGAGTTGTAATAAGTTCTTCCAAATATCACCAATCTCGCTTCTAAGTTACGTATATACTGTTGTAAGGCTCTTAGGCCTGGTTCACATCTGCGTTCGATATTCCATTTGGAGAGTCTGCTCGGGGACCCCCCAAATGAAATACCAAATGCATTAAAAAGTGGTTAACAGAGAAACCACACGGACCCCATAGACTATAATGGAGTCCATGTGTTTTTTGTGTTCGCAGGAATCATGCGTGGAGAAACAGTACTGCTTGAAGACACCGTGCGGAAAACACATGGACCCCATTATCTATGGGGTCTGTGTGGTTTCTCTGCTAATCGCTTTATAATTCATTTGGTATTCCATTCGGAGGGGGTCCCCAAGCGGAGTCCCCAAAATGAATACTGGACCAGGCCTAACTCACACACTGCACATATAATTTTGTGTCATGCTGCAAACATATACAAATACTACGCAAGTGGGTTGTTTGGAGCACCCTGGCCATGGTCGTGTCTGGCAGATCACCTTACATAAAGGTTTTGATGTCCAGCAACAACACACAACACAGGTGCTCCAGCAGATGCAGCCTTGCTGTGGATGTACCGAACAATTTAATTGGATATGGATTAAAAGCTGTGTTTCCTCACTTTTGTCTCAGTAAGGGAGTGTTCATTATAATACTTACACCCCCTAATACTGTAGGTGGTGGGAGACTACCTATAAGCTATATAAACGCAGGGGTCACATATACATTCAGCTGATACAGATGGCATTCCTTGTAGCACTGTAGTAATCTGTTGAAGAATAACCTATAGTGAATGGTATCCAGTGTCATGAACAATGTTGCCTTATCTTCTTACATTATTTGTATGTAAATATTAACAGATCAGGTATCAGCTGGAAGTGTTCAGGAGCTTTTATAATTCAGTATTCGCTAGTGTGGCATGCAGCTCTCTGGCCATAAAAGCATGGGTCTATGCCGACATCCAGGCTGCCCCTGTACTCTGAATTAAAAGAAAAAGGATAGATAGTCACATTAGTTTATCTGTGACTGTGTATAGGCACTGGTCACATGGACTTGCACCAATGCTGCAGCACATTCATTGTAATGTTATGAGGCTTCTCTACTCATAACTGTGCTGTAGCTAGATTGTTCAAAGTACGTTTTTTTAACCTATTACTATACTGTCATGTACTTTAGTAGAATTCACTGGCTATCTTACAATGTATTGTAATAGGACTTTGAGTCAGAACATTTCTATTTTTACATATCAGTAGGAGGGTGCTATCACTATTATAGGGAAATGATGACAAATACTGTTCTAATAATAGACAGCAAACCATTGCCTTTAATATAGCTTCACATGAACCTTTGTGTCGTGGGAGATGGGGGATTACTTACTGCTCAAAAACATATAAGTTCTTTTAAAGAGACACTACGGCATCTCACACCTATGTAACCTATATAAGAAACATACTTTATTACATATAGTGACAAGAAATGCGGGAGAGTCCCACACTACAGGCGAAACTGAATTAGCACATGGGTTATATGGTGTCATCCCATGATGAGCATTAAGAGCAGTCACAGCACAGTAGCCCAAACTGGACAACAGGGCTGGAAATGGTGCAGACTAGATGAATTGGTTGTAGTTCAAAGTGGACCTGTTAGGGTAAGTTCACACAGGGTTTTTTGGTCAGGATCCTGAGGCCGTATTCGCCTCAAAATCCTGACCAAAAAGACGGGTCCCATTGAAATCAAAGGAAACCGCTCAGGATCTTATTCCAGGAGCCAGCTTGTGCTGGCTCCCAGAAAAAAGAAGTGAGGTGTTCATTCTTCAGGCTGTTTAGCCTCGCGATTCGGCCAGAAGACACACCCTCCTCCGGACTAGGCCCATTCATTGGGCCTTATCCGGAGTGGAGCATGCAGCTGGATGCCGTTGCAGTACACCGGCCTACAGTCGAGGCTACCCGGCTTTTGGATCGGAACCTGAGGCGGCCTCCGCGTCAGATTCCGATCCAAAAAACCATGTGTGAACTTACCCTAAGGTAGTTTCTGCTGCAGTACCTGATAGAAAGAGAGAGCAGCTGATCCCCAT
Source organism: Leptodactylus fuscus (assembly GCF_031893055.1). Classification (NCBI taxonomy): domain Eukaryota; kingdom Metazoa; phylum Chordata; class Amphibia; order Anura; family Leptodactylidae; genus Leptodactylus; species Leptodactylus fuscus. The sequence continues at coordinate 294,387,610 of NC_134265.1, forward strand.
GATATATAAGTTTATACAATAGAGGGAGAGAAGCTGAGTTCTTGTAAATAGGTTTATATTACAGATAGAGAGCAGCTGAGCCATGTGAAATATAAGTTTATATGATAGAGAGATTTAATCTGAGTTCTGTGATATATAGGTTTGTATGTCAAATGGAAAAAACCTGAGCTCTGTGATATATAGGTTTATACAATAGAGGAGAGAAGCTGAGCACTGTGATATATAGGGTTATATGATAGAGGAGAGAAGCTGAGCTCTGCGATATGTAGGGTTATATGATAGAGGAGAGAAGAGGAGCGCTGTGATATATAGGGTTATAAGATAGAGGAGAGAAGCTGAGCTCTGCGATATGTAGGGTTATATGATAGAGGAGAGAAGCTGAGCACTGTGATATATAGGGTTATATGATAGAGGAGAGAAGAGGAGCGCTGTGATATATAGGGTTATATGATAGAGGAGAGAAGCTGAGCTCTGTGATATATAGGGTTATATGATAGAGGGAGAGAAGATGAACTCTATGATATATAGGGTTATATGATAGAGGAGAGAAGCTGAGCTCTGTGATATATAGGGTTATATGATAGAGGAGAGAGGCTGAGCTCTGTGATATATAGGGTTATAGGATAGAGGAGAGAAGCTGAGATCTGTGATATATAGGGTTATATGATAGAGGAGAGAAGCTGAGCTCTGTGATATATAGAGTTATATGATAGAGGAGAGAAGCTGAGCTCTGTGATATATAGAGTTATATGATAGAGGAGAGAGGCTGAGCTCTGTGATATATAGGGTTATATGACAGAGGAGAGAAGCTGAGCGCTGTGGTATATAGGGTTATATGCTAGAAGCAGAGAACCTGAGCTCTATGATATGTAGGGTTATATGATAGAGGAGAGAAGCTGAGCTCTGTGATATATAGGGTTATATGATAGAGGAGAGAAGCTGAGCTCTGTGATATATAGGGTTATATGATAGAGGAGAGAAGCTGAGCTCTGTGATATATAGGGTTATATGCTAGAGGAGAGAGGCTGAGCACTGTGATATATAGGGTTATATGATAGAGGAGAGAAGCTGAGCACTGTGATATATAGGGTTATATGACAGAGGAGAGAGGATGAGCGCTGTGATATATAGGGTTATATGATAGAGGAGAGAAGCTGAGCTCTGTGATATATAGGGTTATATGATAGAGGAGAGAAGCTGAGCTCTGTGATATATAGGGTTATATGATAGAGGAGAGAAGCTGAGCTCTGTGATATATAGGGTTATATGATAGAGGAGAGAAGCTGAGCTCTGTGATATATAGGGTTATATGATAGAGGAGAGAGGCTGAGCTCTGTGATATATAGGGTTATATGATAGAGGAGAGAAGCTGAGCGCTGTGGTATATAGGGTTATATGCTAGAAGCAGAGAACCTGAGCTCTGTGATATATAGGGTTATATGCTAGAGGAGAGAAGATGAGCTCTGTGATATATAGGGTTATATGCTAGAGGAGAGAGGCTGAGCACTGTGATATATAGGGTTACTAGCTGGTACCCGCGACTTCGTCTGCGGTGATTGTAGAAGTGGGTATATACAGGTGTGGGTAAGGTTTTCGTAGTGTGTATATGGTATGGGATATGAAATGTAACTTTGTATCTTGTTTTTTCTGTAATTCAGAGAATACGTAAGACTTTTGTGTTGAAGTTAATTTGTATTTGAGCTGCTATACGGTGTTGTGAGAAACTTTACATAGTGACTTTGGGACAGAAGTATTTACCCTTTTCCCGCCGATGGCATTTTTTGATTTTCGTTTTTGACTCCCCTCCTTCTAAACCCCATAACTTTTTTATTTCTCCGCTCCCAGAGCCATATGAGGTCTTAATTTTTCCTGGGACAAATTTTTCTTCATGATGCCACCATTATTTATTCTATGTAATGTACTGGGAAGCAGGGAAAAAATTCAGAATGGGGTGGATTTGAAGAAAAAATGCATTTCTGCGACTTTCTTACGGGCTTTGGTTTTACGGCGTTCACTGTGCAACCAAAATGACATGTCCCCTGTATTCTGTGTTTCGGTACGATTCCGGGGATACCAAATTTATATGGTTTTATTTACATTTTGACCCCTTAAAAAAAATCCGAAACTGTGTTAAAAAATTATTTTTTGAAAAGTCGCCATATTCCGACAGCCGTAACTTTTTTATACATGCGTGTACGGGGATGTATAGGGCGTCTTTTTTTGAGGGACCGGGTGTACTTTGTAGTTCTACCATTTTCGGGAAATGTTATTGCTTTGATCACTTTTTATTCAAATTTTTAGCAGAATCAAAACAGTTAAAAAATGGCGGTCTGGCACTTTTGACCATTTTTCCCACTACGGCGTTTACCGAACAGGAAAAACATTTGTATAATTTTGTAGAGCGGGCGATTTAGGACGCGCGGATACCTAACATGTATGTGTTTCACAGTTTTTAACTACTTTTATATGTGTTCTAGGGAAAGGGGGGTGATTTGAATTTTTTATCCTTTTTATTTAGTGTTTTTATATTTTTTTTACTTTTTTAAACTTTTTTTTTGCATTTATTAGACCGCCTAGGGGTATTGACATGGGTGGGCAGTGTCGCGGATTGTCAGAGTGGTGGGGGTCGGCAAACATGGCTGCTTCGGAGCGTTAAAGAGCGCCTCCTGGAGAATCGTTAAGGTGAGGGGCAAAGTGGTAAAGTATATGTATATGTGATTATGTGGGGTTAGGGGCTTGGCTGTAGAGGGCAATATGAATTTTGTGGCTTGCTATGGTCCAAAGTGTGTGAGATTGCAGAGATGGTGGTGTGAGTTTGGGTTTTGTGGGGGTCCTGGCACAAACGTATGTGCGCTATCGTGATGAAAAGTAGCCTATTGTTTAATCGAGTGTAATGACTATGTTTGTGGAAAATTTCAGCCAAATCGGTGGAGCGGTTTTTCCGTGATTGAGGAACAAACATCCGAACATGCAAACATCCAAACACACAAACCCACAAACTCACAAACTTTCACATTTATAATATTAATAGGATATGATAGAGGAGAAAAGCCGAGCTCTGTGATATATAGGGTTATATGATAGAGAAGAGAAGCTGAGCTCTGTGATATGTAGGGTTATATGATAGAGGAGAGAAGCTGAGCTCTGTGATATATAGGGTTATATGATAGAGGAGAGAAGCTGAGCTCTGTGATATATAGGGTTATATGATAGAGGAGAGAAGCTGAGCTCTGTGATATATAGGGTTATATGATAGAGGAGAGAAGCTGAGCTCTGTGATATATAGGGTTATATGATAGAGGAGAGAGGCTGAGCTCTGTGATATATAGGGTTATATGATAGAGGAGAGCAGCTGAGCGCTGTGGTATATAGGGTTATATGCTAGAAGCAGAGAACCTGAGCTCTGTGATATATAGGGTTATATGATAGAGGAGAGAAGCTGAGCTCTGTGATATATAGGGTTATATGATAGAGGAGAGAAGCTGAGCTCTGTGATATATAGGGTTATATGATAGAGGAGAGAGGCTGAGCTCTGTGATATATAGGGTTATATGATAGAGGAGAGAAGCTGAGCGCTGTGGTATATAGGGTTATATGCTAGAAGCAGAGAAGCTGAGCTCTGTGATATATAGGGTTATATGATAGAGGAGAGAAGCTGAGCTCTGTGATCTATAGGGTTATATGCTAGAGGAGAGAGGCTGAGCACTGTGATATATAGGGTTATATGATAGAGGAGAAAAGCCGAGCTCTGTGATATGTAGGGTTATATGATAGAGGAGAGAAGCTGAGCTCTGTGATATATAGGGTTATATGATAGAGGAGAGAAGCTGAGCTCTGTGATATATAGGGTTATATGATAGAGGAGAGAAGCTGAGCTCTGTGATATATAGGGTTATATGATAGAGGAGAGAAGCTGAGCTTTGTGATATATAGGGTTATATGATAGAGGAGAGAAGCTGAGCTCTGTGATATATAGGGTTATATGATAGAGGAGAGAGGCTGAGCTCTGTGATATATAGGGTTATATGATAGAGGAGAGCAGCTGAGCGCTGTGGTATATAGGGTTATATGCTAGAAGCAGAGAACCTGAGCTCTGTGATATATAGGGTTATATGATAGAGGAGAGAAGCTGAGCTCTGTGATATATAGGGTTATAGGATAGAGGGAGAGAGCCTGAGCTCTGTGATATATAGGGTTATATGATAGAGGAGAGAAGCTGAGCACTGTGATATATAGGGTTATATGATAGAGGAGAGAAGCTGAGATCTGTGATATATAGGGTTATATGATAGAGGAGAGAAGCTGAGCACTGTGATATATAGGGTTATATGACAGAGGAGAGAGGCTGAGCTCTGTGATATATAGGGTTATATGATAGAGGAGAAAAGCTGAGCTCTGTGATATGTAGGGTTATATGATAGAGGAGAGAAGCTGAGCTCTGTGATATATAGGGTTATATGATAGAGGGAGACAGGATGAGCTCCGTAATATATAGGTTTATATAATTTGGAACAGGATTTGTGATTAACAATCAGAGTAACTCCTGGCAGGATACCTTGGAGAGATAGTGAGAGCCCTGCTCTTATCATATCCATATGTCAGAATAGAGAGCAGAATTGAGGTCCACTTTAAAGCATTTTGGGGACAGTCTTGTCTGTCAGTAGATCTCCTTCTATCAGTGTTGCCAAGAATACTGTACAGCTGGCGTTCTTAACTTTCACTGGAGTAACCTTGTAGGAGCATCATATATCAAAAGGATTCCAGCTCTTGAGTCTTCTTAAAACCAAAAAAAAAAAATCTATTTCTTCATTTCTGCAGATTGTATAAGTGACTGTTCCTGCCATTTTCACATAATTGAGATGTGGTTCTATATTACATGAATGGCCATTCCCTAATATTATCTTATGTTGCTTCCTTTAGCTGTGAGATTGTCCTGGTATTAACAGGCAGAGCTCTGGTTGTCTATATTTTGCTGTAGTCAGGAGGACTAACATGTGGAAATTCCCTGGGCCCCCCTGCTGTGTATGTGGAGTGCTCCTATGACTGATATCATCCTGTTAGTGACGTTCTAGTAGAGAATAGCTATTGAATGCCATAGTTCACCCTATACTAGTACTCCATTATAAACCATATCTCAGCTTAAAATCCCCTATAAAATCACCTGTAAATACAGTTGAGTGACATCACCAGCTGCGCCTGTACAACCCATATATTTACACTGTGTTGACATCCATTACAGGTTGCAGCACAGTCGTAGACCAGTCACACAAGGTCAGTTTTTTGTATCATTGGGTGGAATTTATTTTCTCCATCTTCTCTATTTTTTCTTGATGGGTGATAATGTGGTGCATTTTTGGTGCAGGGCCCTTTCTTGAGCCAAGCATACGCCACAACTGTCATGAGTTCCTAACTAGAAATGACTCTTAGTATTGTAGTTGTACCTTCAGCCATTCAAGGTCTTCATTAAGGCCGGAGTAGGAAATTCCCTCCAGTGTTTGTCAGCTAAAACCAGGATTGGATCTGAAACACACAAGATGTACACATTTTTCCATTATACTTTGTCTCTATGTTGGTTCTGCTTTTGGTTTTGACAAGCAAATATTGATGCAAAGTACTACTCAAATATTGGCTGTGCGAAAATGACCTTAGGGTTAGTTTATGAGTGTCTAGAGATCTGGCATAGTTTCCTGTGTGTGAAAAAATATTGATTTCAGCATTTTTCTGTAATTTTGACAAATTCAGCACCGTCCCCATTGGAGAGTATGGACAGTCACATTGTCATCAGTTGTGTCCAGCTCTGACATATGACAACTTTCTGGACTTGTTTGCTGCTGGTTATGCAGGAGATGTGGGTGAGGATTATCTCTATTGTCCTTCAATGGGTTAATCCTTGGCTTTTCCATGCATCATGCATGCTACTTATTTTTGCAGTGAATTTTATAATATTTTTTATTTACCTTACTTCAATAGCACCAACCTATTTCGCAGCTCTTTACAGATGTTGTCAATCACTGGGCTCACAATCTACATTTCCTATCAGTATATCTTTGGATTGTGAGGGGAAACCGGAGTACTAAAAATCTGACCCACAATATTACATTGTAAGACGATGGGGCTGGAGAAACTGTATTGGATTCAGGTTGTTGTCAGATTTGATGTTATATAGGTGAGGCTGGGCGTATATATACCAAGTGTCCCTCTTAAATAGTATCCCAAGTGTTCAAACTTATATAATATGTCAGAATTTCTTGCCTTTTGGACCTTAAAATGTCTATATTCAGATTATTTGTGCTAATATTTTCATTTAATTTAGGGTTTATTCTTATGATGCATCTTCATCAATTAAGCCATAAAACAGATCTGTCTAATGATGGATAACACTGCCCACTGGCTATAATGGGGTCCATTGGGTGTCTTCTTTTACCTAACCGGACTTTGCTGAACAAAAATGTTGTGCTTGCGGAACTTTTTTATCCAAGAATTTAGGTGAACTAGACTGTAAATGGAAAAGTAGGCTAGTTATATTTGTTATTTCTTAGCCTCAGTGAATGTACCTACTGTACAGTAGCTACACATTCCTGTGGTGCCACTGCAAAACAAACCAGGTTTCCTATTCAACATATGGCTATGTTTACACTTGTATTAAAGTGTTGTCAGATTTGTCATACAATGGATATTACTGGTTGATGATGGACGACGGTGAATTGTAATGGTGTCCTTTGAGTTCTGGTGTGGTTAGGCTACATATGTAGGCTTTGGCGTCTCTGTGTATAGCCTCTGGCGCAGAGTCTGGCAAAAAGTCCTGAAAGCCCAACTATTTTCAACCGGTGATGTCTGTGAAAAAATATATATTATATAAATTATAGTCAATGGGCTTGCTTGAGATCCGCTGCTGTCCATCATCAGATGGACCACTTCTCCATTCTTTTGGTACGTCACAGGACCAGAAGAATGGAGACAACAAAGCAGATGTGAATGTAGCCCTGCCATCATCTTCATTACATCCAGTCCTGTATCAACCTGTGACAAAGTACCTAATGCAGATGTGAACACTGCCAAGACATTTTCCACTATTTCTTTGCTCTGTTGGCTTTTGGGGCGCCTCCGTGTGAACTATAACGGGAGTATATTGGTTGTCACCCAGTTTTCACACGCCAGATACCTAAGAAATAACTGGAATTGTTACTTTTTACAGCAGAAGCGGCGGAATCAGGAATGTAGAGGAGAGTCTACAGTATAGTTAGAAGAAGATCTAGACAGATTTATTCAGGCAACCCCTCATTGCCTCCTAGACTGGCAGACAATGGCAGTCGTCCTCTTCCAGGACCGCCACATGCAGCAGTGTTGTATAGAAAGCAGCAGCAGTCCTGTGAGCCGGCCGGCCATGTAATGGAGCTGCCCTCAGACAGCTCTACAGCTACGCCTTCTTGTTACACACAGGCAGGAATCCCGCTCAGGGGGAGGAGGACTCTTATTGTGAAAGTGCAGCTGGACACAGGGCTCCTTTCTGAAGAATCACTGAGTCATGAAGTTGCTTCTCCAGCTCCTCAGTGACTGAGCGGCTCTGTACTTACCTGCTGGAGGAGCTCTGCTGGACATAGCTGAGGTAAGGGCATCTCCTGGCCACACTCCTCACACCGCCTGGACTTCTTCTACTCATCTCTCTCTAGTACTATGTGTATATAGTGTACATACTTTATACTAATGCTAAGTGTATATATAGTATAGTCTAATGACTGATGTACTGTATATATTGTGTACATAAAGTGTATGTAAAGTGTGTGCGCATATATATATATATATATATATATATATATATATAGAAAATGGATTGGCATCCTGTAATACTTTTTTCTTCCTTAAGAGGCGCTGCTTATAATACAACCATATAAACCATGTTATCCTCAGAGATAACCGCTGATGGTGGAGCCACCAAGATACCATCAGTTACCAGTGTGATCCGATTGTTTCAGTCCAATTCATATCTACTCTAAGTTTCACACCTGCCCAAAAATGACAATCCATCCTTATATCTGGTTACTAATGAACTCTAGAATCTAAAATATTAAGTTGTAACTCTATGATATCATGTAAATATCAGCCATTATATATGTCTTGTACATAGGTTCTGTATAACACTGACAACTTGTGCTGCCTCTGACAATGGTCATGATACATTGTGACAGCTGGAAATGTAGTGAGCATGCCACGGGCTTAGAAATGTGAGATGTAGCCGGTAGTAGACATTCACAAAGACTGACATTTCCAATCCACACAGTAAGGAATCTATATTGGTGTGGATGTGATAAGTATGACACAGTATATGGTGCACGGCAAATGGTCAGAATTACACTGGCTGTTTTTCTTAGGTATAGGTGTGATTAGACTGGCATGGTATTTGGTACCCGGATCTTCTACTTTTACTTGTTAATGGTCAGATGTACACTGCCTGGTTCACTTAGGTGAAGATGTGATAAGACTGGCACAGACTCTGGTGCTCTATTCCTCCCCCATTGCTGGTTAATAAGTGGTCAGATGGACACTGCCTGGTTCGCGTAGGTGTGATAAGACTGGCACAGATTCCGGTGGCCGGCTTTGCCCCCATTGCTGGTTAATAAGTGGTCAGATGTACACTGCCTGGTTCACTTAGGCGTAGGTGTGATAAGACTGGCACATATTCTGGTGACTAGCTTTGCCCACGTTACTGGTGAATAAGTGGTCAGATGTACACTGCCTGGTTTTCTTAGGTGTAGGTGTGATAAGACTGGCACAGACTCTGGTGCCCTATTCCTTCCCCATTGCTGGTTAATAAGTGGTCAGATGCACACTGCCTGGTTCACTTAGGTAAAGCAGAACAGTCCAGGGCAGCTCAGGTTCACGCTGTGGCTGTGAACATTTCTTTGAAATTGGGATTCGCAGACAAAAATCCTGCAAAGTTTCCTGGCAGAAGGAATGTATTTTTAAGGAACGCTGGGAAGGAAAATGAAAGAGACGGCCTTCTAATGATGTGTTTACAGAAACTTGGAGAGAAGACTTGAAGGGTTGGATTTTGGAAGGAGACCAGCATGTGCTGAGGCGGCATACTAAACGGGGGCTTATACCTGGTCTGTGACTTTCAGGGATACAGTCTTTGTACAGAAGGAGAATGATTAATGTGCAGAATTTCTGCATTTCTTAAAGAAACAGGAGGATTGAAGAATGAATTGTAAGATGTAGGTTCATTCATCTCAGATCATCCTTGAGGAGCAAGTGGCAGTGCCTTAATTTGATGCTGTCACAGTGGTGATTACTTAAGTATTAAGATCCAGGACTGTAGGAATTTGCAATTATAAAGCCTGTATTCTGTAGTCCATTGTCAGACAGCAAAAATGAGTGCAGTCTGCTGAAAGTTTGCAGGGCAGAGTAGGGAACTCCACCATCTTATTCCATTACAGTAAGGATCTCAACTGCTGGAACGAGCTCATAAACCAGGCCCTACATGTTAATGGGGCAGAGATCACGAGAGGCCTCCCCTGAAATAAATGGGCCTTATAGAAATCTATGGAGAAGAGGACCTGTACATGTACCCCCATTTTCTTTGGAAATACGGATGTGTTCTGGGTATTGTTGAGCTCCCAGTTTCCAGACACTTGACAATATTTCTGCTGTGAATGTAATATAAAATCCACATTTCTTAGTTCCAGATATTACTGCTGATTTAGATGCATACATTTCCAAATTTGCATTGCAATGGAAACATTAAAAAATCCATGATAGAGATTAGATAGAATTTTGCAGCATGCTCTCAGATTCATGCAGTCTTTGAGAAAATCCAGGGAGTTGTACAGGGAAATCTATTAATTCCTCCTATACCAGTTTCTAGTGTAACAAAAAAAAGTCAGAAATTTTTATATATGTCTGTTTTCGTACAAAATTTTGAAAGGTGATGGCCTTGGCAGAGGTGGTTTGGCCATTACGCCTGACACATTTACAATTACGTATGCCAGAAAACAGATGTAAATGTCTTAATAATTGCCCCCATAGTCTCTTAACATCTGTGAAGTTACAGGTTGTATATTCAGCCATAAAATATCATTTATTGAGCTTAGTATCAAACACTAGTCCAGACTTATCTTAATGGAATTATAAACATCTCGAAAGAGAAGGGGCTAGGAAATGGATTTCAGATGTGGTCGAAATAAAGTCTCTTTGAAGGTGTCCGTACATGATGTGGAGGAGCTGTGGTAATTTAGTACATAGGTTATAAAGTTTATCAGATTCAACATATTGAGCTAATGTGTTGATCCAGAGTAAGTAGAAACAACCCCATTAGGCAGATGCCAATAAACCTAATATTAGGGGGTTTATTACTTTCCAATTCTAATATGAAAATCATAATAAATCCCTGGATCTAAAACCAATATTGACTAATATCCAACTACTGCTTCCAGACCATCAGATAGTATGAGTAATGCACTTAATAATACACTGCCCATGCCAGCTGGTTTGGGCAATGATGGTCAATTATTTTTTTCCTTAACCTCAGATATGTTCTTCTGCTTTTCACAAAGTAGGTTTCACACTTTCTTGTAGTTACTTCTTTGGGTTTCACATATTGCATGATGTAATAAACCCAAATACATTATAGTTGCATGGATGCATCTACATTTAGACCTGTTATGTAGCAAGATGTTGTAATATGAAGGCTATGATCTATCTGATCATTGACCTCTTAGTTGCATTACTCTCAGTAGGTCCCAGATCCTTATGTAGTCTAGGGATCCCTATACTTTAGAAAAGACTGATCGCTTTCTCTAGAGGTAATTGACAATCAGTGTAGGATTGTGTCTGACAAGATGGCCTCTTTACTAGACCTCTACCAAGAGATATGCAAAACCTACTTTCAAGTTGAGTTTTGTTATTTTAATGCATTTTTCTAGCCTTCCAAAGTGATGGAACCCCTTACAGAGGCTCATATGTGAACAGTGTCAAAAAGTGGCCATAAACCTTAAATACTGTAGCTATTCCTCTCGTTGCCCCCATACACACACTTGGTTTGGTCAAGCATGCATGTTTTCTGAATTGGTCGAGGGGAGTAACCTACTACAATAGCCGCAGCTCTTCTCACCTAAGAACAAGAGATGATATTGGAGAAAAAAAGGTTTGGGTACGTTGAATTTGCCCTTTTATCCTCCAACATCCTCTATAACCTGATATACACATACGCATTGGGGTTCAGTTAATAGTAATATAATGTATATGAACACCTTAACCTCCAGAAATGTATATATCATTAATAGGGCCTGTCTAATATTGCTCCTCTGACAAGTTCTGGTCTTTAATATTAGTCCTTTAGGTTTAGTGCTCATCAATAGAGCTAAACAAGCACCTTAGAAGAACAGAAGAAAGTCTAGTCTTCTAAAGTTACTTCTCATGTATCTCAGCAGGCATGTGAGGGACACTGCTACTCCAGGTGAATAGAGGAAGGCTATGTTAGGGTGTCGTTCAGATTATATACTCAGTGTACCTTATGTCATTTTATTATTTTTATCCTTGTTACTGTTAATCCTTGTGGCTGAAGAGCGTTCTGGATGATCCAGATGGCTGCAGACTTCTCTGTCTGCTTTCTAATGCCTTGGACATGAATAAGCATGCCGCTACAATGACATTGTTCTTGTAACTCACCATCCAGCTGTTTCTTGCTCTAGACACATTTCGTAGATAAGCCCATAGGGTGCCAGACTATTAGTTTTTGTTTTGTTGGTCTATACTGTTCCACTCTTCAGATGTTGTATTATGGAGGTAGACACAGCCTGTGAATCATATAGTGTGCAGGCAACACAGACAATCCTGGGACACAAAACTGATGACATAAGGATGGTGTGTGTAGTGTGGTGACTCACGCTCTGTCCAGACTATCACATTTTACAGATTAGCCTCCACTTGTTTAGCCAGATCATTGCATGGCTCCTATGTCATCGTGCTGTTTGTCACCACCATGCCAGACTCATAAATAAGCTTGTCATTTTTCTTGGAAAGCATACTGTTTCTGTTTAACAGGCAGTTTATGTATAAGACAATGCACCTGCTTATAACAAGCACCGCACTTCTTATACCAGCAAGTCTTCCACAACTCCATACAACCTCTGAGTTAGATAGAGATTTAATACAGCACCTGAAGACTACTACTGAAAGACATATGAAGTCTTTTCTGTTGGATTCATATGGAAACATATGCGTCATCAGAAGAATACTACTAGAACAGAATTATATTGTTATACGTGCTATATATGGAATACCATATGGCAGCACAAGAAGTCCCAATGATTCCATACCACAGACCTATATGGACTTCATTTGCCTCTATACAGCTTCTTTCTCAAAGTTCTGTTGTATACATAAGGCCTTAGGCCAGGTCCACACATGGTGGATGTCACCACAAATCAACAGCGATATTGAGAAGAAGTCTGACCCTTCATGGATAGAATCTATACTATACAGAGTTGGAGCTGGATGTAGCATATTCAGTCTGATATACAGTATGTCCTCTTCCGACCATCATGGTCATTTGTGAACCCATTTTAGACCCTTTTATTTATATGGCCCCATACACATGACAAGGATGATCAGGTGATGGTGAGGATAGACCGCCAAAACTGAAATGTATTGCCTGTAGAAAGCATAGACAAGACATGGATGCAATCCATATGTTATCCATTCTGAGGTTTTGGCTTTTTTTTTACAAACCCATATATGCACACAATCGTGTGCAGGACGCTATACTGTGTATCAGACTGACTGAATGCTACACCACAACTCTGTACAGTATAGATCCTAACCATGAAGAATCAGACGTCTTCATGACCCACACACGAATCTGTGACCATCATGGTTGAGTGTACGGGGAAATGAAAGGGTCCATGTGCTATCTGTTAAAAATGAATAGGGCACGGACCAAAACATAAAATTGTGTGCATGCTTCAGGAATACAAGCAAATAAAAAAGTCTAGGAATTGCCTTGTCCCAGAAATGCTCTCAGTCCCTTGTGACTAAATCATCAGTCAGCATAAGACATTTCATCACTTATTTAATGCAAGTGTTAATGATATTTATCAATCCCTTCAATAGACACAACACAGCAGAGGAGGTTATTGTGTATATGACAACGCAGGAAAGTGACTTTGTCCTATTGTGTAGGGTCACTGCACAGATATTTGTGTGACATTCCAAGACTCTGACTGGATTTGACATATCCTGCACTTTTTCTTAGTCATGTGATTTATTATATAACATATTACACAGTGCTGTACATCTCCTACTAGGGGATAAAACATGGAAAAACAGGGTCAGATATGATAGAGGGAGAGAAACTGAGTTCTGTGATATATAGGATTATATGATAGAGGGAGAGAAGCTGAGCTCTGTGATATATAGGGTTATATGATAGAGGGAGAGAAGCTGAGCCCTGTGATATATAGGGTTATATGATAGAGGGAGAGAAGCTGAGCTCTGTGATATGTAGGGTTATATGATAGAGGAGAGAAGCTGAACTCTGTGATATATAGGGTTATATGATAGAGGATAGAAGCTGAGCTCTGTGATATATAGGGTTATATGATAGAGGAGAGAAGCTGAACTCTATGATATATAGGGTTATATGATAGAGGAGAGAAGCTGAACTCTGTGATATATAGGGTTATATGATAGAGGATAGAAGTTGAGTTCTGTGATATATAGGGTTATATGACAGAGGAGAGAAGCTGAGCTCTGTGATATATAGGGTTATATGATAGAGGAGAGAAGAGGAGCTCTGTGATATATAGGGTTATATGATAGAGGAGAGAAGATGAGCTCTGTGATATATAGGGTTATATGATAGGTGGAGAGAAGCTGAGCTATGTGATATATAGTGTTATATGATAGGTGGAGAGAAGCTGAGCTCTGTGATATATAGGTTTATATGATAGGTGGAGAGAAGCTGAGCTCTGTGATATATAGGGTTATATAACAGAAAGAGAACTTGGGCTCTTTATAATATAGCTTTATATGATAGAGAGAACCTGAGCTTTGTAATATATAGGTTTTTATAATGGAGAGAGAGAAGCTGAGCTCTGTGATATATAGGGTTATATGATAGAGGAGAGAAACTGAGCTCTGTATATCTCAGATATCACTGTATATCACAGAGCTCAGCCTCTCTCCCTCTATCATATAACCCTATATATCACAGAGCTCAGCCTCTCTCCTCTGTCATATAACCCTATATATCACATAGCTCAGCTTCTCTCTCTCCATTATAAATACCTCTCCACCTATCACATGAACCTATATATCACTACGCTCTGGTTCTGCCCCTTTGTCATATCCTGCTGTCAGATATGGCAGCAGAAATCACATGACAGGTTTACTTTACGTGCCAGAATCTCTAGTTTGGAAGTCATCTGTGTATTCCTATGGACTATGTTAGAAGAGATAGGATAGATTTTCTTATGTAACCTAATTTGATTTGGGTTTTCTGTCCCTTTAAGCCTTCTTCATATTTGACAGCTTCTAGCAGGGATATTGTTCCACGGACACTATTGACATTTCTGCGGCATGCACAGCTACCTTTTATGGCTCTAACATAAAAGTGATTTGCTCAGCTTTGTGCCCTTTTAAAGCTACTCTGCTCCATGTACAAGATTTCTTGCTTTATTTTGGCTTGATCAAGTTACAGCAAGAGACACTTGACAGTCCTCATTGACAATACAGTCTTCTTCTTAGCCCAAGGGCACCATCAAGAACGCATTGCTGTCTATGAGCTGTACTTTCCTTCTTCTCTGAGAGCTGGGTGAAAAACCCTGTGGGAACTGTATTGTCACCTAGAACTGTAGTGTCACCCAGGGCTCGTAGAAACATGACAAATAACTAGTTGTGTAGAGCCGCAGCATTCACCAATCTATACATAGCTATGTTTCATGCTCAACAGAACGTCAGGCACCAGTTCCAATCCATCCATTGTCCTGGAAGAAAAATTGCCCTAGCTATTCAACATAGTTTCTACATATATGAGCTCTGTTAGTATGTAATTTTGGATACACTGGAGTTATGTGTTACAAGGACTTTCTGACCTATACTTGTATATATACCTATATGCCACGGTATAAGCCTAGAATGGAAGACATTCACACCATTGAAAAAAAAAAAATCCTATATACACCACAAAGAGTGAAACTTCCTATACAGCGAAAAAAAGATACGCTAACGCATACTGTACTGTATGGCACAGGGACACCTACTGTAAGCTGAGTCCATGTAGGCCTGTGCTGGTATACTTATGGGAATACTCAAGCCAACAACGATATATGAATATAGACTGATTTAGAATTAAAGGGAGGTTTCCTGCCACAGCAACATATCCACAGAATAGGTAGTAGTTTGTAGATTGTTGTGGGTCCAACTGCTGGGACCCCCACCGATCATGAGAAAGGGGCGTTTGGCTCCCCAGGAAATAAAGGGGTGCACAATTCAGACTAGTGAACAAAAAAAAGACAAACCCTTTTGTGATTGGGGATAGCTGTTTTGGGGACAGCTGTCTATAGTGGTCCCTTTGAAATAAATGGAGTGGAGGCATGCTTTTCTGACCACCACTCCATTCAGACAGGGGAGAAAATCAATAGTTACAATGGTGGGAATACTCCTTTAACAGATAGCATGGCTGTTTAGATCTCTTCTCCCTTAAAAATAATGCTACTATGGTAGAACACTACTGTAATATGGTGTGTAATAGGGTTTACCACAAGTCTATTTTTTCTGTTGGCTTCATTGATATCCATTGAATCCATCAGAAAAAAAAACCTTCCACGTAACGCTGTAGGAAATCTTTGGCATGCATAGGTTCAATAGAGTCCCGTAGCCGTCCCCATATTACTTAGAGGTCATACTGACCGTGTGCATGAGGCCTTGGTCGTCTCTTTGTACAGCCTTGTTTAAAAACCTGGTTACTTCACCTTAAAAAATCACGGCATTGTAGAATAAAAATGCAAAAATAATTGCCGGGGCTTACCACATCATTTATATACCATAGACAGTCATGAAATAGACTTGGGTAGACGCTCCGCTTTCCTTTGTGTAAAGAGTAGAAGATTACAAGGCATAATTACTGGCATATGTAAGTATAAAGCAATATTGTATGTCATTATACAGTGCTACATACCTGTGGTTGTTACCAAAGAGAAAGAAAAGGAATGATCCCTTAATCCTGCCGTAACAGTACATCCTAGCTGTTACCTCAGGTGGCCTTGTTTGGTGTGTGCACAACCCTCATGTGGTTCTTGAGGCTTCTCAGCTAGGATTTTATGCCATTATCACATTGTAATGACAGATTGGTGACCATTTGTTATTCTGACATAAAGCAGCAAGGCCTATTTATTCTGTGAAGAACGCTGCTTTGTAACCGAGACTGCTGGGGTCTTTTAAGTCCCATTGTGTTCTACAGCTAAGATATAAAATATGGAATGTGAGAGAAACTGTTACTGTTGTTATCACTAATTTTTCATTGCTATGAATGATCGTCACTTTATATTCAAGTCTTTTCTCCAATGACATTAGATTAGAGTTTGTGCCATCAAAATCCATAAGCTGATTCTTCTGACTTTGGGAAGCCGGGTGGCTCAATGGCTAGTACTGTTGTCTTGCAGCGCTGAAGTCTTGGATTTGGATCCAGCCAAGGGCAACATCTGTATAGAATTTGTTTGCTCTCCATATGATTGCATGGGTTTCCTCCTACACTCCAAAGACATACTTAGTAAGACGTCTTGTGACAGAGTGCTATGACAAGATCTAGAAAGCGTTTTGGAATATGTTAGCGCTATGTAAGGAAATTTAAATTTCTTTTTGACAACCAAATGCTCCTTAACAGATTGTGCAACCCTGATATAGAAAATACTATATATGTTAATCAAAGCTGATGTATTATTGAGAATGTTGTGAATGAAGCTAATATATTATTGAAAGTATTGCGAATAAAATGGTGTACTATTGAGTGGGTTTCGAATAAAGTGGTATATTATTGAGAGTGTTGCGAATGAAGCTGGTGTACTATTGAGAGAGTTGGGAAGATATTGGTGTATTATTGAGAGGATTGTGAATGAAGCTGGTGAATTATTGAGAGTGTTGGGAATGAAGCTGGTGTATTATGGAGAGTGTTGGGAATGAAGCTGGTGTATTATTGAGAGTGTTGGGAATGAAGCTGGTGTATTAGTGAGAGAGTTAGGAATGAAGCTGGTGTATTACTAAGAGTGTTGCGAATGAAGCTGGTGTATTATGGAGAGTGTTGGGAATGAAGCTGGTGTATTATTGAGAATGGTGGGAAGATACTGGTATATTATTGAGAGTACTGTGAAGACACTGATGTACTACTGAGAGTGTTGGGGAGACACTGGTGTATTCTTGAGAGTGCTGTGAAGACACTGGTGTATTATTGAGAGTGTTGCAATAAAGCGTTGTTTGTTACTCTTTGGAGAATTAGTTGACTGATAACAACTATCTGAAAATATTAATGACTTTCTTCGCTTGGAACAAATTTAGAAAAACAAGGGTGAGGTAATAATGCAATTAATATTAGCATCAGGACCAGTTATGTCATGGAAACCTTGAGGGCGTGAGTATTTATTCACCACCGCGCCCTTTGTGTTTGTTCATTTTGTGAATTAGAGAAATCTTACTCAGATTAAATGTAATTGTTTCTTTTGTTATAGTTGATGTCAGAATTTTTCTAGACTCATTTCAGGAAAATCATCCGATAGGCTTTAACTTGTTTGACAAGCTCGTCCTGCTTATATTTTAATAACCAAATAGTAGATGATATTAATGTTGCTTTTCGTTTATTTATCAAGTACAAAATATATCACCAGGTAACATAGATGTTTCAATTAGGATATTTTTGTTACAGTTATAGCCCTTGTGGCTAATGTGGGGCCCATGGAAAGGGGGGATTCACTTGCTTATAGAGATGAGTACCACATAAGAAGAAAGATAACCATACACAGCAGAAATACATTGAACAGCCATTGAACAAACAACCGATTGGCGAACAATTCATTTTAGACACACAACCATATACATTTGAGTCCATATTGTCTGTTACATTCATTCAGACTGACAATATATGTTGAGTGACACCAATGAAAGGGGGACTATATGGCGCTAATCTTTCAAGGGCAGTTTGTTCCTCTAGGAAACATCTTTCATTTGTCCAACTTTAAAGAAAAGCTTCCTCTCCAGCCATTGATGTGTCACCAGTCAGCTGATGAATATACAATATGGCTGCATTTGTCCATTTACATTAGCCTTAGTCTACTGCATATGGACATCTCAAGTGCCTTACCCTTGGACCCTAAAACCAGTGGGGCAGAGTGGTAAGAGTTGGGTCTTCATGTCTGTAAGTCAATGCCAGACATGAAGACCCAACTCTTACCACTCTGCCCCACTGGTTTTAGGGTCCAAGGGTAAGGCACTTGAGATGTCCATATACAGTAGATGCCATTAACAACAATAGCAGAAGCCACTCAGATGGCATTGACTTACAGACATGAAGACCCAACTCTTACCACTCTGCCCCACTGGTTTTAGGGTCCCATTGGTTTTGTATCTGGTTGGTAATATCCTCATAAGGTTCTTTTATTCTGTCCTATAAAATGACACATGTAAAATTAATATTAGTATTCATTCTACGTCCACAATCTTGTATGATACAAGCGGGGAGGGTTGGGACAGATCGCAAAGTTTATTCATCGAGCGCTTCTAAATATTTTCTCCAAGAAAACAATGCAGCCGGTGCATAATTCATAGCTGAAGATTTGGAAATGAGCCTGTATTGAATATTTCTAATATTTAATAGAGGATTAATCTTTTCATTACATGTAATGTGATCCTGGCACTAGTATCTGGCCTTTCTTGCAACACATGTTACTTGGTAGAGTTCATCCCTTAAAAGGCAAAAAAGGAAAGTAAAAATAAATGGGAGTTTTGCAAAGAAGATATTTAAGTAATGACCCATCATTATCTGTCATTAAAGCTGCATCTTAAGACTTCCTGCTCTTCAGTTGTGTGGTTTTCCTTGGCCTTTCGTCCACGGATAATGTTAGCAAAGGCTTGGAGAGTGAAGTGGGGCTATCATTTTCACAGAGAGAGGCGTTCTGTACGTGTTTCGGAGTTCACTAGCCTGCTGCGGGGCATCCTGATTTTGGGAAGAGCTGCTGACTCTAAGCTGTAAAATTCCCATCTGTTGATGTCAGCCTTATCTTTGGCTATGGTCATTTTCCCCTGAAATGTCTAATTATGGATACTTTATAAACTGTTTTTGTGAAAGAAGTGCTGGGTGAAATATGAAATGGAGCAGATCCTGCACAGAACTGTCAACTTCCCTCCTCTGAATTGGATTAGTGGAGCTGACAGCTTGTAGGTCATATCCCGATTACTGTTTGCATTGGATAGAATATGTATCCAATAAACTTTACTGGTATATTCATTTCTCTGCGGTATATACTGAACATCTGGTGCATCAACAGAATACCATTAGAATCTGTGTTTCTTTAAAATCGGACCTGTCATCTTTCATGAATTGTCTGTTTTAATATTTGCATTCCCCATGAAATATTAATTCTGGAACATCTTTTCTTATAACTTTGCATTGTGCCGTTCCTCTGTATATTCTGCCGTAGAACTGAGAGTTGGGCACTGCCATTCCTCTTGTCCCTACCCATTCTGGCATTGTTAGCAATGGGCAAACATTGTCGCGGTGTGCAGGGACATACCCCTGAGGGCGGGTTCACATTTGGGCCCCGATCTCCGCTTTCAGTTTCTGCAGACAGGAGACGGAAACCCAGCAGACAGTGTCCGCCCGTGAGTGCCTGTGAGTGTTTTATAGTCTCCGCATCAATACCGTTTTTTTTAACCAGACACAGAGTACTGCATGTCCGACTTTGTGTCCGGTTAAAAAAAAAAAACTGTTTCGCAGAGACCATAAAACGCTCACGGGCGCTCACTGGCGGACACTTTGCAACCCCATTCAAATGAATGGGTTTGAAAACTGACTGCCGGCTTCCGTCTCCTGTCCAGTGTCTTGAGCAGAAGACGGAAACTGAAAGCGGAGACCGGGGCGTAGATGTGAACCCACCCTGACTGGTGACACCACTAGTGCACAACCTAGTCATACATAGTCATATCTAATAAGAATAACAGAGGAACAGCACATATAATCCCAAGAAAAGATGATCCAGAATTGATTCATGCAGATTACAGGTCTATACTAAAATAGACATGCCAGTAAGACTGTCAGCTGTCTGTATATACACATTTATTACCTACTCTAGGCCTGTATATTCCTATTTATTATCTGATCTAAACCTGAATATACCCAGTTATTATTTGGTCTAGACTTGAATATACCCATTTATTATTTGGTTTAGACCTGTATATATACCCATGTATTATCTGTTCTAGGCCTATATATATACCCATTTATAATCTGGTCTAGACCTGTATATACTCATTTATTATGTGATCTAGACCGCTATATACCTGTTTATAGACCTGTATATATATATATATACATATATATATATATATATATATATATATATATATATATATATATATATACAGTCCTATGAAAAAGTTTGGGCAACCCTATTAATCTTAATCATTTTTAGTTCTAAATATTTTGGTGTTTGCAACAGCCATTTCAGTTTGATATATCTAATAACTGATGGACACAGTAATATTTCAGGATTGAAATGAGGTTTATTGTACTAACAGAAAATGCGCAATATGCATTAAACCAAAATTTGACCGGTGCAAAAGTATGGGAACCTCAACAGAAAAGTGACATTAATATTTAGTAGATCCTCCTTTTGCAAAGATAACAGCCTCTAGTCGCTTCCTGTAGCTTTTAATCAGTTCCTGGATCCTGGATGAAGGTATTTTGGACAAACAATTCAAGTTCAGTTAAGTTAGATGGTCGCCGAGCATGGACAGCCAGCTTCAAATCATCCCACAGATGTTCAATGATATTCAGGTCTGGGGACTGGGATGGCCATTCCAGAACATTGTAATTGTTCCTCTGCATGAATGCCTGAGTTGATTTGGAGCAGTGTTTTGGATCATTGTCTTGCTTGGAAAGGGTTTTGTACCCCTTGCCAGCCTTGTGACCCTCCACCATCTTGTCTCTGATGGCCTTGGAATGCTCCTTTGTCTTTCCCATGTTGACCATGTATGAGTGCTGTTCACAAGTTTGGGGAGGGTCTTAAATAGTCAGAAACGGCTGGAAAAAGAGAGAATTAATCCAAACATGAGAAGCTCATTGTTCTTTGTGCCTGAACTACTTCTTAATACTTTAGGGGAACCAAACAGAATTCTGGTGGTTTGAGGGGTTGAATAATAAATGACCCTCTGAATAAACTTTTCACAATTTTAAAAAAAATTAAACGAAGAAATAACATTCTTTTTTGCTGCAGAGCATTTCACACTTCCAGGCTGATCTACAGTCCAAATGTCACAATGCCAAGTTACTTCTGAATGTGTAAACCTGCTAAATCTGCAGGGGGTCGAATACTACTTGTAGGCACTACACTCACCGGCCACTTTATTAGGTACACCTGTCCAACTGCTCGTTAACACTTAATTTCTAATCAGCCAATCACATGGCGGCAACTCAGTGCATTTAGGCATGTAGACATGGTCAAGACAATCTCCTGCAGTTCAAACCGAGCATCAGTATGGGGAAGAAAGGTGATTTGAGTGCCTTTGAACGTGGCATGGTTGTTGGTGCCAGAAGGGCTGGTCTGAGTATTTCAGATACTGCTGATCTACTGGGATTTTCACGCACAACCATCTCTAGGGTTTACAGATGGTCCGAAAAAGAAAAAACATCCAGTGAGCGGCAGTTCTGTGGGCGGAAATGCGTTGTTGATGCCAGAGGTCAGAGGAGAATGGCCAGACTGGTTCGAGCTGATAGAAAGGCAACAGTGACTCAAATAGCCACCCGTTACAACCAAGGTAGCCAGAAGAGCATCTCTGAATGCACAGTACGTCGAACTTTGAGGCAGATGGGCTACAGCAGCAGAAGACCACACCGGGTGCCACTCCTTTCAGCTAAGAACAGGAAACTGAGGCTACAATTTGCACAAGCTCATCGAAATTGGAAAATTGAAGATTGGAAAAACGTTGCCTGATCTGATGAGTCTCGATTTCTGCTGCGACATTCGGATGGTAGGGTCAGAATTTGGCGTCAACAACATGAAAGCATGGATCCATCCTGCCTTGTATCAACGGTTCAGGCTGGTGGTGGTGGTGTCATGGTGTGGGGAATAATTTCTTGGCACTCTTTGGGCCCCTTGGTACCAATTGAGCATCGTTGCAACGCCAAAGCCTACCTGAGTATTGTTGCTGACCATGTCCATCCCTTTATGACCACAATGTACCCAACATCTGATGGCTACTTTCAGCAGGATAATGCGCCATGTCATAAAGCTGGAATCATCTCAGACTGGTTTCTTGAACATGACAATGAGTTCACTGTACTCCAATGGCCTCCACAGTCACCAGATCTCAATCCAATAGAGCATCTTTGGGATGTGGTGGAACGGGAGATTCAAATCATGGATGTGCAGCCGACAAATCTGCGGCAACTGTGTGATGCCATCATGTCAATATGGACCAAAATCTCTGAGGAATGCTTCCAGCACCTTGTTGAATCTATGCCACGAAGAATTGAGGCAGTTCTGAAGGCAAAAGGGGGTCCAACCTGTTACTAGCATGGTGTACCTAATAAAGTGGCCGGTGAGTGTATACAGTCCTATGAAAAAGTTTGGGCACCCCTATTAATCTTAATCATTTTTAGTTCTAAATATTTTGGTGTTTATAACAGCCATTTCAGTTTGATATATCTAATAACTGATGGACACAGTAATATTTCAGGATTGAAATGAGGTTTATTGTACTAACAGAAAATGTGCAATATGCATTAAACCAAAATTTGACCGGTGCAAAAGTATGGGCACCTCAACAGAAAAGTGACATTAATATTTAGTAGATCCTCCTTTTGCAAAGATAACAGCCTCTAGTCGCTTCCTGTAGCTTTTAATCAGTTCCTGGATCCTGGATAAAGGTATTTTGGACAAACAATTAAAGTTCAGTTAAGTTAGATGGTCGCCGAGCATGGACAGCCCGCTTCAAATCATCCCACAGATGTTCAATGATATTCAGGTCTGGGGACTGGGATGGCCATTCCAGAACATTGTAATTGTTCCTCTGCATGAATGCCTGAGGATTTGGAGCGGTGTTTTGGATCATTGTCTTGCTGAAATATCCATCCCCGGCGTAACTTCAACTTCGTCACTGATTCTTGAACATTATTCTCAAGAATCTGCTGATACTGAGTGGAATCCATGCGACTCTCAACTTTAACAAGATTCCCGATGCCGGCATTGGCCACACAGCCCCAAAGCATGATGGAACCTCCACCAAATTTTACAGTGGGTAGCATGTGTTTTTCTTGGAATGCTGTTTCTTTTTGGACGCCATGCATAACGCCTTTTTTTATAACCAAACAACTCAATTTTTGTTTCCAAAATGAAGCTGCCTTGTCCAAATGTGCTTTTTCATACCTCAGGCAACTCTATTTGTGGCGTACGTGCAGAAACGGCTTCTTTCTCGTCACTCTCCCATACAGCTTCTATTTGTGCAAAGTGCGCTGTATAGTTGACCGATGCACAGTGACACCATCTGCAGCAAGATGATGCTGCAGCTCTTTGGAGGTGGTCTGTGGATTGTCCTTGACTGTTCTCACCATTCTTCTTCTCTGCCTTTCTGATATTTTTCTTGGCCTGCCACTTCTGGGCTTAACAAGAACTGTCCCTGTGGTCTTCCATTTCCTTACTATGTTCCTCACAGTGGAAACTGACAGGTTAAATCTCTGAGACAACTTTTTGTATCCTTCCCCTGAACAACTATGTTGAACAATCTTTGTTTTCAGATCATTTGAGAGTTGTTTTGAGTAGCCCATGATGCCACTCTTCAGAGGAGATTCAAATAGGAGATCAACTTGCAATTGGCCACCTTAAATACCTTTTCTTATGATTGGATACATCTGGCTATGAAGTTCAAAGCTCACTGAGGTTACAAAACCAATTTTGTGCTTCAGTAAGTCAGTAAAAAGTAGTTAGGGGAATTCAAATCAATAAAATGATAAGGGTGCCCATACTTTTGCACCGGTCAAATTTTGGTTTAATGCATATTGCACATTTTCTGTTAGTACAATAAACCTCATTTCAATCCTGAAATATTACTGTGTCCATCAGTTATTAGATATATCAAACTGAAATGGCTGTTGCAAACACCAAAATATTTAGAACAAAAAATGATTAAGATTAATAGGGATGCCCAAACTTTTTCATAGGACTGTATATCCATGTATTATTTACTCTAGGCCTGTATATACCCAGGTATTATCTACTCTAGGCCTGTATATACCCATTTAATATCTATGTTATTTTCAGGCATCTAAAAATAATAAAATGTTCTTTATTTGAACTCATCTGTAAAATCTATGAAATGCTGTGTACTTGATAGAGAAATTGTCATTGCCCATCAAAGAGCGCAGAATGTAATGTAACTACTGACAGCACGGAAGAGGTGACACGCTGAATACTTTCCATTGTAGCTAATGTCAACAGTTGCATTTCCTCCATTTATAATGACATGATGATATTGTTATGTAGGACAGCTCAGCAAGATGTGTGTGGTCCAGTACATATATAGATATAGATGAGTATGTAAGTATAGATATGTATGGATTTTAAAGACATACGAGAAAACCACTGAAGCTAAAGGACTGGACAACTCCCTGGAGGCAATGCACTTGGACATTTAATATAATAATAATAATAATAATAATAATAATAATAATAAATTTTATTTATATAGCGCCAACATATTCTGCAGCGCTGTACAATTAGTAGGGTTCAATTACAGACAGAAAGATACATTACAAAGAAAGCCATTTCACACAATAAGACTGAGGGCCCTGCTCACAAGAGCTTACAATCTATGAGGTAGAGGGAGTGACACAAGAGGTAGGAGGGGCGGCATTGCTTATACAGTGGTCAGACACTTTTGTAATAGAGGTTACTGTCATTACACAAACATAAAACCTTATCAGCCATCACCAGTCATGACCTTTAACATGAGGATGGAGTTTGGACATATAAAGTTAGCCTGAAATGGCATCATATCATGTGGGGAAATGTGGGAGCTGGAACAGAGGAGGGTTAGATTTTGGGGATTCTAATGACGGTATGGAAGGGTCTACATTAGGAATTGTGATAGGCCTGTCTGAAAAGATGTGTCTTTAGTTTGAGCTTGAAGCTGTAGAAATTGGGAGTTAATCTGATTGCCCGGGGTAGAGCATTCCAGAGAAGTGGTGCAGCTCAGGAGAAGTCTTGTATACGAGTGTGGGAAGTTCTGATTATAAAGGATGTAAGTGTTAGGTCATTGAGTGAGCGGAGAACACGGATTGGGCGGTAGACAGAGATGAGGGAGGAAATGTAGGGAGGTGCAGCATTATGGAGAGCCTTGTGGATGAGAGTGATAACTTTATATTTTATTCTATAATGAATAGGCAACCAATGTAGCGACTGGCACAGACTGGAGGCATCGCTGTAGCGTCTAGACTGATAGATGAGCCTGGCCGCTGCATTCAGAATAGATTGTAGAGGGGAGAGTTTAGTGAGGGGAAGACTGATTAGTAAGGAGTTACAGTAGTCAAGGAGAGAATGAATCAGAGAGGCAATAAGTGTCTTTAGTGTATCTCTGGTAAGGAAAGAGCATATTCGGGAGGTTTTTGAGGTGGAGGTGACATGAGCGTGCAAGTGATTCAATATGGGGAGTGAAGGAAAGGTCTGCGTCAAACATGACCCCGAGGCAGCGGGCATGCTGCCTAGGAGTTATAGTAAGGCCTAAGGCCTGAGACTGCAATGGATATATCAGGGACATTTGCTGCTGTCTGGAGTGGTGTGACTACTGCTAAGAGCTAGTCATTTGTGCACCCTTGTCTTACTCAAAGTTTAATTTCTTGTAGCACATTGCCGACTTGTGCTTAGGTTAAGTCCCCACACAGCAGGCCACAGTGAAGAGGTGCTGCTGGAAAAACTGCGTCGGAAACGTATTGTGGTTTTTCTCACAGGGCTTTCTGCTTCTATTATACCTAAAGGGAATTTGTAGGCATTTCCGTAAGTGTAATTGAAATGCTATGATTTCCAAAAATGTAACAGTTTTGGAAATCGCAGCATTTCCGCAACATTTATTTTTCTGCAATATGTGAATGGGATTCATAGGGACTAGCATTTCACCCATGTGGTGTCCCGACCTTGAAGGGATTGTCTCCTGAAAGACGTTTTTCTTACTGCCACTGATCTGCTTTTAATACTGTGGGAATCCACATCTGGCTATCCTGCCATATCCTTCAACCTTTTGCTTTATACCAATGAGAAATCTGCCATTATTATTTTTTGTGTATCCTGCCCAGGTCTAAACACATTGGGGCACTTATGTTTGACTACAGATAGATCTGTACAGTCCAGTGGGTTGTCCTAAACTTGGTAGTGAACTTGTATTGACTTGGTCTAAACTCACAGAGATTAGCAGAATCTTGAATGATATAATTCAACAAAACTATAATAAAATTGTAGATTCAATATTATATGTGGCATATGTTACACAATGTCAGTGACCCAAAACTCTAGAACAGATGTGACAGATTTTGTTAGTTTGATAGAAAGGTCGTCATTCCTGGAATTCTCTTTCTAATTGTTTGCTTGTGTTTCCAGAGTTTTGACCCCCTCTTGACTCTTGTCATGTTTATATAATGTCATTGATAGGTGTTTTTGGTGCCAGTCTTATAGAAAATGAATTCACATGGTTATAGAATTAAATTATTTTGTGGCTGGATGAATCTTATAGAGTATAACGTGGTTGTGCCCTGTACTATTTGCTCAGTCGTATGTTGCCATATTACAAAGAAATACATTTACTTAGTTTGTATCTCCATATTATGTACATGGGCATAGGACATAGCATTCCACTGGATGTATATATCAGCAGATCCTCACAAGTATGGTTCTTAAGTTACCAGGATTGTTTAGTTTTAGGAAATCCAAAATCATCTAGGCTCGTGTACATTGGGAGGAAGCAATCTGCATACAGCCATCATATTGTGTCCAAAATGTAGTATTGTGCATGACACAGAAATAGGTAATATTTTCTCAGTATATTCACTTATCCTAGAAGAAGGACCTGTGGACCAATGCCAGTGCTGCATGTTACTAACATAAGAAACTATATGTAGTTAGTAGAGATGAGCGAACACTAAAATGTTCGAGGTTCGAAATTCGATTCGAACAGCCGCTCACTGTTCGAGTGTTCGAATGGGTTTCGAACCCCATTATAGTCTATGGGGAACATAAACTCGTTAAGGGGGAAACCCAAATTCGTGTCTGGAGGGTCACCAAGTCCACTATGACACCCCAGGAAATGATACCAACACCCTGGAATGACACTGGGACAGCAGGGGAAGCATGTCTGGGGGCATAAAAGTCACTTTATTTCATGGAAATCCCTGTCAGTTTGCGATTTTCGCAAGCTAACTTTTCCCCATAGAAATGCATTGGCCAGTGCTGATTGGCCAGAGTACGGAACTCGACCAATCAGCGCTGGCTCTGCTGGAGGAGGCGGAGTCTAAGATCGCTCCACACCAGTCTCCATTCAGGTCCGACCTTAGACTCCGCCTCCTCCGGCAGAGCCAGCTCTGATTGGCCGAAGGCTGGCCAATGCATTCCTATGCGAATGCAGAGACTTAGCAGTGCTGAGTCAGTTTTGCTCAACTACACATCTGATGCACACTCGGCACTGCTACATCAGATGTAGCAATCTGATGTAGCAGAGCCGAGGGTGCACTAGAACCCCTGTGCAAACTCAGTTCACGCTAATAGAATGCATTGGCCAGCGCTGATTGGCCAATGCATTCTATTAGCCCGATGAAGTAGAGCTGAATGTGTGTGCTAAGCACACACATTCAGCACTGCTTCATCACGCCAATACAATGCATTAGCCAGTGCTGATTGGCCAGAGTACGGAATTCGGCCAATCAGCGCTGGCTCTGCTGGAGGAGGCGGAGTCTAAGGTCGGACCTGAATGGAGACTGGTGTGGAGCGATCTTAGACTCCGCCTCCTCCAGCAGAGCCAGCGCTGATTGGCCGAATTCCGTACTCTGGCCAATCAGCGCTGGCCAATGCAGTCTATTAGCCCGATGAAGTAGAGCTGAATGTGTGTGCTAAGCACACACATTCAGCACTGCTTCATCACGCCAATACAATGCATTAGCCAGTGCTGATTGGCCAGAGTACGGAATTCGGCCAATCAGCGCTGGCTCTGCTGGAGGAGGCGGAGTCTAAGGTCGGACCTGAATGGAGACTGCAGTGGAGCGATCTTAGACTCCGCCTCCTCCAGCAGAGCCAGCGCTGATTGGCCGAATTCCGTACTCTGGCCAATCAGCGCTGGCCAATGCATTCTATTAGCCCGATGAAGTAGAGCTGAATGTGTGTGCTTAGCATCGGGCTAATAGAATGCATTGGCCAATCAGCGCTGGCCAATGCATTCTATTAGCTTGATGAAGCAGAGTGTGCACAAGGGTTCAAGCGCACCCTCGGCTCTGATGTAGCAGAGCCGAGGGTGCACAAGGGTTCAAGTGCACCCTCGGCTCTCCTACATCAGAGCCGAGGGTGCGCTTGAACCCTTGTGCACACTCTGCTTCATCAAGCTAATAGAATGCATTGGCCAGCACTGATTGGCCAGAGTACGGAATTCGGCCAATCAGCGCTGGCCAATGCATCCCTATGGGAAAAAGTTTATCTCACAAAAATCACAATTACACACCCGATAGAGCCCCAAAAAGTTATTTTTAATAACATTCCCCCCTAAATAAAGGTTATCCCTAGCTATCCCTGCCTGTACAGCTATCCCTGTCTCATAGTCACAAAGTTCACATTCTCATATGACCCGGATTTGAAATCCACTATTCGTCTAAAATGGAGGTCACCTGATTTCGGCAGCCAATGACTTTTTCCAATTTTTTTCAATGCCCCCGGTGTCGTAGTTCCTGTCCCACCTCCCCTGCACTGTTATTGGTGCAAAAAAGGCGCCAGGGAAGGTGGGAGGGGAATCGAATTTTGGCACACTTTACCACGCGGTGTTCGATTCGATTCGAACATGGCGAACACCCTGATATCCGATCGAACATGTGTTCGATAGAGCACTGTTCGCTCATCTCTAGTAGTTAGCAGTGGATTATTCCTTTTACTCATGAGAATATGTTCAAGAGACTGTAAAATCTCAGAATAATTTTATTCAATACCAGATGAATAAAGGGGCATGACCAAGAGCGCAGCAGGGGGCAGGGTTTAGTGTAGAGAGAGCACTTGCTGTGGTAAGGACTACCTTTGTATATGGCTTCACATTTTATTTTTTTAAGTGGTTAAACCTCTGTCTAGGAACTCAGAAGTATGCTTAGTGTTGTAATTGGTTAATTTAAAGGATCTCACAGGCTCCTTTTAAAGGGACACTTGGGGCGTGATCAAAACGGATAGGTTGCATTATGATTAGTTCAGGGGTGCCAGACCATGGTGCAGCAATTCTTAGGCCAACAAAGACAGAATCCTCGTGTCTTGCAGGCCCTGCACTAGGCAGAATACTGGGTATTGGTTTTGACCAGGACATTTCATTACCAGCTTTTCTTGCACTATGTGTCTGTACCGTGAAATGCAATTGCTGTGTTCCTGGGTAATGTCTTTTTTTTTTTTTTTTTTTTTTAAATGTAGATTGTGAGCCCAACATAGAGCTCACAATGTACGTTTTTTCCCTATCAGTATGTCTTTTTTGGAATATGGGATGGAAATCCATGCAAACACGGGGAGAACATACAAACTCCTTGCAGATGGTTTTATGCCCTTGGTGGGATTTGAACACCAGGACTCCAGCGCTGCAAGGCTGCAGTGCTAACCACTGAGCCACCGTGTGGCCCCTCCTGGGTAATGTCTGACACATCATTCCTGACATTTACCTATTGGAAACAATCAGCCTGAGTTTTACTAAGTGTTATAAACTGGTCTTATTCCTTAAAAGGTCACTAACTTTTCAGACAACTTAGTCACATTTAAAGAGGACCTTTCATGTCCTCAGACACATGCGGTTTTATATACCGCTAGAAAGCTGACAGTGCTTTGAATTCAGTGCACTGTCGGCTTTCCCATTATGTGCCCTGGGCTGGAGATATTGGTGCCGTTACTGATCTCTGCCCACTGTCAGAAGGGTGTTCCTGACAGTCTAGCTGGGCTGTGAGGAATGCGCCCCCCCGACAGCACTCGTCCATAGCCCTGTACTGTCAAAAGAGGAGTTCCTGGATCACCTATATTATGCACACTTGGGTTTTTCTCAGCTACTTGTTTACTATTATACAGTGGCGGCCAAAAAAAACCGCACCACTTCACAAAATGTAATGATTGTAGCGAAAATGATTTCTTGTCTTTTTCCATTTCTATCCTCTTCTCTCCTGGATGATGAGTATTTGGCAATTTTGCACATGATGTCATGTGACATTTTTCAGTCAATTTCGTAGTAGGAGGTATACATATCATTTGTAGGGACTCAATTTATACGCATCACATACATTTGACAAAATCCACTGGTGGTGCATTATTTTTGGCCGCCACTGTACAGTTACTTTTGGCAGAATTACATGTAATCAAACCAAACTAGTTATAATGGATTGGGGAGGGGGAGCCATTGCATCTTTTTGTACACACCTCCAGACATAGAGACAAATGTAAAATGTGCTTCAGCCATAATGTGATTACTGGCAGCAGAAAAACTGATAGGACATCATTATGAAGGCTTATTCAGTCATAGAAAAGACTGACCAACAACACCCTGCATATATTTCAACTTTCCATGAAAACTAAAGTACCCTTTAAGAAGCAAGCTACTGGATTTTTAACTAGACAACCTGATGTACAGTATCAGGGCTTCATATATTTTACAGCCTTCATCTTCATGATCATTGTCATTGCTATGGTTAGAGATGGTTAAGTGATTGTTACCGGCTGCAAATGTAATCTTGACTGTTTAGAGCAAGTTGTCAGATTTCAGTAAGTTTCCCTAATAAGGGATAGTGATGTAAAAGTGGTGGATTCCTGCCAGAAACCCAGTATACCTATTGTTTATGTAGCCACATACCATTGGAAAATGCCTCGCAACAGTTCAGTGCTGGATATATATAGCAAGCTATGGAAATAATGACTATGCTATGTTCAGCTGCTATATAGAATTTATACACCATGACTATGGACTGACTTTTATCCACTGGGA
Organism: Leptodactylus fuscus; assembly: GCF_031893055.1. Classification (NCBI taxonomy): domain Eukaryota; kingdom Metazoa; phylum Chordata; class Amphibia; order Anura; family Leptodactylidae; genus Leptodactylus; species Leptodactylus fuscus. The sequence goes on from NC_134265.1 coordinate 294,419,047, forward strand.
ATAAGCAGAATGAATGACAGCAAGCAGAGATCTAGAAAACCGTCAGAAATTGATACAGAAACAATTTTGAAAAATTGTGTAACTTTTCATTATACAAACAGTAACATTTGTCTCTGAATATTGGTCTGTAACTGGACAACCACTTCAATAATCTTAATCTATGGTCATTTCAGCAAAAAAGATGTATGTAATATAATGCATGGAACAAAGCATCTACAACAAATGGTTGTGTGACTATATATATAGTGGGAAGCAGATTGTGGCGGCGTTATATTTAGTATCAGCCACATGGCTATGATGGGTTAATGTACCCTAGTGCATAGTTAGATCATGTATTAACCTGTGATATAATTATAACTCACAGCATTCTTCGATGATTACCTCTGCGGTAGAATCGTCCTCCGCTTCCAGCTTTGCACTTTCACATTTTTGGCTTCTTAAGACTATTTAATTACATTGTGGAGGATAATACTTTTCGGTTGGGCGTGCAGCGAGGAGCACTGACATTCAGGTATTCTAGCAAAGAATGTGAGCGCAAGCTTTAATCTCAGAGCCTTTAGGTTGAAGGGAAACTCTCCGATTATATTTCAGATCAGTGACATTTGCTTCTCTGAGCTGTAATTGTACAGCCGCTGTGATCCTGCATGACAGATGTTCAGCATATGAAGATTAATGGGTGGCTCGGAGGAGGATGTAATCACTTGGGTACTGTGTTTTCTGTCGGTATGTGTTGTTAGGAAGACTAAATGTCATTGTCAAGCTCTGCTCATTTTCTGCGTTCTTTAGCTGCTTATGGCACGCTGCTGTCACTTTTATAGACTTATTGTCAGACTTCCAGTAAGCAGACAAAAGGGCTCATGTATAAAGTGGTGGTGGAGTAGAACTGTTGCTAGTTATAGAATTATATATTCTACTAAAAATAATCAAATGATATTTTCACTTTGATTACTGATTTTCCTTCTAATTGTATTAAAGGGGTTTTATTAAGGATAGGTCATCAATACCACATTAGTGTGGGTCAGACACTCAGCAGTCCCACCAGTCAGTTGTTCTCAGCAGTTGATGCACAGAGAATGGGGTAGGAAGCAGGCAGCTCTGTTCTTAGTGTGTGGGTCCGACACTCAGCAGCCCCACCAGTCAGTTGTTCTCAGAAGATGACGCACAGAGAATGGGGTAGGAAGCAGGCAGCTCTGTTCTTAATGTGTGGGTCAGACACTCAGCAGTCCCACCAGTCAGTTGTTCTCAGAAGATGATCCACAGAGAATGGGGCAGGAAGCAGGCAGCACTGTTCTTAGTGTGTGGGCCTGACACTCAGTAGCCCACCTATCAGCTGTTCTCAGAAGGTGATTCACAGAAAATGAGGCAGGAAGCAGACAGTGCTGTTCTTTGTGTTGTGGTCAAATCAGGTATTGCAGATCAGCTCCCATTCATTTTAACAAGCTGCAGAGTCTCAGTCCAGCAACTACAGAGAACAGGACTGTCTGTTTCCTGCTTCATTCTCTGCGTATCATTTGCTGACTTTAGATGGTTGATTGGAGTGCCAGGTGGCAGATCCCCAATAATATTTTTAGTACAGAAAATCATTTTAATGTACTTAATGACACCCGACCTCTTCACTGATCAGCTTTTTGGGGCTAATGGTAGGCCGATACTGTATTATGTAAACTGTGGAAGCAGATGACGTAGATAGTAGCCAAGCCGCATTATTACAGCTCAGCATCCATATACTTTAATGGGAACAGAGCCACAGTAACGTCACATGGTCAATATGCAATGTAGAATGCAATGTATCTGCTTCCATCTTAGTACACCATATAGTAACAGGTCAGAAATCCCAAACAGCTGATTGGTGCAGAGGCCGGATGTCAACCCCCATTGATCAGTGCTGGACCTCTGTAGAACCAATGGTCCCAAACAACAGAGCAGATTGAATGTATAATCCAATGTATAGAGGTTTACATGAAGTGGTTCACTGGATATGTCTATAGAGAGCTGCATATATATATCTGTTCAGCATACAAATGAACATGACCCAAAGATCAAGGTGTTTTGTGTTTTCCCTGGGCCACTAGACTTGTACTACTGGACTTCTGGCTGTCAGTGTTGTACAGTGGATGAAATTCTTACATAGTCAGTTTCTAGCTATTTGTACATTTGTTCAATCTTTCCGGCATAGCTGTTTCTACAAACTAAAAACAGATGTTTTAATCTGAAGAAAAATATTTATTCCCAGAAAAGACAGTAGTGTTGTCCATGTATCCAATGAGACCGGGAAAAGCAGAATGTTAGCTATGTCCACCAGGAAACTACGCAACATCTTGTTACAAGCCTCTTGTTCTTCTATTAAATTATGAGGATGTGTAATAATATTAAGACACTTGCAGATTTGTTATACACTAACCAGTGATATCTCCATGGTAGGGGAGGGATACATGGTGACTGTAGTTTACTGTGGCTGGCCGTCTAGTATGACAACTGCCCCACAGTGACAAGTGATGACGTCCGGTTGGGGTAACCTGCTTGTTGTTGGTGGTTACATTACACTGGGATTGATACTTTGGCAAAAGTACTTTATACGGTCATAAGTAGGAAGCCACAATAGAAGTATAATCGGTAGGTGAGATGACACACAGTAGATGACCGTGCAAAAATGGTGAAAATAATCACTTTATGCTCTTACCAGTCTTGCTAACCCTTCGTTCACATCTGCGTTTGGTATTCCATTCGGGGAGTCGGCATAGGAACCCCCCAAATGGAATACCGAATGCATGGGGTCCGTGTGCTTGCCGTGAAGTACTTTCCTGTCCGCATGTTCCCTGCGGAGATCCGGCGGCAAGCACACAGACCCCATTATAGTCTGAGGGGATCTGTGTGCTTTCACTGGCACACCGCTTGCAGTTGCGTTCGATATTCCGTTTGGGGGGGGGTCCCCATGCGGACTCCCCCGAACGGAATACCAACGCCGATGTGAACGAGGCCTTACACTGCAATTTTAAGAAATGTGTATTACTGAGTTGCTTAACCTAGAACAAAAGCTCAACATGGTGAATGGTGTTGGTATCAAAGAGCAGAATTAAGAGTGCAGCTCTGGATTGTAAAATGAACACAGAACTAGTATGAGATAAGGAAAGTAACACAAGATACGCTTTATTATAAGAAGATGCACTTTATTATAAGAAGGTACCCTTTTTCTTATAAGGAGAAGATAAGCTTTATTATACTGAGAATATACGTTTTATTATAAGAAGAAGAATTGCTTTATTTTAAGAAGAAAGTGCTCTTTATTATAAGGAGAAGATATGGTTCTTTTTTTATTGTATGGGGAAGATATGCTTTGTTATAAGAAGGAGATAGTTTATTTTAAGGACCATTCTAAGGGCCACATTTAAAAAAAAAAAAAAAGTTTAGCTTTGTCGTACATTTCACTTGCACAACATGAGAATAAATATCAGCCACATCATTGTTCCCAGAACAGCACTAGACATATTTCCTATGTGTCCCCTGTAGTATTTATTTCATTTTTCTGCTATTATGGTTAATGCAGAAACATAAAAATATCTCATATACAGAAGTCTTTTCCTCATGTAGAAAACCACAAAAATAATGAGTCCAGCAGCAGGCTGTTTACCCGTGAGCCTTGTTAGTGAAACCTGGAGAAATGAGAAGTAAGGAGCAGTTATGGGGGACCTCATGGTAATAAATCAGCCACAAGCCCCTCTACATCTGGAAAGTTACATCACAAAAATGCTGACACAAGTAACATAGAAAACTCTGAGCCGGAGGAATTAATACTATAGCTGAGCCCCTGCAGGTCCTGTACCGCTCTGATGGCTCGTTCTTGTGTGACCCCATGAAAGTCACAACTTAGTTGTCATATGACATACTGAGCCCAAAATGAACTGTGTATAGGTCATTATTCGTCATTTTACTGGTGACAAGGTACCATAGCTCTTATAGTTCACAGAATAGTAATTTACAGAATTTGGATACTGGATCTAAATTGTACAGACTATTAAAGTGTCACAAATGCACAAGAAAAAACACAGTCCACAGCTCACCATAAATCTTAAAGAGAATCAGCTAGACCAAGAGTGCACGAAAAAATACACCCCCGGCTGGGGTGGAACAATGCAAGAACCCAGTAGAAAAATATTCCTTCAGCACAAGAGGTCTATAGTAAAACTTGACTTTTATTGGAAAAATATAAAAAATAGGTACCAGACATAGGAAAAAAGATGTAGAAAAACTTACATGGTCAATTCCAAGTATGCATGTATGGTTGAAGACAGACAAGCCTACGCGTTTCGGGACATCCGTCCCTTACTCATGGCAATATTGTATTAATAACAGTATTGCCATGAGTAAGGGACGGATGTCCCGAAACGCGTAGGCTTGTCTGTCTTCAACCATACATGCATACTTGGAATTGACCATGTAAGTTTTTCTACATCTTTTTTCCTATGTCTGGTACCTATTTTTTATATTTTTCCAATAAAAGTCAAGTTTTACTATAGACCTCTTGTGCTGAAGGAATATTTTTCTACTGGGTTCTATTAAAGTGTCAGCCAGAGAGACCGGCGTCTTAGGCACCATCACTTGCCCTTCTGGTTGGCATTGTAAGATGCTGTTAGTGGATCCATTAATAAGTATTGTATTGATGTTTCCTTTGTAAACTTCAGCATGATATAAACTGTACGCTATGATGCTATCTTGTTATATCCTGCAGATTTCAATGGAAACTGCTGACAACCATCTTTCACCCAAAATCTCACAGGAATCAGACAGATTACATTTTAGTCTGTCCAATTTTTAGGGTCTATCATAAGTGATTCCTGGCAGCCATTTGTTCCTCTACTTTTTTATATGACGTTCATGTTCAGCAGCACATAACATAGTTATTGGTGTAAAAAAAAGCGCCAGGGAAAGTGGGAGGGGAATTGAATTTTTACTGCGTTTACCGCGTGGTATTCAACCGAGTACGAGTATTTCGAGTACCATAGTATTCGATCGAACACCTACTCGATCGAATACTACTCGCTCATCTCTAGGAATGACCAAATGGCCTCTCAGTCAACGGCTATCTTGCATGTTTTGGCAACTTTTCCATTTATGTTATAGGATAAACTATCTTCAAAGCTGAATATATATAAAGGAGAGTGTATCACTTTGTGTCTCCATGTAGGATTTTAGCCCCTAATTGCCTAAATACTGCCAATAATCCAGATTATACATGACGTATGGCGCTAAACATGAAATGTAGGCCTGAATTGTCGATCAGCTGCAGAGGAGCTCGGAATCTTTTCCGTCATCTCACTAGTGAACAGCTGATTCCTTTTACACAGACATTATCCTAATTTCCTGCCGACAGATAAAGTAACAAAAAAGGAAAACTGGCATTACTTCAGTGGCTAGTGATAAAGCCTTGAGCTCCCAAAGCACGCTAGACACGAGACTGCCTTTTTAGGCTGTGCCTGTGCTCGGCCTCCCTTCTTTTCAGGAAGATGTTTGTATATGTCCATTGCTGGAGGAGCAGTCAGACCCTTCTCTGTAGGGAAACAGATACTACAGTATAAAGCAAGCAAACACTTGAGTTGGTCTTCAAAAGTGAGGGGCCAAAGGGTGAATAATATCAACAAGTATGATGTATGTAGAAAACCCCTAGGTACTTGTCACATTGTAAATCATAGGCGGATGGCTGGATGATTTGTTGGCTGTGTAGCAGGATGTCTGTCACATATGTTTATCTGCTGTGGAATATGGTTTAAGTTATGGTATTGCTGAAATGCTTCAGTATCCAGCACAGGAGATCACTGTCCGGGATTCCTAAAGGCAGATTGCATCATTACAGTTATATGATCATTGGATTAGGGGCTCAGTGTTACTCAGTATACAGATTAATAGGTATATATATGATAAATGGATTCTCAGAATTGTTCAGTTATGATAAAACACAACAAGCATCTCTGTACAAATTATTACTGACCATGTAGTTTGGGTACTTGGCATTCCTGCTCCCCTTAGTCTACTAAGATGGCTTTTTCTCAGATCTTAGCACTTGCAAGTTGTTTCACTTCACTTTACTTGCCTCTAAGACTGACAAAGAAGAAACAAGTTTGCCATCTAGATCTGGTAGATCTGCAAGAGACTTCAACGCACAAGACAAAAGTTGGCTGGTGCTGGTGGGATTGGACTAGACCATCTTCTGAAATCCATAGAGAGGATGTTTTAGGGGAGGGAAACCAGCAAATTCCATTGTATCATGCCCAATACTTTGTCCAATGGGGACATTGTCTGCCATTAGAGATGTCTTAGGCCCACAGATTTTGGAGATACATAGGCAGCTGCAGAATATATGCAGATCTTTCCGTTATATTTCTCTTTAGATTCCTTTACTGCTGAATAGAATACTGCTGTCTGAACATACCTATTATAAAATCAGCAGCAATTGTTATATCGTAGTCTGACATTACAATATGAGTGCAGTTTTTTCATTTTTCTTTCCAAAAGTGAGAGCTAAATGGGGGAAAAGTATAAAGTAATCTCTCTCTTTCTCTCTTCATCTCCAATACTAATTTTGGCTAAAACTGAAGGAATATCATCAATTTTATTTTAGGAAGTACAGAACAAATAATCTGCTTTCATACCACATAAAAAACTGCATCTGAAAAGCGGTATATGGTGTTTCTGCAGCTGTGGTGGTCTGCAGCTTTTAATACAGTTTGTACAGTTGAAACCAGGTCTATGGAGTCTGTAGCAGGGTTGTGATTTCAGGACCATTTTTGGCTGGATTTGAAGTTGGAAAAAAGTTTCCGACTGTGACTTATATAAAAAAAATGATTCATTATTTTTCTATTATACAGTTATTAATATTCTATAATAACAGAGTTGCATAGTTTGTTATAAATTTACATTCATCGGAATTCAATCATTAGCTTTTTAATGGATAATGCTAGGTTCACACTAGCATTGCCGACTCCGTTGTTGGGGTCCGCATGGGGACCTGAAAGATGGAGATCCTGTCCACTTAGAAAGTGGTTACTGCACTACCTTTCCTCTCTGTTTCCACTGGTTTTATACTGCAATTGGCAAAAAGTTCACCTCACAGGACTTTTCTCTACGACGATTTTAAGCGGAATCTATGACAAAGTCTCCTACCGATGCTCTAATGCACATGCGTACCTAGCCTTAGAATATTCTAAGTGAACATGCTGTCAGACATTTGTGAAGTCAGAGTAAGAGATGGAGTTGGAGTCAGTCTGGGAAACCTCCAACTCTGACTCCTCTATTTTTCTCAGCCTGACTCTGAAATCATGATTGGATGGCATCCATGGTCAGACAGAAGCAGAAAAGATTATCTATAATTCACAAAAAAAAGTCAGTGATTGAATTCCTGTGAAGGTAAATTTTAAACTATGCATCTAATTCATTATACTGTACAATATCAATATTACATTATATAGTATAGTTAAAAATAATTAAAGGGGCTCTATCATTGGGAAAAGCCCGTTTTAGCTACACATATACTTGCATAGTCTTTAGAAAGGCGATTCCACACATTCTTTTTGTATGTTAATCCCCTCAGTAGTTTTTGAAGGAGCCCATTTTTATTCATATGCTAATTAGGCTCCAACGAGCACCGGAAGTTCTCAGCAAGAACTCCTCTCTCTGCTGTGTGCTGTGTGTGAGAACAGGGAGAGCAGCAGTAGCAGCAGCCTGTGCTGTACACATAGAGAGAGGAGTGCTGCTGAGAACTTCCTGTGCTGGCTGGGAGCTAATTAGCATATGAATAAAAAAAAGGGCTCATTCACAAAATTACTGAGGGGATTTACATACAAAAGATATGTGTGGAATAGCCTTTCTAAAGTCTTGCAAGAATGTGTTTAGTTAAAAATGACTTTTCCCAATGATAGAGCCCCTTTAATCATTTTATTTTGAAACCAGAATTGGTAACTTTTTTCTGACTTTGTATCTAACTAAAACTGTCTCCAACTTTGTCTCCAAGACCCCACCTCCACAGCCCTGGTTAAAACATGTAAAATAAATATGTTTGATCCATGATAGGCATATCCTCATTGAATACCAAAGCAAGTCAGATGCTATTTTTAACTCTACCTTAACTGCAATATCTGAATACACCCTTGTATACAAATGTTGCCATGTGAGTGATGATCAGCTTGTCCAGCACCACAGTCAACATTTGTGATTGACTCCGTTGCTAAGACCTGGAATGTGGTGCTAAGCTCAGGTGTTATAGTAGCAGTGGTGGCGCAGTGTGAAGATGCTTCTCTGTGGGCTTGGTTGAATATATTCCCTCTCTCCATGGCTCCTCATGTGTATTATATTAATGATCGTCCATCACATCGCGGAGTCTTCTTGGAGGGGAGTGGGTCCTGATTGATACCTGCAGATCTGTGTTATCACCCAGTCTGGAGCTGGTTTATGTTGTAGGAAAGGTATGTTATCATTATCAGACCTCAAGAACACTCAGGAATGTTAATGGAAACTGGATTGTACCAATTTTTACTGAGCTTGCGCAATATTTCACTGTTAGAAGTCGTATTGCTATTCACAATGTGACTTTCTGTAGATAGGATGAAAGGCTGATCCAGAAGCATGAAGTGACTGTTTGTCATTCATTAAATTGATAGTTCATGTGTAAAATAAGATTAATCTCCTTTGTGTGCGTGAAATGTATGATTGCTCTCATGCGATATACGCATTGTACATTGGTCGACCGTGGCAGCTGAACAATATTTACTATTTCATGCACTTTTGCAGATATGATCTATGATAGACACGCACTCAGGATAATATACTATCTAGCTTGCCCTGTATTATGGGAACATTTACTGAAACCCCTTCCCGCCACAGCCATTTTTCGATTTTCATTTTTGACTCCCCACCTTCCAAAAGCCATAACTCTTTGCTTTTCCATATGACGGCTTAATTTTTGAAGAACAAATTGTACGTCTTAGGGGTACTGTTTGCAATTCTGTACAATGTACTGGGAAGCTGGGAAAAAAATTAAGATTGGGGTGGAATTGGAGAAAGACTGGATTTGCGCGACTTACGGGCTTTTTTATGGCGTTCATTGTGCAGCCAAACTTACATGTCACCTGTATTCTATGGGCCTGTACGATTACGGAAATACCAAATTTCTATAGTTTAATTTACATTTTAACCTTTAACAACTGAGAACCAGACCATTGCTTTAGTGGTTACACACGGACACCAGCAGACCCCATTGACTTCTCTGTACGACTTTTCTCTCCACCAATTTTCAGCGCTTTCTGTGATGGAGTCTCCAACAGAGACTCTGGCGCAGATCTGTACTTCAATAAGGTGGTGCTGGGAGCAAGTTCTTCTTTTCACCGAGGTCCTATTTAAATATTTTTTGGTATAAAAATTCACAAATTTTGTTCCATATTTCACATATAATTTTACTTTTTTTTCTTTTTGACCACCTGTGAAACATTGTAAAAAGTGGGCAGGGTTAAGTATGAACGTGGTCATAAACATCCGACAAATTTAAAGTCACTTCTAAATATTTTCTCAGGAAAGCCTAAAGATGGGACAAATTTATTAAGAAGCTTAATACTTAAGACTGTTCTAAAAAATGTTTTTCCTGCCAGGCAACTCCATTAATAACTCATATTGGTGAGGGGTAATTATTATCAGGATTTTTCTCCAAAGCTCTATTTCCATGGTGTTATATCTTTCTGCCATTATTAGAAATGTGGTGAAGGGCAGACAGATAATGATAATAATTATATACTAATATGTAGAACCATAAATACAGTGCCGGGCTTCTTCTTGTATTGTCTGGTCCATAAGCCTATAATTGTAATAATAACATGGCCATTTTACAGTATCATTGGAAAAACAATGACTGCCCATAATTACAGTCTGGACTAAGATCGTATCCTTTTATAATAATGTATCCCATCAGGACATTCATCCAATAAAAGATGTGCTCCAACCCTTGTAAGCTGTTTATCTTATTAGTAGGCTTTAGTGAATCCACACGTACAGTATTTCCCATATTACTCCAGCACCCTGGGTAGCACATGACACACAATGCAACAAAATGATGTAGATGGTTCGGGCAAAGTGATAAATAAAAGGAGTTTCTCATTTAGAGATCTGATTCTTAAAGGTCGTACCAAATATTGATTTGCTTTAGATTTCCCTTTTGTTATTTTGACAAAAATAAATTATTAACCCTTGAAAGCATTTTTACTTTGCAGCATGTTTTCCCACACCACAGCACTATACAGTAATAGTACATCATGCTGCACCATTTTGTCCAGTAAGTTGCTAGACTACTTGATGGACAGCCAAGAGACTCCTCTATTAATGGTAACTATTTTAGGGATCTGGCAGTTCCATTCATTATTATTATTTATTATTAGTTCCTATCACAGAGCAGAACAATGAACAAAACAACCTGTGTGAACATAGCCTTACCTGGCTCTGGCATTTGTCCATTCTTAGTTAAGGGGAGATGACACGTGTTTAGCATATACAGTATATATCTTATCTCCTGAGTCTTACTCTCACTGTGCTGCAGCTATTAATCTAACCAAGCAGGAAATAACAACCTTTCGTTTCATGTAGGAGAAATTTATGATGAAGGCTAAACTGAAGAAGACTAGTGCAGCATTCTTATGTGAATTCAGTTTTGCACTGCCCAAATGCCATACATACCATTGCCATGCTCATATTTTTTTTTCTTCTCCTTTACCCAGGGATTCTCAGACATTACTCCAGCTACAGAATCAAATACGTCACGAAAAAGAATCTGCTGCCTTGAAACAACAAGCAAGCCTTCAGCAAAGTACACCACCTTCGCCATCCTTCCCTCCTCCACCTTCCTTCCAGGAGCTAGAGGCCAGTCAGTTTATCTCTTCACCAACACAAATGAGTGTTCTGAATTCTCACAGCTCCCCTGCAATGCAGCCAGCAAGCTCCTTCAACTACGCTAGGCCTAAACAATTTATTGCTGCTCAGAACGTGAATTCCGCCTCAGGCTTTGTCACACCATCTTCTGGGTCCTCTACCTCCAGCCTTCCATCTCCAACATCAACACCTCAAAAACAGTTTGGTAGAGCGCCACCTCCATTCTCCCAACCATTTTCTCCAGAAGGGGAGCAGTTTTGGTCTCCAACATCATCATCTCCGCCACCTCCGCCTCCACCTGTGTTGAGTCCTACTGCACATTATAGTAGTCAAGATCACTTTCCTCTTCCACCTCCACCTCCTCCACTTCCAGTTTCTGCCACTTCGCCATCATATAGTCCCTCACTTTCTCCAACTACAAGAGGATCAAACTCAGGTCACAACCCAGCAGCCTTCCTTAGTTCCATGCTGCCATCGCAGCCATCACCCGTCTCCTTCAATGAGCTTGGTCTTCCAAAAGGAGTAATGCCACCGTAAGTTTATATTACACTAATATTCATCTTGTCATGTATGTAGATAACTCTCTAATGTTATTGTAATTATCAATACTATTTTGCACTGAGGAAGATTCCAGGGCTCAGTGGTAGATGAAATAAATCCACCATTTATTGTATTGAAAGTTTCATACATAGTCCATATCTCAGCTTGGCTTATGTATTTCAGAATTTGTTTCCTAACTATTATGGCTACAATAAAGGTATAATTGCCCAAATGTATAAGCCAAGGTTGTCACTACTATATATGTATATATATATATATATATGAACTTTTTATGCTTTGATATCAATATAGTGAGGTTTACGTCAACTGTGAGGTGTCTTCTGTGCTTCATTTTGTAAAATTCCATGGTTTGGGTTCATTGCTCAATCAGCCCGGTAATCCAATAGTAAAACTTAACTTTTAATATATAAATATATAAAGGCCAAACAGAAGCCAAATGAATAAATAATACAGTGCCAACAATGTATGAAAACTGGTGGCAATCCCAGAATCTCTTGGCAGGTATATAAATTCTCACATACTCTGCTCAAACAAGTAACTGCAACGTGACCACCCAGATACAGTCAATGTGTAATGTCACATACTGTATGTAGCAAGATGTAATGTCCCACATGTAGTAAGAAGTGGTCTTACCGATATACAGCAGTAGGGAGGTCATGAAATGGAGAAGGTAGAGGCATCAGTTATCAAAGCCATCCGTAGATAAATCCGTAATAAGAGACCATCAAGGGTAAAGAGTAGGTCCCTACCTCACCCTATGTCCCCAAGGGGAAGTCCCCAAAGTTTGTTTGCCCTAAAAAACTACCTTGCTTTTATCCAACGTACTTTGGTATTTTTCAAGACTCTTCAGGGGTATGGAGTACAAATGTGATAAAAACTCCAGAGCTGAACTCCATAGTGGTGAGACATCTGATAGACGTGGCTGTTATTCCCTAGACGGGTGGATTTTGTCTAGTCTTATAAGTAGTCAGTTCCTCTTATTGTGTTATTTTGGACTATGGCTATTATTTACTGTAATTATAATAGAAATCTTTATTATTATATACATTATTACTTGGAATAGATGATAAAATCATCATCGTTATTGAAGTTATACCGCTTTTATGTTATAGAGCTCTGTGCCAGAGGAAGTTGTAATGGGAACACTCCAATAAAGTTTAAGATAACCCTTAGATTTAAAGAAGCAATATTAGGGTGTAGTAGTTTTTAGATTTTTGGTGTTGGGGGGTTGATACAGAGATCTATTTTACCTATTTCGATTGGAGTCTGGCAGGAGTTTTCCAGAAAAATTGGCTTCATTTGCCTTACTCTGGATCAACGTTGCAGGGTAATAGGCTGAACTAGATGGATGGATGTCTTTTTTCAGCCTTACAAACTATTATTATTATTATTACTAATATTATTATTATCTATTTTGAAAGCACTTTTAATTCCATGGTGCTTTATATATGAAGAGGGGTTTTCATACAAAACACAAAATACACAAAATCAAGTAGAATAGACCAACATAGTGACCACCTGGTACAATGGGATTGAGGGCCCTGCCCACAAGGACTTGCAATCTAAATGTGATGCTAATGTGTTTTTATTTTCAACCATAAAATCCCTGTATCTCGGGGTCTATGCAGGGATCACGCATATGTTCTTTCACTTTTGTTTAGCAGAAAGTCTACTAAAGGGAGAGTAGAAACTCAAAGTACAATATTCAGGATATCAGCAAACTGCTACTAAACTACTACTAAACTATTGAGAAAGCTTACCCTTAGTTCATGTCTGCGTTTGGTAATTCGTTCGGGGAGTCCGCATGGGAAACCCCCCAAACGGACTACCAAACGCACAGGCAAGCGGTGTGCAGTGAAAGCACAGAGACCCAATCTACTTTTCTGTCCGCATGATTCATGCAGACACCGCGCCATGAGAACATCACCCCCATTATAGTCTGTGGGGTCCGAGTGCTTTCACTGCACACCACTTGCCAATGCATTTGGTATTCCGTTGGGGGGGTTCCTATGCGGACTCCCCCCAAACAGATTACCAAGGCAGTTGTGAACGAGGCCTTAGCTGAGCTGTAACCCTCCTATATAAACATGGGCCAGTGTTTGCGTTTGGAAATGTGTAAAAGAACAGTGACTGCCTGTACAGCTAAGGACCCACATAGTGAACCACAGCTAAAAAAACGCAGCAGAAACATATCGCATGTGCTTGTGGGGCATTTCTAATTGTGTTCTGAACATGAAGCTTTTATTATTCAACAAGTTTTTAATGCTTTTTTGCAAAGAAAATCAGTGCATATACCCTATAACCTATACATCAAGCTTTTAATAATATATAAAGCTGGAATTGGAGTCTGTACATTTCTGTCAACTCTGGTTCCAACCAAAACACTGACTCTTTGACTCTAACTATACAGACGTGATTGGAGAACATCCATCCTTCATATTCTGTTCTGGAATATCTGTCCTTATGTTCAACTTTACTGCAGGTCTTCCCTACTGACTCAGTGTGATGTGAACACCTGGCTGCACGGATCTTATTTCCTGGAGATCCGGGTCACACGTACACACGTGAAAGGATTTCCACCTCAAAGAAGAAAATAAATTCATTACAAAAATCCATTTTTTTTCTTGCTATACACATTATGTAATAGTTACTAGGTAGCTGTGTTCTGTGCAACTCATTAGAATCCTAAAAAAGCTAAGGTTTAGGAGGGCCAAGAATGAATAGAGAAGTATAAGGGACTATGGTATGATGTGACAACCATATACAGACTTGTGCAACGTGGTAAGGTATAAAATCACAAAGCAAGCAAAGCACCATCATATCGTGGCCATACCGATTGACTGAGCATTGCCTTTCTTTATGATACTGACCCATAAGCAATATTCAGAATTTACATACTTTTAAGGGAAAAGAAGATTAAACCAAAATTGGAAGTATTATTATCTGTCTGTATGTAACCAGCAAGGAATTTCCAGTGTACATTGAGAGCAATCTGGATTTGGTTACAGTAATTCCAGCTGCCTATGGCAAGGAGAAACTAATTTAGTGATAGTCAGTATCACATGTAATATCCCATTTCTCAGAAACGAAGGAGTCTGTAATATAAATACTGGATATAATAATTTTATACACTGTGCTTGGCGCCTTTCCAGGGTCTCTCCAGTCCGATTTGCCTGGTGTATCATTTTTTATCAGTATCTGAATATCTCAGAGGCACAATCTTTTCAAGCTTGGACATGATTCATTTTTCCACTAGTTCCCATAGGGAGGCTGGATTTAGGAAAATATGGTAACCTCCCCACAGAGTGGTCAGTCAAAGCCATGAAAATTAGTAATGGAAAAATATTGCAAATGTTTGTTTTCATAATCCGGTATTGTAAAGTCGGCAATTATAGCATTGGCTTGGATATAATATTCTGTGACCAGTAAAGGCTTCAGGAATCAGAAATCTGTCATATTATAATGCTGAATTCCAAGTCTAAATTTAGATATCCCTCGCTGTCTGCTGTAGGGAAAATGAAGTCACAGGATATTGGTGGTCCACCATTGCATGTCTATCAGCTCTAAGGCTGGCCATGCCTATTAAATAACTGCAGCTGTTCTATATGACCCTCTATACACATGTTCTCTTGGCTCTACAGAGCAGTATATGTGTTTTATATGGGGAGAGGGGAGTAAGCTGCTGGCGACAGCTTATTTCTGTGAACATGAAGGGTCAGTCATGTTGAAATCCAACTATTGCACACAATTCTCCCTTGCAATTCATTCCCATACACAGGTACACATTACATGGTTAGACAGTTCTGCCAAAATTGTTTAGCCACCATTGATCTCAGGAGTATGGCCAGTTTAGGCTCAGTTCACATCTGCATTTGGGGATTCCGTTTTTCAAGCAGCGCTTTTCTCTACGCATTTTTTGCATGGAAACCAAATGGACCCCATTATAGTCTATGGGGTCCATGGGTTTCCTAAGATTACTGCTTTATTATGTGGATTAGGTTTCCGTTTGGAGGGTCCCCAAGCCCCAAATGGAAAGCCAAACGCAGATGTGTACCTAGCCTTATCTAATAGAGTAGATCCGTATTGGGAAATACTGGCTTTATAAGAAGCATAACCCAATGAAAAGGTGTAGTCCATATTAATAGATCACCCTCATTTGTAACCCATATTATAAGATATGAGTGAACCTACAGCTATCCAGCTACAGCTGACTATATTGCTGTGTCTGTGGTTCAGTGCCAATATTTTCTCCAGACTTTTGTCTATTTTTATGAAACGTTAACATCAGATCAATGACATTGCGAACATGTTCTACGTCTTCTTCCCATAATCCAGTTACGTATATAGTTGAATATCAGACTGGCATACTTCACAATAGAATACAAATGGGGTAAAAAACGGGAATAGGTTCCCACACTGACAGTGGAATACACATTGGCCTGAAGAAGACGCTTGACCAGCGTCGAAACGCGTAGCCTATCGTTTTATCTTCTGTCATTGGAACCAATAAAGTGAAGTTACCAAATAACCCTTGGACTCACTCTTGACTCAGTAGCGCTTCCTCTATTCCCGGTTTTTACCCCATTTGTATTCTATGTTTGTTCACCACCTTGCAACTGATAGATCATTATCTTTTTCAACATACGGGCGCCAGTCTTTTTTATATTTTTAGCCCATACTTCCCAATAGTCAGTAGTAATGCATGTGCAGAAAGTCCAACATCAAATGGAGTTGGTGACTCGTCTTATTTACTTTGTTTTCTTATTAGGGGTTTCCCAAAGAAGGCTGGCCGGACTGCCCGCATAGCATCTGATGAGGAGATTCAAGGAACAAAAGATGCAGTCATTCAAGATCTGGAGAGAAAACTTCGCTTCAAAGAAGAGCTTTTAAACAATGGGCAACCGGTACTTTTATGGACTTTTAAGTTTCCTCATTGCGTTACAAGATAAGCAGAATGACGTCTTTGTAACTCTTTCATAGCTTGTCCAAGTTATTTAATAATAGACCCAATGATATCCTTAGTGATGGACACATTTCTAAATAATCCCTTTAACCTCTGAGACGCACAGAATTGTAGTTGATCCTGAAACCTGTTATTTGGCGCTGCTCATTTTGGTTAAAAAATAACCATCACAATTGGCTTCTAATAATTATAGAAAATTATACTTGTTAAAAAAAGGTCCAGGGAGTTTAACCTTAACTACTCCTTCCGGGGGGAGGGGGGGATGGTTTGCATCTTGTACCTATGGGTTTCCAACACTGGTTTCCATGATCAGAACTAGGACCCGATCCACGTGCTGCTCCACCTCTTCCTTCCTTTCTTGTTTCACTTTATTATAGTCTGCAACCCAATAGCTCGAGTAAATATCTGTGGAAATGGGAAAGGAGGGAGGAGGTGGAGCGACCTGGGGACCTGGTGCTGATTTCAATCACATGACTTGGAGTCTGAACCAGCACGGAACCTCTATCTATAACATGTAAAACCTCTGAAATAAGTAAAACTAAACTCCCTGGACAACCCCCATTTAAAGGGATTGCCTTATGAAGGCAACCCCCAGCCATATACCCTACTAGGACAATTGGACACCATTAATGAAAGTGTCCTGAGCCACAAGAAAGAGTCACCTTTGGGTGTAGCCACACATAATAATTCATTTTCCCACCATTATTGTAGAATAAATATATTAATAGAATATTGTAATCTACTCTATTTGCTTCTCTCCTTAGAAATTGACATATGAGGAGAAAATGGCTCGACGATTGCTTGGAGCAGACAACGCAGCCACAGTTTTTAACATTCAGGAGCCAGAAGATGACTTGAATTCACAGGTACATGTTAATATCTATTTCTCCTAAACTGATCATAGAAGAACTTTGGTCAGGAAGATTTGTTGCTTTGACACTCTAAACATTTTCTTGATAGCTATCCTGTACTACACCTCTAAGACATGCACACATTTTAACTAAAGTGTACCTTGGCAAAAACAAAGGCAACATTCCTTACATTCTCAGCGATATGTGACCGTGTACGATGAAGAATAATTACCTAGAAACAAATATTTCAAGGACTTTTACAAAAATCAATAAATCACTGAAATAACTCCACAAAACAAGCAGCAGTTCAGTAGCTTCATTACCTTCTTACTTAGTGACATAGCAGAGTTAAAGATGTATTTAGACTGTTTTGGAAGCAAGTTGTGACTCCATTGGTTTCCCTCATTTGTGCTACATGTGAATGCTACATCCATGATATGCCTTGTATAGCATTGGATTGCATCTGTGTGCATGTGCACGGTTTTGTTATTCCAGAAACTCTTCCCATAATTTTATAGGATTGTTCTTGCCTTCCAGTTTATGGGATGCATTCTTGCCACAGTACCTATAGACAAATACACTGGCATTAAATGGAATCTGTCTGGTGAATTTGGGACACTAAACAGCCAGTATCGCCTTATGGACCATTGGTTTAGTGTGCAAAATATGGCTATAATAGGTCTGTCTGTGATGAGAGGTTTCGGAAAAAGCCTATACTTACCTAGAAGTGAATGCTACTGAGACGTGTGTGTTTCTCCAATGATGCTAGCCAGTTCCCAGTTAGCTTCACTGGAGAGTTGTACATGCATCTTATAGCAGCAGAGTCTCATCTGAATGTGAAGGTTTTGTTTTTTAACTACCCCAGGAACAGGTAGGTTTATTATAGGCATATTTGGGATACTAAATCACTTGTCAATAATAACATAATATTTGCTTAGTGTCCCAAATTCACATGAACGGATCCCTGTTATGAGAGTCTCTTACCAGAACAATTCCTAGTGAACCACAAAAACACTCAGATTACAGGGGTTCATGTGAATAAAACATTCTTTCTGCTTCATGATCAGTCTCCATTGCTGAGATATTAGCTTTATTCCTGATACTAATGAGCTTTTGGGTACAATGAGGGCATCACTGATACTCTTATTGCACCAAAGATCTGCCTCTATGCTCAGATTGACAGGACGTGACAGTATACATGTCCATTATATGGAAGGGAGAAAGATGGAAGTACTGGGTGCTGAAAGAATAGTTCTTCGGTGCGATGACAGTTACAATGACACCTTCATTTCAAGAACCAACTCATTAGCATATCCGGGAAAAAAAAATATCTCAGACACCAATGGGGAAGCAGAAAAAAAAGTTTTGTTCATGTGAGCCCTGGCTATCTGACTTTGCTTATAGTTCAACGAGAACAGTAACGTTTTGGTGGCAGATTCCCTTTAAGCCACATGTGTTTTTACTTTAACATGACCAGCATTTAAAGGAATACTAAAAACAAAAAAACGGACAATGGAATTTTAACATATTCCAAGAGTTATTCCCTTCACGTTCTTCACTCCTTTGCCCTAACAATAAAGCTGAGCTATATATAAGCAATTTTTCTCCCTGTTTCCCAGGAGCTCAGACATGTCCACTTACCCCTCATCACGATCCTGTAACAAGCTGTAAGAACACTGGCCGGGGCAGCAACCTCTCCTTTCTGCAGTAGGACAAAGGATTGTTAACCCTTGCCCCTTTGTTAAGATCTATCCCTTGGAGCTTAACAAAGGAGCAAATAATCGAAGATGAAAATGTATAGCAAAAGCTTAACCCGGTGTTGTCTGCAGGATCGCAGACTGTTTGTGTCTGGATCAAACACAGAATTCCATACAGTAGATTGACAAACTGTGAGGACAACTAGACTCCTTTTTCACTTTGACCACTCATTCTTGCTTTAGTGTTCCTTTACCGCAGCCTGAATACTAGTTGAGATCATATAATATTAATATCTTCTATCCAATACTCTGCTTTAAAATGTAACTAAACGTTCAAGCAACTTTTATATTTCTGGCAATATTTATGTCATGAATCAATTTTATAATGAACTTTATTAACAAATTTCAGATCCTTTCTGTGAAATCCTGCACTTCTTTATTCCTTTCCCTGGGTTCTTTTTTGAGAGCTGGACCTGTTTTTCACTGTGTACTGTACACGGGTCTGTGTGTGTAAATCAGGGAAACTAAGGGTAGAAGAGGGTCTGTTTGAACTGTTATATCTCGGCCATTGTACAAAGTAGAAACTTCTTTTTGGTGTCATATGAGAGATGAGAATCCTTTTTTATATGTCACCAGAAGCAAACTTCTATGGTGTATAATGCTTAAGGCATATTAATTTGCAGTGAAACCCCCATTTTTCTTTTCCCTATTTTAGGTTGAAACCCCACATTGAGGCTTTTTTGTTGCAGATTTTGCTGCAGTTTTTTCAGCCAAAGCCAAAAATGTCTACAAAAGGAATAGGAATTATATAGGAAGTTCTTATACCTCTACTTAATCCACTCCCAACTTTGGCTCAAAATATCACAGCAAAATCTGCAACAAAAAAGTTGCATTTCCACAATGTGGGGCCTCAGCCTTATGCAGTCTGTATATCGTACACAGTAAGAGGTCGAGTAGAGCTCTCAAAAGAAAAGTAAGGGAAAGAATATGCAGGAAAAACTGGAGAGAAAGAAATACAGAATTTTACAAAATGGAATCAACATATATTAATATAGTATTTCCATAATATATTAATGACACAAATACTGCCAGGAAATGAAAAGTTCTTTGGTAGTTTAGTTACTCTGTGTAAGTGTAGTCTTCTGCATCACCGTCATTGAACCTCTAGGTATTATAATAGACTGTGCTGTTTTTCTAGCGGATTGCTCGACAGACAAACCAATGTGTATGTGTATCTGCTGATCCTGTGAGATGTTCGTTTTCAGGGGTAAAACAACATGGGATATGTCATCCTAAATGATTACACCCCAAAACACATTAGATCCCAGAAGTCACAAGGAAATTATCTATATTAACTATATAGAGCTGAATTCTTCCATGTTTCTCATGAACTCAGATGACGTTTGGATTTACAATTATCGGTTTGTATGAAACATCCTAGTAATCCCGATAGTAAACTAAGTCTTATGCCACAACAGTGCAGAACAGCACTATCAGTAAGCGCAGAGCAATCCAATAACTACTTCCATTCTACAAGTTTTCACCTTCTTTTCTACCTTTGCAGGAAGTTTCCTCTGTTTCCTCTCTTGATGCTTCTGTAGAGAACCCTCTTGACTTGCAGAAGGTTACTATCCCCTGTCTTTCATCTCTACACTTACACACATCTTTACTCTCACTAAACACTCTACATTGTGTTGATTTTGGCTGTTTTAACATATGATGTCATGAGATTGCCATTGACTGTATCATTTTGTATAACCATCTGTATTTTGCCCGGAAGGTAAGATAATAGTTAATGATGTCACAAAAAACTAATGATAAACTCTATGTGTGAGGAAGGCATTATTCCTCACTAGGTGCCTATCACGTATGCTACAAAGGTTTCCATTGCATGATGGCACTGTTTTGCTCAGTTTCACTTAATGCCTTGGAGTGCACACCAGCTAAAACCCACCTGTATTGACTCAACTTTCACAGTGTTCATATAGGAACTGGTTGTGTATGTTTGCACTGACTCATACACAGATAACCATTTAGAGTGTGATGATGTTTAGTTTTGCAAAGCACATAAAAAAATTCCAATAGAAACCTCCACAACAATAGAAAATCTAGGGGAATGCCATGTGACATTACGTACAACCTGCAATAATAATATACGTAAATACCTGAAATTCCTCCTCTAAAAATAGTATAAGAAAGTAGCATAGAATGACTGCTTTTTGTTTTTACAAAATCAATGTGCAGCTAGTGTTATAATGCTTTATGGTATGTCACCTTGTCATTTATTCATATTAGTCTCAGTGCCAGAATAGGAGGTTGTGTAGTAGTATATAGCCCCCAAACTGCAGTATATGGGGTTGTATAGTAGTACATAGCCCCCAAACTGCAGTATATGGGGTTGTATCGTTGTATATAGCCCCCAAACTGCAGTATATGGGGTTTGTATAGTAGTGTATAGTCCCCAAAGTGCAGTGTATGAAGTTGTGTGATAGTGTGCAGCCCCCAAACTGCAGTGTATGAGATGAGTAGTAGTATAAAGCCCCAAATTGCAGTATATGGGGTTGTATCGTAGTATATAGCCTCCAAACTTCAGTATATGGGGTCGTATCATAGTATATAGCCCCCAAACTGCAGTATAGGAAGTTGTGTAGTAGTATGCAGCTCTCAAACTGCAGTGTATGAGGTTGTGTAGTAGCTTAGGCTCCCAGGGTATACACTAGCATACAGCATTTGGACCCTTTGAAGGAGAATGCCAGCCAGTACTGGAATGAAAAAAAAAAAAATGACATGTGCGTAATAGTGATGAGCGAACAGCGTTCGATCGAATTGATATTCGATCGAATATCAGGCCGTTCAAGGTATTCTATTCCAATCGAATACCACGAGGCAAACGCACTAAAAATTTGTATCCCCTCCCACCTTCCCTGGTGCTTTTTTGCACCAATGACTGTGCAGGGGAGGTGGGACTTCAACTACGACAACGGAAGCATCGAAAAAAAATCGGAAAAAGTAATTGGCTGGCTAAATCAGGTGACCTCCACGTTATACGAATGGTCGATTTCAAATTTGGGTCATATGAGACTGTGAACTATGTGACTGTGAGACAGGGATAGATGTACAGGCAGGGTTAGCTAGGGATTACCTTTATTTAGGTGGGAATGTTACTCAAACATCTCTTTGGGGCTCTATCTCGACGGGATCCCTGTCAGCTTGCGATATGCAGGAGCTGACTTTTTCCCATAGGAATGCATTGACCGAATACCATATAATGTACAGCATTAGGCCATTCAACGTTGGTTCTGCCGGAGGAGGCGTAGTCTAAGATTGGTCCACAGTAGTCTCCATTGTGGTCCAATCTCAGATGTAGCAGAGCTGGCCGTGCGCTAAGCTCTGCTACACCGGAGATGCAGCAGGGTTCAGCGCACACTCAGCTCTGCTGCATCTCAGCACACGGCCAGCTCTGCTACATCTGAGATCGGACCACAATGGAGACTGCTGTGGACCGATCTTAGACTCCACCTCCTCACAGACGAGCCTCCAGCAGAACCAGCGTTGATTGGCTGAATGCTGTACTCTGTATGGCATTCGGCCAATCAACGCTGATCAATGCATAGCCTAAGGGAAAAAGTCAGCTCCCGCATATCGCAAGCTGACAGGGATTCCGACGTAATACGGGGACTTGGGCTTGTTAGATGCCCCCAGACATGCTTCCCCTGCTGTCCCAGTTGCATTCCAGGGTGTTGGCATCATTTCCTGGGGTGTCATAGTGGACTTGGTGACTCTCCTGAGTCAAGGTGTGGCTTTCCCTAAAACGAGTATTTATTCCCCATAGACTATAATGGGGTTCGATATTCGATCGAATATTGAGGGGATATTCAAAACGAATATCGAATCTCGAATATTTCACTGTTCGCTCATCTCTAGTGCGTAATAAGCATCTTTTCACCTATTGCGTAATGCTAAATGGCATAACTCATTCATTTGATGTTGCGCCCCTGATCAATTTGCTGGGTTTTTTTAATTGGGGGGGGGGGGTTAAATAAAAAAATCTGTCCATCCAGTCAAAAAGTATAGCCCCTGGAAGGTCGTATGTAAATAAGCTCTTATTTCCCAAGTGGGCGGTGTTTGCAGAGGTTACTGCCCATATGGAGAATAAGAGTTAGTTTACATACAGCCCCCCAGTGCCCATATCTCTTGACCTAGTGGACAGATTTTTCATGAAAGGATGCCAAATTAGTCAGGGGTACAGAGGCAAATAAATGTTGTATGTTATTTAACATTCTGTACATTATTTAACATTCTGTACGCTGTGACAGGTCATCTTTAAGTATTCTACATAGTAACATAGTAACACTTCTACCCATTTATCATCAGGAATGAATAGAAAGCCTTGACGCTGGAACTAGTCATCACCTATTTATAAATCAGTATCTTAGAAATGACTTATGAAATGCCACATGTTGTTCTTCAGGAACTTACAGCCATATTATTCACATACAGCAGCGCCTTCTCTCCACTCAGCCATTAAGTAACCCTCCGCGTTGGTCCACTTGTACATTCCTTTACTCTTCTGCAAAGAGTACGAAGACAAGAAAAGATCATAAACGCGCTATAAAATAACATGTAATATGGGACTCCAGAGAAAAGCCTTTCACATCAACCTACTCCTATGAAACAATATGGTAGTCAGGCGGCTTCTGTCTCTTGGGCTGACAGATAACACTAAAACATTGTTTTCGCCATGTGACTTTTACAGGCTAATAAATACATAGACTTACAGACTAATATTTCCTTTCATCCATCTCCCTAGAGATAGCAAATTATCCTTGAGGTGTAGAGACCAAATGTCAATGTCAGAAATGTATCTTTATTGTCCCCTCTGAGCAAAATAAAACCTGACGCATTTCTCTTATTAAGACGCCTGCACGATATTCTTTATACAGTGGATAATTTGTGGGTAACCGAGTCTAGTGTCACCGAATCTCAGTTTTTAGTCTAAAATTTGTTTTATTCCAGGCTTGTACCAGGAATATGAAGGCAAAAGAATACATCAAATAACTAGGATTATTAAGTAAACTTCTCTTTCAATCTGGCAGGAATACAAAGTTTCCAGCTTTGAGCAGAGACTTATCAGTGAAATCGAATATCGCCTGGAGCGGTCTCCAGTTGAAGAATCAGATGATGACGTGGAACATGGAGAAGACTTTGACGTGGACAGCTCTCCTCCTCAATTCGAGACAAAACTGAAACATTACAAGATATTTGAGGGGATGTCTGCTACTTTCTCCTGCAAGGTCACTGGCAATCCAAAGCCAAAGGTGAGGAAGTCAAGAGTCAGGAATGGGACCTGTCTTCAGTCCATATTATAACTACAATTATAGTTGCAACTTTTGTTGAAAAGAAAAAAAAAAAAGCTGAGTCCCTTTTCTTACCACTTTTAGTGGTTTTGAGTTTCTTGTAGTTACCTCCAGTCATATCTATAGATGCTGTAAAATTTGTGCTGGTGGCTCTTGGAAACAGACAGTGGTTTAACAATTTGCTGCTGTTAGGCAGGGTCAGTTCAGACAGAGTTTGTTGGTCAGGATTTTAAGGATAAAATCAATGGGAGCAGGTCAGTTCTTTTTTCCAAGAGCCGGCTCTTGGGAAAAAGAAGTGAGATGCTCATTCTTTCAGGTGGATTCACCTCGCGACATCCGCCTGAAGACACTCCCTCCCTGGGCCTAATCCAGAGCGGAATGCACGACTGAATGCCGATGCAGTACACCGGCATTCAGCCACGGCTACCCGTATTTTGGACCAGAACCTGAGGCGACCTTCAGGTTCTGGTCCAATACTCCGTCTGATCTCACCCTCAGGCTTCATATACACGACAATGAAAAACAACAGGACACTTACGTGAACAGGCATTTATGCCACATGGGACCCTGGTTTAAGGCTGAGGCCTCACATTGCAGAAACGCAGCGTTTTGTGTTGCAGATTTTGGGTGTTTTGTTTTGAGCCAAAGCCAAGAATGACTATAAAAGGAATGGGAAATTAATAGGAAGTGCTAATAGTTCTACCTTCTGCTCAATATACTCCTGGCTTTGGCTCAAAAAAACCCAAAACAAAATCTGCAACAAAAAATGCTGTGTTTCTAAAACGTGGGGTCTCGGCCTGACTGTGGAAAAGTTTAAATTGTTCAGTAGTATGGGGTAGGATCCTCAGAGAGATGGGTAGCCTCATTGATCTAATACATAATGGCAGTTATGAAATGTAACCCTGCAGTATATACATTAGAATAATTTTCATGTACTTATTACAGTCTGTCGCTTAGCTTGGTGTCTGTCAAATTCTCTTAAAGTGCTTTGATTTACTTTAAGATCATGTTCTTCCCTGATAAGTCTCTCCATCACAGTGAGTGCGATAAACCACATTGAGGGATAAATAATCTGATACATCTGTGTTCTATCAAGTCACTTCTCTCCTAAACATATATATATATATATATATATATATATATATATATATATATATATATGCTTTTAGTTAATGGGTTTCAAAGAGATATAGGGAAGGTGTAGAGAGTTCATTGCATAATGTGTGTTTCCATATTGCGTCTTATGTTATCTGTGTGCCAGATGCATTCAGTTCCATGAAGACTGCGTTAGGACATTCAGTAATCCTGTAAATGACAGCACATATATGTTTCTGTAACACTTATGCAAAATATGCCATTTCTAGTTACACAATGTCATCAGTAAATTCATAGACTTTATAATGTGTCCAGCTGTGCTGTATTGTGTGTATCAGCTTTCCCTTGGCTAGTGTAGGTAAGAAAATAACGATTTTCACTCCATGTTTTTTATGGGAGTGAATGCGGGAAAACATTATTTTCTCGTTTATGTCACCCTTGCCACTTTCCTGAAAAGAGACATAGTGTGGAGCATGGTTGGGGCTACCAAAACATTAAATTTATGATAATTTACATCAGCTTACTTATTTGACGATGCCTGAAATCTACGCCAGCTCATAGCTAACAAAGATTTCAGTGCAGGTTACACCTTGTCATAAATGAGGTGTATCCTCCATCAGGGATTATTAGAAAGATGCATAACTATATCAACACTGGTATTACATTGGACCTTTCTGTTACTTTATGCCTTGGTGAACCCATAAGGTAGAGATGTTTTAACATAATCTAGTATAGGACTTTAGAATAATCTCTTTTTGAGGGTGATCCTTGTTAGGGTAAATACTCTCTTCTAGGGCTGCTTTGGGAAACAGTATGGAGAGAGTTAAATACTGTGCTATTCAGTGGTGTAACTAAGATCTTCTGAGCCCCAATGCAATCTTTTGTCTGGGGCCCCCTAACTCATCCCTACTGCAAATTCTTGATAGTCATGGTTACGGGTACTAAAGAGTTTAATCACCCTTAGTGTGGTTAGGGTAATCTGTGGGTCTCCTTGGCTTATAGGCCAGATGGGAGGTGCAATCTCAGTACTGATGCCAGTGTGTATGGGTCCCCTAAGGCTCCTGGGTCCCGGTGAGACTGCACCCTCTGCACCCCTTCAAGTTACAACCCTAGCGCTATTCCTTCCTTTTCTTTCCCTTTACCAATGGAACATACTATTTATGCATTGTTCTTAAAAAGTGCGTAGTGGACCAACATGATGGGGCAGATTTACAAATCCTGTCTGATATTTACACTAATGCTGGATTACAAGTTGTTGCAATTTTCTCTAACCTTAAGGCTAAGGCCCTACGTAGTATCTTCAGCAAAAAAGCACTTTTCACAGAAAGTTCGCCGAGGTTTCCTTTGCAGGCTTTGCACTTCGATTATACCTATAAGGAAACCGGCAGTGTTTCCGTACGTATAATTGACATTCTGTGATTTCCAAAACCACAACGGTTTCGGAAATTGGAGCATATCCACTGCACAATATTGTCCCACAAAGGTTTTTTTTGCGGCATTTCCCGTCCTAATATTGAGGCATCTTTCTCGATAAGCTACTCCTCCTTGTCAAGAGATCCACTATAAGGGTATAAATAACACATAAACAGGGGGCAATTCTCCCCCATTCTTTCTCCCACTATAATCAAGCAGACTGTTGGTTGATAATACTGTGGTTGATACTACAATAGGATATTAGAATATCTCGTAGCGTTACCTGGAATTAATGATGTATTAATCACTGTAAGGAATGCATATCTAATGTGTCCAGGACTTTCCCCAGACAATAAATGCAGTGTAAGCTGACATACCACAGCTGAATACATCAATGCCTAGAAGTATGCACCTTAACAAAAGAGGGCCTGTCACCTACACCCAGCTCCAAGCATTGTATTATTTGGCTGATAGGATTTAAAAAATAACCCCGACTTTAGATAAACAAATGATCCAAATTGTTTTCCGATTATCATTAAAATTTACCAGGATAATTATATTTTTGTAGGATTACTTTTTCTAATTTGCAGCCCATGTTGTATTTGGAAGATGGAGGGTATTGGCCTTACTCCTTCATAAATGTTTAATGTTCCGTTTCAGAATAGCAGTGCAGTCGGCAGTGTGGGAGAAAAATACGCCCATTATTTATTCTTCTCAGACTTTTTACTTCCACTGAATGGGACCTTTCTTCTCTTCTCTCCACATTACACTTAAGAAATTTGAGATCAATGAATGTCATAAAGGGATATTTCTTATCCTTGAGAAAATTATTAGGGCTGGCAGCCTGGAGCTCCAGTACACTTTACAGACACAGCAACAGTCTCATAGCAACGTGTTTATTAGACAATATGCGAGACATTCCAGAAGTAAACTATTAGCATCCGCGCAGGGTTCGGACATGTCTCATGTGGTTTGAAGAAGCCTAATGAAAGTTTATTTTAAGGATGTAAAAGAGGCTGTATATAATAAATGTTATGGCGTACATCTCCACATGACAGATTAAATCTACTTGACGTGCTGAGAAACTTTGTGAATACTTTGCTCCTCTCATGTTGTACCATTTATGAGTTACACAATGCAGCTTCTCTGTTTATGTCCAAGGCTTAAAGAGGACCTTTCATGTCTTATAGGGTAAGGGAGTGTTCGGCTACCGATATCACTGCAGAAATGTACCGTCAGGGGTGCTCGTTCCTCACCGTTACGGTTTTGGAAATCGCAGCATGTCAGTTATACCTATAGGGAAACCGCCAGCGTTTCCATAGGTATAATTGACATCTGTAGACCTTCTGTGCAAAGTGTGTTTTTCCCGCACCACTTTTTGTTGCAGGACACCACGTGGGGTCTTAGCCTAAAGGGGTTTCCAACATATTAACAAAGCTGCCCATTGCCAGTATTGGTGATAAAGTAAGGAAATAGAGTCTTTAAAGGGGTATTCCCATGACGCTTGTTCACCAACCTGCAGGCTGTTGTGCTCTATTCACTTCCTGCTTTTCTCGGCACATTGGTGGGCGGGGTTTCACTTGCACAGGATTGGTTGTAAATGAATTACCACAGTGTGAAGCTGATGTAGCAGAGCTGGATTTGAGTCAGTTTGCATTACATACAGAGGTAATGGACTCCCTATCTCAGCCCATACCCATATCAGCCAAATTCAATTTAACTGACTGATAAGAGCTCAGAAATCCCGGAGCTCTCACCTCCCCTTTCTGAGAAGCTCCGCTACTTATCAGACACAAACAGCTCAGAGCTGCTCCCAGCCCCTCCCCCTGAGAGCAGGCAGCTACATCACTTAACAAATGAGCAGATAATCCCAAGGGCCATAGAGACGAAGTGTAAACAATGAAGTGAATATATTAAGATAGCGGCCAAACAAAGCAGTTTTGATAAAGCAATGCATATAGGAAAGTCTTAAATCCACATAAACTAGCAGTATAGATAGGATCCTTGTGATGGGACAACCCCTTTAAGTCTGATGCTCTCACCATTTAAGTGTGTTCCTCATACAATGATGGATGAGAGCAATAGGCTGCAGTGATGGTCTTGAGAATCTAGCCTGTCTTGCGGCTATCATTAAGAGTTCATATTGGCTTTGCATCACGTTTTTTTTTTTATCCATATGAAAAATAGTATTTCTAAATCCTCAGGAATTTTTGTTGCACCTTTATATCAGACAGAGTAGTAAAAAGAAGTCAAAGTTCCATAATAACTATAGCTAGTAAAACAGCATCTTGTTGCAAAACTTCAGAAATGCAATGGACTGTATAAACTTCTGCCAGAACATAGCCAGGCACAGGCCAGGATGGCAGCTTGTGATGGAGAACAGAAGGTGTACTGACAGCAAGAAGAAGAGGAATTTAAGTGTGAGATTAAAAGAAAAAACGTTATCTCTCAAGTGAGATTATGAGGAGATAAATCAATATTTACAAGGTGTTTCCTTAAAAGTAACCTTAGTAGGCATTTTACAGCAGTTTTATCTGTACGGTGTTTTCGCACGTGATCAGAAATGTCATGAATCAGTATTTTCTATGTTAATAGGCAGAAGCCTGGGCATATGCCAGATTATATGATTTTCCTCCTTGTGTTGGCCCACTTTTCTTTAATGCAATATCTAATTGTGTTATTTCTATTACATTTAGATATTTATTCTGCCAACAGGCGGTAGGTGTTCCCCGTGAGAAAGTACATAGCTTGTCCAATGAATGAATGGTTTCTTGGGTGATATGTACATAAAAAAAAAACTCTTGCTTTTCCATGCCTAGAGATCAGGATTAAAAAGCGTTGTCTGGCAGGATAAATGTTTTATAGAAAGGAGGCAGAATGGGTTACAGAAAATCAAAGAAGTTTTATCGCTCCGATCCCCCATCACTGCTGTTTAGATTCTTCCTAGGACCTCTCTCTAGTTCCCGATCCCTCTCAACATAGAGAAAATAACACTCAGCCCCCTACCTGAGGGGGGTCCTCACTTTGGCCATTGATTGACTAAGTTGTCATTTGCTGCATTCAAGAGAGTCCAGGAACTCTTTTACATTTTAATCCCATTTTTCCCTTTTTCTAAAAGCTTAGTCCAGTAGACAACCCTATTAATGTTCCAAAGTGTGGGAATAAGTAATATATTTATTATATAGATTTCCAGAGAACCCCTTAACATTTGCAAGCACAACCTCTCACAGATCATTAGACATTTCGAAAAAAGCCACCATTATAGAACAACGTAATAATAATATATTAAATTTTATTTATATAGCGCCAACATATTACCCAGCGCTGTACAATTTGTAGGGTTCAAATACAGACAGAACGATACATTACAAAGAAAGTCATTTCACACAATGGGACTGAGGGCCCTGCTCGCAAGAGCTTACAATCTATGAGTACATGGGATTAGTCTTTGTTATAGATAAACATCTATGAAAGAGACTCTTTATGTTACCTTTAGGTTTTTACTGTTATCGGTGTCTTCCTGCTGTTGCAAAACTTGGAACATTTTGTACAGTAAATACAATGAGCGAGCGGTGTTCTCATACTGCCGGGGGCTTGGAAGGTACAGCTAAGTAGGAGAGATGCTGGATTTATTGTGCTTTCATCTGTGTCCAATTACATGATTCATCGTCTTTATAAAGCAACAGTAGTAGTACATGACCAGCAAGATGGAAGCCTCGGGTACTAGATATCACTACTGCAATCTTACCAACTCTTTGTGGCTTTTTTATAACTGGGACAAGGGGTTAATTTTGTTGCTGTGCTCGTGTTCTTACATGAAAAAGGTTCAATTAATGTTGCAAATAGGTTGAGTATTTTTGGAAAGAAAGATCATATAGAATGTGAAGATTTGTGAATGGCTTGTACATAGTAAGTCAATCTGTGGGAGAATATCTCTCCATCTATAGATATAACTGGCATTTTTCACATCAGTATCATAATGTCTAGTATGCCAGGTTGTATCGAGTCATCATGGAGACCCAATAATCTAGATAGTCAATAGTCTTAGTAAGACCCAAGGCACAACTTTTTGACTATTACCCCTTTTCCATGCTGTATTCCATAGGCTGTATTTATGTCACCATGATAGGGTCTGCTCTTTCAAGCAATACAGACTCCTCATTCCGATTCCATGCCCCTTA
This sequence comes from Leptodactylus fuscus, assembly GCF_031893055.1. Taxonomy (NCBI): domain Eukaryota; kingdom Metazoa; phylum Chordata; class Amphibia; order Anura; family Leptodactylidae; genus Leptodactylus; species Leptodactylus fuscus. The sequence goes on from NC_134265.1 coordinate 294,450,064, forward strand.
AACCATGTGGATAGAATACATGATATGCCCACAAATTGAGGATGTCTTGAAACCTTTCTTAGATTAGCATTCTTGGCAATGCTTGAATCCATTTTTCTTTATGTCTTAAATAGCTTTTAGATCAGCGGGCTCATTTCTTTGATATGTTAGACTAGAATGGAGTCTGTGAGCAGCTGCCTAGATCTACAGCTGTTATGTCTGCGTATGCTTCCTGGCACTAACACACGCCTTTTGCCCTGTAGTGACAAGCTTCTACTTATTATATCTCTATCGACAGATATATTGGTTTAAAGATGGTAAACAAATCTCAAAAAGAAGTGAACACTACAGAATCCAGAGAGAACCTGATGGAACCTGCTCCCTTCATACCGCCACCGCCTCCCTGGATGATGACGGAAACTATACCATCATGGCTGCCAACCCACAGGTATTGTTTCCTAAGCCACATCTCACATTTAGACATGAACTCATCTTCATCAGATGCCAATTCAACCACAGCAATTCATATCTTCCACCTAAGGGTGTGGTTAATAAAGCTTATTTCATATGTGTGTCGTCATTATAAGAGTTGTCCATACTTGATACCTGATACGTGTTCTGGTAATGTATGTGACAATTGATATACTCTCAGTAATGTTTTTAAAGCACCATTAATTTAAGGGTACTGTATGTTTGAAATGGGTATACATACGTAATAGTCCAAAAACAGGTAAGGACGCAGATAATGTTGTATGAAGACATACGGTCATCTTCCTGACCGGTGTTGCAATGCCTTGGAAGGTTTCCAAAGCAGTCTTGTTGGGAACCAATGCCATTGACAAACAATCCGTACTTTGAAAGTCATTGACTATATTAACAAAATCCACTAAGCAATGTTTTTCATGTGTGCACAACTTTCTCCTTCTGCCTCAACCTATGCTCAACAGTTTCTTCACTGTAGTCAGTAGTTGGGTAACTGGACAAGGAAGCCTGCGCCAAGTATATCCTTCTCCCTGGGAAAAATAACTGAATTTTTTTTTAGAAAACACAATAAATTTGAGATTTAAATCAAATATCACCCATAAATGTGAAAAAATCCATATTCTATGTTTAGCCAAAAATCACCCAGGCCTAGTTGGGGTTGTTTAGAAACGAAGGATATGGTAAGTCAAGGTTACCAAATGTCTTCTTTTCATGATTTTAAAATGATAACGAACAACCTAGAAATGAATTATATTATATAAATAATAATGATTATTGTTCAATGGCCTGTAAGGTTAGGGTGAGCAGATCTAGCCAGATGAAGGCATAGGGTACATATTATATATGACATATTGCAAGCAGTAGAATAAAATGCATGTAGTAATATAATATAGTAATTTACTATGTGCTATTGTTAGAACAAAGGGAAATGACTAATTCCCATCATAATTGGAATTCTGTACCATTGGTTTATTTAAAGGGTCTGGCTGCTGTGAATCACCGCTGAAGTGCAGTCTGAGAATACACTTAATTCCTCTTATTGCTTCATCTTGCAGAACACTTAAATGTGAATCCAAAATCTAGGGGTCACTTTTACTTAATCTCTAAGACATTGACTGCCATGAGAAAAATATTAAATAAATGACTCCTCTGTGACATAAGACTGCAGTGATCGGAGGTGGGAATATACTATTACAGATCAGCTGAAGAGAAATCTGTGTCTGCTTAGGCCGTACCGAGACTTGTGCCAAGATAAAAACACAAAAAGGATTATATGCTAAGCAAATAAACTCTTGTCATTGCTGCAGCAAATAATCCTAACATGAGATCTGTGTTGTGTTTCCGATGCTGCTAGGTTACAGGCCCTGGCTGTCGGGAGGTCTGCTGCTCCTTTTCCACTTTTATTTTAAGGATTTAAGAGGGGTCAACTTGAGTTGACCTATTTTGGGTTCTCCGGCATTAGAAACTTTCTTCTCCTCCAAGTTCTAAAAATGAGGTTGTTATCACAGTTCAGGAACACGTAGGGATATCTTATACTGGATGTAGTAGATACACTATGAGTACATGAGATCAGTGCTATATTGAAAGATGATAGATACTAGATGATCACATCTGTATGATATTATTCGATTTAACCATCGCTTTTCTGGTGCAGTTCTTGAAACTAAACAACAGTTTTGTTATCAGAAGACGTAGGCCTTATTCACATAACAGAGAATAACGGCTTTCTAAGGCAGATTTTGTAATGGCTGTCAGTGATTTCAATGTGTCTATACACATGTCCGTTTTATTGATCGACCGTTTATTACGGGCATCAAAACAAAATGACAAACTCTGTCTGTTTTTAACGGATGTAAAATAGATTGACATTTGTTGAGACAGATCAGTGGTTCAGAAAGACCAATGGAAGCCTATGTTCACACAGAGGTATTTGCCGTGAATTTGGGGGTGGATTTCGCCCCCGAATCCAGAGCAGATTCCTCCCAAAATCCGCCTCCCATTGTTTTCAATGGGAGGCAGACCGCAGCAGGATGAGGAAAAAAGCATCCTGCTCGCTTTTGCCACAGATTCCGTGGCTGATTCCACCACGGTGTCCGCGGCTCGAGACTATCTGCTGATTAGGCCCATTCAGGCCTCAGCAAAAATGCCAGAGGCGGAAAATGAATAGGAATTTTTTGGCACTGACAGTTAAAAACTGATGCAAAATGGATGACACTCAAAAAACAGATAAACAGAATGGAACAGATGCAAAATGTCCATTAAAAATAGATGTATACATCCAATTTTGAATACAGTCCTATGAAAAAGTTTGGGCACCCCTATTAATCTTAATCATTTTTAGTTCTAAATATTTTGGTATTTGCAACAGCCATTTCAGTTTGATATATCTAATAACTGATGGACACAGTAATATTTCAGGACTGAAATGAGGTTTATTGTACTAACAGAAAATGTGCAATATGCATGAAACCAAAATTTGACCGGTGCAAAAGTATGGGCACCTCAACAGAAAAGTGACATTAATATTTAGTAGATCCTCCTTTTGCAAAGATAACAGCCTCTAGTCGCTTCCTGTAGCTTTTAATCAGTTCCTGGATCCTGGATAAAGGTATTTTGGACAAACAATTCAAGTTCAGTTAAGTTAGATGGTCGCCGAGCATGGACAGCCCGCTTCAAATCATCCCACAGATGTTCAATGATATTCAGGTCTGGGGACTGGGATGGCCATTCCAGAACATTGTAATTGTTCCTCTGCATGAATGCCTGAGTTGATTTGGAGCAGTGTTTTGGATCATTGTCTTGCTGAAATATCCATCCCCGGCGTAACTTCAACTTCGTCACTGATTCTTGAACATTATTCTCAAGAATCTGCTGATACTGAGTGGAATCCATGCGACCCTCAACTTTAACAAGATTCCCGGTGCCGGCATTGGCCACACAGCCCCAAAGCATGATGGAACCTCCACCAAATTTTACAGTGGGTAGCAAGTGTTTTTCTTGGAATGCTGTTTCTTTTTGGACGCCATGCATAACGCCTTTTTTTTATAACCAAACAACTCAAGCTTTGTTTCCAAAATGAAGTTGGCTTCTCCAAATGTGCTTTTGCATACCTCAGGCAACTCTATTTGTGGCGTACGTGCAGAAACGGCTTCTTTCTCATCACTCTCCCATACAGCTTCTCCTTGTGCAAAGTGCGCTGTATTGCTGACCGATGCACAGTGACACCATCTGCAGCAAGATGATGCTGCAGCTCTTTGGAGGTGGTCTGTGGATTGTCCTTGACTGTTCTCACCATTCTTCTTCTCTGCCTTTCTGATATTTTTCTTGGCCTGCCACTTCTGGGCTTAACAAGAACTGTCCCTGTGGTCTTCCATTTCCTTACTATGTTCCTCACAGTGGAAACTGACAGGTTAAATCTCTGAGACAACGTTTTGTATCCTTCCCCTGAACAACTATGTTGAACAATCTTTGTTTTCAGATCATTTGAGAGCGGGCTGTCCATGTTCGGCGACCATCAAACTTAACTGAACTTGAATTGTTTTGTAGAAAGAAATGGTCCAAAATACCTTCATCCAGGATCCAGGAACTGATTAAAAGCTACAGGAAGCGACTAGAGGCTGTTATCTTTGCAAAAGGAGGATGTACTAAATATTAATGTCACTTTTCTGTTGAGGTGCCCATATTTTTGCACCGGTCAAATTTTGGTTTAATGCATATTGCACATTTTCTGTTAGTACAATAAACCTCATTTCAATCCTGAAATATTACTGTGTCCATCAGTTATTAGATATATCAAACTGAAATGGCTGTTGCAAACACCAAAATATTTAGAACTAAAAATGATTAAGATTAATAGGGGTGCCCAAACTTTTTCATAGGACTGTAGCTGTTAGATTCATCAAAAATGTCACTAATGTGTGAATAAGTCTTTAGCCTCTGCATCCTTCTATGGGTTAAAGGTTCATCCACACAGCTCGGATATGCTATGTAGATTTGGTACTGAAAATCCACACCATAGGAAACAGCAGCAGCACAGTGGATGAGATTTCAACAAATCCGATCCACATACTGCAGAAATAAATCTGCAGAATAATGGCCCAAAAAAAAATACACAAATTGTAAGACGGTATCCATCATACAATGGACCTAGCTCTATTTTGTGGTTTCCCCTATAAATATGAGCCATGATATACGCAGGGTCTGCTTGCCTAATAATCACACGCAAGTAACACATTTGTTGTTTCTATACAATGGTAGATAGTGGCCAGTAAACCATATATTAGATGTGTATACAGTATGACTGACTGTATGTTTACTGAGTCAGACGGCTGCGCCTGCTGTTTATTCCAGATGTGATCTTATGTGTTTATATTAGGATGAGTTGTACAATGGAGTCACACGTGTCAGTCTAGGACATTACATTCAATAACCTTCTCTTTACTGTCGACAACACAATCGCCAACAGTTATAAATCCAGTACTGCCTATGTGGCCCATTCTCCGTGCAGAACGCGCACCTCTATCTGTTAGCAAGCCATAAAGGACACACGTAGGCAGTGTGGCAGCTAATATATCAGAAGGTGTTTCAGAAGAGTCTGGCAAGGAGATTCTCCAACTTGTAAAAAAGGTGAAGAAGGTGTTCAGTATAAAAGAGATGTCAACGATGAAGTTGGGATAGGAGTCAAGAGGCATGTTAAACTTTATCATAGCCAAAAAGGCCACACAGTGGCTCAGTAGTTAGCACTGCAGTGTTGGAGTCCTGGTGTTCAAATCCCACCAAGGACAAAAAAACATCTGCAAGGAGTTTGTATGTTCTCCCCATGTTTGCATGGATTTCCATCTCATATTCCAAAGACATGCTGATAGGGGAAAAAATGTACATTGTGAGCTCTATGTGGGGCTCACAATCTACATTAAAAAAAATTTTTTTTTATCATAGCCAAATCTTTTGTTTCCCTGGGAGACAAGCTGCCTTTGGAGGTGTATGGCAGTGTCTTCCTTTCCCCAATGAAACACTTATGAGGAATAGCTTTTAGTCGGCAGCTATTGAAGGTGTATGGGCACCTATAGGAGAGTCCTCAAGTTTTACTTTGTCATCTTTCCTTAGAATATATATATAAATATTTCTTCCATTGCTTTATAGATCTGTCGCTCACTCATCGTGCTTCTTTTACAGGGTAGAGTAAGTTGCACTGGGAGGCTAATGGTACAGGCGGTGAACCAGAGAGGAAGAAGTGTTCGCACACCCACATCACAGCCACATGTTAGAAGGTATATTATGTTAATGCTCCTAAAACTGCTAAACTTATTACCACAAGTCATAAAAATAGGCAATATGTTATTTGTATATAGCATGCACATCCATGACCCTGACAGACTGTAGAGCTTAGAACTATGAACGTTTCTGAAATATTGCTGCCCTGCAATTTCTTTAGCAGAATCAAGCCTCCATTTTGCAGCATCCTGTATGCTGTATATTTCTAAAGCAGTCTTTGGTTTGGTGTCAGGGAAGCTGCAAAAAAGTTAGATACCCTTATATTATATATGAGATACCCTTATATTATAATAATGTTCTCTTCTTAAAAGAGAGATTGTCATCCATACACCCATTCTTAAAAACGACCTGACAGCTCTCCTTACATGTCTAGTTTGCATCCTGGAAATTAGCCATTTTACATGTTTCCATAGAACTCTGCATGGTGCTGAAAATGTATGAATAAATTTACAACTGTGTGTAAATATTCCCCTTCCCAATAAGGGTGTGCAAGTATCCAGTCTGACACTGTCTGCAGCTATTGGACAAAGTCAGAGGGGCAGATTTATTAAAGCTAGCGTTTCATATATCTGACATAATAAAGACCCCCACTGGTGCACGCCTGAATTCATACCTCCCAACCGTCCCGATTTCCGTGGGACAGTCCCGATTTGGGTGACATGTCCCGCGGTCCCGGTTGGAGGGAGGTATGTCCCGATTTCAACTCAGATCTGCGTCCAGAGGACGCAGATCTGAGTTGAACACACATGCGGCTGAAGGAAGGAGCTGACACAGGTCAGCTCCTCGCTTCCCCTCTGCCCGCCTCTCTCCCTGACACACGCGGCTGAAGCTGCTCGCGTGCTCGCTTCGCCGCTGCGTCTCTCTCTGTCGCTGACACATGCGGCTGAAGCGAGGAGCTGACCTGTGTCAGCTCCTCGCTTCGCTGCTGCCGCCGGCTCCTGGCTTGTAGACGCGAGAGAGGCGGCGAGGGAGCGGAGGAGAAGGTAAGTTTAATGTGGAGGTGGAACGTGAATCTGGGGGCAGATGAAGGAGAGGACGGCATGACATTGGGGCAGAGATGGGGGACATGAATCTGGGGGCAGAGATGGAGAGGACATGAATCTGAGGGCAGAGATGGGGGACATGAATCTGGGGGCAGAGAAGGGGGACATGAATCTGGGGGCAGAGATGGAGAGGACATGAATTTGGGGGCAGAGATGGAGGGACATGAATCTGGGGGCAGAGATGGAGGGACATGAATCTGGGGGCAGAGATGGAGAGGACATGAATCTGGGGGCAGAGATGGAGGGACATGAATCTGGGGGCAGAGATGGGGGACATGAATCTGGGGGCAGAGATGGAGGGACAGGAATCTGGGGGCAGAGATGGAGGGGACATGAATCTGGGGGCAGAGATGGAGAGGACATGAATCTGGGGGCAGAGATGGAGTGGACATGAATCTGGGGGCAGAGATGGAGGGACAGGAATCTGGGGGCAGAGATGTGGGACATGAATCTGGGGGCAGAGATGTGGGGACATGAATCTGGGGGCAGAGATGGAGAGGACATGAATCTGGGGGCAGAGATGGAGGGGACATGAATCTGGGGGCAGAGATGGGGGACATGAATCTGGGGGCAGAGATGGAGGGACATGAATCTGGGGACAGAGATGGAGGGACATGAATCTGGGGGCAGAGATGGAGGGACATGAATCTGGGGGCAGAGATGTGAGACATGAATCTGGGGGCAGAGATGGAGGGGACATGAATCTGGGGGCAGAGATGGAGGGACATGAATCTGGGGGCAGAGATGGAAGAGGGACATGAAACTGGGGGCAGATGAAGGGTGTATATGAAACTGGAGGAGAGATAGAGGGGGGACATATAATTTACGGGTGACTGCAGGAGGATTATACTGTGTGCGGGCACATGAAAAATTAACGAGTGGGCGGAGTCCACACAAAAGTGGGTGGGGCTAAATTTGCCGCGGCGCGCTACGCGCGCCACACATTTTGTCCCTCTTTCGGTTCTTCAAAAGTTGGGAGGTATGTGAATTATCAAGAGAATCCAGCCCCCTAATAAATCAGATGAATACACATGGGCCAGAATAGAAATCTACACAAAGTCAGAAACTGTCATAGAACTCATGCCAGAAAACGTGAGCAAGGAACAAAATGGGGGATGTGTCACATCTTTGGCACAAGAAAGGGCCTTGCATCAAAGATGTACCATGTTATCATCCATCGTTGCCAGAAACCTGGTATACATAGCTTGATGAATACCCCATAGTGTGTATAAACACCCTCCCAAATTGTCAATTTGTCATTTATGAATTTCCAGTGGGAACAGAGGAATGGTAACACCCAATTGTCACTTTATTTCAAGAAGAAATAACAGATGAATTTCATGTATTGATTTCCAGAATGAACAGTACAATGACAAGATGTTCCAGAATTATTTCGAGAGATGCATGTATTTACTAACAGACAGGTTAGGGGATAGTTACAATGAATCTGACTAGGTTCTAGAGTCTAGGTAGGGACTAAACTTGTATGTGTACTGACTTGTAACAAGGAGAGATGAGAAGATTCTTGGCAAAAACATTAGAATATTCTTTTACTGTTTACGATCATATATTTCCATTACGTTAAAAACCCAAACATTACTCAGACAAGATGTGTATACACTGCACGTGGTATGCATCACCAATTATTTATACGGGGTCTTACCACAAGACTTTGAAACAATATCCTGGAATATTTTTGTGCATACTCAGAGACTTTTGGCCACTTGACATTTTTGGCGAATGGCATCACTGTCTTGTTACTTGCATTGTAAATTCACATTTCTGTGGAAGGAAGCCATTTTAATGTTTTTTTTTCATTCCTTTTAGACCCCGTTCTCGGTCAAGAGATAGCGGTGATGAAAATGAACCCATCCAAGAGAGATTTTTCCGTCCTCATTTCTTGCAAGCCCCTGGAGATCTTATTGTTCAAGAAGGAAAGCTTTGTAGGATGGATTGTAAGGTAATGAAGTAGGAAAAGTCCATTGCAACTGCTGTTATATTGCAGAACCAAACACGTACATGACAGATCCTTAGTAAGAGGGACTGTAATGGATCTGGTGCCTTATAAAGTACAATCTACAAATAAATGAGTGATACATAGCCAGTCCCACATGACTTTGTGTACTCACATTGTGTTGGCTTATAATGTAGTTTGAGCGTGATATTTTGTATGGGGAGAGGCCAGGCTTTAAAGAAAGTGAATCTGCAGTTTATAGACTCCCAAGGAGGTAGGGGCAGAAGACAGCGTGTACCTGTACCTTTGGTCATACTTTTACAATAGGATCACTGTAAATAATCGCTTACATGACTGTGGGTGCCATTCCTGCGCTGTACGTTTGGGGTACTTTGCATTGAGCAATTCCACAGCCCCCTCCCTCTGTAGCCATGTTACATAGAAGGGTTAGCAGATTTCCTTCAATCAGTCTATTTGTTGGCTGACCTCTGATCCTCTGTAACATGTGAACATAGATTTCTTTTTATTGTAACCTTCAGTTGGACATGTATGTATTCCAGTATCAGTCATTATTATACCTCTTTCTATGCGCTTATTATATACAGAATTTCCCTTCTATCTCAGTTCACTATCAGGCAGTGTGACCTCATATGTTTACACAACTGTACTGCGCACAATAGGTGACCATTGCTTGTCTGCACGCTAAACCACTACCAATTGCAAATAATGTCATGAGATGGTTCAAAGCAGTTCATACTACGTAGGAGGACTTTAGAAAGTTAAGCATCAGGGGAATGCAATTTAGAGATTATTGGCACATGTGTAGTGAGGTAATGCTTCAAAGGGAGAATTGTTCCACATCTCTTCCTGCCTCTCGAAACCTTCCCATGGGAAAGGAAACTTGAGAAAAGCTTATGATACTCATAGCCACCGATCAGGTAATAGATCTAGACTGTGCTGAAAGACAAATTAGCTGGTGTTGCCTTTTGTCACTTAAAGCAGCTTAAATCCGTATAGTTATTTCTGAGCTACATTTCATCTTTGGTAAGCATTGCCAGAAGCCGGACAGTACGGACATTTCTAAAGAAAGTATAGAAGAGCTGCAATGTGTAGTCACGTAAAAGTGGATCTGGCTCAGATTTATCCTACATAAGAGGGAATCGGCCTCTAAATTCAAGAAGGAACAACCCCAAAACTTTATTTTTGTCAGTCCTCTGAATTTATTTCTCATTTTTGCAATTGACCAAAAGCATATCAGGCTACAAACACGGTGAACTACAATATTATCAGATTAGCCATATGACATTACTGGAGTGAATGGAGGTTATGTAAGAAGAATTGGTCTTTTATCTATTTATGTATATGGCCCTGAATATACTCCCTCATCTTTACTACGGTATATATTAAGCTCAGCGTGGGATTGATAATGAGATTCCAAGTGGTAGTTCCCATTAGAAATCCTTCCATATACAACAGTACGCAATGGCTCCCCTCCGGCAGGCACATGCTGGTGCACTTCATGTACATCTGGTGATACGGGCTGATGAATGACAGCTCTGCGGTTAACTCTAACACATGGCAACGATCAGTTGCTGAGCTCACGCTTCACCCAGCCAATGACATCTCATGTCGTGTGGGATGTTTATGATACCTGTCTGTCCTGAGACGTTCAGAGTAACTACAAAAATAAACCATATTGCTGTATATTTATAGTGAATGTATACGAGGCTTCATATACAATATAAGAGCCTGCAGCGATATAGCCATGGTAGTAATATTATTGTCACTTTTACAATTTGTTGAATTTTGCATGATAAATAAACAGCATTGAGGTAAAATTTGGCTCATGAATTGTCAGCAAAGGCCGATTGGCTGACTACATTTTGTGTATGGGGCCTACCGACTCTCCTGACACATGATGTTGAATTTCAGTCCCACTCCCTATTATGTGCATCAGTTTGTGGCCATAAAGATATGTTTCTGACCCTACATGGCACTATTACTGGACTCCCTCGATGGCTATGTTTACACAGAGGTATGACAGCGTCTTTATGGTAGGTTATGTAATAGATACAGGCGGATTCCATTGACATATAATGGGTGCCTGAAGTTTCTGCTAGTTTTAATGGAGTAGCACAGCATGCTTCACTGTTCTACCCATCAATGAAAGGAAACTTGACCTGAAAAGAACTGACACAAGCGTGAACCATTCGTGTTGAATAGTTAAAGGGGTTGTCCCATCACAAGGATCCTATCTATACTGCTGGTTAATGTAGATGTAAGACTTTTCCTAAATACACTGCTTCAGCAAAACTGCTTTGTTTGGCCACTATCTTACTTTATTCAATTTTTTGTGGCCACAGCCCTGACCTAGCTGCTCCTGAGTCAAATGATGTATCTGCTGCTCTCAGGGGGGAGGGAGGAGGGGCTAAGTGCAGGGAGTGAGCCTGTGTATCTAGCTATTCCTGTGTCTACACCATGTGACCTAGCTTCCTGCACTCAGATAGAGGAGCTGCTTTCATTTCTTCTGTTCTCCCAGTTATCAGGCTAGCTAATTCAATTGTGTTCATTATGGCAGAGACAGGCAGTCTCTGTATGTAACACAGAATGGAGTTGCTGCTGCCTGTACTTCATAGTCCAATGTGGGTGGGCGGAGCTACATGCGAATTTGGGGGCGGAGCTAAACGGCAGGTTGCCTGTGAAACCCCGCCCACCAAATGATGCAAGAAACCAGGAAGAAAGAAGATTTTACAAGAGTGAAGACTGCTGAGTATGTGAGGTGGGAATACCCCTTTAATGCTACTCGCTACTTTGTTATTGCAGTATATTACTTACATAGTATAGCTATATATTCTTTTAGACTTTGTACATGAACTTTTCATGGATCAATGTTCCTTTAGTAATATTATACATATTCTATGTAAAACGCAGGTGAGTGGACTCCCAACTCCTGACCTAAGCTGGCAATTGAATGGCAGGCCCGTCCGTCCAGACAACTCTCACAAAATGTTGGTGCGTGAGAATGGCGTGCACTCCCTGATCATTGAGCCAGTGACCACAAGAGATGCAGGGATATACACTTGTGTGGCTTCTAACCGTGCTGGCCAGAACTCATTCAGCTTGGAGCTCATAGTTGCCGGTAAGTAATTCTCCAAGTGTTAGACCTTGCAGGATGGTCCCTGGTGGCGTTAGGTAGTGATGTAACGGTCAGTAAATCTGCCATAGCTTGGCATATTATTTTTGGCACCGGGTATAAAACTGCTTGCAGTTTGCCAGAGACATTGCTGTTTTCTGTCTAATTTTCACCAATTTACAGCGTATGTTTTTGTACTATCGTAGGTAAAAGCTATTATGTGCATACTTGTTTCAGAAGTAGAGACGGCCTCATTAGTCAGGACCGTTGAAGGAATAAATTCACACATACAGTGTCATTCTGCGAAAGGCAGGTTTCCATTAGACTCACTATCCATGTGTTCACCTTGTAACCATAGTGATTGAGGCCTGGAGCGGAGCTGTTTTATATCTTCTAGGCCAATATAAGGAGATTGGGGAGTCCCCTTTAGTTTCTTTGGCATACACCTTAGAATTCACAGCTATTTTAGTGCATTTGGTTTACGACTCAAAGTTACATGAAAAATGCAGCCGGACCTAGGAAGACAGACCTCTGTGTAGCGCGCTCCTCGTGCAGAGCAGCACCGCAAGACCTTTTTTGGCTAAGTAAAGGCTATACACAAGCTGGAAAGTATTGCACTCTGTCTACTTGTCATCTGTTTGTAGTAGTCCTTGGCAGCCTGTCCATTTGTGTTTAGAAGGTTTCTTTGTATGGTTTAGCATTTCCAATGTGTTGAATCTTTCAGAGATGAATTAACCCTTTTGCTCCATGAGAGTTTTGCAGTACACTTCAGTGGATTATGCTACCACTTAAAGAAACGCTAAACCTAGAAATGCATGATAAAAGTAAATAAGTAATATAGCAGTCCTGAATGATCCTCATACAGACTTGTAGAAATCCTGCAGACAACAAAGGTGTAAGGCCTTGTTCACATCAGCGTATGTATTCCATTCGGGTACTCCGCATGAGGACACCCCCGAACGGAATACCGAGCGCAACTGCAAGCGGTGTGCCAGTGAAAGCACACATAGGCAGCCATTCTATTAACATATATATTCTGGATGTCTAAATAGCGCAGGTGAGTCCTTTATAGATTGACAGCCTATGTATTTTCTATTCTGCTCATGCCACAAGAGAGCAGGTGTTTAATATAGCCAGCATTGTCACCATGTCTGTTGCCTGATAAGTACAAACATTTACGTCATGGTCTTTTCTTGCTCTATGCTCTTAGGAAAATTCATTTAAATGTAGAAATGTCAATTTAAAGTTTGTTGCAACTTGTAAAGTGTCAAGTTAGCCCGCAAGCACACGAGCAAGTTTCATCCATGAAACTCAGTCCATGTGTGTGCCGGATTTATATAAGCCTGAACATGATGCCAGGAGAGGGACTGCTAACAGTATTGTTATCTATGATACTAAGAGTCCCTGCCTCCAAGTGCCATACTGCCCTGTATTATATTCACTATGAGACAGTATGTCCATGGGAGGCAGCGACTCCTAACATCATAGATAACTATACTGGTATGAGTTCATCTCCTCGCATGATGTTCAGGCCAGTAAATCTGGGACACACATGGACCGAGTTTCACATGTAAAACTGTCATGTGAATGCGGGGTTAAGCTTTGGTACATCTATATAAATTACTAGCTATACCCGCGACTTCGTCCGCGTTCCCTTGACCTTTGCGCGAACCACCTGCAGCGCAGGCCGTGGTCCCCCACGCCCCTTTCCTTGTGCCCGGCGTGGGACCCTCCCACACCAGCGGGACCCCCGGCTGCTGGCCCCCCCAGCCCCCCTCTTACCCAACTCCTGTGGACTCGGCCAGCTCCCTCTCCAACCCCCCATCCCCAGCTCCATCTCCAACCGCCCCAGCTCCTTCTCCAACCCCCCAGCTCCTTCTCCAACCCCCCCAGCTCCTTCTCCAACCCCCCCCAGCTCCTTCTCCAACCCCCCCAGCTCCTTCTCCAAACCCCCCAGCTCCTTCTCCAAACCCCCCCAGCTCCTTCTCCACCCCCCCAGCTCCTTCACCAACCCCCCTCCCCCAGCTCCTTCACCAACCCCCCTCCCCCAGCTCCTTCACCAACCCCCCCAGCTCCTTCACCAAACCCCCCCAGCTCCTTCACCAACCCCCCCAGCTTCTTCTCCGACCCCCCAGCTCCTTCTCCGACACCCTCCCCCCCCCAGCTGCGTCTCCGCCCCCCCGCCTCCCCCCCCCCAGCTCCGTCTCCGCCCCCCCGCCTCCCCCCCCAGCTCCGTCTACACTTACCATGCCAAAGCTTTGGAGGTGTGTGGCCAACACATTAGCCGGCATGTGTGCGGAGTGTTGTGTGTGCTTCCGTCCGCAGAGTAGCTGGGTACGTGCGGCTGCCCGGCTTAGGGCTGCCGGCTCTGCTGATTCATACGCCGGCCAGAGGAGATGTGCGTGCGGCCGCCTTCTTCTGCGCCGCTCATCACATACGGGCAGGCGCCCTCAGCTCCAGAGTGTGCCGACGCTGCTGCTTGCTGCGCCGGCATGAGTAAATGTGAGGCCGGCCGGCTTGTCAGCGGCGGTCGCCACATGTCAGCAGCCGCCATCTTATGCAGACTGTGCGCGGACGCAGGCCACACCCACATCGCACCGCAAGCCTATGGGGCCGCGGTGCTGGCTCTCTATACCGCCCACACACTGGCATGGACCAATTGGAGTGTCGTGTAAGTTACTGTGCTGACGTCATGGCAGGGCCGAGAACAGAGCTGGGGACAAATTTGGACGGGTGCGGTGGTGATTTGGGGTGAGTGACCCACTTTTAAAGTAGCCTATGTATCCTTCCTGGCCAATATGTAGCGGTGGGTGAAATTTCAGAAAAAAAAAGTCCAGCCGTTTTAGCGTGATTGAGGAACAAACATCCAAACTATTTATAATATTAGTAAGGATAATATAACGCTTTATTTTTCCAAATGTGTGTATTTTTGCAATTCAGTGACAAAATACATCAAGTAGGTTTTATTGCTCAATGCAATAAATTGCTCAAAGCATTGTTATTTGTTATTATTGCTCAATGCACCTTTTATACAAATATGTATCTGTTAATAATGGTGTATTTTTGTGCCCTCCAACAGCACGGGATGCCCATAAACCACCAGTGTTCTTGGAAAAGCTTCAAAACACAGGTGTAGCTGAAGGATACCCAGTGAGACTAGAGTGCAGAGTCTCTGGATCGCCCCCACCACAGATATTCTGGAAGAAAGAAAATGATTCTCTGACGTACAGTACAGACCGAGTCAGGTTGTTAGAATTACTGTAATATTCTGCTACTAAAAATGTAATCTTTCCAATTGGTATAGCTATAGTTCAGAACTTCTCATCCTCCAACTGCAGTGTGGCCCGATACAGCTTACATGTTCACAGTTTGCTTTAGGACAAAGAAAGAGATGTGGTTGGAGGTCTTGGCCAGTGTCCTCCTACCCCTCACCTCCAGTTCTGCCAAGCAATGTGAGGTATAAGGCCTTATTCACATGAACGTGAAAAATGGCTGTTTTCCTACTGCCGTTACACAGCCATTTTCAAAGAATGACAGTTTTAGGGCTATTCAATGCCTTTTTTATGATGGACTGTGTGAATGGCCCATAATAATAAGACATTGCTGATTTCTAGACATTTCACGGATCCCTCATAGACTCAAGTTGAAGAGGGATCTATGAAAATAGGTAACCCTACATATGGAAAATTAGCTATGACATATAGACCATTTTATTAGTTTTTTACAGCCATCTTTAAACTTTCAAATAAGTAAACAGGGGAGGTCCTGAGAATTTAGGGTGAAACTCTCTGTACATTTACATGGTTCCTAAGGTGGACCCACTAAGGTCATTTATTCATTTGGCTCCATGAATGCAGAATTTTCAGCGAAATCACTATTTATCATAAAGTCATTGACATTTTTGTTTTCCCAGCATGCATCAAGATCACTATGGATATCTCTGCCTACTAATTCAAGGTACCACTAAAGAGGATGCCGGATGGTACACCGTATCAGCAAAGAATGAGGCTGGCATTGTATCCTGTACTGCACGGCTTGATGTACACAGTAAGTTTTATGTCATATCCTCTTTGCTAATGAAGTTTATTTTCCACAATATAATCCTTCTTATTTAGACATAATGTGTGTGTGTGTCTGTGTGGAATTACTGAAAAAAGTTTGCCAATTAGCCGGTGTCAAAGTCCCCTGTGGTTATTGGTGCTAAAAATGTGCTACTTTTCCGACCTGCTCGGCACCTTTTACAAAAGTGAAAGTACCTGGGAGATTGCGGCAGGCCAGGGCAGAGATGCGTTGATCTTAAAGATTTACTACAACTCACACCAGACAAGTTATACCTGAAATCTACGCCACTCTTTGACTGGCAGATTTCATTTTTGGTGCATGTGCCAGATTTATGAAGAGGTCCAAGTCTCTTCATAATTCAGACACATCTGGGTCACAGCAAGGAAAGGAATTAAGACTGACGTAGGAAATGCCAGTCTTAATAAAGTCCCACCATTTGGGGGACTTTACCAAGGAAGCCGGGCAGTAGTTACATCCCAACTCTAATGGAACTGAGTGGTGTTTTTGTAAACTATTTACATATAGATTTTTGTCCACAAGACTAAAAAAAAAAAATTCCATGCTTATTCTTGTAGATTAAAAAAAAAAAAAAAAAAGCCAATGAAATAGGCCACGTGGATTAACCTCATTGAGTGTGAACATATATGAGGCATTTCTGTAGAATAAATCCAGTCGTTTCTACCATAAAGCCTCTACTACATCAGGGAATCACTGATGTGTGAACATACCGTACTGATTATAGGGAGTCTACTGTATTATACAATCTAGTATTAAGCTGGTTCAACCAAAAACAATGTACTTGTCCTAAAATGCCTGACCCCCTACCTGTATATAAAAACGTAGGTTTGTAGCCATGTCATAGGCTTAAAATACCCAGCCACAGGGGTCTTAGAACACTGTAAGGCTAAGGCCCCACTTTACTGAAACGCAGCTTTTTTTGTTGAAGATTTTTTTGCGTTTTTTTGAGCCAAAGCCAGGAGTGGATTGAGCAAAAGGTAGAAATATAAGAGCTTCCTATATACTGTATTTCCCTTTCCATTTGTAGCCATTCTTGGCTTTGGCTCAAGAAACCACAGCAAAATCTGCAACAACAAAAAAAATCTGAGTTTCCGCAACGTGGGACCTTAGCCTAACTTTATAAATTTGAGGCTATGAAAAATGTAAATCTCTAACAGTGGACTTTCTACAGTAGAACTTACCGTAACTCACCAGTTGGATTTGTCTCTACAGCTCAGTGGCAACAATCACATACTCCCAAGACGAGGAAAGTACGTCCATCCGCCAGTCGATACGCAGCACTTTCTGACCAAGGCCTGGACATCAAAGCTGCTTTCATGCCAGAAGCAAACCCAGTGCACCTGCAGCCTGCGCTGGTGGAGAGCGATGACCTGTAGATTGGATATGTGGGAACTTTCTGTAGCAGCCATAAGAGGAAGCCATTGGGAGCTACAGCTGTCACCTGGCAGCAGTCTCACATCATGTAACAAGTCCGACACGCCTTCAGCTAACCTGATAAAGACATGTTAAACTGCATATTAACTATATATGTAAGCAGAGCATAGGATAGCAGGGATGATAAACCTTATGTATTTCTGCACATAAGTATCACTCACTCTTCTGCCCTCTGAAAGAATCTCTTGTTTATTCTGCTTGTTTGTGCCTTATGTCTGAGGAGACAGCGGTGTAGGACGATAGCGTGCAATGTTTTATGTCACAGACACCCACAGTATGTTTGTCAATTGCAAAAGGCTGTCAAGCTATATTGCTTCAAGAGTGTAAAATTACAGCTTGCTTCTATGTGTACCATTGTAACGACTACAAATAATTCACATTGGACATCGGGCGGTATAAATGTCCTGAGGATTCACACAAGTGAGACAAGCGGGGATGCCTGCAGACGTACTTGGCGCAGAACATACTGTAAGATGCGCTACACCCGTTCTATGCTTCTTTGTTTGCACACCCTCAGATTTCTGCTGGGAACATGTTGACCGGGGTTAACCAATACAATGCGAAGTTCTTTCTCTTATTTACTTCACGATACCCATTATTATTATTCAGATAGCTTCAGCGTGGCCCGCTACACTTACACACAAGGCCATGAGGTATGCGATCCCATAAGACAATGCACTCTGAAAGAATGACGTTCATGAATGGTAGATTTGTCCTGGAGAGCGGTGACCTTCACATTACAAGGTCAGCAGCAAGGTCGATGACTCCAGTTAATAGATAGTGTATATATATTCAGTGTAGGCAAGAAGAACATGCGATTGGTATGTAGTAGAAGATTAATGGAGGTGAAAATGACAAGTTCAAGTGTTTATCATTCAGGGAATGCTGTTTATTGCGCAAGCCCGGTGTCTCCCTCATCCTAAAACAGCTGCGGATATCAGAAGAATGAAAACCAAAGCTAACTGGATGGATCATGTTGTATGACAGAGATGTATTAGGAGTCTTGGTATGGATGGAGTGCTACATTTCATCACACGTCAGACTATAGAGGGTATGTGTTGCCATAACATTTCAGTGATGTCACTGAATTTGCCCCCCCCAGTAGACTAAGCATGAATTCTGGAAGACGTCAGCTTCCACATAACCTCAGTGTATAGCGGCACTAGCCACATGGCTAACTAAAACCTGTCCACCCTTTCCTAACCTGGAGCAGACTTGAAGGGCCTTTTATGTTTAGGGCTTAATATGGCCCTAATGTCAAAGCAGCAGGAGCGTGCTGAGAAACCTCGCCCTCCAAGTTTACAGTACTTTACCATAGAGATCACAAGCGTTGGTTAGCTACCTCTCAGTATGGATACAGCACTGCCAACTTACATGACGTACCACTCATTGAATGCCTGCCCTTCATGTTCTGTTTGTGGCACGTCGTGCCAAGTTAAGGACACGCTCCGCATATCTAGCTTGCTGGTTTTCCGGCATATTTACGTAAAACATGACTAATGTGAGAGTTGATGCCAGCATGGTTTCAGTAATATTTTTCGTATGACTGCCTCAATAGAAATGAAAGGACACTGAGGGCTATGTAACCACAAAGAAAAGACATGAATAAGCATTTCCTGACAGGCCGTAATGAACATCACAGCAGGAATTGTTCACGACTGAAACTGAGGAAATCCATGAGATCCCTGATAACGTCAGCGCCGCAGTGACACAAGACTTCCAAGTATTGGGGTTTTCAGAAGTTATTCGTGTCGCATTATATTGCCTTCGGTTGACAAGATACAGGAACTAAATTTCTATTAATGTTGATGGTACGAAAGTACTTGGCTAAGGGAGAAAGCAAGAAAACAACACTGTGTACCATGTATGAAGCACATATATCATTATTTATCTGTTATCTCAGCTATACTCCAATATGTATCTTTTTACACACATATATAACTCACAATATGTATTGCTGTAGGGACGCTAGTGGCGCTTTTTTTTTTTTTTTTTAATACAGATTGTTAGGTTTTTGTTTGTTTTCTTCCTTTCTCTTGTGTAGTGTGACAGCACTGTATGGGTTTGGTGCTGTTTTAATAAGCCTTATGTGGTATACGCCAAATACATATATGCCCATATCTTCCAGTGTGTGCCTTTACAATATTATCACTAAGTGTTATTCTGCCAGACACCTGAAGAGGAATGGGGATAAATGTTCTCCTGGTTCAGTATGTCAGCACCTGTTAACTTTGTCAACATGGGCTACATTGCTTTTTTAACTTTTTTTTTTAATTTTTTTTTTTTTTTTTTTTGTATCACCTGCCAGGCACCTCTATTAATGTGACTTGTTATTTAGGAATCACTTGTGTTACTATGCCGCCACCATTTACTTGTATTTATAGAGAATGCCTCCATTGGTGTGTATAGGCCATGTTATGAGCGGAGACAATTTTGAAGTTTAGCAACGTCTGTTTAATAACAAGAACAAATTTACTTTTGTGGGGTAAGGTTTTTATGATAATTGCTATGCAAGGATTTAAATAAAGATTGTTTCTTCAAAACACGTCTTCCTCCAGGGGTTATTTCTGCACAGATTCCATTAGATTTCCATGTGATTGAGAATGTCAGGTGCACATTACAGCCGCCAACAGCTCTTGTTACTATTATTATCCTGTGGGCAGACTTTTTCCTAATGTGGTATTTTAGTTGTCAACATCAGGAGCTATTCTTGCAAGGCAGTAAAGCAGTTTTCCATTCACAATAGCTGCTTCGTTAAATCCCGCCGCAGGCTGAGGTTCATATATTAACATTGCAGAGGAAATTTAAGGGTACAGCAAATCCCTGGCGGTAATACAGTTTATGAAGCCCTGCCCACCAGGAATTTGGTGGCAAAAGGGTACAGAATGTGATTTCTTGTAACTTTTGAGCTCATTTGTGCAAGAAATTGACATTTTCAACCATACGATCCAGTTTTGATAAGTGCTGTGCTCAACTTATCTAATATTTATGCAATATTTCCTAAATTTATCCCATCTACCCCAGTTTTCTCGCACAAATGGACGCTATTTTGCTACTAAGTTGATTCCCTATCCATGGCCTGGTGGGGGTGTAAGTCCTTGAAACCCCACTAATTAGCTGATTAAAGGGTCTTCGATGCTCCAGAAAAGGCACAGCCCTGTACACTGTCCTGGCCCTGAATGGTACTCGCTCATTCCCTTTTAAACACCTGATCGGTGGCAGTACTGCGCGATGTATTCGAATCAGTCTGATACTGACGACCTCTCGTAAAATCAGATTTATCAATAGTAATGTCCTGAGAATTCCTTTTAAGTAGCAGTCACCTTGTGCAGTTTTTCATTGAAGCAAAAGACCTACAACCCAGCTTTAGGCTAAAGCAGGGGAGAAACAAATTTATTAAAAAAAATAAAGTCCACAGAGGTTTCTTCTGCAGACTTTCTTCTTTTATTAAACCTACAGAGAAACCTCCAACAGGCTACAATTTCCAAAAACTGTGCCGGGTTTGTAAATCACAGCATGTCCGCAGTGCGTATTTTCCCACAATGTGTGGATAGGATTCACTACAATCCCATCCACGGTGCAGGGTTTGTAAAACATTGCATTTTTTTCCCCGCAGTGTTTCTGCCACAGTCAGTGTTTATACCAAGTGAGGCCCAGCAAAATTGAAAGCTCAGATCCTTGTCATACAAAATCCTAAAACTTTTTTTTTTTTTTTAATGTAGATTGTGAACCTTCATATAGGGATCACAAATGTGCATTTTTTTTTCTTTTTCCTATCAGTATGTCTTTGGAGTATGGGAGGAAATCCACAATCACAGGGAGAACATACAAACTCCTTTCAGATGTTGTTCGTGGCAGGATTCGAACCCAGGACTCCAGCACTGCAAGGCTGCAGTGCTAACCACTGAGGCACCATGTTGCCCCTTACAAAATCCTAAAACTTAAGTTTAATTCATCAGTTAAAAAAAATATACTAGTCCTAAAAACAATGGAACATTCTTACCAATTCCGGTTGTTGATGGACAGCAATATATCTCGGGGTCATATAAAACGGAGGGAATGAAGGGTGCAGAAAAACTGGCTTGAGAAAACCCTGACCCTAGATCCCCCCCCCCAAAAAAAAAAAAAGACTCGCGCCCTAACAAGGGCAGTCCCGCTGCTGACCCTAAACTGCCCTAACCGTGCCTCCATCTCCAGCCATTTCATTTTAGGGGGCTCCTTAGGAGATAGGAGATGAACCTAGTAGTTCCCTGAGTGCGGGGGAGCTCCTTCTAGTCTCACAGTGGTGAGGCCCCAGGTACAGGCTATAGGTACAGAAGCCAGAGGAGTGCACTGTGCCAGTTTGAGAATTACAGTGGTTGGTTAAGTATAAATCTTTTTATTGCGGAAACGGATAGCATTAGAACAGGGTGATTTGGGACACTGAACCCCTGGCCAAAATGATCTGTTGATGTTTTAGTGTCCCAAATCACCCTGAGAGATTCCCTTTAAAGAGACAGAGAACTAGGAAAATAAATATATAAATAAATGCTTTCACAATGTTGGAATAATCTAGCTAATAAAATGGTAAGGCTTTCTGGCAAAGTTGCTCCAAGCAATCTTGTCTTACACACTGTAGCACTGCTTGTATAGAAATCTGACTGCGTTCTTATACTCTAAGGTTACAAGTTCATAATGGCGAGCAGCTTCACATGACCACTAGACCTTCCTCTAGCTGATATATTTACTTTGCATTGAGTACGCTACAGAAAAGATGATTGTGCTTTACATCTCTAACAAAAAAGCAGCTGCATTGGGGAATAAATGGTCAGATGAAGTGATCCTATACCACCACTCCCATTATGATGTCACTTGTAGTCTTTTGTGCACAAATAATACACGTGTCATTCTATACACGGGGACTGCTTGGGCTAAAGACAGCTTGATCTTAGGCAACAGAGTCTGATACACATGTATTATCCTAAACAAATCACAGCAGCTTATTAATTGGAATAAGCAAAATACATGATCGTCATCTCCTCCTGGCAGCTCTTTAATAACCTTCTGTAATTCATTACCACTAGTTTATGTGCAAACAAGCATTAAATGTGAGAACATCCTATTTTCAACTTGTACCAGAACATTATACCATCAATTTTGTTGTTTGTTTTTTTTACCTAGTATAACGGTCCAAGACCTCCCTTCATTTTTGGCATCTAAAAGACTGCAGCCCAAAAAACCCCAAAAACCCTCATGCTTGAAAGTAATCTGGATAGTTCAATGTACCTCCTTAACCACAGGATAGATGGTAACTTGATAATTGGGGGGGAGGGGGTCTGAGAACCAACAAATGTGAGAATAGAGGAGGAGGGGGGTGTCCATAGGCCCACAGAAGAGAGTGGAACTGCCATTTATGCAAGACCAGCAGTTCAATTCAATTGGTTATACACAGTCCAATCATATTAATGTGACCACCATCTACTTTTGATGTCAACGTTATATAACCAATCGCAGAAGGCATGTGTCATCAGCCATCTGGGTGCACTCATCATTGTGGAAGGCACGATGAATCAACACAAGTATGCATCTATCCTTGCAGACCATGTTCACCCCTACATGCGAACTGTTTTTCCTCAGGATGATGGCATCTACCAGCAGGACAATGCGACGTGTCATAAAGCTCACAGTGTACGTGCGTGTTCGAGGAGCACTAGGATGAGTTTACCGTACTCTCTTGGCCAGCAAATTCCCCGGACTTGAACCCAATTGAGAATCTGTGGGACCACCTCGATCGGGTTGTTCGCGCCATGGATGCTCAACCACGCAACCTAGCGCAGCTGGCCATGGCACTGGAGTCGGCATGGCTCAACATCCCAGTGATCATCATCACAACATCCCCTCTCATCCTGCACGTCTCCCAGTGGTCCGCTCTGCCAAAGGTGGTTATTATGGATATTGATAGGTGGTCACATTAATGTGACTGGACGGTGTAGAAGAGGCCCCTGCTCTCAGGACTGTTGTATTTTCCAGGGCTATGGAGTCAGTAGACCAAATCACTGACACCTCCATTTTTCGGCAGTCCAACTCCTGCTCTGACCCCTTAATACATGGATGACAGCCATGGTCACACAGAGGCAGTAAAGTTCCTTAATTCATTAAAACCATATTTTCTTTCATACGTGATAAACTATATATTAAATTCATTATATCATACTGAAAATTGTATAATTTAATTGAAATAAAATAATTATTTTTAAAGCCAAAGTCAGTAACTTCTAACTCCACCCAAAATTGGTCTGGACTGCGACTTCAAAGGGCTGCTATTTGCCAAGTGAAGTTAATATACTACATAGTTGCTATGTATATGGCATGGCATGGCATAAAATAGACACAGCAGACCCAAAAACTCAGCTGCAATAGGCAAAACCATGTGCAGGGTTCTTATGATAAATATCAACTAAGCACTGTCTAAATCTTCTCTGCCAGAATAAACCCTGGGAAAGACAGGGCTAGGAACTTAGATCTGTAGCTGTAACCCTCCATCCACCACCAATACATGACCAGTAATGTATGGGGAACTGAGCAGGAAAGCGACAGCCTGTGCAACGTCATCCACCACTCCAAATCTTCCCAGGGGAATATTCTGATTTACAGACATCTCTTCTACACTTGAGGTCATGTCTGTGTGAATAAATCCTAGAAGAGATTGAAGCAAAAAGTAAACGAATTGCCATCACTACTTCACAATTATACAATGTACTGTAATGTGCATCCAATATAGAAGGTTTCAGGAGTGTATTAACCCTCCCATTAGCTTGGATAGACCATGTATTTATTTCCTTTTCTCATATATGACAACTGCAAGAAAATAATTAGCACACCTCCTTATGGTGGCGCTACAGGAGTACTGAACACTTGCTGCCATGTTTCCTCACAGGTCACAGCTGATCCCTGAAGGTTCCCTGAATGTGGCATTTTGTGAACAGTTTATCGTTAAAAGTAGAGGACCTCTAACTATAAAAACTCTGCTTTAGGCCAAGGACCCACCTCGCGGAAACGCAGGATAAACATATAGCTGGGATGATTTAGGAAAACCTGCACTCGCAGGGGGTTGGACCCGATGGCCCTTGAGGTCCCTTCCAACTCTACCATAAGAAAGAAAGTAAGAAAGTAAGAAAGAGAGCTTTTTTTGTTGCAGATTTTACTGCAGTTTTTGAGCCAAAGCCAGGAGGGGATTAAACAGAAGGGAGAAGTATAAGAACTTCCTATATACAGTATTTCACTTTCCTTTTGTAGCCATTCTTGGCTACAAATCCAACATAACCGAACCTTGTTTCCCCAGACAGCTGCCGGAGGAGACAGCTTTAGAACCCAATACATTTGTGTAGATCTCAACAACTTTCTCTCCACATACTGTGTACTCCTATAAATACATTGGTGAAGCTAGATAACTTTAATTTTGTGGTAATGTGTTACAGCTCTGCTACTCATTAAAAGGCTCTCCCAAAATCTTACCAGGGGCGACCACATTAACCCGAACGTTCTTTCTTGCCACTTCTTTAGCGAGAGACTTGGAAAATCCAACCAAGCCTTCCTTACTGGCACTGTAGACACTCTGTCCAGCATTACCTTTATGGCCAACAATGCTTCCTGCAGTTACAGAGAAGAGCAACATTCAGTATCAGTAGCATGGAATATGGAATATATACACACACAGAACTACTATTTGTTGGGGGATTATGGTCGAGAGAAGAGGAGTTGTCCCAGACTCTTAAAGGGCAAACATACTAATAAAATAAACTAATTATATATCCCAAAAACTCCTGTCTACAAACATAAAAATATTTTCCCCATAAGCAAATGCCATAGCAGGACTAAAATTTAAAAGAGCCAAAACGCCATTGTTTTTTGTTTTTTTGTTGATGATTCGATATCTGCATTTTCTGATGATTTGCATGCTGGGCGGTCATTGTTACACCGGACACTGTACAGTAACATGATGCAAGAAAAAAAAAAAAATATGACACAGAATCATTAAAGTCCAGCTGAGCCTTTTGTGTCATGACAAGCTTACTGTAAGGAGCACTGGAGACAGGGGAGTAGGCATTTTTTTCTTTTACATCCACCCTGGCTGCCTCAGAGGTTGCTCTAATGCTGGACGATCCCTGTAATAGAACGTGGCTCTTGGAATATTCTACATGGATTCTTTCACTATTATAAATGTTCGATGCCATCATCTACCATGGCATTGTGACTGTAATATGTGTATGTACTGTACCACAAAGCACATACAAACCAGCTAAAAATGCTCAAATTCAGATCATCTAGTTCCAAAAACGGAAGCTTACCATATATACTCGAGTATAAGCTGACCCGAATATATGCCGACCCTAATTTTACCACAGAAAAACTGGGAACTCTTATTGACTTGAGTATAAGCCTAGGGGGGAATGCAGAAGCTACTGAAAAATTTCAAAAATTAAAAGAGATACCAATAAAATTACATTATATTCAGCAAATTGCTGCTGTCAATGATCCGCCTGCTCCGGTGTTTTGGCTCTGATACTTCTCTGCATATGCACAGCATATCCAGCTCTATCTACATTTCTGGATATGGACAGCATCAGCTCTGCTACATCTCTCATAGACTAATGCGGTCTGTGTACATGTCGCACACTGCCCGCACAAATTATTCAGCGGCGGGCAGCGTGCTGCAAGCACACGGACCCCATTATAGTCTATGGGATCCATGTGCTTTAACTAAACAGCGCATGCAGCTGCCATTTTAGAACAGCGCACACTTTTGGAGCTGAAGCAGCGGGCACACTTGCATGCACACGGACCCCATTATAGTCTATGGGGTCCGTGCGCTTTAACTGAACAGCGCGTCTGAAGCGCCTTGTTTTATGGAGGCGGCCGCTGAAGTCATGGAGCCAGGGAGAAAGCAGCGCTGTCTCCAGGGCCGCCTCAAGTCATCTCTCCCTGACTCCCCCTGGTCCCTGACCCGAGTATAAGCCAAGGTGGACGTTTTCAGCACAAAAACTGTGCTGAAAAACTCAGTTCATACTTAAGTATACACGGTATGTCTGGTTTGCTGTATCTATTGTATATATTTAGTGTTTGTCATTACCAATGTTGACAATTGCTCCACCTTGCTGCTGCACCATACCCCTCAATGCCATTTTACATGTATACATTGGTCCTATGAGGTTAATGGATAGCTGGGACAATATGTCTTCTGTCTTGGTTCTTAATAACAATGCATCTCTGCAATAGAAAGAACACAGATCAGCACTAAAAGATCTTATTCTAAAGATTTTTGTTTAAAAGCAGAGCAAACAAAATGAATTCAAGATAGATAGATAGATAGATAGGATATAGACACACACACTGTACATTGTAGTTAAAAAAAATGTGTTTGTATTTGCTAAAGTACATATTGGTCCCGATAATGCCAGATTAAATGTAATCAAAGATTCCTCCATAGTCTATAATTAATGAATCACCAGATCACTTTACTTAAATCGGAAGAAAATACATAGGCCTCACTGAATTTGTAGTTATAACTTTTTTTTTATCATACCTCCTCCTGCACAGAGCTCAAATTTTGTTGCATTTCTTCTAGCTGTTCTACCTTCTCTTCTGATACTGACAGAATTCACATTAAAATACATGGCAAAAAAGGACACCTAGTGGCCAAAAAGCTGAAAAATGTTTTCTGCACAAAAAAAGCAATCTTAGGTAAATAAAGTGATTTACGCTTTTGATGGCGAGTACACAGCTAAACACAGTGACCATTTAGGGCTGGATTAACACAACCATTTTTTCTGCAGTACATGTACAAGAGTCTTTACTAGAGATGAGCGAGTAGTATTCGATCGAGTAGGTATTCGAAATACTTGTACTCGATCGAGTACCACTCACTATTCGAATGGAAAAGTTCGATGCAGAACCAGCATTGATTGGCCGAATGCTATACAGTCGGCCAATCAACGCTGGTTCTTCTCCTACCTTTAGAAGTCTTCTCCGTGCAGCGTCCCTGCGGTGTCTTCCGGCTCTGAATTCATTCTGCCAGGCATCGGGTCTGGGCAGAGCCGACTGCGCATGTCCACTTGTAGTGCAGGCATGCGCAGTCGGCTCTGCCCAGGCCCGATGCCTGGCAGAGTGAATTCAGAGCCGGAAGATGCCGCGCGGGACGCTGCACGGAGAAGACTTCTCGGAGGATCCAGCCCGACCTTCACTCGTGGACTTGGTAAGTATAATTTGATCGAATGTTGCCTACCCCTGAAACAAGCATTTTCCCCTCATAGACTATAATAGGGTTCGATATTCGATTCGAGTAGTCAAATATTGAGGGGCTACTCGAAACGAATATCGAACATTTTACTGTTCGCTCATCTCTAGTCTTTACACTTTTCCTTCCTTGGGTGCACTCCTATCGTTGGCTAAAAAAACCCCAATGTAACCAGCCTAAGGCCTCGCCTTATGGAAAAGCAGCAAATAAATAAATAAAATAAACGCTGCATTTTTATAGTACCAGCAAAGTGAATGACATTCTGGCTAATTCCATCCACATATTACAGAAACAAAGGCAGCGGATAAGCTGTGTTTTCAAAAACATAACATGTCATTTTTACCTGCGGAAACACAATAGATTTAATAAGGAAATAAAAACAGCTAAGAAAAACTAAATGAAAAAAAAAAGGCTGTGGATATTTCTACTGCTTTGTATTTTAGCTGTGGTTCTCTACATGTGTCCTTACCCTTCATTCACATCTGCATTCGGTATTCCGTTTGGGACCCCCCCCCGAACGGACTACCGAACGCAACTGCAAGCGGTGTGCAGTGAAAGCACACAGACCCCATACCCTACAATGGGGTCCATGTGCTTGCCGCACGCTGCCCGCAGAAATTATACGGAATGGAAAGTAGAGTGCGACAATGCGGAGATCTGGCGTCCAGCACACGGACCCTATTATAGTCTATGGGGTCCGTGTGCTTTCACTGCACACCGCTTGCAGTTGTGTTTGGTAGTCCGTTCAGGGAGAGGGTCCTCATGCGGACTCCCCCAGATGGAATACCAACGCAGATGTGAACGAGGCCTTAGCTTAATAGTCTTTTGGAAAGGCTGTAGACCAAGAATGAATATCATGGGACTGCAACCCAAGTTAGTAATGTAATCTCAAGAAAAAACATTTATTTGGGGGAATCAGCACACACTGTCTCAGTATCTTCTGTTCATTTCTATAGCAGAAAAGTGTGGTGGTTTCAAAAAATCCTAAACACTGGCCCTAAACACTAACCCTGTATTCCATTTTCAGTGGTGACTGGCTTGGATGGGAATAGCCCTTTAAATATAGAAAATACATTAATCAAATTACAGCCATGAAGGAGTAAAATCATGTAAGTTTAGCTACATTAAGAAATACATTTGCAGCTATTACTCTTAGATTTTTACCTGGATTGGTCATTCACAAATAAAGACACGTAACTTAGAAAATATCAATTGTTTTGTACAAGGTACAGCTATTTGTGCCATGAAAAGATCCTGTCCAGAAATGCTTTAAAAAGCACGGATACTGGTTTTTATTTCACATCTGACAAATTCACACTTACTGTGTGCCATCCGCGTCCAGTGAAAAGTAGTCAGCATCGCTGGGGCGCGCACTCCCTAATATCCAAGTCTAGGGATGTGGCTCCACCAAGTGGTGGAACTGAGGAACTACAATTGGTTTGGATCTTTCCTTTCACGATGTATCTGTCCTACTTACCGTACCCTACCCAAAAGTATTTCCTATTCTTCTCATTCCTTTGCCCCAATTTTTGTCTTTCCACTTATCCTACTAGTGACAGTGACATTCTCCACTGTTTCATCCTCGGTTATTGTTTTCATACATGACTTTACAATAATAGATCATGTAAAAAATCTGTATTATTAAGGACAAGAAGCAGAGAAAAAAAGTTAGGGAGTCAAAAGTATGAAAAATGTTTTACCTGTTGATTCCCGCAGCATTGACCAGGTAGTTGATATTGCCTATCTTTTTTATAATTTCTTGAAATGTGCGCTGGACATCTTGTTCTTTAGAAACATCACAGCTTAGTGCTAGATGACCTACGTGACAAATAATACACAATTATTACATATACCAGTACTAGACCATTGTGTAGGCACATATATTTATTAGTACAGAAATTGCATTACACTCAGTGCCGCAACACAGTCTGCGTGGCCAAACAGACAGACCCTACAGAATCTGCATGGGCGACAAAGACAACTGGATTGTAGTATATATCAAAATATTCTTACCAAATTGTCTTTTTCTTGATAATCTAAGACAATATAATCAGGAATAAAATCCATAAAGTAAATAAATTTAAAAAAAAATCAAAAAAAAAAATCAGATTTTATTTTTAGGCTACATTACATCACAAAGTCCTAACATATATGAACTAACCTAAAACAGATACCAACCTCCAATCTCTTCAGTGGTGGCTTTGGCTTGATCCAGATTCCTGGATATAACAGCTACCTTATAGTCTCTTTGAACTAACAATTTGGCAACAGCTTTTCCAATCCCTCTGGATCCACCAAAAACAGCGCACGTTTTACTCATCTGCAGATATAAAAAGTGCATTAGAGGACACATACTGCTACAGCAATAACATGCTAAGGACGGCTCTACTTTATGTAATGGAGTTTTACTTATACATTATATTTTACCTTTAGTTATTTATTGGGTAAAGATGGCCAGAAATATTAGATGTTTAATAGCCCAAACCTCTCATTTCAACTCAGCCGACCATTGAATGAGTATAGGGGCCTTCAGACTCTTCGCTTTTATCTCTTTGGGAAGATAAGAATGTACTGGCAGAGGTTTTCTCCCTGTATCAGGCAGTATACAGGCATTGTTCGGCTGAACTGAGCATGTCTGTTTAAGGGGTAGTTGGGCAAAATAGTAATTTAATTGAGCAAATGCTCCGGTTATCCTAAGGATATGGCCAACTTCACTAGATCTAATGTACTAATACCGCCATATGCAGTATTAGTAAAGGTGTGAATACAGTACAGTAACCTCTATTACAAAATTGTCTGACCACTGTATAAGCAATGCCGCCCCTGCTACCTCTTGTGTCACCCCCTCTACCTCATAGATTGTAAGCTCTTGCGAGCAGGGCCCTCAGTCCCATTGCTAGAGGAAATGCTCTCAATTTTCATAAAGGGAAGCAAAGACTACTCCCCAGTACTACAATATAGGCTCCAGTTTGTTGAGGGTGCAAGGAAGAGTAACCAGGGGAAATTTGATTTCCCTGGTACATGATGTATGATATAAATCATCCACCAACAAAGGACGCCAGATAGCAGATAGGGATATATTAGGGAATTGCCATCACTCCCCAACTCAAAATCCAAACCACCTGAAAGGACTCTTTTTTAGGTTTCAGTTTCACTGTGATTACTTTTTGCTACATTTAAAACCATTAAATCTTAAAAAAAAAGATTTTTGATATTCTGACACTTTTTTGTATTTCCACTTACAGAGATGCTTGAGATCTTATTTTTTGTAGGGTGAGCTGTAACATTGGGGTGTTTGTATAAGTATTTTTTATTAGGCTGGGTTTCTTTTGGAAGGCAAGGTGAACAAAAAAGACAACTCTGCCAATAAGCCTTCATTCCCTCTACAAAGTTCACCATGCAGGATAAGAAACATCAGAGACACTGCTGTCAGGTCTTCTGCCCAGGTCATGGGAAGCATGATGCCGCTGATGCTAGTTGATACCTTGAGAGCCAGTCAGTTGTTTCTGGTCTGTCTCCTTTAATTTCTGGCAATCATCCTGCAAATACATACAGTTGAGCGGTTTATATGTACGGCTATAATACATGCATACATGGGGAGTCACCATAACAATGCTGACATTACAGTATCTCTACATTTCTTACCATAGAGAGAAGACTTGACCAGGGAGACAACACCTCTCCTATCACCTGCATAATCCCTAATACTGTACATATACAAGGGTTGTAGTGGTGTGACAACCTCTTTGATACCTGCACTTTGTAAGGGGGCTCAAACACCCAAGGCCTCTCAGAGTAAAAACCATGGCACTCACTATATTGTATACGAGTAGGATACACATCACTCCACTATGCAGTGGGGCATGAATAGAGTTGTTTTCATGTGTATCCTTCTACATATAGCTTAGCTGAGAGAATAAACAGACTCCGTAAATTGCAACCTACAACACAGCATATTGAAATTCAGAACTGCAAAGGTATTGATGCAATAATTGGCTTATTTTTATAATTATTATTATTCATGAAGAGATGGTACAGTATACAAATGGATTGTTTCAGTCATATACAAATGGCCTTCACGTGGTAAGGACTGAAGGGGTTTCCATCCTTTGCTTGGGTACCACTTGAGTACCCAAAAGATGGAAACCCTATTCACTTAAAGAGGACCTTTCATCAGATTGGGCACAGGCAGTTCCATATACTGCTGGAAAGCCGACAGTGCGATGAATTCAGTGCACTATCGGCTTTCCCATTCTGTGCCCCGGGTAAAGCACTATCGGTCCCGGTACCGTAGCGCTTTACAGTCAAGTCAAAAGGGCATTTCTGACAGTCTGTCAGGAACGTCCTTCTCCAAAGTAGCATCTATCGCGCTGTACAGTGTGAGCGGGGAGGAACGCCCCCTTCCTTTGCTCACAGTGCTCGTCCGTAGACAAGTATTATCAGGAGGGGAGGGGTAGCAGTATATGGAACTGCCTGAGCCCAATCTGATGAAAGGTCCTCTTTAAGTGGTTACACATGGAAACTACCGACTATAATGAGGTCCGCTGGGACAGAGTCTTGAACACTAGTATGAACCTAGTGTTAGATATATGTAGACGGATATACATCTGACCATCCACCGGGGAAATTTCAGGTCATAAATGTGACGTTTCAGTTCTAATAGACCTTTCTGAAGTCAGATCTGTACAAATAATAGAATATATACTATATGGCAGAGGTATAGGACTGTGTATGTAATGGAGCATAGTAGATGGTACAGAACATATAGCAAAGACTACATAAAATAATAAATATAATACTGATCCAGGAATTAAGGTCATAGCAAATACCTAAAGACAACTCTGTAGATCCAGAGAGTATGGAATACTAGAGGTAAATAGTCCTGTAGGGGATGGAAGGTCTATATGTAATGGTAGTGTACAGGGAAATATACAGACATAGTGAATAAAGACAGCATAATAACTAGTGTAATGCAAACACAGCACACAGCTTGTTATATACTGTATATAAGTAGACAGCACACGTATAAGACACTGCATGAAGCTACACCTACACAGGGCAGTATAAACCAGCTGCTGGGATTACCTGCAGTCCCTATATGATGAATAGGGCAGTGGCGTATAGAGGCTGAGCGTGCCAGCAGCACTGTAGGAAGTGTATACTACACACGGGACTGTCTGTATAGGGGAGGTGCTGAGGGAATGGATGGCAATGGAGGGCGGAAGTGCCAAAGGACATAGAGGTCACATGATCTCACCTTAGTGGGCATGGGCAGTGAGCGCACAGTGTTGTAGTGGTCACGTGATCTCTGATATGCCGTGTCTATAGTAGAGGCGGCTCATATTACTCAGAGGGGGGAAGGAATATGCACATGACCTGTGTATACTTACTATAGCTTCTTGCTACGTCATACAGCGCCTTATACTTGTGCTGTCTACTTATATATATAACATAACAACCTGTGTGCTATATTTGCATTACACTTGTTATTATTCTCTCTTTATTCCCTATCTCTGTATGTGTTCACTACAATATTATTATATATTACTTCCCCAACAGGACTACTTACCTCTAGGTATCCCATACTCTCTGGATCTGTAGTATTGTCTTTATATATTTGCTGCTTCTTTGACCTTTATTCCAGGACTTTGATTTTTGCACACATGGTCTTATATTTATTTTCCTGGGTGTCAGAAGTCTCCCCTTGCAGTTGTAGGGTAAGGGTGCATTCAGACTACGTAACGCCGGGCGTGTATGAGAGCCGTACACGCCGGCATTACGGCAGACTGCCGAACACTTCCCATTCACTTCAATGGGAGCGCTCGTAACAGCGGCGTTTACGAGCGCTCCCATTGAAGTGAATGGGAAGTGTTCGGCAGTCTGCCGTAATGCCGGCGTGTACGGCTCTCATACACGCCCGGCGTTACGTAGTCTGCATGCACCCTAAGAGTGTGGGGGGTCCTGGATCAGAATCCTCATCACTTCACTAGAATGGAAGGTGCGGACAGACTCTCTTAAGGGGTCATGCACACGTGTTTTTACCTTCAGTGTTCTGACCATTTTTTCAGTTCTCGCCTGTGTTAGGGGCTCCACTTGAGGACCCGAAAAATGTAAACCTAAAAAGTAATTATCCATGGACCCCATAGACTATAATGGGATTTGCTAGGTTTCTGCCCGAAAAAAGTGCAGAGAAATTCCTTCTTACAAGACATTTTTCTCCACATTTTTCAAGTGGATTCGGGGACGAAAACCCTGAATAGAATCCAGGCACAAGTATGAACCAAGCCTTAGGCTCATACCCACATCCATATACAGGGAGAGCAGAGATTGGGCACATGAGCAGTATACACTGGCGCTGTGAAGCAGTGCTCACCAGAGAGGGGTGGAAACAGGCAGAGCTATACCAGCTCACAACAGAGAATGCTGATGTTGCACCAGGAGAGTGAGGCAAAGGATGTGAGATGTTACACGTGACATCACAGAAAACACTGCCATGATCATGTGACCGCATTAGGAATGGGACAAAAAAAAGCCACTTTGGTGCTAATAACTTTTTACAAATTTTGTCTCACCTGTCATGAATATAATTTGCTTAAAGGGGTATTCCCACGTCACATACTCACCAGTCTTCACTGTTGTAAAATCTTCTTTCCTCCTGGTTTCTTGCATCATTTGGTGGGAAGGGTTTCACATGCAACCTGCCGTTTAGATCCGCCCCCAAATTAGTGTGTAGCTCTGCCCACCGCATAGCGTGATCCTATGGGATGGCTGAAGGGCCCGTGATGTCATCAAAGGTCCTTAAACACTATATGCACAATATTGGACTATGAAGTACAGGCAGGAGCAACTCCATTCTGTGTTACATACAGAGACTGCCTGTCTCTGCCATAATGAACACATTTGAATTAGCTAGCCTGATAACTGGGAGAACAGAAGACGAGTTCAGAAATGAAAGCAGCTCCTCTCCCCTATCTGAGTGCAGGACCTAGGTCACGTGGTGTAGACACAGGAATAGCTAGATACACAGGCTTGCTCCCGTGCACTTAGCCCCTCCTCCCTCCCCCCTGAGAGCAGCAGATACATCACTTGACTTTTGAGCAGATAAGTCAGGGCTGTGTCAACAATGAATTGAATAAAGTAAGATAGTGGACAAACAAAGCAGTTTTGCTGAAGCAATGTATTTAGGAAAAGTCTTACATCCACATTAACAAGCAGTATAGATAGGATCCTTGTGATGGGACAACCCCTTTAAGTAGATAAAAAAATGTCTGAGCCCTGGCCAACCCCTTTAACCTCACAGATGCTGTAAATTGTGACCACTGCATCTGAAAGGTCAGTTAGATGAAGAGTCTGCATAATAAAACTTTGTAAGGGAGCATTCACACTACCGTCATTGTCTGACAGGTAATGTCCATTCAAAATCTCTCACGGACATTAGGAGCGGACACTAGCTGTGTCCGTGACACTTTTCATTCACTAAAATGGCGATTGGGTGCGTTCTTTTGCACTCCGTGCCCTTCCTTAACTGTCCGTTTATAAAGATGTCCGACTTTTCAAGCGGACAGCAAAACCCGACATGTAGGTTTTTCTGTCCGCTTGAAACGTCAGACATCTTTACAAACGGACACTTAAGGACAGACACAGAGTGCAAAAGAACGCACCTGAACGCCATTTAAATGAATGAAAAGTGTCACGGACACAGCTAGTGTCCGCTGCTAATGTCCGTGCAAGATTTTGAACGGACACTAGCAGCGGACACTACCTGTCGGTAGTGTGAACGCTCCCTAAGGCTCAGTTCACATCTGTGATCGGGTTTCCATTTGGGGTCCGCTTGGGGACTCCCTGAACGGAAACCTAATCCGCATAAAAAAGTGGATACCTTAGGAAACCCGCAGATCCCATTGACTATAAGGGAGTCTATGTGGTTTCTGCTCAGTCTCTGTGCGAAAAATGCGGAGAGAAAAGGTAACATTTTACTTCACAGTGAACACCATACAACGCAACCTGTAAAACAATTGTGTAGTTGTGTTTTTTTCTACTTTTACCACATAAATAAATGTAAATAATAATATAATTATTAAATCTAAATAATTATAAACAATAAATATAATACAAATAATAATAATTATTAATATATAAATATAAATAATTATTATAATTAAATGGTGCCATTAGAAAATACAACTTGGCCACAGTATTTACTCCGTCCTTAGTGTTTTTCCTGTTTTGTTGCATTACAACATAGAATCAAAATGGATTTTAATTTAGGTTTTATGTTATAGACCTGACAAAATATCCCTAAGGGTTCATTCACATGGAGTAAACGCGCGCTCATTTTGGCAAAACACACGTGTAAAAAATACACATGTAAAAATATGACATTTTTTTACACGTGTAAAAAAACGTCAAAAAATACGTCAAAATACACTTGTAAAATGTCATTGAAGTCAATGGGAGTCTTATTTTTACACGTGTTTTTTTTACACGTGTATTTTGCCAAAATGAGCATGCGTTTACTCCATGTGAATGGACCCTAATTGTTATGGTGGAATGTAAAAAAAATCCTTGTTTAAAAAAACAAAAAGTGAAACATTTTTGTATTGAAAGTGAATACATTTGTAATCACCTCTTTGTCTCTGAGCCCCATAAATAAGGTCTGGTCCAACCAATTGACTCCAGAAATCACATATATTATGTGCAGAGTGACACACAATCTACACATGCTGTCAGTATAAATCCCGCTCTTCTGAAAGGGCCTGCAACACCCCTAAGTAAGCAACATGGAGACCAAGTTTGTGAAGATTCATGGTTGTGAAGACATATAGCTGAGGACTGGGTTCGGCACAAGTAAAGACATTATAACAGAACTAGCTTTTACCCGCGACTTTGTCTGCGGAACCCCGACCCCCTGCGGGACCCACCTGGAGCGGTGCACAGGCTTGTTCCTTTGCCTTGTGTCTGCAGCGGGCCCTTCCTACACCTGTGGGTCCATACAGTTCCTACACCCTGTGGCCCGCTGGAACTGTTTACCTCCTCTCCCTCTTGGTGCCCGCCACCCCCCTTTCTCCCTACCCGCTTCCCCCTGTGGTCACTCCTTTCTCCTACCCCATGCCCCTTTGCCCCCCAGGAACGTGCCCCCTTCCCCCCCTAACCCCATGCCCCCTTCTCTCGTGTTACTTACTCAGTGCCCCCTTTTTCCCCCTACCCCATGCCCCCTTCTTACCTACCCCGTGCCCACCACCCTGCGGCCCGCTGGAACTCTTTACCTGGTCTCCCTCCTGGCGCCCGCCACCCCCCTTTGTCCCTACCCGCTTCCCCATGTGGTCACTCCTTCCTCCTACCCCATGTCCCCTTCCCCCATCTTACCTACCCCATGCCCCCTTTTCCCCCCACCAGACCCTGCCAACCGTGTGTCCCCTTTCCCCCTACCAACCTGTGGCCCCGTCCTCACCACACCCTGGCCTTCCCGTGCACCGATGTTCCAACTTGTAGTGTCCAGAGACGGCAGATGCTGCGTGACAGCTGGCCGAACCGGCGTTCCAGAGAGCGGCGCAGGCAACCCCCTGTCCAGCCGCGGCAGAGTACTGCGGTCCCGTGGTGAGGCCACACAGGTGGGGCAGCGTATGGACTTGTCTCTGCCCCAAGGTAGAGGCCCTTGTGCAGAACGCTCCAGACCTCTCAGAGACGCCATGTTGGTGTGGATGGTGGCCGGACGATAACTCCACCCACATAGAGAAGCGGCACCCAATCAGGTGAGCTGCTGAAAGGGTTGGGATGATGTCACCCCAGGTCCTACAGCGTGCCAGGTCCTGCAGCGAATTGAACCGTGAGAAGCACCGGGCACTGGATTGAGGTAGTGTACGGGAATTCCATTTAGCCTATCGTTCAATCCGGGACCCAAGGTATGTATGTGCGCATTTTCAGACAAATCCGTTCGCCCGTCTAGGTGTGATTGAGGAACAAACATCCAAACATCCAAACACACAAACATCCAAACACACATACTTTCTAATATTAGTAGGATAGAACCTGACAAACCAGAGGAGAAGGCCGCCCATTAAAATTCACAGACCAGGCAAGGAGGGCATTAATCTAAAGTTCAATAAAGACACCAATAAAACTGAAGGAGATCCAAAGATCTACAGTGGAGATGAAAGTATTTGGCCATGGGACCACTGTAAGATGTGGGGCTTTATGGAAGAGTGTGGAAAAAAAACATGGCTTAAACCTATCATGCCCTCTAAGATAGGCAATGATAGGCAAATATACCATTGCAAAGCTGACAGTGGGCGGAATTCATTGCACTTTCACTTTTGCAGGTATCTGCCGGGGTTCCTGAGATATTAGGCTCCCCACAATGGACAACGTTCTCTGGTTATATGAGACACAAATGGAAATGCGTTGAAATACTTATTTTGTAAATGTTGTGCACCTTCCAAGTGGTAGGTATGAGGTGTAAATCCAGTGGCACAACCGTCATGCCTACACCAATCCATTCTAACTGTAGGTTAAAACAGGAAAACACCAAAGGAATAATTAGATTAGTAATGGGATTGTTCCTCGCTGCAGTGATCTATCCAACATTCACAGTTCTCTCCCATTGACAGCACTTAACTCCATCTGCATGTTTATAAGATTGTCTGCTTGTGTGCTCTGAAAGCATTTGCTCTCCTCCCAGAACACTTCTCACTGACTAGATAGCAATAATTTCGTCCTGTCTGACAGATCTGAAATGACATATACTTTCTGTTATCATCTCGGAGTAAGAGACATGGGCAGTGGCGTAACTACCACCATAGCAGCGGTAGCAGCTGCCACAGGGCCCGGGACATTAGGGGCCCGGCGACAGCTGCTACCGCTGCTATCATTATACTCGGAGGTCTTTTCGGACCCCCGAGTATAATGATCGGGGCCCCCTGTTGGTGGAATACTTTCCACCAACAGGGGGCCCCGAAGCTGCAGCAACGGCTGAGACACAGGAGCTGCAGCTCCGGCTCTTGTCAGCGCTTCAGGACGCTCCCCCTCTCTCCCCCCTCCCTTTCTCTGCTGTCCTCTGCCCACCAATGAGAGGAGGAGGCGGGGCTTATCCCTGCCGAG
This sequence comes from Leptodactylus fuscus, assembly GCF_031893055.1. Lineage (NCBI taxonomy): Eukaryota > Metazoa > Chordata > Amphibia > Anura > Leptodactylidae > Leptodactylus > Leptodactylus fuscus. The sequence goes on from NC_134265.1 coordinate 294,488,814, forward strand.
CTCCTGCCGTCCTGCACTGGAGGAAGAAAGGAAAGTGAAACTAAAGCTACACAGGTACGTACTGGGGTTACTTATTAATGTCAGGCATATGGGGGGATTACTTGTGTTTTAGTAACTCCATGTGCTTCATATTAATAGCAGTTAACCCCATCATCTCCCTCACATTAACCCCTGTGTGCCTCACCATAAGAGTTACTGATATGTGAGACATATGGGGGTAATAATAATGAAGATACTTTATTATTACCTTCATGTCTCTCACTTATCAGTAACTCTTATGGTGAGGCACACAGGGGTTAATGTGAGGGAGATGATGGGGTTAACTGCTATTAATATGAGGCACATGGAGTTACTAAATTGTAATGCACATGACCAGATTTTTTATCCACAATTTGTCCTGGTATAGCGGTCAGCGGGTGACGTGACAGTATTTAGTCCTGTGGGGGCCACTATTGGGTATAATACTGTGTGCAGGGGCCACTATGGGACATAATACTGTGTGCAGGGGCCACTATTGGGTATAATACTGTGTGCAGGGGCCACTATGGAACATAATAGAGCGCGCAGGAATGCGTAGGAGGGACTCGGTCGAGATCTTCGGTGTCGGGGGGGCCCCATGTCAAAAGTTCGCCACGGGGCCCCGCCATTCCTAGTTACGCCACTGGACATGGGCTATAGCTCATGATGCATTATACACAGTGTTTTGTTCCCTATGAGTAGAAGATATTTCTAGAACAGGGAATACGCTCCTGTGTTCTGGTGTATTAAAGGGGTTGTCCAGGAAATTGTTTAACAGCAGGTAATGGTATAATATAAGAAATACCCTTTACTTACCAACTCAATCCTCTGCCACTCTGGTGGTTCCAAATAAATCATATACATTAATCAATGAAGCCTTTAATGGGACTGGTGGGAAGTGGTGGTCCTGGAGCAGCCCCCTATATTTATTTTATATGTAACATTGCCAGCTCTTAGGCAATTTAAAAAAACCTTCAGACAACCTTTTTAAGCAAGTCTCCATTTTTATACATATATACTGCACAGTATGTCGGGCTGTCTTAGGAAGTAACTGACTCTTCCCTGCTGTACAAACTAACATTAACATCTGATTATAGATCCTGCACATTCATTCCTGTGGTGATTCTCCAATACTGAACTTGTGTGCTGAACATTAACACAGCTTGTGGCTACATTACAAATATTGTCTGTACTGCATTGCACAGTAACTGCCACTAGATGTCAGAATTTATCAAAAAACAGATCCCTAAATATGTTTGTTATATTATTAGTTATTTATCTGACTTGTATAGCGCCATCATATTCCGCAGCACTTTACAGATGTTGTCAAACACTGTCCCATATAGGGCTCACCATCTACATACCTTATCAGTATGCCTTTGACGTGTGTGAGGAAACCCACACTAACTCAGAAAGAACATACAAACTCCTTGCAAATGATGTCTTGCATGGTTGTATTCAAACCTAGGATTCCAGTGCTGCAAGGCAACAATGCTAACCACTGAGCCAGTTATTTCATGATATTGACTTTGATAACTTTATATTTTCATTATCTGCCCCTGAAATGAGCATTATTTGTCCACCTGATCCCAGTTGCAGAAGGACATATACCTAAATGGCCAAGAGTACCTGTGATCTTGGGTTTAGGTTCCTCAGCATTTTTAGAATATACTATGGCTACTTTTATTGATTGGCATTTGGCTGGTTACTATTTCAGTTTTTTTATGGATAATTTGAGATATCGAGGAGGTACATGTTCTCCTTGTGGACATTCAACAGGTTTGGAGTCTTTAGGGATGTGTGGACAGGGAATAGGTGTGTAAAATAGACATCCTCCAGGAGGAATAAAGCTTTCTCTCCAGGGTCACCTGGTTGTGCTTTAAAAAGAGTCTGTCAGCAAGAAAATCAGTAAATAATGACAATAAGCCTTGTAAGGTGACTACTGCACTTTCCACAGATGCCTTTCTTATTCTGCATTGCAGCTCCATTTTTATAAAAATCAGTGTTTTATTTATAGGATGTGGCTATTTTTAGGTACCGTCCATACCTTTAAACTACTGGCTATCTATAGGTAGTACCGTGCCTATAAACTTAAGACATTTATGTTACAATGAATATGGCTAGTCTTCCTCGCATTGCCGACATCCATCCACTCTATAACAATCTTCATGTAGTGTGGAACAACAAGAAAACCAAGTTGTCAATTTTTTAGACTTTTTCCCCAAATCAAAGTGGCAAATCAGACATTTCTCCATTTTCTTGCACACACACAGCTCTGCTCTACTGCCAACCATCCCTCCAGCTACTCCTCCTGTCACACACACAGCTCTGCTCTACTGCCAACCATCCCTCCAGCTACTCCTCCTGTCACACACACAGCTCTGCGCTACTGCCAACCATCCCTCCAGCTACTCCTCCTGTCACATACACAGCCCTGCGCTACTGCCAACCATCCCTCCAGCTACTCCTCCTGTCACACACACAGCTCTGCGCTACTGCCAACTATCCCTCCAGCTACTCCTCCTGTCACACACACAGCTCTGCTCTACTGCCAACCATCCCTCCAGCTACTTCTCCTGTCACACACACAGCTCTGCTCTACTGCCAACCATCCCTCCAACTACTCCTCCTGTCACACACATAGCTCTGCGCTACTGCCAACCATCACTCCACCTGCTCCTCCTGTCACACACACAGCTCTGCGCTACTGCCAACCATCCCTCCAGCTACTTCTCCTGTCACACACACAGCTCTGCTCTACTGCCAACCATCCCTCCAGCTACTCCTGCTGTCACACACACAGTTCTGCGCTACTGCCAACCATCACTCCAGCTACTCCTCCTGTCACACACACAGCTCTGCTCTACTGCCAACCATCCCTCCAGCTACTCCTCCTGTCACACACACAGCCCTGCGCTACTGCCAACCATCCCTCCAGTTACTCCTCCTACACTGGCCAATCAACGCTGGTCAGTGCATTCCTATAGGAAAAAGTCAGCTCGTGCATATCGTAAGCTGATAGGGATTCCAACAAGATAGAGCCCCAAAGAGCTGGGTGACATTCCCCCCTAAATAAAGGTAATCCCTAGCTAGCCCTGCCTGTAGATCTGTCCCTGTCTCACAATCACATCGTTCACAGTCCCAAATTAATCGAATGTTAAATCCACCATTCGTCTAAATTGGAGGTCACCTGATTTTGGCAGCCAATGTACTGCCTCCATTGTCGCAATTCCTGTCCCACCTCCCCTGCGCAGTTATTGGTGCAAAAAATGCGCCAGGGAAAGTGGGAGGGGATACAAATTTTTACTGCGTTTGCGGCCTTGTATTCGATTGTAATCGAATACCTCAAACGGCCTGATATTCGATCGAATATGTATTCGACCGAACGGTGTTCACTCATCTCTAGTAACTATAAATAGCCACATCCATTATATATATATGTGTTAGTATATATGAATGTATATCTACATACCTCCCAACCGTCCCGATTTCCGCGGGACAGTCACGATTTGGGTGACATGTCCTGCGGTCCCGGTTGGAGGGAGGTATGTCCCGATTTCAACTCAGATCTGCGTCCAGAGGACGCAGATCTGAGTTGAACACATATGCGGCTGAAGCAAGGAGCTGACACAGGTCAGCTCCTCGCTTCGCCGCTGCCCGCCTCTCTCCCTGACACATGCGGCTGAAGCTGCTCGCTTCGCCACTGCGTCTCTCTCTCGCTGACACATGCGGCTGAAGCGAGGAGCTGACCTGTGTCAGCTCCTCGCTTCGCCGCTGCCGCCGGCTCCTGGCTTGTAGACGCGATGTACAAGCCAGGAGCCAGCGGCAGCGGCGAAGCGAGCAGCTGAGGTGGAGGTGGAACGTGAATCTGGGGGCAGATGAAGGAGAGGACGGCATGACACTGGGGGCAGAGGTGGAGAGGACGGCATGACACTGGGGGCAGAGATGGAGAGGATGGCATGACACTGGGGGCAGAGATGGAGAGGACATGAATCTGGGGGCAGAGATGGGGGACATGAATCTGGGGGCAGAGATGGAGGGACAGGAATCTGGGGGCAGAGATGTGGGACATGAATCTGGGGGCAGAGATGTGGGGACATGAATCTGGGGGCAGATATGGAGTGGACATGAAACTGGGGGCAGAGATGGGGGACATGAATCTGGGGGCAGAGATGGAGAGGACATGAATTTGGGGGCAGAGATGGAGGGACATGAATCTGGGGGTAGAGATGTGGGACATGAATCTGGGGGCAGAGATGTGGGGACATGAATCTGGGGGCAGAGATGGAGAGGACATGAATCTGGGGGCAGAGATGGAGGGACATGAATCTGGGGGCAGAGATTGGGGGACATGAATCTGGGGGCAGAGATGGAGGGACAGGAATCTGGGGGCAGAGATGTGGGACATGAATCTGGGGGCAGAGATGTGGGGACATGAATCTGGGGGCAGAGATGTGGGGACATGAATCTGGGGGCAGAGATGGAGTGGACATGAAACTGGGGGCAGAGATGTGGGGACATGAATCTGGGGGCAGAGATGGAGGCACATGAATCTGGGGGCAGAGATGCAGTGGACATGAAACTGGGGGCAGAGATGGAGGGACATGAGTCTGGGGGCAGAGATGGGGGACATGAATCTGGGGACAGAGATGTGGGGACATGAATCTGGGGGAAGAGATGGAGAGGACATGAATCTGAGGGCAGAGATGGGGGACATGAATCTGGGGACAGAGATGTGGGGACATGAATCTGGGGGCAGAGATGGAGAGGACATGAATCTGAGGGCAGAGATGGGGGACATGAATCTGGGGGCAGAGATGGGGGACATGAATCTGGGGGCAGAGATGTGGGACATGAATCTGGGGGCAGAGATGTGGGGACATGAATCTGGGGGCAGAGATGGAGAGGACATGAATCTGGGGGCAGAGATGGAGTGGACATGAAACTGGCGGCAGAGATGGAGGGACATGAATCTGGGGGAAGAGATGGGGGACATGAATCTGGGGGCAGAGATGTGGGGACATGAATCTGGGGGCAGATATGGAGGGACATGAATCTGGGGGCAGAGATGGAGTGGACATGAAACTGGGGGCAGAGATGGGGGACATGAATCTGGGGGCAGAGATGGAGAGGACATGAATTTGGGGGCAGAGATGGAGGGACATGAATCTGGGGGCAGAGATGTGGGACATGAATCTGGGGGCAGAGATGTGGGGATATTAATCTGGGGGCAGAGATGGAGAGGACATGAATCTGGGGGCAGAGATGGAGGGACATGAATCTGGGGGCAGAGATTGGGGGACATGAATCTGGGGGCAGAGATGGAGGGACAGGAATCTGGGGGCAGAGATGTGGGACATGAATCTGGGGGCAGAGATGTGGGGACATGAATCTGGGGGCAGAGATGGAGTGGACATGAAACTGGGGGCAGAGATGTGGGGACATGAATCTGGGGGCAGAGATGGAGGCACATGAATCTGGGGGCAGAGATGCAGTGGACATGAAACTGGGGGCAGAGATGGAGGGACATGAGTCTGGGGGCAGAGATGGGGGACATGAATCTGGGGACAGAGATGTGGGGACATGAATCTGGGGACAGAGATGGAGAGGACATGAATCTGAGGGCAGAGATGGGGGACATGAATCTGGGGACAGAGATGTGGGGACATGAATCTGGGGGCAGAGATGGAGAGGACATGAATCTGAGGGCAGAGATGGGGGACATGAATCTGGGGGCAGAGATGGGGGACATGAATCTGGGGGCAGAGATGTGGGACATGAATCTGGGGGCAGAGATGTGGGGACATGAATCTGGGGGCAGAGATGGAGAGGACATGAATCTGGGGGCAGAGATGGAGTGGACATGAAACTGGGGGCAGAGATGGAAGGACATGAATCTGGGGGCAGAGATGGGGGACATGAATCTGGGGACAGAGATGTGGGGACATGAATCTGGGGGCAGAGATGGAGAGGACATGAATCTGGGGGCAGAGATGGAGGGACATGAATCTGGGGGCAGAGATGGAAGAGGGACATGAAACTGGGGGCAGATGAAGGGTGTATATGAAACTGGGGGAGAGATAGAGGGGGGACATATAATTTACGGGTGACTGTAGGAGGATTATACTGTGTGCGGGCACATGAAAAATTAACGAGTGGGTGGAGTCAACACAAAAGTGGGCGGTGCTAAATTTTCCACGGCGCGCTACGCGCGCCACACATTTTGTCCCTCTTTCGGTTCTTCAAAAGTTGGGAGGTATGTATCTATCAGTGTGTAGGTATATAGTGTGTGCAGTCCCATCCACACATTGCAGAAAAATACACACAGTGGACACACTGCAATTACCAAAACTGTTGCGGTTTGGAAATCGCAGCATGTCACTTATACCTACAGAATCACCTATAGTGTCCCTATAGGTATAAAGGAAGCAGAAAGTCCTCAGAGGAAAGCGCTGCGGAATTTCTGCAAAAAGCGCTGGGGGAAAACTGATGCGTTGCCGCCGGGGATTTTCCTGTAACGCTTTTTTGCTGCAGGACGCTGTGTTAAGTTCACACAGAGTTTTTTGGTCAGGATTTTGAGGCCATATTTGCCTCAAAATCCTGACCAAAAAGACGGCTCCCATTGAAATCAATGGGAGCTGCTCAGGAGCTCTTTCCGGGAGCTGGCTTGTGCCTTGCGATTCGGCCTGAAGACACTCCGGACTAGGCTCATTCATTTGGGACTAATCCGGAGCAGAGAGCGTGGCTGGATACCAGTGCAGTGCATCGGCTTTCAGTCGTGACACCCCGGTTTTTGGATTGGAACCTGAGGTGGCCTCCGCCTCAGGTTCCGATCCAAAAAAACCCTGTGTGAACTTACCCTCAAGGATTTATCCATCTTTCTAATACTGATGGCCTGTCCTTAGGATAGGCCATCAATATTACATCTGTGATGATGCAACAGCCAGGACCTCTGCAGATCAGCTCTTCCAGGACAGCGTGGCTACAGGTAATGGTAAGGGCTAGTACATACAGGGGGCAGTATAGCAGGTTTTGACACTGAGAGTGACGCGGTGAGCTGCGTCACTCTTGGGTCAAAAACCGCCGGCCACAACTGTCGCGGTCCCGGCTCCCCCCCCTGGAATCGGCTCAAATTAATGGGCCAACTCCGGAGGTTGCTGCCACCAGGCGGATGCTGCGGCCATCCTAATAGTGACAGCTCCCCTGTCCGTTATAGTAAGGACAGGCCACATTAAACATGGCTGCCACACCTGTCAATAGGTTGTGGCCATACATGGTGACTTTCCCAAACTGTCCAGGAAGATTTTGCTGATAGGGGTGACGTCCTGGAGTCACAGAAGAGTAGACGAGTCTCCATACTTTGTCAAAGGCTCTGCATTGTGTTCCTGAGCTACCAGAAGGGTGGGGGATTCGCCCGGACAGCAACCTATCATTGTGTGACACGGGCACAATCAGAAAGCGGCATAGTCAGCACATCTTCAGGATTGTGACACATAAAATAGGCACGACCTCGTAGAAGGAAAGGTGGGAACCAGTGGCGTAACTACCGTAGTAGCAGCAGTAGCAGCTGCCACAGGGCCCGGGACATTAGGGGCCCGGTGGCAGCCGCTACCGCTGCGTTTTTTTTTTTTTTTTAATAGGCCGTTACCGGCTGGCGTTACTCCAGCCGCTAACGGGCCCTATATACTTACCAATCCTGGCAGGGGCCGGGATTGGTAAGTGACACTGCGGGCCCCACAAGTTCTATTATACTCGGGGGTCTTTTCGGACCCCCGAGTATAATGATCGGAAGTGCAGGAGAGGTAACTGAACATAAAAAACTGTGTTACTTACCTCTCCAGGCTCCGCCCAGGCTTCGGCCTACTTGTGTGACGTCTCAGACGTCACATGATCGGGGCCTGCGTCCTTATGCGTCGCGACGCAGGCTCCCGGTCACATGACGTCCCTGATGTCAATGAAGATGGCCGCCAGCGGGGAGTCGGGAGACAGGTAAGTTACAGTGTTTTTTGGGTTTTTTTATGTTGTTCTTCCCCTGGGTCTCCGATTATTATACTCTGGGGTCTGAAAAGACCCCAGAGTATAATAATTGTTAATGGGTGTCCACAACGGGGCAGGCATAATAGTGGGTGAAGGGGCCACAATGGGGGATAATACTGTGTGTAGGGGCCACAATGGGGCATAATACTGTGTGCAGGGCCACTATGGGGTATAATACTGTGTGCAGGGCCACTATGGGGGATAATACTGTGTGCAGGGGCCACTATGGGGTATAATACTGTGTGCAGGGCCACTATGGGGGATAATACTGTGTGCAGGGGCCACTATGGGGCATAATAGTGTGTGCAGGGGCCACTATGGGACATAATACTGTGTGCAGGGGCCACTATGGGGTATAATACTGTGTGCAGGGGCCACTATGGGGTATAATACTGTGTGCAGGGGCCACTATGGGGTATAATACTGTGTGCAGGGGTCACTATGGGACATAATACTGTGTGAAGGGGCCACTATGGGGTATAATAATGTGTGCAGGGGCCACTATGGGGTATAATAATGTGTGCAGGGGCCACTATGGGGCATAATAGTGTGTGCAGGGGCCACTATGGGACATAATACTGTGTGCAGGGGCCACTATTCCGGCCGCGAAATCGGGTTTTTTAATCCGGACACACATTCGGACATGCAGTACTCTGTGTCCGGATTAAAAAAAACGGTTTTGTGGCGGAGAGCATAAAATGCCCACCGCCACTCACGGCCAGACCCAGACTGTGGTTTCCGTCTTCTTGCATGCAGAAGACGGAAACCACAGAACGGAGACACGCAGGTGTGAACCTAGCATTACAGAAAATGGTAAAGAGCTGACAACCCGTTTTAGGGGCTCCGTACAAACCACCTATAGATTTAAGTAAGATTGGAAACCCCTGAGGATCCCGAGTGCTGGGGAAACGACATTGAGGCCTGTACAACATTAACCCCTTCCCGCCGATGGCATTTTTTGATTTTCGTTTTTCGTTTTTGACTCCCCTCCTTCTAAACCCCATAACTTTTTTATTTCTCCGCTCCCAGAGCCATATGAGGTCTTAATTTTTGTGGGACAAATTTTTCTTCATGATGCCACCATTAATTATTCTATATAATGTACTGGGAAGCAGGAAAAAAAATTCAGAATGGGGTGGATTTGAAGAAAAAATGCATTTCTGCGACTTTCTTACGGGCTTTGGTTTTACGGCGTTCACTGTGCAGCCAAAATGACATGTCCCCTATATTCTGTGTTTCGGTATGGTTCCAGGGATACCACATTTATATGGTTTTATTTACATTTTGACCCCTTAAAAAAAATCCAAAACTGTGTTAAAAAATTTTTTTTCTAAAAGTCCCTTTATTCCGACGGCCGTAACTTTTTTTATACGTAAGTGTACGGGGATGCATAGGGCGTCTTTTTTTTGCGGGGCCGGGTGTACTTTTTAATTCTACCATTTTCGGGAAATGTTATTGCTTTGATCACTTTTTGTTCAAATTTTTATCAGAATCAAAACAGTGAAAAAACGGCGGTTTGGCACTTTTGACTATTTATCCCGCTACGGCGTTTACCGAACAGGAAAAATATTTTTATAGATTTGTAGAGCGGGCAATTTCGGATGCGGGGAGACCTAACATGTATGTGTTTCACAGTTTTTAACTACTTTTATGTGTTCTAGGGAAAGGGGGGTGATTTGAACTTTTAATACTTTTTATATTTTTTTATATTTTTTTTTAACTTTTTTTTTTTTATTTTTTTTTTGCATTTATTAGACCCCCTAGGGGTGTTGAACCCCAGGGGGTCTGATCACTAATGCAGTGCATTACAATACTAATGCATTGCAAAAAATCATCCTTTCTTTTGCAGGCTGCATAGACCAGCCTGCAAAAGGGAGAATTTGCAGACAAGCCTGGGAGCCTTGTACAGGCTCCCGGCTGTCATGGCAACATGACGTCGGCCCTGGAGCATGCTCCAGGAGCCGGCGATCCCGGGCAAAATGGCGGCCTCCGGCGCCTCCTCCCATGCCCCGCCAGGAAAATGGCGCCTCCGGCGCCTTTGACCGTGGCGCTGGAGGGGTTAATGCCTCCGATTGGTCCGGGGACCGATCGGAGGCATTACAGCCGGTTGTCTACTGCTTAAAGCAGTAGACACCCGGCGGCTATGGCGGCCGCCCGGCTCCCTGGCGGTTGCCATAGTTACAGACCCGACATGCGCCGTACTATTACGGCGCATGTCGGGAAGGGGTTAACTACAAGGACATCCAATGAGAATAAGGACAACGATGTAAGAGGTAAAGGGGAAATTTTTATTTTTATAGGTGGGGGTGGGTCATATTATATTACTATATTGCTATTATATATACTATGTTGTCTATAGGTATGTATATAATACTAATCTTATTTATAGATGGGGGTGGGGGTCATATTATATTACTATATTCCTATTATTATATATCTATAGGTATGTGTTATAATACTAATCTTATTTATAGATGGGGCGGGGTTATATTTTATTACTATTTGAATGTTAGATGTAACTACTGTATAACTAGGTGTATATAGATATACTCTTCTTTTCCTATGTGTTATACTGCTTTATATTAACATGGCTAAGTAGAATTACATTTTGAGATTTTTTTTTTGTTTTATATTGTACTATTTAATATTATGCATTAAAACAATATATTATGCTATTTTTTTTATACTTACTAAACTACTGTATATATATATATGTGTGTGTGTGTGTGTGTGTGTGTGTGTGTGTGTGTGTGTGTGTGTTCTGTCTAATATTTTATTTAAAATTTTTATGTTTCTATTTCAGTCTATAATCTTAAAACTATGTATTAAGTTTTTTTTTATACGGCTACTGACCTAGTGTATATGTGTGTGAGATCTATAAGTTATATTTTATTTTTTTCTTTTATCCTATTTTTTCTATACTAAGCTAGCATATACAGTATATATATATATATATTCTATAAGTGTGTGCACGTGTGAACTATAACCTATGTCTTTTTTTTTTATATATACTATAATATTAAAACCACATATTATCCTATTTTTCTATACTAAGCTAGCGTATATACTATATATGTGTGTGCATATGTGAACTATAACCTATGTCTTATTTATATTTTTTCTTTTATACTATGCTATAATATTAAAACTACATATTATCCTATTTTCTCCATACTAAGCTAGCATGTACACTCACCGGCCACTTTATTAGGTACACCTGTCCAACTGCTCGTTAACACTTAATTTCTAATCAGCCAATCACATGGCGGCAACTCAGTGCATTTATGCATGTAGACATGGTCAAGACAATCTCCTACAGTTCAAACCGAGCATCAGTATGGGGAAGAAAGGTGATTTGAGTGCCTTTGAACGTGGCATGGTTGTTGGTGCCAGAAGGGCTGGTCTGAGTATTTCAGAAACTGCTGATCTACTGGGATTTTCACGCACAACCATCTCTAGGGTTTACAGAGAATGGTCCGAAAAAGAAAAAACATCCAGTGAGCGGCAGTTCTGTGGGCGGAAATGCGTTGTTGATGCCAGAGGTCAGAGGAGAATGGCCAGACTGGTTCGAGCTGATAGAAAGGCAACAGTGACTCAAATAGCCACCCGTTACAACCAAGGTAGCCAGAAGAGCATCTCTGAACGCACAGTACGTCGAACTTTAAGGCAGATGGGCTACAACAGCAGAAGACCACACCGGGTGCCACTCCTTTCAGCTAAGAACAGGAAACTGAGGCTACAATTTGCACAAGCTCATCGAAATTGGACAATTGAAGATTGGAAAAACGTTGCCTGGTCTGATGAGTCTCGATTTCTGCTGCGACATTCGGATGGTAGGGTCAGAATTTGGCGTCAACAACATGAAAGCATGGATCCATCCTGCCTTGTATCAACGGTTCAGGCTGGTGGTGGTGGTGTCATGGTGTGGGGAATATTTTCTTGGCACTCTTTGGGCCCCTTGGTACCAATTGAGCATCGTTGCAACGCCAAAGCCTACCTGAGTATTGTTGCTGACCATGTCCATCCCTTTATGACCACAATGTACCCAACATCTGATGGCTACTTTCAGCAGGATAATGCGCCATGTCATAAAGCTGGAATCATCTCAGACTGGTTTCTTGAACATGACAATGAGTTCACTGTACTCCAATGGCCTCCACAGTCACCAGATCTCAATCCAATAGAGCATCTTTGGGATGTGGTGGAACGGGAGATTCGCATCATGGATGTGCAGCCGACAAATCTGCGGCAACTGTGTGATGCCATCATGTCAATATGGACCAAACTCTCTGAGGAATGCTTCCAGCACCTTGTTGAATCTATGCCACGAAGAATTGAGGCAGTTCTGAAGGCAAAAGGGGGTCCAACCCGTTACTAGCATGGTGTACCTAATAAAGTGGCCGGTGAGTGTATATATCTGTATATATATTCTATATGTGTGTGTGCATGTTTATATGTGAACTATAACCTATATCTTTTTTTTTTCCTTATATTTCTATTCTACTATTTATGGTTACAGCTTCTTATACATTTATCTAATCTTTATATTTTTGTAACTACATTTTTTTATTAATTCCTATTTTTAGCTTACTATTACTACTACTTACTTCTCTACTTATTTAAGGCCGTGTTTTGATCCTAAGGAAGGCGAAATCCCTATGAGGAATGGGCCAATTATCCTCAGCATAGGGGAAAATTCCTTCCTGACCCCAAATCTGGCAATCGGAATAAATCTCAGGATCAATGGCCGCTATCTCTATGCGTCTACGTGTAGTGCCTATACCTATCATATAGTGTGTGTGTGTGGTGCCTATACCTATCATGTGATGTGTGTTGTGCTTCATACTTACCGGGCCTGTGCTGAGCCGAGCACAGGCCGCTCCTGGGGACGCAGAAGATCAGGCCGCTCCTGGGGACGCAGAAGATCTTTATGCTGGCCTGGCAAGTGTGGCATGAAGATGGAGAGAGTTGTTGTTTCACGGCAGCCGTGGTCGTATAGAGCAGCAGAGACATGGAGGAGTCATAAAGTTCTGGGCTGTAGGCGCCAGTTCATTCTGCAAAACATGCCAGCTTGGTGACGTGTAGTTATGTTGTTGGTGAAGGGCGGTCCTATCCTCCGGCCACTGTAGATGTTCCTTCTCCAGAACTGGTTGAAACGGTGTAAATGGTGGCCTTGCCCTCCTCTGCTCCAGTTCCTCCCAGCCGATGGTAGAAAAAAAATGGATGTTCTCGGATGTTCCTGCACAAACCCAGGCGCTGCCTAGGATTCTTGCATAGCAGGTTTTCGACAAGATGTTTCAAGTCCGCATCAAAGTCAGTTGGAAATTCGGGCTTCTTGGTGAGCTTGGCGATAAAGGCTTCCCGCCGGATCGAACCTTCATACAACGGGTGGCGTCCTGTTGCCATCTTGGACACCACGATTCCCAAGCTCCACCAGTCCACTGCTATGCCATATCCTGGTTTGAAGTGCACCTCTGGGGCCATATAGTTGAAGGTGCCTGTCACGCCACAGATTTTGGTGGAGGCGGTGATTCCATCTAGGGCCAGCCCCAGGTCGATGATACGGGTGTGCCCTTCTGCATCCAACATGATGTTCGTCGGCTTGATATCACTGTAATGAAATAAGAGAAGAAAATGACGAGCTGCCCATTGACCATGGAGACGGGGGATGGGTAAATACAAGACCAGGCAGAATAGCCAGACAGGACCCTAGGAGAGCTGGGTGCATGAAATCCAGAATGTAAAGGAGAGACATAGAAGGAAGAAAGTTCTTACCGGTGAACAATGCCTTGTCCATGGAGGAACTGAAGTCCGCAAATAATCTCTGCCGTGTAGAATCTCATGGGAAGAACAAAGAGAAATCTCAGTGTTAGCAAAGCCCTGACTACATCCCTCGACCTCAGCTTTTATCTTCTCTCCCTCCCCCCCCACTCCCGTCGGTATTTACCCCTTTTTCTTACCTTACGTTGCCGATGTTCAGGCAGCCGCACATCTTGATCAAGTCTTCCAGGCTGCCGCCAGACAGATACTCGGTGATGAAGTATGCCCGCTGCTCAGAGTGGTGTGTGGCATAGAGGTGGCATATGAAGGGGCATTCTCTGGCAGCGGCGAGTATCTGCTGCTCTCTCACGATGGTATCCATATCGTCCTCTGTTTTCTCGATGGTCTTGATGGCCATGAAGGTCTGTCGGCCAGGGACTGATGCCAGGAAAACCTGAAGAAGACAAATAGAAAATGGTTGTTACATCTAAAAGGAAAAGGGGCTCATTCACATCATGTAGTGTCAGCTCTGGGATTGTGTATGGAAAGGCCATAAAAGGGGACTCTACTATTACCATATGGGATTGGACAGAATAGGCACAAGATGACAGGGTGGATCAGTTTGGTATCAGCATTCGGCTTAATTTAGATCACTTTTTTTTTTACATCTGTTTTTTTGATCCGTTTAATGGATGCAAACAGATGGTCGTCCGTATACATAGAGATCAATGTTAAAAAAAAAAAAAAAAACGGATCCATTTTCTACACAGAAGGGTAATCTACCATACTAATGTCTCTGTGAAAATAAAAAACTGCAAGATATGGATTACATGATCAGAATAGAGCCTTATTCACATTGGATCAATGTATGTATTGTATAGCATAGACCAGGGCATGGAAATAAACAGGCTGCCCCCCACAGCTCTGATCCTGAGATCCTCCATGAGTCAGAGTACCCCTTTATATTAACACTAAACCTAACTATGGTGATACACAGAACAGATGAGATATGGGGCCTACAACAGTGGTCATGGGGGCAGGAAAGTCTCCTAACGGAACCATAGAACCAGACTACAATTAATATCTACCCAGTCTGCAATGTTGACATCAGGAAATAAAATGGGGTCCAAATGAATAAGAAGTGATAAAACTTACTTTGCCAAAGCTGCCCCTACCCAACATCTTGGGGAGGATGAAGCGGCGGATGTTAAAGCCGGGGTAGGGGCCTGATGTTGTAGCGTTATGGCTGCTGCCAGGGGTCGGCTCTTGGTCCTCCGATCCTTTATCCTCAGATCTTCTCTTCTTGTTCTTCTCCTTTGTTCCATTATCGCTGTCCTCTTCCCTCTTCCTCTTCTCTTCTCTCTTCTTCTCTCCTCCATCACTCTCCTCTTCCCTCTCGTCTTCTCTCTTCTTCTCTCCTCCATCACTCTCCTCTTCTCTCTTCTTGTCTCTCTTCTTCTCCTCTTCGTCGTCTCCCCTTCCAATGGACGCCATTCTGGTCGTCTCACTAGTCCAATAATAAATCCAGTAAGCCAAAAAATATCTGTAGAAATCTTTAGAAATGCTTCTTCTCTCCGCCGTCGACAGTTAAGAACTGAATGTCAGTTGGCCGTGCGCAGGTGACGTGATGTCATGGCCGTGAGACACTCAGGTAGCTCCTGCCTGGCCGTGTTCCATTGTCCTGCACTGACTCATACACTGTGTGGTTGGCATCATGGGGGACAGTCCAGTGTCCTGAGGATTGGGAGAGACCTTTATGGCGACTTCTAGTGCTGCATTATTAGTAGATGGGGAAGAATTGAGCACTATATGACGGACGGCCGTGCTCATAGTCCATTATTATAGAAAGTGTTACTACTAATATGTATGGAAAGAATATATGTGTAATACATGTTCCTGGGTGTCTATAAAAAACATAATCATTTGAAAGGGCTCTGACAATGGTTATTGGGGCACTCTACTCTTCTTTATGGGGGCACTGTAATCTTTATGGGGACACGCTTATCTTCTTTATGGGGGCACTGTAATCTTTATAAGGACACTAATCTTTATGGGGGCACTCTCATCTTCTTTGGGGGCACTCTAATCTTTATGGGGCACTCTAATCTTCTTTAGGGGGCACTTTGGCACTAGGGTACGTGAAAATTCTGCCCCCCTCTTACAATGAGCTTTACTCTAGATTTAGTGTATCCGGGATAGAGAGGGGTTAACCATTTCGTTGTAATAGCACCCCTGGTGGTTACACCTACAGACCTGGGTTCTATGTATTGTATACAGACCATTGATTCTATATATACATATAGGGTTCCTCCCCCTATAGGTACAATGCTTTCCTATATCTGCAGTGTATCCTGTTCTGTTCAGTGTATCCTGCCAGTGTCTGTAGATGACTCTCAGCCTGCGCTGTGAACAAGCAGCACCCCGGCCCCCTCCATCCCTAAGAGTGGCCTGCAAGTGCTTGTTCACAGCGCAGGCTGAGAGTCATCTACGGACACTGGCAGTCGGGGCTGCCGCAGCCCCAGCCTGCCAGTGTCCAGAGATAACTCTCAGCCTGCGCTGTGAAGAAGCAGACAGCTGGGATGCCTGGCTGCATCTCGCGATCGACCCATACGTCCATCGCGATCGACGTATTGGGCACCCCTGGTCTAACAGCTTCCTATTTTTTTCCTGTAATGTTTTAGGATTATGCAGTGGGTTTGGAGCTTTGTATCAGAAAAAAAACACATAGAAATTTATCATGTCGTGTACATCAGTAATCAAGCTTACAAGGCATAAAAAAGTTGCACAAATCTGTTTGCCACTTTTTCTGTTTGTGCGCCACCTTTGCCACTGTACTGTAAGGGGGTGCGGTGTGTGGTCCCACAGGCCCTACCACATTTAGGGTCTATTTATGTTGTAGATGATCCCTGAAATCTACACAGCTACGATGCCAACCTTCATAAATCCACATAAGCAGGAAGAAATAGAAAAAAGCTCCACAACTCTCCGAGGTTTTCTTTTCATAAAAAATTAGTTTTTATTCCATATTAAAGTAAAAAAGAGGACATACAAAAGAAA
The DNA here is from genome assembly GCF_031893055.1 of Leptodactylus fuscus. Lineage (NCBI taxonomy): Eukaryota > Metazoa > Chordata > Amphibia > Anura > Leptodactylidae > Leptodactylus > Leptodactylus fuscus. Next base: position 294,505,686 of record NC_134265.1, read on the forward strand.
AGAAAAACAAGAGATGCCATGACTAAGGAACAGTAGTTTCTGAAACGCGTTGGCGTTTTTTTATCTCTTGTTTTTCTTTTCTTTTGTATGTCCTCTTTTTTACTTTAATATGGAATAAAAACTAATTTTTTATGAAAAGAAAACCTCGGAGAGTTGCAGAGCTTTTTCCTATTTCTTCCTGCTTATGTTGAAGCCCTCAGAGTCCGAGGGAGAAGTCTCGTGCACCCCGAAGAGTTCTATTACATACATGGTGAGCTCCAAAAACTTTTTTCTATATTTGTTCATAAATCCACCCCACGGCCCCAACCTATTTAAGGATAAACTGAGAAATTAATAGGCACAAGATTTGGGCCTAAAAGCGCCACAATGATAAAGGTGGAAATCGCTTAAAGGAGTTTCCCCATCTTGGAAGGATATTCCCTATCCTGTGGACAGGGGATAACTTGCAGATCATTGTTAGGCCTCCACTTATCCCACTTAATGGGAATTTTTGTCTCTTGTTTTGAATGGCATTGTGGCCGGGGGCAGTGTGGACCGCTCCATTCATTTCAATGGAAGGAGGGTCGTACTGGCCCGCTGGGGAATCCCCCTGTAGGCCCAGAGCCTTCACTATCAGACCTCGTTTTCCCAATGCAGATGCATTGACCAGGGGCCCGATCGGGATGTCAGGGGCCAGTTCGGGCCCCTGGCCAATGCATTTGCGTTGAGAAAACGAGGACTGATAGCGGCAGGGGCTGGATCAGTAACCTCGGGGCCCCAGGCTGCCGGCAGCACTGTAATGATTAAAGATGTCCGGCTGCCGGCAGTTTCCCAGGGCCCCGACACTTACACAGGGGCCTCCTGCCCGTGGTATACTTTCCCTATTAATACAGGGAAAGTATGCATCGGGACTGAGGACCCCCTGTGCAGCAGCTGCAGCTTCCCCTATGCTATCATCTCTCTGTGCAGCCCGGAATTCCCCCCTCCCAGCAGTGAGTCATCGCTTATCCCTTACATCGTACAGTGTGGGGACAGGAGTCTATGGCCATGCTGCACTTCCTTCTTCACAAATGTGAGTATATTCTTTTTTTTTTCTTTTTTTGGTAAATGTAATAATTAATGGATGTGGCAATTTATAGTTACTAGAGATGAGTGAACACCGTTTGGTCGAATACATATTCGATCGAATATCAGGCCGTTCGAGGTATTTGATTACAATCGAATACAAGGCCGCCAACGAAGTAAAAATTTGTATCCCCTCCCACCTTCCCTGGAGCATTTTTTGCACCAATAACAGCGCAGGGGAGGTGGGACAGGAACTGCGACAATGGAGGCAGTACATTGGCTGCCGAAATCAGGTGACCTCCAATTTAGACGAATGGTGGATTTAACATTCGATTAATTTGGGACTGTGAACGATGTGACTGTGAGACAGGGACAGATCTACAGGCAGGGTTAGCTAGGGATTACCTTTATTTAGGGGGGAATGTTACTCACCCAGCTCTTTGGGGCTCTATCTTGTTGGGATCCATGTCAGCTTGCGATATGCACGAGCTGACTTTTTCCAATAGGAATGCATTGACCAGCGTTGATTGGTCAGTGTAGGAGGAGTAACTGGAGGGATGGTTGGCAGTAGCGCAGGGCTGTGTGTGTGACAGGAGGAGTAGCTGGAGGGATGGTTGGCAGCAGAGCTGTGTGTGTGACAGGAGGAGTAGCTGGAGGGATGGTTGGCAGTAGCGCAGAGCTGTGTGTGTGACAGGAGGAGTAGCTGGAGGGATGGTTGGCAGTAGAGCCGTGTGTGTGACAGGAGGAGTAGCTGGAGGGATGGTTGGCAGTAGCGCAGAGCTGTGTGTGTGACAGGAGAAGTAGCTGGAGGGATGGTTGGCAGTAGCGCAGAGCTATGTGTGTGACAGGAGGAGTAGCTGGAGGGATGGTTGGCAGTAGCGCAGAGCTGTGTGTGTGACAGGAGGAGTAGCTGGAGGGATGGTTGGCAGTAGCGCAGAGCTGTGTGTGTGACAGGAGGAGTAGCTGGAGGGATGGTTGGCAGTAGAGCAGAGCTGTGTGTGTGACAGGAAATGGAGAAATGTCTGATTTGCCACTTTGATTTGGGGAAAAAGTCTAAAAAATTAACAACTTGGTTTTCTTGTTGTTCCACACTACATGAAGATTGTTATAGAGTGGATGGATGTCCGCAATGCGAGGAAGGCTAGCCATATTCATTGTAACATAAATGTCTTAATAAAGTGAAAATTTACTGGGATAAATATGATACATCTGCAGTTCATTTAAGTTTGTAGGCACGGTGCTACCTATAGATAACCAGTAATTTAAAGGTACGGACGGCACCTAAAAATAGCCAGTAGTTCATAGGTACGGTACCTATAAATAGCTAGTAGTTCATAGGTACCACCTAAAAATAGCCAATAGTTCATAGGTATGGTACCTATAAATAGCCACATCCTTATTTATATGCACATTAGCTGTAAAGGACTTTAATGGGTATTTCTTCTAGTGGGGCCTCACTATGTGCTTTAGATAATTGCCCCTAATTGCTGCCCAGCTCCTCTATACCCACCACCAGGGTCGGACTGGCCCGCCGGGGAACCGGGGAATCCCCCGGTAGGCCCCGAGCCTTCACTATCAGTCCTCGTTTCCCCAATGCAGATGCATTGACCAGGGGCCTGATCGGGATGTCAGGGTCCAGTTCGGGCCCCTGGCCAAAGCATTTGCATTCAGAAAACGAGGACTGATAGTTTTCCGGGGCCGGATCTGTAACCTCGGGGCCCCAGGCTGCCGACAGCACTGTAATGATTAAACATGGCCGGCTACCGGCATTTTCCGAGGGCCCCGACACTTACACAGGGGCCTCCTGCCTGTGGTATACTTTGCCTATTAACACAAGGAAAGTATACATCGGGACTGAGGACCCCCTGTGCAGCAGCTGAAGCTTCCCCTATCGCGATCATCTATCTCTCTGTGCAGCCGGGACTACCCCTCCCCCTCCCAGCAGTGAGTCATCTCTTATCCCTCACATCGTACAGTATGGGGACAGGAGCAGTCTACAGCCGTGCTACACTTCCTGCTTCATAAATGTGAGTATATTCTTTTTTTTTTTTTTCTTTCTTTTGGTAAATGTAATAATATGTATATGTTTATATTTGTTTAACCCTTAAGTACTATCATGGTGTCTATCATACACCACTACCATACACATATCATTATGATAGACACCATGATAGTACTTAAGGGTTAAAGTGTGTGACTTGTATACTGTGTGAGTACTGTATGATTGTATACAGGTATGTATACAATATCTGTATGTGTGAGTGAATTTATATAAATGTATATATGTTATTATATATATATATATATGTGTGAGTATATATGAGTATATATCTATCAGTGTGTAGGTATATAGTGTGTGCAGTCCCATCCACACATTGCAGAAAAATACACACAGTGGACACACTGCAATTTCCAAAACTGTTGTGGTTTTGGAAATCGCATCATGTCACTTATACCTACAGAATCACTTACAGTGTCCCTATAGGTATAAAGGAAGCAGAAAGTCCTCAGAGGAAAGCTCTGGGGAATTTCTGCAAAAAGCGCTGCAAAAACTGATGCATTGCTGCCGGGGATTTTCCTGCAGCGCTTTTTTGCTGCAGGACACTGTGTTAAGTTCACACAGAGTTTTTTGGTCAGGATTTTGAGGCTGTATTTACCTTAAAATCCTGACCAAAAAGACGGCTCCCATTGAAATCAATGGGAGCCGCTCGGGAGCTTTTTCCGGGAGCTGGCTTGTGCCTCGCGATTTGGCCTGAAGACACTCCCTCCTCCGGACTAGGCCCATTCATTTGGGCCTAATCCGGAGCAGAGAGCATGGCTGGATACCGGTGCAGTGCATCGGCTTTCAGTTGTGACTCCCCAGTTTTTGGAATGGAACCTGAGGTGACCTCCGCCTCAGGTTCCGATCCAAAAAAAACCTTTGTGAACTTATCCTCAAGAATGTATCCATCTTTCTAATATTGATGGCCTGTCCTTAGGATAGGCCATCAATATTACATCTGTGATGATACAACAGCCAGGACCTCTGCAGATCAGCTCTTCCAGGACAGCGTGGCTACAGGTAATGGTAAGGGCTAGTTCATACGGGGGCAGTATAGCAAGTTTTGGCACTGAGAGTGACGCGGTGAGCCGCGTCACTCTTGGGTCAAAACCTGCCTGCCACAACTGTCGCGGTCGCAGCTTCCCCCCCTGGAATCGGCTCAAATGAATGGGCCAACTCTGGAGGTTGCTGCCACCAGGCGGATGCCGCTGCTCACTGAGCTGTGGAATCCACCTGAAGAAAGGGCAGCCTGCTTCTTTTTTCAGTGAACGGCAGCATGCCGCTCACGGAAAAAAGAAGCCTGGCGGTCTACATAGACCACCATTGTGAGGGAGCAGATTATGACGTGGATTACGCGCCATAATCCGCCCCTTCTGTGCCCGTGTGAACGGGCCCTTACATTCTAGGAGCCACGCTGCTCACATTCCATACAGTGTGTAGCAGTGGGTTTAGGTACTGTGGTGGTGCACATCATGTGCTGGGTGAGCAGCAGGGCTCCCGACATATTTTTAACTTTAGTCGCCCTGTCTCGGTAACGCTGGTCTGCAGGGGTCCTGATGGTGGGCCCCTAGAAACAATTCCACTGGTGGGCCCTAGACACCCCAGTCCGACACTGCCCACCACCCCCCATTCCTTAAGTGACATCTTCCATTTTCTCACACTTTGTCTGCAGTTAGGGGCAGTTGTTTAGAGTGAAAAGTGAAGCCCCAGCGGGAGATGAAATGCCCCTAAAGCCCCTTTTCAGCTAATTTAGATAAGAATCCTGATTTTCATAATAAAATAATGCAGCTGCAATGCAAAATAAGAACAACATCTTTGGAAAGTGTAGAAGCTTCTCTACAAGGTGTGGTCATTAGTCTAATAATGATTTTCTTGCTGACAAACTACCTTTAAGGCTCTGTAAAAAGTTGAAGGTTGTCTTACAAGGTAGCTGCCTATAGTTCGCACTAGAAAGACCGTACTCTTCCTTCACGAAAACTGTTTTGCACTTCTGTTTGCACATGGTCTGTCTATTACATAATGATACATAGGTGGATCAGTTCTACTGCTAGAAGGGTTAGATTCAGCAGACCATTGGACCAAACCAATGTTTTGGAGATTAAAGGATTCTTGTAATATACCATATGTTGCCATAACACCATTACATTTATTGTAAGGCCTGTAATGATGTGTGTATATAAAAAACAGTCTCCAGGCAGCATGTTATACAGCAGGAGGATCTGAGCAGTCAGCTTTGCATAATTTGGGATTTTCTGCTCACTATGGGCGTTTGAGTCTTGAGGGCAGTCTCGCTAAATGAGAACCTACACGGAAGGCTGTCAGTCATTCCCGTACTCTGCCCTCTGGACTCATGGCGGAGCAATAAATTACAGGTTATGGTGACAGATCTGCTGTAAGGCAGGTTATAAAACAAGAACTATATGTTAGGAATTTATACCTACATATCCCTTTGATGGACTTCAGATATACAGACATATTATTTCCTAGATGCCTGTGCTATTCGCTAACACAGGAGAACTCAAATATCGTGGTTAGTAACCTGACAGCTCTATGACTAGCGGTCTAATAGAACGGGCATTATCACATACACCAGCGGTGGTGGATGCTGCAATATCTCACATGTATACTTTGTGGTATCACAAGGGGTTGTAATAAGGTTTTACATAGGACTGCTTCATACCTACGGAGTTATTTTAATAAACACACAAAGTGTTAACTGCTACATGTGAAATTAACAGCTCTGTGTAGCCAGCATTCAGTTATGTATAAGATATGTCATATGGGTGAAGATTATATCTTATGTCAGTAAGCTTCTACAGTTACACATACAATTTGTACATAAATTAATAATAGCTTAATATGAATTGCAATTTTGTTGTGATAACATATGGTTAATGTATATGCTCTAGTAACAAACCCATTAAGTATGGAATGGATTTTAATTATCTTCAGATATCTGCTAAGAGGCCCAGTGCTTTACATTATTGTTTGCATGGATTTTGGGGATCCATCATATTAGAACCTGCAGGCAATTGTAACGTTTTCTACCCCTACCCCACCAATTGAACTGCGTGTATTGGCTAGGGCAATGTAAATCCACAATAGAATTGGAAAATTGGGAATTCTGAATGACTGTAAACAAGGTGTGGTCATCGGGTTTGATTAATAATAAATAATAAATTTTATTTCTATAGCGCCAACATACTAAGCGCTGTACAATTTGTAGGGTTCAAATACAGACAGAAAGATACATTACAATGAAAGTCATTTCACACAATGGGACTGAGGGCCCTGCTTGCAAGAGCTTACAATCTATGAGATTAGGTGGGTGGGCCAGTATTAAGAACAAATTTGTTTTCTTGCACACGTGTCAAGAAAATCCTGAGATTGGTGTGATGGAAGAAAATATTCAAAGATGTAAATAACTCGCTGATGCAAAGGACATGAATTTCATCCCATCGACAAATGTTGTAACACACATGAAAATCAGTCCAAGAAGCAACAGTTTGTATCGGAGATCATCAGAGCTTGGAACAGCACTGAACCGCACTGCACATGTACATCATCTTGCAGCACTGCTTCACACAAGTACATCACCCCTTGGAGCAACACTACACCGCATATGTAAATCACCTCATGGAGCAGTGCTACTCATGTAGAGTAAATCATGGTGAGGTACATTACATATATGGTGTTGTGCTGCTTTAAGGGTGATGACTTGGAGCAATGATTCACTGCCCATATACTTCACCCCTTGCTACACCTCACATGATGCACATCAATGACATTTAGGCTGCATTCACACGGAGTAAACGCTGGCGTTTTTTGTGTGTTTTTTGCACATAGCGCCGCGTTTACGCCGCGTAGCGTCGCGTTAACGCCGCGTATACGCCTCGTTAACGCCGGGCAACGCCACCGCTAAATAGCGCGGCGTTAACGCGGCGTATACGCGGCGTTAACGCGACGCTACGCGGCGTAAACGCGGCGCTATGTGCAAAAAACACACAAAAAACGCCAGCGTTTACTCCGTGTGAATGCAGCCTTAGAACTTAGAACATCGCTGCACTGCAGAAAGAGATCTGTTCTTGGAGCTCCAACCGGAGCATTTTTTTTGCTGTGGCTTGCTACATGGTGCTTTAGACTTAAAGAAGTTATCCCATCGTCCTGTCCTAGCAGTTTGCCTGCTGTCTCTTCTTCTCATTTTTTGTATTCATCCACTTCTTCAGTTGTATTATGATTACTAGAAGTCTAATATAAATGCAGATCAAATATTAATTGTCCATTGCAATACACTGGGTTGGAGAGAAAAATAAACTTGCATGCTGCGGGAGAGAATGGACTCAGTGTTATCTTTGTGTTTACATAGAGATAACAGACCTGGCTCCTATGGTAGAGCCTTTATCAGCAAACTAAAATTAGTTGACCTGCTTGTCCTGACCACAGAGAACTCTTCCGCTCCAGAGAGCAATGACTCCTCATCGCTCCATCCTGTCTTATCAGATACAGATCCTACACCAAGGAAACACTGTGTAAACAATGGGAGGAATAATCTAAAACAACAGGCAAACAAAGCAGCATTGCTAAAGGAAGTATTTAGGAAAAGTCTTGAACTTTACATAAGCTAGCAGTGTAGATAGGATCCTTGAGATGGGAATAACCCTTTAAACACTGATCATTATGTGCAGTGCAGCTGCTCCAAGCTCTGCTCACTGTCTGATATGTAATGCTGTTCCACTGGCTATCCTTTATATGCGGTGCAGCACTGCTCCAAGTGCTAATCCTCCTCTTATGTGGAGCCATGCTGTGCCAACAAAAAATAATGTGCCAGGCATTGCCGACCCCAGTTACACAATATGTACTATGCATATATAGTAGACACTAGTCCAGAACCGGATTGCCACTTTATCCAAAGAATATAAGATTATATGTAATATATAAAGTCATGTAAGGCCTGCTGGCAAGGTCTAAATATCACAGTATCCAATATCTAAAAGTAAGCTTTCTATAAAAGGCATATAATTCCAGCTTGTGTACTCACGTGTATCACTTCCAGTCATGTAATGTATGCTTAACCCCTTAGTACTATAATGGTGTCTGTCTTAATGATATGTGTATGATAGAGGTGTATGATAGACACCATGATAGTACTTAAGGGTTAAATTCTACAACTTTAAAGGTTAGAAAATAACGTCTGAATGAGACGCAAGACGCGGCTGCCAACTAGGCACTTTTTGTGCGTTCTCATATTTACAGATAATTACGTTATATTGCTTGGTTCATTTCAAGAAAAACTGAACAAAAGAGACAAGACATGGAGATGGTTTCCTGTCCGGTTTACAATTTGTTCTGTTGCTTTCCTTTGTATCCTAATGAAGGGAACAAGATGATATATCTGACAATTTCTTTAATTATGCAATTATGTTTCCCATTCTGTGCGGAGTTAATTTCCGTCCCTGAGGGCACATGTGATTAATGGCGCAGAATTAATTACATCTGTGCTATAATATTCCCTTTTCCTTGGTCCAACTAGTTTTAGTTACCTCATAAACACAACTTTGTACAAAATGCTTAAAATGGAGTACTATAGTGCGAAACTGCTTTTTTCTATATGTCTGCAGTAAATGAAACCATTCTGCTTTTCCGGTGTTGCCTAATGGATAGAAGCCTATGGAGTCAGGGAACTGTAATCCAAACAGATCAAAGGACAGTTCTCAGTCGCAAGCCTATGTACAGTATATACTCAGTATGAAGTCTTGTAATAAACCGGTCATATTCTAAGATTCAGATCTGTATAATGGTGACCAATATGTATAGAAGATTGTACTGATGACCATCACTAGTGTCTATGGGGAATGTCACCCAAATTCTATGCAATTGGATTGTTATGTAAAATTACTGTATAATGTCATTTTATACGCTATTTAGGGCCTGTGAAAAGCTGAGCCATAACCCCATTATAGAGAACCTCTTATATTCTCTGACCTTTTGAGTTTTATACAACCCAAGACTGGGGCCATTGTGCAGAATCCGCCTTTGTTCTTATTTTTCTGTATTTGGCCGGTTCCAGACATATTAAAATATTACCTGCAGTTTCTGATAGACGTTTACCGTCTTTTATTGTCAGGTGGGCGGTCTCTAATGCTCAACAACACCACGACTGACCACCCACTTGACTGCTTACTTCTACTGGGAGCCACCAATATCTTTGAATCCAGGGAAGTTACAGAAAAAATAATAATGGTGGATTCAGCACAGCAACACCAGCCTACTGACATGTGAAACTAGTTCTGGAAAGGATGAATACATAGCTACTATTATTTTATGCAATGGACAAATGCTCTTCAAATCCACATAAGGATTTTCATAGAGACTTGTTACATAAAGGGTATGTTCACACGGAAGAAAAGGTGGTGGAAACCTTTTCCACCTTGAGGACTTTTTGCGCAGCTAGCCGCGATGGGATGCCGATGCAGCATAGGCATTCCGTCACCCCGCTCCTGATTAGGCCTGAATGAATGGGCCTAAACAGATGCGTGTCTCTAGCCATGGATGCTGCGGATGACTCAGCCACGGAATCCACGGCAAGATAAGTCATGTCGCCAGAGCCGCCACCAGGAATTTTGGGGCCCCATACACCCTAAGTGTCTGCCCCCCTTAGCTACGCCCACTTTTCTGTTGACTCCACCCATTCTCATTCATTTTCATGTGCTCCCACACAGTATAATCCTCCTACAGTCACCTGTAAATTATATGCCTCCCCTCCTTCTCTCCCCCAGTTTCATATACACCCTTCCTCTGCCCCCAGTTTCATGTCCCCCCCTCCATCTCTGTCCCCAGTTTCATGCTGTTCTCCCCCTTTCAACTGCCCACAGTTTCATGTCCCCACATCTCTGCCCCAGTGTCATGCCGTTCCCCCCCTCATCTGCCCCAGTGTCATGTCATTCCCCACTTCATCTGCCCCAGTGTCATGTCATTCCCCCCTTCATCTGCCCCAGTGTCCATGCCATTCTCTCCCCACCCCCTTCATCTGCCCCAGTGTCATGCCATTCTCCCACTTCATCTGCCCCAGTGTAATGCCATTCTCCCCCCCTTCATCTGCCCCAGTGTCATGCCATTCTCCCACTTCATCTGCCCCAGTGTAATGCCATTCTCCCCCCCTCATCTGCCCCAGTGTAATGCCGTTCCCCCCCTCCCCTTCATTTGCCCCCCAGTTTCGTGGGCCCCCTTCATTATGTTAAACACAAAACAAACACTTATTTACACTCACCCTTCCTTCCATCGCTCCCTCGCCACTCCTCTCTCTGACGCTCCTCTCACTCCACTGACAGGTGTAAGCGCGATGTGACGTCATCACATCGCGCCTACACACGCCGAAGCCGGGCGCAGCATTAAAGCAGGAGCTGAGCTGAGCTCCTGCTTTAATCGCCTGTGTATTCAGCTCATCGGCGTCCGACGGACGCCGATGAGTTGAAATCGAGACAGGCAAGTGCCGGGGGGCCCCAAGAGGCTCTGTGGGCCCCGGCACTTGCCCGACTATACTACAGTGATGTCGGCCCAGAGCACAATTGCTGCTGCGGGCGCCAGGGGGCCGGCCAAAACCGGGCCCCCCCCCCCCCCATTTTTCAATTTGGCCGGGCTACTGACGCCAGTAGCGGTAATACTGGCCTATCGGCGGCCCTGCATGTCGCTTCTTTTTTCCACTACTAGCTAACAGAAGAAAAAAAAGTGAGCGACTCCCATTGAAGTCAATGGTAGCCATTATTGCAGGCGGATTATGAGGCAGAGTCTGTGTCAAAATCCGCCTTCAAAAAACTCCATGTGAACATATCCAAACCCCACTGAAAATTTGTATTAGTCACAAGGATTTTGCAGAGATTGTGTTTGTGGCATAAAATTGGAGTACAATACATGTGAATTCACTTAAAGGGGTTGGCCACTTTTCAGACCAATACTGAGAGGCAAATGTTATTTTTCGTTCACAAGTTGTACAATTTTCCAATATACTTTTTGTATCAATTCCTCACAGTTTTCTAGATTTCGTTGTTTCTCCTACGAGATTCTGGATTTCTTATGTGAGGTTTTTTGCTGAATGTATGGGCACATGTTTTTCATGATTATTTTTGGTACTGCTAGGTTCACAACTGCGCTTGCTGTACATTCAGGGTTTCCATCCTCAAATCCGCTTTAAAAATGTGGAGAAAAAGTCTTGTTTTAGTCTTATTGTCGGAGTATTTTAGGGTGATTAGTGTATATTCTCCAGCACCCCCTTTTATATAATCTTTGTACATTGCTCCTAGTACCTTATCCATTGACATATATTTTTTATGACTTGTGATGTATATAAAGGATGACATTTTATTATTGCATTGTGTTCTGTATGATTGCTGGTATTCTATAAATAGCTATTACTTAAATATTCTTAGACTCGCTCTGTTACAAGTAGGACTGATCCACTAATAAGCTTGTAGATCTGCAAGTATTTTACTTGGGACCCTTGGGAATTTTTGATCTTTCTCATTGAAAAACTCCTACATGCAAAATGAGTAAATCATAGTGATTGTTATTATGTAATTCCCAGACTAACTAGACCCTATTAACTGTACCATGATCCAACTTTAGTTAAGAGAACTTTAACTTCTTATACTTAGGAAATACAACACAGGAAAAAGTATGCCTTCACGGAGAGACAACCACACTATTAGCCTCAGAAAACGGCACCATTAGAGGCTGTCATTTGGAAGGTTGTACCCAGAGCAGACTCGTACAAAGATGGACAACATTTGGTTTCCCGTCTGGACTGCAGTCTAGGGGTTGGTACTTGGTAGTGAGAGACCCTCACTGCCAGAGGTGTAACTTAAAGTCCTGGACCCTAATGCAAAATTTGTAACAAGATCTCCACTTATCATGTGCCATCTATAATATTGTCGTCTGAATTGACCATAGAGAGGACTCTGGGCCCCCCAGTCTCTAGAGGCAGTAGTGACTGCTATCTCTGCACCCCTTACAGCAGGGGTGAACCTGCCCCTTTCGCCGCCCGAGGCGAACTACAGAAAGCCGCCCCCCCCCCCCCGGGAGGAGGGGGCGGAGCAGAGGGGGTGTGACGGAGCACAAAAGGGGCGTGACTAAGCAAAGGGGCGGGGCTTAGCTGTGTTCGCAGGCAGAGAGCAGGCACGGAGAGGACCTGCTCTCTGCCTCAGCGTGAGGGGAGGCTGCTGGAGCAGCGCTGCTTCAGCGGCCTCCCCAATCCATCGCTCGGTGCTAAGCCAGTCCAGGACAGCTTGTCCTGGACTGGCTTAGGTAATCAAAAATGCTGCCCTCCCTGGGGCCCTGACATAGCGCCGCCTGAAGCGGTCGCTTCAGGTCGCCTCATGGGAGGTGCGGCGCTGACTTATAGATACATCCCTGCTCACTGCCATGAAATTTACTGTGGCTTAGCTAGCTATAACTCTATCCTAAGTGTTCATACTCATGCAGTTTCTATAGTAATTCCTTGCTATATTCTTAAAGCATTAAGTCCCGTGCTTTCCAAGGCATGTATACACTTAACCTATTATTGATACAGCCCTGAATATAAAGACTACAGGGACTGTGAGTGTGATACCGCATCCAGAATTCTTCATTACATTGAATATGTTACTATATGTGGTGTGCTTGCACCTTACTGCTTGCTTCTTACCCATACAGAGGCTGAGACATATCAGGACTTACTTTCTCTGCTACATTAGTATTTAATAAGCTGAGCCAAGACTTTAAGCCATTTTGATTTTCTATGTTTAATGCTTAATGTGTTTTCTTTGTGAGGTTTTTATATAGAGGTTATGAAAGTTAAGTTGTAATCTTTTATTGGAATAAGAGTTATGGCAGCCATTTACACTATGTAGGCTTTTCTGCAAATTGGGCAGTTAGAATATTTTTACATTTGATGTAGTCACTATATTAGTAATTGCATCTCATTGACCGGTGACTTCACAAAGATTTTCTTTGATACTTGAGCACTGTAGTTTTTGGCATTGTGATCAGCAGAATTCCCTCATTCCAGGCAGAATTAGTTCTACACCAGTGCATTTTTCTCATTTCTACACACCGCCTTCCCATCAAATGTGCCAGGATTGTAGACACTTGTATTAATACAGGCCATTACTCATTCATCTCCATCATTTTAAACAGATCAATTTAATTTGTAAAATGTGCTGCATTATCTTAACAAATACCCAATGAATTACAAACCCAGTGCTTTAAAGCCTTGTCTGAAGTCATGTTTAGTGCATTTGCATACACATATCTTTTGTAAGTTTTGCCAGCTTCAATTCTCTCCAGGTGGCTACACGAAGTCTGCCAACATCTGTACTGCACACGTAATATCAGATAATGGCTGTAATACTGAGTACAGACACAAGGAAATTCATCTTCGTATGAATATTAATATTTTTATTTACTTGTTATTTTCATTGACCACTGCATTGTTCACTACTCTGCAGTATTGTCCAACAGTGCTAAGGCCAACGACATATATGAAGTAGCTGCACCCTGGTGTAAAATGTAATACATTGAAATTTGGTACCTATCTGCACATTTTGACATATCTAGAATGAAATAAATAAAGGGGCGTGACTTAAATGCAACAAAAATGCTCCAAATTGCACCAAAATTGTGGCTTATAATTCTGGCCCAAAGTAATCCACCTAATAGATGTTGTAACCACAGACTCAAAGATCATCAGCATCAGAGACTCAGATTTATCATGTATTCATGTCATGTATTTTGTCTAAGTTTACAGTCTATTAGTAAATGTGGTCCACTGTATAAATGTTAGTAAATGTGTTCCATTATGTAACTATTAGTTAATGGGGACCACTGTCTGACTATTGGTAGATGTGGTCCACTGTATAACTGTTAGTAAAGGTGGCCCACTGTCTGGCTATTAGTAAATGTGGCCACTGTATAACTATTAGTAAATGTGGCCACTGTATAACTATTCCCTGTCGTCATACCAGCAGCACAATGTGGGGTATTTCTGCCCCTGTGTGCTGGTAGGACAGGTGGAACTTTTAATCAGCAATCGCCGCTTGCACAGTATTGATAGCGGCCATTTTCCCATGGCCTGTGCACCTGCGCAGTCTGCTCTGCTCTGCTAGGTTACGAGCCTGCGCCAGAAGAAGACTTTGAACATGACGCGGCAGACGAAGAAGGAGGCGGCGCTTGGAGACACTTCTCTGACAGCGGTGGGAACGCTCATCGCTGTTTGAGCGCTGGGGCCCGCCCCCATCGCTGCTGGAGAACTCATTTGCATACCGGTAAAAAACGGTATTTCTAAAAGTAAGAGACGAATAGCCTTTCTAAAGGCTATTCCGACGTCTCATCCACAAAAAAAAAAATGTTTTAATGGTAGAATCCCTGTAAATCGCAGCTAATGTCAACAGCAGCCAATCTTATGACAGTGAATTTGAGGATTGCTGATTTCCAGCAACTCTCACAGCCCCAGGTGAGGTATGCTGAATGTGCTCCAAGACTACTCTTGATAGTGAGTATGTCCCTTGAAAAAAACAAACAACAAAAAACCTCTTTAAGTTACCTTAGAGGCGAGCGGTGGTTTCTTTTATCACCCTCTGGCCCTGGACCTATTTTAAGGGCAGTTTGCACTGGAATCACTGCCTTACTAGTTTCCAGTGGGGCTACCTAGTCTTTTCTCTAGGTTGGCTACCTGTAGCTGGCTGTAGCTTACAGACATATCTGGAAAATTGCATTTGTAACCACCCCTGGTGGTGAGAATTGGTTCCTGTGTATTCTCACAGAAGTGTATTAGCGCTGAAGTGCCTCAGTCCCGTAAGTCTAGAAGGTCTTGGTTTACCTGTGGTCCGGTGGTTAAATGTCTTTTTTCCAGAGTTGAGTGGGCTAGCCCTACCTCCGGGTGATCTACCCCTCCTTCGGGTGACCACAGAAGACGGGAGTCTTCCTCCAAGAGGAGGCATATGGCCTGCGCAGTCTGCGAAATACCTCTTCCTGTTGGTAGGATGAGTTCACTTTAGCCTGATTCAGGAGAAAAAAGAAAAAAAAAAACGTATGGGGTTTTTATATCTGCATTGATCCCGCTGCCGCTCCTGCAGAGGCCCTCCTCCTGAGGTAAAAGAATTCATGGAGGATTCTCAAGGATATAGGGGTTCTACATCCTATATCTCAGAAATAAAAATAGAAAATTGCGCATGGATAGGCTCATATTATCCCTTCCATCTCTGGAGCATCTACTCATGGATGATCAGACCATCTCATCTGATGACGAAAGCTCCAGTTCCAGCAGACCTATATTCCCCATGGAAAAGATGGGAAGGTTGCTGAAGTCCATCCGGTCAGGTGACCAGGATGTTGATGGGGAAGCCTCCGCGTCCACCTCTGGGGGGCAGAGGGACTTTCCAAGTGGACGCAGCTTTGGCCAAGCTCACGGAGTCCGAGTGGAAACATCCTGAGAGAGCTCATCTTAATTCCAGTCCCTATTACTGAATAGAGGACTGTCAGAGGTCAAGACACTGTACCCCATAGCCGCATCACAGCTAGATCCTTTGGATCCCCTCCTAAGGTGGATTTGGCAGTTGCAAAGCTCTCTTGATGTACGGTGGTCCGTCTGGATGATGGTTCCAACTTACAAGACCTTCTGGACCAACGTGTGTGGACCCTGAGAGGATGCTATTCCGCGGCCTCGCCTCTGGCCTCTGTGGCCATAGCCTCTTCTTCTGTAGCGGATAGCTTATGTTCCCCGTCTTGCCCAGCTAGAACGGGTTATTGATCTGGGGTCCCTAGGGATGACATACTGTCCTCAATTTCCTCTCTGTTTATGGCTGCTGACTTCATGGGCGAAGCCTCCCGTCAACAATTGAAAATAGCCTCTAAGAACATGGCCCTATCCACCGCGGCAAGGAGAGGAGACCCCTCTGGTTTAAGCCCTTGAGGGTTGTTACCTCATCAAAATTTGCGCTATGCAGACACTAAGGGCAAGTCCCTGCCCCAAGCCTCCAATTCCCATCATACCCAAGGTATTGATGAAAATAAGACAGAACCAAGTCCAGGTGATTGCCGTAATCCCGTTTTGGCTGAAAATAACTTGGTTCGCCCAGCTCATACAGATGGGTCAAGGCATATACTGGAGGCTTCCCCCTTCCAGAACCTGGTCACTAAAGGAGGACAGACATGCCAGGATCTGGTGAAATTCAACCTGACAGTGTGGAGGTTGACCAGTCCCTATTACTGTATAGTGAACTGTCAGAGACCATCCTGAGGACCCTTGCCTGTGCCAGAGCAGATTCTACAAACAGGAATTATTGCAGGATTTGGAAAATCTTCAAGTCTTGGTGCCTTGGACACAATATAGTTTTTTTTCTAAAGGGCTACCTCCTTCGACTCTGAAGGTACATGTTGCCGCCGTGTCCGCCTATCTGAGGAGGTGTTTGACTCAACACCCTTTGGTCAGTGGATTTTTAAAGAGTGCAACGAGGATTAGACCCTGTGTATCAGCTCCGGTTCAGCAGTGGGATCTTGGTATGGTCCTGTCAGGACTCTGTGACTCCCCATTTTAGCTGCTAGAAGACATGGACCTAAAGTTTTTGACCTATAAAACAACTTTTCTTTTGGCCATCACTTCGGTCAAAAGAGTGGGGGAGCTTCAGGCTCTATCTTCGGAAGAACCTTACATCTCCTTCTTTGAAGATAGGGTGCGTTTCCTACCGGAGTTTAGGCCTAAAGTGCCTTTCCTTGCTAACCTAAATCAGCTGATTTCCTTGCCAGTTTTCTTTCCTGCTCCCTCGGAGGAGGAAGAAGTAAGCCTTACGCTGGACTTAGGTAGATGTCTTTGAATCTATATGGAGCGTACAAGATCTCTCAGAAGAAGTGACAGTCTTCTGAATAACTTAGCTGGAAGATTTAGAGGCCAAAAAGCCTCTAAAGCATCTATTTCAGTGTGTCAGGGAAGCCATTAAGGTGGCTTTTTCTTCTCAAGGTTTTTCTCCTCCAGCTTGCCTTAGGGCCCCTTCACACGGCGTATACGCTCACTGCTTTGGAGCGTGTAAACGTTCCGTAGCAGCGGCGTCTAAAAGCAGATCGCATTGATTTCTATGGGAGCCGGCATACGCGCGCTCGCCATAGAAATGAATGGGCTGCTTTTTCCATTCATTTCTATGGGGACCGCGCGTCTGCCAGCTCCCATAGAAATCAATGGGAAGTGCTTTAGACGCCGCTGCTACGGAACGTTTACACGCTCCAAAGCAGTGAGCGTATACGCCGTGTGAAGGGGCCCTTAGGGTGCACTCGACGAGGGCAGTCTCGACTTCATGGGCAGAAAGGAGGGCAGTGCCATTGGAACAAATCTGCGTGGCAGCTTCTTGGTCCTCTCATAACACAATTGTGAAGCACTACAGACTGAGCTCTCGTGCTTCGGACACTACTGCCTTCGGGCGGGCGGTCTTGAGCTCTGTAAGTCGAGGAAACCCTCCCTAAGAGGATTACTTGACATCTCCCCACATTGTGCTGCTGGTATAATGACAGGGAATGGTGGATTATAAAACCAATACAAAATCCAGCACATGATGCCATGATTAAGAGACCGCAATCTAGTTCTCGAAACGCGTAGGCCATCTGTTTTTGTCTTCTCTGGATCCATGTTGTAAGATGAAAATTTTTTGTCTTTTTTAACTTATATGAAGTAAAAGTTACATTTTATTTTATTTAACTGGTTTTGGGCGTGCTGGATTTTGTATTGGTTTTATCATTGCAACTCACTTCTCAGTCGAAGGTCTCCGTGCAGCCCTTACCACTACAACATACCATTCCTAGTTGATTTTTTAAGGTTGAGCGTTTTTTCTTTGGACTTTCTTCTATAATGGTGGATTATGTAGATAATCTCTTTTCCCTTAGTCATAACAGCAGCACAAGGCTTCCTTCCCTATTGTATTATTATTGTACTTTTGTGTTAACACATGGGGGGGATCTCTGTACCCTCTTATAGGGCTTAGTCATGCATATTAATTAATTGCTGATTAAAAATTTAAACTGTCCTACCAGCACACAGGGGCAGAAATACCCCATATTGTGCTGCTGTTATGACTAAGGGAAAACAGATTATCTACATACTCCACCATTAGTAAATGTGGCCCGCTGTCTGATTATTAGTAAATGTGTCCCACTGTATAACTATTAGTAAATTTGTCCCACTGTATAACAATTAGTCAATGTGGCCACTGTATAACTATTAATAAATGTAATCAACTTTCTGGCTACTAGTAAATGTGATCCACTGTCTGGCTATTAGTAAATGTGGTCCAATGTACAAATATTAGTAGATGTGGTCCTACTGTATAACTATTAAAAAATGTTTCCGACTGTATAACTGAGCAAATATGACCCACTGTCTGGCTACTAGTAAATATGACCCACTGTCTGGCTACTAGTAAATATGACCCACTGTCTGGCTATTTGTAAATATGGGCCACTGTGTTGTATAAGTAACCAATCTGTACTATGGGAGAATGCAATAGTATCCAAAAACAGAGCAGATACTCCTCATTCAGATAGTATTGGGCATAGTTCTATTTGCTTGTTCTCTTCATTGAAGACCTAGCCTTGTGATAAATAACCTAGGTTGGTTTTAACAAGCATAAAGCGTCCTGGAGGTGGCCTTCTCAGGGTCCTCTCAGGGCCACACCATGTCATTCTCCCGCAGTCCTGACTAGACATTTGTATATAATAAGCCTCTAGGCCAGGCTCAGACCTGTGTCTATTTCCATCAGGAGGAAACCATTATGTAACCCTGATGAACTCTATTATGTGTCTTTGGTGTTCACCATACAACAGATCTAGCATCATAGCTTACCTTCTGAATGAAATCAACCATATCTTAGATAAATAGACATTGTCGTGTCACATCTGTGTTGAAGGCTCTTCTATTGGTTTTTCCCTCAGGCAGAAACCATGACCTAACCTGATGAACCCTATTATGTGTCCATGATTGCTCTTTTCAATGGAAGCAACCATACATTAGTTACCTAGACAATGTACTAAGAATAAAGTTTGCATGAATAAACAAAGAAACTGATATATAAGATATCAGGGGGAAATGCCTCTTTCTTCTGTTATTCAGATGCTCCCTCTCCCATTTCTAAAACGACTTTCACTGTGAAAATCCCTGCTATATTTACCTTGAGATAGACTGCAGGCCACAAAACTCACAGTTATAGAGCAGGTTCTCCTTTACTTACTGTGTGAGGCACATGGTAGACTGTCTTCATCCACTAGCTCAGGCTAGATTCCAATCTGTGCTTGGGTTTCTGTTCAAAGGGCCACTTGGGGACAAGAGGGAAATTGCAAAAGAATATCCTGAACAGTCAAGTTACTCAATTGGTACACTGAAACATGGCCTAACGATTAAACATCTATTATGGTACTTTATCACTATTCTATAATATCACAATAAGAATTTCACCCACTGGGTTGCGGTTTTACTAACTGGTTATAGAAATTCAACATGTGGTAATAGAAATTCAATATGATGTAAAATCTTATCAAAATGGCTGCTTTTCCTTTAACTTGCTGTAAATAAAGTGAATTTAACAAGTGTTACCTGTGACTATATGGGAGGTACTACTGAACTAACACGTTGTAGGGAGTCCTGGACACACGGAAAAGAGCGAAGTCTCTTTACTCTTGTTATACCTACCACATAAAATACAGGCTCTCCCAGCAGGAATAGGGCTTACTTGTATTTATGCTGTAAATCTGAGGAGGGTGAATGCACAACACTTTGGGATATATAGCCCCCTCGTATCTAAGCTCAGATCGGGTCACTTGTGCATAATAAAATGACTTGTAAACTCTAGAGCCAGGAGCGGAACTACCACGGGTGTAGCAGGTGCACGGCGCAGAGGCCAAGCTGTTACATACAGTAAAGGAACAGTGAAGCTTAGGGCTGTTACTTATAGAGACATCAAAGTGACACGTTCTCCAGGTGCCCAGTCCTGCTACTGACGGTAATATCTGTACTAATACACTGCCATAGTTTATAGCCCTGCTCAAGTAACAGGCTCATTCACTGTGTATTGTAGTAATAAACATGGGGACATTGTTATAAAATAGTAATAATCTATCTATCTTTCCAGTACTGTGCACAACTTTTGGCTTGTGTTGGAAAAATGGCTGTAAAATAAGAATGCTGTAAAAACTAGAAGGGTTAATAGTTTATTTTTGTCAATTAACAAAATGAAGTGAATAAACAAAAGAGAAATCTAAATGACATCAATATTTGGTAGAGAATGAAATCCGGCTCTCAGAGGTAAGTAGAAGTCACTTAACCATCTTTATCTGCAGTCCAAATATTTACAACGTTTCTGTCTTGCCTCAGACCTTCTTCAAGCAATCGGATTGCCAGTGAGGGAAAACACAGTACCAAGTGGCAGCTGCTGCTTGAGAAAGAGGTCTGCTTCTTTTCACCTTACTTTCCCTCACTGGCAATCTGATAGGTCTGAAGAAGGTCTGAGGAAAGACAGAAACGTTGTAATTATTTGGATTGCAAATTAAAACAGTTGCCAATTTCATCTACTGCTAAATTAAGGAGTGGGGCGCTAACCTAGCACCATGATTGGATTAGGAGTGTCGTGTCTGTACCTTATATTTCATCAATATTGGTGTTACCACCTTCTAAACAGCATCATTTCTTCTAGATACAAAGTTTCTGAAGGAACTCAGCAGGGAGGTTGAACCAAACATCTCGGAGAACTACGGACAGATCTTCTGTGAATGTAGGCTTGCTCAAATCCTTCTGTTTGTTAATGTAACGTGTAGTTACTAGAGATGAGCGAACTGTAAAATGTTCGAGGTTCGATATTCGTTTCGAGTAGCCCCTCAATATTCAACTACTCGAATCGAATATCGAACCCTATTATAGTCTATGGGGGGAAAATGCTCATTTCAGGGGTAGGCAACATTCGATCAAATTATACTTACCATGTCCACGAGTGAGGGTTGGACTGGGTCAAGTACTACTCGCTCATCTCTAGTAGTTACATAGTCACAAATTACCAATTTCTGTTTTATGCACTTCATGACATAGGGGATTTGATGATTCACCCCCACTAATGATTTTTTGGGGCGGTGTTTTGGATTTTGTTAAAAATAAGCCATGAAATTAAAGTAGCATGATATGTTTTCTTTAATATTTTTGGTCATAAGTGAAGTTATTATCAGGGGGCAACTTATTGCCTCGAGTCATCAACCCTATATTGACTGTATTGCGTGTTCACATGGGCGAATGATTCTTCTTACATCTTATACATAATGAATCTTATCATCAGTTGTAGATGTAAATGGGCTTTAATACAAGTACTGGCTGTAAGAAGATCCACATTGGAAGGTATTTATGAAAGTGTTATTTGTTTGGGGGGGGGGGGGGTCAGCTTAAGAGTAAGACCTTTTTTTGAATCTTTATCAGATAAACTGGTTAGTCTTGGGACCTGAAAGACCTAATGCAACCAGCTGCTGCTTATATATGCTTCATTTCTTTGGAAATGGGAAATCCATGCTCTTGTCTGTGATGTTTAGTATCACGGGAAGGTTAATTCTACCAGACGAGGCTCACAGAATACATAGTGAAATGGAGGAGGCTATTTGGCCAGAGGCCCTCCCAGGACAGTCCAGATGGACGGCAAATTTATTAGTGTAGGGAATGAACTAGGTTGCATAGAATGAAATGAAACAATGAAATAACCCATCTGTGCATTTGTTCTTAATGAAAGCAGAAACTGCCGAATAATTGGCCCTGACCCATATGCTGTCCCATAACATGTAATGGGTGTCATTATTTTGGCTCCAGATTTACTATTAAATGAAAGAACAGCCTGTAAAAGAGCAGTCAGACTACATGGGGTGCTGTAGAGAATTCACTTTATTAAACTTTATGGCCTTTGGAGGGAAGGAAGAAACACTGCATTATATTATCGTGATACATATTTTACAATGATAACTGTAATTAAAATGTCATCAGAAATACATGCTGAGATATCATTTACAAGAGACAGGTGTCAGGCAGGACGAGTATTCTTATGTCACTTTATCATTTCCATCTATTATACCATATACACTAATGACTCTTTTTGGTTGTTTTCCCTATTTTATTGTAGGAGGGTTGTCCCACTCACAGACGTATTCTTAATACTTTATTTTTTAATAGTCCTTCTAAGTGGGCTATAAGCATAACAAAATCTTCTCTTACGTTCTCCTTTCTCTGGGCCTCCATTTTCAGTAGTCAGTGACCCCTGTTTGTGCCAGTTGACTGCTGCAGCCAATCACAGTTCTAAGTGGTGACCCCTTAACAAAGGGCACGTCACAGCAGTCAGGAGGTGATTGTGAAGAGGTCACTGCTGAGGGTTGTGATTGGCTGCAGGAGTCCCCTAGTACTAATGGGATGTCTGTGCTGACATCAACCATTGCATTTTTGTTTTCTTTACATTTTACGCTGTCCCAATTTTTTGCAATTGGGGTTGTACTAAAACAGACATGTTAGAGGTGGTGACAAGTCCTCTTCAATAGTTCTGTATTCTCCTTGTTGTGTCTGATCAGTGCTGTTGTTTTGTGTAAAATGAGGCTCAGTAGTATCTGTATATCTGTGTATATTAAAGGGATTCTATCATTGGGAAAACTAACTTTAAACTAAGCATATATTTGCATAGCCTTTAGAAAGGCTTTTCCAGACATACCTTTAATTTGTTAATCCTCCCAGCCGTTTTTGAATTAGCCCACTTTTATTGATATGCTAATTTGCAGCACAGACTACCGGAAGTTCACTGAGCACTGCCTGCTGTGTGTACACAGGCGGAGGTGAGAGCAGGGAAGACTGATGAGTCAGCAGCAGCAGCCTTTCTGCTCTCACCTCAGGACATTATATGGGTGTTTAACATGAGACAACTACATCTCCCAGCATGTCCTGGCTGGGGAATCAGTGAACATTATAGGGAGGGAAGTATAATGGAATTGCTACAACTCCCAGTATTTCCGTTGATACTTGCCCTCACTATATAGAAGAAAATACCAAGTCCATAACATCTCCTCTCTCTTTTCCTCCATACCAAGCACAGAATCTCCACTCGCTGGTATCATATGATCAACACCGGTCTTTTAGGTACTATATCTCCTGTCCGCAACAGAGCTCCACACCTTGTGGTCACATGAAGATGACCCTTTGAGCCAGGTAGTGGAGGTGCAGTTTGTGTCACTTTATATGCCCTATAGTTAAAATGTCACTGGGGCCACTTTCCTAGATGCATGGACTGGAATTGTATTTCCTATATGGACTTGGAAATAGGGGATGCCTTTTAAGTTAGACAGAACATGAGGGGGTTTTGAGTCCTCAGTCATATATTCTAGCTAGTTTCAGCTAACACACTTGGCTTTTAGGAAAGCCAATGCTCTTTCCCAGTTAAATGCCACCATCCTAGCTCCACCGCTGAAGCTGGCACGAGACCCTCTGCCATATTGTTCTGCATAGTTATTTGTGTGCCTGATCTCTTTTTTAGCTGCCTTTCTTATATTGACAACAGATGTTTGGCAGCCTGTATCTTCTACTTAACTTCCTCTCTTCGAGGAAAAAGCAAATGTGTACAAAGCACTGCTCTCCCAGCTTCTCCTATTCTCTCCATCTAAGGTGTGTGTCAGGGTTGTATGTCTCCAGGGTGTGCAAGTTGCCCCCAGTGAAATGAACCTGCACACAGCTGAAGGTGAAAGGACACAAGAATGTCACAGCTTCATTGACCTAGCAATAGCTAACTACAATTCCAGATCAGAAGGTATAAAATGAAGGAAATAAGGCGACGTTCTGTACATCAGCTCGAGAGGACATTATGAATCCTCAATTCTTTCTACATCCCGATTACATGACCCTAGATGTTATATTTAAGAACAATGTAAAAGAGGAAGCAAAAAAAATCACAAGTATACCAAGTCAATTACAAAAAATCCATGGGTAAAAACACAATTTATTTTAGGTGCACTTAGATCCACTTTGTATTGTTTTTAAAGGGATCCTATCATTAAAACTCAAATTTTTGTCCCTAACACGTAGGAATAGCCTTAAGAAAGGCTATTCTTCTCCTACCTTTAGATGTCTTGTCCACGCCGCCATTCAGTAGAAAGCCCTGTTTTCGTCGGTATGCAAATGAGTTATCTCGCAGCGCTGGGGGCGGGCCCCTGTGCTCAAACTGGGGGCATCACCAATGCTGCAAGGCGAAATCTCCAGCACCGCCTCCATCTTCTTCAGCAACGGGCTCTCTTCACATCTTCTTCTGGCGGTAGCTTCAAACTTCTAGGCCTTGGGCAGCCGACTACGTATGTCTGCTGGCCACAAGAAAATGGCCGCTTACACAGTAGTCGGCCATATGGTTTGTCTACGTGGTAGATACACCTCTGGGGAGTACAGTAGATGCTGATATGAATGTACCTAATAAAAGAAAGTTGTGCAGATGTCATATAAGTTGAGGTCTATATTAACCACAGAATTGGATTTTTTTAGCAGTTTCTTCACATCACACTTAGCTGGAATTTTAATTAGAACTGAATCCATTGGAGATGTAAAAACTCGTAGCCTGCTGTAAGTCTATAAAAAGCCCATGTTATACAATGTGGTGAGATTCAGTGCCAAAGCTGATAAGAAAGGTGTTAAGTACTATAGCGGTAGAAATGCTTTGTATACAACACCTGAGTTATTTTTGTTCAGCAGTTGTATGCTGTATACTATTAGTCTAGGAGGGTGTAAGGAACAGAACATTATAAGTAAAACACAATGGCAGTCACTATGAACTGAATGGCCACTTTATCAGAGACCCCAGACCCCTCCCTGTATGGATATTACACCTGTTTAGTATAAAATCAAGTGAGCAAGTTTTACTGTGGATCATCCACATCAGAACTGGAAAATCTAGGATTCTCAATGACTTTGAATGAAACATGGCCATCAGTGCCAGACTAGTCAGTGCCAGTATTTCTGAGCTGACAACCTTGTGGGGTTTACTCATGCAAGTGTGATATATAGTCTATGGGGTCCGTGGGTTTCCTTAGGTAACCGCTTTTTTATGGGTACAGGTTTCCGTTCTGGGTATCCCCAAGTGAACTACTCAAACAGAAACCTGAATGCAGATGTGAAAAGGGCCATAGTCATCAGCAGCTCTCCTCACGCTGAAACTCCTGCCCAAGCTGTCCTCCGCCTAACTGTGAGGTCCTTTTCCCCAAGTGCGACTACAGCTGGGGCACTACTGTTGGAGGTCAGTTCTGCATTGCTCTTGATGGTTGGCTTGGTATACATGATAGAGGTTGCAGCACACATCTCAGCTATGTGATCCCTTTAATCAGTCAATTTTGGGGTGCCAGGAAACAGAACCCAACTAATCTGATAATCACCAGTTAACCCACCGAGGGACTTTTATCAAGACTGGCATTTCTATATGCTATTCTTGATCTCCTGTGTAAAATGTGCCTAATTTATCAAAGGGAACCTTACAGGAGAATTTGGAGCACTAATCTACCAGCATGTCCTTATGGACCTGTGGTTTAGTGCCCCAAATATCCCTAAATATACCTATGGTAAGGTTATCCACCCCGATATTTTATTTTAAAACAAACAAAAAAACTCAGATTTTGCAGCGTTTATTTGAGCTAAGTGGCTTCAAAAGGATTGGAAAATATAAAGGAAGCGTGTATACTTTCCCCTTCTGCTAAATCCACTCCTAGATTGGCTAAGAAAACACTGAAAAATCTGCAACTAAAAACACAACTTTTCGGGAACATCTGGCCTCGGGGTAAGATGTGCCTCTGAAGTATACGCAGTGAAGCCAAGGTGTGCTGTCATGACTTCATTGGAAAAATCTGCATGTGCAACATCCCCAGATTGGAGGCGCTTGATATAGCCATACTTAGGAAATAGCGAAACACAATGATGGCACATCTCATAATGAATTAGAGGCATCTCCAGCCTTCTGTGCTACAAAAAGTGAAATCTACAACAGCTAAGAGCCAGTGTAGATTTGAGCAATCTCTAGAGCACATTAGCATTTCTGGAGACCATGTCCCTTCTACTAAGCCCCATTTACTGTTAGAAACGTGATCAAGGCAGCGTAAAGCAATAAAATATCTGTTTTTTGCAAAACTGTCAAAGATAGTTTAATGAATTACCCCACTGAACTTATAAAGAAATTAAAGGGTTGCTCAGGAGAAAATATTTAGCAACCAGCTGAGCATGTTATGAGATAAGAAGTTCACTTCACTAGTTCCCAGCCCATCTCTAATTTCATGTTTCCTCATATGACACGTCTCAGGTCACACAGAAGCGGTTACACATCAGTCACTGGAGTAGAGACTGGCCGGGGACCCAGGAAGCAGCAGAACCAGACTGGCAGGGGATCACTGAGGGGAGAATGACTTCTTTTCTTATTTTATAACATGTTCAGCTGTTTTCTAAATCAATTTCCCTGGATGGTTAACCCTTTGAGAGGGAGCCATCCATTGTCTCTCGTTTCAGGAATGTGACCCAGAAAAGGGAACATTGGGAACCATTCCCATAGGAAAGACCTAAGAACATATTCCCACTTCTAGGATACATTCCTATTTTTGGTCTTCAACAGATGCTCTCCACACTTGTGAGGACAGAGTATTAGGCTTCACACATACTTGTGTATTCAGGATCCATGTTCCTTCCATAAACAATAGGTCCTAAATATGGAGTCAGTGTTATTCTTTGTAGAAAGTCACACCTCCATGCATACTGTATACAGCAATATGCTCCATTAAAAGGTGTAATAAATGCAGAGAAAACCACCAGAGTTCTGTATTGATATAAATGTACCAAGAGAGACTGAAAGCTAACTTGTAGCTGCAGAATGGACGTCGCTGTAGAGTATTGTAGCATTTGCTTCACTGTACAGAGGTTCCTTGTGTTAGTTGCAGAATGTATTCCACTTTCGGTATATTCCTTTTTAATGGTTTATGGGGCATGACTGTTTTCAAGATATTGTATTTTCTTTGTTTGTGTGGTTTTTTGAACACAGGTTCCACAGGACAATCTTTCTTGCTTCAGCACATCCTCCAGCTGTTATCCACCCACATATACATCAAGCAGCTGTATACTGCTATCCCCAAGCCTGAAATGACGGCTTCAGTAATTATAGCTTGCAAAGTTAATGTCAGCTGTTCGCTGCCGCTCGGTAGTCTGATCTTCTGCCTCTTATTCAGAGGTCAAAGGTGCAAACCACTGAGACTGCTCAGTCTTGAATCTTGTGGGCCCCAGTAATAACTACTTGTCACCTTGAGGCTGTTTGGTGGTATTATTAGATTTTATTTATAATGGCTCGACATACTCCCTGGGGCTGGAAAATCTAGTAAAGGGGCATAAAAGCTGGAATTGAGCATTACAGATGACAATGACATTTGAAGATACATTTATCCTCTTAGAAAAACAGAGTCTCTGTCGTATAAATATCATAAAGCAGTAGCGGTAAAGTGGAATTAATAACCTGACCGGTATCCGGGTATGCATGAAATGAGCTTAGGCAAGTCCCAGCAAAAACTGGGGAATTGCAAATAACACACATGTCCTTATGGTTTATCTACAGCCTCATTCTGCACTCTAAACTAGTAATTCTGGGGGGAATATTTGGTTAATATTTAGCAATAATTTTTTTTCATTACTGTAATGTATTCAAGTCTCAGATAGAAAAAAATCAAGTGCTTTATGTACAGAGCAACCCAATGACACATTGTCAGAGAAATACATTGTGTGTCTGAGATGAAAACAATGGCAGGCTGCAGATGAAGCAGTAAAATGAGAAATAATATGGCGGCGCACTAAGCCTATGTCACCGGCATTGCTGCCTAATAGAGACAGAATAACAACGGTGCAGCGTGTGGAGTAACATACCATGCAATATAGAAAACTATAGGGCCCGTACACACAGAGTAAACGCGCGTGTATTTTGGCAAAATAAACGTGTAAAAATAAGACTCCCATTGACTTCAATGACATTTTACACGTGTATTTTATCGTGTAAAAAATGTCATTTAAGTCAATGAGAGTCTTATTTTTACACGTCTATTTTTTACACGCGTATTTTGCCAAAATACACGCGCGTTTACTTCTTTGTGAACGGGCCCTATCTCCTACAGAGAATGCTATAGGCAGAGTAGTATGGGACTTCCTGGGAAATCTGTTGTTGTGTGTCCTAGGTTTTCTGCAGAGAACATAATAGAAAGGTAAATATCAACAGCCAAAAAAAAACAAACACAAAAGAAGAAAATGTGAATTTCTGGCTTGGGATGCTGAATGTATTAGAAGAGCTTTCTTTAGGTCCCTCTCCACCCCAGAAATGACACCAGGCCAATGCTGCAGTGATGTATAAGGGAGTTACGTCTTGCATCGGTGCTTGTCCAATTTCACAACCTGAACATCATTGCCAGCTGCTGACCTAATAGCCATCACTGGATAAATAACAAAATAATAGAATCTCATCCTAAACATCTGAAATGGAATGGAAGCATATGAGGAAAATAGAAGATGTTTCTTAATATTGTATTTATCTAATAATCTTATATACAGTCCTATGAAAAAGTTTGGGCACCCCTATTAATCTTAATCATTTTTAGTTCTAAATATTTTGGTATTTGCAACAGCCATTTCAGTTTGATATATCTAATAACTGATGGACACAGTAATATTTCAGGATTGAAATGAGGTTTATTGTACTAACAGAAAATGCGCAATATGCATTAAACCAAAATTTGACCGATGCAAAAGTATGGGCACCTCAACAGAAAAGTGACATTAATATTTAGTACATCCTCCTTTTGCAAAAATAACAGCCTCTAGTCGCTTCCTGTAGCTTTTAATCAGTTCCTGGATCCTGGATAAAGGTATTTGGGACAAACAATTCAAGTTCAGTTAAGTTAGATGGTCGCCGAGCATGGACAGCCCGCTTCAAATCATCCCACAGATGTTCAATGATATTCAGGTCTGGGGACTGGGATGGCCATTCCAGAACATTGTAATTGTTCCTCTGCATGAATGCCTGAGGATTTGGAGCGGTGTTTTGGATCATTGTCTTGCTGAAATATCCATCCCCGGCGTAACTTCAACTTCGTCACTGATTCTTGAACATTATTCTCAAGAATCTGCTGATACTGAGTGGAATCCATGCGACCCTCAACTTTAACAAGATTCCCGATGCCGGCATTGGCCACACAGCCCCAAAGCATGATGGAACCTCCACCAAATTTTACAGTGGGTAGCATGTGTTTTTCTTGGAATGCTGTTTCTTTTTGGACGCCATGCATAACGCCTTTTTTTTATAACCAAACAACTCAATTTTTGTTTCCAAAATGAAGCTGCCTTGTCCAAATGTGCTTTTTCATACCTCAGGCAACTCTATTTGTGGCGTACGTGCAGAAACGGCTTCTTTCTCATCACTCTCCCATACAGCTTCTATTTGTGCAAAGTGCGCTGTATAGTTGACCGATGCACAGTGACACCATCTGCAGCAAGATGATGCTGCAGCTCTTTGGAGGTGGTCTGTGGATTGTCCTTGACTGTTCTCACCATTCTTCTTCTCTGCCTTTCTGATATTTTTCTTGGCCTGCCACTTCTGGGCTTAACAAGAACTGTCCCTGTGGTCTTCCATTTCCTTACTATGTTCCTCACAGTGGAAACTGACAGGTTAAATCTCTGAGACAACGTTTTGTATCCTTCCCCTGAACAACTATGTTGAACAATCTTTGTTTTCAGATCATTTGAGAGCGGGCTGTCCATGTTCGGCGACCATCAAACTTAACTGAACTTGAATTGTTTTGTAGAAAGAAATGGTCCAAAATACCTTCATCCAGGATCCAGGAACTGATTAAAAGCTACAGGAAGCGACTAGATGCTGTTATCTTTGCAAAAGGAGGATGTACTAAATATTAATGTCACTTTTCTGTTGAGGTGCCCATATTTTTGCACCGGTCAAATTTTGGTTTAATGCATATTGCACATTTTCTGTTAGTACAATAAACCTCATTTCAATCCTGAAATATTACTGTGTCCATCAGTTATTAGATATATCAAACTGAAATGGCTGTTGCAAACACCAAAATATTTAGAACTAAAAATGATTAAGATTAATAGGGGTGCCCAAACTTTTTCATAGGACTGTATGTACATAGTGTCATATGGATGTTACACACTGACAAACAATCCTTTACTGAAGTAGTTAAATAAGTGTTTATAGAAATATTCCAATCCATGTTCTTGTAGGAACAGCCAGAAACTAACATCTGGATATCCCAAATAACAGAAGAGATCGCTCTACTGTTTACTTTAATGGGATGCAGCCTGTAAAATGTGACGAGTTACTTCCTCTACACATCAAGAATGCCATGAACATAACAATATATATATATATATATATATATATATATATATATATATATATATATCACACACTGACCCTGTTGTACGATATAGCCCTATAATAGAAGCATAGAAGAAATGTTGGAAATATGTGAAGAGAGCCTAATATAGGTGCATTAGGGGAGTAATACGACAGTCTTATGTGAGCACCAACAGCAAACAAGTCAGAAGTTTTAAGACTTTTCGCCTCTTACTAATTCTGGTGCAATATAGGAGATCCCGAGCACCAGAACTGAAATCTCTAAGGTCTACCAGTCAGGGATTGGTGTAAATGTCAGGTATGACACATGCCAGTTTTCCAGTGTGAGTTCTGTCGGGTTAAGGCATCCCCATCTAGCTCATAGGGCACTTTTTAGCGAATGATCAGTGTAATAAATTTCCGCCATTGTCCTATATCAGTTTTTCTTTTCTGTGAGACATCAATCTATTAGTTACAGGGTAGTGTCTGATACACCAAACACACACATATACAGACACAATGGTTCTGGCAGCCAATATACTCACCAGATTCGGCAGTGCCCCCCTTACGTTCATAAGATTCATTATAATAAGACGCAGAACACAGTGAAGTTGTCAACTAACTTTATTCTTGATGAAAAAAGTTGAATTAAGTCTCTTATAAATGTAACTGTGCAACAAATCCTTGTAACAAAACATTAATCATCAAAAGGAGCTTAGAAATGATTCTAACAGAAGACATATCATAGCATGAAATGTGGATCACATCCCAGCAAGGTCAGAAATCCATTTCTTCCTTGCAGATTCCCCATGTGTCCTGTCAGTGAGGCCAAAAGTCCTTGTGAAATAATAGTATCGCTAATAAAAGTCTATTTGTCCTAAAAAGATCTACATAGACAGTAAGACAGCTCTACAGTTATTCTGAGAAAAGCTGAAGCCAGCTTCATCTTCACAAGACATGTATTTACACTGAAGTTCAAGTATCCTAGTAAAAAGAAGAGATGGCAAAAACAAAGAGACAACTGGTACAGAACGGCAAATATGGCACCCAAACCACTAGCCCACAAAGTAATCCCACAGCATTCAGCACTTTCCACTTCTAGCAATCTCAGAACTCAAATACAGTCCACGATGTAGCAGAATGAAATGACACATATACCTGGACACAGTAAAACAGATTTTTTGCTAGTACACATGTAAAGGGGCATGTCTATGGTAGAGATTTATGGCACGTCCAGAAGTACAATTGCAGTTTTTCATAAGGTCTTAAAGCTGGTCATATGTGTAAGATACTTGTCCGCAGACCTTTGACCCAGCTAAATTTGGTGAACTCTTCTGAGAATCTGATGTCTGTTCATAGATAAGAGATTAACAGCAGATGCTACTACAATAAGCTGGACCTGCCACTGATCTGCAGATACATATCTCACGTACAGCCAGATTTAGAAGTGCGGCCACCTCTCCATTCATAGTGGCCACTTTATCAGGAGAGACATGATGCGGCAGGACCCTTGTTTTGGAGGTTGGTGCACGTCCCACCTCTTGGGGAGGGAAATGTGGATATACCATAAATTAAGGTGAGAATAACCTTTGAGGCTGAATCCACATGTTGTGAGAATAACACACACACACACACACACATATTTGTGCTAATACCAGGAGTGTCTTCAAATGGAATGGGAAATATGAAGGGAACACTTTTATACTTCTCCCTTCTGCTCAATCCACTTGTCGCTTTGGATCAAAAAATGCAGAAAAATTTACAACAAAGATGGAGCTAAATCTGCATATGTTATAAATCTGTATGTGTTATTTGGCACAATTCATTGGCATGTATCACATTATATATTAGCTGTGAGTTACAGAGGACTGCACGTGAGTTGTCGTAAAAGGATTGTATGCTTATATTAAATTGTGTTACAAAGTATAAGCACATGAAATGTTATGATCTAGTCATGTGTGGGGTTTGTGGCAAAGTTTGCAAAACTGCAATTCTATAATAGTGTTCTTTATAGTTTGCAGGCCAGAGCAGATATAGAAGTGTGTTTCCAGAAGAAGAGCAGTGGGCCAAGCTAGTGGTGTATCTGAACTAGTAGCTTAGGCCTCGTTCCGTCCTGGAATGCAAACTTCCCCGGACGGAATACCAACACAGATGTGAACGAGGCCTTCCATGTAAGTAATGTTAGCAGGTACATTCATGTAGCCTCTAGCTTGTCTCACGTCACCCTCGTCTCAATACTGTTAGTGAAAAATAGCCGTGTGATGGTTGTTTTTATAACAGTTTTTTTTAGAACATTACAATAGGGTTTTAGCGGACTGTGAAAAAATAGGGCTCTCTCTTTGTCACTAGACTCAAGTGTAAAAGGGATCCCTGAAAACAGATGTCCCACGAATGCAAATTGGCTGTAAAAATGGACGCGCATTCATTTTTTCACAGTCAATGTTTGTGTATGATGCTTTAGCAAAGTATCCGATTTTAGAATAAGTGTAGAACGCTTTCCGCTAGTATCAGCAGTCATAATGCATAATCTGTAAGGCTGACTAATTAACCCTTTTACATCTTTATAACGGAAATAGGAGCTTTTTATGCAACTGAGAATGGATGGCTGAATGCGATATACATCTGAAGGATTGTAGATCAGTATGTTGTTAAATGTTTGCTACTAAAGAGTAGGCTAAGAGATAGACAAGGCCCGGTTCTATGATGCCAAGACCATGGAATATGTGAAGGACAGTGGTTGTACTATATACTGGTCAGATGGTCAAGTCTATAGTGCATTGTGAAATGTACTACAGACATCACCTCTTACCTGCTGTTTTTTCCATGTGTTTTTTTTTTGTTTTTTTTTTAAAACACAGAAGGAATAAAGTGTTACAATGACAAAAAAAAGAATGTAGAAAGAAAACATTAAACGGTAAAAAAGCATAAAAATGTCTGATGTATGATATTTACTAATGTTTGACTAATAAGCAAAATGATTGTGTTGTATGTGGACCATATATAATAGATGTGATATAGTTATAGGGTGTGCAGTCTCTGCATAAACTCAAGCTCAATACAGATGTTATTTCATTTACTGGGGCTGCTATCTATGGGGCACCATGGGGCTTAGTAGCAGCGGTCAGGCCCATTCTGTTCTCCCACAATTTTAGTTTTATCTCTTCCAACACATTTAAAGACTATGAGACATATATATTTTAAGTCTATCATAGATCAGAACAATAGAAGTTATGTGCTGGCGCTGGGTGACCGTGCACATGGCACCATGTCACTTACTGCTAGCAGAGGAGGGAGGTTTACTATTATGGCTGGTACTGCCATGGTGGCACCAAGTATCTGAAAAATTTACTGCATTTCTTGCCGCCTCCTTATGGTACAGGGCTAAGGCACTGCACTTTATCTTCATAGTATCTTTTTATTTGACTGCTGAGCCCACAAACACTATCATAAATAGGATACGTAATGGTTTCTGAGGGTGATGTACTATGGAACTAATCCAGTCTTACACACTTCAGTGTGTACAAGCAGAGGGTAAAAAACGACTATATTAATGCATAATAAGCTTATATGGGGTAGAAGAATGCAGAATGTCAAATCTTTGCCCCAAAAGGATTTTCGCTTTAAAGAAAACAAGACCTTTTTTCCTATTCATATGTGAGTGAAATATAAAATGTAATCTGTTTATATCAGTATTTTGTCTTTTACAATATTTTCAGTTGACTGCGACAAGTAAGTGAATAAAGTGCTAAAGATTCCAGTCCTAAACATATGGTTTGGTACAGCAAGAGACGACATGATTTTTTTGTCATATACATCCAGATTCCTGCTGCTTCATCCATAAGTGGAGTAATTTGTATGGATAAATTACGTAATGTATTACCAAACAGGCCTTGTATTCTGCATAAAAACCTATATATATTTCTGTAGTTAGCAGATGAGAACGGAAACATTTCCATGCCAGATAAGAAGGCGCGAGGTGACCCACAGCATTCATATTGTGCACAGAGGAGACGCTCAGGTAGAGTGGAGGAAATGTACAAGAACATGGGGAAAGGATCGACCTTGCAGAACTTTATTGAATATAACACTCCACTCCAGTGAGTGGCTTAAATAACTATATGTTTTGGGCAGGGACACAGCTATAGAGAGTATAATGGTATCAGTTGCTACCAGGCCCTGGACCCCGAGGGGGCCCCAAAGTTTCCACTGCTACATAGAATATAACATTATTCTATATGACACAATGCAGGCAAGGGCTGATTTAGCTTTAAATTATACCTGCAGCCATATCTGTTGTCCTTAATCATGGCAAGGAAAATAGATTTGTCTGAAACAACTAAGGCTGAGTTCAGACAGAGTTTTTCGGTCCGGAATTTGAGGCGGAGGCCGCCTCAGATTCCAGACCAAAAACAGGTGGCTGCAACTGGATGCTGGTGTAGTGCACTGGCATCCAGTCGCGGCATTTCACCCCGGATTAGGCCCAAATGAATGGGCCTAGTCGGGAGATAGTGTCTTCAGGCGGACGTGTGAGGCTGAACCGGCCGTGGCATCTGCCTGAAGAATAAGCATGTCGCTTCTTTTTTCGGAAGCCAGAACAGACCGCTCGCGGGGGAAAAAAACGAGAATGGATGGTTGTTTTTTTGGTCAGGATTTTAAGGCAGATTGCGCCTCAAAATCCTGACCAAAAAACTATGTGCAAACTCAGCCTAAGTGTATTAACCACTCACTGGAGTGGAGTGTTATGTTCAATAAGTTTCAGTAAGATGGATCCTTTCCCTACGCCCTGGCAGAATTGTTTGCAGGTGCATTTCCATGCCCAGCCTGCACGTAGTGCTAATACTGGCAAACACAACATAGAGAAGTCATGCTGAAATAAAAAAGCTGCATACTCTTGCTTTGTTTATTCTAGGGGTGGTGCAAATGTGAATTGACCAGAGTCTTGACCATTAATAGTGCATTACGTAGACAATTTTTATTACTAGTAAAAAGCAAAAAATAAAATCCTTAAGATCACAAACACTCTGCAAATTGTAAACAAACAGTTACAGGTTTTACTCTGCTTCCCTCATGTCCGCCATTACGATGTGACACCGCTATGCTACAAAATACACACACCCTACTCCACCAATCAAAACTATCATTATTAAAACAACAGGCTATCGTCAGTATCTAGGTCAGTCGGAGAGAAAAGAATCCAGCTTCTCTTTTCTGTGCCATTTCATAAATTAATAAAATTGTTATATTTATCATTCAAAAGATTTTATCTATCTCCAAAAAAAATAAAAGGACAAAAAAAAGGGATTTAAAATGTACAAAACCGAAAGGAAGCAAATAAATTATTAGCTAACACCTTGTAAACATCGGTTTATTTGCTGTTAAGGTAAAAACAAATAATAAAAAAGTATAAACTTAACAGTACAAGGCACAAATGACATGGGCAAAAGAAAGTCTGGGGAAGTAAGAAACCAGTGGACACTTTCCAGGCCCTTCCAATGCACTCGACAGAGGTGCCCCAAGTGTTAACTCCTCTGGTGCCAGTGGCGGTTCCACTTCTAAAGGTTGAAGATAAGTAGATCAGCTGCTCTGCGGCGCTTTGATATGTTTGTGCTCATTAACGGATGCAGATGAAGAATCAAATGTTCTCTACAAAGCTGCCGGGGAACAAGCCAGTTTTGCCATTCCGCTGTAGTGTGCCTTTGAACCATCCATCTTCTCGTTTCTTGTGCACAAATACAATGTCCCCTTCCTTGAGTTCAAGCTCAGCCTCACTCTGTGGAGGATATGACACTACCACCCTGTATCTGAAAAAGTGAAGAAGCTGTGATTACATATAACACACATGCAAGTTATAAAGCAGAACCATCAACTATGACGTGACAGAGCAGGAAGTTGTCTGTATACAGCTACCAACATGGAAAGAATGACATCTGGCTACAACTCGCAGGACTGCACTGGATGTACGATCTGCTAAGTGTTTCGGTCACTATCATACAGTCATGTAAGCTGTAATTCATACTGAATAAATCTAGCTCAGCTGGAGCAGGAAAGACTTCTGCATAGACTGAATATTCTATAGATAGCGGTGATTATCTAGAAAGGTTTCACTGAAGTAGGCAGGGAGGGGGTCACTTCCTATAGCTCTATATCCAGTATTATACCACCGAAAACAGTGGCTTCACATAAAAGCTGAGATTCTCCAGCAGTTCTGGTGACAAAACCGCAGATATCAACAGTTGAAGACACAATTTTGATAACTGGTGCTATCTCTGGTTTTAAGATAAGATAATCCTTTAGTCCCACCATGGGATAATTCAGTGTGTTACAGCAGCATGGATAATACAGTTTTGTCATAGTCAGAACTGCAATCTGAAATCTTTCTTTATTCGACACTGGAGATATAGCCAAGTGAAGTGCCCTCACACCCCCTCCTCAGACTTATATGGCATGCCAAGGATCGTTAGCTCATCTGACCACAATGCCAGTGTTACATTAACAAAAGCTACATCTACCTCAGCCATAATATTAAAACCAGGTGAAATTAATACTACTCTGGGTGCACTAGCCCTCACGTGAAGGCTAGCTGATCTATTCTCATTCCACATTACATAGTTGATAAGATTTGACACAAGTCCATGAGATCCAACCTATAAACCTACCATGCTGATCCAGAGTAAGAGCTACTGTAGAACGAATTACTGAAGATGTTAGTCCTATATACCATTAAAGGACTTGTGGAGAGTAATTTTATGTCATTGCTGGTCTGTGGTAGAATCCACTTAATGCACCACTACAGACATTGCTGCAATTTCTTTGTAAAACCATGGATATAAAGGAAAGCTTTAGATAATTTCAGTCTATTTACCTTTCACAGACTACAGGTCGGGAATCATTGAGTACTGGGCCCAGAGAGGAGCAAGGCTGCCTAGGTGGAGGTGCTATGGGAATGTTGGGGTCCACCATACTTGTCTTGCGGTTCTCTTGGGTGGAAGCTGATACAGTCTCACTATCCACATTGCAGGAAGCTCGGCCACTGGTACTGATGACCTCAGGACCTACTGCCCCTTCTAGAGCAGCTTCTGAGATGGTCTGTTCCAGTTCTTGAGTTGGTGAGTGCGGTGGAGATGCCCGGGGCTTTCTCTTGGTGGAGGCACCAGACAGCAACTTAAGCAAGCCTTTTTTTTCCTTCTGTCAGTGAATACAAACAGTTACAGTAATGTTACAGTACTTTCTCTATAGATATTTCACCATTTTATCACTGATGCTATTAGTTGTGAATAATTTGTCTCCAGTTATAAATTGCTTCTTTATAGGGGTTCCTTCATCAGAGGACGCACCTTTTAGATGACTGCTGCTGTGGTCATAGGCCAGTTACTGCGACTGCAGCCAAACAACTGATTCTGTTGGGGCCACATCCAGCCAGAGATTTGCCCTGTAGGGTTGTTTCATGGTGGCCATTCAGATAAGTGGTCATACATATAATACAGATGGCTCAAGTCTGCCAAAACAGCAGCCGCTCTCCATTATGTCGCCCATATGCTCAATTAGGGCATACGGATAGGAGATGTGGTTCTAATAATGTAGCCTTAACACTACGTTCACATACTGTAAATATCCTTCTCCTGACGTAATTGTCCTGTTATGTGTGGAGACATTCATTTTAGAGACACTTGTTCATGCAAGATTAAACTTTTGTTCAAGAAAATGGTTTTTGTTAGAGACAGAACAAAGTCATTTAAAATGTCAAAAAGGCTTTTCATTGTGGCTGCAAGTCACCATTTTGTTTCTGTAGATACTAACACAGGGACGGACGTACCAAATAGGCAATCTGTGCAGCTGAACATTAGGTGAGAGGACCCAGAAAATCAGAGTACAGCCTGCCACCTACTAGGCAGAAGGATAATGGGGCTAATGGATGGTTTCCATTATATTAGCAGGCCCATTGCCTGTCCTGTACAAGGCCCTCCTTGACCGTCCTCCGCTACTAAATTACATTTACTTCCCATAAGGAATAATGTACACACCAAAAGTTATATAAGCTCACAGAATCACGACTCAACAATGTAGAAGATTACATAATAACAAGCATGGTAAATAAGGAGAAGATGGATAAAAGAAAATGCAGAAATAACAGGCACATAATAGATGGATAGATATTTTCCACAATGGGATTGGTTTTTTACTTCAGCAGTTTATATTCAATTTGGGCAAACTGAACAGTTCTTCAAAGGCAATTGTAGCAGGAAATGTGTTATAATGGCTGGATTGTAGGAAGAAGTGTTCCTCATTCGATAAGGTCATGATCACAATCTAAAACTGTGGCAAAAACCATCATACAGCAGGCAATTTTGCTTTGATGGGCGGCATTATATTCTTCCTGAGTAATCTTTACGTCTTTAAACTTTACATGTGATTTGTTATATTACATTGCGGGAAAATGTTTAAGACAAAAGAAAAGGGAATAAAAGCAGCATTACCAAAGAAAAACACTACAGATCTCAGCCTTAGCAGGTTATTGTTTTTATAACTTGAAAGAGTGTCTAGGGTATGTTGAGCTAACGTAGAGGGGTCTTGGGGGTCCCATATATTTAGTTTGTTTCAGATTAAGACAGTGGAAGGCCCTAGCAGGATCCTTAAGATCAAAAGGTTGTCCAACACAGGATTACCCCTATAAATGTGGAGCTTCCAATCGCAAACTACTAATGGAGAAATTGTAGAAGGCGAAGTAACCCAGAGGCATAACTGTAAGCTCCCAGGCCGAATGCAAAGTCAGTAATGGGGCTCCCACTTACCATGTGCTACCTAGGTTCTTCTTTATTGGCAGAGTCCTTTAGGCTCCAGGGGCCGGTAGTGATTGCCACCTCTACACCCCCTATAGCTACACCCCTGAAGTAACCCTTTTGACTATTTTGTCTGTGACACACAAGAAATATTAGGTATATACAAGGTGCTCAGCAGTAATCTTCTATGTAGGACTGAAATCACTATATATTGATTTACTATGACATTATACAGCTATACTAATGCCTTACTATGTGTAGTTGGAGGGGCCTGAAATATGAATATGTTGTTTCCTGAAGACTTGTCGCCTAGTCTTACACAAAGTTATATACGTACATCACCTTTGCCTTCCACCTAATATGGAGAGACATTCAGATAAGGATATTGAATAGATTAGCTTCTGTGAAATATAGACAATCTGACAGCGCCCTTCACAGAGCATGGGGGACGGAATATGGGGGTTCCTGTATAAAAGCCACAGCAAAAATTGAGATCATATCTTTTACTTAACAATCTGCACTTGTAAGCTGGAATGTAACTGGTTGCTAAATGTAACATCTTAATGTAATACCTGGACTACTTCTTACTGTGAGGCACCCACCTTGCTGTCCTTGTCCTGCTTATTACTGGCAGAGCTTGAAGGTGCGTTGTCAGGAGATGAAGAACATCCAGTGACGGTGGAGCTAGTTTTCCAGTTGCCATCTGCCTCGGCGGAGGGTGCACTACTGCTGGAAGGGTTAGCAGCCATTGGCACATTTGGTCTGTTGAGATTCATTGCAGCATTGATGTATGCTGCTTGACTGGAAAGTGGTGGCTGCATTGGTTGAGCAGAGCTGCCTTGGTGGCTGTTAACAGCTGCTGGGATAAGGCAAGATGGATTCTGTGCCTGCATGGGGGTAACCGCGGCCGTGGGACGCTCCTGACCATGAGCAGCAGCTGTAAGGAAGTAATATGAGAAAAAAAAGTCACAAAAGAGCCATCCCAGCAGATAATGGTCTCGTTCAATGGTTAAAAACAGCATACTGGACAATTCCCTTCTATACTTCTCATACTATTAATATTCAGTAATGGGGGACATGGCATGACCAGTAGTTTACAGGAAACAAAATACGTATATAAAATGTATAATTGCATTCTAATCTATACTTGGATCTACTTTTTAACCTGTTAAATGCTGTCTATGCTGTCCGTGTGATGCCATTTGCTGTGTTCCCTACCTGAGGAGGTCGGTGAGATCCTGGCGCCTTACACCGCCGCGCACCACCAGCCGCTGCCCAATCTCATTACACTTGTTTTTACAGGCCAGCGCCAGGAATGCCAGCACTTGTTTTTATTGCAGCCTGAGCTTTAGGTCAATCTGGGCACAACCAGTCAGTATTATAAACTTCAATGACCATACAAGAAAATAATACTGTTTTCTTAGCCTTGTTTTATGGGGCCACTTTGCAGCTTTTATCCGCGCATTTAGTGAAATAACCCTTCATATATTCAATATTCAGCGGAACAGTAAAATTTGATATTACATTCACCCTTTAACTGAACTCACAAAAATTTTAAAGAGGTAAAATATGTATATTCCCTATTTCATCAATTTGTACAATGGAGCTTAATAAAGAGATCTGTAAATGACGTGAATAGGAACAGATGTATAGTATCTCGCCATAAGCCCAATGCTCTTACGTCTAAGGCTCCCTTTCCAGTTGTAAAACAGATTTGACAATTTCACTTTGGGTAATGTGTTTTCTAGATGGCTCAGACATTTTTACCAATGACTATAAAGAGACTTCTCAGTTTTCAGAGGAAAATAAAAAGGGGAAAAAGCAAAGCAAGATCCAGTCAATAACACCATACCAACGTCTTGAGGCAATATTAAAGCCTTTATATCCCCGTACTCCAGGCTCTCATTGCCTCTTAACACAATAACTTTCGTTCTCTTACAGTAAAACTTATATACTTTTTAGGAAACAAGCTTGCAGAAAACAGCGGAACAGACATTGTGTATACACGGGGTCACCGTCACATAAGAGGATTGTAATCCATTGTCAGTGCGTCCACATTATGGATATATATAGTCAGATTGAGACTTATATTTAGGTCCATGTAATTTTAATGCTATATCTTACAGCTGTAGTTTATAGAGATGAGCGAGTACTATTTGAAACTCCAGTTTTGAATAGCACGCACCCATAGGAATGAATGGACGCAGCCGGCACACAGGGGGTTAAGCGGCCGGCTGCCGGCAAAGTCTGTGTGCCAGCCGCTTCCATTCATTCCTATGGGTGTGTGCTATTCGAAACAGCCATTTCGAATAGTACTCGCTCATCTCTAGTAGTTTATCTTATTGAACATACATATTCATGTGTAAACATGGTTGCATATATTGGCTCCATAGATGTCTATGGGGATAACATGGCATAATTCTGCATATCTGAAATTTAGATGTGAAGTAAAATACCACCAGCTGAAGATAGAACAGATTAATATCAAGTCTGTACATCATTGTATATAACCATAAAATGCAAAAAGAGAAAGACATGGCCCGCACATCCCAGTCTTATACATTGATCTAATGCTTCTCAGCAAATTCTACAATACTGAACATGAGGTTCTTAGTATACATATTGATCAAAGTATATGAATTTTCTGACAAGCATTAGATCAATGTATAAGACTGGGATGTGCGGCCATGTCTTTGTTTTTTGCATACGCATATAAAAATAAAATATGCTTGTATGAATGGGATATTAAAAGCTAATTCTGCCCGAAAAACACATTGTAACTAGAGATGAGCGAGTACTGTTCGGATCAGCCGATCCGAACAGCACGCTTGCATAGAAATGAATGGACGTAGCCGGCACGCGGGGGGTTAAGCGGCCAGCCGCCGTCAAAGCGGAAGTACCAGGTGCATCCATTCATTTCTATGGAGCGTGCTGTTCGGATCGGCTGAGAGAACAGCAGAATTGCCCTATTCACCCACTTTTTAGGATTGTGAGGTTCACTGTTCAGAGGCAATATAAACATCCCATTGTCAAAAAAAAGGAACCACCCTTTAAAAAATCTTATATATCTTAGGCTCCATTCCCACGGAGAAACACGCCGCTCATTTAGACACGTAAACTAGATCCCCTTGACTTCAATGGGTGCCGGCTTACACGCGCTACCCATTGAAATCAATTGGTTACAAAGTGAGTGGCGCCTTACTCTGTGGGAACGGAGCCTAAGTTTGGAAAGAAAACGGCAAACTGCAATGGGTCTATTATTCTATAATGTTATATGTGGTTTCCACTTATTCAGTGTATGAAGAAAAGTTACACAACTTTCCCATTTTGCCTTTCTGACATACCTGTTCGGACAGCATTCCGTGCTTGGTTTACCGTCATTTGGCCACTCATGTGAATAAGGACCTTGGACTGTGGGCTGGTCTGGATGTGTCCTCCTGAAACCGCTGGGGAAACACCATTTGCATTCACTGTTTTACTAAAGTCCACACCATTTCCTTGTAGCTTCTGGCAGGGCACTCCACTACAGCATGGTGCCACCATATTGACCATCTGGGTGCCTCCGCCTGCTGTAGCCATGGCCACTTTAGCCTGTGACCCAGTGGTTAATGCCCT
Organism: Leptodactylus fuscus; assembly: GCF_031893055.1. Lineage (NCBI taxonomy): Eukaryota > Metazoa > Chordata > Amphibia > Anura > Leptodactylidae > Leptodactylus > Leptodactylus fuscus. The sequence continues at coordinate 294,548,573 of NC_134265.1, forward strand.
ATAAAGTAAAATGTATGAGTTCATAAATCTCACTTCTACAATACGCCATGTAATCCCCCCTGCATTTTAGTGGCTGCTGAATTTTTGAGTTGCAGTTCTGTTATCTTCGAAGCTATAAAAGCTTTTTATTCTAATACATAGATGATGTTTATAAAGCGCATAACCAAAAAGAAAGTCTAAATCAATAAGGTGGCCTGACATCATAATAAACATATACGGTTAAATCACAAATGTATTCTACTATGTCACTCCTATAAACATTGCTATTCGCTATCAGAATGATTTAAGTTAACAGTTCAAGGTTTGGGTGCATTCCCTACAGCGAAATGAATAATTCAATCAAATACGTAGCACGAAGAGACTCTATGGCACTGAGACATTAATAGAATTGCAAATGAAAGGAAAGGAAAGTAGATTTTGGGGAATGAATCTATTTAAATTCAGGACATGTACAGTACATCGCTGTGGCATACCAAATAATGCAGATTTCTTGTAGTATGCCTTACAGCACTGGGGTCCTGGGAAGAAACCGTCAAGGAGCTCCGAAAGATTGTATGTTTTCTCTCTGCAATGTGGATTTCTTTTAGGTACTCACCCAATTCATCCTTAATAATTTCCAAGGTAAACTGGCCTATATGCACTAGATTGTGCACATATGACCAAGCTGGCGAGCCCCTCTGTTCACAGGGGGACGGAGACTCAGCCAACAATTTGCAAATTTGTCAAATTGTACATGTAATTGTGGTTTATTGTTTCCACTTACAGCGCGCTGCTAGCTCAAACCTAGTACATACAACACAGCTAACACCAGAAACACGTAAATAACCATGTAGAGGAGAAACATTAGCAGGTACACCGGCATCAGATTATATACACCCATTTATATTTACCTTGTAACAGGTGCTACATAGTTTCCAGGGAATACTCCAATCTTACTGGTGTGCATGGACGTTCCCTTAAACCAGCCATCCTGACAGCGCTCAAACACTAAAAACATTTCTCCCTTCCGAAGCTCCAGCTCGTCCTCCTTACGTGGGAAATAGGGATATATAGCAACGTACCTGAGAAGAGAGATACCACACTTCATCCATATAGTCGGTGCATTCTTGAATAAACTACCATCCTGCTAAATTTGATGATACTTTTTATAAATTTCTAATGAGACCTTTATAGTGTTTTTGTTATACATATAGAGGAAGGGTATACAAAAAGGACAGACTCGGAATGGATATTGAATTTAGTAAGAATTTTCTGCACTCCTTGCACTGACAACCTGCTTTGGCTGCCATGTTAAAAAAAAAAAAAAAAAAAAAAGACAAGCAGATCACCAGGGATTTTCTTTTCTTGGCTAACAAAACAATGACATTGCAGAATTAAAAAGTCAAAAATAACATTTCCTGGACCATAGCCACAATGTTCTTAATCAGAGAAAGCACATAACTGGTTACTACTGTGTTCCCTCCATGTACACAGCAGCCGAATAGCAGCATTTCTGATCCCCCTGCAAACAGCCCATTAGATCTCACTTTCCTAAATTTCTGTGAGCATAACTTGGTGAGAGTGTAATATTCACTGTTCAATGTATCATTCCTTATGTATTCATTTTCATATTACATAAGATGATACATATACAAACAGTAGAGGTGACAACTTTATGGTGACAACTTTGAAACTATTGCACCTGAAGAAGGGCGTAGTCTGATGCCCGAAACACGCTGTGTGAGTTTTTTTGCCAATAAAACCGAATCTGAGTTGCTGGTCCTTCTACTTCAATTGTAATCCTGTCGGTCTTGTAATGTAAATGAGATGACTACAGCAAAAAACTTCCTTACTGAATTGGCAAGTGTCAGTCTATTATTAGCCTTTAGCCTTAGGGACCAGAGTGAAAATTCCAAGTACTTTCCAAAGTACCTTTCAGACACATAGATAATGATATTTATTTATTTTTTTCAAATTATCAAAAATTCTAAAAAAACGTTTAAAAATCGGTCATTTTCTGGAAACACTTTCCCTTTAAGATTAATTAAATATACATAAGCCAGTAAAGGCCAATATACCCTGCGTCTGACATCAGATCTTTATAAATAAAGGAGATTTAATTTTTTTTGGAAAGATAATTTGTCATATTTCCATATCTTGGAATTAACTAGCTTCTTAATTCCCAACTAATAGAATGTCTTCTTATAATTAGTCGCATGGCTAATAATAATTCTTCTACGACATTTGCTTTGTAATGTATGCACATAATCTAGTTGTCCTGGCTGTGGTGCCAAGTCTCATGCATTGCAGGCTGTCTCCATTTGTCTAAAGTTTTCATTCCCTTTTACTTCTACGGGCTGCTAGATCTGAATCTCTTCTTAGGGTGCATTCACACGGAGTAACGTGCCGCGTGACCTGGCACGTATACGCCGTGTGAGATTTTGCGGGCCGTATACGCTCCCATTGATTTCAATGGGAGCGTGGATCGTAAACGCTGCGTTATTTTGCAGCCGCAAAATCACGCGGCGTTTACGATCCACGGTCCCTTTGAAATCAATGGGAGCGTATACGGCCCACAAAATCTCACACGGCGTATACGTGCCAGGTCACGCGGCACGTTACTCCGTCTGAATGGGCCTTACTTGCTTTAGATTAGAAGGGGGATAGTGTTTCCTTTGCAGGCCACCTTACGGTGTGAAGTGTCTAACAGATCATGCATGTTAGGAATTCTGAGGACGGAATAAATTAATAAATTCTCCTTAATGGAAAAAGGAAATCACACTCTAGGGCCACCTCATCCAGTCAAACCAGAACCCTGCTTTGTACTGATGAGAAGCGATAACTCCAAAACAGCTTTCTGCAGATGGGTTTCTCTTCCAATTGAAAGAGATGTTCTGGTTTGGCTTTGATCACAGGCAATGTCTCTAGGTTTTCTAGAAACCATGTATTGATCTATAGGTAGCTACCTTCTAAAAGGTTGCACTAGAGTGAGTTTTCCTTTTTCCATCAAGGAGAACTTATTTGCATATTCCTTGCTCTGGATTATAAATTTAATAAGGTTAAAGTGGTTTGTCTGACCAATAATTTTATTTAAAGGAGCACAATGTTGTAGAAAAATAAAACAATCCCTACTTACAGCACTGAATCTCTGCTCCTCCTAATGCAACACTATGTGTGTCCCCACACGGTCTATACTTTAAGCCATCTCAACACTAGAAATGTGCTGTTCAGCCGATCATTGGCGGGTCACGACTCACCGCTGTGCCTAGTGACAGACATTTTATGTGTGAGGAGGGACTAAGAAGTAAAGACCTGCAGGGGACTTGGGAAGTGGCCGGACATACCGTAGGTAAGGCAGGATTCCGACACTTTAAAAAGAATACAACCCGGACAAACCATTTAATGACAAATAAACACATTTAACGGTCTAAATGTACCCTATTGTGTCACATCTGTTTCCTCATAGATTGTAAACTCTTGTGATCAGGGTCCTCACTCCTATTATATGAATTGTTAGTATGTAACTTCTATTTTGTCTGTGCTATGCTACTATAAAGACTATAACTATTTTTTATTATTATCCCCCTGATTTATGTTGGAAGCCAAGCAGAAACCTTCCTGAATCAAGTGTTCAGGCTCTGGTCGGGAGTACAAGGATCTTTCTGTAGGACATATGGACACCATGCCAAACACCTGGAAACCTAGGATTGAACAATACAGCAAAGTTCCTGCAGTGTCTCTTTCATCACTAAACATATAGTCTAGCACTAAAACACTAGACACAATAAGTCTCACTTTTTAACTGAAAACATTTTCATTTGTAATCATTTGTACTGTAAGTCCAAATGTTTCCGTTCAAAGGCAAACTTTGAAGTCTGCCCATGATACGTAATGATAACCACATGGAACAGGAACACTCTCACCCAATCAGGATAATCTCCTTCCCTAAGATATCTTACGGAGGCTCAACATCAGACCACATTTCATAACGCTATGTATTTGGCCGATCAATCAATATCACTAGATGTAATTGGGAAACCTTTAATTCTAGCCACACATCTGGACTGAAGAAACATCACTAAACCAAGAGTTAGAGGAAGACGTGCTGCCAATGATATGCTAGGAACGGATGTGGCTGCTGAAAAGAGATGTTCTCCACAACTGACCCTTCAGTCAGAAGCTCATACAATATGTCACTCAAGTCAGAAGATACATGGGAGAAATTCCCTGATATCTATTTTACTTGGATCTTGCTCCATTGCTGCTTTTGGCTCAGTTTATTAGGGTAAGGCCGTGATCTGTGACTACAGTTTAGATACAGTGCCTGCAGGGTGTCTAAGGTAGTCTAAGACACACTCACTGGCTCATCATTGGATCACACGGCTGCTTTTCGGCAGCCAAGGAGCAAGACCTGACGAAACTAAATGACAAGTATCATATCCTTAAGCTTTTATCTTATATATATTTGTAAGCTCCTTAGTGGGGAATATTAAAAACTTGGTACAGCCCCTTGTGCTTAAAAATATCCATGAACCCATCCATATATAATTAAAAATTGCTAGGATAAAGGTTTACTCCACCTATCTATAGAGCTGATGATCCAAGCATATATCTCATGATGTAAGTAAGCGACCATTTTCTTGTGACCTGTGGGCATGCTCAGTCGGCTCTGCCCAAGGCCAAGTAGTTTGGCCCCAGCGCCGGAAGAAGACATGTGAAGAGGCCGTTCCTGAAGAAGATGGAGGCGGTGCTGGAGAGTTCTCTCGCAGCATTGGGGACACCCCCAGTGCTGTTTGAGCATAGGGGACCACCCCCAGTGCTGCAAGAGAACTAATTTGCATACCGACAAAAACCAGGATTTCTACCGAACGGTGGCGCAGAGAAGACATCTAAAGGTAGGAGAAGAATAGCCTTTCTTAAGACTATTCCAATGTGTTAGTCACAAAATATTGCGTTTTAATGATAGGATCCCTTTAAGGGACATCTGGACATCACAGAGGAGGGTTCCCTGTGGGCCAGCACCCAAAATGCTGGATTGTTGCTGCTCGATCTGGGTCAGCAGATCTCAAATGAATGACCTATCCTAATGACAGATCATTATTTTTGGGTCACATTTACAAAACAACTCCTTTAAATGACCCTTGTAATAATGAACGCTTCATCTGCACAATATTATACACCTTGGATAAGAAGAGGCCAGGCTATCCCCACAAAGGGTTCACTATTTCTTTAAAAAACACATTCCATTTAATAATGATAGCATACATATGACCCCCGATATTGAAAAGAAATTATGAGCCATGCCGCATAAGACAATAGTCTTTCTATACAGAGTAATGCTGAACAGGAACATTTCTAGTCAAAAAGTAATATACTGGGTTTGCAGTGATTTACTTTGCACAAAACTTTCAATCTATTCCATGTGTCGGTCCTTGTGCATCAAGTACTTAAAAGGAAGTCCCACTGCTTTTATGATAAAAAAAAAAAAAACAACCAATAAAATAGACGTCAAATTCAGGACTGGTGCAGAACACAGAAGTATTTAGGAACTGGAGACTGTAGATATATCAGCAATTCTACTACATATAAAATAATAACATTGCACAGACTGTAAGAATTCTCCTATTTTATCAAGTAGACTCTATCAGGGTAATTTCGCTTATACACGTCACCTCCGTTGTGGTTTCCTTCTGATGTGGTAGAGGGAAATTGATGCTAGAAGAGTGGCACCAGGCGTCCGGCGTCCACAGTTCCAGGCACTGGTCTGGACCAGCAAAGTGCTGGACAGAAAAGCTGCGAGCAGCACTTCTTCATTCAGTTTCCAGTAAGGGCAACAACTAATGTCTGGGAAACAAGAATTGATCCCCTAGAAAACTATGAGATGAGTTCTGGCATCAGTTTCCCTCTGGCTTTTCTGAACCAAAGCATTAGGAAAAGCCATATGTGAATGGTCCGTAAGACATCAATAAGCTAAAAAGCATTACTTGTTTAGGAATCGAATGCAAACTATGCATAGTAAAACCAGTCCATATGATAAAGTAACCACAGTCACAATATCTACCCAAACTACAGGCATATTATCTTGAGCTATATAGAAGGTTGTGACATCCTGGTTACATCATGGAGTGACTGACAGGTCTCCCTGTATACAAACCCATACAGGAGTATCTGTCATCCGGTGTCCCCACCACTATCCTTTGTTACCCTGAGATAGGATAGCACAAGAGACCTGTGCTTAAAATGTAACTCTGATTTTATTTGTTTTGCTACTGTGTCGGGGAGGGGTGTGGTGAACATTTTTGTAATATACTTTACAAACCTATCAAACTTCCTTTTAATAGAAAACAGGCTGTAAAATTCCCATTAGCAATAATCGCTTTGGTAGATGCTTCAGCTCTGCATATTTATAATGCAAATGTGTACGGATTTTTCCTAGTAACAGCTCAGTCAGTGGGATGCTAAGGAGAATGTTATAGCCTGTTTTTTAATATAAAAGGAAGTTAGATAGGATAATAATGTATATTACAAAAATGGTCACCAAACACAACAAAAAAGAGAGAGAGACAGAGCGAGAGAGTTACACTTTAAAGCACAAAGAATATGGTCTGCTACTGGATATAATGCATTCTCGCTAGGGTTTATCCATGACTCATTAAGATGTGTAGAAATGTTAATGAGACAGGAAGTGGGAATATAGATTGACCATATAACTACAAGTAGCCAAGTGCACTCAAGATAATACCAATTACATAACCACAAACTGCTAAATAATAGAGTAGCTGAGAAATACTTGTAAAACAGAAGGGAAGATGTAATAATAAAGGAAAGTCTTGGGGCTTTGAATACTTACACACTTGGTCGAGTGGATGGCCGAAGGTGTGCAACTTGTTCAGCAGGACCACCAGCCAGTCTCTGTCCAGCAGTAGAAGACGTCGCCCCAGAAGTTGTGGAGACAATAACAGCAGCAGTCAAGGGTGGAGGAGGGAGGAGAGGAGGATTCAAATCCTAAAGGGAATGGGATCACGGTTAATATATGCCTGTTCTACAGACACCTCTATATAAAGATGCATGAAGAAAGTACTAAAAAGAGTTGTCAGAATGTCACAGTGGAGAAGAAAATAGGGGACTGTTCACACGTTGCAGGATTCCATGTAGAACGTTCACGCTTTTTTATCTATATACTCATCTCCCATTTTTACTTGGAAAAAACTATAAAATCCTACAAAGGACAAGGTTATGGTGAACACAGATTGAATTCATTCATTGTATCCGGAGTTTCATTACATAAGAAAAACATACAAGCGACTCATATTAGGTTTTATAGGGAGCCGAGAGATAATCCATTTTCAGCAGACTGAACGGCATGGAAACTCAATTTTCTGTTGTAACATAGCTGACATCCATTATATTTCAATACTGGTAAGTGCAGAGTACTGACATGCTATATAGAGCATTCTCACAGTACATATACTCAGAGGTAGGGCTATAACTACAGAGACTACAGTAGCTCCCAGCCCTGCTGCCACAGAGAGACCACGGCCTCTCATATAAGAGAATACCCAATACTATACATAATGTGTGATAGTCAGGTGCCCTGTTGCAGACTTTACATTGGGAACGAGGGACTTCCAAGTTATGTCTGAAAGGGATTTTACTTCTGTTTTCAAATCTGTAATGAAATTAGTGGTTTTGAAAGCGGTTTTCTAGGCTTTCCCAAGGATATGTCATCAATTTTGAACAACTTGAGGTTATGATCCCCACCAATCAGCTGTTCTAAGCAGCTGGTATGCAGAGAATGGAGCAGAAAGCAGACAGTTCATTTCTATATGTAGTGGCTGAATTGAGTCACTGCAGCCTATATTACATTCAGGTGAAACAGAGCTGATTTGCAATAACCTGGTATGGCCACTAAACAGAGAATGGAGCTGTCTGCTTCCTGCTCCATTTTCTATGTATCTACTGCTGAGAGCTGCCTATTGATGGGGGTGTCAGATGTCTGACCCCAACCAATGCGATACTGATTACTGATAATCTATCCATATAAATGTCTGCACCATATTAAAGAAATCTAATTTAAAGGGATCCTATCACTCACACACACTTTTTTCTAGGTGCCACGTCGCAATAGCCTTAAGAAAGGCTATTCTTCTCCTACCTTTCGTCATCTTCTCCGCGCCGCCATTCGCCTACAATCCTGGTTTCACTCGGTACGCAAACTAGCTCTCTCACAGGTGGACCCCAGTGCTCAAACAGCACTGGGAACGTACCCAATGCTGCAAGAGAACTCTCTCCAGCGCCGCCTCCATCTTTATCGTCAGCAGCATCCTCTTCAGCCTCTTCTTCCGGCGGTGGCTTGTAACTTCTAGGCCTTGGGCAGAGAAGACTGCGCATGCCCACAAGCCACGAGAAAATGGCCGCTTGCACAGTACTGTAAGCGGCCATTTTCTCATGGCCTGTGGGCATGCGCAGTCTGCTCTGCCCAAGGCCCGAGGCCTAGAAGTTACAAGCCACGGCCGGAAGAAGAGGCTGAAGAGGGCGCTGCTGACGAAGATGGAGGTGGCACTGAAGAGAGTTCTCTTGCAGCATTGGGGATGCCCCCAAGAGAACTCATTTACATACCGAGAAAAAACGGGATTACTACAGAACGGCAGCGCGGAGAAGACAACGAAAAGTAGGAGAAGAATAGCCTTTCTTAAAGCTATTGTGACTTGCTACCTAGAAAAAAATTGTGTCTGAATGATAGGATTCCTTTAAAATAAATAACTTAAAATAGTATATATATATATATATATATATATATATATATATAACACATATATTATACACGAGATCAAAAATATATAAACACTGTACCAACTAAACAAATATGTCATATATACTACAACCAGCCTCCACTGTCCCATACCTGCAACCATGACATTAAGGATTAAACAAGCAATCCTCTTTGATCTGCAGCCGGGCTATTGTTCGTACACTCATGTTGTGTTTTTGGAACTATTAATATTTCCATTCTTTGAAATATATAAGTACAGAGGATAGAAACCACGTAAAAGGCACATAAGACTCTCTTTGAAAACCAGTAATACAGTTGTGAGATGGTAATCCATAAAGCATCAGACAGCCTTTTAAGAGTCTCCGTAGTAAGACTCAAGAGGCGATGTCAAAACAAAGGACACAAAGCCTAATTCCACGCTACATCTTCACCAACACGCGCTGAAGAAAACCAGAAAAGACTAAATCTAATTAAGGAAATCAGAATTATACATTATGTAAAAATAATAGGCCAGATAAAATATTCTAATCGGCATGGCAGCTTGACGCCTCAGGGCTTTGTTATTAGACTAGATTTGTCTTCTTCTCGACCGAGTATTATTCTAAGAGAAGATAATTGCATTTGGCTATGTGATTCTAAATAACATTGCCTGCTTTCTTCCAGCAGGAGTCACTTGCCTGGTCTAGTTGGAAGATAAAAAGCAATGCACAATATTCTAGAGAACGCCATCGAGTAAACTGCTCTCCATAATCTTGTGTCTATTATCAGAAGCCATTTATGTTCTTGTGAGGTTCATGTGTCCAAAATAGCATTTGTGCTGCCTTGACAGTTGCTGCGATTCAGGGGTTAAAGTGGGACCCAGTCATTATCGTTCCTGTTTAGATTTGTTTGGGAACATTTGCAATGATCTATAAGCCAACATTCAAGACCAGCCTGGAAAGGGCTCAAGTATGTTGGATACCGATAGACAAATGTAGCTTTAATTTTAGCAAATAGGTGACTGGAGCTATTCAGTCCCTGCTGAAGGGTCTGGCACTCAAATCAAAGCCGTTGTGTATAAAGCATTCCTGCCCTCCTATTTTATTACAACTGATAATGGCTATAGTTGTGTATGTAATACTATTCTGCAATGTGTAAATGTCAGACATTCTTCTAGAGTCTGCCCCCTGACAAACGATCACATATAAAGGAACCCCGATGTATGCTTCCTATAAACCTAATGATGCAGGATTATAGATTCCTAGATGTCACTATCACATGCACGGCATACAAATGGAGAAATCAAAAAATTTAGCGTATGCTCACTGTGATGGTAAAGAAGACGTCTATTCTGGAGTCTTTCATTCTACCAACACTTGCTGTAGGGTGAAAGTAGGGACACTACCTTATATATTAGATGGACAATCCTACCAAGATCAGTGGGTATGGACACTTTAGTTATTACAGAGTAGAGAATAGATAAAGGGTCTCCTCACCATAAATAGTAATAGTATAGTGCTACCTCAAGATTGACCAGGGGTCTCAAAGATTGACCAGGGGTCTCTATGGAAGGAAAAAAGACAAACATTTTGTATCCATGCTTCTCATGAAAAGAAGTTGTATGGGGCATGTAGATGCCCTTTATCTCCCATACGCCAAAGACAATGTTTGTAAAGTGCTGCAGGAAGATGTTGGTGCTATATAAGTAAGCAAAATAATTAATAAACACCCTAATAATATATATACACAAACTAAAGGATAGTGTCTATAGTTAGTTTCTTCTGACAGCTCGACCATAATCCTTAAAGGGAGTCTGTCAGCAGTAACTTTGGTATAAAGCTAATGTTAGGAGTAGGGTCGGAGCCTATTTAAGAATGGCTCTGGCTCACCACTGACTATACAGTTTTCTGCTGGAAGTTAGCTCTCCCGTGCCTGTATCCTGTTGACTCCATTTTTGACCTCCTGATTTGCCTTCTGACTTCTCTTGCCTCCTGACTGTGTACACTGCTTTCTCATATCGTCGATCCCGGCTTGCCTTCAGACCTGAATTTGTACCGCTCTGCTCTCCTTTTACCGTCCTGGCTTGCTTGGCCTTCCTTCTGGATTTTCCTCTGTACTGCGCTGACCTCATGATGAACTGGATTGGAGGACTACGCTTTGGTTCTTTGCTGCCACCTCTGACTACCACCAAGCTCTACCTCCTGGCCTATTGGATTTTCTCTACTTCAAGAACTGGATGGTGAGTGATCCCAGTTTCTAGTTTTACTGTGATTTGTGGTGCACTGTACGTCCAGCTTTTCTGACCCGTACCGCCCTGCTCAGCACTAGCCTTCAAGTCCATCTCCTCCATCAGGTTCTCTGGTGAACATCTCTGTGGGGTTGGGGTTGGTGCGGCTCTGGGTTAGCTGGACACTCAGCGCTGTGTTAGCCATTTTGGTCAATGTTGCTGTGTTTCAGGTAATCACAGTACCTTTTAGTGGTGCTTGTAGTAGTACTTCTACAATCTACAGTCTCCAAATATGGTTCTGCTATTCAGCTCTGGCGCACCATTTGCATGTAAATCACCATTTAATGCATATGAAAATGAGAAGGAAGTGTTTTTTTTTTGGGGGGGGGGGCTTAGTTTGACTGTTTTTTGGTCTCAGCTCTAGATTCTTGGACAAACCCCATTTTCCATCATTTGCATATGAATAAAATAGGACTCTGAAGCGGAATAATAGATATTAAGAAAGCGTAGACATCTCTACAAGGTGCTAGGATTGGGAATATAACCAACTTTCTGCTGACAGACTCCCTTTTATTGCATGTTTTCGTGTTATTTCTAAGGTGTGTATACTTCTATAGTATACAGAAGGATAAAAGAACTCCAGACAGATCTAAAGCTACCTACTTTATCATTAAGATCAGATGGATTAAAGTGCAACCTGTTTGATCCCAGTTTTCCATCCTGGAAGGCATTCTGCAAGTTACAATAGAACAAACACATTAGATCATCTTCCAGATCTGCTGCCAGATATTTTGTCTAGGACTTGCTTGAAAAACTATTGGAGTGGAGATTGTACATGTTTATCAAAATCTCCATAAATTCACTACTGTCACTCAGAAGGCAGCAATCTGTTTTACCACAATGTAATATCGTGCACCACATAGATAAGCAGCAGAGGACCATTTAATACAGGCTTCAGGGGAGCTCGTAGGAAAGCTGCGGAGCATGTCACATGTGTCAGTTTTCTAGGGAACTGTAAATTACACAATCCCATAACATAAAAAATAGGTAATCCCATATTGTATGAATTAGGTAATCACGTAATATAAAGATTAGGTAATCCCATACTGTATAAATTACATAATCCCAGAATATAAAATTTAGGTAATCCCATAATGTATAAATTAGATAATTGTAGATAATTGCGTAATATAAAAATGAGGTAATCCCATACTATATAAATTAGGTAACTGCGTAATATAAAGATTAGGTAATCCCATACTGTATAAATTACATAATCCCGTAATATAAAATTTGCGTAATTCCCTATGGTATAAATTAGGTGACTCCATAATATAAAGGATAGGTAATTTCATACTGTATTAGGTAGTCCCATATTATAAAAGTTAGATAATCAATTGTAAATTGTGTAAATTAGATAATCGTGTAATATAAGGGTTACCGTACTTAATCCCATACTGTATAAATTAGGTAATTCTATATTATAAAGGCTAGTTAATCCTATGCTATATAAATTAGGTAATCCCATATTATATAGGTTAGGTAATCAAATACTGTATAAATGAGCTACCGTATATACTCGAGTATAAGCCGACCTGAGTATAAGCCGACCCTCCTAATTTTACCACAAAAAACTGGGACAACTTATTGACCTGAGTATAAGCCTGGGGGGGGGGGGGATGCAGCAGCTACTGGAAAATTTCAAAAATTAAAATGGTCGGAGTTTTTGGGTGCAGTAGTTGCTGGGTGCTGGGGAAGGGGAGGGGGTGTTTTGGTTGTCTGTCTGCCCATTCCCTGAGCTTGAGGACTGTTTTTTTCCCCCACTTGGAATTCAGTCTGGCTGTATATAGGGTATCTGCAGTAACCCCTTTCCGACGGAACAGGAGCACTGCAGACATCCTATATTCAGCAGACCGGGCACTTTCAGACACAGGGATACCTAATGTGTTTCACAGTAATTTTCTACTTTTGTATGTATTCTAGGAAAAGGAGGGATTTAGAACTTTCTTTTTTTTTTTAAAGCTTCTCCCCCCCCCCCCCACACACACACACACTATTTTATGGGAGACTCTATACATTGATATTGCAGATGGTCATAGCCCCCCCCCCCCCTTTAAATTTAAATTTTCTTTGTTTGTTGCTGACTCAAGTATAAGCCGAGGGGTGCTTTTTCAGTACAAAAACTGTGCTGAAAAATTCGGCTTATACTCGAGTATATACAGTAATCCCATATTATAAAGGCTAGGTACCTCCAGTCAGAGGAACACTTTAATTCACACAAACGCTGTGTAAAGTAGTTCTCCAAACACAATGCCTTTTGCTTTGGGGTAGCTGCCATTGTTTTCATGCTTTAGCTTGTGTCTGTTAAGTATCTATCTTTTGTCTATTATACAATAAACTGCTGAATTATAGATTTTGGAGCGCATTGTAGTCGATGGATTTGTTCTGACACCCTCCTCCTTTTTTTGTTTTATTACAGATCACATCTGAAAACTAATGATAGAAGTGAAATTAAGCAAACTGTATCAAACCAAGTCTAACATACATTGTATGTACATTAAATATACAACAAACCTGAGCACCATCGGTTGTATGTGGTGTTAATGAAGCCTCCTCTATATAGTACCTGGCATGTGCCTTGTAAAGAGCTCTACCTCCATATGGAACACCTGACGGACATAGTTCCCCCTTCTATGTACCAGAAAACGTCATGTATTCCCTTCCTACACTAAATATTTGATAGTAGATATCACCTAGGTGTTCCCTGGCTTTTATATCGCCATATCGCTCCTCTGTCAATGATTAATATGCATTCAGTACCAGAATATTACTAAATGCCAATTACATCCGTGTAAAAATATGTAACAATGAGAATAGTTTTTATGTAGTTTTTCTACACCTCTTGGTGATGGCCATGTATACAGCAGCATTATCTATATATTTCACTTAAAGGGAAGGCTTCAGAAGCCAAAGACAACATTAGACAAAGAATATGTATAATGAAACATAAAAAGCCCTGTCTGTATAACAAACGGTATTTTACAGATTTACTTAACATTTAATTTAGCAAATTCAAGCTCCTTTGTAGCTCAGCACTACTTAGCCCTGTGATCTTTTTATGGCCTCCTTTGGCAGCCTTTAATGCTTGTAGTTCATGTAATACAATAATTGCATGCAGGCTCTCTGCTTATTAATTTAGTGTAGTCTCTCGGCTGCACTTACTTCCTCTCGCAAATTATCCGCTTATGAGTCATTGATGTCCCCTATTATTAATAATTCGACTGATATCAGAATGACATTACTATTCGTAAACCTAATGCTGTCCAACCAGGGAAATGTTCAGACACAGAACACGAGAGAGTCTCTGCGTAGCCGATAGGCATGAAAAGCGTTGGAGAAGTGGTAAACACCATAACCCGGCATCCAGTACTCGATACATGTGAGTCATGGACACGCGTTCCATCAAAGGGGAAGGGGGTGTTTCTGCATCCAAACAGATTGTACCTTTCAAGTACAATGCAATCAGGTCAATCCTACAAATAATATGGCCAAAAAGTATTATTTTCTACTCAACCAGTAAATCTGGGTAAATACTGCAGTAGCAAAACTTTGTACCTCAGTTTTATGGAAGCATCTTGGCTTCTAACCAGACGCAGGTTTCATGGGTTAGGGGGCGTTCACACTACCGTCGGTGTCCGACATGTAGTGTCCGCTCCTAGTGTCCGCTCAAAATCTGTCACGGACACTAGGAGCGGACACTAGATGTGTCCGTGACACCTGTCATTCACTTGAATGGGCATCGGGTGCATTCTTTTGCACTCCGTGCCCGTCCTTCCCTGTCCGCAAGAGAAGATGTCCGACTTCTCAAGCGGACAGAGGAACATTAAAGGAAACCCATACACAGGTGTGAACCGGACATCAATAGTTTTACTTTTTCCATCTCAAAAATAATATTCAACTTTGGTAAACTGATTTGTCTAGTGTAAAGACTCAATCAAAAATGACATAGAGGAATGACTATAAGGTTCAATAGTATGTAAAATCACTGGAAATGTATATACTCGGTAATGCCTATCAATATCAAATCTTGCAATCTGCTGAGGTGCATTTCCCACCCAAGCCCACTTTTCTCATAACAATGGGTTATGGTGATCATTGGTTTCTATTCATGTAATGGTTTAATGGTAGTTATTGTAAAGCTCGGTTCACATCTACGCCCAATCGCCCACATCTACGGCCGAACAGCAAGGGGTTAAGCGCCGGCCGCTTCCATTCATTCCTATGGAGCGAGGTATCTCGCCAAAACTATAGTTTCGAATACCATTCGCTCATCTCTAGACCCTAACACTGCAGCTTCTGAGAAAGCCAGGGATGTTATCTCTCTGTGAGAAACACACACTAAACCTCAGTGGTTTGTGTTCACGTATTTGCATATCATCTGATCTGGTCCAGGCACTGCTGACAAATGGACATGGGCAAACATCTTTAATCCAAATTGGCAGTTTGCTAATTTCCAACATGCCGGGAAAAATAAAATCTAATTTGTCGCAAACGTGAAGAGCTATGAAGGTAGCCAGAAATCACAGAGCTCTCCTCAAGCGGAGCTGAGGGGATCGTGAACACCAACAACACGCTCATTATATGGCGTCCCAGCGAGCTGCTGAGATACCGGAACAATCATGGGCACAGCTCAAGGAATGAGTTCAGTGGCAGGCCAGCTTGACAGCTGCCGAAACGCTGGAGCAGGCAGATCATCAACACCAACAACACGCTCATTATATGGCGTCCCAGCGAGCTGCTGAGATAAAGGAACAATCACGGGCACAGCGCAAGGAACGAGTTCAGCAGCAGGACAGCTTGACAGCTATCGAAACGCCGGAGCAGGCGGATCATCAACACCAACAACACACTCATTATATGGCGTCCTAGCTGCTGAGATGCCAGAACAATCACAGGCATGGTGTGAGGAACAAGGTCAGCAGCAGAACAGTTTGAGATCTGTCAAAATGTCGGAGCAGGCAAACCATCGAAGGCAGCAATTTGCTGAATATAGCAAATGTTAAAGGTCACCACTAGTGACGGTTCATACAGTATTATTTGTGTAATGACAGTAACCTTTATTACAGAATTGTCTGAATACTGTATAAGCAATGCCGCCCCTGCTACCTCTTGTGTCACCCCCTCTACCTCATAGATTGTAAGCTCTCTTGAGCAGGGCCCTCAGTCCCATTGTGAGAAATGAAGTTCTTTGTTATGTATCTGTCTGTATCTCAACCCTATAAATTGTACAGCGCTGCGGAATATGTTGGCGCTATATAAATAAAATGTATTATTATTATTATATTATTATTAGGCGGATCATCGACGCCAACAACCTGCAGATGAAGTCGCGGGCAGAGACTAGTAATTAATAAACGGTAAATCAAGCTAACCTAAAAGTGTGCTTTATGTAGAAAACGTGAAGGGTTTTGTCTGGGTATTGGGTCTGGGTACCGCGTAATATTTCTGGTATTTCCAGACAACTGATTGTGGGTGATCTATGGATGACTGTAAGTTATGTATTAGGGAGTCCCATTATGTGCACGACCTACATCTACAGTAATAAACCAGCAATCTCGCCAAATAAACGAGAAGTTGTAGGGAATTCCAGCTCATTTAGATCTTGTTTTAAAAATATTTTAAGCCTATGAATTCCTCAAAGAGCAGAAGCACATTAAAACCCTCTTAGGCTCTAAAGCCTACTGCTTCCTCCATCAGAAAAATGTAATCTTCAATTTCCTAAGGGTTGTAGAGAAGAGAGAAGCAAAACTGGAGGTTTTCCAAAAAAAAAAAAAAATATTAATTGTAAAATCTATTATTTCCACAAAAAAACAGAACAAGCTCAAGTTGTTGAAGATTAAACAAAGAATAAGAGGAAAAGAAATTGGACTCCACACCATAAAGTTCAGGGAGAAACAGAGGTTCCTGAGGTTAATTCAGCAGTAGATAGATACAAGGCTTATGGCCAGTTTAAAGTGAAGGTACAAGAAAGGCCCCATTATTTACACCAAAAGAAGATAAGCTTTCAACTAACTGAAAGAGAAGAAAGATAAGGTCCAGAATTTGCCCCAGAGCAGAAACACTTAAAGCCTACAACTTACTCCCAAAGCAGCTTGGTAGGTGATTTCCGGTGGGAATGTAAATGCAGGGCCACTAACTACAGGGCTGCTCGGGGGCGGGGTCACAATAAGTCCTGTAGTACTGATATGGACCTGTCAAAAATAAGACACAAGGACACAAATAAACGGAATAAGGTTAAGCTGATTTATTTATTTTTTTTAATATATGGAAATTTGATGTTAAGGAATTGTCCAAGACCAATCAAATATGGGACAAAAGGGGGCAATGCCATAAAAAAAAAAAAAAAATAATATCCTCTTTCATTACAATAGTTGGTTCTAAATTGAATTGCAGGAGCAGCAGGGGATGTAATAGGTAAGTAATACATCTTATTCATTTATGGCTTTTCTAACCATTGCCCAATTTTTGTTTGATCCAGACAACCTTTTTACCAGTATACGTGAAATCTGAATAATAAGCTTTCTAACACAAAAACAGATAATTACTAATATTATCTGTCTGTAGAACATTGACCTAATGGTTATCTTCTCAACGCCATCCACAAGCAATTCACCAACAAAAATTCATGTCTATGGTCAGCTGTTCAGTTACAGATTCCTCATGAGTATCTTTACAAACATGGAGTCCAATTACATAGGATGCCTGAATAAAGAAATATATCCATCAGGTCAATGAAAGGGTTAAAACTAATGGTGAATTTTCTCCACTGTCAAAACACAGGGAAGAAGAAAAGTAACAAACTACCCATGCATATCAGATGTCAGAAGAAGTCAACCTGCAAGAGATAAGCCACTGCCAGAGGGAACTGGTAGGACTTATTGCTCTCCCATATATTTCCCATTGGAAATATATGCACACTTGGCAGAGTATTTGTCAGACACTTCTCCAATATGCATGGCCACGTTAAAAGATATCACAATAACAGGAATATTAAAGTAAAGCAACAGCTTTGGGCTCTCTGTACATCTTATATTCAGGATTGGTACACAAAGCAATTCTATAATATATGATGATTTTATTTCAACATTTTATTTACCTAGGGGGATATTCTAGTGGAATCCTACAGAACATGTTAACAGATTAAAACTGCTGTCTGAATGTTCTTGCACTGCTTGTATATAGTATATATAGTTTCATGTAGGTTAGCTAGTATGCCCACAAAAATACTAATAACTACTAGCTATAAATAAATTGAATAGAATTAGTGATGTTCATTTATAAAAGTGGACAAAATTGTTGGTACTCCCTCATTTAATGAAATAAAAACCCACAATGGTCACAGAAATAACCTGAATCTGACAAAAGTAATAATAACCAAACTACATGTTGACAAGCCAAACAAAGACAAAGCTTCTGGGATAAATGTCCTATGGACAGATGAGACAAAAATCTAACTTTTTGGCAAGGCAGGTCAGCTCTATGTTCACAGATGGAAAAATGAAGCATATCTTGAAAAGAACACTGTCCCTACTGTGAAACATGGAGGAGGTTCTGTCATGTTCTGGGGCTGCTTTGCTGCATCTGGCACATGATGTCTTGAATCTGTGCAGGGTACAATGAAATCTCAAGCCTATCAAGGGATTCTAGAGAGAAATGTGCTTCCCAGTGTCAGAAAGCTTGGTCACAGTTGCAGGTCATGGGTTTGCAACAGGATAATGACCCAAAACACACAGCTAAAAACACCCAAGAATGGCTAAGAGGAAAACATTGGAGTATTCTGAAGTGGCCTTCTATGAGCCCTGACCTAAATCCTATTGAGCGTCTTTGGAAGGAGCTGAAACATGCCATCTGGAAAGGGCACCCTTCATACCCGAGACAACTGGAGCAGTTTACTCATGAGGAGTGCGCCAAAATACCTGCTGAGAGGTGCAGAAGTCTCATTGACAGTTACAGGAATCGTCTGATTGCCCCAAAAGGTTGTGCAATAAAATATTAAGTTATGGGAACCATCATTTCTATCCAGGCATGTTTCATGAGTTTTGTTTTTTTTTTTTTAATCTGTTGAACCGAAAAGCAATGTCTGACTTTTATTTGTACATTTTCATTAAATTTTTATATAGCATTACTTTTGTCAGATTCAAATTATTTCTGTGACCATTGTGGATTTTTCTTACATTAAATGAGGGGTACCAACAATTTTGTCCACGTGTGTTTGTATATACCAATGAGAGATGGAAATGATTGAGAATCTCCTCTTTCACGTGACACCAGAAGTTTTCTATGTTTTATAATGCCTGAGATACAATAGTTTTTACTGAGCCTTCTGCATCACCATATTTCTTTTACATACACATACTCTTACATAGAGAGAAGCACGAGACAGTTCTCAATACAGAAGCAAGGGAAAGCAAAACGAAATGCAGGATTGCAATGGAAAACGATGTATATTACAAAATGTATTAATGACACAAATGCTGAGAGAAAATCAACAGTTGTTCCAAAGTTTAGTTACACTTTAAAGTGGACCATTCACCACTTCTACCACATTCTTAGGTATCTGTTAATAGGTCACTCCCATGATTCCAGCACAGTTGGAATTTTTTCTTTCCCCTCCACCAATCCTGAGCAACAAGGGCAGTTAATTTTGGTGCCTGATGCACTATTTAACTTCTGTAATGTCAGAAGGGCAGTGTTAGAGCTCAGGATCACACCCCTTGTCTGCTCCTGCCTGACACTGCCCTCCTAAATAGTATACCAGGTACCAAAACAAACAGCATTCATTGATAGGGGCTAGAGAAAATATTCCAACTGTGCCAGAACCAGTGGAAGGGCACCTATGAATAGATGCTAAGAACTGGAAGTGGTGGAGGTGGTAAAAGGTCCTCTGGCAACAACCTGATTTATTATGAAAAATAGAGATGAGCGAACAGTAAAATGTTCGAGGTTCGATATTTGTTTCGAGTAGCCCCTCAATATTCGACTACTCGAATCGAATATCGAACCCTATTATAGTCTATGGGGGGGAAAATGCTCGTTTCAGGGGTAGGCAACATTTGATCAAATTATACTTACCAAGTCCACGAGTGAGGGTCAGGCTGGATCCTCCGAGCAGTCTTCTCCTTGCAGCGTCTTCCGGCTCTTCATTCACTCTGCCAGGCATCGGGCCTGGGCAGAGCCGACTGCGCATGCCCGCACTACAAGCAGACATGCGCAGTCAGCTCTGCCCAGGCCCGATGCCTGGCAGAGTGAATGAAGAGCCGGAAGACGCCGCGGGGAAGCTGCACGGAGAAGACTTCTAAAGGTAGGAGAAGAACCAGCATTGATTGGCCGACTGTATAGCATTCGGCCAATCAATGCTGGTTCTGCATCGAACTTTTACATTCGAATAGCGAGTGGTACTCGATCGAGTACGAGTATATCGAATACCGTAGTATTCGATCGAATACCTACTCGATCAAGTACTACTCGCTCATCTCTAATGAAAAACTCTACTATTGCACATCAAGTGTTAGACACACTCCAATGATATTGTAGTAAAAATAAAGTAATTTAATATAAAATGACACTATTTATTTTTTTAAAAATTGTCCTCATATCACACCCCTACAGCTACCTGCTGCCTCTATAAAAATATATACGCTGTTACAAAGATAGATTTGAGAACATCTCGTTGACAAAACTGCTGTCAGGTATAAACCATGAAAACAATTCCTTACAAGGGCCATTTGTCACTGTGTGAGTCACTGTTTTCCATGTCCTCATATATGCGGGGCTCAATACGGGATAATAAATCCCCATCAAGTCATAAGCTAGTCTAATGGACAAGCACCTGAAACAAGCCATGACTCATATGCAGTAATCCCCTCACATAAAGGAAATACAGGCTCGGTTGCTATATACAATTATCTCTTCTTTGTACTTTTATATTAGTTCTAAAACTTTCCGCAACCCTCCCTCCATTAAATTGGTGCCCTGCAGCATGGCACTTCAAATATTGATCCCTGCAGACCAGCACATAAGTCTTTGCAAAGAGTCAAGTGCCTTCAAATATATCTTAAAATATCCTTTATGGCAATTCTGAGTGGTAGACCCTTATCTATTAGCGACAAGAAGAGTATCTACACCTCAGTCTGTTACACTAGCGTTGGGGTTTCCATTCTTCAGGTACGCTTGGGGACCCAAAAAACGGAAACCCAATCTTCTTAATAAGTGGAAACCATAGCCTATAATGGGGTCTGCTGGGTTTCCGCCTGAAAACTGCAAACACAAAAATCTCCCTCGCACAACTTTCTCTCTGCATTTTTCAAGTGGAAGGGGGGACGGAAACTCCGGGATGGTCACTGAATACAGACAAAGCTACATTCAATGGGGCTCATCTCATTGTATCTACTCAATATGGTTTCACCACGTTTTGGTTGCTGACATTACAACTAGAAAGGACACTCTGTTTTCTTCTGCCTCAATTTGATATCCCATTAACAGCTTTGTAAGGCAGTAATAAGTGTATGTTTCACAAAGATTCTAACATGGAAAATATGACAAAATCAGTCTGAAAAACATTTCGTTAGACATTTTTGTAGAAATCCCAGAAATTGTTGTTCTTGGTCATACATAATGTACATCGCTCATCTGTAAATGTTACAAATCATCCCTGCTTAAAGAAGAAAATATAGGCAGAAGAAGAGAAGATAAAGCAGAGAAGGAAGCAGCAAGAGAAGACATGTTGTTGTGGCCTCTAATCCCAGAATAGGACGGCCGATATAATTAAAGAGTTAAAAAAAGCCATTACTACGATACAACTATTAGGGAAATCTGGCAGAGCACTATAATCATCCAGGGGAAGCTGGCAGAGCGGTATAATCATTGGAGGAAGCTGACGGGGCAGTATAATAATCCAGAGAAGGTGGCATAGCAGTATAGTCATCCAGGAGAAGCTGGTAGAGCAGTATAATTATTGGCAGAAGTTGGCAGAACAGTATAATTATTGGAGGAAGGTAGCAGAGCAGTATAAACATTGGAAGAAACTGGTGAAGCAGTATAATCATTGGGGGACCAGTATAACCTTTGGGGGAGCAGTATAATCATTGGAGGAAGTTGGCAGAACAGTATACTTACCGGGGTACCTGGCAGAGCAGTATAACTATCAGGGGTACAAGGTAGAGCAGCAGAATCATTAGGGGAAGCTGCAGAGCATTATAATCATTAGAGGAAGCTAATGAAGCAGTATAATTACCGGAGGTACCTGGCAGAGCAGTATAACTATCAGGGGTACCTGATAGAGCAGTATAATTGTTAAGGGAAGCTGGCAGAACAATATGATCATAAGAGGAGGCAGTCAAAGCAATATAAGCAGTGGAGAAATCTGTCAGAGCACTACAACGATTAAGAGAAACTGGCGGAAGAGTGGAAGCTGGCAGAGCAGTATAATCACTGGAGGAAATGGCAGACCAATATAGCCATTGAAAGAAACTGGTAGAGCGGTATAATCATTGGAGGAAGCTGGCAAAGCAATATTATCATTGTTGGAAGCTGGCAGAGCAGTATAATTATCGGGGGTACCTGGTGGAGTAGTGTAATTATTTGGGGCATTTGGTAAAGCAGAATAATCATTAGGGAAAGGTGGCAGGTTAGTATAATTATAAGAAGAAAGTGTTATAGCAGTATAATCATTGGGAGGAATCTAACCAGTATGAGGAAGCTGGCAGACTAATATAATCATAGAGAGAAAATGGCAATGTGGTATAGTCAATTTGGGGAAGTTGAGGTGTAGAATAATTTCAGGGGGTACCTGGCAGAGCAGTATAATCATTAGGGAATGGTGGCGGATTAGTAGAATTAGATGGCAGACTAATATAATCATTGGGGGAAAATGGAGGCGTAGTATAATTATTGGGGGAAATTAGAGATGTAGTATAACCATTGGGGGAAGCTGGTGGATTAGTAGATTATGGGGGACTAGGAGGAGTAATATAGTCACTGGGGAAGCTGCTGGAGCAGATTAGTCATTGGGTGAAGTTGGTGGATCAGTATGGTTTGTTCTCATGAACATCTGAGCATATCTTTATAACTTCATGGCCTCCCCAGTTGAACTATTATAGAATAAGCTACCATAGTGACAGGACAGTCAATTATACAATATATTGCTGCAGAGAGTAAAACAACTCTAAACTATGCAGCACTAAACTATGGCAATTTGTATAAACATTTATTATTATTATTATTATTATTATTATTAACTGCATCTTTTATCAACACCAAGATCGAGGTCTACCTCAGGTGCAAAACTGAAGCTTAGGAAGAAAAGGAGGAAAGTCTTGAGCAGAACAGAGAATATTTACATAGCTTTCAGCAAGTAGATGTATCTATTACTAGATGGCGCTTTTCTCACCTGAGAAGGAGCACTGCAAGACAGACCGGAAAGCTCGCTTATTCTGGCCGCAGCTGTGGGGTTGCTGGAGCTGATAAGCACAGGAGGACTGATCTCCATGGAATGACGGTTCTGAACAGACTGTGATGACTTGTTAGACATGGTGAGGGAGGTAAAGGAGTGACGCTTTTTGGTGTTCTTCTTGGTATCTGTGTGCTTTTGGGAAGAGCTGCTATGTGTTGTCCCAGAAGTTCCTTCCCCAGAGTCCACTCCCGAGGGCTTGTCTAACTCTATGAGTTGCTTAGCTGCTGAATTAAACTGAAAACAGATATGATTTACAATTAGAGGGTTTATATTTCTACTAGAAAAACAGATACAAGGTAAAACACAGTACACTATTAGACCTCTTCTCAGTCTGTGCACTTTAAAGAGAACCTGTCACCAGTCCTGGAAAGCCCAATGACATGCATCACAGTTACCCTGAGCATATTGGGGTTTTGTTGATCCAAATCTGTTCGGCTATTCCAACGATATAAGCCCTTTTACTATTGATGCAAATTAGGGTAATACTTAGATTTTCTGGTTGGAGGGGTCTGTGTGTGCTCATGTCATAGATTGTTAACACCCACATAGCTAGTAGATTGTAATTTCCATCAACAGTAAAAGGGCTTATATCTTTGGAATGGATTTGATAAAAAAATTCTCAGAGCAACAGTGCCAATTAGATGATGTTTTTCAGAGCTTGTGACAGGTCCTCTTTGAGATGCATTGTTATCTAAGTAGTCGTAATCAGAGTTTCTGTGTATAGAATTATGGTTTGGTCCTCTTTTCCTTCTTACAAATAGGACGCTCCTGACGCTCTGTTTTATTACGTTTTTAGTACTTGCATTCTTTATGGACTACAATTCTGAAGCATCTTTAAAAATTTCGCATTGTGAAGTTCCTCTGTTATTCCTCCTAAAAATTTTGAATTGGCAAGTGGGTGTTACCCTTCCCTTTGTCAAAAGGGTATGTCCTTACACAGTCTGTGACATGGAGTTGTCAATTTATTCATACATACCATTTCTGCTCTACATTACCAACCAATCATTGTATGCACATGAGTTTGCCCACTGAGTCTCTTCAATGAGAGCCAGTATTCCCCAGGGCTGAATCTAAAGCTGGTGAAACACATCAGATATTTATCAGCCGTGCCTACCAAATTCTATGGGTTCAACTCACCATGTATTTTGTATCAGGGTATTTCTATTCTCCTCAATGACAGCTGGATGTCCACTACCTGACCCTTCTATTTTCAGGGACATAAGCCCCTGTTAGATTCCTCTTTCTCCCAGTTCAGCACATATGCACCCCTGGCCGTGCATGTGTTTGGGGGAGCAGGGTGATGCTGCTGTCAGCTACATTATAAAATACATGGCTGGTGTTGAGGCATCACAATCTGCAAAAAAGTACCCTGTTCTTTGTTCACATTAGCAGGACACCCTGAAACAGTGCTGTCTATAGATGTTTTTTTCCAATGGACCATTGCCAATAAAAAAAAAATCTCCAAGCACCCACTGGGTCTCCTCAATGAGAGATTCCACCTCAATCTATGAACAAGGAAATTTTCAAGACTGACTCAAATTTTGATCTCAATGGTAGAATCTTACTCTACGTTCTCATTTCCTATTGCTGTTCTAGTTCTACTTCCTTAGTATTTGTTTTATTGCTTTATCATTTTATGATCTGCATTGGACTTGCAGACTCTTCCATACCTACAACGCTTGCACAGCATTTCTCACTCAACCGAGTCACAAGTCAGTTCAATAGTTAATCCTGGAATAAAGTCTAATTTAAAGAGTAACTACTGGAGGATGAAGTGAAGGTAACGCATTGTTTTCTGATCTAATACAATGCGGAATCTTAGTCATGGGACAAGTTTTGTAACAAACATGACGCCGCTGAAACAAAAGATGCTTTTCATTCCAACACAACTCTCTGTAGCTCATTTACTAGAGCAATTAAGCAAAGCGAGAGCGATTACCCCGGAGTTTTGTCACTTTTCCTCTAGGCTTGTTTTTCCATTTAATTAGGATATATGTTTATCTCATGAAATTATTAGACAAAGAGAGATGTGCATGCTGATTCCTGGGCAGAGACAAGTATCCCGTCCTCATGGGACTGCTCTGATACAGGATCCAGAGAGCTATAGCTCATTCTGGGAGGCAAGCTAAAAGATGGCTACAAAACACAACCATATGTCCCCTTATCTAGTTAATTAGCCACGCATGCATGTTCGAATATTAAGCCGCCTAGGGTTATGTAGCGGACAACAGACTCAAGTACTCCGAATTTACTAGGCTAAAAACCTCTAATATCAACCATAAACGGGAACAGCTTCATCCAGGAACTGATGAAATAACAAGTGACACTTTGTGAGATGACGGTAATTTAATAGGACAAACAGGCAAACCTCATCCAGTTACATTATGACTCCAGCTATAGAGAAACAGATAATTCAGCCAATAGCACTATTGACAAGTGTCTGTACCGGTAATCTGTGCGGCGCTATATAGCGATTGTTTCCAGCTGATCGCAATTAACTGGGAAGGATTATTGGACGGTAATATTTTCCTGCACAGATTATCACTATTTCTCACGGCTAGTAATAATCGCCCATATATTTCCTATGCCATGGGATACAAATCATTTATTTTTGTTGATTGTTTGGGTTGTTTTGTGTCAAGTTGGGAAAATTTTGTCTGTTTACGATCATGTTTTTCTTTTATTTCTTCCAAACCTTTCCAGCTGGCCAATGCAGCTGTGGTTAAGCCTGTCCATGGGAATACTTATCATCTAAGTATACAGCACAGGTCCATACAGTGGTCATGTGTCATACAGTCACTAATAGTATAATACACATATAGCACTAGAACTAATGGATGATGTGTCCATGTGATCGCAGTTATGGAGCTATGGTCTCGTATAAGAAGAGGAGTGAAGAAGAGAAAACACGTCAGGAACAATAGACAGAGGCAGTGTATGGGATATGGGGAGGCATGTCTGAGTTGCAGCTGCAGCTTGCATCTGTCTATGGCCAGCCAGAGGAGCAGCAGAATTGATGAAAAGTAAAAAAACAAAAACAAATAATATGTTATAATAATAATAATAATAATAATAACAATAATATAATTAATAATAAAAATCCACAACAATGTTATTTACTTTCCAGTTACATACACACTTATGGTAAATGGTAAAAAAATGAGTCTTAGACAATATATGTTTATCTGTATTAGAGATCGAAAATGAGCCAATGCATCCTAAGGGTAATATAACACAAGCAGTAGTGGCCATGGGAACATCTGTAAAGTAAAGGTCATCCATGTATGTTACCCGTGTCTGCTACCATGCGTGTACTAACATCCTTAAGGCTGGTGAACTGGTTTACAAGTCCGTGCAAACTCAAATCTGGCACTAAAAAGATATTTTCCCCAAAATACAGTCTCATCTTGGGTAAATGATTTGCCACTAGGGTCTATTTCATGTAAAGATTATCATATAAGCTATTACACTTTATTGAAGGTATATTTGATTTGTTCATTGACAACAGCAAAGCTTATTATGTATAGATGGAGGGGCAGACCTCCGAATCATCAGCCCCCTGCCCGTCATAGTCCAGTGTCTACCCCTCTTCCCTGACTTCCCCATTCCTACTATATACTGTATATCACTCTTCACTTCAGTTCTGCAATCTAGGAAGATCAGGAAAACAGCACTGAATTGTGGGAGAACAGTTCAATAAAATCTAAGTGGTAAAACTAATATTTTCTTATTGTTTTATATCCATAGCTGTGTCTTATCAGAGTAGACCACTAAGAATAATGTGAACATCTGCTCTCAGCAGGAGAAAGGCTCCTTCATAAATGGAATAAATCGTCCAAAGCTTGCAACCGCTGAGCACATCACCTCCCAGCCAAGGGACCATCGCCGACAATGCAAATGGACAGCCGGCACTTGCCAAGGTTTTGCAGGTTTCACATTCAGCCCATTCCAGCTTGTTTCACCCCCTCCTTCCTCTTGAAAAAAGTTTTATTGGGGCAATTACTTTCCTAATACAAGTAATAATGCTTTTAGTTTATTTTGGCTCGCAAAGCATTAAATAAGGTGGAAAAGCTCTGCTTAGAGGAATTACACTTACTCCATATGTGCAACCTGCTAGAGAGCAACGTTTGGTCCTGTATGAATTTAATAAGCAAAATCCAGATGTCTAAAAGGACTGTGATCACAGGCAGCCATTTTATTGTATTTAACCCACTGCGGTGCAATGTATCACTAATAGAAGCGTACTGATGTCCCTGGTGTCTGTTTGTCACTAACACTACATATATTGGACTCTGCTATGTTACATGATGATATCTTGCTCTCTATAATACACTAGTGTGGGGTCAGCAACCTTTCGCCATTCCAGCTGTTCTGAAACTACAATTCCCAGCATGCTCACTTCACTTCTATGGGAGTAAAAACAGCAGAGCAAATATAACAGCTGGGAATTGTAGTTTCACAACTGCGGGAGTGTCAAAGGTTGTCGACCTCTGTACTAGTGTGTCTTACTGTAAGTGCAGTAATACTGCTAATTTTTTACATTTTTTAGAAAATTTTATGATTTTTTTTTTAATTAATTTATATTTTGGAAAAAGTACTTAATTCAGAAAGTTTTACACTTGCCACCAAGCCTAAGAATAGACTGACACTTGCCAGTTCTGTAGGGAGTTTTGCTGCAGTCACTTCATTTACATCACAGAGAATATTCCAAAAGCAGATAATACTTCTATAGATAAGACCAAAGACCCAACATTGCATCTACTACTGACAATAGGTTATGCCACAGCTTTTCTACTCCTTCTGTGCACTGAGCATGTCAAGAAAACTTTCCCATACACCTCAATGAATCAGTTCTAGTCTTTTGCTGCCTGAGGCTTTGAAATTGCTGTATTGCATATATAAATGCTGTTAGATGGGCAGAGGACAAGCTCAGACAAGATGGCCCGATACATAATCATTTACAGAAAATAAAAAACAGAACATAAAACAGACTGGAAACGAGCGATTTACAGCATATAACTATCTGGTTCTAATAAAGAAAATGGTAATTCCCTTTAAGGGATCTTCAGTCTGAACAGTTAGTATTCGCTTCTCTTGAATAACTTTGACATTGTCATCAGCACAATTATTATGTCCCTGAGGCAAAATCATGGGAACCTTGTAGTGCGGAGCATGTGAATTCTTACAGATAGGCTTTCCCATACACGCAAGCACATACAAGTGCATAAACAGCTTTACAGACGTAGAACACGTTATGTACATACTGATGCAGAACTGCCAGAACAGTCTGTTGTATGTCTACAAAATACACACTATGTAGATCCAGCTGCTAAGATCAGTCTTGGGCATCAAATACTGGCATGCAATCCAGTGCCAAACTCTAGCAAAATGGGATTAGCAGACTCTGTTTTGAAGATCTATTGGTTTCCTAGAGATGGAACCAGCACTAACTTTTCATAGTGTCCTGCAGTGCCCATCACAGGTTTCCATTGACAAGGGGTCTTGAAAAAACCCTGAGCATATTCACTTGAGGGATGCTACTGAGTTGCATATGTCACCCAGAGGTACAAATAGATGAATAGATGCCTCTGTATGGTGCGCTGCACTATTCCCTACATTATAAAAAGAAAAATCTGTATCCTGAATTCCTACTGTATATAGAACACTCTTTTTGGCCTCAGTCAACATAATTGAAACCAATGGATATAGCTAACATAAGTGATGGGAGAATTTCCAGCACCTTAGTGGTTACAGACTACAAACAAACCCTGTAGTCATTTGTGACTCTCCTCGATTTGCCTCCTACTTCCTACTAGCCAACAGAAAGTAGTAGAGGATTTAATAACCTAAGGAAGCCTTCACACGGAGTAAATGCGCATGTATTTTTGCAAAATACACGTGTAAAAATACACGTATAAAAATAAGACTCCCATCGACTTCAATGATATTTTTTACACATGTAAAAATACGCCTGTAAAAATATGCCTGTAAAAATACACCTGTAAAATGTCATTGAAGTCAATGGGAGTCTTATTTTTACACGTGTATTTTGCAAAAATACATGAGCGTTTACTCCGTGTGAAGGCTCCCTAAAACTAACATCCTCTATTATCAGAATCTCCCATGCTCTAATACAAGACTTCTCCCTAGCTGCACCACTTCTCTAGAATGCTTTATCTCAGACAATCAGATTAACCCCCAATTTTTACAGCTTCAAGCTCAAACTAAAGACACATCTTTTCAGACAAGTCTATCACAAGTTCTAATGTAAACCCTTCCGTACTGTAATTAGAATCCCTGAAATAAACCCTCCTCTGTCCCCGCTCCCACATTACCCCACATGATATGATGCCATTTCAGGCTAACTTTATATGTCAAGGCACCATCCGCATGTTAAAGGACACAGCTGGTGACGGCTTACAATTTTATGTTTGTGTAATGACAGTAACCTCTATTACAAAATTGTCTGACCACTGTATAAGCAATGCTACCTCTGATGCCGCCCCTACTACCTCTTGTGTCACCCCCTCTACCTCATAGATTGTAAGCTCTTGCGAGCAGGGCCCTCAGTCTTATTGTGTGAAGTGACTATCTCTTTGTAATGTATCTTTCTGTCTGTATTTGAACCCTACTAATTATACAGCGCTGCGGAATATGTTGGCGCTATATAAATAAAATGTATTATTATTATTAGAGGAGGCACATTTAAGAGAGAAACACAAGATGAGTCCACACATAGGTTTATCTCTAGTCTGTTGGAGACCCACAAGTCTGACTAAAAGCTGTATACACCAAACAATAATATAGATAGATAGATAGATAGATAGATAGATAGATAGATAGAAAGATAGATAGATATTTGTGAAGTTTTCATCTTCAACATTTTGATACATTAGAATAATACTATTAGTTGCAAAGGTGTATAAATATTTACCCCTCCCCTAAAGGCACATCTGTTCAAAGTAGTAATAGTAACAATGATCCATGGCATCTTTAGATTTTTTCCTTTATAAATTGGCCTAGGGCATATAACCGTGCATACTTATAATAAAGACTTCTCGTTCTGATTTGTGGCACCCTCTATAGAAGTACCAATTATTTTTAATATGCACTTCTTCAGCAGTAATAATATCTCTTGTGTAAACATGAAGTGAAGTTTAATGCTGTGTGAATTATACTAAACCGATCAATATAATTGGGCTACAACGGTGATTTATTATACCCGCTATGAAAATCTGGGTTTGAAACTTTGTTCAAAGTATAAAGAAAAAAATTGCTGAAAAAGCTTGAGGTTTCATTCAGATGACAACATTTTTGGTTCGTGTGCGGTTGGTGTGTACTACAGACTTAGGCCTTAGGCCGGGGTCACATCTGCGTTTGGTATTCCAATCGGATAGTCCGCTTGGGGACTTTGGCAAAATCAACCATTACTTGAGCTGCCAAAGCCATAAAGCAGGGCTACATTTTTAAAAAGAATGTTACTCATGAGACAATCCCTATAAAGAGGTATATTTGGCAATAGCCTGTCCCTTCATATCACAAGGCTTGTTTTTGGCCACTACTACTCAGGCAGTATACACATAAAAGAGGTGGAAAGCATTTAATAGTGAATTACGAAAGGGAAGATTGGGGGTTAATATTCTACAAGTTATTCTTTTCCCTCCTGACTAATTTTGGAAAAATTCAAACAAAATAATAGAATTCCACTGTCGGACGTACAGTATTCATCTTACATCGACGTAACACAAATACCACAGAATCATCTGTGCTTATACTAAAACCTGCCAGTATAGTGACTTATGAGGAAAAAATGTCTCTATGCATCAGCCACAGCAAAGCGAGCACTTAGCAGACCTGAAAAAATAAAGCCTGCTCTAACATACCTTCTAGATGACAATACAGAGGAATTCATTTATTGCAAGAATTGTGGTAACCACAAACTAGTAACTGGCAATGACTTCAGCATGTTCTATGACCGATACAGACAAGACACCACATGTGCTTTATTAATGGCGTCAAATCCAATAGGCCAAGAACTTCTATGCACATAGAAAGACTTAAATGGTCATGTCCTGGGGTTATGTGAAAACCAATGCATATTTCTATTATCCGGGGTATATTACTTACTTCCACGTAGGAAATTGGGAATATTCCTATTTTGTCTCCCAGCATTCCTTCTGCCCAGTTTTCATCCACTCTGCGGATCACCGTGAGAATGTCATCCTGTAGAGACACAGCGGAATGATATCAGCAGGCTGCAGTCATTTGCCATAATGTCACAACACAATCCATATGGGTTATACAATTGCAGACGTGTGAGGTAACAAGAACCTGGTAATCCATACCCCTATAATGAGGATCACATGTGCTCCAGTCCGGGAGATTTCTGTGGCTCTACTGCTCTTAGGTTACTTACAGGTTGAGAACCCAGGAATGCTCAAATACGGAAATTCTCCTTGGGTGAAAAAGTGCGGAAGGCGCAAATCTGCTCACAAATCTCTTCCTTTGGAAGGAAAATATATGGTCCCGAGGTCAAATCGAGAGAACAAATAGTTTTACCTCGGCACATAAATTATTCAGCCCCACCAGAAAGGTGGGAAATGTATTGAGTTGTATTTATGTGTAGCGACACGTGAGAGCAATCGCCACATGCCTGTATATGTACTGTACAGCCTAACAAACACTCTGAAGCCTATCAAGAGTAATATTAATACAATCTAATAAAGAAAAAAACACAAGGGATATGCCCTGTATACTATGCAACAAATATAGCTAGCCCAATAACAAATACACACATTAACCATTCAAGTGCCCCATTGAGGGCAGCCCGGTGTTTCAGTGGTTAGCGCTATACCTTACAGCGCTGGAGTCCTAGGACAACATCTGCAAGGAGTCTGTATACCCAGCCTTCCTCATAACTCTATGTTGTGCTGTTCCTTAGTTATTTTTCTTAGAAATTTATGAATAAATTGACAACTTGTCAAAGGGGTGTGTCTAATACTAATTGGGCAATGTGAGAAAGTGTAAGGACATGACCCAAACTGTCAATTTATTTATACATTTCTAGGAGGAATAACAGAGGAACGTCCCAACACAGAGATCTAATATTCTCTGATAAGGTAAACACGTCAGAGGACATGTCGGAAAATAGTGGTGATGATTGGTTGTCTATGAGTTAACGTGTTCCCAATAATAACCCAGAACAAGGATATGGCTGCAAAAGAATATCAGACACTGGTCAAGCATACACTTCTTACCAAGCTGCTACATTATAAAGCCAGCCACACACATTACTTGACGTCACTGGTGCGATGTGCCAACTGGGTCAACTGAACAATATTCACCATGTGGAACAAATGCAGTGGGAAAGTGATGAATTCCCAGCCTCTCTAAGAGGCTCGAATGTAGTCCAACACTCCACTGGACCTCATCCAATTTAGTCACATGTGCTGGCTTCTTGGGTCCATACATGAATAAATGAAGGGTCTTCAGGGTGAAAAACAAACCAGCGAACATGCGCATGAGAATCATTTATAGAATTCAACATGCACTTCAGTGCCTATTTTTTTAGCTATTTGCGTCATGGTTGTTTGTTGAACATTTTTATAATATACTTTATTAAGCTATCAAACTTTCTCTTGGCAGAAAACAGGCTGTAAAGTTCCTATTAGCAATGCTGTAACTAAGCAGTGACAAGGGGAGTCTACCCTGTACACCCATACGTCAAGGACATCATCTTTAAAGGGATTCTACCACTAAAACACATTTTTTTCTAGTTACCACGTCAGAATAGCCTTTAAAAAGGCTATTCGTCTCTTACCTGTGGAAGTTCTCTCTCCGCCGCGCCGTTCGTTCAAAATACCGGTTTGTACCGGTATGCTAATGAGTTCTCTCGCAGCGATGGGGGCGTCCCCATCGCAGGAGCAGCAATGGGGGAGTCCCCATTGCAGCTCGAAAACCGACCGCAGCGCCGCCTCTCTGGTCTTCGGTGTCCTCCCCTTGCTTCTTCAGCGTCTGTCGGACGCCTGCGCAGTATGCTCTGTTCGGCGAAGATTGCTGAACGTACTGCGCATGCGCGAATTTGCGGTGTCCGCACTATGGCTGGGACCGCAATTTCGTGCATGCGCAGTACGTTCGGCAATCTTTGCCGAACAGAGCGTACTGCGCAGGCGTCCGACAGAGAACTAATTAGCATACCGGTACAAACCGGTATTTTGAACGAACGGCGCGGCGGAGAGCACTTCCACAGGTAGGAGACGAATAGCCTTTTTAAAGGCTATTCCGACGTGTTAACTAGAAAAAAATGTGTTTTAGTGGTAGAATCCCTTTAAGGAGTTTGTATGTTCTCCCCGTGTTTGTGTGGGTTTCCTCTGGGTACTCTGGTTTCATCCCACACTTCAAAGACATACTGATAGGGAATGTAGATTGTGAGCCCCATATGGGACAGTCACTAACAATGTCTGTAAAGGGCTGCGACATATAATAGCGCTATATAAGTGAGCATAATAAATAATAATATGCAGTATGTAGAGATGAAGTATTGATCAAAAAGAGGGGATGGTCACTACAAATGGCTGTATCTCCAGTTTTATACAACCTAGAAAAATGGTTCTGGTGCCAAAGGGAAGCTGAGATTCCCAGTATAACTATCAAAAGGTATATAGAAAGCTAAAATTTCCAACTGTTATCTAACTAATAACATCTCCGTTTTGTTTTGTTTTTTTGCTACCATCTTGGTAGAATGTGAAAACTGAGAGCCCCAAAACCAAAACCACTTTTTTAGGTGATACCAGGGACACAGCCATTTGAAGTGAACACCCCCCACCCCCTTGCTGACAATACAAATGTGTATGGATTTTCCCTAGCAACAACTCAGAAGGTTGCTAGGGAAAATTTTAGAGCCCGTTTGCTTGTATAGCTATAACACTATCCCGAAGAACAAAAGCCAATTTAATTGCCTATTGGGATACTTTATTATTATTATTATTATTATTATTATTATTATTATTATTATATAGCACCATTAATTCCATGGTGCTTTATATTTGGGGGTTACATAGAGTACACAAATTATACAGGCAGATATAATACTAACAGTGATCGGCTGGCACGGTGGGTAGAGGGCCCTGCCCGCGAGGGCTTACAATCTATGGGGGAAGGGGGTAGAGACAGAAGGAGAGGGGGAGACTGTACAGATGGCAGTGCGGTGATAGTGTTATTGGGGGTTGTAGGCCTTCCTGAATAGGTGAGTCTTCAGGGCCTTCTTGAAGCCTGTGATTATGGGGGTACAAAGGGTACACCATACAAGACACAGGTGAACACTACCCCCAAAGGGGAGATTCTGGTAGACGTGTTCCCGCACTATACCAATACAGTGAAGGTAACTGTGCGCTCCTGCACCACTATTCTCTACTGTGAAACTAGTAAAGGAGGTGAAGGCCACAGTAATTGCTCCAGCTCTTACTACTACATTTTTACTCTGTCCCAAATGAAAGCAAATAGGTCTGTGCAATCTACATAAAAAGCTTCAATGCCTAGACAATAATAGTGTTATATACAGTCCTATGAAAAAGTTTGGGCACCCCTATTAATCTTAATCATTTTTAGTTCTAAATATTTTGGTGTTTATAACAGCCATTTCAGTTTGATATATCTAATAACTGATGGACACAGTAATATTTCAGGATTGAAATGAGGTTTATTGTACTAACAGAAAATGCGCAATATGCATTAAACCAAAATTTGACCGATGCAAAAATATGGGCACCTCAACAGAAAAGTGACATTAATATTTAGTACATCCTCCTTTTGCAAAGATAACAGCCTCTAGTCGCTTCCTGTAGCTTTTAATCAGTTCCTGGATCCTGGATAAAGGTATTTTGGACAAACAATTCAAGTTCAGTTAAGTTAGATGGTCGCCGAGCATGGACAGCCCGCTTCAAATCATCCCACAGATGTTCAATGATATTCAGGTCTGGGGACTGGGATGGCCATTCCAGAACATTGTAATTGTTCCTCTGCATGAATGCCTGAGGATTTGGAGCGGTGTTTTGGATCATTGTCTTGCTGAAATATCCATCCCCGGCGTAACTTCAACTTCGTCACTGATTCTTGAACATTATTCTCAAGAATCTGCTGATACTGAGTGGAATCCATGCGACCCTCAACTTTAACAAGATTCCCGATGCCGGCATTGGCCACACAGCCCCAAAGCATGATGGAACCTCCACCAAATTTTACAGTGGGTAGCATGTGTTTTTCTTGGAATGCTGTTTCTTTTTGGACGCCATGCATAACGCCTTTTTTTATAACCAAACAACTCAATTTTTGTTTCCAAAATGAAGCTGCCTTGTCCAAATGTGCTTTTTCATACCTCAGGCAACTCTATTTGTGGCGTACGTGCAGAAACGGCTTCTTTCTCATCACTCTTCCATACAGCTTCTATTTGTGCAAAGTGCGCTGTATAGTTGACCGATGCACAGTGACACCATCTGCAGCAAGATGATGCTGCAGCTCTTTGGAGGTGGTCTGTGGATTGTCCTTGACTGTTCTCACCATTCTTCTTCTCTGCCTTTCTGATATTTTTCTTGGCCTGCCACTTCTGGGCTTAACAAGAACTGTCCCTGTGGTCTTCCATTTCCTTACTATGTTCCTCACAGTGGAAACTGACAGGTTAAATCTCTGAGACAGCTTTTTGTATCCTTCCGCTGAACAACTATGTTGAACAATCTTTGTTTTCAGATCATTTGAGAGTTGTTTTGAGTAGCCCATGATGCCACTCTTCAGAGGAGATTCAAATAGTAGAACAACTTGCAATTGGCCACCTTAAATACCTTTTCTCATGATTGGATACACCTGGCTATGAAGTTCAAAGCTCACTGAGGTTACAAAACCAATTTTGTGCTTCAGTAAGTCAGTAAAAAGTAGTTAGGAGTATTCAAATCAATAAAATGATAAGGGTGCCCATACTTTTGCACCGGTCAAATTTTGGTTTAATGCATATTGCGCATTTTCTGTTAGTACAATAAACCTCATTTCAATCCTGAAATATTACTGTGTCCATCAGTTATTAGATATATCAAACTGAAATGGCTGTTGCAAACACCAAAATATTTAGAACTAAAAATGATTAAGATTAATAGGGGTGCCCAAACTTTTTCATAGGACTGTAATAAGTGTGAGATGATATTACATGGCTCTTTATGGACCGCCTCATGCCTTCCTTAAGTGGACTGTGATGTGGATTTAGTGAAAAGAAACAGCAGCCCAAATATACCGACCGCCTGCCAAATTCCAATGAGAGGCAGGATAATATTTGTTTTGTATCATTATGATATTATCAGCATGCTCAGAATAAGCTGTTTACACACAAGCAAACATATGGAAAACAAGCAAACAGTAGACAGCACTTAGCAGTGGGCAGGCGCTCCGAACAATTACAGGCATGCCGAGCACATGGAGAGACTTCTACTTCTGTGTACTGAACATTTACAGAAAATAAGGCAGAAGAAAGGAATAAAGAGCAGGAGAACAAAGAAGAGATAAAGGAAATAAAAGACGTCTTTTACACAACATGTTTCTTTCTACTATAAGCTAGCATGTGGTAGGTAGAAGGACTGTCAAGAGAAAGAGGAGAAAATACACTCCACATATACTGAGCAATTGAGACAAGGCCTGCGGCAGAACAGCCAGGGGTGTGGAGGCAGAAGCAGCGGAGCCCAGGGTCCTAGAGGAGGGGGCAGAAAGCCAGTGGTGTAGACACATTGACAACAATGGCTGGAGACCAGGCACAGACAATACACATATGCTATCTAACAGATGGGGGTGCAGAACCAGGGGAAGAAGAAAGGTGTGAATAGAGAGCAGTGGGTCAGAAAGAGATGGGAGAAGAATAATGGCAGTGCAGACAATGGGGACAGATGCCCACTGCATTCATACATGGGAAAAAGTCAATGCGGGGGATACAGAAAAGAAAAGACAGTAATAGGAATGATTTGTGCAAAAAGTGAAGTAATGAAGATATGGACGAATGGATACAAGGCTCTACACATGGATTCAACATGCCCCAGCCATAACAGTACACTGATGAGCTTACCGTATGTTAGCATTGACTTTAGAATATAAATACCTTATTTTTTATTGATGGCATCATATGATGTATTTTATAATAAAATTAGAGATAAGCATAGTTACATCGTGGCTACTATCTGATACCTGTGTATGGGCAAGGAAATAACAAAGCCTGAAGACTTATATACATAATCCTGTAGGTTCTCAATATGTATTTGTGTGGGATTCTGGGATAAGCTCTTTCCATTAGGCTCCTTTAGAAGAATAATTGCTGAATGGCTCAGGTGTCTGACAACAGAGAGACTAAAGAAGGACATCAAAGATCGGATGTGCACTGCGGCCATCAGACCTGGGACAGACAGGACTACTGCAGCTTTTGTGCTCTGCATTGACATTGATGTGTTGTACTCGCCGGAGGCAAAGAGAACCCTGGACAGCAGAGCGTGTTTGTTCTTGCAGGACCCTGTACAGACAGGCACTATTATACTGTGTGAGACTACTACAGGTATATCTCCTACTGCCAAATAAATAAAGCCATTCTGGAAATGTATAGCATGTGCTCCTAAAACAGTGCACCTTTTATCATGGCAGAGAAATAGAGGGACCACATTGGACTAACCTTAGGGCACTCACGGAAATGAAGTTACTATTGATGGTATGTAAGAGATTCCCTACACATTTTACCTTGTCCAATCAGTGCTATCAAGACTGTGTAGGGACACGCCTCTTTGACAAGGGAAATGTTAACGCCCAATTGTCAGTTTATTTATAGATTCTAAAGGGAACAGTAAAGAAACAGCATAGTGCAAAGTTATAAAAAAAACATACTTGAGAATTATCTCACAGGTAATACACGTACTAAATTAGACATGCCAGGTCCTCTTTAAAGCACCAAGATGGCTCCAGATGTGGCACCAATAGTTTGTGAGCACTAAATATATGTTCATATAAGCTATATAGATGAGGATCAGTAAAGTCAAACAATTGTAGCATTTATGAAGTTGGACCCCCATATACCTAAGTACACTCACCGGCCACTTTATTAGGTACACCTGTCCAACTGCTCGTTAATAGAGATGAGCGAACACTAAAATGTTCGAGGTTCGAAATTCGATTCGAACAGCCGCTCACTGTTCGAGTGTTCGAATGGGTTTCGAACCCCATTATAGTCTATGGGGAACATAAACTCGTTAAGGGGGAAACCCAAATTCGTGTCTGGAGGGTCACCAAGTCCACTATGACACCCCAGGAAATGATACCAACACCCTGGAATGACACTGGGACAGCAGGGGAAGCATGTCTGGGGGCATAAAAGTCACTTTATTTCATGGAAATCCCTGTCAGTTTGCGATTTTCGCAAGCTAACTTTTCCCCATAGAAATGCATTGGCCAGTGCTGATTGGCCAGAGTACGGAACTCGACCAATCAGCGCTGGCTCTGCTGGAGGAGGCGGAGTCTAAGATCGCTCCACACCAGTCTCCATTCAGGTCCGACCTTAGACTCCGCCTCCTCCGGCAGAGCCAGCGCTGATTGGCCGAAGGCTGGCCAATGCATTCCTATGCGAATGCAGACTTAGCAGTGCTGAGTCAGTTTTGCTCAACTACACATCTGATGCACACTCGGCACTGCTACATCAGATGTAGCAATCTGATGTAGCAGAGCCGAGGGTGCACTAGAACCCCTGTGCAAACTCAGTTCACGCTAATAGAATGCATTGGCCAGCGCTGATTGGCCAATGCATTCTATTAGCCGATGAAGTAGAGCTGAATGTGTGTGCTAAGCACACACATTCAGCACTGCTTCATCAAGCCAATACAATGCATTAGCCAGTGCTGATTGGCCAGAGTACGGAATTCGGCCAATCAGCGCTGGCTCTGCTGGAGGAGGCGGAGTCTAAGGTCGGACCTGAATGGAGACTGGTGTGGAGCGATCTTAGACTCCGCCTCCTCCAGCAGAGCCAGCGCTGATTGGCCGAATTCCGTACTCTGGCCAATCAGCACTGGCTAATGCATTGTATTGGCGTGATGAAGCAGTGCTGAATGTGTGTGCTTAGCACACACATTCAGCTCTACTTCATCGGGCTAATAGAATGCATTGGCCAGCGCTGATTGGCCAGAGTACGGAATTCGGCCAATCAGCGCTGGCTCTGCTGGAGGAGGCGGAGTCTAAGATCGCTCCACACCAGTCTCCATTCAGGTTCGACCTTAGACTCCGCCTCCTCCAGCAGAGCCAGCGCTGATTGGCCGAATTCCGTACTCTGGCCAATCAGCACTGGCTAATGCATTGTATTGGCGTGATGAAGCAGTGCTGAATGTGTGTGCTTAGCACACACATTCAGCTCTACTTCATCGGGCTAATAGAATGCATTGGCCAGCGCTGATTGGCCGAATTCCGTACTCTGGCCAATCAGTGCTGGCCAATGCATTCTATTAGCTTGATGAAGCAGAGTGTGCACAAGGGTTCAAGCGCACCCTCGGCTCTGATGTAGCAGAGCCGAGGCTGCACAAGGGTTCAAGCGCACCCTCGGCTCTGATGTAGGAGAGCCGAGGGTGCACTTGAACCCTTGTGCACCCTCAGCTCTGCTACATCAGAGCCGAGGGTGCGCTTGAACCCTTGTGCACACTCTGCTTCATCAAGCTAATAGAATGCATTGGCCAGCGCTGATTGGCCAATGTATTCTATTAGCCTGATGAAGTAGAGCTGAATGTGTGTGCTAAGCACACACATTCAGCTCTACTTCATCGGGCTAATAGAATGCATTGGCCAGCGCTGATTGGCCAGAGTACGGAACTCGACCAATCAGCGCTGGCTCTGCTGGAGGAGGCGGAGTCTAAGATCGCTCCACACCAGTCTCCATTCAGGTCCGACCTTAGACTCCGCCTCCTCCAGCAGAGCCAGCGCTGATTGGCCGAATTCCGTACTCTGGCCAATCAGCACTGGCTAATGCATTGTATTGGCGTGATGAAGCAGTGCTGAATGTGTGTGCTTAGCACACACATTCAGCTCTACTTCATCGGGCTAATAGAATGCATTGGCCAATCAGCGCTGGCCAATGCATTCTATTAGCGTGAACTGAGTTTGCACAGGGGTTCTAGTGCACCCTCGGCTCTGCTACATCAGATTGCTACATCTGATGTAGCAGTGCCGAGTGTGCATCAGATGTGTAGTTGAGCAAAACTGACTCAGCACTGCTAAGTCTCTGCATTCGCATAGGAATGCATTGGCCAGCCTTCGGCCAATCAGCGCTGGCTCTGCCGGAGGAGGCGGAGTGCAAGGTCGGACCTGAATGGAGACTGGTGTGGAGCGATCTTAGACTCCGCCTCCTCCAGCAGAGCCAGCGCTGATTGGTCGAGTTCCGTACTCTGGCCAATCAGCGCTGGCCAATGCATTCTATTAGCCCGATGAAGTAGAGCTGAATGTGTGTGCTTAGCACACACATTCAGCTCTACTTCATCAGGCTAATAGAATACATTGGCCAATCAGCGCTGGCCAATGCATTCTATTAGCTTGATGAAGCAGAGTGTGCACAAGGGTTCAAGCGCACCCTCGGCTCTGATGTAGCAGAGCTGAGGGTGCACAAGGGTTCAAGTGCACCCTCGGCTCTCCTACATCAGAGCCGAGGGTGCGCT
This sequence comes from Leptodactylus fuscus, assembly GCF_031893055.1. Classification (NCBI taxonomy): domain Eukaryota; kingdom Metazoa; phylum Chordata; class Amphibia; order Anura; family Leptodactylidae; genus Leptodactylus; species Leptodactylus fuscus. The sequence continues at coordinate 294,589,741 of NC_134265.1, forward strand.
TGAACCCTTGTGCAGCCTCGGCTCTGCTACATCAGAGCCGAGGGTGCGCTTGAACCCTTGTGCACACTCTGCTTCATCAAGCTAATAGAATGCATTGGCCAGCACTGATTGGCCAGAGTACGGAATTCGGCCAATCAGCGCTGGCCAATGCATCCCTATGGGAAAAAGTTTATCTCACAAAAATCACAATTACACACCCGATAGAGCCCCAAAAAGTTATTTTTAATAACATTCCCCCCTAAATAAAGGTTATCCCTAGCTATCCCTGCCTGTACAGCTATCCCTGTCTCATAGTCACAAAGTTCACATTCTCATATGACCCGGATTTGAAATCCACTATTCGTCTAAAATGGAGGTCACCTGATTTCGGCAGCCAATGACTTTTTCCAATTTTTTTCAATGCCCCCAGTGTCGTAGTTCCTGTCCCACCTCCCCTGCGCTGTTATTGGTGCAAAAAAGGCGCCAGGGAAGGTGGGAGGGGAATCGAATTTTGGCGCACTTTACCACGTGGTGTTCGATTCGATTCGAACATGGCGAACACCCTGATATCCGATCGAACATGTGTTCGATAGAACACTGTTCGCTCATCTCTACTCGTTAACACTTAATTTCTAATCAGCCAATCACATGGTGGCAACTCAGTGCATTTAGGCATGTAGACATGGTCAAGACAATCTCCTGCAGTTCAAACCGAGCATCAGTATGGGGAAGAAAGGTCATTTGAGTGCCTTTGAACGTGGCATGGTTGTTGGTGCCAGAAGGGCTGGTCTGAGTATTTCAGAAACTGCTGAACTACTGGGATTTTCACGCACAACCATCTCTAGGGTTTACAGAGAATGGTCCGAAAAAGAAAAAACATCCAGTGAGCGGCAGTTCTGTGGGCAGAAATGCGTTGTTGATGCCAGAGGTCAGAGGAGAATGGCCAGACTGGTTCCAGCTGATAGAAAGGCAACAGTGACTCAAATAGCCACCCGTTACAACCAAGGTAGCCAGAAGAGCATCTCTGAACGCACAGTACGTCGAACTTTGAGGCAGATGGGCTACAGCAGCAGAAGACCACACCGGGTGCCACTCCTTTCAGCTAAGAACAGGAAACTGAGGCTACAATTTGCACAAGCTCATCGAAATTGGACAATTGAAGATTGGAAAAACGTTGCCTGGTCTGATGAGTCTCGATTTCTGCTGCGACATTCGGATGGTAGGGTCAGAATTTGGCGTCAACAACATGAAAGCATGGATCCATCCTGCCTTGTATCAACGGTTCAGGCTGGTGGTGGTGGTGTCATGGTGTGGGGAATATTTTCTTGGCACTCTTTGGGCCCCTTGGTACCAATTGAGCATCGTTGCAACGCCAAAGCCTACCTGAGTATTGTTGCTGACCATGTCCATCCCTTTATGACCACAATGTACCCAACATCTGATGGCTACTTTCAGCAGGATAATGCGCCATGTCATAAAGCTGGAATCATCTCAGACTGGTTTCTTGAACATGACAATGAGTTCACTGTACTCCAATGGCCTCCACAGTCACCAGATCTCAATCCAATAGAGCATCTTTGGGATGTGGTGGAACGGGAGATTCGCATCATGGATGTGCAGCCGACAAATCTGCGGCAATTGTGTGATGCCATCATGTCAATATGGACCAAAATCTCTGAGGAATGCTTCCAGCACCTTGTTGAATCTATGCCACAAAGAATTGAGGCAGTTCTGAAGGCAAAAGGGGGTCCAACCCGTTACTAGCATGGTGTACCTAATAAAGTGGCCGGTGAGTGTATATCCTCTACAGCTGAATAACACTACAGAGATAGGACTAGGACCCCCCCTTCTCATCTCATCCACCATCACAATAGTAGCGTAGGATGTAATTCTGCATAGATATTGAGCATATAAAGTTTATAGAGAGAGAACATGTGACATTCATCTTTACAGCAATGTGGAATATGTCAGCGCTATCTAATAAATGAAAGTGACTGAGAAGTATTCCATGTGGAGATGAGTTTGTGAAGCAGAAAGCTGCGGATTGAGTGTAACTTGTGTGGCAGTCACAACATGACTAATCCCACTTCTCGTGTCACTCAGATGGTCTCTACTGCTGCTCTCTAGTACTCAAGTTGTCACATAATAACAGGATCCCCCGAGGAGTCTAAGCTGGCTAAGCTAGAAAGACTTCCAAGTCAAGGCATATGAGGTATTGCTAAAGGCTTTATGGATTTAATGATGCGCATTTTCCAGAATGTGTTTTTGCTTTGCCACAAGCCAACAAAAACCTGTTTGCTTTGGCATTCCGAGTTGGAAGTACATGAAAAAGCCGTATCTTTTACACAAGTGTATGCCTACACTTACAAGCATGCACCTAACTCAAATACGACTACATCCAAGTCAGACAAAATCCAATGATCACCTAATAAATCTGGATTTGTGTGTCCTGAGGGATTCATTCCAATAGACATGCACAGCTATCCTTCATTCTTTCTACCACGACAACACTATTTTACATCTATCCTTCTTAATACAAAAATGTGACTTCACCAGCTCCATCTGAAATTCCAAACCCAAAAATCTGGCAGCCACATGGATACAAACTAGTAAAGGTTACCTTACACCATTTGTATGGCCGACAGTTATTGCTGCTGACCCCTCATACACATGTATGTTCGGCTCAGATAAGCATGCGTGACTTAAAGGGGAGAGGGAAAAAAGCCAAGTCCAGACACCTCTTTTGGCAGCTTATTTGCCGTGCATAAAAAGGATCGGTCATGTTAAACTACAACATGCCTAATCTTCCTATGCCCAAGCATGGAGAGGAGCCAGGGAGGGTGCGCAATGGGCCTGCTTGACTATGCACACTGACTGGAGCGGGTTGCGGTGAGGTGGCAAGTGACTGGTTGAGGCTCCGGCCTAGCCTGCCGTTGGATGGAGATCGGCATTTTTAGCCTTGGCTCTCCCAGTGAACAGTGATTGGCTGTTATCAATGCAGACACACTTCAAAAAGTGTACAGGATGGGCTGTTAGATGGGCCCTAAATATTTCACTAATTCTGACAAAGATATGGCTTCAGAAACACATGGGGGCAATTACCAAGATAGTGGGGTATAACAAACAGCAGAGTCCTATATAAGTGCCAGCAGTATCTGAGGTGTGAATCATTAGGACATTGCCACTGTGGTATTAAGGTCAGCACAATGCCATGTAAATTATACACTAGTGTTATATAGTTAGTGGTTGGTGGGTCAATATATATCAATATATCAACACAGGGTGATATCATTTATAATTTTATTCATAGGGACCTTAATAAAAGCTATGTTTTAGTTTTCTAGCCTTATGGTAATGCTTCAGTGATAGTGATAGATGACAGGTTGCCTTTAAGGAGACCTCATCATTTACCATTAAAGGGATTCTACCATTAAAATAAAAATTTTTTCTCATTGACACGTAGGAATAGCCTTAAGAAAGTCTATTCTTCTTCTACCTAGATGTCTTCTCCACGTCGCTTTTCGGTATAAATCCCGCTCAAACAGCACTGGGGGCGTCCCTAATGCTGCGAGAGAACTCTCCAGCGACGCCTCCATCTTCTTCAGGAACGGCCTCTTCACACATTTTCTTCCGGCACTGGCGGTCAAACTTCTAGGCCTCGGGCAGAGCCGACTGCACATGCCCGCGGCCACAAGAAAAATGGCCGCTTACATAGTAAGTAAGGAGCCATTTTCTTGTGGCCTCCAGTGCTGTTTGAGAGCTGAGGCCCGCCCCCAATGCTGCGAGAGGACTCATTTGCATACCAACAAAAAGCGGGATTTATACCGAATGACGGTGCGGAGAAGACATCTAAAGGTAGGAGGAGAATAGCCTTTCTTAAGGCTATTCCTACGTGTCAACGAAAATTTTTTATTGATTTTAATGGTAGAATCCCTTTAAGTAATTCATCAGCTTTTACATATGCAATACACATAGAGACTCAGGAACCACCCAAAGATGTGACACCATTTTTATTTCAGGACTTTAAAGAGGTTCTCTAGTTTCTAATATGCTTAAAACAGACTATCAATATTAGATCTGTGAGGGTCCAACTCCTGGGATGCACACAGACCAGCTGTACAAGGACATTACCAGGAACTGTGCTGCTCACTTGCTGAGGGACATCACTGCAGTACCTAAACATACCACTGCACTTTGTATGGCAAGTGAGCAGCGTGGTTCCTGGCATGTAAACACTACAGGGAGCCACATTGCTCTGAGACAGCTGATCAGCAGTCCTGGGTGTCAGAGCCCTGTAGATCAAATATTGATGGTTGTCTATCCTAAGGATAGGCCATCGATATTATAAACAGGATCAGCCCTTTCACTTTGCATTTGAACATGCCCAATCCTTCTTTTCCCCGAACTTGTTGCAAGGGGAGAGCTGGGACACCCCATTTATACTAGATGACCAGCCAGTCCTGTTGAACTCACTGGGCTTGGTCAACATTCCTGTAATCTGTATGGCTAAGAAACAGCCAGCTTTCACACTTATCTTTGTGTGGACACACCTAAACTAACAAAGTAATTGGGTAGAAATTCCTACAGCTCCACAGTAAATAAGCGAAAGATTTTTATGACCTGAAAACTTCCTCTTGTATGTTGTCATTCTATAGTCCAGATTCAGTTTCTGTGTCAAGATGACAAAGAGTTACAGTTCAGTTCCCATATGTAAAATGTCCTAAAGGAGGTTCACATGAATGCAGTGTGGGTGGCATACGAACAATAATTTCACTGAAAATTGGGATCTCCAGCCAAGCAGTAACTTGTGTGCGCTTGTATTGCTTTGTATTAATGGAGTGTTTGTCTCTTATTATGGTCTATTTTTTACATTACTGTAAACTGAAAAAATAATCACATGAAAGGCGCGTCAGCAGGTGTGTCACGGCATCAAAAAGCCTGAAATCGCTGTCCTAAGGGGTTCTTGTTCTCGCCGTCACCATGCCTGTTTGTATGTTATTTAGGAGTATTCCTAGGAGCCAATTGTTTCTATGTGATTGTTCTCCCTCATCAATCACTGCAGAGCGCTAAAAAGCAGGGATAAATTTCCATCCCTGGTGGGCTGAGGTGGAACAGAAATTCCTATTCCCTGCGGCACAACTTGAGGTGAGCCAGAAATTGAAATTTCCTCTAGCTAGATCCCTATTATCAGGTCACTCCCAAGACTATGCCTTTTATAAGGAACTCTAAAGTAGAAAACAATCACTATTGTTTTACAAATGGCAAAAAAAAAACATTAAATAAACAAATATTCATTTGATCTCCCTGACCTTCTCCTCCTTCCTGATCTTAGGTTGTTTGAACAGCAGGATTGGGGAAACCCAAGATGGGCCACAGACAATGGCAGCATATCCACAGCTTGCTCAGCTACGTTCATTCTCTGACTAGACTCTACCGTTTTCAGCTTCCAAAAGGCATAATAAAATCAAGTATGTCTTCTTCCGGCGCAGGCTTCAGACTTCTAGGCCTCGGGCAGAGCCGGCTGCGCATGCCTGCGGCCACAAGAAAAATGGCTGCTTACACAGTAAGTAAGCGGCCATTTTCTTGTGGCCTGTTGGAATGCGCAGTCGGCTCTGCACGAGGTCTAGAAGTTTGACCTGCAGCGCAGGAAGAAGATGTGCAGAGAAGGCCGTTCCTGAAGAAGATAGAGGCGGAGCTGGAGAGTTCTCTCGCTGCATTGGGGACGCCCCCAGTGCTGTTTGAGTGCTAGGGCATGCCCCCAGTGCGGCGAGAGGACTCATTTGCATACCGACGAAAACCAGGATTTCTACCGAACAGTGGCACGGAGAAGACATCTAAAGGTAGGAGAAGAATAGCCTTTCTTAAGGCTATTCCTACGTGATAGTCACAAAAAAATGCATTTTAATGATAGGATCCCTTTAAGCACTCAGCATGGCTGTTTAGTGGACTCCTAAACCAAGAAAAAGCAGATATTGAAATTAATTACCGTATATACTCGAGTATAAGCTGAGTTTTTCAGCACAGTTTATGTGCTGAAAAAGTCCGCCTCGGCTTATATTTGAGTCATTACGGTAATACCGTAGTTACAGACCCGGCATACAGATACGGGGGAGGGTGTCGGGCTGCAGCATCGCCATGCTCCTGGCAGAAGTGCCGTAATGACAGCATCGCCATGGTGTGTCTGTATGCTGGGGCTGTAACATACGGTAGCTGTAGTCTGTAGTGGTCTGTAGCTATAATGGTGCCGCTCTGCTCCAGAGTGGTCGGCATTGCAATCGGCATCTCCACTGTAACTCTTACAGTGGTAATGCCGGAGTTCCTGAGAACTGGCGTTACAGTGGAGATGCCCTCCACTGTAGGGAAGCGGCAGGCGCCGCCAAGCCCCTGGAGAGAGGAGGGAGCGGGCGCGATCGCTCCCTCAAATGCGGCCCTGAAGCGCTGAGGGAGATCCCCGGCCGCCGGAGCTGAAGGAAAGATCCCCTGCTGTTGGCAGGAGCGCGTACCTGAAGGAAGACCTCGGCTCTAACTACATTTTACACGTGTAAAATGGACAAAATGAGCGGAGCGTTACATTGTGTGAAGACGCCCTAAGTCTAAGTTCACATTGCTGTCATTCAAGTCTGTTGTTCTGATCCTTCATAGGACAATGGACTGAAAGGCTGACAGAATGACTGATGCATATGGAGCACCACCCCCCACTTCTATTCACTGTCATGTTAAAAACAAGATGGAAGTTTTCTTTCTTTCTTCATTGTTTTAGACTAAAGTTTGAGCCCTGTTTGAGAACTTTTCCTCCTGTCAAAAAACAAACAACATGGAAGAAGCTTCTGTCTGTCTTTTAACATCACAGTGAACCTAGGTCGATGCAAATGGAGGATGCTCAGTCTACATCTGTCATTCTGCTGGCTTTTTAGTTCATTGTTCTGATCCTCTGATGGGTTAAAACAATGGCCTTGAATGACAGCAGTGTGAACATAGCCTTATACTGAATCTTTTCTCACAACACTATGTATTACTTTGCTCTATAATACCATGCTAGCAGACCAGACTGTAGGGCCAATGTGACAGGTCTAGGACCCACTTTACAGTAATCCCTCAGATCACTTTGTATCAAATCTTTAATCTAACTAGAAATTTTGTGCACCAAACACTCTATTCCTGTATAAATGTGCTTGCCTTCAGATATTGTGTTATACCAGCCTGATGAAGAGACCTGAGTAGTCTTGAAAGCTTGCAAGTAGAGATGAGCGAACACTGTTCGGATCAGCCGATCCGAACAGCACGCTCCCATAGAAATGAATGGAAGCACCTGGCATGTACACTTTGCCGACGGCCGGACGCCGTGCCAGGTGCTTCCATTCATTTCTATGGGAGCGTGCTGTTCGGATCGGCTGATCCGAACAGTGTTCGCTCATCTCTACTTGCAATCTGTTGCCATTTTTTGTTAGCCATTAAAAAGGTATCAGCTACTGAGAGAAGTTTTTACATTTCATATCCACTGGCTAATACGGTACAAAGATAAATTTTTCTTATAGAAATTTTAGGTCAGTTTAATTATTTATATATTGTGTTACCTGAAGTATTAATATAGTATTAACTACTATTGTATGCTTTGTTAACACACATTAAGCTAAGGCCACAATCTGATAGGTTTATCCATTACAAGTCATGTAGACCACAGGAAATCGAGACCCTGCAATCTCTGAAAGTCAAATGTAGTTGGTGAAGTCAAAGAAATCGGAAGCCCCTAGCACCTGCGTATCCAGAGCCACAAAGAAAACTTCTATCTGTAAAAGCAAGAACAAACCCTGAAAGAGCAGAAGTAAATACATAGAAACTAAAGACTGCGCTATGCCTGAAAGCAATGCTTTCCCCTGCTGGGTAGAGGTTATTGGAAGTTCATCAAAATCCTCACTAAAGTGCCATTATTCTGGGTCTTTGTGGATCTTTCATGATCACTGATGTAAAAGGATGCCCCATATGGACACGGATACACCATAGTGTTTCCAAGGCTTAATGTTTTATGGGTTTTATAAAATAAATTTACCTGTACAAAAACATTCAAGGTTTGACAAGAAGAACCCTCACACTTTACAGGAAGCTCTACTTTCCTACGATTACATATGGCCAACATTTTCAATACTGGACAGTTTACATCTAGAAGATGTCATGGGAGTGGAGCTTCGTTCCAGCAAATAAAGTGAGGTGTAGATAGCACACTACCAAGTATTAAAGTTGGGGTCCCAATCCAGTAGTATAGTAGAGGAAAAGACTTCACACTGTATATGTCTGCAATTCCAGTGGTTTTATTTACACAAGTAACAAGATGTAGAGTAACGTTTCGGCCGTAGTGTCCGGCCTTCATCAGACTCAAGTAAGAAAGATCTATAGAAGTTTCAAACAATCAGGTAGATTGCTGCTGCGAAGAGATCTGCTGTAGATTTCCTTCCATAGGAAAGGGTTTGTGGTGTTGAAACTTTTATAGATCTCTCTTATTTGAGTCTGATAAATGCCGGACACCACGGCCGAAACGTTACTTCTACATCTTGATAATCTTTTTAATCTGTTAATTATTTACAATCTTGTGTGTAAATAAAAACTGGAATTGCAGACATATACAGTCTAAAGTGTGAAGTCTTTCCTCTACGTTCCAGCAATGTCACGCAGACAAGACCCTTTCCTGGATTGACTGATGACCCACAAAGGCTACGTATATCATCATAAACCACATTCCTTTTTTCTGATCCGAAAAAAATCCATTTTAACCTTGTGATATTAGCTATTACTTTCTGCTTGAAATGTCTTACAAAATATCATCTTTTCTATCAGTATACAGTATTGTGCAAAAGTTTTAGGCTGGTATGGAAAAATGCTGCAAATGCTTCCAAAATAGAAATGTATGAATGAATGAATGAATGAATGAATAAAAGAGAATTCTACATCAAACCAGTATTTAGTGTGACAGGCTTTAGATAGAGTCCTAGAAGTGATGATATGGCCCTCAGTAGTCCTGATCTCAACATCATCCAGTCTGTCTGGGATTACATGAAGAAACAGAAGAATTTAATCAAGCCTATATCCACAGGAGATCTGCGGTGATTTCTCCAAGATGTTTGGAACAACCTCTCTACCGAGTTCCTTCTAACACTGTGTACAAATGTACCTAGAACAACTGATGCAACTTTTTTTTCTACACCTGCCTGAAACTTTTGCACAGTTCTGTATGTTCTGTCCTTTAATCCATGTAAAAGAAAACATGACTGATACTCACATTACCATGAATCACATTGTATTGACTTTACTGTACACACGTGAACCACCATTAATCTCTAGCGCTACGGTTATTAATTTCCCTACCTTAGAAAAGGGCAAGCAATCCTTGTCAGCTTCCTTGTCTTTCACTTCAAAGTCATAAAGTGCTTTACATTGAGGCGGAGGTTGAGGTAAAGGCTTAATAATCTGCACAAAGTTGGTTGGGAAGAAGCCATGGACTCCGTTGATTTCTCCATGGTACCAATTCTCATCAACCTGTCGGCGAAGCACAATGATGTCTCCCTTGTTAAATTTCAGATCCCCGGGTTCCTTTCCTTCGTAGTTGTACAAAGCTTTGGCACACGGTAACTGAGGTACACCCTGAAAACAAAAAGATATATTCATGTAAGAAGCATAGCTATAGTCATTGAAGAAGAACATGTAGACATTATACCAGTGTCCGCTCTCCACCTGAACCATTATGAATGACGAAGAGTTGGAGTTGGTGGAGGTGACAAAAGGTCCACTTTAAGGATGTAATTTTTGATAAGGAACTACTTTCTTTACTTTGCTAAATAAGCCATTGTTTTACCAAAATATGGCTTCCTGTTCACAAAGTGATGCAAAGGATTATCAAGCTAGAACTGTAAACCTCGAAATGGAAACCATATTTTACAAGTTAATAACATTTTGTACAGTTCGGCATTTATCGACTTTGGAAATCTAAAGTAAGAATGTGCTTTCCATATGTTCTCCCTCCCATTATAAGAGTCATTGGCCCTTTAGTGGTCGTGTTCTTCCATAAAGAAGGATCTAAGAGGGACCTGTCCTCCAAGCTTTCAACACCACAAACTCTTTCCTATGGAAGGAAATCTACAGCAGATCTCTTCGCAGCAGCAAACTTAAAAGCAAATAATACAGTATCAACTTCCCAAATTCATTAGTTTTATAGCATCTAACCAAGTTTTCCAAATCCGGCAGATGTCTGATTCCACATGTGTTGGTGGAAATAGAGGAAATAGGTTAGCAGATGTACTTCATGCTTGCTGCAGCGCTCCTTACACATCCATCCATCATGTAGTCACAATTAATCTGATAGATTACATTAAAGCTGTGGTGAGATTACCCACACAGGAAATACCGCCATTGAGACAAGGCGAATTAGACACTTAGTAATTTGATAATTCTAAATGACAACAAATTACCAGTACCACACTTGGATGATAATCCTATAGGTTAGGATTTAGGTGTCTGCTTAGTAACTCAGTATAAGTCTAGTGGTACTGTTGTTCATTGTGGAGACCACCCAGTTTGAGTTGGGAGTATTACAGGCCAGGCAAAGCTTCCTGGGAAAATAGAGTATGCAAATGACTGTTATCCAGCAAGATACCCTGAGACCCTGGCCGCACAATGGTCGCAAGGTAGTCTGAGGCGTCTTCTTATATGATCTGTACTGATACTTCGGCCAATGTTACCTGCACATCCAGGTAGCCAATGTAGCCTTAAATGTACCTATTTACATAAAGTTTCGGACCGATTTCTATGCATCTATTAAAAACTGTAAATCCAGTCCACTAAAAAGTCATATTGGACCTTGGACTCCTTATATATACCACTAAACAGTCTTTTTTTTAATGTAGATTGAGAGTCCCATATAGGGATCACAACGTACATTGTTCCCTATCAGTATGTCTTTGGAGTATGAAAGGAAATCCATGCAAACACGGGGAGAACATACAAACTCCTTGCAAATGTTGTTCCTGGCAGGATTTGAACCCAGGACTCCAGCGCTGCAAGACCGCGGTTCTAACCACTGAGCCACCATGTTGCCCCAAAAAGTCTTCTTTTTACATTAGGTTGGAGTTTACAATTTTAAAAGAAATGATCACTGCCATATGAACCTGGAAAATGATCACGCTACTTGGAAATCACAGATTTTTAACTAATTATTCCTGTGTGTTAACCCCCAGTTTAGGCAATCCAAATACCGATATTATCCAGGTATCATCTGAACAATATCTTCCTCTCCTAAGGTATTTTCCTTAGCTTTATGAGGTTTTAGCTTTCACCTTCTAATTAGAAAATAAAATACTCATTCTTAAAATTCCACAGACTTCTAGAAATGTTTCCCTCTAAGACGTGGAGCTATGATACCAGGGAGCTATGATATCACGGAAGCTATGATGCCAAGGACTATGAAACTAGATACATTGGCTTCACATACACCGATGAATAGGGAAGTTTCTGTTTGGACTAGAATGAACAATGTATCATTGCTATCCACAGCCCATAGATTTCTAATGAACTGCTGATATCTGTTCTTCAATGGGAAATAAAAGGTCAGTATAGAATTAGCAAGGATATTCTTCAGGGACATATAGGTACTATTCACACTGTACCTGTAGTATACGTTGGGGTACCCAATGGGAGGATTTCCTGAGGCGTACCACTGTATAGTGAAACAATGGCATACGTTACCTATGGGCTATGATATACTCAGATGTATGAAATAGCAGCACAGAATACATACAGATATTATATCTTCTGTATGGTGCCCCACCAATTGTAAACCACCATTTTACTTAAAGAGGACCTGTCAGTTCTGATAAATACTTATATTTTAGTAAAATAATAATTCTGGAGCATCTTTATAACTCTGCATTGTGACATTCCTCTATTGCTCCTTCTAGAAATGTGTTACTAGATTGACAACTAGGTGTGCGCCCCTATACAATCTTACAATGTACACAGCATCAGATGGTGGACACTCCACTTTGATAATGGAATGGTAACATCATTGTCCACCTTTGTCAATTCATATATACTATGAATAACAGAGGTATTGTACAGTTGACTTAGAATTCACCAAACTAATTTTCGTTTTTTACGCTATGGCATCCTACATAATGTCATATTGTGGTCGCGTTCAAAGTGAATCAGTCTCCGCACTACATAAATAGTGTTAGCACAATACATACTTTTGTTAGGTTCACATCTGCGCATGGGTTTCCGTTCGGGGAGTCTGAAATGGAAACCTATCCGCATAAAAATGGTTGCCTTAGGAAACTGGCAAACCCCATAGACTATAATGCGGTCTGTGTGGTTTCCACTTGGAAAAACGTGGAGAAAAAAAATTATGCTTGTAGGACTTTTCTCTCTGCATTTTTCATGCGGAGAGGGGAACAGAAAGGCCCAAACGCAGATGTGAACCGGACCTTAGTGCAATATGCATAAGACCAGATGTTCCAGAATTATTATTTCACGGGAAATACAAGTATTCACTGAGGCTACATTCACACATCGGTTTTTTTCCCATGGAATTTTTTTGATTTAAAAAAAACCCCAAAACAAACATATATAGTTTTTATGCCCCCTTGGCGGTTTTTATATACTAGCATTTTTCCAGCCTTCTTTCTAGAGTTTTCTTTCCAATAATTAAAAACGCCTGAAAATGATGCCATACGCAGAGCATACTGTAAAACACTCAAAAGGCTAGAAATACCATGTACGTGAGGTTATTCCTAAATTCTTATTGAATAACTTGTAACCATCTGGCCGCAGAAATTTTAACTATGTTTGTACTCCGTACAAAAATGGCACAAAAAAACCCGCTTGTGTGCCACCAGCATAAAACAGACATGTCAGGAGAGGAGACAGCTTCTCTTTCAATTCGGCTACTTGAAGGCTGCTTTGTGATAGCTAAAGTTATTTCCTGCTCGATCTATATTGAGTAAATCTATTACAGACATTGTGCTACACATAACTCATTTCCATTGATAAATTGCTTGCGCCAATGAAAAGAATGCCTGTCTAGAAATAGTGGTCAGTATGCAGACGACATATCCATCCAGCTTTTCAAGCCAACTCGGATCATTGAAATGCTGTGCTGATGTGTGTTAGTGACTGCTCACATACTCATTTCACATTGAAGCCGGCACAGAATCTCTGCATAGCTCTGTGGCAGCTCAATGGTACATGTCTAATAAAGACAGACATGGGAAGCCAAATCCATTTGGTTGCTCACAGGTTGGCCCATTGAGAGCTCATTCCACCCCTTTCTATGTCCTTGTTTCAAATTTGCACTTCTCTATGTAAGGAGGAAGAAAAATTCTTTCCTTGAATAGATGCATTGAGATGCATATTCCTCTCCCTGAAAGAGAAGATCTGTTCTAAAAGAGGCTTTCACAAGTTCTGCTAAGATCTGGACTGCCATCCAAGTTTATAACAAATGAGACCTGGACTATCTGCAGGCCGGACACATCCTCTGCGCATGTTCTACCTAAATACTAAGGGTCAGTTCACACGTGAAAACCGCCTAGCTTATTTGTGCGAGGTAAAAAACCTCGAGGAGTTTTTTTGACGCTGTTTTTTGCATTCCACGCGGTTTTTGACGAGGTTTTTGACGCGGTTTTCGCTAGCGGTTTTCGCTAGGGTTTTTTTTTCCTATATGTGCTATAGAAACTGCAGGCGAAAACCGCGCGGTTTTTTGCAAAAAACCGCGCGGTTTTGTGTGCAAAAAACCGCGCGGTTTTTTACCGCGCGGTTTTCGCCTCCCATTCACTTCTATGCAATTCTTCAGGCGTTTTCCGCCTGAAGAAAGGTCATGTCGCTTCTTCAGGCGGAAAACGCTAGGAGGAAAAAAAAAGCTAGTGGTCTACATAGACCACCATGTTAAAGGAGAGGTTTTTGAAGCGAATTCCGCTGTCAAAAACCTCCCCTTTGCCCACGTGTGAACTAGCCCTAAAGGCTTCATCCTCTGCTGAACCTTTACACTATAAGCTGACCCTACGTATGGGAAAACTGCCAGCCCAAAGAAGTTTCAGATGGAAATAAATTGGGCAGATTGGCTGGCCAGCTTTAAGTGTAAAAAGTTCAGCAGACGACGAGACCCCTGCCAACAAGCAGTGTCTATTGCCAGTTTACAGCTTGCACTACCCCAGAGAGTGCCAGCGTTCAGTTTTATTTGTACATTAGGGCTACATAGCTGCCATGTGATTGAGACAAATCTTACATTCAATAGGCACTTCCTAGACAACCTGAAACAGTGCCAGGCTTTCCCATATGATGGCCAATTTCACAGACTGTTCAAGCCATGTAGCTGCAGTGTAGCCCTATGCGCGCCATGCCACCTGTACAGAACAGAGACATTAGTAGGTGACAATGACTGGCAGAGGCAGTCGTCGTGCCCTTATGGCTTTTATTAACAGAATTGTACCATACTATAACAAGATTATATTTGCAATATAAAGACCGACATGTACTAATGCCATTTGTTAGATAGTGTAAGCTTAAGCCCCTTCTCTGCTCCATTGTAACAGCTCAATTCAACTCCATTCAGGATGTTTTATGATAGATTGGACACTTCTTGGTAAACGTTAGACTTGTTTTACTTTGCAAACCAGCCAGTATCTTAAAGAATAAAGGACCCCTCTTAATCCTGGCACCCCTCACCTAGTTGTCTATCACTGTCCAGGCTTCTTTCATGCTGGCACCGGGAATCTTGTTAAAGTTGAGGGTTGCATGGATTCCACTCAGCATCCGCAGATTCTTGAGAATAATGTTCAAGAATCAGTGACGAAGTTGAAGTTACGCCGGGGATGGATATTTCAGCAACACAATGATCCAAAACACCACTCCAAATCGACTCAGGCATTCATGCAGAGGAACAATTACAATGTTCTGGAATGGCCATCCCAGTCCCCTGAATATCATTGAACATCTGTGGGATGATTGGAAGCAGGCTGTCCATGCTCGGCCACCATCACACTGAACTGAACTTGAATTGTTTTGTAAAGAGGAATGGTCCAAAATACCTTCATCCAGGATCCAGGAACTGATTAAAAGCTACATGAAGCGACTAGAGGCTGTTATCTTTGTAAAAGGAGGATCTACTAAATATTAATGTCACTTTTCTGTTGAGGTGCCCATACTTTTGCACCGGTCAAATTTTGGTTTAATGCATATTGCACATTTTCTGTTAGTACAATAAACCTCATTTCAATCCTGAAATATTACTGTGTCCATCAGTTATTAGATATATCAAACTGAAATGGCTGTTATAAACACCAAAATATTTAGAACTAAAAATGATTAAGATTAATAGGGGTGCCCAAACTTTTTCATAGGACTGTATACTGTCCTCATATCCCTGCAATCCTGCTTCCGCTCGGCTCTTGATAAGACAACATATTGGCTTTTTTATTTCTTTTTCTCTTTGCTATCAATTTCAAGAAGCATCAACACAGCATGGCATGAGCATCTAGAGACTGTGCTATATGTACCTGCTGTAGGACAGTTCAATTACCCTTCTCTCTATATTTTCCTATATAATACAAGTATACAGTTAGAGAGGCTCAGTTGTGAACTCCTTCATTATAACTGTGTGACAGAAGCTGTCTGCTCATCAGTAGCTAGTGACAGAAGTCTCTGTCTCCCCTTGTGGAGAGCTTGTGGGGTACAATCCATTTTACAGGAAGCCAAGAACTGATTTTTTTTAAAAAAAATCTCCTGTAGATTTTAACTGATTGGTGAGAGTCACATGATTTAGAAGAAGGATCCAGATAGAAATAACTAAAAAAAAAAAATCACATCTGCGCTGGAGTCTCAGTTGGAAGACTCTGTCACAATGTCTGCCTGAAATCAGTGGAAGAGAAAGTCCTGCACTGTGGATTTTTCCTCCCCCGATTATCAGCCAGAGGACCGCATTATACTTAATGGGGTCAGCTAGGCTCCATTTGTAACCACTACAACAGTGGCCCTTCTGTCCGTTGTACTGGTCTTCCGAGAGGCCAAAACTAGTGTGAACCTGTGTCTGGTAATGCAGGCTGAATTATATTCTTTGGAGGAACAGGTACATAATTAATTAAAAATAAAATAAGAAATCACTGGAGTGCTTCTTTAAAAGGTGTCTAGAAAGGAGCAAGGATCTGTTCTTATCTATAAACTGGTCTGTCCCCTAAAGAAGACATAACTTACACCAGAATAACAGTGCAAAACAGGTAGTCAACATGGGCTATAAAGTACAAGAATCCTGCCACGTGTGTGAAATACTGCATTCTACATTGTATTGTCAGGGTTATCTAATAATGTTTATAAAAAAAATAAAAGTGATAGAGCAAAAATAAAATTGTATTAATCTTGTTCATTATTAAAATAAAAGTATAAAATTGTGCTAATGTTATGTACGCTGATCTGTGACCATGTTAATGCAGCTGTAAGCACCCTGCAAATAGAAGACATGAGGCCAGAGGAAAAATTTGTAAAAACCGGAATTATTATCTATTGCCAAGTCACTTATTAAGAAACCTAAACAAGCGCGTAAGTAAAATAATGTATTAACTGAGAAAAAATACCAGTTCGCTATTGTTAAAAATATTAATGTGCATGTAACATGAAAATTCTGTTAACCTGCAACAGGAATTGGGAAAGCTATACATATATATACACTCACCGGCCACTTTATTAGGTACACCTGTCCAACTGCTCGTTAACACTTAATTTCTAATCAGCCAATCACATGGCGGCAACTCAGTGCATTTAGGCATGTAGACATGGTCAAGACAATCTCCTGCAGTTCAAACCGAGCATCAGTATGGGGAAGAAAGGTGATTTGAGTGCCTTTGAACGTGGCATGGTTGTTGGTGCCAGAAGGGCTGGTCTGAGTATTTCAGAAACTGCTGATCTACTGGGATTTTCACGCACAACCATCTCTAGGGTTTACAGAGAATGGTCCGAAAAAGAAAAAACATCCAGTGAGCGGCAGTTCTGTGGGCGGAAATGCGTTGTTGATGCCAGAGATCAGAGGAGAATGGCCAGACTTGTTCGAGCTGATAGAAAGGCAACAGTGACTCAAATAGCCACCCGTTACAACCAAGGTAGCCAGAAGAGCATCTCTGAACGCACAGTACGTCGAACTTTGAGGCAGATGGGCTACAGCAGCAGAAGACCACACTGGGTGCCACTCCTTTCAGCTAAGAACAGGAAACTGAGGCTACAATTTGCACAAGCTCATCGAAATTGGACAATTGAAGATTGGAAAAACGTTGCCTGGTCTGATGAGTCTCGATTTCTGCTGCGACATTCGGATGGTAGGGTCAGAATTTGGCGTCAACAACATGAAAGCATGGATCCATCCTGCCTTGTATCAACGGTTCAGGCTGGTGGTGGTGGTGTCATGGTGTGGGGAATATTTTCTTGGCACTCTTTGGGCCCCTTGGTACCAAGTGAGCATCGTTGCAACGCCAAAGCCTACCTGAGTATTGTTGCTGACCATGTCCATCCCTTTATGACCACAATGTACCCAACATCTCATGGCTACTTTCAGCAGGATAATGCGCCATGTCATAAAGCTGGAATCATCTCAGACTGGTTTCTTGAACATGACAATGAGTTCACTGTACTCCAATGGCCTCCACAGTCACCAGATCTCAATCCAATAGAGCATCTTTGGGATGTGGTGGAACGGGAGATTCGCATCATGGATGTGCAGCCGACAAATCTGCGGCAACTGTGTGATGCCATCATGTCAATATGGACCAAAATCTCTGAGGAATGCTTCCAGCACCTTGTTGAATCTATGCCACGAAGAATTGAGGCAGTTCTGAAGGCAAAAGGGGGTCCAACCCGTTACTAGCATGGTGTACCTAATAAAGTGGCCGGTGAGTGTAAGTGTGTGTGTATGTGTATGTATATATATATATATATATATATATATATATATATATATATATATATATAGCACCCCCTTGTATGAAAATGAACATTGTGAAATGTGAAAAAATTTACAGAATTACATTATTTTTATCACCCAAAAACTAGGAAAATCAAGGGAATGAGAACACAAATAACATTTTTATAGAATATATTATACATTTGTTCATACCAGCCAAACCAGTGACACCTGACTTTAGAACTGGTTTGTCTGAGATGAGATTATTTTAATACTTTTACCCATGAAGAATTGCCTGAAAAAGTCTCCATACAGTGTTGGCCAAAAGTATTGGCACCCCTGCAATTCTGTCAGATAATACTCATTTTCTTCCAGAAAATGATTGCAATCACAAATTCTTTGGTATTATTATCTTCATTTAATTTGTCTTCAATGGAAAACCACAAAAAGAATTGTCAAAAAGCCAAATTGGATATAATTCAACACCAAACATAAAAAGGGGGTGGACAAAAGTATTGGCACTGTTTGAAAAATCATGTGATGCTTCTCTAATTTGTGTAATTAACAGCACCTGTTACTTACCTGAGACACCTAACAGGTGGTGGCAATAACTAAATCACACTTGCAGCCAGTTGAAATGGATTAAAGTTTATTCAACCTCTGTCCTTTGTCCTTGTGTGTACCACATTGAGCATGGAGAAAAGAAAGAAGACCAAATAACTGTCTGAGGACTTGAGAAGCAAAATTGTGAGGAAGCATGAGCAATCTCAAGGCTACAAGTCCATCTCCAAAGACCTGAATGTTCCTCTGTCTACCGTGCGCAGTGTCATCAAGAAGTTTAAAGCCCATGGCACTGTGGCTAACCTCCCTAGATGTGGACGGAAAAGAAAAATTGACGAGAGATTTCAACACAAGATTGTGCGGATGGTGGATAAAGAACCTCGACTAACATCCAAACAAGTTCAAGCTGCCCTGCAGTCCGAGGATACAACAGTGTCAACCCGTACTATCCGTCGGCATCTGAATGAAAAGGGACTGTATGGTAGGATACCCAGGAATACCCCACTTCTTACCCAGAGACATAAAAAAGCCAGGCTGGAGTTTACCTGAGAAAGCCAAAAACGTTTTGGAAGAATGTTCTCTGGTCAGATGAGACAAAAGTCTCATCAACATAGAGTTTACAGGAAAAAAAAAGAGGCCTTCAAAGAAAAGAACACGGTCCCTACAGTCAAACATGGCGGAGGTTCCCTGATGTTTTGGGGTTGCTTTGCTGCCTCTGGACTGCTTGACCGTGTGCATGGCATTATGAAGTCTGAAGACTACCAACAAATTTTGCAGCATAATGTAGGGCCCAGTGTGAGAAAGCTGGGTCTCCCTCAGAGGTCATGGGTCTTCCAGCAGGACAATGACCCAAAACACACTTCAAAAAGCACTAGAAAATGGTTTGAGAGAAAGCACTGGAGACTTGTAAAGTGGTCAGCAATGAGTCCAGACCTGAATCCCATAGAACACCTGTGGAGAGATCTCTTGATGGCAGTTTGGAGAAGGCCCCCTTCACATCTCAGGGACCTGGAGCAGTTTGCCAAAGAAGAATCGTCTAAGATTCCAGCAGAGCATTGTAAGAAACTCATTGATGGTTACTGAAAGCGGTTGTTCGCAGTTATTTTGTCTAATGGTTGTGCTACCAAATATTAGGCTGAGGGTGCCAATACTTCTGTCCGGCCCATTTTTGGAGTTTTGTGTAAAATGATCTATGATTTGACTTTTTTTTCATTCTCTTTTGTGTTTTTTCATTGCAAGCAAAATAAATGAAGATATTAATACCAAAGAATTTGTGCTTGCAATCATTTCCTGGAAGAACATGAGTAATATCTGACAGAATTGCAGAGGTGCCAATACTTTTGGCCAACACTGCACTGCGCTGTGACTCTTCAATTAGAAACAGTATCCCCTCGAGCTGTGCAATATACTATTAAACATAAACACTTTGTGTATTTATATATACTCCATATAATGAAAATGAGAAAATAAGAGGTTGGTAGTAAATGGATGGAGTGATGATATCTATCCTGAGGATGAAAGCAGAGCTGAACCATGGCCTCCTGCCCTTTGCACAGCCTTCTCTGTAGCCCCCTTTTCCACCCTCAGACAACAGGCCCTTGAAGATCTGCTGAGTTTACATTTCACTCCAGCCTTTCACTTGGCTTGACATGAAAGAAGAAGAATAGTGAAAAAAAAAAACAACTCCCAGCAGTCTACCCACAGGTTGCAGCTGCCATTTTTCCCTGCCAGCAACATGGAAAAATCTTAAACCTAAACCCAGTGTAAAGGAAGAATAATCACATTAGTATTGTACCAGCTATAAGACATTGCACATTATTCTATCAAATAAATCTATGTTTTAATTTCTTTATTCCATCATTAAAAATCAATCTTTTGATACTGAAGGAATTGGAGTCCAAGTCACCTGGTAAAGAATCTTCTGAGAACTTCTGGTTAGAACGAGACGGCACTTTAAAAAAGGGAAGTTCTGCATTTCTGGAGAGTATATTGTCACCTATACCCAATATTCAGAATAATTAATATGGACATGTAGGTGCTGCAATGAGGCTGTTCTGGCCAACTAAAAACAATAGGTCACATTTTTATAATCTAATGTGCACAGCATAAAATATAGCTATGGCCAAACCTTGCCAAAAAAATTCTTTAGTTTAACTTTTCAATTTATTCAACTTATTTTTTTTATAGAAATGGTCCAGCTGGGTTGATTCAAAATGGTTTTCAAGGTAGGATAGTGTATCAGTATCTGATCGGTGTGGGTCCAACACCTGGACCTTGCACTAAACAGCTGATCTGTCTACCTCCAGGTACCGTAAGCCACAGAGATGCATAAAGCTGGAAGAAGCTCTGCTTCTATTTATGTAATAGGCAGCATCCTGGTACCTATACAGTGGACAGGGCTTTCTTCATTAAAAATGTCATAAGAGAAAAAAGATGTTCATAATGTCTGTTTTCAAATAAAAGAGGGTTTTAAGATTTTCAGTAAGATGCTAAAATTATTTTATATTCTTTTGTCCTCTTCCATCTGGTCACTGGTCAGTCAGCAAGGAGTTAGCATGGCTTTCTACTTGCCTGACTCACAATCTAATAATGAAGAATGGAGCACTGTAAGTTGATAAGGTCACCCTTTTAGGTATACAATGACATACTAAAAAAAAATGGAGCTTATGTTAGGGGGCGTTCACACTACCGTTGGTGACCATCAGCAGTTTCCATAGCTATTGTCCATTACAAGATTTTACCAACGGACACTAGCTGAACCATTAGAAATCCATTAAAATTTCCATTCATTTCAATGGGATTTTATCTTGTGTCCGTTAGTGTCCATTACTGTCTGTTTACACCACGGACAAGGGTCCATTATTTTTTTAACATTGAAGTCTATGGGTAATGGACTTATAACGGACAGTAAGTGATAACCATCAGTTACTGTCCATTATTTTGTGTCTGGTTTTTTTTGTGCATGCTCAGAAAGCATAAAGAAACAAAAAAAAAAAAAGGACACTATCTGACACTAATTAAATGGATCAGTTAAAAAAATGGACACATTAAAATTAGTTAGTGTCCGTTAATGTCTGTTATGATAGGCGTCTGTTTTTGTGTGTGTGTGTGTGTGGGGGGGGGGGTTAACAGACACCTTCATAACGGAATTAAACGGTAGGGTGAACCCATCCTTTAAGAAACACTAAACATAAAAAGTGCAAAAAAAATCAACCCAGAAAATATTCTCAAATAAGAATAAATAAATAAATAAATAAAAATGCTGGGGATGAGCAATTTGTATGCCTTTCCTGGAGCATAGTCTGATGTCTTCCCTCCCTCCTGCCGGTTCTTTAAAGGGATCCTGTAATGTTGCACTTTCAGTCCGTTCTGCCTGCAGCATGCTACAGGGCAGAACAAGCTCAGCAGACTAATATATAGTTTTGTACGAAAATATCTTGTATAACTTGTAACTTATTGATGAGAATCCCTGCTCATTGTAGAGTCAGTGGAGTCCAGTGGGCGGTCCTACTCACTGACTGACAGCTATTACTTTACGCATGCTCTGACAATCACCTAAACCACTCCCTGGACTCCTAAGGGAAGAAACAATAAATAGTTTTTTCCGAACAGCCCCAATATAATCAATGTGTAGCGAAAATGGACATTTTTGACGTTCATGTGAATAATGACTTATAAGGAGTCAGGCAGGTATAACTTCTTGTGCCTCTATACTCTATAATGCAGCATATTTATTGCTCTAACTCATATTACATTTTGAAGATATAACTATGAAGTACAACAACTGGCTACAATGACTAATGTTACAGGCCCAGTCTCGGCATAGTGTTACACAATAGCACTGGCATCTTTCAGCTGAGAGCTGGTTCCATTCTGCTATTTATAGTTACATTGAGACATCCAGTATACACCAGCAGCCACAGCAACAGCACCACATCCTCTTCCTTTGAAACCTAATCTATTACAAGGAAATAAAAGGAAGGCTGCGGAGCGCGAGGAGCTGAGATGGAGGGTAGCGACGCAAAACAAAGATGCTTTTCAACACCAAAAACACAACAGCAATTACATATTCACTTTGAAAAGAGGCAAATGAAATCCTAATAACATCAGGCTGACAGTGTGCTCAGCAATGGCATCTATAGTCTCTGGCGTCACAAGAGCCTACTGTTCTCAGCCAGTATATACTACAGTATTATTGCCATCCCTCAAAGGGATATACTACTCAGGTATACAGATGAGATTCTGCTTCTAAAGTTAGGCATATTCTGACATCCCGGTCAATAAAACTTCTCTCACATTCTGGAAGTATCCATAATTTATTAAGTGCTGATATAGTCAGGAGGAAAAGATAACAAGCAAACGCAATAGAATATTAACAACTTTTTCCATATTATACATTTTCTGCCACTATATAAAACATCTACCATATATCTATATAGCTTTAGATATATTTCATAAAGGGGTTACATTATCAATACTATCAAGCCTTAGGTTTGAATATAACCAAGCACATCTGTATAGGGTTTCTATGTTCTCCCTCTATCTGTGTGGGTTTCCTCCCACACTGCAAAGACATACTGATAGGGAACTGTGACAGTGACTGACAAAGTCTGTAAAGCGCTGTGAATATGTTGGCGTTATACAATAGAAATGAATGTCTTTGTAATGACATTGATAGCCTGTGGAATACAGTACAGCTTCTCTTGTGTCCTCAGGGAAAGGAATATGGATATTATTTTGGCTGGACATAGGCTTTCTATCTGCTTCTCAACGAGAGAGCCCAGCATGGGCATCAGCATTTATAACAATTAAAGGAAGACATTCTGATAAAGATACCACGCAGTCAGGGTAAAATGAATTAGATAAGCAGCTCCACGCCATGCTGGACTCCTTATCAGGGACAGAAATAAGAATGATCGTTCAGGACGGAGCAGCCCGGATTGGTGAGCCATTATCTCATTGACTTCCCCTTACTGCTTAATGACCATCTTTTACTGCTATAAATGTCACTGCACATGCTGGGCTCTCTGTCTGGGGAGCAAAAGGCGCAACCCCTTTAATGACGCACAAATGTTATGCAGGATGACACGTTACACATTGAAATCAATGGGTTAAAAAGCTTCCCATTGATTTCAATGTGTAGCGCCCATAAGCGCGGGCGTGGAAATGGAGCCTTTCCACCTTGCCATCTCTTGGGAATTAGGTTTTCTTTACTTTACCTCTGCTTGGTCTCCAATACCTTTGGTGGTGACCTGTGGTAGTATATTATGACAAAGGACCGCAAATATTTATAATCCACTTTTCTCACACAATGACCCATGACAACTGGGTGTGACCTAGAAAATGGTGACACCCAGTTGTCAATTTGCTAACAATCTCCAGAAGGGATATTACTTATTATTCACTAACCTAGTCACGTCAGGAGAGGTGACAGGCCTTGTTTAAGACTATTCTACTGTATAGTAATAGCCCAAAGTTTCATACACTACCAATACAGTATATATATATATATATATATATTCACAAGGGATTCTTGGAGAACATGAAAATGTTTACCTCTGTTCTGAATGAGTATCCCATTATTTCTTGCTTTTTAACGTATGCAGGAAGTTATTACCGGTATATTAATGGTTTGCAAAAATTTTCATAAATTCTTCATCATAATTGCCAATGAGGATAACAGAACCGAATCCTTTATTGAAAGCCAGGGATGATTTGTTATCTACACTACTTCCATTTTAGCTGGTCTTCTAGCTCATTGCAATGTCAGTGGTGCAAAACAAAAGCAATTTCTATGCAAATGTGTTCCCTGGGCTGGATCTACCGAAACTGTGCCCCTTGTTACACCGACTGAAGAGGGGCCAAAGAGGATCATTTGCTCATCCGGGGAGACCTGCACCTGGGGAATCATTACACAGTGAATAACACTTCTAATCACTCCGCACAATACAAGGCTGGGACTGAAGAGATTTATTGTACAGGACAAGTGGCTAAAAAGAGCAATTCTCCAGACAATAGTTCATGCATTCACATCCTATTAGGAGCAATGCAAATCGGGATCCTGCTAACTGCATTTCCATTTTGGGGGGCTTTTACCCATATCATTAGACTCTGGAGTTAACACGCTGGATGGGAAGAACATTGCATCATTTCCCATAATAAGTTCTGCATATCCACAATACAGAGGGAAAAGAAGCTCTAGTTAATATACTTCTACACATTAATTCCAATAAAAAGGTTATAAATATGACCACAGCAAACATACATGTAATATAAAATCCTGTAGCTATGACAACATTATGTCAGTTCGTATAATGGCCTGTGAAGTATCTGAACTGTATATTCCAGTAATGACTAATGCATCCCATTGACTAGCATCTGGAGAATACAGCTGTGTGCGGCCCAGAGCTCATACTTTACATATACTGTAATGTAAACTGCGCTATACAATATGTTGTGTATAAAAAAAAAAACCTTTCAATGTATTTAAGTCTAGATATTATGAGTTATATAAATCTAAGAGTATATGCATATAAGTACATAAATAAAATATATATAATATTATATATATTATGCCTATGACAGGATCCGTTACCTCTCCTGGGATGTCACTTTTAGTAAATACTTGTATTTTTATGAAATAAGAGTGTCTTGTCTCATTACTGTGCTGTTTTATATTTCTCCTAGAAATGTATGAATTTTGACCGACCATCTAATGTGTTTGGGGGCATCCTAACTCTCCTTTTATGGCAGATGCCTGCGAACTTATAGCATACTAGCATCTGCCCGCGACTTTGTCTGCCGGTTGGTGTTGGGGCTGAGCCACGTATAGTTAGCCAATTGCTGTTGTGTATGCTTTGCGGCGTGCACCCCTGCACCGGAAGTCGGAGTCAGTTTGTTTCCATGCCCAGTGTATTGCTGCCATGATATTAGACTATTAAAACTAGATTGCTTTGTGGCATCCATGTTGGGCCATGGTAAGCAACAGCAATACATCAGGGTGAGATGAAGGGTTGAAAGTGACCTCAGTAGAAATAGAGTAGGGATTGACTAACACATGAGCAATGTGTTCTCTCTTATAACACAAAAAAAATCACATCCTATGGTTAATGTGTTTATTACCACAGCAGGCTGGAACCAATTCGCAGTTTACTCATTGCAAACACTGAGATTTCTGGCTTGTAGGATTTGCTCCCTGCCAAACTTGCCATGTGACTGACAGGTACGCTGCAGCAATTCCTTAAATGCACTCAAACTAGAGCTATAAATCTGAAGGACTAAAATAGTAAAACCCCCATTGTATTTTTATGGGAATACAGAACACTACTCCCTACACAATTCATAGTGCAAGTATATTACCTTATTCTGATGCCCCAAACCCACTGCACACAAATACAGAATCTCTTTTAACCAAAGTGACTGGAAAAGCTTTTCTATATATTATTTCTAAATAATACTTAGTACTTTTTAATTCCAGTGCTAATAAATGCTGATGTTGATCGTGTCCATATGCTATAGATATGGATGCCTTTAAAGGGGTTGTCTGGGAATTACAGATGTTTTCCAGGAGGTTGGCTCTCCCATGGCCAGTCCAGCAACACTTGGAGGGGGGGGGCTTGTTCTGGTAGAGATCCTTGCCGCATATGACCTAAAAAATGAACCCAGTACGTCACTCACATACGTCATCTGTGATGTCCCGATTCCATTCCTTAGGTCACCGAGGTTGCTGATTTGCCTCTACAGTCACATACGGCAAGGACTTCTGCCAAAACAAGACAACAGGTGGACACCAGGGAGCTGACGACAGAATAGTATGTTGTTTTTTTTTCATATTTCCGGGCCTACTGCCGAAAAGCTGTAACTCCTGGACAACCCCCTTAAGGTAGCTGTATAGTTAGGAAATTCAGATTTTATATGCCAACTGATGCTTCGCCATACAAAATGGGGATAAGGGGACCTGTTCTGGAGATAGGTGTGAGTTCCAGAGGTGGGAGCTGAATGGACAGCTACTTACCCCAGCCTCCAATTCCTGAACAACCCCTTTAACAACAGGAAAAGTTCTATTCAAATGTAAGTAGTCAGTTTACTATTATACAAGAAAAATACATGAGGGGCATGCCCCTGCTACCTCTTGTGTCACCCCCTCTACCTCATAGATTGTAAGCTCTTGGGAGCAGAGCCCTCAGTCCCATTGTGTGAAATGCCTTTCTTTGTAATGTATCTTTCTGTCTGTATTTGAACTCTACTAATTGTACAGCGCTGTGGAATATGTTGGCGCTATATAAATAAAATTTATTATTATTATTAGGGGCATGTCTCTTCCATCCGAAAAATCTAAAGGTGGTTTTTTCATGTCCAAATTTTTAAGGCCAGGCCATTCTAAATGACTCAATTACAAGAATTCTGTATAGTACGAACCCCAAGGTGGAGAATGCTGCTGTAAATAGCTGATATAGTAACTATGAAGGACTTGGCTCTGATCAGTAACTACAGCTAGCACCACTCAGCAAATGACTCCAGGAATGAGGTTACCAAGGAAATAGCACGGCAATATGCCACACATGACTTGGGTTTCACCTACACTTCTTCCCCGTAATGAACTCATACTGCTGTGTGAAAGCCGCTTGTTATGAGTCAGCGCTAAACTATGTGAAACCAAAAATTCAATAAAACTGCAGAGGTAATGAGGGGTAATGTAATGGAGTAGAAAGTCTGAAACTGTACACTGACAAAGGAATGGGAATTGGCAAAGGCAATAAAAAAGGGCAAAAAGTTACAAAATCATCATCAACTATAACAAAAAAAATGAGCAATTTACCTTACTTGTCCACAGCTGCAAGCTGAGATCCGATGTTGCTAAATCTTACCCATCCATGACACATCATCATCCTTATGGTCTACACACACGACTTGCCATCTGCTGTTTCTCAGTCTACCCCAGAGAGAATGTGTATGTGGACAGCCATAACCGCATTCAATGAAATATTCAATGCAAAAACAACCTGAAAAGAGGAGCCGTCACCTGACCTGAAAAGCCCAATGACAGATCGTCTGATTTTGGTGATTCATTTATCCAAAGCAGCTCAGCAATTCCAAAGCCCTTAAGTCCTTTTAGGGCTAGTTCACACGGGGCAAGAGGGCGCATTTTAATGTCAAATCCATCTCAAAATCCACCTCCTCACAATCGAGGTCTATGCAGACCGCTAGCGTTCTTTTTTGCGCTAGCGGTTTGTTCCTATTCACGCAAAAAAGAAGCAAGCTGCCCTTTCTTCAGATGGATTCCGTGGCTGATTCAGCCACGGCGTCCGCCGCGCGACGGCACTCTCTAGATTACGCCCATTCATTTGGGCCTAATCCGGAGGAGAAAGCCGCGATGGAATGTGTTCACACGGAGCTCCATGTGAACTAGCCCTTAGCGTTGATGCGAAATAGGGTATGCTAGTCAAGTGGGCGGTAACAATGTGGTTTATCTGGGGCGGGGTCACTTTGTGCAGAGTTTCACTAATTTGCATCAACATTAAAGGGCTTATGGAATGGCTTATTATCTATGGAATAGCTGAACTGATTTGGAAAACTAAATCACCACCATGATCACGATGTCATGTGATGGACGTCATTGGGCTTTTCAGATAGGGTGACAAGTCCTCTTTAAAATAGATAGACATGGCAGTGCTGCTCCTGATACACCAGGCCATAGGTTGTGTATGGAATTGTACCTCAATATAGAAGGGTTGGTTCACACTAGTGTTCATGGACTCCGTTCTCCATTCCGCTTAAAGTATTAAGAGATTTCAGGCGGCTCCATTATATTCTATGGGTTCTGTGGGCTTCCACGGGTAACCACTTTTTAAGCAGATAGGGTTTCCATTTTTCTGGTCCCCAGGAAGATCTGAAGAATGGAACCTAGCGTCAATTCATAAGTCAATGGAGTTTTTAGGTGCATGACAGCCGCTCTGTGGCCTCTACTCCTAACATGAAGACTTGCTTGTTCACAAACTGCTCAATAATACTATTGTTTGTTGCTTATTTCCAATAACTATACCAATGTAAAAGTTACTGTGATCAGAAGCAGGATCAATAAGTGTCAATGGATTAAAGGATTTTTTCTATTTTTCAATGGACTAGAAATCTATTTTATAGTATTTCCTATAGTAACATCACTACTTGTACCAATATGGTGTAGCTCTACATACATATAGCTTATCCAGCAATGATGCACAAAAGTATTTAGGAGTGAGGAACCTCAGGGTGCCCTTAACCCCCTAAATAATGACAACAGTGGCCTTATTATTGTCAGTACAGCCTGATTGACTAAGTGTAGAAAGGCATGTAGGATTGGGGGAGGGGTGCATCTACCTCCCCAATACAATCCCTGCGTGCGCCAGTGAATACGTAATGTGCTCATTTGAATAAATGCGCACATTGCCCCCATCTGTTATTTGTAGAATGAAAGCCAATAACCCCAGCTCCGCCGAGAATGGTGGAAATCAGTGAAAGCGCAGGCCTCCCCGCTCCGGGAGGAGATTTTCTACATAGATAAATCTCTGTCAGTTACTTCTCTACTAATGGCAATTTTCTACAGTAACTACAGACAAAGCTGTAAAAAAGTAAATAACAAAGCGATTTTCTCTATAGCCGTAAACCACTTATCACAACCATGCAAGTGATGTGAATATTAAAGAGCATGAGTACGCCATATATTTCTATAAACAGACAATTGGCATGGCGGCATGATAAAGCATGGAGCTGGTACAAGTGGCATCAGGGGAGCGCTATCTTTCTCTCCTGTACACAACACTGACAAATTAGCATACCATCCCCTAGTTTATCCCCCTAATCGCCCAATGGACGTCTGGCTTCAGTAAGGGATACGGATCACATAGTAATTTGTTCTGTTAATGGGCTGGCAAGATTCCGAATCACAGTGTGGTGACTGGCCCGAGCACCGGCAACACTCCCGGCAATGTAGCACAAAGAAGATACAAAGGGGACAGTACTAGTGTACACTGGGGACAAGAGGAAAATAGTGAATATGATATTAGAGCATCAGCAAGTATCCAACATAATACAGGTGATCTTAGATGATCCTTATATAGCATATTTTTCTTATATATATATATATATATATATATATATATATATATTTACATAATATTTTAATTTGTTTTAATTTGTCATCATCTTTTATTT
This sequence comes from Leptodactylus fuscus, assembly GCF_031893055.1. NCBI lineage: Eukaryota > Metazoa > Chordata > Amphibia > Anura > Leptodactylidae > Leptodactylus > Leptodactylus fuscus. The sequence goes on from NC_134265.1 coordinate 294,619,391, forward strand.
TTCTTTTAACAAAACATTATTTTGCAATAATCCTAGAAGCTTCTCACAGACTTTCCACCATACACAGTCATCGCTGCACTCTCACTGGCTGTGTGGGATGGGAATATTCCTTGGATACAGACCTGATTTTTGGGTTTTCCTAGATATTGGATGGCACTGTATTGTATGTTTGGGGCAGGACTGTACAGGCAATAGGTTTGGTCAATGTCCCACTTTTTTGTCTATTTTTTTTGGGCACTGTGCATTATTTAGTAGGATTGCTTGTACACATGATACATATGGTGGTTCGCACAGGCCATGATCCGACACATAGCTAACCCTAGTAATAAATACCAAGCAGCATCCAAAACTAAATTCTGCTGAGCCTTTGTGTTGTGGTAATGGACTCTAGAAACCCTTCTCATGTTCAGTCCTCAAAGTTTAACTTTCTATAGATGATATACCTTACAAAAAGGAATGTTGGGAAGAGAAACAAAAATTGCCATTTTCCTATTTGATACCATGTGGCTGATTGACAGAAAGACTTCACACGGTTTCCCGACAACAGAAAACCTTACTCTCTCTTCTCAATCTGTCAAGATATCTTTTGTAGAATGGAGAGCCTTATTGTAAGCAAACAGGATCAAACTCATGCTTGCAGGCAAGCTGGGGGCCCGGGCCGTCTATTCCCCACTTGGGAGGCAATTCTTGCCTTTTATCTTAGTTTCTCCTTCTCATTCGGGTCTGTTTCTTTACGTCATTACTGCGCCCTACACTTTGATCAGTCCAGCTGACAACTATGATCATGAAGGCCCTGATTTTCCTCAACGACTCAAACTCTCTTTTTATCTATGTCCTTTAGTTCTCTCCATCCCCCTACAGACTGCACTTTCTAACAGGAGATTTATCATTTATAATGTCCAACCCTAAGGCCTTAGCTATTAGGCTATCTCTAAGTATGTTAGCTATCTGAGTAACTGTATAGAGCAAAGGAAGGGCAGGGCAAGTATGACTATATCAAAATTTTGGTTTATTGGACATTTTACCTTGCTTATGATTAATGAACAATTATTTTAGGACACTCCCTTTTTTACATACCACGCCACCTATTTATAGGCCACGTCATGTCACTGTATTTTGTTATTCACAGATCAGTAAACCTGATTGGTACAGTTAAGCTGGTTGGAGACGACCGTGGCGAAACAGTGAATTAAAGGCATGGGTGGCACACGGTGGACAGGTGGATGTCACCCACATGCCACCTGTGTACCAGCCATTCTTCTGTGGCCTCTTTCATTAAATGAATAGGCGCCATGAAAGCAGGGGCACAAATTCAGACAGGAATAGGACCTGTTCTATATTTTGTGGCCCGGACTGTCGGTCTGCACACTTGACCGTGTAATTCATGGTCATGTGTAAGGGTCCATAGAAATGAATGGGTCAGTGAGGATCTGAGAAAAACAAGGATAGCACACTAAGCTCAGCCACAGTCACCTGCAAGAGGCCTTAGTGACATATCCTTTATCCAATGGCAACGTAAGACCCGATAACATAGTCGTAAAATAATTGAAATAATCAATGTACGAATAATTGATCAATTATTCCTACTAACTTTGCAATTAGTTGCCTAGCCCTAGAATAATGACCAACTGGAAAACTTGGGAGTAAAGTATTAAATTGGATCTGACATCAGTCTATGTTGTAATGGCAGTATAGCATGGACAGAAGCTTTCCAATATGGCACAAAAAAAATTGTAATATGTATTAAGAATGGCATTATGTATGCCAGTTTTAATCAATTCCCTGGCTGGCACAACATGCACTTGAATTATTAAGAGGCTCTGGCAGCCAGAAATGAAATCTAGGAACCAGTGTAGATATCATGTTAAACTCACATCAGGAGTGAATTAAAGTAAATTTGTTAGTCCAAAGTGTCCCCGTCCCAACCCACTGTACCCCCATCCATAAAAAGTGCAGGGAACAAAAAAGGGCCATGCACCAAAGATGCATCAAAAATATTGCCAACTATGCCAGTTTTTCGGTCTAGAGGGAATAGTAAATTGGCTAATTGAAGTAATCAAACAATACATTAGATACTGTTTATGAGTCCGATATATTCATGAGGATAATGCTCCCCCATCCCAACACCCTCTTCACAGTGATGTATGCAGATAAACAGCAGCTAACCATCAATCACTGTGGGAAGGGGGCTCATAAACTTTGTGTATACTGTATAGATTACTAGTGCCATTTGTGCTAACAGAAGAGTGGCCGAGTCTCAGTATGATGGTGTGATAACATAGGGCAGCATATTCTGAAAACAGATGGCTTTATCAATGGGATGCTGAATATATAAATTGTTCTGTCTATAGTTACAAACGCGTTTATATGAACTATCAGGAGCATAAACATGGAAAACAATATTTAGTGTTCTGCCATAGACAATAAATCATCATCTCCTTTCTAAACCTACAATTCTGTAACATTAATAAACATGTTATATATGTATACACCCTGGTTATCCACTCCGAGCTACAGCAGGATTATCAGGGTAACATATCGACCTGCTAGTCATGAAATGCCAAACATGAAATGGGTTATGCCAATTTTTATCTTAAATCTGACTCCACAATAACCTTTGTGGCACCCAGCCATCACATTAATATACAATGTGCCTGAGACAATACCAGCTACTGTACAGAGTTTTAATGACCTTCAACCCGCCACCTACTCTGTTTCCCAAAGGAATCCCATTCATCCCCATGTGACATGTCAGATCCATAACAGCTTTACTATTTTCCTTCTATTATTGCACTTTATTTCAGATGATAGAAAACAAATAGCAAATAATAGTACTATACTATGGCTGGCTTCATATATATATGTAGGTGCAGAGCACACTGCCATATTCTATCTGACAGACACAGTGACAGAAACCTGATGAGCCCCATTATAGTCGGTCGGAGCCGGCAGGCACTGTTCATGTCTGTAGTAACACATATGGGGGGCTTCTGTTTTTTTTCCCTTTTCTGTTCCTAAACTGTACATTATGAATTGTGTAGTGTGGATTTCAAGTTGTCTCTGAACTCTCAACTCTGAATTCATGGTGTTAGCAGTCATGAAACCGGTTATCTGAGCTCAGTGACATTTTTTTATACTCATGGACTATCCACAGGATAAGTCATCAGAATTGGGTGGGGGAGGGGTCTGACTGTCAAATCCTGCACCGATCAGCTGTATTGGCCAATCTTTGGAAGATTTATAGCGGATGGAGCCAGAAGCAGAAAAGGAGCAGAACTGAGTAAGTTGCAGAACGTCAGTACGACCTCTATACAATGGACATGGTCTTCAGCTGCATCCACTGTATATCATCCAGGAGGCTGATTGGGTAAGGGCCCAGGTGTTGGACCCCCACCAATCTGATACCGTGGATAGGTTTCAGGGACAAAAACATCACACAGGATCTGGCCAATGCCTTTATATGCCTATCAGTTGTGCTTAAAGATATTAAAGGTATTAAATCATCACAGATAGCCCCTTTAATATGAGGGGCCACATGCAGCTATTCCAACGTATGACATGAATGGACGGTGCACTTCAGAGAATGAGAAAACCGGCTTGCTCGCAAATTTTCCTTCTGTCTCCATGTGTCATGCCAACTATTTGCAGAATATAGACTGCTGTCGACTGACGCTTTTAAGACTGCTGACAGAATGGTATCCTGGATCAGTATAGCGAATGTGTATCACTTGAATATTGTATGTTAATTCATATTATACGCATCTTTTACATAAAAATATAGGATGATCCACGTTCTCAGAGGGTAAGATAGAGGCCCCGTACCAGCTGTCTACACATTGGCGATCCATATTTGAGCCGAATAGAGGGGTCATTTGAGACAGACGGGCTGCTATGGCTACACCAGACAAAGTCTACATCATCAGATTATTGCGCTCCGGCTAAACTGGTCCTGAGATGAGGAGAAAATAAAGGGCCAAGAGGAGCGGGAGAGGGACAAATTCTTTATTAAATTCACACAAGCGTATGGGGGAGAGAAACAATAAAATCTTTTCTGCATCATATACTAAAAATACAATCCTAAGAATGTCATTTGCAGACTTCTAGCTCTACACAAACCCTTTCCGCTGCCTAGTCTCACACATGCAAAATCCCATCTCACACTTGGATGAAAAGTTTTTTTTCTACTTGGCCAGCCAAGCGTAAACCTATTTAATACTCTGGAATGGAGGGAGGATGGCAAGATATTAGCATGTGCTAAACACAAGCAAAACACACAGCTCGCTAGGAGAGGGAAGGCTTTATTAATTCATGAGGGAGGGAGAGAGAAAAAAAATGAAATATCTTTCCCGGCCTTCGGGGATGAAGAGGCGGCTAAGAGCAACTTAAATCATGTCCTACTATTAAGACGATAATACCGCCAACAGGGTCACTGTGCTGTTCTGCTATCTGTCAGAAAGGAAGGACTAAGTGATTTGGATGTGTCAATGGCAGGATATGATCTGGATCTGGGGAAGAAAAATACTGTCTATGTTACAGGGGTGAAAAGGTGTTGAGAGGACAGAGAATAGCACATTAGTTTCGCAGTAATGCACGTCCCCAGTGAGCCACTACTTTCTTCCCATCTCTAACCACAAGCAGATGCTCTTTCTCTCATCCAATACGCAAGATAAATGTCTTATAGATAGACAGTCTACTTTCTTTTCATTCATTTTTTTAGCCCCCAGTTTGGATCCATTTGAAATAATATGTAAAATAGGTTATATGAGGTCATAAAAAGGTAATAATAAATAATAATAATAAATTTTATTTACAATAGAAACAAACTGAATTTACTACTTTTTATACTTTATGAAATTACCACCAATGTACCAATGTCAGACACCACAGCTCCAGGTCATGGAGGGTCTGCTTCTGCCATTTTACTAATGCTGGATTCACATAAGCGTTGAGAATTTGGCGGAGAGAAAAATCCTGCGAGGAAGACTTTTCTTTCTGCTAGTTTCAGTATAAAATTGGCAGAAATCCAGTAGATCCCATTATAGTCTATAAGTGTCCTTGGGTTTCGGCATGTAAATGCTTTTTAAGCAGAAAGTGTTTCCGTCTTTTGGGTTCCCATGCGGGCCCGAAGGACAGACACCCAAACGCTAATGTGATCTTAGGCTAGGTCCATGTCCCTGCCTGCTCTCCACTGGGGGATTCCATTTGCAAGCGCTTTCCTCTCCACATTTTTTGCTCTTTTCAGGCGGAAACCGGGCAGATCCCATTATAGTTTATGGGGTCTGCGAATTTCTGCAGGTAACCGCTTTTTAAGTAGATTAGGCTACCCCAAGCGGACCCCCCAGATGGAAACCCGAACACAGGTGTAATGTGTTCTTTGGTGTGACAAATCACACCTCTCTATCTGACAATCTGATGGACTGGTGAGTACCAGGTGTCCTGTCTGGTTGTAATGTGGCAGCTGTAAGGTTTGGTGGAGCACAGATATTGCAATATAATAATAATAATTATTTATCATGGTTTAGTCTATATCCTTAAGAAATCCTAATGATTCAGTATACTGATTTTGAACTATTGCATGGTTCCAACTTTTGGGCAATAGCTTGGGGAAACCATTTTCTGCTCCAGCGTGACTGTGACCTAATGCACAAAGCAAGGTCCGCAAAGGCATGTTTGAGTGAGTTTGGTGTGGAAGAACTTAACTGACCCACACAATCCTGGCCAAAGCCTTTCTAGAATAGTGGAAGCTGTTTTAGTTGCATGGAAGAGGGGGACAACATTAATGCTTATGGATTTAGAATGGGATGTTTTAAAACTACTGTTAGGGAATTGCTATATGACAATTCCCCAGAAGCTGCTTGAGAACCCTGGAGGAAGGGGCACAAGGGACAGTGAGACCTAAGCTGAAGCCCCCCACTGTCCCTTCCTATTACCAGGCCCTATCCTATGTAATAGGCGGCAACTTGGAGACGATCCCTTCCTATACCTGTGATACACAAAAACGCAGACAAGACGAACAACAACAAAGGGGGATCAGCTAGCCAAGGGTTCGGTAACAGTCGAGCAATGCAGTGCCAAATCGAAGTCCAAAAGAATAGTCAGTAGGGAAAGTCAGAAGTCAAGGATAAGAAAACAAGTAAATAAACAGCACGAGAAGCCAGCAAGCACGAAGCAATAACCAGCACCAGTGTGAATATGAGCCAAGACTAAATAGGGGAGATGAACCCGCCCTGGACCTCACAGGAAGGCAGGCTGTCAATCACAGGGCAAGACAAAATTTAACCACTTAATGGACAGAGGCAACAAGGGCAGACAATGGGTGTGGTGCAAATACAATCACAGAACTAGAGCCGTGTTCACACAGTGCAACTAAAAACTCTAAGCAAATTATCAAACTGTACCCGCTTCCTGCACCGCAGGACGCGAGCAGAGGGTGGTGAAGAGACCCGAACAGACAGAGATGTTATAACTACTGTAGGAGTAATGTGTTGGAGTCCCGAAACTGTTATCCATACAGTGTACATTAGAGCAATAAAATAATGGTAGTAGCAAAAGTACAGATTTCCTTTACATTTACACCACTAACTGGACAGATTAAGTGCAAATTCTGTTTACATTGCTATATATAAGAAAAAATTGGTGTCAGTACTATGCATTATGTTCAGCGTGTGGCGTTACTGTGTGTTTGCGATCCCAACCATGCGTGTTTTCTAAGCACACAGATAAAGTTTGTTGAATGCTTAACCACAAAACCAAAACTTTGATGTTTTCCTCACTCTAACAACTCCAGAATAAACAGGTGTATTTATCAAAATCTTTTATTCACAAAGATATTCTGTCAAGTGAACGTTCATTAAGTACAGTCAATGTCAACTATTGGTGCATGAAAACCACCAAGAGCAGAAAACCTCATTTATTTATTATACCAAATATTTTTAATTCAAGGGAAAAAGTTATAAAGTCAATGACTGAAAGGAGAATACGTGAGAAAGACTGCAAACCATAATTACTGAAGATGGCCAGAGACAATGATTGTTTGTAACAATAGATGTTATAAAATAAAGAGGAATTTGTACCTATACATTAAGACCTGGTTCAAAGGAACCTAGGGGCATAATCTGGGAATAATAGCCAGAAGCAGAGTTGTGCTCAGGGGAAGAGGGCTAAGCGTACTGCACCTGCTTTGTGGACCATCTTGGATTTCTTCTTACACGAGCAGGCGCAGTACATCTGCCCATGTAAGAAGGAAGTAAAGAAGAAGATAAGGAAGCTTCAACTACAATCACATTTTTTTCCCCCTGAAATGGGGCAATTGGCATGAGCCTCAAGGGGTTTTTTGCCTTCCTTTGGATCAACACTGTAGAAGAATGTAGGGTTATAGGTTGGACTTGATGGACTGATGTTTTCATCCAACCTCATCTACTATGTAACTATATGTAAGTATGGCTTGGTCTTCCCGCTAGATATATAAAAATTCCCCATTGCAAGGCAGAAGACTGAGCACATAAGGTTGAGTGCTCACAGAGAAGTGCAGTGCGATGGGCCAGACTCAGTGGGATCTCATCCCCAGTGAGTTCAGCTACCGCAGGAGTCATCTTTCCCCGGGGCACTTCAGCACCTCAGGCTTTCAAGCTCACAAAGCTAATGGTTCAGACTGCCAAATAATTGGCAGAGCCCAAGGGAAGCCAACATGAAAAATAGTGTTATTTACCTCCTCTGAGCTGGTCTTCATCTTCTTCCGGACTCCTTAATAACGTCAGTGACCACTGAGGCCTGTAATTGGGCCCAAGTGGTCATGTGATGTTGTATAGCAAAGATGCAAGCGTGACGACATCAATGATACTTGCGTCTTTGTATTACGACCACTTACTGCTTAGACCCAATCACAGGCCTCAGCAGTCCCTGATGACATTTAGCAGGCCTGACAAGGACCCAGAGAAGCTCCGGAGCCCAGCGGAGGTGAATAACACTGATTTCCATGTTTGCTCACCTCCCCAGGGCCTATGCTAATTATTAATTATTCTGGAGTCTCTTCAGATCCCCGAGTATATTCGCAGTTCAGGTTCAGGAGAAATTGGCCCGAACAAAACCATGCGCAATACTTGTGAGACAAATCTCACAATGTCCATTCAAATTCTTGAAAGAGGGTGTGGCCTAAATAAATGTCACTAATTATAATCGGGATATAATGCCCGATTAATCCCGATTTTGATTAAGGTCAGAATCGCCCAGTTCTACTTAACACATACGAAGAGAATCTCCTGTCTGAATGTCTGAATGGCTCTTGATATAAAAACAAACATTTTATTGTTTTCTCCCTAGAAACTAAATTCTTTGGCGTCTCACCCCCGGTTAAGCATTATGTGCTCAGTAAACACGACTTCTCATTAAGACGCAGTGAATATTTCTCCAGTATTGATTAACAGCTGAGGTTCGGCAGGTGAAATTCCTGTTAGAGTTTGAGGCATTATAAATCACCTTTTCTCTACTTATTTGTACAAGGAACGCTAGAATTCCTCCTGTTTAATGCCCGACTACTACAGCTGGAAACAATTACGTCCAACTTCCACCCAGGACTCTGCAGGGCACTGTCCAAATCACAACCCTTCCACATAGCACTGCAGAGTACAGTGATATGTGGCCTGGAGATCAGATGCCCCTTTATATCGCATATTCATCACCGACATGATCTCACATGACGACTTAGCCTATGTTCACATCTGCATTGGACTTGCATTTTCTGCCTGAAATTAGTGGACGAAAAAGTCCTACATGGACAACTTTTTTGTCCGCAGCTTTCAGTTCAAAAACAACGGACATCTAACAAATCCCATTAGGGAGCCCTCACATGGAGTAAACGCGTGTGTATTTTTGCAAAATACACGTGTAAAAATAAGACTCCCATTGACTTCAATTACATTTCACAGGCGTATTTTTACAGGCGTATTTTTACAGGAGTAAAAAATATCATTGAAGTCAATGGGAGTCTTATTTTTACATGTGTATTTTTACACGTGTATTGTGCAAAAATACACACGCGTTTACTCCATGTGAAGGCTCCCTTATAGTTCATGGGGTCCATAAGGCTCTGTATATTACAGCTACTGTTACAACCGCTTAGCGGTCTGCCTGTCCATAGTTCTGGTCCTCTGATGAGCCAGAACAACTGACATGTCGGCGCTGATGTGAACCTAGCCTTAGAGCTTAGGAAAATCTGCTGGAAAAAACAATACAACCAAATTTATAAATGATAGTAAGTAATTCAACAGCCCATCCCTCTGGGTGACAGCTATCTCTTGTGTATGGCCAGTCCTTGGCGAAAAACTAAAAGCTACCCTACTTTGCCACTCTATACATTAATGCTAAGCTTGGCCAAGGGTGCATGTGTTCTCATTGGGAAGAAGGGAATATGCCTCTAGCCAACTCTATTAGCAGTGGGTTACCTCCTGTGAGAGGAAAGGATTGAGCATGTTTAAATTCAACATGTGCTATCCCTTTTCCCCCCAACCCATCATCTGAGGGGCTGAAACACCCACATACACATTAGATGGCCGGCCAGTCATACAGAAATGGATTGAGTAGGCCAATGTTAAGTTAAAGCACATAGGCAATATTAAAGTGGGATAAATTTAGAAAAAAAAATAGATTTTTTTTTTTTTAAGTGAGAAAGTATATATTATGTTATTGTCAAAAATAAAAACTATTGAGTGGGACAAATACTTTATCTTAGCATTGTAAAATCCACTTCTAGAACCTTCTTCAGTGTTTTATGACACTTTAGGATTTCTATAGTCTGTGTTAAAAATAGAAGCAAAACGCTTCTTAAGAAAAAAAAAAAAACAACACAGAACATCTGCCGCCTGAGGGGATGAAGTCCCAGTGACTACCCACAAAGGAATGTTGGGGGTGGTAGAAGACACAAAGCTTTTACAAAATGTCAATGGTAGACTGGTCAAATCACCCATATCTGTGGCCAAATTGTCTAGGTTAATGGTTTAATCTCCTCCAAAAATGCAAGTCATTTAGAAAACCTTCCAAGTCAATGCAGCCCAGCCAAGACTGGTGACTTCATAATACTGTACATGAACAAGACAGACAGCTAAATTGTTAGATAGATAGATCTTGTATCATTTACTCAAATATTCATCGTCTACCAGAAAATACATTTCCTGCTATGAATTACTAGATCCCAGTGACAGGGGGCTGGGAAATGTTAGGAATGGCGCAGGGTAAACAATATTTGGGCTGGGGAAAGTTGGATTTGTTGTTACTAATATCACTGTATTACAATGGAAGATCTCAATACTCACAACTGATGCATGATCATTAATAACGAATATTTTACTGGTGATATATTTTATGCTAAATCTTTCAGCAGTGTATGTATGGCATCATGCAGCAGCGTGTGTGTGACATCATTATTATTATTATTGTTTATTTATATAGCACCATTAATTCCATGGTGCTTTACATTTGGGGGTTTACATACAATACACAAAAAATACAAGTAGATATAATACTAACAATGACCGACTGGCACAATGGGGTAGAGTGCAGCAGCATGTGTGACATTGCGCAGCAATGTGTGTGGCATCATGCAGCAGTGTGTGTGTGATATCATATAATAATAATAATAAATTTTATTTATATAGCGCCAACATATTCCGCAGCGCTGTACAATTTGTAGGGTTTAGATACAGACAGATACAAAACAAAGAACGTCATTTCACACAATGGGACTGAGGGTCCTGCTCACAAGAGCTTACAATCTATGAGGTAGAGAGGATGACACAAGAGGTAGGAGGGGCGGCATTGCTTATACAGTGTTCATGCAGCAGTGTGTAATAACATACTGTATGCAAAATAGGAACGGTGTGACATCATACAGCAATATGACATCATTCTGATACAAGAGACACTGCGTTGGAAAGTCTGCCAAATACAATCTCAGAAACTGTAAAAATGACTTTTCTAGTTCCTACTAAGGAGGAAAATAAACTAAATCTCTGGCGGTACTTTGCATACGATAAAGATACCAAATAGTACAGTGTACGTAATATTTACATTACTACTATTCCTTTGCTCTGATAACAAATCTGTACAGAAAATCCACAAGGAGCTGATAAAAGGAACAAGGAAATTCTTGTGGCTGAAGACGTCTTGTGCCATAAGGATGGGGTGCAGCTGAGCTCAGTCTTCCTTCACACTACAGGGGATGTTTATCTTGCTGTTTAAATATGTGGAACTTTAATTAGTCTCCTGCCTCACCCACAGCCTTTCAATCCTGCGGACTTAACCCTTTGTTTAACCTGCCCTATGACTACTGTAACCCTGGTGGGGACTGACTAATGAATGGCGACAATGACTCATTTCAGAGTTATCACTATGGAAATATCTATTTTTTTTTTTTAATGAAGTTAATATATTATATATGCATACTTAAAATTGATATTTCCATTTATTAGGATATTTCCATGTAATTTATAAAAAAAAATCTTATAGGTTGAGACTTTTTTTTTTTTTTTTTTTAACCAGAAATTACAATGAACAAGAGAGCCCCTTATTTGTGGGGAAAAAAACAGAAACAAATCGACAATAAAAGGTTTATTTTTATATTTGGGGGGGGGGGTTAGTTTAGATTTTCCATTAATAAAACAGGAACACAATACATACACAGATTTATTATATGACAGGATCATCGGCATTACAACCGGCAGTCAGCATCTTTAATGCGGCGTGAAGCTATAACTTCAAATAGAATCCAAAATCCCTGGAAATCTATATATATATCATAGTGAAGGAAGGAATATACGCTACGTGCAGAGAAATATTTTACTCACACAGTTACAAGATTTCTATTTAATCTTGTAGGAAGATGATAATGTGATGTGACAGCTTTATATACTTCTTGTAAGTGAATGAAACATATATATGGAAACAACTTCAGGCAAGTCACCAGCAGGAGCTATCTTTAGCTTTAGCTAGCTTTATATCTACATTGGTTTCATTACACCTAACACAATGGATTTCCCAATGTGAATACAGACATGTATGAGAAGGGTTTCCTCATCTACTAAATAAATTGACAACTTGGTGTTACAATTCCCCTTGTCAACAGGGTGTCACTGGCAGCACTGAATGGACAATGTGGACCTGCTTAAGGACTCCCCTAACTAGTAATATATGGCTATTGATTTGTTCTTAAATATCTATGAGAAATAAGGCTGGATTCACACCAAAGCTCGCTTTCCATTTGGGGACTCCGTCCCCCATTCCACATGACAAATGCAGAGAAAAAAATGCGGAAACCTGGCGGACCCCATTATAGTCTACAGTTTCCATGGAAAACTGCTTTTTGAACAGATCGGGTTTCCGGTTTTTGGATCCTCAGGTGGAGCCGAAAGACGGAAAGCCGAGCGCAGGCATGGACCTAGCTTATCACAGGAGCTTGTCAATGCAGAGTTCTAAGAAAAGATGCCCCAGAATTGTTACTTTACTATAGACAAGTCAGGAGAGAAAACGGGCCCTCTTATGATCGTAATAACAGGCTGTTTGATCTATATCTATAGAGGCACATGAGCTGGAATCTATTACCATCCAGTACTTACCAACTACTCATTCATAAAGATCAAGGCATTTAAAGGGGTTGTACCAACTTCTGAAGTTACCCCCATAGATAGGATAGGGGATAACGGTCACCAGAACCCAGCCCCACAGATAGACTAATTTACATGAGACGTATGTGGTTTTTGTCAATATGCAAATGAGCTATTTAGAGCAATGAGGGCGTTGTTACTTACCTATTTTGAGCAGTGGCAACACATTCATTGTTACAAAGAGCTTGTCTGCTTATTGACAAAAACAGTGATATCTCAGTGACGGAGGCAATGATTCACAAGGGGAAATCACTATTTGATTCAAGTGACCTAAACCCAGCTAGTTGCGAAGCTGAATTGACATGCTGAGTTGTGATGACAGACCCCCTTTAATGATCGGAGTTCAGTCGCCCTGTTCTGATCATGGTGTGGAAGTTTAAGTATGCACCCTGCCACTGCCCTGATTCACCGTGGAAGTGCCAGAAATAGCCAAACACAACACTTTCCTATCTCTGACACCACCATAGAGAACTAATGGAGGAGTATGTCTGGCCTGTTCCACATTCAGGATGGATTCCCATTCTCAGGATTCATGGGGGTCCTAGCAGTCTGACCCCCACTGGTCATGAAGTTATACCCTATCCTATTGATAGAGGATAACCTCAACAGATGGTACAACCCCTTTAACTGCACCCCACTTTGTGCTGAGACAAGCCAATTTGGACTATCCCAACAAATTTGGGACTGTTGACAACTATGTACTACTATAGAGATCTTTGAAAATAATGGAAAAATACAGCTAGAGATTTTCTGTAGACAGCTTACTTCTAATCCATCATTAATCTGTTGGCACTATCTCTCCGACATAATAATTTTTTGGCTTTGAATCTGCCTCAGTCCCGCACTTATGGCTGTCTCCTAACAACAGTCTCTATATTCTATATCTGCTGTCTATTTCTCAGTAGAAGCCTGCTCAGTTATTTCTGGTTTCACTAATCTCCACCATCATTTCAGTACAATTAACACACCAATACCCCCGCATTCCTTGGAAACCAAATCTGAATGCTGTACAGTCTGCAGCGACTCTTTCCCACGGATCTTTGAGATCTGCCTTTTTATGAAAGCTTGTGTGAAGCAATGCTTCATGGCCACAATGTGTAGCCGACTGTCCCATAAGGATTCACTTTATGTTATGTTCTGTAGAAGCTACATGCTTTAACTTCCTACACACTCTGAGATAGTGCGGCACAAGTCCCTAAGGAAGCAATGCAGCGTTTCACTAGAAAAGGAGAAAAAAAGGATTTCATAGTTAAAAGAGATGGCTGAATTTAATGATATCACTTCAATATGTTGTCTATTTTACAGGGGCAAGCTGAAATATACCACAAATAGGGAAATCAAGATCATTTATAGGAATACCAGTAATATCAATGTGCTTCACTGTGGGCCATAAAGTATATAAAAGGGATATCCCGAGATAGCTGCTCCTATCCATGGGATGTGTCTGGCTTTGTCTCCTGCATCTTCCAATTGAATAGAACTGAGCCAGACTCATCCCATGGGCAGGAATAGCACAGTTAGGGTAAGTTCACACAGGGTTTTTTGGCCCGGATTTCGATGCAGAATATGCCTCAGAATCCGGCTCCAAATCTGCTTCCTTTTTCCGCTAGCGTTTTTTCCCGCTCGCGCTAAAAAGAAGCGAGCTGCCGTATCTTGACGCGGATTCCGCGGCTGAATCAGCTGCGGTCGTCCGCGGCGTGACGCTCCCTCCCGCCTAAGCCCATTCATTTGGCCCTAATCCAGAGCGGAAGGCCGCAACTGGATGCTGGTGCACTGCACTCGTGGCTAGCCGCAGGAGCAGTTTTTTGGATCGGATTCTGAGGCGGATTCCCACGTCAAAATCTGGTCCAAAATAACCCGTGTGAACTTACCCTTATAGGGAATAAGAAGCAGATACTTTCTAATTCCAGACAACCCTTTTGAGGCTGAGGCACCATGTTGCTGAAACGCAGCTTCTTTTGTTGCAGATTTTGCTGTATTATTTTGATCTAAACCTAGGAGTGGCTACAAAAGGAATGGGTAATATATAGGAAGCTCAATCTGCTCAATCCACTGTTGATTTTGGCTCAAAAAACGCAACAAAATCTGCAACAAAAAAACTGCATTTCCGCAACATGGAGCCTTAGGCTAAAGTCGTTTTCAGGGTTACAATATTGATGACCTATCCTTAAAATAGGTTATCAATAACAAATGGGTGGGTTTTGGACACCGAGCACTCCCATCTATCAGCTGGTTGAATAAACCTCAACATGAGCGCCATGGCCTCTTCACTACTTACCAAGAAGAGCAATGTACACTGTATACGGACTGCACTTGGCATGTGATTGATGGATGTAATGTCACTCACCAAACCACTGCTTCAAAAAGATGATCTGTGCGAATTCCAGGTGTTGGACCCCTACCAATCCAATGAAGAGGAACTGTTCTAAAGATGTTATTACCTAATACCAATACTAAACATCTTGTTACAATTATATATATATATATATATATATATATATATATATATATATATATATATATTAATCAAAATTTGGGCCAGGGAACTGAAAAGCCCTCTTTGTATCTTGGACATATAAAATGGTAGCTACAGTGTCCTTCCTATTAGGCTTATACATGGGGAGTCTAGAGGACAGATCCATGCTTTCCAGGTTACTCCCCGCCTGGTACTTATTATTGCCCAGTATAGTAAGCCTTTACACGGAGAAACTGGTATCTTCAGTGTAGTGTTCATTGGTGTACATACTCATGAAACAAAACCTCCATTCCTTACTAAGGGATGAATATGCCTTCTGTATTAAGCACAGAACAGATATTTCACTATAGAAATTTCCTGATAATGCTATCACCAGTGTGATACTTCCTGGCACCACACCGAATAAATAAGACTACTTGTCTACATTTTAGCTTGTCGATTCGGCGGTAGAATATAATGTAGTGTTTTATCATGCGGGTCTTTAGAGGTTACTTCGCAAGAAGACTGTACGTTCTGAAGTATGGCCAGAAAACAGCTCATATATATCCGGGAAATCAGGACTTATCATTATGGAGTCTAGTCCATAAAGTGTTTGGCAGTGAATGTATACAAATGCACTAAATTCCTTCTACATGCTAAGCAATGTGTAATGGACATCACTTGAGAAACTTCAGATGGTTTTAAATACTCTGCATTATATACGATTTGATACCATACATGGAATACCCAAAACTGTACATTAGGCGGCATTCAGACAGTGCTTCAAGACCAAACTGAAAAAACGTCATTCAGTTTTCGGTGCAGTTCTTTAATTTCAAAGGTGAAATACAGAAAATCAAAAACAGCATTAAAACTGCATGCAATTTTCCTAATGCAGTTTTGATGCATTGTGTGAATGTACCCTTACTGTTATAATTGTAACCTGCACAGTACGTGAATGTCACTGTCCAGCACGTTATTTAAAGCGGTTGTATCAGCCACCAGCAAGAGCAGGCCAGAGATGCACGTCTGCCCTCCACGGAAAACACACGCGATACATCATTTTCTGTCTTTTAACATACAAATTTAGAATTTGAAATGGCAAATGAATTGAATTGCACAGCCTTAATGAAACGTTACAATAAAACAAGGTAATAAAAGACCCTATCAAAATGTTTACCCAGAATGCAACCTCTCCATCCGGTCAGGGGTCACTCATTACGTTTCTGTTACCTGGGTTAATTTCCATGGGAACACGCTACTCCAAACATTCACTGACTCCATTAAAATTCTGAAACAAAAAAAATATCCAAAAAGGATTTCCTATTAAATTGTAAAAATCCTTCAGTCATAAAATCTCCACAGCCTATAGGCTAAAGGCCCCACATAGTAAACCGCAGAGAATAAAAAAACGCTGCGGAAAAGACAGCGATGTGAACAACTTGGGTTTTTTCTGCAGCATTTTCTCAGAAAATCTGCAGAGGTTTCCTCTATTATTCTACCTCTATTACACCTATATGGGAAACGCCAGCTTTTCCATAGGTATAATTACCATTCTGCAATTAGCCAGAGTCCCATTGACATTGCAGGTACTGTGCAGTAGTACCAGGGTCGCACCTCTAATGAGGCAAGGTGAGGAGGCAGCCTCAGGCGGCACTCCAGAGGGGGCGGCAGCCACGGCAATTTGATTTTTTTTTTCCTTTTTTTTTTCTAAACTAGCGCAGGACAGGGCATCTCTAAGAACAAACAGCTGCCCTCTCCTGTACTGGTTTAGACCGCTGCATCTCAGCAAAGAGGCGTCATCAGGCAGACATCTTACTGTTAACACAGGCTTCGAGCCTGTATGGTAACAGACTGTTACTGCTAGCACAGGCAGCAGAGAGGCTAGGTTCACCACTGTGTAATACACAGCGCGTTCGCAACGTGGGGACCCCGGCCTTAAATTGTTTTCCTTCTAACATGGAATGTCATATGGTTCCAGTTTCATTACTGAGGACTTCTAGATTCCACAACTATAATAAGGTAGATTTCAAGCTAGTGAGAGTGATATCTATACCTGGCAATGTAAAGATGGTCATGTCTGATTTAC
Source organism: Leptodactylus fuscus (assembly GCF_031893055.1). NCBI lineage: Eukaryota > Metazoa > Chordata > Amphibia > Anura > Leptodactylidae > Leptodactylus > Leptodactylus fuscus. Next base: position 294,636,588 of record NC_134265.1, read on the forward strand.
TGCTAAATAGATTACAGTTTTGTTTTTCCTCCCACCACATACATATTCATTGTGTATTGCTGTGCTTGTCAGCCTGGTCGAAGATCACCCTTGTATAAAGGTCCATCAGAACAATGGTTGGCAAAATACCCAAATAGCACCTCTTTTGTCTATGGTACATGTCTAAAGCTGTCTATATACATAAGCGTTTAATTGACCACAATGCGTCCTACAATTGTTCACAGGAATTATTTATACACACATTTCCAACAACAGTATGATCAGTACTCATTCCATAAATTTGCATCCTAAGCGAACAGGGCTGAAATTTTCCGACCTGAGGGTCCATTCAGCTAGCGGAAAAAGGAACCCATTGAAGTAAATGGGAGGCTTTTTTTACCACGTGGATTCTGATGCAGATTCAGTGTCAAAATCAGCGCCAAAAAAACTGTTTGTGAATGGACCCTTAGAGCTGCATGTGTTGCTCTGGTCCTCCAATGGATCAGTATAATATCAAACATGGCCCGTGGACAAAGTGGTGCAAACTCTGGGACAACACTAAAGCCTGTACAAACTTTTTGCAAGGAATACTTCCACAGATTTTCAGACCACTAGATCTACAGAGTGAATATATGAAATCAATTTTTTTTTTTTAAGTTAGGCATTTAGATAACCCCTTTAAGGCTCCGTTCAGCTGAACAGATACGGTTTAGGAATGCAGAACCAGTTTCCCATATACAATAACATGATTTTCTAGAGAACTTGTTACCATGACTCAATAATGGACACTTCTATCAGCTTTGTGATTTGGAGACACGGTGTTGTCGGCGAGGCAACTGAAAATCGTTTTTGGCTTACAAACACTCTACTTTTAATGCACTTGGAGAAAGTAAACTTGCAGGGTTTGCCAGGGATGAATAGGCAGACATTATTTGCAATGTATTTTCCCTGTACTGATGCCGGCTACGTCTCCTGCCAAGACTCATTACCGTTTGAGTTCATTCAACTCAGTCAAGACGTAGAATAAACAAGCATTTGTTCTAATAGGCTAAATGTGTTTTGCCTTTCACTCTAGACCCGGCCCTCCAATTCACGTTCTGCATCTGGTGGGAAGAACAGCTGCCGCGGGATTCAATTGCTATCCAATTCAGTTATGGCAAGTGGAATACAGTGCAAATTCAATCTGCAGCAAGAAATACATATAACCAATAATGACCATAACAATGCTATACCACTACACTAAAGAGCACCCTCATCAGGTGAAATACAGGAATTAGTGCTATACCTGCATAGCCAACATATATAAAACATTCTGACGGTATTATGCACAAAATTATGGGAACTAAATGTATGACTGTGAATAAAATGGATCATCACAACATGCACACAAGTTAATGCATTAAGATGAATGAAGATCCAAACTGATGCAGATTTGCATTATAGCTCACGCCAAGAGAGTTCTAATAAATATATCCCACACCAGCCTGTCCAAATTTGCACAATATGGCAAGTGAGGCGCAAAACTGGGGTTGTGGCTCATGTTTGGCATAAGAAATGGCCTGGCACCAAATGTACCCCATAAACGTGTATAAAACGCCAGTCTTAATAAATCTTCCCCAATGTGGAGGAAGCAGAGAAGCGAGCAAGTCAAAACCTAAGACAACACAGAGTTTTTGGGACTATCAGGCTGTCCTCCTGCACTTTACATAATCTATCATGAAAATGACACAAAGACACCATGAGAGCTGCAGACAATAACTATCCTAACCAGTCAGGAGCCAAGCAATAATGCCAGTAAGTATGTGACCACTGCGGCTAGTGCTTGGCTACAGTCAGGGTTTTTTTGTTTTGTTTTTTTTTCATTTAAGAGCATTTTTTTTATTGTATTTTGTTTTTTAAAGTCTTGGACAACGTTTTTATTACTAGGATATGTATTTACAAGCTTTGGATTTTACCATTTTACTATCCTTTGTTCAACACTCACCATTTCATAGGAAAAAGAAACAAAACATGAAAGCACAGTTCGTCATCTAACTGTATATGTTAGAGCTTTTGGGCGCACAATCAGATGTACAGTGCCAGAATTATGGATGAGATTTCACGAAAAAGTGAATTGGCACTGAGTTGCAGTACTGACACACAGACATATCTCCTTCTGGCTCTGTACACTGTATAGTATCGGGCTGGGCACAGTCCTGAAGAGCTGGTTGGTGCAGGGGTAGGTGCTGACCCCCACACCTGAAAGTTCTGATATCTGGGAATGAATGGGAGTTACAGAAACATCTTAGAACAGTGAGCTACATTGCTCAGAGCTACGCGGTGTCCATAAAAAAACAACAATAGCTGAAAGTCACAGCTCGGAGGTCATGGCTGGGTAAATAGAGGAGCACAGAGGGTGAGCGGGTCTCATTTACAGATAGGAGCAGGTCCCAGAGGTGGGATCCACATCTATCCGGTGGACATGCCATAAACGTCTTTTGTGGGGAATACCCCTTTAAGACCATATTTATACTCAGTAAGCACCAGTTTTTTCATATAGCAAATAGCTATATGAAAAACACTGCAAACCTGAGCTAACCTTTATATTCAGTCTGTGTCACCATATAAAATAGCAGAAAAAAAGACTGCTGCTACCGCTGCTATTCTCTGGGGGAGCCTTATGACTGCAGAGCTGTAAACCCGCTCTATAGTAAGAAGCCATAAGGCAGACGTGTCAGCACAAGTTTACTATTTTTCCTTCAGCAATGTTAAGTTGTTAAGATAAAAGCCTGTAGCTGAAAATTATACACTTAGCAAAAAGCCAATGTTTTGTCACCTCTGAATGTCATCTATGCTACGTCATCTAGACTGGTAGATAATACTCAACACCTACACATCCATAGTGGAGGGAGCCCTGCGAGGGCCTGAAACCTGTTATTGCAGCAGCTATGTGTCTGCTGGGCTCTGATAGAGCACTTCACCTTCAGCATATGGCGGAGACATATGCTGAACAGTCACATGCTAAGATCTTCCACATACAAAGATCTGCCACATGCTAAGAACTGCCACATACTAAGAACTGCCACATGCCAAGATTTGCCACATGCTAAGACCTGCCACATGACAAGAACTGCAACGTGCTAAGATCTGCCACATGCTAAGATCTGCCACATGCTAAAAACTGCCACATACTAAGAACTGCACATGCCAAGATCTAACACATGCCAAGAACTGCCACATGCCAATATCTGCCACATGCCAAGACCTGCCACATGCCAAGATCTGCCACATGCCAAGAACTGACACATGCCAATATCTGCCACATGCCAAGATCTGCCACATGCCAAGATCTGCCACATGACAAGAACTGCAACATGCTAAGAACTGCCACATGCTAAGATCTGCCACATGCTAAGAACTGCCACATACTAAGAACTGCCACATACTAAGAACTGCCACATGCCAAGAACTGCCACATGCCAAGATCTGCCACATGACAAGATCTGCCACCTGCCAAGATCTGCCACCTGCCAAGATCTGCCACATGCTAAGAACTGCCACATACTAAGAACTGCCACATGCCAAGATTTGCCACATGCTAAGACCTGCCACATGACAAGAACTGCAACGTGCTAAGATCTGCCACATGCTAAGATCTGCCACATGCTAAAAACTGCCACATACTAAGAACTGCACATGCCAAGATCTAACACATGCCAAGAACTGCCACATGCCAATATCTGCCACATGCCAAGACCTGCCACATGCCAAGATCTGCCACATGCCAAGAACTGACACATGCCAATATCTGCCACATGCCAAGATCTGCCACATGCCAAGATCTGCCACATGACAAGAACTGCAACATGCTAAGAACTGCCACATGCTAAGATCTGCCACATGCTAAGAACTGCCACATACTAAGAACTGCCACATACTAAGAACTGCCACATGCCAAGAACTGCCACATGCCAAGATCTGCCACATGACAAGATCTGCCACCTGCCAAGATCTGCCACCTGCCAAGATCTGCCACATGCTAAGAACTGCCACATACTAAGAACTGCCACATGCCAAGATTTGCCACATGCTAAGACCTGCCACATGACAAGAACTGCAACGTGCTAAGATCTGCCACATGCTAAGATCTGCCACATGCTAAAAACTGCCACATACTAAGAACTGCACATACCAAGATCTAACACATGCCAAGAACTGCCACATGCCAATATCTGCCACATGCCAAGACCTGCCACATGCCAAGATCTGCCACATGCCAAGAACTGACACATGCCAATATCTGCCACATGCCAAGATCTGCCACATGCCAAGATCTGCCACATGACAAGAACTGCAACATGCTAAGAACTGCCACATGCTAAGATCTGCCACATGCTAAGAACTGCCACATACTAAGAACTGCCACATACTAAGAACTGCCACATGCCAAGAACTGCCACATGCCAAGATCTGCCACCTGCCAAGATCTGCCACATGCTAAGACCTGCCACATGACAATATCTGCCACCTGCCAAGATCTGCCACCTGCCAAGATCTGCCACATGCTAAGAACTGCCACATACTAAGAACTGCCACATGCCAAGATTTGCCACATGCTAAGACCTGCCACATGACAAGAACTGCAACGTGCTAAGATCTGCCACATGCTAAGATCTGCCACATGCTAAAAACTGCCACATACTAAGAACTGCACATGCCAAGATCTAACACATGCCAAGAACTGCCACATGCCAATATCTGCCACATGCCAAGACCTGCCACATGCCAAGATCTGCCACATGCCAAGAACTGACACATGCCAATATCTGCCACATGCCAAGATCTGCCACATGCCAAGATCTGCCACATGACAAGAACTGCAACATGCTAAGAACTGCCACATGCTAAGAACTGCCACATGCTAAGATCTGCCACATGCTAAGAACTGCCACATACTAAGAACTGCCACATACTAAGAACTGCCACATGCCAAGAACTGCCACATGCCAAGATCTGCCACATGCCAAGATCTGCCACCTGCCAAGATCTGCCACATGCTAAGACCTGCCACATGACAAGATCTGCCACCTGCCAAGATCTGCCACCTGCCAAGATCTGCCACATGCTAAGACCTGCCACATGACAAGATCTGCCAGGGGTGATGGCTCAGGATTCATAACATTATGGGACAAATGGAACATAATAACAGTACGACCTATACTGAAGTCTTGCAAAAACCTAACCCCTCCATGCTGGTCAACCAAGGCTTACTATTTCATTGTATCAGATTACACATGGAGATTCTTTTTTATGGTTGAAATAATTTCCCCTGGTTTGCATACAATATTTACTAACTAGACAATTGCCCCTGTACAGTTGAGATCATACCTGCGCCAGGTGTCACCAGACCCCATCATAGACAGTAAGATCCCTTGGGATCCAATCATGTCCATCACTGTACAAAGGTGTCTGGCAGTGGCTTACTCACTGAAAACACATGCTCACTCATCCAAACTAAGCATGCATATGCATGGGGAAGTTGGAAGGAACAACTCTTGACTGAATGACTGCTGTATGGCCAGCAAGTGGATTCTGACATTACTCCCATCTATAAAGGGGGCAAACAGTTATCCCCGGGCTTTGGACCTCCAGCTGCAGTTTCATGGCATCAGGTCACCCGGCCACCAACCCTAAAACAACACATGTTCTAAAATCTAACATTTCTGCTTAACCTTCATTAACTTAGCAGAGAAAAAGGTGACACAATAGTCCAGTCTTGTCCACCTTTGAGAATAAAGAGCCTTTGTTTCCTTGCGAGGTCATGGTTCACAAGGCACGTGGCTTAGGCAGGAGTCTTGTAAATGCTTTTAATACATAGACACATTATAAACATTTTTCAAGGACTGAAATAAAAAGGGAGTGGTCTGTGTAATGAAAAGAGTCACAAAACCGGTGGAAAAAGATATGCATGTCCCAATGGCACGTAGCTGTACCTGTAAGGTGAGTCAGTGACACGGAACAAGAGGTGGTTTCCTTTACAGACAGGGCAATCTGTTCATTGGGACGCTTCAGTGCCCTTAAATGCTGTTATAAGATATTGAAACCTTATCTACAGTGACTGTGCGTAGTCTGCCCTCACAGTCCCATCAGACATATATATAGGGAATAGTATACCATAGACAGAGCAACACAATAAGGAAATACATATTACTAGTATAAAATATGGAACAAAACACTAAAAGGGGTTCTATATATTTAGAATGACTGAATCTGGTTACACACATGAGTTACGGTATCTGTTGACTACATGCTGCCATCTCTCCCAAAATACAAATTTGATAAGGATGTCAAGATATCATTGGGTTCCTTGGTCACCCTTCCTGGTGCCAATATATTGTATTTACAGGAACCCTAACTCTAGAAGTTGCTAAAAGTATGCAGGACCTACATTTTTTGTCCATGACCATTTGCATCTTCTACAGTATCTTGACACAGCCTTGTAGAAATCTTGCAGAGAACTCAGGGGTCACTTTCCTAATGATCGGCTCCATCTTTAGCTCAGACGAAATGGGTCCGAGTCAAGGGAAAACGCTCCTACTACAGCCAGTTGTCTTATCTGGGACACATGGCTGATTTCCCAAGACACACAGAGAAGATTTCTTAATATATTGCTTCATTTTCATTGTATATAAGACAAAATAGTGTGAGATTCATGAGATCCAATTATACTAATGTATGGCGATCTCAGAACGGAAGGAGCACGCTATCAGTGAGCTATCTATTACCTCTTTTATATCCTTGACCTATTCTGAGACGTTTGTAAAAATCGTTACCTCCCAGGAATCTACATTTATAAAGCCCTCGTAATGAAGCGTCCAAGATTGTGAACTTCTGATACCCTTTCGCAAGCAATTCCAATGAAATTTTAGTAAACTAAATTCAGCAATAATGACATTAAAAAACAGGAAAGCTGCCTGACCATAAAATAATGCAGCACAGTGCAATATTTAGGAGCCAGGACACCTGGGATTTCTCCAGCCCTGTAAATAAGCGTATAATAATACGTGTTATGTTGTAGCACAAAGGCCTCTAGTTCTAGTCACTGACTGGGCTATTCAGAGACATGGCTGTACACAAACCACAAAGTTCATGATTAATTTCAGCTTTAGAAAGCGACGCCTTATTCTGTGCGCCACACAAAGACAAGTTAAATATGGTGTTTTATTGGAAACATTTGATTGACGCTCAGGTTTTTCCAGCTTTTATAGCCGCACTCATCAGGTTTCTGCAGTTCCTCAATTCTCTTGAAGGTATGACTTGAATCACGTCTTAGGCCTCACGCGCACGACAGCCAAACCATGTGATCGCACTTTCTGTCATTTACAACTTTTTATACTTTGTATGCCAGTTTTCTGACGTACAAGGCATAAAAACTTTGGGAGTTTTTTTTATTGTGTTGCCCTTGTCCCTTTCCTGAACAGTGGGCATAGTGAGGTTGTGCAGATTTATTATCATTGATTTCAATGGGACTATTCTACAGTCCATATTTTTGATGATTCTGTCAAAAATTGGATATGTCCTACTTTTGGATAGTCACGAGGCTGAAGTGCATGACAGATTCATGCAAACCCCACAGATACAAAATCGCTTTGAAGAAAAATAGACATTGCTTCCATTTTTCATGGCCATTTTGTTTTTCAACGTTTGTGTGCATATAGCCTAAGGCTAAGTTCACACTTGCATTGCAATGTTGATTTTTCATGTTGTAACATATCATAATGAATTGCCAGATTGTATTCTTTGTGGGCTTTACTCATCAATCATGATCTGTTGTGAGCCATAAGTCTACATTTTGATATATTGCTGTTTCAGATGGGCATATGGAAAATTGTCCAGGCTTCATCCTCGTGTATTCATGTATGTCTGCAGTGGAGTCAGGCTGGAAGGTCATGGAAGACAATTGTGTGCCCTCTGTGTAATGCTACATTAGTTGTTGTACACAAGGACAGTACAAGGGCCAAAAATACAACATTATGAGCAGCTATAAGCTGTGCTCAATTGGTTTCCATCATTCCCCATGCAAGTAGGCAAATGCAGAGGATTTATCAACCGAATCCTAAAATGAATCACGTAACATAAAAAATAGCGCCGCTGAACCAAGTTTCTCTCACTGTGCCTGAAGTATGGGATGTTTGGTGCAATTACACAATTAGCTAGACCTCATTATACGTTACACATCTACATAACACCCCCTAGCACCCCCACACCAAAAGATATAAAAAGAAACCAAAGTGAAGTGCACTAAAAGGGAATAGAAAAATCTCTCACAGAGTAAACTGAGCAGAAACACTGTAATAAAATTGACAACACACTAAATTGGTTCCTTCCCGTGACTAAAATTTCACTGAGAGCCCAGGCAGACAGCAGCACAGGACACCACAGATAACCTGTTATTAGGGCAACCAAATCTCTTCCCCTCTCCACTTGGAAGTCACACAATGAGCCGCCACAATACATTACTTCATGGGCTGACAATAGACGCATTCAGTCTGTGTAAATGGAAGAGGTCACTGACAGTACACCTTGTGGAGCTAAAAATGGAAACCTTTAGTCCAGGCTAGGAGTGTAAAATAACATTAATAACACAACTGCACGTCATAGTGAAAAATATTAACTAATGATATTACTTATATAGAAATAAAACAATAGGTGAGGGCTCTTTTTTTTTTTTAAGTCGTAGGTATGGGTGCCAATCCCTGTCAAACACTGCACATGGGTGGTCATACAGCATTATGGCATGTAAATATACTTATGCCATATCTCAGGGCAGGTTCACACCTGCACCACTTTCAAATTTCCGTCTTCTGCCCAAGAAACTGGACAGGGGACGGAAACCGGCAGTCAGTTTTCAAACCCATTCATTTGAGTGGGTTTGCAAAGTGTCCGCCCGTGAGCGTCTTCTGCCTCTCCGCGGCGAAACCGTTTTTTTGTTGTTTTTTTTTAAACCAGACACGCAGAAATTTGTATCCAGTTAAAAAAAAAAAAACGTTTCGCCGCGGAGACCAGAAGACGCTCATGGGCGGACACTGGCTGCCAGGTTTCCATCTCCTGTCGGCAGAGACCGGGCGCAGATGTGAATCCGCCCTGACACTACTTTTCTTGCTCTGCACCATCTGTGAATGCTTCAGTGCAGTACTGGTAGTATGGAATAGACTTATATTGATACTGATATTCCAGCTATAAGAAAAGCCTATTCACTGAAAATGTGAACACAGTCTTAACTGTAGAACATAATCTATGGAGATATGAAGTAAGTTCTCTCTCATAGACATTATTGAAAAGTGACTGCACATACATGTCCGCTATCTTTATTGTAAGGGTTGGTATATGTCCTAGCAGCTGAATCCCTATCGATTTATGGTATATCAAATCAATATGCTATATACGTCTTTGGTGGAAAAACTCCCCAAGGGGGCATGTTGCTCAATAAATTATATACTGCAAATAAAGTTATTTATGGACTTATTATATATGATTATATACCTATTACATCTAGCATGGATCCCAAGAGCCAGTGCACTAAGAAAGACAGAAATCCTACAATTACTTGGAAACATCAAGACAGAAGGACAAAGGGAAGAAACCGTAAAGATCACATGACAGTGCCAAATTCCCATGTCTACTATGCCAAATGCCACCTAATTAATATCCGAGGTTTCCAAGTGAAGTATACCAATAAATTAGAATAATAAGTAGATGGGTACATAAGTGCTTGAATGCCAGCCAGCATCATGCGAAACGTGTAATAAATGCAGGGGAACAACAGATTGCACCAGAAAATGTCATGAATTTTTATTTCCCTAAAGAATCCAAGAGAAAGTTGCCCAGCCATTAATGTCAAGGTAGCTCTGACAAAGATCCCAGGAGGGACTGACTTGTGTCTTCATCAAGACATGGAAATGGATTACAATTCTCATCACAATCTGGTCCACCTTTATCTGCTCTTATTGAAGTACATCTGTCACAAAAGAGGGCACAAAATGAAATCTTGGTGGAGGTTACTCTTTAGGAGATGATATCTTTGCAGCGTGTATTCATGTGATAATTCACTTTCACTAACACAGATCAATTCCCTTTGAGGCAGCTGAGCTACAATTGTGCAGCATGGCACGGACAGTATACAATGATATAGGAGGTTTGCTTCCATTTACATCATCTTTGGTATGTGCATAAGAACAACCATTAGTATCATGGCACACCCCATATGGGATCATTATTTACAGAGAGAGATGTGCAGCCAACATACAATGATTTTAATGTCTACATAAAGGATGTAATCCATGGTCATGAACCTGTGTACATTGGCCTTTGATCATCAGACATATCATCATTGGGCAGTGGACATTCATACAAACAATCCTTCAATTCATCATCACCCTATGTAAAAAGTCCTTTTAGGGTTATTACAACCTCAGCAAACCTCTTCTGATATCGGAATAACTGCCCGCAAGTCCTGACCACAAGTCAAGACTTATGGAAACAGGATATCGGTGCTGCTCCACACTGTTTCCGCAGCTCCAGCATTACAGAGACAGCTCTATGGGACTTACGATAACAGCATAGAGCAGCACGCAAACAGTTATTCCCATTTTAGCAGGGATATGCCAAGATGGGAGTAACCCTTTAAGTGAGATAGAGCCACCTGCTAAGTAGACGTTTGTCTTCCAAGTCTTCCTCAAGAAATCCTTTTATTTCTTAAACCTTGTCTGCAAAAATACATAACTATAACACAATACGACAAAATGAACTCCTAATAGTCGAAATACAAAAGCTGTAAAAATAAAAAAAATAAGGCCCATTCTTTCGGCTTCTCATTGAGGGACAGTTTATCTTCTTGAAACTGATATGTGGAATATATGTGTTCTTATTGCCGTTTGCTATATATCATAAGAAAAAAGTTACAAAAATGATATCAATGAAAAGAAGATAACATACATAAAGTGACTGTGGCGTGTCATGGTGAGGAAAACAGCAGGTGACATTTACAGGTTCTTCACCATTGAAAAACTATTTTTCACAGTTTGTCTGGAAATAAAACACATTTTGCAATGGTTCTGTGGATGAGGTTTTAACACCAGGGTGTGACGACTGTAGCTAGAAGTCGGTGCAGACGACTAGAAATTTAACGTGTACCTGGTGTAGAGATTAGACAGAAACTCACTTGGACATTACCATCTTAATACAGTGGGCAAGCTACGGTGTTTCCTTAACTCCAGTTTACCTCTATGAGAGTTACGGAAACTGAGCAAAATAGCTGTTTTCGACTCTTTCCATAACTCCTGACCACCGAGGCTAGGTTCATACCTGTGCCTGTTCTACGGTCAGGGTCTCCATCCCCAAATCCGATTAAAAAATGTGGACAGAAAAGTCCTCCAAGCACGGCAGGCGGAAACCGGGTGGACCCCATAATAGTCTATGGGGTCTGCAGGTAACCGCTTATTAAATGGATTAGGTTTACGCTCTTCAGGTCCCTAAGCGGACCCAAAGAATGGAAGCCCAGACACAAATGTGAAGCTAGTGTGGGAATATACAGTATATACCTTTAAGACAAATTCCTGGAGTGTACTAAATATTGCTACAATAAACAGACAAATTTTAGATGTGAGTTCTGAACAAGGAACCCCAATCTACTAAGTAAGAAATCCTATACAGGAGGTTCCTACCATTTAAGATATCAAGACACAGACAGGAGCACAGAACAAATCTACAGATGCTGTCAATGCAGTAGATATCTGGTCCTGATATTCCTGAGAAATCCTCTGATCTCCCCGTGAGGGATCCAAGTGGTTGCCATTGTGGATACTACAAGGCACAACATGACTTATTGCCTACAATCTGTAAACCACTTTTCAGATGTTATCCCATCTGGGAACAAGTGGAAACAGGATATCTGGCCAATGGCAAAAACTGCAGAATTATCTAAGTGGACTGAGACAAAAGCTCAGCTAATAAAATACAAGATGGTGGCAGTTTACTAGCCGGGAGATCAAATATAAAGCCTTGCTGAAAACATCAACTAACTCATTACTAGTAAAGCTTTCCCAGACAACTTATTTGGGGTGCGCGTATTTACTGTCTGCAGCACGTTCAGTAAACCAGAACAGCTCCCCGGTGAATACCCTCATTGTCTAGCTAAGCTAAGCTCTTCAAGATGTATTCTATATGACAGACACATGCTCTAAATTACATTAATAACTTATTTGCACCCAATAAATTGCCCATTATATTGCTGTTTATACTATTGTCTGTACCTTATGAGTTAACCCTTCAAGAATATAAAGACAGACAAAATGCTCTAGATTTTAGGATCATAGCAGAAGCCAATTTTATTTTTTTCCCAGCCCAGCAATAAGAACTTCTATAGATATTGGAACAGAAAATAGACTGGGTCAGTATAGAATTTCTAGGTAAAATGGCCGCCTGACTCCTGGAATTCATTCAGGAGTCACTCAAGAATAAGGACACTTTAATACAGGCTGGTGAGAGGGGCAAAGATTGGGAATATATCACCTGACTACCAAGCCTTAATTAACTTGTTTGTCTGCTGATCACTGGCACCATGACATGGGACGAATGTTGGAGAGGATTTAAAACAAAAGACACAGCCACTTATTGTTAGACTAGATGGGTATGTTTATTTTATTTTTTTATTTATTTTCTTTGCACCCAATTCAGCCACCCCTGAGGTAGCCCCAAATACTGGACAACCCCAAATACTGAACAAGCCCAAATACTGGACAACCCCAAATACTGAACAACCCCATTAAGGTTGTGGCCACTACTAGATTTTTTTTTTTTACCATACTACAAAAAAAACAAATACTGCTCCTGGGTGTTGGATCGCCACTGCTCTGAGATTGAGAACCTATGCTAAGCACCTATCCTGCCCAAAATGGACCCTTAAAGGGGTTGTCTGGGGAGTTGTAATAGATTTACTGGAACTGGCAGATGATTACTTAAATGTGAGATTGGGGAAGGAGAAAGGTGGTTAGGTGACCAGAACCAGAACCCCAGGTCCATCATCAACATCCACAGAATCAGGTAAGTCAATTTAAACTCCCCGGACAACCCCTTTAAGTGTTTAGCTATAGTTATAGCTTTAGAAAGACACTTTTGCTGGTATCTGCTCCTGTTGCAGAGACATTGGTGTTGATAGTTTGGCTGCTGATGTCACTGTACTGTCAGGTAGGTGGTTGTTGGCAGGGGCATATCTACTGGGGTAGCAGAAGTTGCAGCTGCCATAGGGCCTGGGACATTAGGGGGTGTGGTGGGCCCTTGATGTTTTTTGGCTTTTTTTAATAGGCCACTACCTGCTGGAATAACTCCAGCAGGTAACGGCCCCTATTTACTTACCGATCCTCGCTCCTGTTGATGGCCGCCTGCACTTCTCCTTCTGCAGATGTGGCAGCAAGCAGGAGCGGGGGATCAGTAAGTAAGGCCGGGGGCCTGCGAACCCCACAAACACTGCTATCATTATACTCGGTGCAGGGGGGGGACGACCCCATGTCAAATGTTCACCATGGGGCCCCGCCATTCCTAGTTACGCCACTGGTTGTTGAGCAGTGCAGAACGGCCATTTGACAGGACAACTGTGCTGTCTTCTATTGCCTGTATAAGACACTTAAAGGGTTTGAGGACATGAGCGGTTTCCTTTACATTACTGCGTCCACATCTAAGCTATACATGTGACTGCAGAGATGAGAGATTTTGGTGAGGCTTATCTCATATACATCAGGAAGCAGAAAACTAATGGCCAACTGTTCATACCATAAAATACAGATTGTAATAACTACCCATTAACAACCTCAACATTACAAATCAAAATTTTGTTGGAATTGGATCATGTAAAATATATCCAATAACTGATAGAAACTGGTGATATTCCTAATACCTCTACGGCCATCTCCCCATCAGGTACCCAATGGAGACTCCTGCAATGCTTATGATAGTCCAGATGGGATAAAGATGAGAAAGCCAATAGGGCCGACCCATATAGGCACTTTATTATATGCTTCGCTGAATCCACACTTATCACAGCTTGAGTCACTGTAGAAATACAAATTATTGATCTTTATCATAAAAGGATGTCGGCAGACACCAACAATTTCCTGAAAGCTTACCAGACCATGAACAATTCAAGCAATGGCTACAGTCCAGCAAGTCTTAAAGAAATCACTGTATACAGACATCCTATTATTAGGCATAGGGGCAATAGGCCCGTACAGGCTGCATTTACAGCATGACTGACACTCTAAGAAAGGTTCAGTGAACCCTGCAATCACTGTAAATACTATTATATACTGAAGATGACATGTAATGGGGTACATGGGGCCCTCATCACTATATTCAGCCATAATTCTATGGGAAGACCCTGAAGCGTAGCCAAGTTTTCATCTACAGCTATAGCCACGTCTTTACTTGTCATTTATTCCCTTTGTATCTTTGCTGTATTAACCTTTATTTCCTTTTTTATTAAAAAGGACCGGACATATCCATTATATTCCCCATGAAGTAACAATTCTGGAGAATTTTTCAATAACTGTGTTGTACTATTCCTCAGTTATTCTTCCTAGAAATGTATGAATAATTTGACAATTGGGAGGTAACATTGCTTTTGTCAAAGAAGTGTGTTCCTATACAATATGACGCTGGCAGCACTCACTGGACAGGAACATACCTGTAAGTAACACCCTGTAAGCAACATTTTATAATTTTTTAGGAAAATAACAGGAATGGCGCACAGATGCTTCAGAATTTTATGTAGATATACTAAAATAAACATGTCAGCAGTAGGGAAAAGCTCTCTTTAAAGGTGCAGTCCAGTGCGTTCTTCCAGTATAAGAAATTATTGCCTGCTTTCTTCCAGAAACAGCACCAGACATGTTCGTGATGTCTGGTATTGCTGCATGGGCTCTATTCACTTTACTGCACTACCAGACACAACCCATGAACAAGTGTGGTGCTGTTCTTGGGAGAATGTTGAACGTTTTATCTTAGTACAGCCCCTTTAACTAATATGACCCATGTACCAGTGTCGCGTTTTTTTTTGGGCATCTCCTTTAAAGAGGACCTTTCATTTATTAATAGTTGGATTTTTTTTCTCTAGCCATTCCTGAGCAGTAAGTGCAGTTAGTTTTGACAACTCATGTGCATTTTAGACTTTGTACTGTTAGACAATGGGGTGTGATTCAGATCTCCAATAAGAGGCAGCCAGTGTCAGAGCTCAGAACCACACCCCTTGTCTGCTCCTGTATGACACCACCCCCCTGACAATACAGAGACTAAATAGCATATCAGGACTTATTGCTCAGAAACAGTGGGTGATCACGTGATCAGTGGTCTGACTTGCTGAATCACACACCAATTAGAACTCCCTGTTTTTTCTATGTAAATCTATGACAGCACAACATTCAGGGTCTGAATAAGTGACTTCCAGTGGTGAGAGAATTGGTGGGTCAGTTGGCCGATCTATCTACCACTCGAGGACCCATTGAAGGAGATCAGAATTTTCCTTGGATCAGAAAGTCAATCTTTGCATTTATGGTCATCCTTTGAACTGATAGAAGCAAACTCATACCCTCCCACCATGAAGGAATGAAAAATGTGATATGAATGAACAATTCATTAAATGGTGGACCCTCCTCTTTATTACGCTAATACCCGGGGAGACAGAGTTACCTTGGACTAATAAGCATCTGTACCTTTTACATGTAGAGATCCCTGTCAATGTGACGTGAAGCAATTTCACCCACCATTGCCCTTGTCTTGTTTCTCTAAAGGCACGCAGCAAGATGTCAGCTTATGTAAAGATAACACTAACACTTCTATTTGTAAGGAAGATGCTCTGTACTGAAGGCTACATATAGTCTGTGATCTAAGACGTCTTAGCACACAATAAACTACACTTTTTCTAGTTTATAGTTGGCAGCCATTGTAAGTGACTTCGATGTGTGTCACATAGCACAGGAATCACACAATACACTTGTTCTGTGACTGAAGAAGTAATGTTTTCCCTGCTAATTCTCAGAAGGTATGATAATCATTTATAGATAGCTTCCGGACTTTGTAATCTCCTCGCAGCCAACTTGTCAAACATGTAAGGAAGAAGAAGCAGAAAACACAATTCCTTACAGGAAGACTGGAAGACATTGCCCTATAATTATGTTGAGTTGGCGCAATAGTTTTCTTCTGATGACTGTGGAAAGAGTATGCTCGGAAACTATAATACATGTCTGCATCCAAGTACATTGTCCAGACTGTGAACACACAGGACATAGATTAACTCAGCTAATGGACAGGACAATGCAGACTACCCAGCAGAAACTGAAGAGCTGGACATGTTCATAAAAGAACATAAAACAACTATGCCGAGGACATAATGGGGCAAGTTTACTTGTACTGTCTAAGGATAAAGCCACAAGTTGCGAAAAAGCTGCATTTTTTTCTTGCAGATTTTAGCTCTTAAGACATCCACTCCTGGTCTTGGCTCAAAAAAAGTAGAAACATCTGCAACAGAAACTGCAGCTCTTCTGCAATAGATGTATGTTGGCCATACCTGCCGATTTTTCTGGAATTGGCCAAACCGCTAATAAACATGGGGTCCTTCAAACTCTTCCATGATACACGATGGCAGGTGTCAAGGAAGGCAGTGGGATTTTAATGTCCAGACCCTTTTTGCCGCCTAATTTTGCACCTGTAATTTTGCGGCCGCAAAATTACGGGCGCAAAATTTTGCGGCGTACATGCTCATAACTCCCATTGAAATCAATGGGATTTTTTTGAGGGCACAAACTCTGACGCCATATACGTGCCAGATCGCGCTCCACTTTACTCCGTGTGAATTCACCCTTAGGCAGTGTGTTTCTAACTTCTACCCATTTAGAATATACCTACATTCAGCTGAGAGTACTTTTGTTTTCAGCGACGAGAGGGGAATAGCTGCTACATACACCTCTGGTGGCGGCTTATTTTACATGAGGGCAAAGGATCAGGCATGCTGAAATCCAACAGCCCAATCATTATATTCCATGATATCTGCTGTAAGGGAAGAGTCAGGATTACCCCATGCTTAAAAGATCATTGGCCAGTCCTGCAAAAATGTATAGCCTTGTCATAAATTCATCTAATGTTTATGTGCACCTTAAGACCTTCCACAAATATCACTAGAAAAAGTCAATAACGCCACATTCACATCTGCCTGAGTTGTCCAACCAGCACACAGATCAGAAAACACAAGACGAAAAACTGCTGCAAGCTTTATGGCCCTTTTTTTCTGTTAAAAAATACAGACAATGGGGGTCTCTCGGGTTCCGTTCGTGTCCGTCATTGTCGGGATCTGTTTGGTCTTCGAGATAAGAATAAGAAATTCCTACAAGAATTTTTTGTGCTGGTTCCTGGGATTTATTCATTCCTACGCTACACAAACATAACCTAAGTATAATATAATATTTAGTTTGTCCCAATGTAGTCTTTAGCCTTTGTAGTTTCAGGATGGCCAGATCAATATTGAAAGAAGTGTCTATGGTTTGTCTCAAATATACCCAACTATCCAGTACATGAGTCTTTGTATCAAAGAACTGCTGATATGTATGTTCTTCCCAATATAAAAAGACTAGACACTTATTAAACATTCCCTATAAATCAGACACTTACACCACACAATACTCTGGTTGTAAAATATATAGTACCCAGGAAACAAGGCAGCAATAAAAGAGAACATTTTGAAGAACACAAGGCAAACACACCCAGGCTTAACCAAGTCCTCCAAGACAGCTGCTCACAATAAGCAATATCCACTTCATACAGTCGTGAGACAGATGTTTGGCATCACCCTTGCAAAAAGTTTCTCTATCCTGACAAACCATTGTAGCAGAAAATCCTTACATATTCAAACAAATCTGCAGCAAGATTAACAGTGTCAAGGGTGGGTGGTTATAAGTAAGTCCTGGAGCAACATCCCAAAGGGACATGTGTCAGGAAGGCTGCATCATACCAGTACAGGAGGGAACAGATTTCACATCTCGCCTCATATGAACTGGGATAAGATGAACACAAAGCATTCTCCTACACAATAACTGGGGTAGAGGGTTTTCATTGTCTGCAGAAATCCACATGTCTAAGTGCATGACTAAAGGAAAAAAGTGATGGAAAACATAATACCAGAACGTAATGGTTTGTAGAACTGTCTGTATGTGGTGTATGTCAGGTCATGCAATGTACTCACCCTTACAGGAGGGCTTCGAGCTTGTATCCTTTGTGGTCCTCCTTGGGTACTCTGTGCATCATTTGTGCCACAATTAGTGGTAATGTTACCTTGTGCTCTTAATGCGTTTGTGCTATTCCCCGTGCTCGGCCCTGGTTTCCTGGGTCTCTGTTTGATTCCATCCAAGAGTCTCACCAGTAGGATATTGCTTGGGAGTTCATCTACCCCACATTCCACCAGCGTCCTGCACTCTGGGCAGCGCAACTCACTCCGGGAACTTACAATCCCCTGTAGGCATCGTTTGCAGAATGTATGCTGACATGGTAAGACTTTAGCGGAGGCATCGAGTCTCTCCAGACACACGGGGCACTCTAAAAGGTCCAACAAAGCGGATTCATCCATGCTTTTCTCAGCACTGTTTTGCAAGGAGACAAGCATTTGTGAAGATTCGCAGTCCGTTGTCACAACTCCAGGCCGATCATGTGATATCCATGCCTCTAATCGTCACCTTTAATGAGAAGGGAAAGAAAAATAAACATAAACACGTGTTATAGTCGGTTATAGCGCGCAGATAAATAATCGTCACGTCTTCACATAATTAGAGCTGGAGAGTATTCTAGGTCTGGTTTATGTTGTCTGCTCTACTATAGAAAATACCAAGCCTGAAGGCAAAGAAAAAATAGACCATTATAAAGCTAAAACCAAACACAATCTGATCCAGAGATTTCTATTCCGCACAGGATAAATTGGCATGATTCAGCAAAATACATTTTAGATGTTATTCCAAAAACTACTACATAGATTGCTCCGACTTCCCTCTGTGCTTTCTAGTATTTCCATGTATGAGCAGGCAACATCTTATTTTCATTGCTCTTGGATACAGCTTATCTCTCTGCTTTGGCCTTAACTGCGCCATTTGTTTTCTATGTTAGGATAAGAAATATACATTTGTGGCAATAAATTTCAACTATGACCCATATCAAAATTACAAAATCAAAATATAAAATGGCAATTATTTAGGCCATGTCCCTGTTACGCTATGTCTTAACTGAACCTCGAGAGATTTGTCTCACAAGGTTCGCCCCGGCAGTTTCTTTTGGACCAAACATGGCCAAACTGAAACTGCAGAAGAATATCCAAAACAAGAGAAGGATGATCCAGCAAATCATTTCCCAAATAAAAATTTTTTTTCTTCTTTGTCTTTATTTTATTGAAAAATGTCCATTAAAACACAAGTGTGTGCCAAGGAAAAAAAGAGTTCAGACGTGAAACAGAACAGACTGACGCGTTTCGAACTAAACGTTCTTAGTCATAGTCACTATTAGTCAGACTATGACTAAGAACGTTTAGTTCGAAACGCGTCAGTCTGTTCTGTTTCACGTCTGAACTCTTTTTTTCCTTGGCACACACTTGTGTTTTAATGGACATTTTTCAATAAAATAAAGACAAAGAAGAAAAAAATTGTTTTATTTGGGAAATGATTTGCTGGATCATCCTTCTCTTGTTTTGGATATTCTTCTGAAGTTATTTCCTGGGTCGGAGGAAATTTGGAGTTCCGGGCAACTTTCCCATCCAAGGAATCGTGAGTGAGTCCTATTATATACACTCTTTAGTGCTGCATTGTGGGCTGTGTTTCCCTTCCCTCTTTTTCCCCTTTGTTACAAACTGAAACTGCTGTTATATTCTGGGGTTGAACAGAACAGAGGGGTGATCAAACATAAAAACAGTGTTACTCACCACCCCTTTGCTCCGATGTGACGCTCTGCTGTCTTCGGCACTTCTCACTGACGTCCAAGTCAGTCACATGGGTCACACAGCATCGTGTACATCTATTTATCACAATGCCAAGTGACCAGCTGAGGCCGAAACACAAGCCTCAGTGGTCCCTGATGTCAGTCAGAAGTGCCAAAGACAGCAGGGAGTCACACCAGATCCCAGGAGAGGTGAGTAACACTGTTTTTTCTGTTTGCTTACCTCCAGGGGCATCTCCGCTTTTTATACTACAGAGTTTGAAAAGACCCCTGAGTATAACTATAGCACTTCCAATTCAGACATTTTCAGTCTAAACAAAACCTCGTAAATATTGTAATAAACGAACCAAAATAACCTACATGAAAAAAATCACATTAGTTATCATGGTTGATGTTCAGTTTTGGTTATTTTTCAACTAATCGTCCAGCTCTGGACCAAGTTCACAAGGATTTAGTTTATAATGGAGCTATGCTACATTTGTTTTGTGACAGATACAAGCAAACACTGAAAGGTCCAATTAAAGAGTACCAGAGTTCTCCACGAAAAGTTGAAATATATGCAGGTGTTGGTGGGTAGTTTGTTCTATGACTGTATAAGCCTTCATACATGGTGTCCTATCAGTTTTTCTGCAGTTAATAATCACATTTTGAATTAAACATTTGTCTCTCAGGCTATGGGCATATACAATAAGGGGCAGTATCAATTACTGATACTATTCTGCCCTTCTGCCAGGAGTAACTGTGCAATAGCAAACAAACAGCTGAGAAAAGCCAAAGTGACTATATTATACAACAACCAGAAATACTGGATTGTAAATACAGGGCAAATACAGGCAGCCATGAAGCAAAACAGGAGAAAAAAACAATCTAGTAAATAGATAGCAGATAGTAGAGTAGCTAGTAAAGCTGCTTATTGTCTGTGAATAATATCCCACCTGTAATCACACAAGCAGCCAGTTTGTAGGTGTGTGTGTGTGTGTGTGTGCGTGTGTGTGCGTGTGTATGTGTGCGCGCAGGCTGTGAGGAAAATCAACCCCTCCCTTCTCCCTTCACTGTGTGAAGACAGAACAGAACCTCCCCCTCCAGTTATTTTGCTAATCTAACATATCCATGGATGGACTTTCCTAGCAACAAAGTCGTCAACTGCAAATTAACTAGAAGGGAGAACCCTCGTGGAAGGAACTTTAGAGAGGTTTTTCGAAAAGAAATCAGTCACATTTTTAATTAACATGCATTACATTTTGGTTCAGACTCACACGGTCTATGGACCATGTAAACTTTGCAGGTCCATTGGGGTTCTTTTATTTTTTTGACGACATGACAATTACTGAAAAACCCTACAAAATGACCAGAAAGTGTCACCAAAATAGACCAACCAAACTGTATAGTGAACAGTGCCTGAAATGCAACTGGAGAATGGGTAGGCAATAAACTAAAATATTGATACACAGTATTACTCATGACTTGTCTCAACACACTGTCATACTGCCGACAAAAGATTGAATGACTGTTCAAGAGACTTTATCAATTGTTGTCAAACTGTAAACGTATGAAATGTAATGTTCTTCTGCCTGAACTGCGACCCTCTGTAATGCAGAGACCCCTAAGGCCTTGTACTAAAAAATGTATTTTAATAAAATTCACCTTCACATTTCATTGGAATCAGCCCATCCAGTTGGTTTTATTTGGACCATTTTCTGTGCAATATGACAGTGGTCATGCATGGCTGGAACAAACATCCCTTGGGCCATGCTATGAAAATGTGAAAAGTAGCTGTAAATGCTGATAAGTAGCAGAGATCACTGAATGCTCTATGATATTCTGTGAAGGAGCTGGACAATGTATGAGCACTGAAGGGTGCATTTTAATTTCCAGGACATTGTGGAAGCATAGCACAGCTGTACATATATTTAGGTTGGTGTGCTAACACTATTAAATCCACTAAGCAAATCATAAAGAAGTCTATAAATATTTCTTATAGATGGTCAAGTGAAGATACATAACAGGCACAATTCACCTATTAAAGTCCTGAAATACGACAAAAATGGCCCACCATGTCTCACCATCTTTTGTTGCTAGAAACTTGACCAGCCTCTACTCTAAACCACTCAATGATCTGGTGGCATTTTAGTTCTGATTGTATAAAAGAGTGTTGTAATGAAATATGAAGTGTCATGTGTGGACAGTTTTATACACAACTTGGTTAGTTTTTATTTAATACGACAGCCTGGTTTGGGGCATTTTTCATGAACTCATCGAAATACCCTCTTAAAGTCTCAATGTTCCTATCCTCAAGGATGACAACGAGATTATCATTCTTGTGCCAACCAAAGAATGGAAACTGATTTCCATGGGATATTTGCTAATAATGCATCTAATTTTGGTTATGAATAAAAATATCCAAGCACTCCATCCAACATACAAGAGAGACCAGACTTCTGATGTGGTTGAAGATACAGTGATGAAGCTTCCTTAGATCCAGATCATAGCATATGTTGGTTGAAAGGCGACCACTTACTAAGCTTAACGGAGACTTCCACCTCCCCAAACCAGTCGCAGTTTAATAGATTAGAATGCAGTCCATGTAACTCTTCTTACTCTTTTTAGGAGGGATCAGATGACTGTGGACTAATGTGTATGGTTAGCTATATGATTGGCACAAGCAAATTATAGTAAAACAGCTATTAGGACTGTTTATTAGGCAGATTCTCCGGATATAATTCAGAGGTATTCAGAGAAAGCAGGTACAATATCTAAAATGGTACCAAACTAGCAAGCTAAACCAGCTTAAACTGTAACCTGGGCATCATAGCTGGTCTCAATTCCACTCCAAATGTCATAGGCAGGGAATTGGGCATGAACTCCTCAACGTCATATACTATGTTTCACAGGAAGTGTTTATGCAAGGAACATCTGCTGGTGACAGGGCATCCCACCCTGATATAAAAGACGTACCGTATATAATAACGCACCTGGTGAAGGGTATCCTTTAGGCCAAGTCTGTAAATATGGTTGATGAAAAAAATCATTAAGAAGTTGAAGGCACATTTTCCAGAAATCGTATGACTTCTTTTCTTGCTCCTGCTAAATCAAGCGGCATAGTCCTAAATCTAATCCCCTCTAAGTGGGGCCCGAATACTTGTTTGTTGAGTTAGGCACTAAAATAAATGGAATTAACCAACACAGGAGCCCGGGAACTGACAAACTGGTTTTCATCAGGAAGGATTAACATTTTGGCCCTTGCAGGGATCTCCGACAATGAAATCCTGATCTCTGTTAAAGTAAATTGTTTGCCCAAAGATAATTTGGACAATTCACTAAAGAACAATAACCCTTTTACTTTCTAGTTCAAGACAGACTTATATTTAATCTGCTTGTCAAAAGTATATTATACAGCATCACAATTGTGTGACCTTGTCATAAATAATGAGCAACAATAATGATACAACAAAGCATACCCCAGTGTTCAAAGACACTTGTCATGTAGAGGTATCAGAGTTTTGCCATTGGTGGCAGTCTATAAACTGGGATACCCTTAAATTAAAAAAATGAAGAGGTCCTCATAATGTTCAAAGACTATGGTTGGCCTGCCAACATCAGTTCAGAACATTAGAGGCTTCCTTGGTTATACTCAAGGGTTTGGTGCTAGTTCAAGGGTCACCACCTATAAAAATGTCAAACTAAACATACCCTCCGGCACAGCAGAAGACCTTAAAACTGTAGCTATACCTTAATATTTTAAGCACCAGGAATAAGAATGAAGCAGGGTAATGTATAGATTCCTTGTGCTAAGTGACAATAAATCAATTAAAGGGAACCTGTCAGCAGTTTCTTGCTGCCCAAACCACAGTCAGCATCAAAGTCGACGAGGATCCCGCATTACAGACAGCTATGGTTTACTATGAAAAGCTGCAACATTTCAGAGAAAAGAAAGTAGTTGGCCACAGAGAGAAGTGTCCACCATTTTTCTAAGTAAAACAAATGTTCCTCATAACGTAGTCAACGTCCAGGTGACACTTTCATGGTGAATTGAACTTGTACCACCATGTCTGGGATAGCCGTCCTCTTTTTGGCAAGGATCTTCTCCAAATGGCTAAATACATTGAAGATATCTAATCCAGCGTGTATGAAAACATCATAAATAGATCCTATTGCTTCAATGATCAAAGATTTGCCATAAAGCATCATGGCTGAAAGGCGTAAACTGGCAAAGCATCCAACAAAGTCACTCTATTCTCCAATGTATGTAGCGACTGATCCCTGGATATCCAACATGGACACATCTATGAACATTACCATAACCCTGAGAGACGACCACTTACTATGACTGGCAAAGGCTACCAGCAATGGTCTTCCATTCATGCACCAATGGAAATACTCTCAATCTATTCCATAAATGATAAACCACATAGACAACTGTTGTAATACTTCTGTCTCCATAGACACTGGTGAAACAATATCTAAAATAAGCAGCAGCAAAAGCAACTATAGCTACAAAAAAGGCCAGCCATTTCCTGAAATGTTAGGAGATGTATCTAGATGTGTTGTATTAGATGTGTTTTATCATTCCTCTTGGTCTGAGGCTGCCATTATGTAAATCTGACATTTGGTGAGTTGACAAGAATGGTGTATAAACAATAATTCACTGACATTAAATATACTGGGCACAGATTTCTGAAAAAAAATAACCAGATCACACAATTCGATAGTCCATAAGCAGATTTATTAATCAAAAAGCATCCATGTGCCAGATTTTTTTTTCACAGCAGACCGTTCACCACCTCCAATAAGTCCAGCCTTTTACATCAATTAATAGGTGCTGCTCCTCTGATTCAGGCACGGTTAGAATTTTTTCTCTAGCCCCCACCATTCCAGAGCAATCAGTACTGTTGGTTTTGGTGCTTCATACGCCATTTAGTCTCTGAACTGTCAGGAGGGCGGTGTCAGGCAGAAGGTGTGATTCTGAGCTCTGACACTGGCTGCCTCTGATTGGAGTTCTCAATCACACCCCTTGCCTGACACCGCCCTTCTCACGCTACAGAGCTTAAAGGGGTTGTCTGGAATAACCCTAAAACCTATAACCCTAAAACCTCACACTAATCTAAACACCGTTATACTTTCTAAGTTACATTATTAATCAAAAATGCCTATTTACCCATATACCTGGGGTGGTATGACTACACCAGCAACATTTTTGATTATCCGGTGTTGATCCATTTCCCCATTACCTATATAGGCATTTTTCCCCAGGGAAACAGCTCCTCCTCCTTCGATGGTGTCAGCACACGCATGTGCAATAGAGCGAGTATCCTGGCTTAGCACTGAAGCCAACAATACATCTCTATTGTGCACCTGGGAGCCTACGCAATAGAGAAGTATTGAAGGCTACGGCACAGTGCTATGCGTTCCCTGCAGAAGGAAGAACGAAAGAAGACAGGTAAAGTATAATAGAGTGGGGGGTGGGGGGCTGAGTGAGTCAGGAAAGGCTAGCAGTGGGCAGAATAGCTAGGGAGACAGGGAGGAGTGTTAGAGGGGGAGTGAGCTAGACATAGTGTGAGAACCTACAACTACCAGCATACATTGGTGAAGAAAGCTACACAGCCTGTAAACAAATGCAGAAGATGCGAGACCTTCCCAGAGAAACCCAGAAATCACTGAAAACAGTGCTAAAGTTATATGGGTAAACTTATTAACCCATTAATAGCACTAACAGACCTTTTTAAAAAAAAAATAAAAAAAAAAATATAAGAAGAAGACACCAAAACTACCAGCACTTTTTGCTCAGGAATGGTGGAGGCTAAAGTGGACATTCCAACTGTGCTGGAAGCAGTGGAGCTGCACTTACTTGCAAATATTAAGGATCAGAGTTAGTGGAGGTGGTGAAAGGTCCTCTTTAAAGGGAGTCTACCACCACTTTAATCTCTTCTAAACCACTTACACTGATGTTATATGTCCGGTTAGTGGAATAGCAAACATGTATTTTTGTGTCAAAGAGCAATCTCGCTGCCAAGAAATTCAACTTTTAAGTCATATGTAAATTAGCTTTTTGGTGGACCATGTGCTGGGCCGTGTCTGCCAGTGAAGACATTTACTTATGTGGTCACCGTATGGAGGCACCCCTTAGATAGATTGACATTGCATTGAGTAGCCTATCTTTCAATGTATACAGTATTAAAAAGATCAAATTAATCTTTCCATGTAACCCTGAGAACACTCCACCAACAATACACCATCACAACAAATCAAATGACTAATCTGTGATCTTCAGTCTTGGGTGACATCATCGTTTTTTGTTAGTGGAAGGTGTTCAAGGTTGCACGGAAAGATTAATGCAATTGTTTTACTACTGTACACATTAAAAGTTAAAGGGGTTGGCCACTTTCAGACCAATATTGACAAACAAATGTATAATAAATAGATATACAATTTTCCAATATACTTTCTGTATCAATTCCTCACAGTTTTCTAGATTTCGGCTTGCTGTCATTCATTCTGTTACTTCTAGAGGATAAAACTCTGACCATGGTCATGTGATTTACGGTCCATGGTCATGTGATGAGCACACAGGTGCCGCTCATTATAGTCACAGCACAGTAATCAGACATCTGCCTGGTAATCAGCTGTGCACCTGTGAGCTCATCACATGACCATGGACTGTAAATCACATGACCACGGTCAGACTTTTATCCACTAGAAGTAACAGAATGAATGACAGTAAGCAGAGATCTAGAAAACCGTGAGGAATTGATACAGAAAGTATATTTGACAATTGTATATCTTTTTATTGTAAGTTTGTTTGTCAATATTGGTCTGAAAGTGGCCAACCCCTTTAAGTTTTATAGCCACCCCTTTCCTTTTTGGAATTTTGAGTAATGACTAGTAGGTGCAGTAGTACTTGGATGTGACCCCCCCCACACACACACACACCTGGCATTTTTGGTTTGAGCATTGGGCATCAACCACAAAGGAAAATAGTTAAACCACCAAATGTAGCTGTGTCCGTGTGCACCAAACAGCTGATCTACATATGGAATAAAAGTTGAATTTGTTTCACCAAGATTATTAAACTTCATCCCAAGTAGGTGCAGTATATAAGTACAGTACATTCCCATAAAACGGCAGGTAAGTGGTTTAAAGTAGTTTTGGTGATGGTAGATGCCCTTTAAAGGATGTCCATCAGATGTTTTATGGCTACTAGGCTAATAACATTGCTCCAAAGACATGTGTAATCATACCTCTGAGGTCACAAAAAGACTTTAGAGTGCAAAGAGGGTGGTCCCAAGCCTGGAAGTGCTCTGGCTCTCATGAGTAAATTGTGCCCAATGCCCACCTCTGGGTCTTGAATGATGTTTTTAATATTAGGGATGTCACGGTAGGTTTTACTGCCTGAGCACATGCTGAGCACTAAAGACCTCATTTGCTTACAAGTTAAGCATGTTAAGTTCTTTTCATGCCCTCTATCCACACACACAAAAATATGTTTTTTAAGTCACAATTTTAAGACACTTTTTGTACCTTACAAAATTTGGCTAAAATTAGGTGCAATCTATTGGCAGTCTGTGTGTCCCTACTGAAATCTATACAACCTCATACAGTGTTGGCCAAAAGTATTGGCACCCCTGCAATTCTGTCAGATAATACTCATTTTCTTCCAGATAATGATTGCAATCACAAATTCTTTGGGATTATTATCTTCATTTAATTTGTCTTCAATGGAAAACCACAAAAAGAATTGTCAAAAAGCCAAATTGGATATAATTCCACACCAAACATAAAAAAGGGGGTGGACAAAAGTATTGGCACTGTTTGAAAAATCATGTGATGCTTCTCTAATTTGTGTCTTTAACAGCACCTGTTACTTACCTGAGGCACCTAACAGGTGGTGGCAATAACTAAATCACATTTGCAGCCAGTTGAAATGGATTAAAGTTGACTCAACCTCTGTCCTGTGTCCTTGTGTGTACCACATTGAGTATGGAGAAAAGAAAGAAGACCAAAGAACTGTCTGAGGACTTGAGAAGCAAAATTATGAGGAAACATGAGCAATCTCAAGGCTACAAGTCCATCTCCAAAGATCTGAATGTTCCTGTGTCTACCGTGCGCAGTGTCATCAAGAAGTTTAAAGCCCATGGCACTGTGGCTAACCTCCCTATATGTGGACGGAAAAGATACATTGACGAGAGATTTCAATGCAAGATTGTGCGGATGGTGGATAAAGAACCTCGACTAACATCCAAACAAGTTCAAGCTGCCCTGCAGTTCGAGGGTACAACAGTGTCAACCCATACTACCCGTACCCGTTCTCTGGTCAGATGAGACAAAAGTAGAGCTTTTTGGGAAAAGGGATCAACATACAGTTTACAGGGAAAAAAACAAAAACAAAAAAAAGAGGCCTTCAAAGAAAAGAACACGGTCCCTACAGTCAAACATGGCAGAGGTTCCCTGATGTTTTGGGATTGCTTTGCTGCCTCTGTCACTGGACTGCTTGACCGTGTACATGGCATTATGAAGTCTGAACACTACCAACAAATTTTGCAGCATAATGTAGGGCCCAGTGTGAGAAAGCTGGGTCTCCCTCAGAGGTCATGGGTCTTCCAGCAGGACAATGACCCAAAACACACTTCAAAAAGCAATAGAAAATGGTTTGAGAGAAACCACTGGAGACTTGTAAAGTGGCCAGCAATGAGTCCAGACCTGAATCCCATAGAACACCTGTGGAGAGATCTCAAAATGGCAGTTTGGAGAAGGCGCCCTTCACATCTCAGGGACCTGGAGCAGTTTGCCAAAGAAGAATGGTCTAAAATTCCAGCAGAGCATTGTAAGAAACTCATTGATGGTTATCGGAAGCGGTTGTTCGCAGTTATTTTGTCTAAAGGTTGTGCTACCAAGTATTAGGCCGAGGGGGCCAATACTTCTGTCCGGCCCATTTTTGGAGTTTTGTGTAAAATGATCAATGATTTGACTTTTTTTTTCATTCTCTTTTGTGTTTTTTCATTGCAAGCAAAATAAATAAAGATATTAATATCAAAAAGTTTGTGATTGCAACCATTTTCTGGAAGAAACTGAGTATGATCTGACAGACTTGCAGGGGTGCCAATACTTTTGGCCAACACTGTATTTGGCATCAATTTCAGCCTTCATTTATGCCATAAAATTGGTGTAAATAATCACAATTCTGGTAGGGTCAGTGGCTCCGTCCACATCACGTCTTCAACTCAACCTTTTGTAAAGTAGTGAGGGTGGCGTCAAAATGCAATAATTTTTGTCACAAGTAGCATTTAAAAAGTTTTACAGCCACTTTTCTAGCACTTGATAAATGTGTCCCATAGAGTTTAGTACAAAGCAAACATCTATAGAACAGCAGGACAATAGGAGAAATTAATGGCTGAAAAGCACAGAGACATGACAAACCACATCTGACGTCTGGAAAACTATAAAGTATATGTCACATAGCCAGGCTCATCATAGAGTAGACGGAATAAACATCGAGCCAAACGCTGACATGTAATATGGTCAAACACATCATATTTTACAGATATATATATGTACATACATACTTACATACATACATAGATGTGACCCACAATACAATCATCCACATGGGACTGGGTCTCTCAGTAGCATTGTGGCTCAGTGGTTAGCATTATTGCCTTGCAGTGCTAGAGTCCTGGGTTTGAATGCAGACAATGTTTGTAAGGATTCTGTATGTTCTCCCCATGTTTGGATCAGTTTCCTCTTTCACATCTGCACAAGCGCTGTGCCATAAATGCACACGGATCCCCGTAGACTATAATGGAGTCCATGTGCTTGCCGCCAGACCTCTGCAGGGATCATGCGAACAGGAAAGTACTGTAGTTCACAATATACTTTCCTGTCCGCATGATTCCTGCGGACAGCACGGCAAGCGCATGAATCCCATTATAGTCTATGGGGTCCATGTGCTTTTACTGCACAGCGCTTGCAATTGCATTTGGTATTCCGTTTGGGGGGTCCCCATGCAGACTCCCCCGGACGGAATACCAACGCAGATGTGTACGAGGGCTTACACTCCAAAGACATACTGATAGGGAATGTAGATTGTGAGCCCAATATGGGACAGTGATTGACAATGTCTGTAAAGCGCTATATAACTAAGCTATATAAATATATATTGATGTATTCCCAAGCTCACTTTCACCCCCAAAATCCCCCTCAATATAAAATAAGCCTGGAAACAGCACTGCAGGTTTTATGTCTCCCATAATTCACCTGTAACCAGGAACGTCTGACACGTTACATCAAAATAGAAATGTTTTTTCTTGTTAAAAAGTATAAAAAACATACATCCCCATAGCTGATATGCATAAATATATACTTATGCTATACAGCGATCACACTTGGCAGAGTAGTATACAGATATACGTGTCTATAACAGAAGCGACTTCACAGAGTCTGTCCATGTAAGAATAATAATAATAATAACATATTTGTGGCCAGGCCTCGGAGCAGGAAAGTCCAACTCACATAAGGGCCATGAACTGGCTGAGACATGGGTGCCAAAAGAAGGGGTGGGGGCAGGGCACACAAAGGCTCCGCTTCCACTCAATGACTAGATAAATGCATTTTGCTGTCTGTTTCTATGGTAACCGCTGGAAGGAACCAGGATTCCTATTGCCAGCCCTCCTTCCTGTGGGGAAGAAAAAGACTCCGCAAACTCCTAATAAATACAAAAATCTGGATGAGAGGAGACTCTGACAGCAGGGTACCCGCACCGCCCCGAGAAGGGGGCACACACGCACCAATACCACAGCAAACCTGGCCTGCTGCTTCCTAGCAGGGGGGCACATACTTACTACTTGGCAAACAGCTGGCAGCGGAGTATCACTTAAGGCATTGACTCTAGGGGCTGGTTAAACACTGGCAAGTCACTGCAGATATGCAGGAAGATATAGCAGTAACTGCTGGGAAAGGAATATACCATACCGCACAACACAACACACCCAGGCTAGAAAAGTACCATAGATATTCTATATGCTGGGACTTTGTAGATATAGACAATATCCACCATATCCACCATAGATATTCTATATGATGGGACTTTGTAGATATAGACAATATCCACCATATCCACCATAGATATTCTATATGCTGGGACTTTGTAGATACACATATAGACAATATCCACCATATCCACCATAGATATTCTATATGCTGGGACTTTGTAGATACACATATAGACAATATCCACCATATCCACCATAGATATTCTATATGATGGGACTTTGTAGATATAGACAATATCCACCATATCCACCATAGATATTCTATATGATGGGACTTTGTAGATACACATATAGACAATATCCACCATATCCACCATAGATATTCTATATGCTGGGACTTTCTAGATACACATATAGACAATATCCACCATATCCACCATAGATATTCTATATGCTGGGACTTTGTAGATACACATATAGACAATATCCACCATATCCACCATAGATATTCTATATGCTGGGACTTTCTAGATACACATATAGACAATATCCACCATATCCACCATAGATATTCTATATGATGGGACTTTGTAGATACACATATAGACAATATCCACCATATCCACCATAGATATTCTATATGCTGGGACTTTCTAGATACACATATAGACAAAATCCACCATAGATATTCTATATGCTGGGACTTTCTAGATACACATATAGACAATATCCACCCCTATATAGGCTCAGAAGGTCATATTCTTAAGATGCAGCCATAAGAGGTAGACAAACCTTCTCTCCTTTTACCTCTAATCCAAAAAAAATCATAGGAATGTGAACTGAACAACAGCTCCACCCCTGTCTGTGGTTTGTGTCTGGTATTACAGCTCAGCTCCACTGAAGTAACCACTTGTGGACAGGTAAGGCACTGTCTCTGGAGGAACGTGGTCATGTCTTTCTAATTCTCTACAGCCCATGTCACACCATGTCACGGATCCGTAAAGTATGAGAGTGTCTATGTCCCTCATCCTCATACGTACACATAACCATAGTATATGAGAGGTCGGCAGCCACCTGAACCCAGTGATAGCAGATCAACAACCAAGTACAGTGACATCACCACCTGTAGTGTCTACAAGGAACACACCAATAACTACTCGGAAGGAAGGAAATCAGTGCCAAGCACTGGCACAGAATATGTGCGGAGGGCAGAGCCAACTACACTGGCCATATAGGCAGGAGCTTGTGTCTGATATACACAGTGCTGGGTTATACATAAGAAATATTCCTATACCCAGTGACGTGCACGATAAATATAGCACGGTGTAATACATCAGAAACATTACTATATATACAGTGCAGTGTGTGATAAATATACCACAGTGTATTATATATGGTCCATTGATATGGATGGTGCAGTATATAATAGATATAGCACAGTGTAATAAATAAGGAGTATAGCTAAAGAGAGCAGTCATACATGAGGGGTCCTGCTATATTCAGTGCAGTGTGTGATAAATATAGCACAGTGTAATACATATGTAACATTGCCATACACAGTGCAGTATATGACAATATAGTAGTGTAATAAATTAAGAGTATTGGTATATACAGTGCAGCATAGGATAAATACAGTAGTGCAATATATAAAAAAGTATTAGTATACAGGGCAGTGTATGATAAACATATCACAATGTAATATATAAAGAGTATTAGTATACACAGTGCAGTGTATGATAAATATACCAATGTGTAATATATAAGGAGAATTGATATACACAGTGCAGTGTATTATAAATATACCACTGTGTAATATATAAGGGGAATTGGTATACATAGTGCAGTGTATGATAAATATACCACTGTGTAATATATAAGGAGACTTGGCACACACAGTGCAGTATATAATAAATATAGCACAGCGTAGGTGTCCTGCAGCATAATATAAACAATGTATAGTTTATATACTATAGCACAATACATGTGCCCTACTGTTTAACGCATGTGGTGTTACTATATACATTACTATATAACAGACATGTCAAATAGCATCTATAAATCTATCTATCTCTATATAGTTCAGGGTCATCTATTCCTCAATATAATACATGGTTTATTATATAAGACAAACAATACATGGTTTATTGTGTGCTACCAATGTGTTTAGTACTATTTTAACTTCAAATCCACAACATAATACATATAGTAGAATACAGTATTGTATAACATACAGTGTATAACACTATCAATATAATATATATAGTGTCGAATAACAATATAGCACATGTATTACATAGATTATAATATATATAATGCAGTGTAAGACAGTATGGTGTTTTTTTGCATAGATCTAATGTATTCTGTAGTGTAAGCAGTAGAGAGTGTGTTTTGTAATATGATTTTTAGTGTAACATAATACAGTACAGTTTTGCCCTGTATTACATAGTGTACAATATGTACAGTGCAGTGTATGACACAGTGTGCAATAAGTACAGTGAAGTAGGAAGTATGATATATACGTATTTCAATAGTGTGTAAGATGTACAATGTGGTTTAATAAATTATGATCTCTAAAATGAACAGAATAGTATATGAAACAGTTTGTAATATGTACAGTGTTGTGTATGACGCTGTGTGTAATATATACAGTAGTATGTGACATTGTGCAATATGTACAGTAGTATGTGTATAACAGTGTGTAATATGTCCAGTGTTATTTATGACAAATTGTGGAACGTGTACAGTAGTGCATGAGAAAGTATGTAATATGTACAGTAGTAGAGCCATGTGCATGACAGTGTGCAATATGTCCAGTGTTATGTACAACATAGTGTGGAATGTGTACAGTAATGCATGACAAAGTGTGTAATATGTATTGAAGAGCATGACAGTGTGTGATATGTATTGAAGAGCATGACAGTGTGTGATATGTACAGTAGTACTTGTATGACAGTGTGTAATATGTACAGTGTCATATATCACACAATGTGTAATATGTATAGTAGTACTTGTATGACAGTGTGTAATATGTAGTGTCGTATCACACAATGTGTAATATGTATAGTAGTACTTGTATGACACAAGGTGTGATATGTATAGTGTTATGTGTGACAGTGTGTAATATGTACAGTATTATGTATGTCACAATGTGTTATATATAAAGTAGTACGTGTATGACACTGTGTAATATGTATAGTAGTACTTGTATGACACAATGTGTAATATGTACAGTTATGTTATGTATGTCAGTGTGTAATATGTACAGTGTTATGTATGACACAATGTGTAATATGTATAGTGTTATGTATGACAGTGTGTAATATGTTAAGTGTTATGTATGACAGTGTGTAATATGTATAGTGTTATGTATGTCAGTGTGTAATATGTACAGTCAGTAGTAATATGTAGAGTGTATAGTATGACCCGGTGTGGAATGTGTATATGATACAGGGCAGTATATACAGTTTGTGCTATATACGTCAGTGTAATAATACCCATGAGTCCCAGACTTAGCCGCAGAGTGTGCACCAGTGACTACAATCTCACAACTCCACGTCCTGCTCCGTGAGCTTGTAGCGCAGCCTGGGTACAGGAGACAGCACTGACCTGCACAAGAAGAGTCACCGCCAGTCGTGAGCATGGGCACTGCCCTCAGCTTGTCATGGAGATGCCAGGGTGAGGGCTACTCCCGGCCAGTCAGGGCTCTCCTGTCTCCAGAGCCTTTGTCCCTGCGGCAGTGTCTGTTATCGCAGCCAGGCTATGTGTATGTGTCCGGGTCCTCTCGCTCTTGCTCTCCCAGAGACTGTGCACCTCCTCCCCCTCCTGCTCCTCCTGCCAGCCGCCAGCAGGCACGTCACAGCCCGGGGAGGGAGACTGGAGGAGGGGACAGGCAGGGTGGGGAAGTGATTGGCAGGATGGAGAGGGAAGAAGTGGGGGATCGTTCATTCATAGATAGCAGGCAGCACACATTGACTCAGGGCCAGTTCACACACAGCGTATTTCAGAGACACACCACATTTTGGTTTGTGGCATTTGCTTAGATAAGCGGTATTTTGTCTTCAGAACTTGTGACAGTACAACTACACCAAAGGTGGCAGCTACCCCTCCCCACAGAGACTGGTGACATGATGTGGTCGGGTCAGAAGGGCAAACAATAAGGCACCTGACCGTGCCGCCATTCATGATTGGGTGGTCCCATTCATTGGGGTCAGTGAGCATCGTCCGCAAACCCGGCAGGAATAGGACCAGGCCTGAGTTTTGTCCACGACCCCGTACACCAGACAATGAAAATACAAAGTCTTGTGTGTGGGGCGATAGAAATGAATGGGTCTCTGTGAAAAACACAGGCAGTATGAGGCCTAAGGCTAGCTAATAATATCAGAACCAAACTTTACTTTGCAGATACACAAGTGACCCCCACACACCGAGCCCAGCACTGTATCCAGTTACTTCAGTTGTCTGGAGAATACTGGCATGAGTTCGGTGGGCATCACTCCTGTTCCCTCAGGCCACGCACTCACGTAATAGGCGCTTGGTTCACAGTAGCGACTTCCCAGGACAGTACAGACAGAGCAACTGACCATTGCACCACTTTGCTAATGTACAGACCAATTAGTGTACCGTAAGTCATTACAATATTAGCACAAAAGGAAACGTTTATTGGGTAAAACTGTACTATTGGAAAGCGGCTCTAATACACTGTCCGCCATCTATAGCCTGGAAACAAGATGAGGTACGGGTAGGCATGGAGGCATACAGGTTTTGTATAGTATCCCTGGCACATTATACAGATGTTCCAGCTGGGTCTGTAGATCTGCTCACTTGTAGGTTGCTGAAGCTGGAGTCCCAGCTGGTCATATAAATGCTCAATTATTAATAAATCTGGTAACTTGGCAGGCCAAAGAAATGCTGCAATCTGGTGGAGACATTTATGAGGAAACCCTTGCCATCTGTGGGTGAGCATTATCCTGCTGAAATATTCCATTTGGAAGTCCTGCCATGAGAGGTATCACATTTGGATGCGGGATGTTCTGCACTGAGCTGTCCCTCATATCATTACTAGGGGTGAGATAGTTGGGCAGGCAGGATTGAAGCACTTATCACAAGTCCTCCATTGTCAAATCCAACCAATGTTGGATCCCAAACAGAACTTTTCCCATCCGTAGCAGTCCAGGTGTCTCGTTTATGACACCACTGGAGACGAAGGCAACAGTGACTGTCAATGTGTGAACATATAATGGGTGTTGTAACACCAGATTTCCTTTTGATAATTGCCAGGAAATGGTCTGGATAGATAGAGGTTAATGTAATAAAGGTGTCATCTGTGTATGAATGGGAGACAAGGAAACTGCAGAAGCTGCTCGTGCTGGCCCGTGGATCAAACTGGTGGCCTGTCTGGGCCTTTCAGACCACCATGTATACGTGAACTCCTATAGACACTGCTGACAACATCTCCATCACACTGCCAGATACAGAAGCATGATTTGTCACTCCTCAAAACCCATTTCCTCTGCTCCTGTGTCCAATGACATTGTGCTTTACTCCCCTCCTTCCAACACTCAGCATTGTGCTTGGTGATGTAAGGCTTACATGCAACTGCTTGGCCATGGAAACCCATGCCATAAGGGTCCCAGTGCATAGATTTCATTGCCCATACATTTAACTGTAATAGAAGCCAGTTTGTACCATCAGGGAGACGTCTGATAGGCTACAAGTTTTTTCCACAACATACATACAATGTCACTTCAATGGGAGCGCTGGAGATAGTGATTAAAGTGAATGGGAGCACAACCGCATTCAGGCTGAATGTGCAGTGGAGGTAAAGATAATCCTTTTAATAGTCCCACAGTGGGGAAATTTCAGTATGTTACAGCAGCATAGTAATACAGATACAGGATAATACACAGTAATATATTACAGAAATAGACACACATATGCTGAGAAGATATACTAGGAGTCCATAGCAGCTAAGGAACAGAAGAAGAAGAAAGAAGGAAGACTTCATAATCATAAACATTAGTTTTCTGTGCGAAGTGATCTTCGCTTGGTCTGATGTAGATTATACAGCCTGGTCGCGGTTGGAAGGAAAGACTTGCGATAGCGCTCCTTCTCACACTTGGGGTGAAGCAGACGGTCACTTACAGTCCTGCCAAGTCCCATCAAGGTCTCATACATGGGGTGGGATTTGTTCTCCCGCATGGAGGTCACCACAGACAGTATCCTTCTGTCACCCACCACCTGTACTGGGTCCAAGGGGCTCCCCAGGACAGAGCTGGCCCTTCTGATCAGCCTGTCAAGTCTATTTCTGTCCCTGGTTGATATACTGCTCCCCCAGCAGGCCACACCGAAAAAGATGGCTGAAGCAACCACAGAGTTGAAAAAGGCCCTAAGAAGTGTCCCCTGGACTCCGAAGGCCCTCAGCCTCCTGAGCAGGTAGAGTCTGCTGTGGCCCTTTCTGTGCAGCGCCTCCAGGTGATCAGCCCAGGCACCCCGTTCTTGGGAATGGTGGGGCTATAAGTAGTCGGGCTCCAATCGGTCAGATAACTGTCATGGCACAACCTCTTTAATGTTTTAGTTTACCAAGACATTTTGCCACTGCACAAAGCTAAGTCCATAAAGGCATGGATGACTGAGTTTGGTGTGAAATAACTTGACTGATCTAGACAAAATCCTGAACTCGACCGCATCAAACACCTCTGGGATAAACTAGAAGGAAGATGGCAGGCAAGGAGCTCACAACCAACATCTGTACCATAGACGATTCCAAAATCTCTTTCGTGTAGATGTTGTTCATGTAATAAATATAGATGTAGCAGTTTTTAACTTGACTTTGTTATCCAATGATATCTCATCACAGAAGAGCAAAAAAGCTATTGAAGGCCATTGAAACAGTCAAGTCAACACTCTGTGCCACAGTGTTTTTAACACATTAAGTATCAAGTTAAACTTTGCCACATCTGCGCACATATACATATGGTGGGGTCTAAGAGGTGGGAGCCCCAGTGGTCATGCATGTATCGCCTGTGTTGTGGATATGTGATAAATGTATCTTCATGATGGTATCTTTATTGCGATTCTGATTGAACCATTTTATAGGACAAATCTGAAGACGACTATTTACAGTTTATCAAATGATGAAGATCAATTTTCACCAAGAATAACCAATATTTTCATCGCTTACAGTGGGCATTGAGTACTTACAATAGCTCAGATCATACGGACAATAACTACGTGTAAATGGTCTTGAAGGATGAGTGATCTCTGTGGCTTTGTGTGCAAACTTTGATGAATAATGGTGCTTGCTGCAAGATGAAAGGTTCAGGCAGACCAGGGAAGGTAATGAATTGGAAGTTAATTTGATGGTGAGATAAGGGAGTGTAATGACAGAGAATACAGCAGAGCAGGAAATTGGGAACTGGGTGATGTGCTATTAACATTTTATTACACGGGAGTCCACCTTCCATCTCTGGTTCATGCCACATGCCAGCCATTGTGTGCAGGCCAGTAATAAGCGCAGACGCATGATAAATTTGTATGAAGCATCTGAAGCAGCAATCTGTCTCCCCAGCAGCGCCTCTGGCAGAAATGAGTTGCATCACTATTAGCCAGTGACCTTCCACACAGCCCCAGGGGAAAGACACTAAATAAGGGCCCCCTCCACCCTCCCCCCCTCTCCACTAACCCTGAGCAAATGAAGAAAGATTGTATGTGAGATAGCACTTGTGTCTGCATGTGCAAAGGTAAAATTCTCAATGTATTTACAGATGGAGTCGAAATGATTAGAAAATCAGTCCCTGCCAGGAAATGGTCGCTCTTATATTTACTCTCTATTATGCTCACCACCTTAGCCATGAATGAAATATTAAAGTATAATGCGGGGTAACATAACACAGCACTATATCTAGTGAATCTACATACTATATAGCCTCCTGAAGCTTGTGTGATAGCCGATGGCAGGAATAGATGGTTGTCATACAATCTGCTGACAATCTAAGGCTTTGTTCGCACTGCAATTTTTCAAGCATATTTTACACCATAAAAAGCTTGTGTTACAGTATATGCTGCAATATGTCTGAAAAGGGTTTACAAAATAACTTTGCATTTATTTCAGTGGAAAATATGTGTCATACTTTATACGCTGTGTTTTTTCCGCAGCTGATATAAAAGAAGTGATATGATTATTGAACTGTTTTAGAAACCATTTTTTTCCAAATACGCCTGTTTTCTATTTGCTGTTTTATTTTGCAGGTGTTTACACAGCTGGAAATGCTGCTGAAAAAAGGAATACGCTAAAAAAAATACCGAGTGAGTGCTTTCTCTTGAAATTGGCTCCGTATATTTTTTCTGCCAGTAAAATATGCCTTGTGAATGGACTCTAATATGTATAAGGATAACCCAGCTGTCTCCTGGCATCCATTCTATGGAAAACAAGGATGAGAACAGTCGATTCTTAAGGCCTCGTTCACATCTGTAATCTGTACAGGGGAGTCTGCATGGAGACCCCCCGAACGGATTACCGAACACATTAGAAAGCAGTGTGCAATGAAAGTACACGGACCCCATAGACTATAATGGGGTCCATGTGCTTGCTGCAAGATCTCCTCAGGGAATATGGGGACAGGAAAGTACTTTTCTGTCTGCATGATTCGTGCGGGCAGTGTGCGGCAAGCACACGGGTCTGTGGGGTCCGTGTACTTTCACTACACTCTGCTTGTAAATGCGTTCGGTATTCCGTTCGGGGGGTCCCCATGCGAACTCCCCAAATGCAGATGTGAACCAAAGGTAACAGGGTTGTTCAATTGTCCCTTTCTGTGTATTTTAAATCGGTTCAAGGTGGCATAAGGAAAAAAAACACGGCGTTTTACAGTTGTTACAGTTTTAGGAAATCCCATCCACCTATTGCATAAAAATACTTGCGGACACACTGTGATTTCCAAAATCGTTATGGTTTTGGAAATCACAGCATGTCATTTCTACCTATGGAAATGCTGGCGGCTTCCCTACAGGTATAATGGAGGCAGAAAGCACTGTGGGAAAAACCATAATGCGTTGTTGCCTCGGTTTTTCCCACATCGCTTTTTTGCTGGAGCCCGCTACATGGGGCCTTAGCCTCAAAAAGAATCTATTGGCTCTGTTTTAGATACCGCCGGGTGTTTATTGGTCTTTATTTCCTGGTCTCTTGACACACCGGAGATGCCGCATAACCACAGCAGTGACCCACCCAGTAATTGGCTGAGCCGGTATGTGGAGCCTTCTCAGTGTTGGAACTAAAGTGGCAGGCGATAAGAGAGTATCATTTGAAACCAAAAAAAAAATACTATCTGAATAATCCCTTTAACCCTTAAGTACTATCATGGTGTCTATCATAATGATATGTGTATGATAGTGGACGGTATATGATAGACACCATGAAAGTTAATCTGGGAGATGAGTGTGACAACTTCTTTCCCCATATTGAGGAATACTCTGCATGTCCAGCAGCTATCCTCTGCTTAATACCAGCTACATTTAACCAACACCTCATGTAAGTGAGACATTTCCCTTTCTTCAGTCCTCCAGCAGTCCGCTGGGATAGGGAGATTTGCTATCATATTGAAGCATTTCAACCTACTTCTCGATCTGAACCCACTGCTTTTTATAGCTAGAAGTTGTAGCCACAACATCCCCTAGGTTGCAATGTGACTCCGTTCCCTTACATTTGTGAAGGAAATGCAGGGAGACATGGCAATCTTTGTTCACACAACAGGAGTCACAGCCAATTTATACACAGCCGTTATCATACAGGTAAAATCCATCGTAACTATAATTAAAACCTGCATGCAGATTTTCCAAGAAAGACACTTATGGTAAGTCCACACTTATGGTATGACCCACATCTATCTTTAAAATGAGCCCCATTCAGCCTCCATGGCTTCTACCTATCTCACTAAGAAGGCTTTCAGCTATGGTTGGGCTGTACGGAAACAGCATAGCTCTGAGCTATGCTGTTCCCATAACTCCTATAGAATGGGAATTACAGAAAAGCATAGACCAGCGAGCAATGTTGGTTATGCAGCTCCCATTTGCTTCTATGGGAATTATATAAACATTATAGCTCAACATAGTACAACCCAACCATGGCTCAAAGGTTTCTCATCTAGGATGTGGCCATGTAAGTGTTCACTACTGAGCAATGTTTCTTCCATGCTGGCATCTGCAGGTGTAAAGCGAGCTTTCAAAGCAGTAAGCTAAGGCTTAGTTCACACGTGAATAGGGGGTGGTGGAATTTGGTACTGAAAAAAAAAAACGCTTCTGGAATTAGGAAGCGGTTTTTGGACACTGAGGCGTTTTTTGGAGCGGTTTTTGGTAAAAAAAAAAAAAAAAAGCCTCAAAAAACGCCTGGCGGTTTTTTGTGGCGGTTTTTGCCAAACAACGCAACGCGGTTTCCGCCTCCCATTCACTTGTATTGATATCCTGAGGCGGAATCCGCCTCAAGAAAGGTCATATCGCTTCTTTTTTCCACTAGCGGCAAAAAAACGGTAGCGGAAAAATGAACGCTAGCGGTCTACATAGTCAACTATTGTATGGAGGTGGATTTGGAGGCGGATTCCGCTTCCAAATTCTTCCCCACTGGCCCCGTGTGAACGAGCCCTAATAGGAATTTCAGGCGAACTTCCACATTGAATTCTTTTCTTCTTCGACCTCTCCAGCTTGCCAACGTGTCTTTTACTTGCTGATTAAGCTTTCAATGAATGAACCTGATCTGGCTCAGGCCAAGGGTTCTGTGGCTGAATGAGCCGCATAATCCGCATAAGCGGACACAAAAAAATGGCTGCACGCATGTGTTTGAATGATAGGATCCCTTTAATGCTACCACAGGACACTTATTTTTTCAGCAACCTGCTTCCATCTTGGTCTCATGCGGGTGGCCATTTTTTTGTGGCCACTTATGCGAACAGGCAAAAAATGGCCGCCCGCATGTGAAGTCGGCTCTGCCCGAGGCCCGCTGGCAGAGCCGACTTGCGCATGTGTTGAATTTTGACCCATCGTGCCGGAAGAAGATGAAGAGGCCGTTGCTGACAAAGATGGAGGCGCTGGAGAGAGTTCTCTCGCAGCATTGGGGACGCCTCCAGTGCTGCAAGAGAACTCATTTGCATACCGACAAAAACCAGGATTTTTACGGAACGGCGGCGCAGAGAAGACCATTAATAGAATCTAATAATAAGTTGACTACCTGAGGATCTGGGGAGGGGGACCAGTGCTACAGTCAGTGCCAGTGAAGAGTATTCTTATATATTATAATGTTATATATTATAATATTATATTCTTATATTTTATAAGGCTAGTTTCACATCTGCATATGGGCCCGCCAAGGGACTTGAACAATTGAGAGACAGACCACTAAGACAGTGCTTACCGTCAGACCCTATAGACTATAGTGGGGACCAGTGTTTTATATTGAAATTGGCCTAGAAAAAAGTTCTCTATCCAGGATTTCTCTCTGTCGATTTTCCCCTTATGCTGTGGGAAGGGTCGGAGGACCAGTTCCATAGTCATTCATTCTACTTATATTAATCTGCCCATGTCCTTGCTTAGAAGAACCAGGAGAATAAGGAAAAAAAAAAGACAGTGACTAATGGATGTCATCAGTGCAAAATGAGACTGCAGTTAACCTTCTCAGTTATACATTTACATAGAGTATAACAGATTGAAAAAATTCATTTCAAGATAAGCGGAAGACACCCACAGCGGGCGCACATTGGTCAAAACAAGTGTAATTTCTGCAAAATATATACCTGACTGCTGCTAAATGGACCTCAGGGTAACCATGTGTCATGTGTTTATCAGTCTGGCCAAGCGCTTACCTAAGTGAATAATGATTTTATTATTTCAAGTGCTTTGTAAAATGAAGGCATAGAAAATAATTTCCATACATTCAGGTCCTGGGAAATCTATGAGGAAGAACAGGGCAACCTCGCCATTGACTTCTCTACTTCCAGAACAAAAGGAGGGATAGCGGCGCTCCTATGCTTCTGCTGTTATCCGCCAGCCATGGGTCCACCTATTTTTTCTGCCAGTCCATTCGTAGTGCTTCCTTCCTTTCTAAATGGAGCTATGGTGAAGGGGTGACCCGTATGTTGTCGTGGGCGGCAAACATCCATGTCAAGAGATGTCAGTAGACTCTCTCTTTCCCCATGAAACAAATCTTCATGTTTTCCATATCCATTATTCTTTGTGTTGCACCTCTTCTTTGGTAGGGGACCTCACAAAACTACCTCATCCCTCTTCTCTGACTAGTCTATCTCATCTCCCAGACCACACTAATGACAGGAAGATTCTCCTTACTGCACCTTCAGACACTCTTTCCTTTCCTTGTGCAGTGTCTGATCCATGCTCTATAGCAGTGATTTTCAACCAGTGTGCCGTGACACATGGTCGGGTGTGCCGCGGGGAAAGTTCCCCAGACGCATGCCAAGATTGGCACGGGAGACCTATTTTGCTGGCACAGCAGCCAGTGCCCTTGTAAATGTAGACGGAGCGTCCCTTCACTGCTCTGCTAGCTAGAGCTGAGGTGTAGGACACGCCCCCTTCTCTCCCTGCCCACCAATCAGAGGTGAGCCTCTCACTGCACAGGATAAGGGACCTGCTGCTACATGTGAGGCGGAGCTCCTGCCGTCTGCAGCCCTGAATAGGAGAGGAGGAGAGGAAGCTGAACAAAGTGAAAGTAAAAGAAAACACCAGGTTAGTAACTATTCTTATGAATGTCAGGCATTTGGGGTTATTACTTTAGTTTTAGTAACTCCATGTGCCTCACATTAATAGCAATTAACCCCATCATGTCCCTCATATTAACTCCTGTGTGGCTCACATAAGAGTTAATAACATGTGTGACATATGGGGGTACTATATAATGAAGATATTTACTTAATTATCACCTCCATATGTCTCACATATCAGTATCCCTTATGTAAAGCACACAGGGGGTTAATGTGAGGGACATGATGGGGTTCACTGCTATTAATATGAGGCATATTGAGTTGTAACCTGTAATATACATGACCAGACTTTTTATACACAACTGTGGATAAAAGTACAGACCTATACATTTCTAAGGACCCATATATACAGCCATTCTTTTTGTGGCTGTGTAT
Source organism: Leptodactylus fuscus (assembly GCF_031893055.1). Classification (NCBI taxonomy): domain Eukaryota; kingdom Metazoa; phylum Chordata; class Amphibia; order Anura; family Leptodactylidae; genus Leptodactylus; species Leptodactylus fuscus. The sequence goes on from NC_134265.1 coordinate 294,680,671, forward strand.
CTGGGCCAAATTGAAGAGCTGAAAATTATAGAGCAGGTCCTATATCTGTCCTGTACCTACCCTATATCTGTCCTATATATACCCTATATCTGTCCTATACCTACCCTATATCTGTCCTATACATACCCTATATCTGTCTGCATTTGTGGCCCTGTCAATTAATTTTTAATGTTTATATCAGTGAAAACCACATGCGTGCCACTTGTATGCAGAAGGCGTAAGGCTGAGGCCCCACGTTGCATAAACGCAGCGTTTTTGTTGCAGATTTTGCGGCAGTTTATTTCAACCAAAGAATCAACCATTTAGAATCTATATTATTAACTATATGTATAATATGTACTGTTTTAGTGTCATTTTGTGCCATTTTGGTTGGTGGTGTGCCCCGGGATTTTTTAAGTGTAAAAAGTGTGCCGCGGCTCAAAAAAGGTTGAAAATCACTGCTCTATAGGACTATCTCCCCCCATCCTGTGTGGACCACAGGAGTCCTGCATTTACTTCTCTGAGAGCTCTGAGAATAGCCAGGCAGGGAGTTTCTCGCTACAGCTGTGAAATGAGGATCAGGGATCCCTAATCTGTAGAGAAGTGCAGGTCCCAGAGGATGGGAATACCTCATTGATACAAGCAGCAGTGAACATGTGTGGTATCTATGAACTTCTTGTATCTTAGGGTTTTGTGTAGAATAGGCAATGAGACACTAGCCAGATAGTGCCAATATGGCTGCTCTGCTGCGGCTGACACTGCATTTCTCCATGGTCAATGCAAAATAGCAGTGTTGTCTCTTCCACCCAGACACTGACCCCTGCGGATCACCCGAAGCGCTTCACTGATGTCCTCTTTACAGTAGATGATGACAGTGCAAAACATGCCATCCCTCAGAGGCACAACAAATGACCGATGATGACAGGTACAGGTACAGTTGTATTTCTCTGCCCATTACCAAAGAAACCATCCTTTTACCCACAAGTGTCCTAAATTGTCCAATCTGCAGAACCAAATGATGTCAAATCAAATCAAACAGGCTTTATTGGCACGTCCGAATAGATATTTGGCATTGCCAAAGCTAGTAAAGTGGGAGGGGTGAGTTGGAGTCGGGGGGGGGGGGAGTGGTGGGTATGGGGGGGGGGGTGGTTTGGGGTATAACAGTCCGTGGGGTCTCATCTTCTTCTTAGTTGGTGACAGCTGTATGGGGGAGGGTGATTTGGGGTATAACAGTCCGTAGGGTCTCATCTTCCTCTTAGTTGGTGACAGCTGTATGGGGGGGTGGGGTGGGTGATATGGGGTATAACAGTCCGCGGGGTCTCATCTTCCTCTTGTTTGGTGACAGCTGGACACATATTGGGCAGCGATCTCCACAGTGGACTCCTCTTCTCCCAGTAGGATGTAGAGTTTCCTCTTCTCGTCTGCAGATGTGAAGTCTGGGATGTGGGCAGAGAGTCTTTGGAAGTAGACGGCCCTCACAGCTGAGTATTTGGTGCAGTGTAGCAGGAAGTGGGTCTCATCTTCTAGGGCCCCCTGGTCACAGTGCTGGCACAGTCTGTTCTCCCGTGGCTTGTACGTCTGCCTGTGCCGCCCCGTCTCCATCTCCAGGTTGTGAGCGCTCAGTCTATACCGGCTCAGGGTCTGTCTGTGTTTGGGGTGGCGTATTCTCTTCAGGTAGGTGGCCATGGTGTAGTCCCTTTGCAATGACTGGTACACGGTGAGTTTCTTGGAGCTATTTATTTCACTTCTCCATTCTTCGATGTACCGCTTTTTGTCTCTCTCAATGACTCCTTTTATTTGAGCCTTGTTCAGGGCATGTTGGGGGTTTTGGCTTGGCAGATGGCTGATGCTTGGTTGGGGGGTATCGGGTTTGCTCAGGGCTCTGTGGCTCATCCAGGCTTGGTGGTGGTAAGAGCCAGGGCTGCTGCCCTGTATGTGAGTCCAGAATGATAGCGCCCTCTTCTAGATGGTGAGCCATAGGGGGAGTCTGCCTAGCTCTGCCCGGCATCCCATGTTGGAGGTGCTGCGATGGACATGGAGGAAGTACTTGCAGAACTCCAGGTGGAAGGTCTCTGTTGGGCTGGAATCCCACTTTGACTGGTTTGGGTAGGTGGCTGGGCCCCACTGCTATTCAGGCACCGCTAATCTTGTTTTAAACCCCCGTCCCGTTTTAAAATAAAACTATAAAAACATATAGGTAAATCATACTTGAACGTGCACCCTGGGCGGTGATGCATGATCCGACGTCATCTTCTGGCACGTCTACCTTTTCTTTCTTCTTCTTTCGGCGACGCTCTCCGGTCCTGGATCTTTCCCGGTTTCATCTTCATCTTCTTGTAGACTTTATACATACAAGCTCCTTCATACAATTTTGTGTTATGGAAATTTTCATTAACCAAAAGCCATAAATCTGGCGCGTGCGCAGTAGCGCTCCCTCCGGAGCTACTGCACACACTCCGGCGGCACTGCCATTGAGAAAAATGGCGCCGGAGTGTGTGCAGTAGCTCTGGAGGGAGCGCTACTGCGCACGCGCCAGATTTCAACCAATCGGATTTGAACTGCCGGAAGAAGATGAAGTTGAAGCCGGAGAAGAGCCAGGACCGGAGGGCGTCGCTGAAAGAAGAAGAAAGAAGAGGTAAGTGTGCCAGAAGATGACGTCGGATCGTGCATCACTGCCCAGGGTGCATGTTCAGGTATGATTTACCTATATGTTTTTATAGTTTTATTTTAAAACGGGACAGGGGTTTAAAACAAGATTAGCGGTGCCTGAATAGCTTTTTTTTAAAGGCTATTCACGCATATGTGGGGCTCATACAGCAAAATTTTGCTGATAGAGCCCCTTTAAGTACAGACTCGGACTGTAAAAGAACGCACCCGATGTCCCATTAAATCAATTCAAAATGTAACAGACACAGCTAGTGTCCGATGCTAATGTCCGTGCAACATTTTGCGCGGACATTAGCTGTTGGACACCGATGGTAGTGTGAACGTCAGCGTTTCCCTGAAATATTTAATTATGCTGGGTTTACACCAGCGTATGGCTCTCCGTTATCAGCTTTCCGTCTTCTGCATGCAGAAGACAGAAACCTGTCATGCCGAGTCCGGCCGTGAGCGCTGGTGAGTGGTTTATGCTCTCCGTGGCAAAACCGTTTTTTTAAAACCGGACACAGAGTGCTGCTTGTCCGACTTTGTGTCCGGTTAAAAAAAAAAAACGGTTTTGCCGCGGAGAGCACCGGCACTCATGGCTGGACACTTTTCAAACCCATTCAAATGAATGGTTTTGAAAGATGCCTGCAGTTTCCGTCTCCAGCCCTGTTTTGTGCAGGAAATGGAAACCTGTATAACGGAGTCCTGGGCGCAGATGTGAATGAGTCCTCAGGGAATAAAAACGCAAAGGGAAATGCAGCAAAACTCAATGAAAGTAACGCTAACGCTTTTGTCCTGTGTTTTTTTATCTATGTTTCGCTACATGGGGCCTTAGTCTAACCATAGACTGCCCCTTGCTATCTCTCCATACTATCCCTTTCTACAATCGGTACAGAGCAGTGTGTTACTAGGAGGCAGGGAATCCTAGCATCATATGTAACTATACTGCTAGGACTCCCTCTCCCAGCATAAGGTGCAAGCTGGTAAATCCGGTCAACACACACAGACCGAGTTTCACGTTGAAGCTTGTTCGTGTTAATACAACCCAGTCTTTGTTTGAAAGTAAATATGGAAAATTTAATGCATTTTTTTTAAAAAACAACAATTATCTGTTGGTCACAAATACGTGAAGGTAGACATGTGTGTACACAGCATATCAAGACAGCTAGTATGGTCAGGGTGTCCACTTTCAAGAAATATTTTTTTTAAATTGTTACTCTTAAAAATATTATCCTAACCCAATTTCTTTGCATATATTATAAGATATGCACATATGGACACAGGCATAAGTGGTATGTGTGACTCCTACACATCTTGAACTTTTATTTTTAATAGGTACTATACATCTAATATTCTGCTTAGGTCAGATATTTAGACAAAATTATGAGTTTTATGGCTTTTGGTTAATGAAAATTTCCATAACACAAAATCGTATGAAGGAGCTTGTATGTATAAAGTCTACAATGGTATTGTCACAGGGGTGTATCTATAGGGGGTGCAGCGGTTGCAATTGCGACAAGGCCCTGGAGCCTGAGGGGACTTGAAGGACTCCCTACAGCATAAGAAGACATCGGTATTATAGATAGCAAGCACATGGTAAGTCGGACTTGTCCCAAATTTTGCATTGGGTCAAGGAGCTACTGTATTTTGACATGGCACCATGATTCTACTTTTATAAAATATATGGTATTGGAGGATATAATAGAAAAATACTTATTATTTAGGTTTTATTTGTATGTGTCAAAAGTGTGAAAACTGTCCTGGCTATTAGAAATGTACAAAAACCTTGGCAGTGAAAGAGTTCGTAATAAATGTGATATAGCACGTGGATACTATTTCCATGAAACCATGCGTAATTGGCTTTACACTTTGGTAACATCTACATTTCAGTATGTTTTCACCTATTAATTATTTTACTGATGTCATCTGTTCCCTTGACAACCTCCCTTTCCTTGGATTTGTGTAAATGGAAACAGCCAATTGAATTTTCCACTTCCACCGACCATTATCTCTTCCGATCCCCTTCTGAATTTAGTAGCGTGATTCCATATTAATGGAATTGTATATGCATCATAACACCTGTCTTACCGCATTACCATTAATAGACATTACATGGAAGTGTAAATGAGAACCAATTAAAGAAAGATCTCTTATATTCTCCATCATGTACAGTGGGGGGAGAGTCAGGGAGACCCCATTCACAGATAGTCTAATTGTAGTGACTGGCAGCAGGTTTTTTCCTTCTCATATTCTTTACACATTGACTTCTTAGCTGAAGCAGGCATGCATGTGTATGGGGAGACTGAGTGACGGAGATCCTGGACAAACAAATGTTTGTTAAGCTATTTTATGTGTATGGCTGAGACAATCCCATGCTGTTTTCCAGCTGCCTAAAGTGGGCTGGTTTATTTGCTTTTTTTTTCTGCAGTGCCAAATTATGAAGTCTAGGTGGATTTTTACTTTATATGGAAATGTAAGACATAATAATACTTTCCTACAACTGTAATATAAAGCCTTCTCACATCTGGATGTCCTGTATAGGCACACTGTGTAGAACACTAACTTCTTCCAGCATGCCATTCATATACGTCCAGACAATTGTGTGGACAGCTGTGATTGACAGCGACATTGCACTGTTAAACCCTTCAGACACCATCATCAATAATGATTGCTCTGTCATTAACCTATTCCTGGACCATGACGTACATCAAAAGCCCCAGGTAGTTGAAGCACCTTGATGTACTATTATGTCAAAGTGATCTGTGGAACTGTCACCATGCTTGCGCGATCAACCAAGGGGGAAATGGTTGTGATGCAGACTCCTGTCACGACTGCCAGGGTCACAGAATCGCTGGTTCTGGCTAATAACCCCATAACAGCCATGAGCAAGCCAGTACTGTATGAGGGCAAGATTTGCTCTCTTGGTGCATTCACACGATGTAAAGTGGAGCGGAATCTGGCACGTATACCCGTGTCAGCAGATTGCGTGCTCAAAAAGATCCCATTCATTTCAATGGGAGTTACGAGCGTATACGCTGCATTATTTTGCGCCCGTGATTTTGCGGCCGCAAAATCACGGGCGCAAAATAATGCAGCGTATACGCTCGTAACTCCCATTGAACTAAATGGGATCTTTTTGAGCGCTCAAACTCTGACACGCTGTATACGTGCCAGATCACGCTCAATTTTACATCGTGTGAACGCACCCCCTATGATACCCATGGTATGGCCTAATAGATCCCTGTCCATATTTCTGGGCAAATTCACTAATACTGTCTAAAAATAATACAGTGCAAAGTTAGACTAGATCATCCTACAATGTGCCAGATTTATCATAGTGTGTGATGCTGGATGATAAATCTGTGGCCTAATATGACTGTCTAGTGTAACTTTACACCTATTAGTTGGCTTAGTTTGTCATGGTGTTACATACATAGCTTAAATTAGTATAAAGAAATGTGTCTGAAGCAAAATGCGGAACATAATAAACTCTGTTACTTACCCCTCCTGGTTCCGGAAGGCTTCAGGCCTACTTGGTGACGTCCCAGACATCACATGGGCCGGAGCTTGCACTCTTATCTGTCGCAACGCAAACCCCTGTTCACGTGTCATCTCGTACATCATTGAAGATGGCCGACATCTGCAGGGAGTGCTCTGGAGACAGGAAGAGGTAAGTAACAGTGTTTTTTATATTTATGTCCTTCCTTGGGATCTCCAATTATTATACAGCTAATTTGCACAAATGACAGAAGAGAACAGAGTGTGGGGTACATTATAGGGCTCATGGTTGAAAATGTACCTCCAATTTCGTGCTCAGGTTGTGTATAGCTTGCAGTTGGAGAACACTTTTACTGAGTTTTAGAGGCTGCAAAAGATTTCTTTACCAAATAATGGTCTGCCGAAATCTTATTTCATGTAAAATTCACAAAAAGCTATGAAAAATATAAATATTCTCCATTTTGTAGGAAATCCCATTGTGATGTCAGTGCGTAACTATCTGATAGAAATGACACCCATTTTAAACCCTCCTGTAAAAGCTGAAAAATGCAAACAGATGTCTGCAGTCTCTCATGAGCTGCCGGCATATAATTTAAATGGAAAAGACGATAAGAGGAAGAAAAATGCCACATCGGCAAAAAACCTTCTTTTTTAAATATTCCCAGAGTATTACACCATTAAATCATTTTTACGGACTCTTCTTTCTGCACCGCTGCCTTTAATCGCTAAATGTTGATGATCTGACTCTGACAATGTACAAAAGCATTTCACGTTATGGCTGAAATTAATTTTGGTTAAATACAAAGAACACGTTACATGACTATGTACTCAACGCAGAAGAGTCATATTCATCTATCGCATGTTGTCTGAAATCACACGTGTTATCACAGGCTCCTCTTTCTGCCTTTCAGGCTTCACACGCATTATCCATATGTTTTTCTAGGCTGAGAATACTGACGGCTGACTAGTTCCTGCAATACCAACACACTGGATGACTGGCTTAAGCTGGAAAGAAGAATGGTAACTATAATTTGTAGAAAACTTGCTAGAGAATATATTTTTGCCTGTTTGATGGAGAATGAGCTGTATTGGAGTTTCCCACAAAAAAACATTTATGGCATATCCTCAGAATTATGGATATGCTATTGCCAGTCTCTTTACTCCGCTACTACCTAACCATGACCTTGCTTAGGGTCAGTTCACACTTTGGTGAGGATTTTGACACTGAATCCACCTCAAAATCAGCCTCCAAAAAAAGCCTCCCAATAGAGTTCTATTGAGAGACTTTTTTTGGAGGCTGATTTTGAGGTGGATTCAGTGTCAAAATCCTTGCCAAAAAACTCACTGTCAACCGTCCCTCGGGCTGAGTTCACACAGGGTGTTTTGGTCAGGATTTTGAGGCTGTATCCACCTCAAAATCCTGACCAAAAAGACGGCTCACATTGAAATCAATGGGAGCCGGTCAGTTCTTTTTTCCGGGAGCCATTTGTTCCGGCTCCCAGAAAAAAGAAGCGACATGCTCATTCTTCAGACGGATTTATGGCGCGAATCTGCCTGACGACACTCCTGACTAGACCCATTCATTTGGGCCTTATCCGGAGCGGAGTGCGCGACTGGATGCCGGTGCACTGCATCGGCAGCCAATTGCGGCTACTCGGAGCTTGGATCGGAACCCGCCTCCGCCTCAGGTTCCAGACCAAAAAACCCCCGTGTGAACCCGGCCTTAGGGTCCTATTCTCATGGAGTTTTTTGGCGACGATTGTGGCAAGGAAAAAATCCGCTTCAGGAATTAGGAAATGTTTTTGGACCTTGAAAAAAATGGAAATGTTTTTCAGTGCATGGACCTTGAAAAAATGCTAGCGGTTTTTCCCCTCGGTTTTTGACAATACCACCTGGATTTTCCGCTTCCCAATGACTGTGTTGGTTTTTACAGGCGGAATCCGCCTCAAGCGGTAAAAAAAGCTAGCAGAACCCATAGAACTCTATGGGGAGGTGTTTTTTCCACTTGGATTCTGACACGGATTCGGCACCAAAATCCTTGCCAAAAAACTCTGTGTGAATGGACCCTTAGAAGGCGTTCAGCTATGATCAGGCTGTATGGAAACAGTGTACACTGAGCTATGCTATTTTTTCCATAACATCCTTAGATGTGAATGGGAGTTATGGAAACATTGTTTCTGTATCTCTTATTCACATCTATAGGAGTTACGCTAGATTGACACTAGCATTCGGGTTTCCGTACTTCCAAAACCCTATCTGCTTTAAAAGTGGTTACCCATGGAAACCCGTGGACCCCCTAGATTATAATGGAGTACGCCTGGTTTCTTCCCAAAATTGTTGGAGAGAAAAGTCCTGCTCTTATTATTGGTTGAAATGGGAAAAGCCTTGATATGTTTGAGACAAGAATTATCAAGACACATTCAATTTACCCTCATTACAATCCATTAGTCTGATCCTTCATAGCATCAGAGCAATGGACTGAAAGCCAACAGAATGACTGATGCGGATGGAGCAACCTCTGTCTGCATCAGTCTCTATTTATTGTGATTCAAAAAACAAGACCAAAGCTTTCTTCCATCTTGCTTCACAACATTTTTAAAGGAAGAAAAAGTCCTGCAGTTACCACTTTGTCTTGTTAGAAAAGTAAACAAACGAGAGAGAAGAAGCATCCATCTGCATCAGACATTCTGTCCTCATTTCTGTCTGTTTCTCTGATCCTATGACAGACTAGAGCAACAATCTGTAATGACGGTCATGTGAGAGTAGCTTTAGCAAAATCTAGTCACTATCCACATGGTACATCTTGGCCTGTTCAGGTCTCTGCGTCACCCTCCACTGGCACGCTGCGGCGCAGGAGGCGTGTTCAGTTTGATTCTTTGCTTAGAGATTTTTGTTGCTCTGTGTGAACACTGTCCTATTTCATCTGCACCTTGTTTCTCTCTGTTCAAATAATTAGGCTCCGTTCCCACGGAGTAACACACCGCTCATTTAGACACGTAAACATGTGTCAGAGCCAGGCGCTTCAAAACAGATCCCATTGACTTCAATGGGTGCCGGCTTACGCGCGTAACACATTGAAATCAATGGGTTATAAAGCCTAAATGAGCGGAGTGTTTCTCTGTGGGAACATGGCCTTAATCTTAGCCTTGCTTGTGTGATCTTCCAATCAAGTCTGGGGGAGATTCTGAACTTCTGCATATACAGGTCATCAGCCCACACAGGCATGCTGACTATTTTGATTCTGTTCTGTGACTTTGTCCTTGCTAACCTCCTACTTCCCTTACTATTGTATTACTGACCTCTGTATTACTGACCTCTGTATTACTGACCTCTTTGGCTTCCATTATGATTACTCTTTTGAATTATGATTTTGTACTGCTTTGTCTCTCTGGCTTTGACCCTTGGCTTGCTGACTCCTCTTCTGTGTTGTTTGTCTTGTCTGCGTTCTGTATCATCACGTATATCTAAGAAGGGTTTTGTCACCCAGTTGTCGTCTGTCGCCTAAGACAGTTGAGGCAAGTAGGCGGGAGAGGGGGGGGGGGAGGATTCAGCTTAGGGCTCATTGTCTTGTTGTGCTCCTCCCCCCCAGGATTCACCAGCAGCTACTGGGGAATTGCTTCTCTAGCAATTTCCCTACACCACATCTCTGTTGTAGAATGTTATATGTTGCTTCAGGTTCCGGACCAAAAAAGTCTGTCTGAACTTACCCTTAAGATTCTCAAACACCTTCATTAGCTGTTGGCTGAATGCTTGTTCAGCCAACAGCTATTCCTCCTGACGCCACAATCCATACATATGCAGACTTGGTCTACTCATATATGTGTTGTCAATAAGGAGTGGAGAGAAAACCTCTGCCATACACTCCTAGTGATAACTTATCTCCTCTGAGAACAAAAGAATCAGACATTGAAATGCATCTATTAACCAATCCATTTTGGACTACAGCATGACCTTCTCCAATGAATCAGAAATGGTACTGTTTTTCAGCGGCCATGCACATGACTAAGTCTCTTGAGGGATTGTCTGTCTGTATGTGGGCTGTATTTCCAAGTATGAACTCAGGTATGTGCATGGAAAACACTTCACCATGGTCAGTTATGATACAGAAAGCTCCCAAATGGTCCAATTGCTACTGTACTAAACTGAAAGAGGGATTCAGTCTGCGAAATCTAGCCCACACACAGACCATGATTCCCAAATGGAACAGGGTAGTGTGCATGGTCTGGTATAGTGAGGGTTAATGTACTATGAGCTTCATATTTACAGTCGTCATATTCTCCATTATAAGCTATGCTTCTAGGTGAGAGTGATAGCTACCATAATGTGTTGGAACATGCTGCAGATTCTGTATTAACATGCACAATATAAAACTTCTGCTTTATTCTGCATGAAAAAGAAGTCACCAAGAGGTAAAATATGGAGCAGTAGTGTTCCATAGGAGCTATATTATAGATGCATATAATACAGGTGTATACTATGCTTATGGGCATTGGCCCTCATGATAAGCTCTTTACCTGTCTGAGTTGTACATGTACATCATTTTGTATATATCTTATACTTTTATACAATTATTTCTTCACCCCTGTTTTATATCATCTTTTTAAGCATTTTGGAATCCTACAGTGGATTTCCTTGAAATCTGTGAACAGAAACAATTTCTTTGTGTCTAGAGACAAGTGAACAATTTCAGGATTTGCCCGACCTGCTGATCTTCGAGCCATAGAACACAATGATGACTTGATTAGATGATAATTTGCTCCGAATCACAGAAAAACAAATCACAGATAAATAGATTCTGGCATATATCCTAATTTGTGAATCAGCGAAATGTGGAAGGGTAGATTGAGTCACTTGTCTCTATTTGTATCCTTCACATTTAGCAGAATGCAGATTTCATTATTCATATATAGACGTGATCTATGAATTAGACATTTCCACGGCGGTATTTGCATATTTCCCCTCAGTATGATTAATGTCCTTTGTGTAACTATCTCCTTACGCTATCAAGGGAATAAACTATTTTTGGCTTCCAGAGTGGTTTGGAAATGGCACTAAGATGTGGAGCTATAATAAGGAAGTATAATTACATCCAGTAAGACTGCTGAAGACTTAAGACGTAAACCAAACCTGTTAATGTAACAAATGTAATATTCAAGCTCAATGTTTGGTGACAATTGTGTTGTAATCCCAGAGAATCCAACTGCATACAGCAAAAAGTGTGGCGAGAAAAATCAATGAAAAATATAATTTTGGTGATGAGCCATAAAAAATCCTAAATACAAACATCAGCGCTGCTCCCTTCTCCCAGATAAAAAGCAACCTATTCCTACAATATTTGCTTTGCTGTGACCTGTTTTTCATCCGTGACTGAATGCTGAATTTCTGCTTGGGCTGCCACTGTAACAAGCACATCTTGTTCAAATCAAATCAGGATCACAAGAGCAAAATGAGGAGCAGAGCAAAAGCAGAGAGCCGTGGACGTGGAAAACATTCAACTCCACTCAATGATCCTGCCTGCTGGCATATAAAAGGTTCAGCCATCCCCTCCCTCAGACACATGGCAAAGAGGGGTGTTACATTAGTCCATATAGCATGGTTAGGTTATTGAGGAAATGGGCCCCAGATAATATCATCATCTGTAGAATATGATGCAGAAAATGTTACCACATCTGAGTTACATCAGTAACGGTTCTAGTCGGACAACTATACAAAATGGATTTGCATTCAGTAAAGATTCCTGTTTCCAGCTGCTTTGCAGGAGTTGAATATTGTACAGGGTAACTGTGTCTGGACGTATACTTTGAAAACTATGTTCTCATATCACATGTAATAATAATCTTTATGTATAAAGTACTATGCAAAATCTATAGGCAGTTGTAGAAAAATGCTGCAAAGCAAGAATGCTTCCAAAAACAGAAGAGATAATAGTTTATTTCTATCAATTAACACAATAAAGTGAATGAACAAAAGAGGAATCTAAATCTTATCAATATTTGGTGTGACGATACTTTGCCCTACATCAATTCTTCTTGGAACATTTGTATACAGTTTTGTAGGAACTCGGCAGGGAAGTTGTTCCAAACGTCTTGGAGAACTAAGCCCAGATCTTCTGAGGATGTAGGCTTGCTCAAATCCTTCTGTCTCTTCACGTAATCCCAGACAGACTGGATGAAGTTGAGATCAGGACTCTGTGGGGACCATATCATCACTTCCAGGACTCCTTCTCAATAGGGTGCTCACACTAATTATTGCTTTGATTTAGGGCCCCCTCACACGGAGGATACTCTGGCTGATTCGGAACGTGTAAATGTTCCGAATCAGCAGCATTTAAAGCAGGTCCCATTGCTTTCTATGGGAGCCGGCATACGTGCGCTCCCCAAAGAAATGAATGGGTTGCTCTTTGCCATTCATTTCTATGGGGAGCACGCGTATGCTGGCTCCCATAGAAAGCAATGGGACCTGCTTTAAACGCTGCTGATTCGGAACGTTTACACGTTCCGAATCAGCCAGAGTATCCTCCGTGTGAAGAGGCCCTTAGATTTCTCTTTTGCTTATTCACATAACAGTCTAATTTTTTTATCAACAACATTGACACTTTTAATTTTGAAAGCACGCTTACGTTACAGCATGTTTCCTAAAACTGTAGCACAGTACTGTATATTCTATTTTTTTTTTTTTTTTCCTGACATTGTTAGCTGCAGTTTTTCAGATTGATGAACCTCTCCCCATCTTGGCCGCTTAGAGACTCTGCCTCTCTAACATGCTCTTTTTATACAAGGTAATGTGACTTAGATGAAAATTGACCCGCCAGCGATTTTCCATTAGTACCACCACTTTTCCGGCCTTTTGTTAACCCTGTACAAATTCTTATGAGATGTGTTGCAGCCTTAATTTTTTTTACATTGAAATGGAAACATGTCTTTCAACTTCTGATATGTATTCTATGTTATTTTGTGAATAAAATATGCTTTTATGAGATTTCCATTTTGTTGCATTCGCGTTTTCTTTACATATTACACAGTGTCATTTTGATAGTTCTCCACATGTTTACATGGGTTCGCTCTCACACTCCACATTGTTAGCCTTACTTGAGAACGTAAGTGATGAAAGTGAAAAGGGATGTGGAAAAGGTTGGTGCTATATAAGTAAAATTTATTAACCCTGTGCTATGACATCACTGCAGTCATGTACATCGTAGACATTATCCTTGATTGTGCTGTGACATCACCGTGTTTATTATTCATGTACTGTAACATTATCCCTACTCTGTTACATCAAAGTGGGCATTATTCCTGTAGGGTGACATCACTACTATATATTCTTTGACATTGATTAGAAATTTCTGTGTTTCTTAGCCATAGCCTTTGACATCACTGTGTTGTTCAGATACTGGTAACCTATCCTGTCATCATCAGTATGAAAATTTGAGGTGAATGTGGAGGGCGAAAAACCCCTTTAATCATTAATTGTGACATCACTGTTTATTATCTTTGTTTCTATGTGCAGTAAACATTCCATATGACTACACAGTCTTTACTGTCCATATATTGTGACATCACTGTGTGCAGTAACCATTCAATATGTCTATCCTATTAATATTATAAATGTGAAAGTTTGTGAGTTTGGATGTTTGTGGGTTTGTGTGTTTGGATGTTTGGATGTTTGTTCCTCAATCACGCAAAACCCGCTCGACCGATTTGGCTGAAATTTTCCACAAACATAGTCACTACACTCGATTGCGCAATAGGCTACTTTTCGTCACAATAGCGCACATACGTTTGTGCCAGGACCCCCACAAAACCCAAACTCACACCACCATCTCTGCAATCTCACACACTTTGGACCATAGCAAGCCACAAAATTCCTATTGCCCTCTGCAGCCTTGCCCCTAACCCCACACAATCTCATATACATATACTTTACCACTTTGCCCCTCCCCTTAACGATACTCCAGGAGGCGCTCTTTAACGCTCCGGAGCAGCCATGTTTGCCGACCCCCACCGCTCTGACAATCCGCGACACCGCCCACCCATGTCAATACCCCTAGGAAGTCTAATAAATGCAAAAAAAAAGTTTAAAAAAAAGTAAAAAAAATATAAAAACAAATAAAAAGGATTAAAAATTCAAATCACCCCCTTTCCCTAGAACACATATAAAAGTAGTTAAAAACTGTGAAACACATACATGTTAGGTATCCCCGCGTCCTAAATCGCCCGCTCTACAAAGCTATACAAATATTTTTCCTGTTCGGTAAACGCCGTAGCGGGAAAAATGGTCAAAAGTGCCAAACCGCCGTTTTTTCACTCTTTTGATTCTGATAAAAATTTGAATAAAAAGTGATCAAAGCAATAACATTTCCCGAAAATGGTAGAACTACAAAGTACACCCGGTCCCGCAAAAAAAGACGCCCTATACATCCCTGTACACGGACGTATAAAAAAGTTACGGCTGTCTGAATATGGCGACTTTTCAAAAAAAAATGTTTTAACATAGTTTTGGATTTTTTTAAGGGGTCAAAATGTAAATAAAACCATATAAATTTGGTATCCCCGGAATCGTAACGAAACACAGAATACAGGGGACTTGTCATTTTGGTTGCACAGTGAACGCCGTAAAACCAAAGCCCCTAAGAAAGTCGCAGAAATGCATTTTTTTGTCATATCCACCCCATTCAGAATTTTTTCCCTGCTTCCCAGTACATTATATAGAATAATTAATGGCGGCATCATGAAGAAAAATTTGTCCCAAGAAAAATTAAGACCTCATATGGCTCTGGGAGCGGAGAAATAAAAAAGTTATGGGGTTTAGAAGGAGGGGAGTCAAAAATGAAAAACCAAAATCAAAAAATGCCATCGACGGGAAGGGGTTAACTTCAAATACCTCTGTCCCGATGTAAAGTTTCTCACAACACCGTATAGCAGCTCAAATACAAATTAACTTCAAAACAAAAGTCTCACGTATTCTCTGAATTACAGCAAAAACAAGATACAAAGTTACATTTCATATCCCATACCTTATACACAGTACGAAAACCTTACCCGCGCCTGTATATACCCACTTCTACAATCACCGTAGACGAAGTCGCGGGTACCAGCTAGTACAGATATATATTGTAAGCCTATGTCTGGTCAGGTAATGGAGGGGGTGTACATCTCACCCAGACTATTCAGGTGGGTGAGATGAGAAAACTCCAGAAATGTTTGCTCTCAGCAGACAACTTTCATCTGCTGAGCATTTTGGTAAATGCTCAGTACTGGGCTGGATTTTTAGGAATGACAGGTAGGCTGGTAGTGGGACCTGTCATTCCACCCCCCTCCAGTCCACGCTTTGGGGATGTTCCGGCAGGGACTCAGCCGCAGAGAGTCTCCTCATCAAGGAGGCTAAGAAGCCAGCTCCAGCAGCAACACTTAGGCAGAGTTTGGCTGGAGAGTGAGAGAGGTCATATTTTTGGAGCTGTGTCCTGAATGATTCTTCTGGCTTTTGGATTTCTTTTATCCTAGGTGAGGTAACCTATTCTATGTTTAGTTAGAGCCTAGCCGGGCAGGGATTTATTTTTGTATTGTTTCCTTTTGTTGCTGTACTACCTTTTTTTGAGTGAAAATAAACTCTACCTTTGTTTTGGACTAAAATAATATAATAATAATAATACATTTTATTTATATAGCGCCAACATACTCCGCAGCGCTGTACAATTTATAGGGTTCAGATACAGACATACATAACAAAGAACGTCATTTCACACAATGGGACTGAGGGCCCTGCTCAAAAGAGCTTACAATCTATGAGGTAGAGAGGGTGACACAAGAGGTAGCAGGGGCGGCATTGCTTATACAGTGTTCAGACAATTTTGTGCATTAGGAATTGTGATAGGCTTGTCTGAAAAGATGCGTCTTTAGTTTGCGTTTGAAACTGTAGAAGTTGGGAGTTAATCTGATTGTCCGGGGTAGAGCATTCCAGAGAAGTGGTGCAGCTCGGGAGAAGTCTTGTATACAAGCATGGGAGGTTCTGATAATAGAGGATGTAAGTGTTAGGTCATTGAGTGAGCGGAGAGCACGGGTTGGGCGGTAGACAGAGATGAGGGAAGAAATGTAGGGAGGTGTGGCATTATGGAGAGCCTTGTGGATGAGAGTAATAACTTTATATTTTATTCTATAATGAATAGGCAGCCAATGTAGCGACTGGCACAGACCGGAGGCCTCGCTGTAGCGTCTAGCCTGATAGATGAGCCTGGCCGCTGCATTCAGAATAGATTGTAGAGGAGAGAGTTTAGTGAGGGGAAAAAAAAGAAACTGGACTTGTGTGTCTATGCCACCCCACCTAGCAACCCCAGACCCTGACAATATTATGACATCACTGTGTGCAGTAAACATTCCCTATAAAACTGCACAGTGTTCATTATCCATGAATTGTCACCGTGTGCAATAACATATTATCTATATATTCTAACATCACTGTGTGCTTTGAGTTTGTACTATGACATGACTGTGTTTATTAGAGATGAGCGAACACTAAAATGTTCGAGGTTCGAAATTCGATTCGAACAGCCGCTCAATGTTCGTGTGTTCGAATGGGTTTCGAACCCCATTATAGTCTATGGGGAACAGATACTCGTTAAGGGGGAAACCCAAATCCGTGTCTGGAGGGTCACCAAGTCCACTATGACACCCCAGGAAATGATGCCAACACCTCTGGAATGACACTGGGACAGCAGGGGAAGCATGTCTGGGGGCATCTAACACACCAAAGACCCTCTATTACCCCAACATCACAGCCTAACAACTACACACTTTACACACTCAATACCACATCTCTGACAGTAGGAAAACACCTTGAAACATGTGTATTTGGCACTTGCAGTGAGGAGAGCTTGTCACCAGCAGTGAATTTGGCCCTTGTAGTAAGTTGAGGTTGGCACCAACATTTGTTTTGAAAATCAGGGTGGATTGAGCCTCTAACCAGCAGAGTTTGGGCAAATTCATGGTGGAGGGAGCCTCTAAAAACCCCAGTTTGGACCAATTCATGGTGGAGGGAGCCTCTAACCAGCCCAGTGTGGGCAAATTCATGGTGGAGGGAGCCTCTAAAAAACCCAGTTTGGATCAATTCATGGTGGAGGGAGCCTCTAACCAGCCCAGTTTGGGCAAATTCATGGTGGAGGGAGCCTCTAACCAGCCCAGTTTGGGCAAATTCATGGTGGAGGGAGCCTCTAAAAAAACCAGTTTGGACCAATTCATGGTGGAGGGAGCCTCTAACCAGCCCAGTTTGGGCAAATTCATGGTGGAGGGAGACTCTAACCAGCCCAGTTTGGACCAATTAATGGTGGAGGGAGCCTCTAACCAGCCCAGTTTGGACCAATTAATGGTGGAGGGAGCCTCTAACCAGCCCAGTTTGGACCAATTAATGGTGGAGGGAGCCTCTAACCAGCCCAGTTTGGACCAATTAATGGTGGAGGGAGCCTCTAACCACCCCAGTTTGGACCAATTCATGGTGGAGGGAGCCTCTAAACAGCCAAGTTTGGACCAATTCATGGTGGAGGGAGCCTCTAAAAACCCCAGTTTGGACCAATTCATGGTGGAGGGAGCCTCTAACCAGCCCAGTTTGGGCAAATTCATGGTGGAGGGAGCCTCTAAACAGCCCAGTTTGGGCAAATTCATGGTGGAGGGAGCCTCTAACCAGCCCAGTTTGGACCAATTAATGGTGGAGGGAGCCGCTAAACAGCCCAGTTTGGGCAAATTCATGGTGGAGGGAGCCTCTAAACAGCCCAGTTTGGACCAATTCATGGTGGAGGGAGCCTCTAAAAAACCCAGTTTGGACCAATTCATGGTGGAGGGAGCCTCTAAACAGCCCAGTTTGGGCAAATTCATGGTGTAGGGAGCCTCTAACCAGCCCAGTTTGGACCAATTAATGGTGGAGGGAGCCTCTAAACAGCCAAGTTTTGGGAAATTCATGGTGGAGGGAGCCTCTAACCAGCCCAGTTTGGACCAATTCATGGTGGAGGGAGCCTCTAAACAGCCCAGTTTGGGCAAATTCATGGTGGAGGGAGCCTCTAAAAAACCCAGTTTGGACCAATTCATGGTGGAGGGAGCCTCTAACCAGCCCAGTTTGGACCAATTAATGGTGGAGGGAGCCTCTAAACAGCCAAGTTTGGACCAATTCATGGTGGAGGGAGCCTCTAAAAACCCCAGTTTGGACCAATTCATGGTGGAGGGAGCCTCTAACCAGCCCAGTTTGGGCAAATTCATGGTGGAGGGAGCCTCTAAACAGCCCAGTTTGGGCAAATTCATGGTGGAGGGAGCCTCTAACCAGCCCAGTTTGGACCAATTAATGGTGGAGGGAGCCGCTAAACAGCCCAGTTTGGACCAATTCATGGTGGAGGGAGCCTCTAAAAACCCCAGTTTGGACCAATTCATGGTGGAGGGAGCCTCTAAAAAACCCAGTTTGGACCAATTCATGGTGGAGGGAGCCTCTAACCAGCCCAGTTTGGACCAATTAATGGTGGAGGGAGCCTCTAAACAGCCAAGTTTGGACCAATTCATGGTGGAGGGAGCCTCTAAAAACCCCAGTTTGGACCAATTCATGGTGGAGGGAGCCTCTAACCAGCCCAGTTTGGACCAATTAATGGTGGAGGGAGCCTCTAACCAGCCCAGTTTGGACCAATTAATGGTGGAGGGAGCCTCTAACCAGCCCAGTTTGGACCAATTAATGGTGGAGGGAGCCTCTAACCACCCCAGTTTGGACCAATTCATGGTGGAGGGAGCCTCTAAACAGCCAAGTTTGGACCAATTCATGGTGGAGGGAGCCTCTAAAAACCCCAGTTTGGACCAATTCATGGTGGAGGGAGCCTCTAACCAGCCCAGTTTGGGCAAATTCATGGTGGAGGGAGCCTCTAAACAGCCCAGTTTGGGCAAATTCATGGTGGAGGGAGCCTCTAACCAGCCCAGTTTGGACCAATTAATGGTGGAGGGAGCCGCTAAACAGCCCAGTTTGGGCAAATTCATGGTGGAGGGAGCCTCTAAACAGCCCAGTTTGGACCAATTCATGGTGGAGGGAGCCTCTAAAAAACCCAGTTTGGACCAATTCATGGTGGAGGGAGCCTCTAAACAGCCCAGTTTGGGCAAATTCATGGTGGAGGGAGCCTCTAACCAGCCCAGTTTGGACCAATTAATGGTGGAGGGAGCCTCTAACCAGCCCAGTTTGGACCAATTAATGGTGGAGGGAGCCTCTAACCAGCCCAGTTTGGACCAATTAATGGTGGAGGGAGCCTCTAACCACCCCAGTTTGGACCAATTCATGGTGGAGGGAGCCTCTAAACAGCCAAGTTTGGACCAATTCATGGTGGAGGGAGCCTCTAAAAACCCCAGTTTGGACCAATTCATGGTGGAGGGAGCCTCTAACCAGCCCAGTTTGGGCAAATTCATGGTGGAGGGAGCCTCTAAACAGCCCAGTTTGGGCAAATTCATGGTGGAGGGAGCCTCTAACCAGCCCAGTTTGGACCAATTAATGGTGGAGGGAGCCGCTAAACAGCCCAGTTTGGGCAAATTCATGGTGGAGGGAGCCTCTAAACAGCCCAGTTTGGACCAATTCATGGTGGAGGGAGCCTCTAAAAAACCCAGTTTGGACCAATTCATGGTGGAGGGAGCCTCTAAACAGCCCAGTTTGGGCAAATTCATGGTGGAGGGAGCCTCTAACCAGCCCAGTTTGGACCAATTAATGGTGGAGGGAGCCTCTAAACAGCCAAGTTTTGGGAAATTCATGGTGGAGGGAGCCTCTAACCAGCCCAGTTTGGACCAATTAATGGTGGAGGGAGCCTCTAAACAGCCCAGTTTGGACCAATTCATGGTGGAGGGAGCCTCTAAACAGCCCAGTTTGGGCAAATTCATGGTGGAGGGAGCCTCTAAAAAAGCCAGTTTGGACCAATTCATGGTGGAGGGAGCCTCTAACCAACCCAGTTTGGGCAAATTCATGGTGGAGGGAGCCTCTAACCAGCCCAGTTTGGGCAAATTCATGGTGGAGGGAGCCTCTAACCAGCCCAGTTTGGACCAATTAATGGTGGAGGGAGCCGCTAAACAGCCCAGTTTGGGCAAATTCATGGTGGAGGGAGCCTCTAAACAGCCCAGTTTGGACCAATTCATGGTGGAGGGAGCCTCTAAAAAACCCAGTTTGGACCAATTCATGGTGGAGGGAGCCTCTAAACAGCCCAGTTTGGGCAAATTCATGGTGGAGGGAGCCTCTAACCAGCCCAGTTTGGACCAATTAATGGTGGAGGGAGCCTCTAAACAGCCAAGTTTTGGGAAATTCATGGTGGAGGGAGCCTCTAACCAGCCCAGTTTGGACCAATTAATGGTGGAGGGAGCCTCTAAACAGCCCAGTTTGGACCAATTCATGGTGGAGGGAGCCTCTAAACAGCCCAGTTTGGGCAAATTCATGGTGGAGGGAGCCTCTAAAAACCCCCAGTTTGGACCAATTCATGGTGGAGGGAGCCTCTAAAAACCCCAGTTTGGACCAATTCATGGTGGAGGGAGCCTCTAAAAACCCCAGTTTGGACCAATTCATGGTGGAGGGAGCCGCTAAACAGCCCAGTTTGGACCAATTCATGGTGGAGGGAGCCTCTAACCAGCAGAGTTGGTGGAAATCAGGGTGGAGGGAGCCTCTAACCAGCAGAGTTGGGGGAAATCAGGGTGGAGGGAGCCTAGTATTAGCAGAATTGTGCAACGCTTATGGTGGATGAGTATGAGGATGCGGAGGAATTGGAGAGGTTGAGTACAGACATGGAGTTTCATGTTGGGGTGCTTTACACAGGTGGGCACAAAAATGACGGCTCTACCCAGTGGTGGTTCATTTTTATCAAAGTGAGCCGGTCGGCACTCTCAGCTGACAGACGGGTGCGCTTGTCAGTGATGATGCCACCAGCTGCACTGAACACCCTCTCAGATAGGACGCTGGCGGCAGGACAGGACAGCACCTCCAAGGCATATAGGGCAAGTTCAAGCCACAGGTCCAACTTCGACACCCAATACGTGTAGGGCGCAGAGGGGTCGGAGAGGACAGGGCTGTGGTCGGAAAGGTATTCCCGCAACATGCGCCTATACTTCTCACGCCTGGTGACACTAGGACCCTCCGTGGCGGCACTTTGGCGAGGGGGTGCCATCAAGGTGTCCCAGACCTTAGACAGTGTGCCCCTCGTTTGTGTGGACCGGTGAGAACTTGGTTGCCTACTGGAGGAACTGCCCTCCCTGCCGCCAACGTCACATGCTGGAAACATCTCCATCATATTCTGCACCAATTGCCTGTGGCAAGCATTGATACGATTGGCCCTCCCCTCTACCGGAATAAAAGACGAGATGTTGTTTTTATACCGGGGGTCAAGGATAGCAAAGATCCAGTACTGGTTGTCCTCCATGATTTTGACAATACGCTTGTCGGTTGTAAAGCACCCCAACATGAACTCAGCCATGTCTGCCACAGTGTTAGTTGGCATGACTCCTCTGGCCCCACCGGAAAGTTCAATCTCCATTTCCTCCTCATCCTCCATGTCTACCCATCCGCGCTGCAACAATGGGACGATTCGAAGTTGCCCGGAAGCCTCCTGTATCACCATCACATCATCGGACAACTCTTCTTCCTCCTCCTCCTCCTCCTCCTCCTCCTCCATTAAACGCAGTGAAGCGGACAGATGTGTGGACCTACTCTCCAGCTGTGACGGATCGGATGCTATCCCTAACTCCTCTGTGTGATCTGAGTTATCCCTGATGTCAATCAGGGATTCTCTCAGAACACACAAGAGCGGGATTGTAAGGCTCACCATCGCATCCTCAGAGCTCACCCTCCTTGTGGACTCCTCAAAGACCCGTAGGATGTCACAAAGGTCTCTCATCCATGGCCACTCATGGATGTGAAACTGAGGCAGCTGACTTTGTGGCACCCTAGGGTTTTGTAGCTGGTATTCCATCAAAGGTCTCTGCTGCTCAACCACTCTATTCAACATCTGAAACGTTGAGTTCCAGCGTGTGGGGACGTCGCACAAAAGCCGGTGTTGTGGCACATGCAGGCGTTGCTGGAGAGATTTTAAGCTAGCAGCGGCTACTGTCGACTTGCGAAAGTGGGCGCACATGCGCCGCACTTTCACCAGTAGCTCTGGAACATTGGGGTAGCTCTTTAGGAAACGTTGCACCACTAGGTTGAAGACGTGGGCCAGGCATGGAACATGTTGGAGTCCGGCAAGCTCCAGAGCTGCTACCAGGTTCCGGCCGTTATCACAAACGACCATGCCTGGGCCCAGGTGCAGCGGCTCAAACCATATTGCCGTCTCATCGAGGAGGGCATCCCTCACCTCGGAGGCAGTGTGCTGTCTGTCCCCCAAGCTGATCAGCTTCAGCACAGCCTGCTGACGTCTACCAACGCCAGTGCTGCAACGTTTCCAACTCGTAGCTGGGGTCAATCTAACAGCGGAGGAGGAGGCGGTGGCGGAGGAGGAGGCGGTGGCGGAGGAGGAGGCGGTAGAGGAGGAGGAGGAGGGGGGTGTTCTTCTCGTGTCCCTGCCAGGAATGTTAGGCGGGGAGACGAGGTACACCGGGCCAGTTTGGGAAGCAGTCCCAGCCTCAACTACATTCACCCAGTGTGCCGTCAGTGAAATGTAGCGTCCCTGTCCGCATGCACTTGTCCACGCGTCGGTGGTCAAGTGGACCTTTGTGCAAAGCGCGGAACTAAGGGCCCGCCTGATGTTGAGTGACACGTGCTGGTGCAAGGCGGGGACGGCACACCGGGAGAAGTAGTGACGGCTAGGGACGGCATAGCGAGGTGCCGCAGTTGCCATCAGGTCCAGGAAGGCGGGAGTTTCAACAAGCCGGAACGCCAACATCTCCTGGGCCAGCAGTTTAGCGATGTTGGCATTCAAGGCTTGCGCGTGTGGGTGGTTAGCAGTGTATTTCTGCCGCCGCTCCAATGTCTGAGAGATGGTGGGTTGTTGTAAAGAAACGCCTGATGGTGCCTTTGATGGTGCAGGAGAAGGAGATAAGACAGGACCAGGGGAGGATGAGGTAGAAGTCAACAAAGTGGCGGAGGCAGATGAAGTGGTGTCCTGGCTCGTCCTCTGGAGTGCATCGCCAGCACCGTCAGCAGTGGCAGTGGCAGAGGCAGAAGCAGTGGCAGAGGCAGTGGCAGTGGCGTGAACGGCAGGCGGCCTTTGTCCTGCCGTTGCTGCCTGCCACTGATTCCAGTGCTTGGATTCCAAATGACGGCGCATTGAAGTGGTGGACAGGTTGCTCTTCTCAGAGCCCCTAATCAATTTCGAGAGGCAAATTGTGCAGACAACACTATATCTGTCCTCGGCGCATTCCTTGAAAAAACTCCACACCTTCGAGAAACGTGCCCTCGAGGTGGGAGTTTTTCGGGGCTGGGTACGAACTGGAACATCTTGGGAGATTCCGGGTGTGGCCTGGCTTCGCCTAAGCTGCTGACCTCTGCCTCTGCCTCTAGCTACCCTTTTTGGTGCTGCACCTGCCTCAACATCCACACTACTTTCCCCGCTTGACATCCCCCCTGTCCAGGTCGGGTCAGTGTCCTCATCATCCACCACTTCCTCTTCCAACTCCTGTCTCATCTCCTCCTCCCGCACAATGCGCCGGTCAACTGGATGCCCTGACGGCAACTGCGTCACATCATCGTCGATGAGGGTGGGTTGCTGGTCATCCACCACCAAATCGAACGGAGATGGAGGAGACTCTAGTGTTTGAGCATCTGGACACAGATGCTCCTCTGTTAGGTTCGTGGAATCGTGACGTGGAGAGGCAGGTTGAGGGACAATGAAAGGAGCGGAGAACAGCTCTGGGGAGCAGGGACAGTTTGGGTTATTGTTCTGTAAAGCTTCGGAATTTTGGGAGGAAGGAAGACAAGACTGTTGGGTAATAGGAGGAGAGGAGGCAGAGTC
Source organism: Leptodactylus fuscus (assembly GCF_031893055.1). Lineage (NCBI taxonomy): Eukaryota > Metazoa > Chordata > Amphibia > Anura > Leptodactylidae > Leptodactylus > Leptodactylus fuscus. The sequence continues at coordinate 294,704,717 of NC_134265.1, forward strand.
TGACTGGCTGCTGGACAATGTGCTGTAAGCGTTCTCTGACAGCCATTGCAAGACCTGTTCCTGGTTCTCGGGCCTACTAAGGTTTGTACCCTGCAGTTTAGTTAATGTGGCAAGCAACCCTGGCACTGTGGAGTGGCGCAATGCTTGCTGCCCCACAGGAGTAGGCACGGGACGCCCTGTGGCTTCACTGCTACCTTGCTCCCCAGAACCATTCCCCCGACCTCGCCCACGGCCTCGTCCACGTCCCTTTCCGGGAGCCTTGCGCATTTTGAATTCCTAGTTAGAAATTGGCACTGTATACCAGTAGTAAAAATTGTGGGTGCACGTAACCCCAATATATTCTTTGAATTACCAGTCAGAAACTGGCACTATATGGCAGTAGCAAGAAATGAGGGTATTTGTATTCCCAATATATTCTTTGAATTCCCAGTCAGACACTGGCACTATATGGCAGTAGCAAGAAATGAGGGTATTTGTATTCCCAATATATTCTTTGAATTCCCAGTCAGACAATGGCACTGTATACCAGTAGTAAAAATTGTGGGTGCACGTAACCACAATATATTCTTTGAATTACCAGTCAGAAACTGGCACTATATGGCAGTAGCAAGAAATGAGGGTATTTGTATTCCCAATATATTCTTTGAATTCCCAGTCAGACAATGGCACTGTATACCAGTAGTAAAAATTGTGGGTGCACGTAACCACAATATATTCTTTGAATTACCAGTCAGAAACTGGCACTATATGGCAGTAGCAAGAAATGAGGGTATTTGTATTCCCAATATATTCTTTGAATTCCCAGTCAGACAATGGCACTGTATACCAGTAGTAAAAATTGTGGGTGCACGTAACCCCAATATATTCTTTGAATTCCCAGTCAGACACTGGCACTATATGGCAGTAGCAAGAAATGAGGGTATTTGTATTCCCAATATATTCTTTGAATTCCCAGTCAGACAATGGCACTGTATACCAGTAGTAAAAATTGTGGGTGCACGTAACCCCAATATATTCTTTGAATTACCAGTCAGAAACTGGCACTATATGGCAGTAGCAAGAAATGAGGGTATTTATAACCCCAATATATTCTTTGAATTCCCAGTCAGACAATGGCACTGTATACCAGTAGTAAAAATTGTGGGTGCACGTAACCCCAATATATTCTTTGAATTCCCAGTCAGACACTGGCACTATATGGCAGTAGCAAGAAATGAGGGTATTTATAACCCCAATATATTCTTTGAATTCCCAGTCAGACAATGGCACTGTATACCAGTAGTAAAAATTGTGGGTGCACGTAACCACAATATATTCTTTGAATTACCAGTCAGAAACTGGCACTATATGGCAGTAGCAAGAAATGAGGGTATTTGTATTCCCAATATATTCTTTGAATTCCCAGTCAGACAATGGCACTGTATACCAGTAGTAAAAATTGTGGGTGCACGTAACCACAATATATTCTTTGAATTACCAGTCAGACACTGGCACTATATGGCAGTAGCAAGAAATGAGGGTATTTGTATTCCCAATATATTCTTTGAATTCCCAGTCAGACAATGGCACTGTATACCAGTAGTAAAAATTGTGGGTGCACGTAACCCCAATATATTCTTTGAATTACCAGTCAGAAACTGGCACTATATGGCAGTAGCAAGAAATGAGGGTATTTATAACCCCAATATATTCTTTGAATTCCCAGTCAGACAATGGCACTGTATACCAGTAGTAAAAATTGTGGGTGCACGTAACCCCAATATATTCTTTGAATTCCCAGTCAGACACTGGCACTATATGACAGTAGCAAGAAATGAGGGTATTTGTATTCCCAATATATTCTTTGAATTCCCAGTCAGACAATGGCACTGTATACCAGTAGTAAAAATTGTGGGTGCACGTAACCACAATATATTCTTTGAATTACCAGTCAGAAACTGGCACTATATGGCAGTAGCAAGAAATGAGGGTATTTATAACCCCAATATATTCTTTGAATTCCCAGTCAGACAATGGCACTGTATACCAGTAGTAAAAATTGTGGGTGCACGTAACCCCAATATATTCTTTGAATTACCAGTCAGAAACTGGCACTATATGGCAGTAGCAAGAAATGAGGGTATTTGTATTCCCAATATATTCTTTGAATTCCCAGTCAGACAATGGCACTGTATACCAGTAGTAAAAATTGTGGGTGCACGTAACCCCAATATATTCTTTGAATTCCCAGTCAGACACTGGCACTATATGGCAGTAGCAAGAAATGAGGGTATTTGTATTCCCAATATATTCTTTGAATTCCCAGTCAGACAATGGCACTGTATACCAGTAGTAAAAATTGTGGGTGCACGTAACCCCAATATATTCTTTGAATTACCAGTCAGAAACTGGCACTATATGGCAGTAGCAAGAAATGAGGGTATTTGTATTCCTAATATATTCTTTGAATTCCCAGTCAGACAATGGCACTGTATACCAGTAGTAAAAATTGTGGGTGCACGTAACCCCAATATATTCTTTGAATTCCCAGTCAGACACTGGCACTATATGGCAGTAGCAAGAAATGAGGGTATTTGTATTCCCAATATATTCTTTGAATTCCCAGTCAGACAATGGCACTGTATACCAGTAGTAAAAATTGTGGGTGCACGTAACCCCAATATATTCTTTGAATTCCCAGTCAGACACTGGCACTATATGGCAGTAGCAAGAAATGAGGGTATTTGTATTCCCAATATATTCTTTGAATTCCCAGTCAGACAATGGCACTGTATACCAGTAGTAAAAATTGTGGGTGCACGTAACCCCAATATATTCTTTGAATTCCCAGTCAGACACTGGCACTATATGGCAGTAGCAAGAAATGAGGGTATTTGTATTCCTAATATATTCTTTGAATTCCCAGTCAGACAATGGCACTGTATACCAGTAGTAAAAATTGTGGGTGCACGTAACCCCAATATATTCTTTGAATTCCCAGTCAGACACTGGCACTATATGGCAGTAGCAAGAAATGAGGGTATTTGTATTCCCAATATATTCTTTGAATTCCCAGTCAGACAATGGCACTGTATACCAGTAGTAAAAATTGTGGGTGCACGTAACCCCAATATATTCTTTGAATTCCCAGTCAGACACTGGCACTATATGGCAGTAGCAAGAAATGAGGGTATTTGTATTCCCAATATATTCTTTGAATTCCCAGTCAGACAATGGCACTGTATACCAGTAGTAAAAATTGTGGGTGCACGTAACCCCAATATATTCTTTGAATTCCCAGTCAGACACTGGCACTATATGGCAGTAGCAAGAAATGAGGGTATTTGTATTCCCAATATATTCTTTGAATTCCCAGTCAGACAATGGCACTGTATACCAGTAGTAAAAATTGTGGGTGCACGTAACCCCAATATATTCTTTGAATTCCCAGTCAGACACTGGCACTATATGGCAGTAGCAAGAAATGAGGGTATTTGTATTCCCAATATATTCTTTGAATTCCCAGTCAGACAATGGCACTGTATACCAGTAGTAAAAATTGTGGGTGTATATAGCCCCAATTCTATTGCTAGGGGACTTGCAGGGTATTTCTGGGGTGAAGGTGGGGGGGCACACCGTTGGAACGGGTATCGGGGTATATATCGGGTATACGGGAATACACTGACAGTGTATTCCATTCAGGATCCTGGGAAAGCTGGGTTGCGGCGATTGAGCCCGTCAGTGCCACGTTACACTGACAAGCTTCTCCCTGGAATTTAGCTCTTACAAGAGCTGTTGTGGTTGTCTTCTCCTTCCTATCCTAGCCTGTCCCTGCCTACCCAGAATCTAAGCCCTAGCTAACTGGACGGAAACCTCCGTCCCCGGTGAATTGCAAGCTCAGAATGACGCGAACCTGGGCGGCGCTGTTCTTTTAAATTAGAGGTCACATGTTTTCGGCAGCCAATGGGTTTTGCCTACTTTTCTCAACGTCACCGGTGTCGTAGTTCCTGTCCCACCTACCCTGCGCTGTTATTGGAGCAAAAAAGGCGCCAGGGAAGGTGGGAGGGGAATCGAGTAATGGCGCACTTTACCACGCGGTGTTCGATTCGATTCGAACATGCCGAACAGCCTAATATCCGATCGAACATGAGTTCGATAGAACACTGTTCGCTCATCTCTAGTGTTTATTAATCATTCCCTTTGACTACACCGTGTTTACTATCCATGTATTGTAGCATCAATATGTCTATTGGCTCTGTACTATGACATCACTGTGTGCAATAGCCATTCCCTATTACTGTATAGTGTTTATTATCCATGTATTATGACATCACTTTATCCATTGACTTTGTAGTATGCCATCACTGTGTGCAATAACCATTCCCTTTAACTACACACTTTTTATTATGCATATACTGAGTGTTCTTTGCCTCAGTATAGTAAGAGGCATACAGAAATTTGGTATATGGCACATTGGGCAAACTTGTTCATAACCTATACCTTGTTGACAGGCAGTCATTCAAACTAGTTTGCATAGTCTGTGACACGGACACACATGCCTAACCATGCAGGCTATATGTCTTATATATAGAATGTATTATTTCCATTACATACTCAACATGCTTTAAATTCAAGCAGCACTTAAGGGCCTATGAAAGCTTATATAACAGAATTCTGATGAAACATTCAGCAGCTCAATCTCTCGTATATGTCAGTGGAGCTGAACTAATGTTGACCTTCCTATTTTAATGCACTTAATTTTAACAGCAGTGAATCATGAAGAATTCCTAAGTAACAGGAAGCAAAGTGGTCAGTGCTTGTGTTATTATTGGTCTTAATATGGAACAATTCAGCAAGATCTTTTATAATTCTAGAGTACACACAGACACACACACACACACACAATATTCTAGTATAGTAACAGTACATATGTAATAGTGAATAGCCATTTCATTCTTTAATTGATGTCCTTAGAAAGGAATTATAATAAAATAACATAAGAAGTTATACTCACCAGTTTAATCCCCCATTGCTTCAAGAGCCGCTGTCCCAGCCCTCCCTACCAGGCTTTGTGTACTTGGCTACAGCATTGGCAAAAGTATTGGCACCCCTGCAATTCTGTCAGATAATACTCAGTTTCTTCCAGAAAATGATTGCAAGCACAAACTCTTTGGTGTTAATATCTTCATTTATTTTGCTTGCAATGAAAAAACACAAAAGAGAAAGAAAAAAAAAGTCAAATCATTGATCATTTTACACAAGACTCCAAAAATGGGCCGGACAAAAGTATTGGCACCCTCAGCCTAATACTTGGTAGCACAACCTTTAGACAAAATAACTGCAAACAACCGCTTCCGGTAACCATCAATGAGTTTCTTACAATGCTCTGCTGGAATTTTAGACCATTCTTCTTTGGCAAACTGCTCCAGGTCCCTGAGATGTGAAGGGGGCCTTCTCCAAACTGCCATTTTGAGATCTCTCCACAGGTGTTCTATGGGATTCAGGTCTGGACTCATTGCTGCCACTTTACAAGTCTCCAGTGCTTTCTCTCAAACCATTTTCTAGTGCTTTTTGAAGTGTGTTTTGGGTCATTGGGTCCTGCTGGAAGACCCATGACCTCTGAGGGAGACCCAGCTTTCTCACACTGGGCCCTACATTATGCTGCAAAATTTGTTGGTAGTCTTCAGACTTCATAATGCCATGTACACGGTCAAGCAGTCCAGTGCCGGAGGCAGCAAAGCAACCCCAAAACATATCCTCCGCCATGTTTGACTGTAGGGACCGTGTTATTTTCTTTGAAGGCCTCATTTTTTTTTTCCTGTAAACTCTATGTTGATGCCTTTTCCCAAAAAGCTCTACTTTTGTCTCATCTGAGCAGAAAACATTCTTCCAAAACTTTTTTTTGGCTTTCTCAGGTAACTCCAGCCTGGCTTTTTTATGTCTCTGAGTAAGAAGTGGGGTCTTCCTGGGTATCCTACCATACAGTCCCATTTCATTCAGACGCCGACAGATAGTACGGGTTGACACTGTTGTATCCTCGGACTGTAGGGCAGCTTGAACTTGTTTGGATGTTAGTCGAGGTTCTTTAGCCACCATCCGCACAATCTTGCGTTGAAATCTCTCGTCAATTTTTCTTTTCCGTCCACATCTAGGGAGGTTAGCCACAGTGCCATGGGCTTTAAACTTCTTGATGACACTGCGCACAGTAGACACAGGAACATTCAGGTCTTTGGAGATGGCCTTGTAGCCTTGAGATTGCTCATGTTTCCTCACAATTTTGCTTCTCAAGTCCTCAGACAGTTCTTTGGTCTTCTTTCTTTTCTCCATGCTCAATGTGGTACATACAAGGACACAGGACAGAGGTTGAGTCAACTTTAATCCATTTCAACTGACTGCAAGGGTGATTTAGTTATTGCCACCACCTGTTAGGTGCCTCAGGTAAGTAACAGGTGCTGTTAATTACACAAATTAGAGAAGCATCAGATGATTTTTCAAACAGTGCCAATACTTTTGTCCACCCCCTTTTTTATGTTTGGTGTGGGATTATATCCAATTTGGCTTTTTGACAATTCTTTTTGCGGTTTTCCATTGAAGACAAATTAAATGAAGATAATAATACCAAAGAATTTGTGATCGCAATCATTTTCTGTGACCCATAGCAATTGGTTTGAAGCACTATTTTTCCTTTAATAATGACAGACACTTTGGATATGCTCACCAGTTTTTCTGGCATAAATCTGCGAAGATGTGGCACATCTTTGGCGCAAGGCAATGTCCCCCATTCTGTGCCTCCATTGCCACTTTCCATGAATGTAGGTGGGGCAAGGACATCTTGGCCCAACATAATTATTATAATCCATGCCAGTTTTCTGGCCCATTCCCAAGACAGGATTCCATGGCCATGTGCTAGCCGTTTTATTAATGGCCTGTACACAGTCCCATAGACTTTAAGGGTACGTTCAGATGGATATTTTTGGTCCAGAACCTGAGGCGGAGGACCAAAAGCCGGGTAGCCGTGACTGAAAGCTGATGCACTGCACCACCATCCAGCCGTGCACTCTGCTCTGGATTAGGCCCAATGAATGGGCCTAGTCCGAAGGAGGGAGTGTCTTCAGGCCGAATCGCGAGGCAAAACAGCCTGGAGAATGAGCATCTCGCTTCTTTTGTCCAGGAGCTTTAAGAAATGGCTCCCGGAAAAAAGACCTGAGCGGCTCCCATTGATTTCAATGGAAGCTGTCTTTTTGGTCAGGATTTTGAGGTGGATACAGCCTCAAAATCCTGACCAAAAATCTCCATGTGAACTTAGCCTTATAGTGATTATAGATTAAAAGTACTCTTTCATGGTGCGTACCACTGTCATGTGACTGTAGCCATATACTGTAAATCTGGCGAACAGGCGTGTGTCTGACTTAGTAATACTCCAGAGCCTCTGGATAAATCAGGTATTACTTGAACCTGTTGGGCCCTTTATTAAGACTCGTGCCTGAAACACCAGTCTTAATAAATCTGCCCATTGTTTTAAGATGTATGTCAGGTAAAATCTCATACCTTGACCGGGTTAAAGAAAGCACCAAATATAAGACAATAACAGAACCTACACACCCTGGAGAAAAATGCTATATACTTTGTCTTAGCGGACAAGTTACTCTGCAGCCAATAGGTAACCTTTGTCTACCTGGGGGATTGTGTATCCTTTACAAATGACAGCTCCAACAATCAGTACATATTTCTGTGACAATTTGATAAATCTTAATCACAGTTGAGTGACTTGCACGTCTAACCTGTGTTTGTCCTGGGCCGCCCTGAAATCACCATTCAATGGAACGTAACAGACATCAGCATTTGTTACCTGCAATAATAAAAACATGTCAGAGCCTAATCTGCTGTCTTCTTAACGCATGCCCTCCATGCATGTGCTAACATGACTGCTCGCAGTGCTCATGGATTATATAATCTCCTAATGACAGACCTTGCTTTTATTTTATAGGTCTAGAAATTACAGATTTATAACTTTGTTGGTGCCTTAGGGAGTAGATTTGCACAATGAGAGGGTACAGATAGTTCACAACGTCTCCAATTTTATTTTTTTATTGTTTTGGTACAACACTGGTGAAGGGAATGTAAAAAACAGAGGTGTTACGACTGAGCTCTCTGCAGCTTGATCATTAACAATTCCCTGTAGATATTGTCAATTTGCTATAAATTGTAAGCACTAGAGGTGTACATGAAGTAGACCACCTACATTGCAGAAAGATGGAGTGAGATAAAGCACATCATCTTAAAATTATGTTTCCCTAAAGGCTAGACACTAAGTGTTACAATAAATGCAGTAGTATTTGCATTATGGATTATTTGCTGGGCTCTCCCTCTAGAATTACATTAGTATACTTTATAATACCACCCAAGAATAAGGCTTTGTAGGTGCCCAGAAATAGGCAAAATCCAGGGACTGTCTGAAGAAATCATGTTTTTAATTTACGTACCTACATTTTTAGCAATTTTCTAAGTATAAATAAAAACAGAGAAGACTGCACAGCACAATCCTGATGTCACACCATGAAACGCCTGTCCAGTCAGTAAAGAAGTTCTGTAAATTACTAATGAAAATTCACAATATTCCAAGTATGTCACACTACATTTATCAATCATTGCAGACACTTTTGCTGACGTATTTAACAAGGGGCATGGCCTACTGGAAAAGGTATGAATTTTAAGATGTGACATTATTTAGTAAAATTTTGGCTCACTTTCTGGCATAAACTAAGCAGACCTATAGGTGGAGGTGAGACAGTATAGTGTAAAGGTACAGCAGATTTATCATACATCATCAGCCACTGTGATAAATCTGGCAGTCCTTTAGACTGTGTAGTGACATTTTGCACTACCCCCATTAGACTATATTAAGCTTCATGCACATGACCGTGTGCAGTATAAGGATGGACTGGTACCCACGTGCCATTCATGTATACCACTGACACATACACTGGAACAAATGGCACAAGCCACACAAAGGGAAAGGTATAGAAAAGGTATAGGATCTTCTCCATATTTGTGGCTCTTTTCTATGGCCCCGACAGACAGCTGTAAAAACTGTAGATGTGCGTAAAGGGCCATAGAAACTAATAGGTCTATTTATTATCTGCAATTATGTGTGCAATTTGTGTGCAGGAAATTTTAGTAAATCTGCCCCATTTAAAGGTTTATTTTATATTTAGTTAAAGGGATATAAAGCACATTCGTAATTTTTTTTACTATTTGCTTTCTGTTAGAAAATAGCCTGTAAAGTATCCCCTTAGATTAACTTACTGTAATGCCATGGCTCTCTGTCCTCTGTGTTTTACCTTGGCTTTTTCACTGAATTTGTCCCTACCACTATCTTGTGACCACTTGTAGCTGACTCCAGCCTGTTCCTGACCACTGAACCTGTGCTTCCACCACAGACCTTCTCTTTGTTCATTCTCTCTGCACAAACTCTACCAGCCTTGGCTGTGTGGCCTTCCTTAGACCTTGCATGTACTCTGCCAGTCCTGATCTTGGCTGATATTCAGGCTGCTTGTGTCTGACCAAGTATGAGCTGTCACCAACCCGACTCCATTACATGATGTATCAGATGTATCAACCTGGGAGACTGGGGGTTAGAGGGTGAAGACCAGGTAGGCCAACTTTGTCAACACCTTTAGGAGACGTCCAAAGCCAAACCTGCTTTATGATACAGTGGATCCACAATTCACTGAATAACTCAGCATTGTTAGGGGATATCCATATTCAGTGTGTACTGTACAGGATAAGTACAGACACCAGCACAATGCAGAGACCTCTTAGCTTCCCTCTCCTCTCCCTGCCTGACTGCCTGTATAAAAACCCTGCTTTATACTGTGTTTACACTGTGTTACCTATGATAGCCACTCTATTCTATGTGTGTGTGCTGCATTTAAATGTGTTTCTCTGACAGCCTTCTCCCCCTTCTCTTTCAGGCTGGTTCCAAAAGTCAGTAAGAGTAGGCACACAGAAGGAAGGGGGGGCAGGGCTGTCAGTGGATCACTGCGAAATACAGCACACATGCTGTGCACATTGAATAGGGCTGATAACATAGGGAAGAAAGTGTAGGGAACACATAGAAATAATACCGTAGTTTGTATAAAGGCAGGGAGACGAGAAGAAGGCTGAGAAGCCTCTACATGCAGTTAGTACCAGTATTCACTGTATCTAGTGTCCATGTATACAGTACATGCTGATATGAATATTCCTTAGTAACTCTCAGATGGTGAATTGTTAAGAGGACACTTTAGAGCTTATATACTAATTACAATGTCATGAATTCCCTGATAAAATATAGTGCAAAAGTGTTTTGTATCACTTTCTGCACATTATAAAAAAAAACTTTAACTGTTATCTTATCTTAAAAGGAACCTGTACAAGGTTTTCACCGCTAAACCCACAGCAGTGTCATGTAGGGTATGGAATATCCTTTTTTGCTTTCTCTAAAGCTGGCCTGTTTTCTGAGTATATAAGACATGCTGAGAGGCTGGCGGGGGGATAACTTTGGATACCAATATACTGGGAGTTTTAGCACCTACAACCAGGATTCTGGTATTTTAAAGTGGACAGTTTTAGGATCCAGCACTGAGTGTTCCTATATACTACAAATGCGGAACTACAGGCAGTTAAAAACATGGTTAGTAAAACTGCATCTACAGCTCCCATGGCTGTATCTCCACGACTATGGCTGTATAAGTCTCCACACACCTAATAGGTGGTCTCTCCTTATGGAGTGACATTATCCCCATAATCAGCTCCCATTGTCAGCTGTGCATTTACGCATATGTCCCAACCATCCCGGATTCTGCGGGACATTCCCGGATTCAGGGTCATGTCCCGCAGTCCCGGTCAGCAGGATGTATGTCCCGTTTTCAACTCATCTGCGTATGTAGGACACAGATGAGTTGAATACAGTATTGGAGGAAGCAGAAGCTGTCGACACAGCTCCTGCTTCAACACTGTGCTCTGATTCCGGGCAAAATGTGATGACATCATCACATCATGCTCAGAGCTCAGCGCTAAAGCAGAACAGACTGAGACTGCAAACAGAATGGCAGGGGATCAAGGAAAGGTGAGTATCAGTGTTTTTATGTTAAACTGACGACAAATTGAGGAGGAACAGTAACCTACGGGCAGAGATGGAAGGGGAACATTATTCTGGGGCAGAGATGAAGGGGGGGACTTATACTGGAGGTAGAGATGGAGGCAGAGATGGAGGGGTGACAGGAAACTGGGGGCAGAGACGGAGGGGGGACATTAATCTGGGGGCATTATACTGGGAGAGTTGATATTATACTGAGGACAGAGATGGAGGGGGCACATGAAACTGGGGGCAGAGACAGAGGGGGGGATTAAACTGGGGGCAGACATGGGGGGACATTAAACTAGGAGGGGGGGCATTAAACTGGGGAGCATTACACTGGGGGCAGATGAAACGAGAAAATTATACTGGGGACAGATGAAGGTGGCAATCAAACTGGGGGGATTAAGAGAGATGTTAAAATGGAGACTACTGGAGGGGGATATCAAACAATGGAGGTCACTGGAGGAGGACATTAAACTGTGGGAGTAGCTGGAGGAGGATTTGTTTACCTCTAGTTGCCCCCAGTTTCATTTCCCGCTCCAGCTGCCATTCATTTATTGCCCTCTCCAACTACCCCCACTGTTTAATGTCCCCCTCCAGCTGCTTCAGTTTCATGTCCCCTCTAGTTTCCAACAGTTTAAACTGGGGCATCAGGAAAGGGACTTAATACTGTGGGATAGTTGGAAGGGGACATTATAATGTGGGGACATATAGTGTACGGGTGACTGTAGGAGGATTATACTGTGTGGGGCGCATGAAAAATGAATGAAAATGGGCGGAGTCAGTGTATAAGTGGGCGGGGCTAAATTTACTGCAGCGCAGATAGCGTTACACACATTTTGTCCCTTTCTGTTTTTCAAAAGTTGGGAGGTATACATTTACTTACTGCATGGGTCTATATTGGCATCTGAATTTCCCCCTCCCCCTTGCACCGTCACTTCTTACATACAGACTTCTAAGGTGATATTTATGGGTAAGCAGGTGATTTTTAACATAACCATGGGAAAGCTAAAAAGGATATTGCATACCCTACCTGCTAGTGCAGTGGATTTAGTGGTGAAAATCCCAAAGACAGGTTCCCTTCCAGATCACCACAAACAGCATAAAGTCCTTTGGAGATTTTTGATGTGTTTTGCCTGTGGTTGATCAATTTTTCTTTTTTTTATCAAAATTACTTTATGATGTCTAGGATCCTTGAGCATACAGCCATGATTTTCACAGATGCAAAGACTTAAAAGCAAATTGCAAAATGGACCAAAACATATCAAAAAGTCTGTAAAAAAAGGATGTAAAGTCAATAAGACCATGTGCTGTTCATAGAGATTATGGACAGCATACATCATGAAAAAACAAGGTACTTGCACACAACTACAACCATGTAAATCAAGCAAGATCAAAAGGATATAGAGCTGACCAGACATCCCTGATATCTGCAAATATACGCATTCCTAAAGTGAGTAAAGCAATATAATGTGATGTACTGATATCACTGAAAGGATGTACAAGCAGTCTATGCTGCACTATACGTGTCCCTGGGCTTAGCCATAGTAAGCAGAATAAAAATATCCATTGCACAATAGAATAGAAGTGAACACTACATTGTGAATACATTGGCAAGATTCCACATAGTGCACTTCCAAGGTAATGCATCTAGTTTCAAGTAAAATATTTGTATTATTTTATAGTAATTGTCAAAAAAACCCAAAATGGTCATTTACCGTGTTAATGAGAATCTGCTACAGTCATGCGTTCAGTGATCTGTATTGTTAGGAATCAATGTAAGTTTCCATTTTAATAGCAGTTTATCTATAGAAAGTGATTGCTAGCAATGATCTGTTACACGGTCACTAACTTTTCAGACGAGGGGGGGAAGATGCTCCATATTGTACATGACCACAGCCTTAAAGACAAATGAAAAATGTATTGCAGTCATAATAGGATTATTAGCTGCAGAAAAACTGATAGGACACTATGTATGAAGGCTTATACAGTCATAGCACAGACTGCACAGCAAGACCCTGCACATATTTTAACTCTCCCTGAAAATTTAGGTAACTTTTTTGTCTAAAATTTTATGTGTTTGGAATACTTAACATTTCCATTTTTATCCATGTTATGATTGGTCAGGATTAGAGATGAGCGAGTAGTATTCAATTGAATACCTCCCCGCCATAGGTTGCCGAACACCAAGGGGTTAAGCGCATTGAAGCACACTGTCGGCTTTCCAGTGGTGTATAAAACCGCATGTGCCCCAACTTATGAAAGGTCCTCTTTAAGTCTAATACTTTGTTCCTGAGATATGACTCCATGGCCTTCAGCCAGGCAAATACATCGCCGCTCACTTTTCTTGAATTAGACCAATTATCGGCTCATGTAAAAGGCCCCTACTCGTTCCCCTATTGAAAAAAACATGCATGCTCAGGTGAGCTGAACTAGCATGTCCATGGGGGGGGGGGGGGGTAAGGATGCTACCCTGTTAGCTGAACAATTGCTTGACTGACAGTTATAAGAAATGTATGGCCGACTTAGACAATGTTTTGAATCCTCAAATACAATTCTATTTGACAAGATTTAGTTGCCCAGAAGTCTTAAATGTTCCCACTTATACTATGGTGTGTATATGTTACTGTTACTTTGATAAATGTGAGTAGTATGCATAATAACTGGGTATTATACATAATAGCCAATAAAGGTGGTTAATGTAATAAATATATAGATTTTGAAGAATTGATCACATTAACATGTTATTATGAATAATATCCAGCACCCTCTGGTTAGTGTGATAAATGTCAAACTTAAAGAGGACCTTTCACCATTTTGCACACAGGCAGTTCTATATACTGCCGGAAAGCTGACAGTGCGCTGAGTTCAGCACACTGTCGGCTTTCCCGATCTGGGCCCAGTGTGAAGAGCTTACGGTCCCGGTACCGTAGCTCTTCTATGGTCAGAAGGGCGTTTCTGACAGTTAGCCAGAGATGTCCTTCTTCACAGCACAGCCAATCGCGCTGTGCTGTGAGAGCCGGGAGGGACGGCCCCCTCCTTCTGCTCGCAGTACTCGTCCATAGATGAGCATTATCAGGGAGGGAGGGGGGAGTTCCTCCCGGCTCTCACAGTACAGTGCGATTGGCTGTGCTGTGAAGAAGGACATCTCTGACTGACTGTCAGAAATGCCCTTCTGACCATAGAAGAGCTACGGTACCGGGACCGTAAGCTCTTCACACTGGGCCCAGATCGGGAAAGCCGACAGTGTGCTGAACTCAGCGCACTGTCAGCTTTCCGGCAGTATATGGAACTGCCTATGGGCAAAATGGTGAAAGGTCCTCTTTAAGATTGCTTGCTTTTATGTCAGTCGAGGTTGAGTGCAGTTGCCTTGTGTTATCTAGATATCGATACCGGTCGTTTTAACACAATGGAGACTTGTTTTCATGAAACTTTTTGAATGCTTTTAAGATTAAGAAGGAAAATAGTGGGATGATGAGTAAAAAAGGCTACTAAAACTTAAGAAAGTGTGAGTGTCAAAATCTAAAACCAGTGGGAAAAACTCCTGAGGAACATTGTCTTTTTATAACACAAGCACTGATGACAATCTCATACTTTCTAAATATTGTAATTTATCACTTCAGCCAAGAGGGTTTGGGTTGTATGTAAAATAACTGGTTAAAATGATAAATTGAATAAATATTATTACATTAACCACCTTTATTGGTTATTATGTATAATACCCAGTTATTATTCATACTAACGCATTTATCAAAGTAACAGTAACATATATATATATATATATATATATATATATATATTTAACATAGTTAAAGCTCACTACACAGTAATATGCAATGTTGGACAACTAAAACAACTATAGTTATATAGATTTTAGACCTACTGACCAGGTTTTCTTGGCCATATGCAATTTCCATAAACTAGTTTTCTGTTTGGCATATAGAACCACATCACAACCATGGACCAGATCTTTATCAAGTCCATGATCTATTTGTAACATCTCTGCCTGTTCTGGTCTCTGCGCCACCCTCTGCTCACATGCTGTGACGCAGGAGGCGTGTACAGTTTGATAACTTGCTTAGAGTTTTTGGTTGCATTGTCTGAACACTGTCCTATTCCTTCATCTTGTTAATTGATTTTCCACCAAACCCGTCTCCTTCACCATCATTTTCCTCTGCCCCTCTAAGAGTTAAGTTTTGTTTTGCCCTGTGATTGACAGCCTGCCTTCCTATCAGGTTCAGTGCAGATTCTTCCTCCCTATTTATTCTTGGCTCACATTCACATTGATGCTTGCTATTGCTTTGTGTGTGCTGGCTTTTTCTCTTGCTGTATATTCTTTATTCTGTGTATTCTGATTCTTGACCTCTGGCTTTCCCTATTGACTACTCTTTGGATATCGATTTTGACACTGCATTGCTCGACTGTTACTGAACCCTGGCTAGCTGACCTCCATTTGTTGTTGTTTGTCTTGTCTGCGTTTTGTGTTTCACGTACATAGGAAGGGATTGTCTCCAAGTTGCCCTCTATTACATAGAATAAGACTAGGAAAGCAGGAAGGGACAGTGGGGGGCTTCAACTCAGGGCTCACTGTCTCTTGTGCCCCTTCCCAGGGTTTCCAGCAGCTACTTCAGAATTGCTCCTATTGCAATTCCCTAACACTATTTCTCGCTTAATCTATAAACTGCAACTCTATTTCCTGCTGCATATCTTTACTCCCCTCCCTATTCTTCTGCTTACGACTTGTCTTATTTATCACACTCTATCCATAAAGGTGCCCATATAAGTTAGCTATCTCTCCTGACCTCCCCACATACATAAAAGGTGGTGGCTTTATCTCCTGCCAAAACACAAGGATCAAGCGCTGAACTTGAGTCTTCCAGTCCCCCTACATCTTGTATCCCTGGTTTCCCTTATTCTGTGATAGTCAGCTCCTGTGTTCTGTATCAGTTCAGTATCTCACCGCACACAGTACTGTACATACAGATTTTTCTTACTTCTTCTCCAGAATGGTTGACATGTATGAACTTGCAATGTCTCAGAAATGAGAATGAAGTGATTTTCTTGTAAACAGTTGGAGACAGGGATTAAGATCTTCAGTCTTTGAGGTCGATTAGTGATTTTGATTACAGATCTCTTCAAACACCTATTGCTAATATTATATTTCAGATTTTTTTAAAAATATTTTCTAGTGAAATACTTATTGATTTCTAAAAATTGCTAATTTGCAACGACAGAAATTCCTTATATAGATGAATCAGCTGTATTTGCGTTTCTTGTCGCGGGAGTCATCTAAAGTGCACTTTACTTAGCTTACATTAGCCTAAAGGTGTATCCTTATCTCACCTGCCATGTAAATGAAGGGCGTATAAGCTTACCGTGAATGCAAGCAATGTGTAACTGGAAATCTGTGCCAGTAGTTGTAATGAGAGTCTGCCTAACATCATTTGTTAATATCACTTTTTAGATATAGATTTGTAATATAGTAGGAAAACCTGTATGTGCCTTCTATATCTTTATATTGTAAAGAAAGGATTATATTCCTTCTCACATTACAATGGGTAATGGAAATAATTCTAATAATTAATAGTAAACTTTTCAATGCCAACCCATGGATCAGTATATAATTTGTATTGACAATAATAATCTGGGCTCTGTATTGTACCTGTCTTGAGGGTCTCTGACACTAAGATGTTAATAGGAGATTAGAGATGAGCGAACACTGTTTGGATCAGCCGATCCGGACAGCACGCTCCCATAGAAATGAATGGAAGCAGCTGGCACGTACACTTTGCCGGCGGCCGGTTGCTTAACCCCCCCGCGTGCCGGCTACGTCCATTCATTTCTATGGGAGCATGCTGTTTGGAACGGCTGTACCGAACAGTGTTCGCTCATCTCTATAGGAGACGCTATAAAGAGGACTATTTGTATACTACTGATTTTGGCACAGCTAGAGTTTTTAATTTATTTTTTAGTTTTATTATTTATTATCTTCTATTATTCTCTACTGTTAGGCGGGCTGTCCCTATCTGCCTGGTCCACTCCAGAATCACCAACCTTACCGTAGAGAGCCTAATTAGCATATTGGGCACAGAAAATAACAGCGCTGATTGCTCAGGAATGGTGGGAGCTCTAGTAAAAAATTCCAACTGTGCCGGAATCAGTGGAACAGGAGATATCGAAGGACGGAGAGAGGTGGATGTGGTAGTGGTGGTGTCATGTCATGTAAATTGTGAGATTGGGGCTACATCGATCAGGCTTTTTTGGCACAAGGATTGATAAATGTTTAAGTCTAATATTTCAGTCCTGAGATATTATTCCACCGTGTCGTAAATCTTGCGCAAGCTCCAGGTGGGAAAACACATCCCCATTCACTTCTCTGGTACAGGGCATGAGATTTGGCCAGAGGGAAGGGAGAGGGGTCCTCTCCCTCCCCTATGTTATCAATCACACCTTGGAGATGGGCTAGTGATTAGCAATGGGACAATATGACTAGGCTGAAGCTTCTCCGGTCCACCATGACTACGCAGGTTATTTTACATATGACTTTTCATGCTTTTAAACATTTATAACTTAATTTTGTTACAACAGAAAGATTATGGAGGAGAAGCAACGGAAAGGGAAATACTTCATCCTACACATGATGGGGACAGGTTTTGGTGGGGGAAAAAAAGACCTGACAGGTTCCCTTTAATAGTGAGGATAGTTTGTTAGGAAGGAACAGAGTTCATTTCTGTTTTGAGTTTCAATAAAAGTTAATATAGCTTGCATCCTAAGATATTGCCCTTTTAAGGCTAAGGCCTCACACAGCGGATTGCATTAAAAAGTGTTGCAGGAAAAACCACGGTAGCAACTCATTACGTTTTTTCAGAGGTTTCATCTCTGGACGTTCTGCTTCCATTAGACCTACAGGGAAGCCGTTTCAACCACGTGCGGCCCCGTAACATCCAAAGTAACCTCCACATCCACTGCAACATGCAGAAATAATTTTTGCACAATTACACACACCCCATCCCTGTTGTTGGACTACTCTGCCTGTATGTCGGTCTTTAATAAAATCCTTACTGATCGAGAAAGATTGGGATAAACAGGGCTACTGCTTGCTTACAGATTGTGTAAAATTGCAGAAGGACATAATGGGAAGAAATGCCCTGCAACTTAAGAGGAACATGATGTAGCATTAGCATTGCCATCTACAAGCTTTTCGGGACATAGCCTAGTAGAGTATTGGCTGCTATTAGAGATGAGCGAGTACTGTTCGGATCAGCCGATCCGAACAGCACGCTCGCATAGAAATGAATGGACGTAGCCAGCATGCGGGGGGTTAAGCGGCCGGCCGCCGTCAAAGCGGAAGTACCAGGTGCATCCATTCATTTCTATGGAGCGTGCTGTTCGGCTCGGCTGATCCGAGCAGTACTCGCTCATCTCTAGCTGCTATGTCTCAATGTGGCCTGATAGTGTTGCTGACACCTGGAGCTCTAAGAAACGTATAAGGTTTTAATAGCTATCACAACAGTCTTTTACACATCCAAAGCCAAGTATGACATCTGACACTTCTAGCCAGCAGTCAGACACTTCCGAAGCTGACCGTTCTTCTCAGAATAAGCAGAAGATGAGGATCATATTTGTATCTGTTTGCTATTAGGATGGTAATAAAACCAACAACTGGCCCCATTTTAGCAGTTCTGCTGCGGCCATTTATGTCCTCATATGGTGCGCACTAATTAAAGTCAGCAGCGACCCCTCGGGTATGAGGCCTTTCATCTGCTTTGTGTCTTCCCTGACCCCACCCGTGGAGAGCCTGGTAATGGAACAGAGATGGGTGTTAGGTCTTTAACGCTGTCTATGGCTATAGAGAACAGAGCAGATGAAGAGAGAACGAACTGAGAAAAACATTTCATTGGGAAAAGACAATACAGACTTCACTTCAGAGACACCACATATAAGGCGTTACATGGATTCACAAGGAGTGAGATATTAAAGAAGATTCTGGGATGGTTTTGTAGTTAGAATTAGATGGCTCTTACATTTCATTTACTTCCTATTTATCCTCTTCTTAGATGCATCCCAAAGAGGTAAGTCCCAGGGCATGGATTTATCTACACCTCTAAGGAAGGGTGAGGCTACATTCACACAAATGAGGTTCAAAATGGACGTGAAAAACATCCATTTGTCACGGCCGTATTGCACCCGAGGGGCGGCTGTTTTCATGGATCCTCTATACATTTCAGTGTATGGAGGGATCTGTGAAGATGGATGAAAATAGGACATGACCTATATTTTGACCGTCTGTTACAACAATAATGGTCATGTACATAGCCCCCATTCACTTGAATTGAACTCAATGCTGCTGTGTGACATCTATTTAAAAAAAAATGAAGGTCACATGGCCATTATACACTGTTGTGTGAATATAGCCTTACAATTCCCATTGCTGCGCAATAGTGGAATGTCAATAATATACAGCGACATGAGGCAGACTATGAACTGTGGTGCACGTGCCAGAGAGGGCATGCAGTGGTCTAGTGAGGGCCACTGTGGGGCAGATTGTATTGTGTGGGGTCACTGTGGGGCAGATTGTATTGTGTGGGGTCACTGTGGGGCAGATTGTACTCTCTGGGGTCACTGTGGGACAGATTGTACTGTGTGCGGTCACTGTGGGGCAGATTGTACTGTGTGCGGTCACTGTGGGGCAGATTGTACTGTGTGGGGTCACTGTGGGGCAGATTGTACTGTGTGGGGCAGATTGTACTGTGTGGGGTCCCCTCACTATTTATATCACACAGTGTCTGTTTTATAGCAGACATGATATTAGTACAGGATGTAATAACATTACACGCTCACTATAAAACAGATCTGTGCGATGTAAATAGTGAACATTAATTATTCCAAAGTACTAAATGCAGAGACCTTTACCTTTCAGTACAAGCTCTGTAAAGCCCCAGTCACACAACTGTAATTTGTGGGTCCATAACTGTCTGCAATTGTGGATCCAAAGAGTATTAAGATTAAATTGCCGCGTTGGCACTTTGTGATAACTTAGTGGGTTTTGGGTTGCAGTTTGGACACTCGGTCTCAAAAAGGTTCGCCATATATAGGCCATCTAGGCCTAAATCCACACAAAGAATGCCCCAAATTGCCAGAATGGGAAAGGGCCTAGCTAGATGTTTTGGTATATCATGGGTGGATCTTAGTCATTATTTCTCTATTAATAGCACTGCACCATTCCCAGATATCATGCTTAGAGATCCCTGTACACACTGGATGAAAAGCATAATTCAGACACAACCTTCAATAGGCGGCTGGAGCCAGAAGCGGACAATAAAAGATTGAATTTCTTGTTGTACATCCTTTTAAAGTATTACATCCAAGAGACTCCAACACCTAAGACATTACTTAAAGGGGTTATCTATGTTTTTCACATTTATGGCCTCTCCTTAGGATACATCTATTTGATGGGTGGGCTGACAGCCTGATATGCCATAAATAAAAAATTGTGTCTCCTCCGCCCTTTGCCCCTCGCTCCTATTATGGCTGGACCTCTCCTGGGATTCCCTGGGAGTCTAGGTTGTTGTTGTTGCTTCTACTATTTACTTGTGTTTTTCCTTTCCATGTTTCTTTGTATTATTGGCCTATTTCAGGCCTTGTTGTACTTAAAATTTGCAATAAAATTTTGAATTGAAAAAAAATAAAAAAAAAATGTTGACCACCCCATTGAATCCAAACTAATATATTGATTTTCACAACTAAGAAAGAAAAAGGTTGGGCTGCACATAGAAATAGAACAAAAGGACGCTGACATGAGGGTTGGCCATAGTTTTTATACTTCATATAACATGGCTCATTTCAAGGAAAGACAAATGATTTTCTTTGAAGCCTTTCCTAAAACCATGACATGTACCTCATCACTCAGCTTCATGGGGAAGGAATGCATAGGCATGATCAAAACAGGCAATATTTCATGTATAACAGGAGGAATTCATCATTGTGGCACTCACCAAGGTTGCGGGTGGAGATGATCCATGTGTTTAGTGCTGGTTTTCAATACTGCCATGCAAGGTATAATAAATGCTACACTGGGAATTTTTGTGGTGCTACTGAGTGTCATAGAAATATACTGAGTTGTATACAATGTTGTGAACTACAGCTACAGGTATAATCCATCAGTGGCACTACTGAATGTCAGAGAGAAGTCCTGACCATAATAAGTATATACGTGTGACTTGTTCATGATATAGTTATTCCCATAGGACAAGGGAATGCTTCAAGCACCCTTTACAGGGATGTCTTTCCATTGTAAAGCTGGGTTAAGGGTCCTTTCACATGGGCTGAAACGATCAATAATACAAAAAAACTTGATCTCTTCTCCTTCCCCTGTGGGACTGTTGTATATAGTTTTTAGTTCTCCCTCCCCCCTTATAGTTAGTTGATCACCTATGCCTCCTAGTTTTTGCAAATAACGAATTTTTGTATCTGTCTGATCCACTTCTGTATAGTATGTATCAAGATTTACTGTTTTATTTTCATTCTGTGACATTCATTCGCTTTTTCATACAAGTTAATGTACTTTCTCCTGTTATTTCTTGCAAAATCTCCAATAAAAATGAGAATTATTAATACAACAAATCATGTTGATCAGCTGTCTATTAATGGGACTGTTACACATTTTAATATAAACTATATGAATTATTTGGTCGCTGTACAGATTTTTGATGGCAGCATATCCCTATACACATTTAGGTAACTGCCCATGGCCATTTTGGACATATGCGTGCTTTGTAAGGCATGTGAACAAAATAGTCGGAGGCTGTTACCTTGTATCCAGTCCATTAGTAAAGTGCAATGAAGAATTGATGAGTGCTATGATTTTTATTCATTTCATGTACGGATGGATTATATTGGAACTGGTTTTCATGATCACAACGCACAGCGATATGTTGCCATGCTCTTTGGACATAGCTCTACAAATACATTCAGTTGCCAAAAGTCACGGGACGGCGTGTCCCGATTGTGCTGGATGTGACGCTCAAACAGTATGATGCGATGCGGCCTATGGTGCTAGTGTCACCAGGATAGCTGAGCAGTCTGAGGCAGACAGGTGTCTCGTGAGCATGGCAGCACATCGCGAGTTAAGTGACTTTGACAGTGAGATGATAATTGTTGCAAGACACACAGGGCATAGCATTTTGGAGATTACCGGAGAATTTGCGTTTCCGAGGTCAACAGTGTCTCGGGTGGACCTGTAATATCGCAGAGACAATGTTGGCAGCCACGGAGCAACAGTCAACCACGAGTGTTTGATAAAAAAGATGTCACTTCACCTCCACAGAGTCGTAAGGGGTTCTTGATGGTCTACTGTGGGTCAAACTGGGTCAATTTAAATGTGGGGCTCCAGGACCCCATTTCCACCAGGACTGTACGCCGAGAACCGCACCGCATAGGCTTCAACAGTCGATGCCTGACCCATGTCCCTTTTCTGACGCCGCAACACAGAACTTGAAGACTGGCATGGGCCCGCAACCATTGTCATTGGACCATGAAACAGTGGCATGTGGCATTGTCTGATGGATCACGGTTCCAGTTGTACAGTGCGGATGGGTGTGTGAGAGAGTGGCGTATGCCCCACGAAGCCATAGATCCTGCATGCCAAAATGGATGTGTCAAGGCAGGAGGTGGCTCCATCATGGTTTGGGCCGTGTTCAAATGGTCACAATTGGGCCCCATTGTCCGGTTGCACGTATCAATGACCTATGCTCGATACATGCAATTTATGGCAGACCATCTGCCCCCTCTCTGGTGTTGGAGTTCCCTGATGGTGATGCTGTGTACCAACAGGACAATGCAACATGTCATCGTTCATTGATGGCAAGGGACTGATTTAATGAACACACCAGTGACCTCACGACCCTCGATTGGCTTGCCCTCTTGCCCGACCTCAACCCCATAGATCATTTATGGGATGCTGTGGATACCAGTGTCTGCTCCATGCAGGGGTGAACCTGCCCCTTTCGCCGCCCGAGGCGAAGTGCAGAAAGCCGCCCCCGGGGGGCGGAGCGGGGGCGTGGCTTAGCGGAGGTGGCAGGGCTTAGCGCCGTTCGCCGGCAGAGAGCAGGCCTGGAGACTGCCTACGCTCTGCCTGAGCGTGCGGGGAGGCTGCTGGAGCAGCGCTGCTCCAGTGGCCTCCCCAAACCACCGCTCCCTGCTAAGCCAGTCCAGGATAGCTTGTCCTGGACTGGCTTAGATTAGCAAAAATGCCGCCCTCCCTGAGGCCCTGGCATAGCGCCGCCTGAAGCGCTCGCTTCAGGTCGCCTCATGGGAGGTGCGGCACAGGCTCCATGGACCCAGCGCCAATGACACAGGACTAATTGTGGGCTGCAGTGTAGACTGCGTGGATCAATATCCCTCCAGAACTCTACCAACACCTCGTGGAGTCCAGGCCTCGTTGTTTTGCTGCAGTTATCAGGGCTCGCGGAGGGGCGAACCACTATTAACGGCGCATCCGGTACCTTCCCATGACTTTTGGACACTTAGTGTATATATATTAGCATACACTATAAGGCTGAGGCCCCACATTGCGAAAAAGTAACAGTCTATATATCGTGTATGTGTATATATATATATATATATATATATATATATATATATTTTGTATGTACATATATGCATTCCTTGCAACAAAAAGAGCTGCGTTACCGTAACATGGGGACTTAGCCTAATGTTATATTAATGATTGGCGCCACTAGAAATGCAAATGTTGTAACTATATTAAAGGCGAAAAAAATCAGAAGCCTAGGAAAAAAAAAGTCACCTGCTGTTGTGAATTACATTAATATGAAACAAAAAATTACACTTTATCTTATGTTGAGGCAAACGGTGACAGGAAAATGTACGAGGCTGTATAAAGGTATTAATTAAAAGCTAATATTGTCATGTAGCGCCAACACAGCTCCCAGCGCTCTTCAGTAAGGATTACTCAGGGGG
The DNA here is from genome assembly GCF_031893055.1 of Leptodactylus fuscus. NCBI lineage: Eukaryota > Metazoa > Chordata > Amphibia > Anura > Leptodactylidae > Leptodactylus > Leptodactylus fuscus. The sequence continues at coordinate 294,728,796 of NC_134265.1, forward strand.
TAATTGAAACAATGCCATAATTAAAACATGTAAATCAAGTAAAATAGGAAAAAAACAAGCTAAGGATTGTCTCCGCTGCTGCCATTCATTTAGGTGGTAGGTAGTATAATCATAGAAGTCATAACATGTCATTTATAGCTTACTGGGAATGTTTTGTTCAATTATTATTATTAGTTTTTCCTAATCTCCAGAACTATGATTGAAGGTGAATAGATCTATTGTAGAAATCCCTGGCATTACTATATAAGTGTCAGGGATACAAAGCACTGCTCGTGTCATGGAGGAATGTGCGACTTGTCGTGGTCAGCAGCAGGACACAACTAATAAATAAGCCACTTGGGTTTATAAATAAGCGGAAGGATTTACCCCCAACAGAAATAAAATAGGGAACCCACGCCTTCAAGTTTCCTTCCAATTTATAGCCGGGCCCAAATACAATTTTACTCTTTTAGATCTGACATAATAGAATAAGTTTTCAGTTTTCCATTCTTAAGTGTTAATTCTTTGTTATCTGCTAATAAAAGGCATCAAAATATACGTTAACTATCTTGATGCGGACGTGCCGAACGGAATACCGAACGCAGATGTGAACCAGGCCTTACTATAACTAATACATTAATAATGTAACCATAAATGTGTACCTATCTTCTTCTGATGTCCGAGAAACTGGGCAGGGGACGGAAACCAGGCGGTCAGTTTTCAAACCCATTCACTTGAATGGGTTTGCAAAGTGTCTGCCTGTGAGCGTCTTGTGCCTCTTTGTGTCCGTTTTTTCTTAACCGGACACAAAGTCAGACATGAAGGACTTTGTGTCCGGTTAAAAAAAAAACTGTTTCATCGCGGAGAGGCAGAAGACGCTCACGGGCAGACACTCTGCAAACCCATTCAAGTGAATGGGTTTGAAAACTGACCGCCTGGTTTCCGTCCCCTGCCCAGTTTCTCGGACATCAGAAGAAGATAGGTACACATTTATGGTTACATTATTAATGTATAATGTTTCCGTCCCCTGTCCAGTTCCTCGGGCAGAAGACGGAAACCCGCAAAGTTGGGACCGGGTGCTGGTGTGAACTCACTCTTATTCTTTGTTGTATTTTGTTTTTAACAACTATTTTTATGAAAAAAATAAATAAAAATTAAGCTGTAAAACGAAAACCGCCTGCATGTCTAGATATTACGGTTATATACGTTACTTGTAATTGTGCAATCTGTTAGGTGTCCGGTACTGGTGATAATACGCCACTTTTAGTGTCAGTTCTAATTGACTGGCCTGAATGATAGCAGGAATTACAGAAAACTGATGGCATTACTCACAGCATGCGGCATTCCCACCTCAGATTACCAGCACACATAGGCATCCTATGGATAAGGAAGAAGTGTCTGTAATGGGGCAACACCTTTACTTAACCCCCTAATAGTTCTATTAAAATTGCAAAAAACCCTGCTAAAATTGTCCCTTTTTAATGAAGATTTTTGTATTTTATATTACTGACACATATCTCTTGTGCCTTATGTGTGTTTTAACCCTTTAGCAATGCAACACATTTGATCCCTCTCTGCAGTTTTAAGTTTTATTTCAATGTGTCTTTATGAGAGTTAAAGTTACAATGTCCCTGAATGTTTCCTGTTTGGGGAACTGTAATGCGCCTTTCTCAAGCCCCAGGCAGGGCTCGTACAGAACTGTAGGAGGGTTAATTTGCCTATGTTTTTCCAAGTTTTATGGCATTGTCCCATGAATAACACATCCTACAGCATCACAATAACTGGGGTGCATGTCTGCTGACACTTCATTTACCTCTAAGGCTTAGTTCAAATCTCTGTTTGGTATTCTGTTCGGGGACCCCTGAACGAAATACTGAATTCATTAAAAAGTGGTGAGCAATGAATGCATACAGACCCCACAGACTATAATGGAGTCCGTGTGTTTTCCCGCACGGTGTCCACACGAGTCATGCAGAGGGGAAAGTAGTTCTTGAAGTACGTGCAGACACCACGCAGAAAACACACGGACCCCATTATAGTCTATGTGGTCTATATGCTTTCATTGCTCACCACTTTTTAATGTGTTCGGTATTCCGTTCAGAGGTCCCCAAGGGGACTCCCCGCACTGAATACCGAATGCAGATGTGAACCAGAGACTAGCAAAGAGAAGTAAGTGATGTACTAAATGGACATGACAGCAGCTCAGTTAGATGGGGGAGGACAAAGGACCCGTTTTTGCGATCTGTGCGGGCCCTGCAAGGGTTCCTTAGCTTCTTTCCACATTTATGGTACGTCTTCAAACCATTTAATCCCTATACAGTGGAGACATGGAGCTTCACTCTGCACACACTATTCATGTCCTTTATCCCATAAGGCCGGCTAGAGATAGCCTAACACTATTACGCTGAATGCATTTTTAATAGGACAAGATAAATGTAGCTGGCGGCATTAGTAATGGGCATCCCGGGAGACATCAGCAATACGGACTATGTGGAAATGCCTTTCATTTTATCACAAGAACGCAGATTGTTTTCAGCCTAAATCTTCACTTGTGGTTTAGATATTGTTATCCGTCTAGCAGAATACATCCATGAACAAGTAATTGCTGTTAATAATTTAAAAGCCATATCAGCTAAATTACCTACTTTGGCTTCAGACCAGTTGTGATGTCTTCAGACAGAAGGAAACCTTGGATGCAATGCTCAGCTCACAGATGAGTATACTTCTCATATATCAGAAATGATTAGACCGGATATATACTATGGCTCTATGTAAAACGCTGCCATCAGTATTACTTTACATACAAGATGCCGGAATCTTACTAGGGGAGCTAAAGAGGGGGGGGGGGGGGTAGTTTACCCTTTGGGGGGACGGAAGGGGCTCACTCCCGTGCACTTAGCCCCTCCTCCCTCTCCCCTCAGAGCAGCAGATACATCACTTGACTTATGACCAGATAAGTCAAGGGATGTGTCTCAAAAAAATGAATAAAGTGATATAGCGGCCAAACAAAGCAGTTTTGCTGAAGCAATGTATTTAGGAAAAGTCTTACATTCACATTAACAAACAGTATAGACTTGTGATGGGACAACCCCTTTAAGGATAAATCTTTCATTGGTAGGATCGGTCCTGGACTGGCCCACTAGAGTAGCAGATGATCCTCCAGGGGGCGCCCTTACTCCAACACAGCAATGTTCCAGCAGAAGACTTCCAAACTCGAAGGTTACTGTTGTCCTGGGAGTGGTTTGAAGATGGAGCCCCAGAATAATTTTACCTGGTACTTCCCGCAGTAAAAAAATATATTATATATATATATATATATATATATATATATATATATATATATATATATATATATATATATGTTTAAAGCAGTAATTGAAAAATCTGGACAATTGTACAAAATTACAGAACATCTTTATTTTGAAAGGTTAGAAATAATACACAGGTCAACTGAGTTACATTGTCATTCAATATCAAGTCTCTGGTTTACAATATTTGCAAGTGCTTTATAAGTTGCTCTCCAAAAGATGACCAAAAAACATATTATGACATACGTTTTCGATAATGTTACAAATATACTTTATATTATTATTATTTTTTTATTCTTATTAAACACAATTAAGGCATAGTTATGGTAAAGAATATATTGTATGTAAGACTTCTGAAAGCAAAATTGACAGGGGAAATTCACTTTTAACACTTGCTTGCATATTATTATTGTAACACAACAAATAACACCTTGTCATAGACTTTGCACAAAAGTTTCTGTGTTGTCTATAATAATCAGATATCAGCTTTCGTTTTTCAGGGTCAGGTTTGTATCTGCTTGCTATGGACAACACAGACAATCTTGTTACAATAGGTCTCATACGTTTACTGTGTTACTGCCTGTATTATAGTCCAGAGCTACATTCACAATTCTGCTGGCCATCAATGGAGGCAAATCAACAAGCTTGTCATCAGACAGATCGCTAACTACTATAATGCAGTGAAAGTGTTAAAGGGGTTCTCCAGTTTCTAATATTGCTGGCCATCAATATTAGATCTACGAGGGTCCAACACCAGGGATCCCTGCATGATCAGCTGCTCCAAGACAGTGCGAATCCTGGTAATGTTCACACTCAGGAGCAGCGTTGATCACTTGGTCTATGATGTAGTGATGATATTAAGTACTGTGGCCCTGTCCCATAAATCTGAATAGGACAGTTCCTGTCTTGTAAACATTACTGGGAGCAATGCTGTCCAGGAACAGCTGATCTGCGGGGGTTCTGGTTGCTCAACCCTATCAGATCTAATATCGATGGCTTATCAAAAGGATAGGCCATTAATATTAAGAAGTGGATAACCCCTCTAAGCAGGCCATACTCATTAGATGTTGATTTGGTTGAGCCAACCATCTAAAGCGTATGGGGCCTACCAACTTTCTTGATGATAGGGGAGGTGAGAAGAAGCCAACAAGGATCTCCTTTCCTATTCAGCATACATACAATGCTGAGCAGAGTTGAGTGTGCATGTGTATGGAGAAGTCAGGCAAGAAATCTGTCAACCAATCTATCTCAAGAGTCTAGGCTTTTCTACATCGGATGCACCATGCCTGTTGTAAAGACCACATTTCCAAGAATGAATCTGAATAAACAGAACTGTGCAATATCACAGGCTGGAATGTAGGATCAACAAAGAATATGAGTAAAGCAATGTATACACAAAGGTTTTACGGTATGTACATTCATTATATATGTAAACTGTAAACCATTTAAGTATCAAAAGTGAATCACCCCTTTAAAAGGAGTTTTCCAGGCTCTCTCAATTGATGACCTATCCTTAGGATAGATCATGTGTTGAAGATCTGCTTGAAGCAGTAGCAAACCTCCCAAGTGAATGGGGCTGAGCTTTGATGCCAACATACAGGCGTTGTACAATGTACTCACATAAGTACTGTGGCCTCTGCAAACAGCTGACTGACACGGGTCTCATATAACCTAAGGATATCACCAATTGATAAGCCCAGAAAACCCCTCCTCACACCAACAAATCTGAGGTATAGGAACTAGAAAAGCAGTATTTTTCACACACATTAAAATCCTGGAAATCTATGGATTAAGCCCAGCTCGCTGTGGGATACGTTGACACTAAACAAGAGGCCAGCCTTCTATTATTTTTTATTAGTCCCTGGTAATAACTTGTTCATTTAACAACGAGGAAATCCTGACTCTATTTGTAGGGTCTTAACATAAACAGACAAATAAATTAGAAGTGAACAAATTATTGAAAACATATTTTAATTAAGAAATACCAAAAACGGAAGAAAACAAGAGCATTGAAAGCAGATGGAACGGAATCGTATTCAATTTCTTTTGAGGTTGAAGACAAAACATGTTCCTGGCCTCGGTAATAAAACAATGGTGCATGTATCAATGACACCAGAAAACCCATGTCCTAACTTTAATAGGACAGAATGAACACATCAACAAAAAGTAGAAATATGTAATAAATTATGGCTCTGCTGCTCGCGAACTGTTCAAGAAGTAATACGTACCTCATGTCCATACAGTATGGATGTACACATATGGTTTCTTACATTGCATGCAGATAGAAAATTATCATCTGTGTTATAAAAATAGGCTTTGCAGCGGACGGACTAAATGTGATGCAGATAGATGAGCAGCAAAACATTGTAGATGGAGATCCTGAGATATTTATTCATCATTGTCTAGTGCGAAAAAGAAGACGTTATTAACATAAATGCATGGAACCAATAATCTGTGCAAATAAATGAATGGATAGAGGCATAAAGAACATGTAGGAAGCTTACCTGGCCTTGAATCCATGGTCTACTACATATACTATGGGTCTCATTGTGTTGTATGGGGAAACAAACTCCAGTAACTATTTGATAGACTGGAAAAACCCTTTTAATGGAGCGCTGTGCCTAGGACTGTTAGACTGTCCATCTCTCCTGGTGTTATCTAATAAATACTTCTATTCTTCATGAAATAATTCTGGAGTAACTTTTCCCCAAACTCTTGTGATGTTCCTACTAGAAATCTAGGAATACATTAACAACTAGGTGTTTAGGGTGGGGTGTGTTTGTACTTTACAACAAGTGTTGAGAGTATCAGGTTTAGGGAAACACAATGGGAGTTGTAACACAAGGCTATCAAATCATTTCTACGAGGAAACCGCCCAGAATTATAAGGAGGAAAACAATCAGCGTTATGAGTCAAGGCGCTACAAAATTGTTATTATATAAGAAATGTAAGCATTTACTAAAAGAAGGTTAAAGAGCAGCGACAGGTCCCCTTTAAACTACAGACCATGGATAGAGAATTTATCCCAACCTTTTACAGACTACACATTACAATAGTATACGGTCTTTAAAGAAATCCATAAATTCTGCTAACTTTATGGATGGAGAAGGACACAATGCAAAGTACAAAAGGAAAATATAAATGTGGTATGGATAGGAGAAAGAAAAAAAATCGTAAACAACCTTCTTGATAGGCTCCATCAGCCATTACTAGACGGAGTATCTTGGGGTATAAGTACAGGTGTTCACGGCCTAGAATGTCTTCCATAACTGTTGAGCATGTGTCAATATTTTCATCTTCATCTTCATGTATGGCCTTAAAAAAAAAAAAAAAAAAAAAAAAAAAAAAAAAAAGATAAATAAATGAACTACTGAGGCCTGGGTTAACATCTGTATTCGGGTTTTCTCGACCCCCAAATGGAAACCTATCAGAATTTTAAGAAAAAACAGTTACCTGGGAAAGCCACGGACCCCATAGACTATAATAGGGTCAGTGTGGTTTCCAAATGAAAAATGTGGAGAGAAAAGTGCTGCTTGCAGGAGTTTTCTCTCATCATAGTTCATGCGGATAGAGGAACAGAATGGCCCGAACACAGATGCGAACTGGGCCTTAAGTGCTCAAAAATCTCTATTATAACTTTATGTATAAAATTACACGGTTAGGAAACAAACATCATAATGTATAGTAAATATAATGACCTACCCATAGCTGTTGGATGAACACTTGTATGACTGATGGCTATCGGAAGGCTAAAAGGGTTGACCAAAACTAGACTACTCCAAAGAGGACCTGTTGCCAAGTCTGAAAAACTCAATGATATACATATGTAACAGAATTAAACCGAACTTCTGCAACTGGTTGAACTGCTGGACTGTCATATGTGATAACAAAAAACAACAAAAATCAGTGAAAATTCACTGGAAAAAAAAAACATTTTTCAATGACTTTTTATTGTTTTTTTTTGTTGTCTTTTGTGGTAGACATCACGCTGCAGCAGTTTAACCAACTGCAGAAGTTTGGGTTAACTCTGCTACATCTGTACATCATCTGATAGGTGCTGTCACTCTGAGTACTTTGGTGTTTTGCTCATGCATATCTGTTCAGCCATTACACAGTTATAAGCCCTTTTAGTGTGGTACCACTGTGGCATCTCTGTATGCAATGCAATGTTACTGCCCACTTGGCTAATATACACTCATTTGCATCAATTCTAAAAAGGCTTATATCTTTGGAATGACTGATCAGATTTGGATTAAAAAAGAAAACAAAAAAAAACAAAAAAAAAAACAAAACATCAAAATGCTCAGGGTGACAGTTGATGGAGGTCATTGGGCTTTTCAGACGAGATGACAGGGTCTCTTTAAGTGATAATCTTTTGCAGCTATTATGTGCAATAACTAGGACCGTCCCCTTTGTCTTCTAGAGGAAACCAATAGTGACACTAGAAATCATGTAAAAATCACACATAGGAATGGTCTACCTTTAGCAAAAGTATGATCCATGAGTACACAATACTTATTAAGTTTCTTTAATGATCCAGCAGATCCTGCTAGCTCTATACCATCAATACATCTTTCCTCTATATACTATAACCTACAGTTTCAGAATTTAGATACAATATGTCTATCACATTTCATGACACCATTTTGATTCCTAATATCTAAGGAGTATTTCATGCACATTTCATTTTATATCAAAACAAGAATAAAAACCATTTGTAATGTGATTTTCTCACAACAGACAAAGTGCAAAAACTAGAAACATTACCTTAATTTTGTTGTAAACCTCAATGAATCTCTCAAACCCAATCTCTTGCTCCAATTTCAGCCTCATTTCCTCCAGGTGGCCAAAGACGCTGTCACTTTCATCATATTCATTCTCTATATCCTCACTGCTGTCATCTGCGAGATACAATAAAAGGTTTTACACTATCTTCACATCTGCACCTGTGTGTCCATTGTTCTGCTCCCCCGGCAGAACAGAACAATGGACATACAGGCGCAGATGTGAAAATAGACACACAGACCGCTAAAATAGCAGACCCCTATAGTGCCCAACTGATCCTACTGACTATAAAAAGATCAATCTGATGTCCAATCTTTTAAACTGAAACCACTGGACAGAAAACTTGGAATGGCTTCACTTCTATATCTGATGGTTTTTGTCACTGTGGCCGATTCTCTAAATGGAGACTGTGGTGCACATGTGTACCCAGACATTAGATAATTTTGCATGGTTTCTGTAAACCCATTATAGGGAATGTACCTGAATGCCATTCTTCATTAATAGCACTCTCACTGCTCGGCAGGTTCTCCTCATCCTCCAGTTCAGCCTCCTCAGGCTCCCCATCATTATTCTCTTCTTCATTCACTTTATCTTCATTCCCGGCCTCCTCAGCTCCACAATATTCTTCATTTGTCTCCTCCCTTAGTAACTGCTCCATTGATGCCTGTAGCTCCTGCAGGTCTCGGTCTGTCTCACCAAACATCCTGCAAGTCATCAAAAGGGGTATCGGATAAAGGGGCTGGCTGATACCTGCTCTGTTCAATATGGCCACTATTTACATAGACTTTTTAGGTACACCCACACAGTGGAAATACAAGTCTAAGAATTCTGTGTGTATTGCTGCTGCTAAGCCAGTTGCATAAATCTGATGCTAGGCCTCGGTTTCTGCCATGTTTTCCAGTCTAAACTGACACAGGTCAGCATGCTGTCACAATCTACTGTCCTCAATCTACTCCGCGTGAGCCACCTAATGTGTTCCTGTGACAGATTTTCGAAACAGCTCATAGGAAAATAGCAGATCGTGTGACTAACCTTTGGTTTACTTATGATTGCAATAAGACTGTTATGTTGGTGTCTTTTTATGTGTAGATTACATGTGAAAGCCCCTTATGGCGCCCAAAAAAGGACTAACAAAGGCATTAGGGCTAGTTAACACGGGGCACGGTATGGCGTATTTTGGTCCTGATTGTGACGTGGGAATTATAGGGCCAAAATGTGCCTGCCATGACTGTCGCGGCTTCAGACAGTCGCGGCTTCCTGCACTGGAGTAGGCCCAAATGAATGGGCCTAGCTCGGAGGGTGCTGCCGCAAGGAATCAGCCGTGGAATCCGCCTGAAGAAAGGGCAGCTCGCTTCTTTTTTCTGTGAGCGGGAACATGCCGCTCACAGAAAAAAGTAAGCTAGCGATCTACATAGACCTCTATTGTGTGGGGGCGGATTCTGATGTGGATTCAGCGCCAAAATCCACCCCCTCTTGTCCCGTGTGAACGAGCCCTAACTGTTCTGCTGGAAGATTTCACTGTACTCACGTATCTTCAGAATCTGACTGATCGACATCTTGAACGGGCTCATCTTCAATGTCCTCTATTTCTAGGTTCTCTTCGCCCTGTAGGTCAGCCACGCTGGGCACATCAACCAAAGTCTTAAACAACTTGGACAGATCGGGCAAAGAACAGGTCCGCAGCATCTACCAATAAAGTGGAAAAACCAAAAAAATGAAACCAAACAAACCAATTTTTTTTTTTCTATCTATCGGCAAAGACAAAAAAAAATTAAAAAATTATATATATATATATATATATATATATATATATATATATATATGAAAAGCTCAACGGAAAAATGGCCTAAGTCCAAAAATCAATATTGTGAGAAAAACGAAATTTAAAGTTTTAGCCTAAAGCAAACGGGCATTATTGTGGAATATATCTATCCAATGTAATCAGCTAATGAACACCGTTAATCCTAATCATAAATTGTATTATTTATTAAAAAAATTGCAGCTTCATGTATAAATATTATTTATTTAATATTATTAATTAATTACTACTATTATTAAACGATGAAGAATAATAATTACCTCCCTCCCTTTTCGGCGCTAAATATGTGCAAAAGTCGATTTAGAGCCTTTTAAACAATAAGACAAAGTTTTTACACTAATATAAACAACAGACCGGAAGTCACGATTTCAATGAAAAAATGACCAACGTGAGTGAAGTAAGTAAGTTTGTATTGGACTTAGGCCATTATTCCATTGAATGTAAATTCTTCTGCATTGAAATATATGGACTTAGGTCATTAATCCTAGGTACCTTGTAAACCCAATGCATAGAACGAGATACAAAGAAGCTTTCTAGGTAATAATTTGAAATATGACAAAATGTGGACTTAGGCCATTTTTCCGTTGAGCTCTTCATATATATATATATATATATATATATATGTTAAAGGGTTTACTTTTGCAGCAGGCTTAAGAAAGAGCCGGACCAATGGGGAATTTTTACTACTTTCCACATCTCCGTCAGTGACTATGGATTTCTGCATAGGCTTTGTAGCATGGCTAGCTTTCTGCAGTCACAGGAGATGTGTAGAAAAGACTGTCTACACAGTGGTCCGATAGAAAACACTACATAAAATATAGCCATGACAATGGAAGTGAGCAGAGGTTTCCCGTAATGTTAAACGCAGACATTAAGAAAATATGGAAGTAATTAGAGGACACTTGTATAGGAAGATTTTCATCTTTCACTGAAAAAGAAGGTATAGAAATTGTTTAGGCCTCTAGAAAGCTGTGAAATCTCACACTCGTTTTCTCACACTTAATCCGCCTCTATTGTAAAAGCACTTCCAGACACTGACTGTAGGAAGAAAAAAAAATGGTTCTAAGCGAAGTTTCCATCTGAAAAAAAAGAAAACTCCCACCAAAAATAATAGCCATGTAAAATCCTAAAATAACATTTGCTTTGGAGACATAACAAGCTCTACTCAATCTACTGACCTATGACCTTTCCTTGCTCACCAATTAGGTCCAGGCACATGAATATAGATTTGGATGCTTGGGTTGAGTTATGATGCAAGTGCTTTGTTATTCTAGCTATTCCTGTATATAGCTATATCTCTATATAGTGTGTCCCCAATATAGCTCACGTTTATCATTAACTCCTTCATGGCTGATGGTACTGTTTGCATCTTTAGTGCAGTCAAATGTATAATAAAATATACACAGCTCTATTTATCAAGCAATTGGCACATTTATTATCCAGTTTAGATCAGAGAGGACATCAATTCTAGCAGATTTCCCAGGTGTACAATTCCCGGCATTATTTACATGCTAGGTTCTGTGCTACTCACGTCACTGTATACCTGATGGCGGTGGTTATGGGTACGGCAGTGGCGACTCACAGACTTGGGACACAGCTGCAGTATCTATATCTGCAGCAATCAAGAATACCGCGAGTGAGAAGCCCAGTACCTGGCATATAAATAATACAGGGAACAGTGCGATCTAGGTAAGAGCTGGTCTGCGGGGTCCCAACAGTCAGACTAAGTCAATAGAAAATTGATGGCGATTTCTAACTTTAGACCATCACACTTGAAAAGGTGGATAAACCCTTTTGGGCTAGGTCACACCCTGCAGTGTTTGAGGTAGGTTTATAACTGAAGTCAGAAATGGATCCACTTGGAAGTATTGGTCCTTATTTTATACATGTTTTTTATATATATATATATATATATATATATATATATATATATATATATATATATATATATATATGAATCCACTTATGGCTTAGACGCTAAGTTCTCATCTGCATTGGGGTCTGTGTTCCTTGGGAACCTGAAAAATAGCACCCAATCTGCTTAAAAAGCGATTACTCAAGAACCCCATTAAAATAACAGAGAAACAGCTTAAAGCTCTAAGTGAGGAAGCTTCATGAGAAATACAAGTATTTACTAAAGCAGGCAGGTCAGCCATGGTGACAGGTACTCTGCTGTTGACTTTATGCACAAAATGTTCCTAGAACAAGAAATATAAGTTACTTTCTGTACTGAATCCCCCTGCCAATCCTTATGTAGGGAGTAAAATCTCAGGGATTTCTTCAAGGTGTAGACAGAGGTGATCTAGAGCTACAGACAACACTACACATCAGCACAGTTCATTAAAAAATAAAGGCGAGAATAAAACATCAAACTACCCACAGTGAGCAGAGTACTCCATGAAACCCCTCCGCATGAACCAGATCACAGAACCGAAACATAAAGGAGCCTACAAAAGAGTCTTGTGGACTTCAATGATATAATTCCCAAGAGTTTAGAATCCATAGGCGGAAAGAAGAAGAGGAGCATCCCAATGTTTCCAGGTCACCAGGAATAGACTACCGCTACAGAAGAGGTCAGACCGGGATACGGTGCCTTTACTGGAGGGGTTACAGATAAAATCCAGCAAAGAGTTTGATGTTTTACTCTGTTCTCACCTTCATCTGATCAAGGAATATGCAGCATTTCTGTATTTCAGAGACTACTCAAGGGTCTTCCTAATCTACAGAGAGGATCTGCCTCATTTGCATCACACTGATTTCTATTAAACATGCTGAGCAGGTGATTATTTGTCCCTATGTAGAGCGATCATTGACTTTGATCACTCCATGCCTCCACATAATCACATAGTAGCAGCCACTTACATCCATTTAACATAAAAGATGGCTTATTAATCACTTCATAGAGGGAGATTTTTGTCATCTTTTAAAAACATTAATCTTAAGGGATTTTATATTAGCTTATGTGACGAATATCACTGCTGATTAAAATATGTTGTGACCACTACTGATTGCCCATTACTATTACTGGCCATGTAATTAATGTGGAAGTGATTAGATGTTGGACCAGATGAAAGCCAGGCAAGAGAATATACAATAATGATCAGAAATACAGTATATATATATATATATATATATATATATATATATATATAAACATTTTTTGGTGTGCTTTGTTGATGTTTTGACCATGGCTAAAATCAGGGCCATGACAGTCCAAGTAGAAAAGTGGCTACAAAAACTTCATAAATGAGTCAAAGCTTCCCTAAGGGCTCGTTCAAATGGGGACAGAGGGGGCGGATTTTGGCGCGGAATCCACGTCATAATCCGCCCCCTCACAATGGTGGTCTATGGAGACCTCTAGTGATCTTTTTTTTCTGAGAGCGACATGTTGCCGCTCACGGACAAAAAAGAAGCGAGCTGCCCTTTCTTCAGGCGGATTGTGTGGCTCATTGAGCAGTGGCGTCCGCCTCATGGCAGCAACCTCCAGACTAGGCCCATTCATTTTGGGCCTACTCCAGAGCAGGTGTATTTTGGTCCCAACCTTGACGCGGCTTCCCGCGTCAAAATCAGGACCAAAATACGCTATTCCGTGCCCGTATGAACTAGGCCTAACACATTTTGTGTGATATTTGTCTTCATTTTGATTGTGAGACTTCAGGTCTAATGTGTCATATCCAACCTTAAAAAAGAAAATATAAAAAGATACAGATATCTAAGACACCGAACACGTCATCAGTTACAGTGAACGTGCGTAATGTTATATGTTGTTCACAGTTTAGGTTTCCACGAGAATAATGACCCGAGGAGTCACTTTGCCTGGATCCTTCTTGTGGCTTTGTAGAAGTGAATGAGTCACCTGAGCCATATTTACAGTCAAAACTTCACATCATACATAAGTGACTTGTACAAAGGCTAAACACAGAGCATTTAATGGCCGGTTTTATTAATAAAACACTTTGTCGGAAGCGAATAGCACATTCCAATCTCAGCTTCTTAAGCCCATTTTATTTTTGTTCCCTAGGTGCCAGGCAGAGAAACAATGGCCAGCAACATAGAGATTTTAAAAAGTAGTCAATAATATCCAGAAATGAAGCTATAATAATTCCAAATATTCTTGATCCCTTGTTAAAGACAAAGCACAAAATACTATATTTCTGAAATGGTTTTCACTTGTTAAAGGGGTGGTCTAAAATCAGATGGATGGATGGATGGATATCAATATATCAGTGGGGGTTAAACAACCCATTTCTCCACCAATCAGCTGATATCTTTATACTGTCTGGAGCCAGAAGCAGATGGCTCCATACACTGTGTAGTGACCAGGCTCAGCTCATGTTCACTTGAATTCTGGCTCCATACACAGTGCAAATATCAGGACAGGCTATTCAATGGTTTGTCCAAGCTTAACTGCTTTATGGCCTATCCTAAGGACAGGGGGCAGACATCTTCCACTGGACTGATCATCTGTTTGGAGCCACTTCCGGCGCCTGTCCAGTACACAATATAGAGCAAAAACCAGAACTCTCCGTCCATTGTCTAGTGGCCCAGCGCCTTCACTGTAGCTCAGGTTCCATTGAAGTCAACTGAACAGAGGTTACTGCTTCTACTGCTACTGGCACCAGAAGCGGCTCCATATAGATGATCAACCATATATTTGTGTGTATCTTTATGTCAGTGCATTAGCAGGGGGTCTCTGCAGACCCATGTGTATATTAGTGCAGGAAAGACACCGGTAGGCTTTATATTCCCTGCATATCCCCGTTAATACTTTGTTAACACAGATGGTTACAAGTATAGCAGATCAGCAGTGGACAAGGAACATATAACATGGGCACAGTAGGCTACTTAAAATGTGAACGTTGTATCCTTTGTAATTTTAGGCTAAGGCCCCAGGTAGCGTCCGAGCAGCAAAGAAGTGCTGTGGGGAAAAAAAACTGCGGCAACAACGCATCATGGTTCTTCCATCAGCGGTTTGCATAGCACGTTCGCAGAGGTTTCCTCTGCTGACTTTTCTGCTTCAATTATACCTATAGAGAAACCGCCTGTGTTTCCGTATGTATAAATGACATGCTGAGTGTCCACTATGCGTATTTTACTGCAAAGAGGGGATGGGATTCATTAGAATCCTATCCACTTTGCTGTGACTGTAAAAGGCCGCTTTTTTCTTTCCGCGGCATTTATGCCACTTGTGGCCCCCGGCACCTAGATAACCAAAACACATATACAGCTTTTATATTCCTGCAATGATTTCTCATGCAGCTGGAAAGTATATATGCATGGTCCTCTTCCAAGGCAGATTGTGCTGTATATATTTCCATTAGGGGTTGGCCAAAAAAAAATCTAAAAAAAAAAAAATCTAAAAAACCCCTATAAATTTAGAAAAATAAATAAAATAAATAAGATCATTGATAGGACCGCCGCCTTGACTTTTCAGAGATTTGAATGGATAAATGACAAGTTATACATTTCCCACAAACCTATACAGTATATCAATCTATTCAGCTGCTCCTGCTCTACAAAATGATTGAACTATGTTTTTCATTTGTTAGGTTCCCTGTAACCTAGATTTTTTTTGGCTCTTCTTTGTTGACAGCTGAGTCGAGAAACCATAAACCTCCCAGCACTCTCACCCTGCTAATAATGATCTAACGGCCATTATTAGACCCTTATTACTTGTCATCCAGGCACAGAGGAATACTGGGATAACACAGATCAGAAATAGGTGTAAAATAATGGCAAAGAAAGACATCTAAAAATAACTTTATAAAATTAACAAAAAGCAATGAAATGAAAACCTGAAAAGTGTATCCCCTCCACTAACCCACCGGCACTATTAAGGCCCACTGTCTATGACATGTACCTCATATATTATGCAACGATTATTACTAGTATTTGTCTCCCTTGGTTCCACCATGTCTGCTATGAAGACTATAATTATAAGCCATCTGTATAGTGTACATTTACTGATCCTGCATACAACCTAGGCTGGCAGCACACTAGACAAATATGGTGACCATTGTTCTTATGTGATCTAGTGACAAAGTAGATTGGGCAGAATACACGTATCTGTTGTCATACATGGAAAAACTGCAGTGCAAATTTGGCAAAACTAAAAAGAGGTTTGTGGGGGTTTTTGTAAAAAAAAAAAAAAAAAAAAAAAAAAAAAAAGTAAATCTGCATTTTTGCCTCTATTTTTGTTTTAATTTCTACTATATAAAACTTAATGTTCACCTTCAGAATGTGGCTATCAGGTGAAATATTGCTGTAAATATTCGGGCGTCTAAAGGCTTGATTTTGAAAGAGTTAAAGGGATCATGTCACAAGGCAGATTTATCTCCCATCCTATGTATGGGGGATAAATAGCGGATCCTGAGAATGGGGGTGTTTTACCCAACTGTGAATTAAGCCTGAATGAAGCATGCCCCTGTTAGACAAGACACATCCATGCTACCATTCACTTCAATGGGAGTAAGAAAAAATATATATCCTTGTACCGTGTTAGCCAGTGGATATGAAATGAAAGAAATTTTTTGAGAGAAGTCCTCAGTAGTTGATACCTTTTTGAGTTTTGAGTTAGCCATTAAAAAAGGTATCAACTACTGAGGACTTCTCTCAAAAAATTTCTTTCATTTCAATGGGAGTGTCAAAGTATTGCACTTTAGCCATCTCCATGAATGGGAGCATGGATGCATACTATGTAACACCCCAATGGTAAGCTATTTATCCTTTGTCCTACGAGTAGAAGATAAATATGCTTTATGGCATAACCCCTGTAAGGAAACACGAGGGGACAGCAGATAAGGAAAGGCAAATTGGTGCATATAATCAATACTGTGATATGGTACAGATTATAATACCATATGGAAATTGAATATCTCAGAAACCCTTTGTGTTGTACTTTTAGTGAGTTTTGAACACTGGTGAGTTTATAACATAACCAAAATGCAAGAAATACAGCATCCATACTGTGCTGAACCAATGGACACCACTGGAGGAAGCATGGATGTGAGAAAGTAGAATATACAATGACTAAACATACCTTTGGATTATTTGCATCAAACAGACCAGTGAAGAGTCCAATCAACAATGCCGTCTTGCCTTTGGTCTTAGCTGGAGACGCAGAACGGGAACGAGGGGGCAAGGAGTCATCAAATGAAGACTGTGCAGACACATTTGGCGTGACAATGTTGTGGGGTAATGGAACTTTATGGAATAGTTCTTTGGGTGCATCCCCTGCACAAGATTCTGCAGACACAGAGGACATGGAAATTGTGGCGTGCTCCAATGAAGGTCATGTTATAGATGTAACCTTACTCTACAAGTAAATACTTATACAAACTGGCTATGTGAAAATTGTAATCTGTGTCTGAATAATGGGGTAAAAAACCAACAAAAACAGCAAAACAGGCAAACCAAAGTCACTCACCCGCATCATCTTCATTCCTTGAGCATTCTGCATCAATAGTATTGTCTTCCCTTTGAGAGACGTGCTCTTGTACAGGATGTTCTTCTTCCATGCTGAAATTTAGACATAAAACTAACTAGACAAGTGGATATAACCGATACACAAGCAAGTGCAAGAAGAAAATAACCTGTCAAATTGCTATGGGCTCACTGAGGAATACTAGATTTTTCTTTATATGAACTTAACATCATTTATTTATTATTTATTGAGCTTATTTATATAGCGCTATCATATTCCGCAACGCTTTAAAGATTTACAGGACAACCAGACTTTTCTGTGAATGTCTGATTTTTAGTATTATGACTGTGCTTATCTGCTAGAAAAGATCTACCACAGTGTGCTCATTCTTAGTCAGTACATCTAACCTGTACACAAGTCTCTGAGAACACTTAAAAAGTGTATAGCAAATATTTAAGTAAGTCACAATAAAAAGCTACAAAGTGTGAAAATCATGGGAGACGTTTATAAAACCACAGGAAAGAAATCCAAGTTTGTTGCCTATAGCATCCATCAATAATGCGGCGCCTATTTCCCATTCTGCTCATTTTACCATATACTTGTTGTTATCTTTAATTTGCTTCTTGAAAACCAAAGGTAATATCACTTTGTTAGATACACACAATGCTGATAAATCACTATGACAATCAAAATTTCTGTTACAACCAATATGGCTGCCCTTCCTGTTGTCAAATTACCTGTACTGAAATATTGCTTTATGGCCATTTCCACTTTTTTTTTTGTTTTCAACTACCATTTATATAAGGCTATGTTTGCATGTTTAGGTTTTGTCGATGTGGATTTTCATGCTAAAACCAGGCGTGGACCATGAAGCAAAAATAAGAGTAAAGAACAATGGGATTTCTTTAGTTTTCATTCCACCCCTAGTTTTGGCTTCAAAAGCTGCTTCAAAAGGACCTGAATATTTAAAGAGTAATTTCACCATCTGGGGCATGTGCCCCAGATGGGGAAAGATCCTCTTTAAGCAATAAGGCTGGTTGCAGAAGACCGTGCTGCAACCGGCCTGCCGTGAATTAAAAGCATGAGCTGCACTTGGGGACATGGGGATGTCCCCCATGTGTCTCCTGTGCATCCGCGGCTCCTTTCATTAAATGAGTAGGAGCCAAAGAAGCACATTACACAAAATAGGACAGGAATAGGACTTGTTCTATCTGATGTGGCCCGGACTGTCGGCCCACACATGGGACAATGAAGAATCACAGTTGTGTGTATGTGCCATAGAAAAGAATAGGTCAGTATACGATCCATGAAATACATAGATAGCACACTGAACACGGCCGCTGTCGACTGCAAGGTGCATGTCCTTTAGCACGAGATAAAATAGGTTACTCAGCAGAGTGTCTTGTGCCACAGAATCCACAGCAACATCAAACAGGACACTTATTTTCAGGATCTCTGAAATAGGAAACATCTGGCACTGCATCCCATTGAAAAGAACGACAGACAGATTCCAACCAAAATTTTGAATTGATTTTGAAGCAGGACATGCCTCAAAGTGAATGCCAAATTATGCTGTGTGAACTTATACTTAGGGGCCACCATATGGCAATAGTGTATGGCATAATTCCATCCGCAACAGCCCTATGGCTATACAGTGCGTCAAGCAATACCTCCGTTACACCAGCAACACTGTTTAGCCACTGGGCCCCTATGGGTGCCACATACAATGCCCAGACAGCAGAAGCTATGCATGCTGTCACCCTCAGAGGAAATCTATTGGATCAGTCATGGATAACATTACAAACAATTGGTGATAATCCTGAAAGCTGACTGATTGACTATGCAATTACTTTACCTTTCTTCCTTGGGTTGCTCATTCCATACACTTGCAGTTTTGACAGGATGCTCATCACTTCTATTTGCTTTGGTATCTTCCAATATTTCAGTCTCTATGTCCTCAGGCTCTTCTGTAATACAAGTGTGTGATGAATGAGGGGAATTCACATATGCAAAAAACAAGCCCATGTACAGCTCAGTATCAGGTTCTGCATTAACCTTGCACTGACCATTAATACCAGAGCCCTGAGCTTTTGTTCTGTTAGATATAGATACATAGTAATTTATACAAAGACATAACTCACATGCTTTATTACAATGCAGAGAATATGACTTGACAATTGTCTGCATTGGCACTAAAGCGATATGTGGGCTATTGCCTTTGTGCTGCAGAGACTGAATGTCCACGTCTAAACCGCCCCCTCTCTAGCCTGCAACAGATTTATGGCAGCCTATATTTGGAGGCGAGGGCAGGCACGTTCAATCTCAGTTTCTACAGCAGAAAGATTGATCACACTGCTTTGGCATCTAAATGCAGTATTTTCATAAATGTCACTGTAGTACAGTATTGCGGTTTTAATTTTCTTTGCAAAATGGTATTTTCAGAAAAACCCTTTTTGTTCAGACGTAGTCTCACTACCAGGGAGATCTCTTTAACCATGTAAAGAGATTGTCCAGCAATTTCTTTTTTCTTCTATTAGGTGGTGGAAGGTGCAACCCCCCCCCAAAAAAACAAAAAAAAAAAATACATACATATCTGTCCCGAGGCTCCAGTGTCTCCCAGCGTGGTCTGGTCCTGCTCCTTATTTGTTTTCTCATCTGGAAGTCTCCACCGCACGTGACTGCTGAGGCCAAATAGTGGTCTAAGAAAAGGGACCCGGGACGTTATAGTGTCGGGACCAGAGTAGCAGGACTGGCCCTCGCAGGGAGACAATGGAGCCAGATAGGCCAGGGAAGGTAGAAAAAAACACAACCTAATATATAAATTAAAAAATTATCCTGGACAGCCTCATTAATATTGCCAGAGGAGGACTTGCTTCTCTTCTAAATAACAAATCTGGAGTATTGTTCCAAGCTCTGTTGGGGCACTCCTACTATTCCTCCTGGAAATAAATGATGACTGGGTGTTACCATTTTCCTTGTTAGCAGGGTGTGTCCCTACACTCACATTTTTATTTTGTTTTAATATTTCTATTGCTTATGTAGTGGGGGGGAATTTACTAACCCATTTATGCCAGTTTTCTAGAGAAGGGTATTAATACGGTGCATATTTGGCGTACAGCCCTTTCGTTTGCAAAAAAAAAAGTGGTGAACGAAGTATAGAAAGCAAGATGTGATACATTTTGGCACAAGATGGTGGAAAGCAAGGTGTAGGAAATGCTATTCTTAATAAATTCCCTTCATTGTCTTTATTCTCTGTCCCAAATAGGGCTGACAACCTAAATAAACTATACTTGGTTAGGGCTGGCAATGTTGGACTGTGTAGGGATTATTATAAAAATAGGGATTACTATTTTAAAAAAGGTATGGTACAGTCCAGTTGCCAATTTAGTCATCCCTTCCCAGGGAATGGCACATCATAGCACTAAAGTAAATATGCCCCAGCACTGCTATGTCATGGGTAACACAAGTATTGGATAGGGACAAGTCAGGACTTACAAAGTCCATTGACATGTCAGCTGTCCGTGCAGTGTTTTGCAGCCTGCCCATTGTTTTATAACATAGCATGCCCATCATCTCTACAGGATGTGGTCAAAGATGTTGTTTTTGAAAGTGCGATCACAAATTCCTGTAGGTTTATGGCATGAACTATGGGATAAATTTAGAACAATCACTATATACAATTACTATATACAAATGTAAGGAAGCGCTTTCTCTGAAACATATGCGATATACAATAGTCAGAGTTGTTTCTCTCTATGATAACTATTCTCTCTATTCTGACCTTTCTGCGATGGCTTTTGCAGCAGGGTACCAATGATCGTAATCCATACACGTCAATTTCTGAACATTACAGTAATGTGCAGGGCTAGTTTAAGAACTACTTTATAGCAGAAGGATATTTTAGACTCACCATGTGTTATCATATAGAATGAACTGACACAGGGAAGTGAGAAGAAAGCGTCGGCTCCCCTGCTGGTGCAATAGATATTGGCACTCTGTATTCAAGAGAATGAACTCCTATGTCAGCTCTTAGTCGCTGTGCGTGGTGTCGGACCACTTCTGTGCAATTTATCAAAAGTGAAATCTCTTATAAATCTAACAAAGTCCCTTTTAGCCACTGTATAAAATGTTGTTTTATCACAAGTGACCCAGTTACAGGACTTACATACTGATGAGTTATACTTAGGAATAGGTTATTAAAATGTGAGCAATAGGGGTCCAACACTCTGGATGTGCCGAGATCAAGTGGTTGAAGATTCAGAGACGTAACTACTGGGGTAGCAGAGGTAGCCAGTGCTACCGGGTCTGGAACATTAGGGGACCTGGCAAGCCCCTGATGTGTGTGGTTTTTTTTTAAATAGGCAGTTAACACCCCCCCCCCCCCCCCCCCAAGGTAACGAGCCCCATTTAGTTACCGATCCTCGCTCCTGCTCACGGCCGCCTGTGCTTCCTTTCTGCAGATGTGGCTGTGAACAGGATCGGGGATTGGAAAGTGAGGCCACTGGCCCATGGACCCCACAAACACTGCTATCATTATACTCTAGGGGCCATTATGGGGCAGAATACTGTGTGCAAGGGCCACTATGGGACAAAATAGTGTGTAGGGGCCACTATGGGACAGAATAGTGTGTGCAGGAACGTGGTTTGTGCAAATGGGGGGGGGGGGGGGTAATCAAATGTTCACCTTGGGGCCCTGCCAGTCCTAGTTACACCACTGATGTGATTGTTGGAGGTCTTGGGTGTTGAACCCCCACTGTTTATATATTGTTCACCTATTCTAAGAATAGGTGAATATAATGGTCATGGATAACCCACTTTTTCATCTGAATGCCGCACATATGCATGTTGTGAGTTTTTTCCACCTACCCTTTTCTTTCTTTTTTTCGTATCTGGTGCATTCTGTTATTACTAATTTTATGTTTTTGTGAATAAAGGTTATTTTTTATTTAAATATACCTTCTGTGCTGAAGACTTTTTTGCTATGATGTTGGACTGTTTTCTGCCCTAACCGGTGGGCGTCTTTTCAGGCACTTAAAGGTGTAAACTGACTCCATTATACCAGCGAATTTAAAGAGCTGTGGACATTCCTTTGCGTGTTTCTTGACTATCCTGAATTCCCTTCACTTTGCAGGTACTATAAAATGCCACAAATTTTTCTAATGGTGTTTACGCTACATGTGGTCCTGTCCTTAAAGGGGTTGTTAAAGACTGAATATTTATGGTCTATCCTTAGAACAGATCATCAATATCAGATCTCTGAGGGTTTAGCCCAACAATGAAGTGTCGTGGGAGCAATATATGCATTACATGGAGCCAAGAGCGCTGTGCTCAAACAATAATCTTCATTAAAGAAGTCAATCTCATTGTCATTACAGTACCAGATATTTTTCATTGTGGCACCTGTTGCCTTACCAGTTTAGTATAGTATTTCTCCCATTGTCCCTCCCTGGCGACAAAGTCCTTCATTACCAATATACTAAAACATTTCTCCTCTGAGTAGCAATAGTGCTATGAGTGGCATGCATGCATTGTGCCAGAGGTACATCGCAATCTGTGCCTTTGTGCCAGTCTATGTTTACAAAGGCTAGTCGCTCCAGCCGCCTAGTACCTATAATTACAAACAGCTTGGCATATCCTAAACCCTGGATTTATCAGTTTCACAGAGATTCACGGAAAGATACTGTACACAGCAATAATAATAGTTGGTTTAGTTTTCTAACAGCAGGAGTCCGTAATAGCCCAAGACTAAAGTGTGCAGAGAACACGTCACCATTGTGTCTTAAGTGAATCAGATGGTGACCTGAGAAATGTTTTTAGAGGTCATCTTCTCTTTTGTCATGAACAGAGTGGATTACATCATAGCTGGAACACATCTCAAGAGGATGCTCAGCAGGCTTGGCTTGAAAGGCATCTGGATAAAATTGGACATTATCACTTAAAAAAAACATATTGATTCCCTTCTCCTTTGTACAAACGGATAAACAACACGAACAATTGACGTTAACCAGACCTGGATCATTACAGTCTTAAAAGGAAATTGTCTGATATGGTGTGATAAAGATGAAAAGGGATGAGAGTGTAAATCCCATGTGAGTATTGAAGGGTCAAATACACAGGACTGCATTACAGAGCAATCACCTTGCATCCACTTAGCAGAATTATGGGCAATGAAACCAGTCTTGGCATGCATGGCATCACAAAGCCCTGGGAAAAAAATCATCCGTCCTGTCTGATGATTTGCGGATATTATGAGAAGTCAATAGCAACTATTAAAGATGACAGAAGACAATCACTCAGAGTGAAGGATTGCCACGTGAAAAGATGCAATTCCATTATCCTTACTAATGTGATAATAATTAACCGGGAGACGGACGGCAATGTGATGACGGAGAAATTATTGGCTCTATCCTGATGATAATAGATATTGTTTTCATTTATCTGCAATATTAATGGGGCTTTCCATCAGGAAAAAAAAAATTGTTGGCAGTGGGATTGAGTGGGTTAAAACAAAGCAAAAAAACATTACTAACCTCTCACTGCCTTCCACAGCGATGACCTACCTCAGCCAGTGTGTGGGACAGGACTAGGAAATAGAGACTAGTGGGGATCTGGGCAATATCAGAATGGGAGCATTGGAGAGAGGTGAAGTAAGTACGAGGTTTTTTTTTTTTAACCACGTCAGGCACATATTTTTTCCTGCTAGAAAGCCCATTAAATTATAAAAAATTTGATACAAGTATATTTTGGAAGGTAAAAATTAGTGGACGTACTATAGAAAAAGACTGTAGGACAATAAAGCTTTATGCCCCCATCTGTGCGCTATGTGGCACTGGCCCTAGAAAAAGGCATCTGGAGAGGAAGAGGGGCCTTCTCCAGGTTAATGATCAGGCAGAGGGTCTGCAGAGCGCTCCACCCAATCACTACATCACCCTGTATGCGCAGATCTGCATCAGTACAGCATGTACAGTTACAGAATATGTCCCTTCTTTACTGCCTCTGGCCATACAGCTGGCCCCACCAATTCTGGTCTGATCTGATGTGTATAGGATCATGGAAAGCCAAGCCTGTTGAACTTCAATATGCCAAATCCTTTGTGCCCACTTGAGATGAGAGGGTGGGCTTATTCTCCTCAGCTAAGTAGGCAAGTTTATGTCGACGTCAGGAGAAATAGCTGTTGGTCAAACATTAAATGTTTCTACTGGCTGCCATCTCCTGTGCATGGCATGCTTGCAACTTGTCTCACCGATGACATAAATCTCCAAATCGGTGATATCTGTTAACAATGCAGTTTTCTAAGATTTTCAAAAAGGCTGCTACTTTATATGGGGCTTAAGGGTCAGTTCACATGGCAGAAAAGGATGAGGAAATACCTATTAATTTTTTCGCGTGGCTAGCCGCTACGGGATGCCGATGCAGTACATCAGCATTCTGTCATGGCATCCCGCTCCTGATTAGGCCTGGATGAATGGGCTCAATCAAGAGGGACAATCAATAAAAAAGAGCATACAAAAAAAACAATAGAGGATATATATGAAATGTAAAACATCCCCTAATCAGTTGGGCAAGCCCTAACAGCGTTTACGTCCTTACCATATGAGGAACCATAGCAAACAAACAAAAGGTAAGTATGACACTGAATGATAAAAAGAGTAGAAACTAGACTGATGAAGGCTGCGTGCCGAAACGCACGTCCGGGTTTCCGGGCAGTAGGTGTCTCTCCCTGTTTAGTGCGCTTGTTACACCATTAACGTGGGTAAGCTTTACTATATCCTATTTGGATGTTTACATGCTGATATTGGGTACCCTTACTTGAGCATAGCTATACTCCTTGTTTTGTGTTGTTGAAACTGTTCATGCACTTATGCTTCCTATTACTTATATCCTTGAGGTACAACACTTTGGACTATATCGACTCTGTACTAATGCATTATATTTTATTAGAATCATAGTCCATCTTTTATGATGTGTCATAGCATAGACAGGGATTTATTCCATCTTGGCTCTCTACTGACCGGTGGTTACTGTGCATGTAATTCCCTTTCGTGTATGTCCCTATATTTATATTACTAATGATGTTGATATACTAAATAAAACTGTTTTTTGGTAAATTTCTACTACAGTCTAGTTTCTACTCTTTTTATTGTTAAGTGTCATACTTACCTTTTGTTTGTTTGCTATGGTCAATCCGGAGGGAGTGTCGAGCCGCGGCTGACTCAGCCGCAGAATCCACCTGAAGACAGGGCATGTTGCTTTTTTCCCTGCTAGCTGAAAAAAAATTGTTAGCGGAAAAAAAAAACCTGCTAGTGCCATTGAAATGAATGGGAGATGTTATTTTCAGGCGGTTTCCGCATCAAAATCCGTCTGCAAAAAACTAAGGCCAGAAATTAGAGGCTGCATTTTTCTGCCACACCATTGTACCTATGACAATGATAATGTGTTTGCATGCCTCAAACCTGCCTTCTTCAGAACACTCCGCTGTGTGCTATATATTAGATTATATATTGTTACTATATTAACTATATTAGCTGCCAGGGAGTGTCTGAGACCTGCACCAGCTAATAGAGTTCTCATGAGCCCTATATAACTGGCCAATAAGCAATTCACTAAGAAACCCTGTGACCGGTATTTTTCCTACCTTTGTGCAGAAGTGAAAAAGAAAACAGTTACTCTTTCCATACCACACATACATGCTCAGACTTGGCTAAATGTGTAAGTTTTCTGAATTGGGAGAGGAGAGTAAAGTTCATGTTACACAGGCTGATCCCAGCTAGGACGACTGCCATTCAAAGAGATATGTGTCTAATCGGCACACATTAGCACTGACCTTATTATAAAGGCCAGTGCAATGTGAATAGAGGAAGAACGCTCGCTGCTGTGATCATCCTCCCCCTTTCAGCTGCAGGGATTCTGCAGCACATCCACAGCACACACAGAGCGATGTGCTGCATATAATCCACCAGCACAATTACACCAGGCAATTATGGAGAGCGAGCATCCCTAGGGACACTTGTTCTTACTAAGCGCCCTTATTATTTGTGCTGTCTAATAAGGCTTTTAAGGAGTTTTACGGCCCTAAATGAATTTTTCATACTGAAGACCTATACACAGGATATATTATCAGTATGTGATCTGTTGGGGTTGGACACCCCCTGGACTCTCCACAGATCAGCTGTTGCAGCAGCATCTGGGTGCCAGAAGCTGCTAGTGGACAAGGAGCACATGCAGAACCGCTCCTATTCAAGTAATAGGACCAGCTTTAAAGCCCTGCTCACTACATAACAGTGCTATTACTTAAATAGGTGCAGCGCTGCATATATTGCCTGTCCAGTATCAATTTCTGGCACCCAGAGGCTGCTCCAGCATCTGATGTGTGTAATGCCTGGGTGTCAGACACGGACAGATCACATATTGATGACCTATCCTGTGGATAGGTTATCAGTATTAAAACTCGATTTTGGCTGGAAATCCCCTTCAAGTCACTAACAGACACCTCTGGTAGCAGATTATCTTCCCTGAGAACAAGGGATCTGGAATTTAACACACCTCAAGCTGGTGCAAATTCAGGAGTCCCCACAGTACACAATACACATAAAACAGTCGGCCGGTTCTGCTGATGATCATTGGGTTTAGCTGACTTTGCTTTACAGCAAGATTTTCTGATTTCATTTGTAACAGAAAATAACATTAAACCTCATTCTCACCACAGCTTTGGTCCTTTACTGGGAGAGAATCAGAAACTGTATCAACATGTCCCTGGTTAGGAAGAAGACACTCTTCTGGTTTAGGTGCGTTCAATCCCTCTGACAGGTCCTCGTCAATAGGAAATCCTTTAATTGTCTCTTGATCCTGAAAGTTATTATGTGCTGGATGCTCCTCATCACTGCAGACATGAGGATCACCTATAGAAGATGCTTTATTACCATGTTGTCAAGTGTTAGTTTATAGATTAAAACTGCATACAGTATATGTAAGAATATTACATCTGCAAAGGACACCATAATTCTATAATGAGATAATAAAAAATGCAACTGCACCAAAGCATTCTTTGTATATTCCGGATCTCCTAATACTCAACAGTGTCACTCGACACACCCACAAGGACATGAGATTATGAAATCTATATTGTAATTTTTTTTTGTTAACTGAAACTGTATCTACATTTATGTACTGACTTATGAACAAATCCTACCGTCCTTACAGGCCTTAGAGTTGGGCAAGAACTGGGTTGTCACCCATAAAGAAACCTGACTATATCAATGGCAGTCTGACTCACAATTGCAGATAAGCAGACTTTAAGAATTGTTTAGTTTCAAATTCAACTGATTTGGGCCCAAGATTTGTTTGTCCAATTAAATTTGTTCCGTATCGAAAATGCAAATTGTTCTGAAAAGTCAGTTGCATAACACTAGAGGGATCTTCTATCCAATCCCTTTCTACCTCTTTAATGTAAACATGGCTTTAGTAATATCAATGTGACAGTAAAGGATATGGCTATGGGTAACTGGATAGCAGCCACATTTTTACACTTTTTATAGTTCGAAAAATCATCCTTTTTGGGATTAGACATCTATGGGCATTTACATATCACACATGGTGGTATTGGAATAAGCAATGGCTTTTATAAGAACTCCAAAAATGATTCTCTTTTTGAGCCTAGAATGCACAGTCACTCTATTCATTCACTAGGGGACCGCCAAGTACATGGCTTGGCCATTCTAGTAGTCCTATAGACAGTATATAAAGTGTTAGTGCACACAGGACCCCCGTTCTTGTAAATGTAAATAGCTCTTTCAGTGCAAACCTAAGTTCAAATGTTTCTACCCCCTGCCCCACCATTATAACTCCATATGTGCAAAGTGTAATATGCTTTACCATCCCAGACCAAGGAAGTATGGAATAGAGAAACAAAACAAAAAGAATAGATGACCCACATAATAAGGTGTGAGCTTACCAACTGGAGCATCCGGATCCTTTCTAGATTCAGACACTGCGGCGACATTCACCAAGGAAGTGGACTCATCCACCACAGCGACGTTCTGTGCACCAGGCGAGATTAAAGAATCCATATCCACAGAGGCTTCATTACATTTCTCTTCTTTTGGCTGAGCTGGCTTTGTGTTCACTTCAGTGGTGTTTGTATAATCTGGACCTGTTTGTCACAGAGCATATAGTTTACATAAGGTCTGCACTTTATCATGGTGTCAAGATTAACCCTTTAGGGTTATAGGGCATCTACTTCCAAAGTGGCAATAGCAGTTCTTCAGGGAGCTGAAAGCCCGCCCACAGTGCACCATGTGCCTCATTTACAAAAGACTTCAATCTTATTTTTCTACAGCAGTGACATGTATAACACAGGTATGCGGTTTATCACTTTAACATGCTCTTTAACACGGTGGTGACAGTTGAGGCTTAGGGGGAGGTGAGCAACACCCTTTAATGATCAGCAACTTTTTTTTTCATATTTTCCATTCCCGCCTTACAAATTTAACTTTTTTATTTTTCTGTCAACATAGCCATGTGAAGGCTTATTCTTTGTACGAGGAGTTGGCACCATTTCAAGGTACATATAATGTTTTGAGCAGCTTTTCTGTTTTAAGGTGCTTAGTGTGAAAAAAAGCTATCATTCGATCATTATATTCTGTCTTCTGTCCGTGTTCTCTTCACATTAAAAATGACAAGCCAACTTTGTATGGCGGGTCATTACGATTACAGTGATACCATATGTAGATTGGTGTTAAGTTTTCTGCTTATACTACGAGTAAAACACGATTTATCAAAAAAATAAAAAATTATACATACATATATAACTGTTTTGTTGACAAAGCTATGTGAAGGTTTTTATTTTTTTGCAACCCTCTGGGCAATGTTGCCCCTCTAACCACCCAGATACCATGATAGCTATTGATCAGGGCATCTGAGGAGTTATCCGTGGAAGTTGATATCAGAATCTGGCAGCTTGCCTCAGGTCCTAGTTGTGTAATACAGTCACAACCAAGAAATCATTCATCTTAACCAGCCTTATTTGTCTATAAGTAATTTTTAAAGGGACTTTCTGGATCAAAGTATCATATTGGTGGAGGTGAGACTCCTAGCACTTCCATTCATAGGAGGTTGCAGACATTCAGTTAAGAAGATTGCACAAGAGTGTGACTGGATTTGCTTGCGAGTGAAATTGAAATATACACAAACCTATATACATGATCCATTTTTTTTTTTCCAATAATGTATTACAAAAATTATTTTATTTTGACCCATGATACATGCAGTTGATTTAAGGTGTCTATAGCCTTTAAAAGGGGTTATCTGTTTTGTAAGATTGATGGGATAGGCCCTCAATATTAGATATGTGGGGGGGTCATAAAACCAGCACCCCCACAAATTATCCAGTACTGAGACATCGTGGGAGAGCCACGTTGCTCACTTGTGTAGATAACCCTGTTGTGAATGTAGCAGTGGAGGAAAAATACGAGTCCCCACTTTTTACACTTTATATAGGGAGTGCCAAAAATAGCTGAAGTACAGCACTGAAATAAGCAGGGGTGCAAATCTTGCAATCGATGGGGTCTCAGTGGTCGGACCTCCACCAGTCAGTAATTTATCCCCTATCCTATGAATAGGGGATACATTTTCTCAGCAAAACCACTTCAAACAACTCACACAAAAACATAAACCCCTGTGTGGTGCTTTATCTACAATGAAACATGGCTGAAATGAAATCCATGTGGCTATGACATTTTCCTGGATGTAAATACAACTGGTACAAGATCCCACCACTTTACATATTGACTGTGAAAATCCATTAATAATAGAAAACACATTGCTCAATGAGTGATATACATACCCACACATTATAAAACCCCTTGGGTTTTTTTGGTTCTTTGTAGTTAGATACTATTACACAGCCATCATACTGAAAAATATTTGTACATGGAATACAAGACATCTTGTATTTGGTGATAACACATGTGATTTTGTTTATGTATCAATATATTGTCATATTGAAATGGGTTGTCCAGGATTATTGAGAACATGATAACTTTCTGCCAGAAAACATTGCCACCCTTGTTGCATGGGTTACATCTGCTATTACAGTTTAGTTCCATGTATTTGAATTGGGCTGAACTACAACAACACTCAAAACCTTTGCACACGTCTGGTCCCGACATCCCCTTTAAGGCAGTCTCGATCATTTGCTTAATGTCTACACAATTCTCACCACTGGTGTCTTGCAGCAGTTCGGTCTGGAGCTGGAGCTGTGCTTCACCCAGGATCTTCACAACTGACTCCGCTGGACTCTTCCCCCACTCACGTCTTTGTCTTTCTTCCAAATCCAACTTTATTACACCACCAACAGTCTTATCTAGAAAGAAAATAAAAAAGTGAATTATTCTGGGTAAAGTCTTTTCCAATCACACAGTCACTGAAACTCATGGGTTAAGTTTTGTTCACATCTTGGTTATGGGTAAACATATAGCTCTGTATTACAATGAATAGTACAGGTGAATGTAAGAAACTTTGTACTAGATCTTCATTAGAGAAATAGGTTTCCTTTTTTACTTATCAGGCTGTACTACTTTTTACATAGAAACCTATGGAGAGGGAATGTAGGAGAAGCAGGGTGAAAAAGTCACACAAATAGTTACAGCTGCTAAACTCTGCTACCCTCTTATAACACTGCTATGTAAATAAACAGTGACGGAAGAGAAGGAGAGGAGCCTGATAAATTGGGAAGGAAACAGATTCCTTTATAAGATATATTACAATGTTTCTCATACACACATGTACTATTCATTTATGTTATAACTTGCTTTATATTTGGAGGTATGCTTTAAGGAGCCTAAACACATGATGCAGATTATGTTTGAGCAAAGAAAAATAGGGTCGGTTACATTTTACATAGCCAATCCTTTTGATTTCAGGTGGGAGACCCTGCCAGAGGCGAGAGCTACCGTCTTCCTCTCCTCTACCCATTCACAGAATACACTTGGCAGAGACTGGGTTGCATCTGTATGGGGAGGTCAAGAGGGACACCATTCAGCCAAATGAACATTTAGTTGACAGCTATTGGAGGTGTATGGCCATTTTTACAGAGCTACTTGCACTTAAAAACTTGATGCACATGATGCAAATTGCATCTGCAAATGGGAAACCACCTTTTGTCCTGTTATGCTCATTCAGATGGAGGAAAATGAAGAGGAACTTGAGGTGGACTTCCTCCTCAGATACCTCTTCATTTTCTAGCCCTCGGGTTGAAAATGAATGGGGATGATCAGCTGACTGTCTTGTGGCATGAGCTCTGCAGCTAGTCAGCTGCAGAAACCGTTGATAAAGCAGGATTTTTTTATTTTTATTTATTTTTTTAAGTTTCCAGCTCTGATCTCTGCCTCCCATTGAAAACGAGCGGCAGATTCTGGGCATAATTTGGCGCTGACTTTGAGGTGGAATCATACCCTTATAACCTTGAAACCAGGGGTCAAGCTCTAGCCTCACAAGATGTAAAACGGACAACACATCCATTTCACAAGATGTTAATAGAGAACACATCCATTTCACAGGGTGTAAAGGGAAAACACATACCCATATATAAAGGGAGAACACATACCCATATATAAAGGGAGAACACATACCCATATATAAAGGGAGAACACATCCATATCACAGGGTGTAAAGGGAAAACACATACCCATATGTAAAGGGAGAACACATACCCATATGTAAAGGGAGAACACATACCCATATGTAAAGGGAGAACACATACCCATATATAAAGGGAGAACACATACCCATATATAAAGGGAGAACACATACCCATATATAAAGGGAGAACACATACCCATATATAAAGGGAGAACACATACCCATATATAAAGGGAGAACACATACCCATATATAAAGGGAGAACACATACCCATATATAAAGGGAGAACACATACCCATATATAAAGGGAGAACACATACCCATATGTAAAGGGAGAACACATACCCATATGTAAAGGGAGAACACATACCCATATATAAAGGGAGAACACATACCCATATGTAAAGGGAGAACACATACCCATATGTAAAGGGAGAACACATACCCATATGTAAAGGGAGAACACATACCCATATGTAAAGGGAGAACACATACCCATATATAAAGGGAGAACACATACCCATATATAAAGGGAGAACACATACCCATATGTAAAGGGAGAACACATACCCATATATAAAGGGAGAACACATACCCATATATAAAGGGAGAACACATACCCATATATAAAGGGAGAACACATACCCATATATAAAGGGAGAACACATACCCATATATAAAGGGAGAACACATACCCATATATAAAGGGAGAACACATACCCATATATAAAGGGAGAACACATACCCATATATAAAAGGGAGAACACATACCCATATATAAAAGGGAGAACACATACCCATATATAAAGGGAGAACACATACCCATATATAAAGGGAGAACACATACCCATATATAAAGGGAGAACACATACCCATATATAAAGGGAGAACACATACCCATATGAAAAGGGAGAACACATACCCATATGTAAAGGGAGAACACATACCCATATATAAAGGGAGAACACAT
Source organism: Leptodactylus fuscus (assembly GCF_031893055.1). Classification (NCBI taxonomy): domain Eukaryota; kingdom Metazoa; phylum Chordata; class Amphibia; order Anura; family Leptodactylidae; genus Leptodactylus; species Leptodactylus fuscus. The sequence continues at coordinate 294,761,718 of NC_134265.1, forward strand.
ACCCATATATAAAGGGAGAACACATCCATATCACAGGGTGTAAAGGGAAAACACATACCCATATATAAAGGGAGAACATATACCCATATATAAAGAGAGAACACATACTCATATATAAAGGGAGAACACATACCCATATGTAAAGGGAGAACACATACCCATATATAAAGGGAGAACACATACCCATATATAAAGGGAGAACACATACCCATATATAAAGGGAGAACACATACCCATATATAAAGGGAGAACACATCCATTTCACAGGATGTAAAAGGAGAACGAGTTTCCTTCAATGTGACACACTAACTCTAAGCAGATTTTGCATTGCTGTAGGGAGACTATCACTTAACCCTAAAAACATTTCCATGGTTCTATTAAGAGTATTATCTCAGTGACCTCTATGAACCTTTTTATGAGTCCAAAATTTGGGACCAGACATGGCCAAGTAGTAACAAGTGTCTGGTGCACATTTCTGGCTCAGCTCTCCAGCCTGGGCTTCCTCTATGCTGCATGAGCTGAGCCACTTTGTAGATCTCAATGCTCGGTATGAGTTTTGTTTTTTGGCTGCAGGGAAGCTTAAACTGTAGAAATATGTTGCTAATGTGAAACTGGATATTACAAAAACCCTGTATAATAACTCTTTTGTATCGTACATCTGCATTAAGGTGTTTTCTATTCCAGATTCTTTTTAATATGAGCCCATGTGGTTCTGTTAATACAGTTTCAGTAATGCGAAAACCCCATGTGGAGTAGTCACAGAAACTTTACTATTAGTCCGGATTAAGCTCCTTCGCGTACCGTAAATAAAATCAGGTAGTGACAATAGGTAGCATAATACATTTTAATGGAATGCGTTATTCTCTTTACGAGCCACAGACTCACCATGCTTTCCTGCACAGGTGCACTTCACTACACCATATGAAATAGTGGCTGCTCCAATAAAAATCAGATTAACAAATAGACCCACAGTATACTAAAGAATAAATACCGCCTGTATATAAACTTACACATCAGTGAGTTCACAAAGTGTACTGTGTCCAATGCACACTCCAGATAGATTTATATTTTAGTAGGTAAGTGAGGCTTCGTTCACACCTATGTTGGAGTCTCTGTACAAGACCCCGTCGCAGATTCCGGTGAAAATCAACGGAGCAAAACCCTGCGTGGAGGAAACCTAGTGGACCCCATTATAGTCTATACCACTGTTTTAGCTGGCGGGCTCTGTGTCGGAGAGCAGGCGCAAGTGTGAACCTAGCCTGAGTAGTCGCCATGTGAACAGCACGGTGTCCATACTATCAGTGAATCAGCTCTCTCCCCTTATACCCAGCGGGAAGTCTCAGTACATACCAAGCACTTATTAGTAAGCTAATAACTTACAGACAGCCTTGTCTTCTACGACTTATTATGTCTCCTAGAAGAAAAGCTTAAGCTATAAACTACATCATCTAAAAATACTTTTGACAGAAGACTGGAGCTTCCGAACATGAAGATGATATACTGTATGTACATAAATGTTCAAAGCTTTTCTGAGACTTTAAAACTCATGGCCTATGTTTACAACAGGTCATCAATATTAGATCCCATCACTCTCAAAATGATGGTATATCCTAGGGATAGATTAGCTACAGCAAAGTTCCTTTTAATCGCATGCCTAGTGTTTTAGGTTACTTTTCAGAATAGGCTGCCGTGTGTGTACATGAAGAGTAACACTATTTTTGGTCATTATATGGCTTATATTTTGCAGTTTTTAGAATTTTTATTTTTTATTTTTTTTATTCAGGGTCTTTTTTTTTTTTTTAATCTCATGCTCACTCCTCCCCCTCCCCTCTCCATAGAAATCTATAGACATGAGTTGTGTGATCTGCAGTTCATCTGGAGACGGATAGTTCAGGGATTTTCACAGTGGCGCACAATTTATTATAAAGAAGAAGGAGCAGGAAAACACCCTGATAAAAGTCAAGAAAAGGCATTTCTCTCTGATAAGGTATATTATAAAGTTTCTTATAATCGCTGGTACTATTAATTTATGCAAAGTTTGTGGAAACTACAATGCCTAACACCTTATCAATGCAGATACAAATAAATTGCTATGATGTAAGATCACTGCTGGAGGTATAATGTATATTTCTTTATGTACTTACTGTCAGCGGCACATATAGTATCATCTATTAGTGTGAGTTGTGCAAGGGGAATTACTGGATCTTCTGCTTGCCACTTTTTACGGTCGCTAACATGGCTTTCTTGTTGCTGTTCAGTATCACCACTATCAGTCTTCGCTGGGATATCTTCATTTGTTGAGGTCACCTCTTCCTGAGCTTTAAGGTTCTGGTTTAATCTCTTGAGTATTTGACGTTTTTCATTCTAAAAGTAATAAAACAATATTAAATAATTCCATATCAGCCAAATAACCCTTTTGTGTAATAAAGTATATATCCTGAGCTGAAGACAATATAAATGATATCATGTAGTCTGCATGGGATAGCATCCTATATGAAAGCATCTAATACTTGTCAATTCACATCACAGTCACCTTAAGGAATTCAGGCTAAAAGAACGTCTGATATTAGACGTCATACAAATGCATAGCGTCAAGTGATCATATATTGATCCCCATAACAGAAGAAGAAGGGGCATTTTCAGAGACTGCTATTGTGATAAAACATTTGCAGTAAAACAGTGTATACTAACTTGGATTGATGAATCTGTTTTTTTGGGGTCTTCTGGGTTTTCCCTGATTTCTGCTACATCAACCTGCAGCAAGGAGAAAGGGAAGGAAAGTTAAAACACATTTGGCTCTGTACACACTACATATAAGGCTTTATTTGTTGGAACAATTCTCTGGTGTATATCTTTGATGTATGGTACATCAAAAAAGTAAAAAGCAAGAACAATCTGCTGTGTTTTCCTATACAGTAGGAAAAAAATAGGTTTACAATTTACAGACCTATAGACTCTCATTTTGGTTAATGGTAAATGAAGCATTTCAATCTCACAATCCACTAGGAGATTTTGCAGTTAATATAAAGATTTGTAGCAAAAACTGCAGTTCCAGGAGCCCTGATGATTGGTACGGGGACTTCCACAACAAGTTTACCAAAGTACTCGTGCACACTATCCGGGCTTCGAGAACTGCAGTTTTTAATACAAATCTTTATAATATTACGCCACGGAAAATACTTATCACAAAATGTGTGTGACGTTTATCCCGATATGGAGCAGAACATTAGGCATTGCAGTTGCTAAGTTATTCTGTGCCCCTGGCCATAAAAAAAACCAAACATACATATATATATATATATATATATATATATATATATATATATATATATATTTATTTATTTTTTTTTAAGTGAACATACAGCTCCAACTTTCTTCAACGCAGAGGTCATAGAGATGGCTGGTGTACTAGGTTTCACGTGAGACAGTCCTCTGACTGGGGAACCTCCAACATCTGCATGAGATGCATGGCTAGGAGATCCTGGAGTTGGTCCTGCAGCATTCAAAGGCACATTAGGATTCTTGAACCCTCGAGCAGCCAACTAAAACATAGATAAATAAAAAGAAATAAATAAAACCCAAAACAGTACAGATAGAGACAGGTTATAATAGAAAAGTGATTCCAAGTTACACTCAATTCATACAAAAGTGGAGAGAGTCTGCCATGCACAGTATAGAATCCGTGCAGCACCCGAGTTATTCACAGACCAGTTCACCTCAATTGTTGAATCGTGAGCGTGAAAACAGTCAAGAATCCTATTCACATGAGCGCGCTTATCAGCTATGTGGCCCCATGATCCATGAGAAATAGTGTATGCTCTATTCGGTCAGCTTGGACTAAAGCTTGGACTATCTTCAAGATAGTCCAAGCTGACCGAATAGAGCATACACTATTTCTCATGGATCATGTGGCCACATAGCTGATAAGAGCGCTCATCTGAATAGGCACTTAATAACATGTATACCTCCAAGTGATTATTATCGCTATAAAAGATCACTCTGAAAGCTAAAATAGAGTAACACTATAAATCTAAACAATGTAGAGTATACTAAATCTCTCTGAACCAAGTTGCTAAGTGCTTGTGGTAAGATCGTCCACTTAGCATTAACAGTCAGTCATATAGATCTGTAATATCTGCTATATATGAAGCCATTCTAGCGGCACTTTTATAGTATCAGGGAGCTTACACATGACAGTCATATAGTGAACACCCACACATGTGGTCACCCATCTTGCACAGTATACATGTATAATACTTTATCATTACACAATTAGTCAGAACTGCTGGTCAAGAGTCTGAAAAACGTAGTTGACAACTGTTTTGTCAAAAGAGGTGGTCAGCAGGCAGAACCGCACATACCCAAAACCATCAATTGTTATCTCATGATCATCATGGGCAGAGATCAAATAAATGGTAGAAACTCTAAAATGGAAGCAGCAAACACAGGATCCACCACTGACAAAAGGTAATGGTCACTGCTTACCATCCTCTTGCCCATGACCATGCACAGGTCAGACAGCATACACATTATAAGTGTTGTAGTCAAGTGTTGGGAGCATGCGCTACAGTCTATAAGAAAGTGAAGGATAACCTACTGTACCTAGATTGGCAACCTTAAGAAGGAGATGGCCATATACAGTGTCCCTGTCCAAGACAGATTATCAACCCCTATGTTGTGTATTGTAAGGTTTTTTTTTTGATATAGTGAACATTTCATTGTCCGCTGGATTGCCATGTTATTTGCTGTATTTTGTTTGCATGTGCCACATCTTGTACCACAGGAGTAGTTACTTTGGCAAGTCTTGTGGAAAGAACCTTGCTATAGTTTGAGGCTTCTGTTTCTCCTGGGTATGGGCACACTACTTCAAATTGGCATTCATGTCTTTTTGAGAGTTTGTCTGCTCGGTGGCTCGGCCTATCCTGCCCCCATGTCTAGCAGCTACCATGTCACAGAGGCCTACTTAAATATGGAAGGGAGTATCGCCTGTGTCATTTTGGTGACTGAGGTTTTCCGTGAATCTGTTATGTGAACATCTGGTGGTTTTACATCTAAGACAACCAATCTACACCAGAAGTATTGCACAAAGCAAGATCAGTAGGAGTCTATATCCGGCGTGGTTACATTACAGGTCCATATGGCCACTGTAAAAAAAAGATCTTTAAATGTTTGTAACAACAGCTTAGGCAAGATGGCTGTCCCCATAGTCATGTACAGCAAATGGAATAAAAACATCTACCATCAAAAAATACAAAAAAATAATACTTCTCAGTATTTGGGTTAAATAAAATAAAAAAATGAAATAAATGTGAAACATTTCCTGCCACGTTGACATTATTATAACAAATAAGTCATGCAAGTATATAATGTCATTATTATATCAGCAAGGTTATTGAGAGACGCAGGTCTTCTACAGGTCACGCCGTTCCAACTCGATCAGGAAATAAAGTAGGATTATAAAGCTTGCCATAACATATGAAAAGCTAGTATTGTCCAAGTATATATGATATATATACCCACGGCCTTATTATGTTCTACAAACAGCCAAACTACCCACCCACCAAGCATAAAACCACATTGTAAATGGGATCTCTTAATGGATATTTAAGCACTAAAGATGAAATTATGGATCTCCTCAGGGAAAGCCTTAAGCAAGAAAAAGTCATTTCTTCCTTCAGACACTTTGGGGAGCAATTTCAGCTCTGATTTGGTGCGTAAAAGTGCTGATATTCCAAATAAAATAAGGCTCAACCTGGATAAGGCTTTATGAGCAGGTATGGAAAGTACTGGCATTATCTGCTCTCACATCTGCATTTCCATTATAGTCTGCAGAACAATATAAAATGGAATGCGTGCGCTAAAAGGCTGAAACGTAGAAGAGAATTTGTAGTCTTCACATCCTATAGAGCTGTGATCACTGAATGCCGGCTGTGAGATCGGCTGGCGTTTTGTACATTAGGACATTACCTTGTGTATTTACTTCCCATAAAGCCCTGGAGAAAGCCCAGCAGCTTCATATAAAGTGCACATTAAGTTAAGTTACAAGCTTACATTATGGGTGTATGTGTAAAGAGGAGACGTTATGTGTTCTGCATCTCAACATGTCACATAAACATGCAGACATGAATACGTGCACCTGGGAGACCACACGGGAGCCGCCCCTGACACCCGGCTACGGGCACAATTAACCTTTCACCAAGGATGAGAATTGCTGGCTGCAGGTGATAGAATGTTTTCTAATGGTGACAGATACAAATGTGACGAATAACACGGTCTCATCACATACTGCATACTTGTAATAGGGAACATTCCATGCATAAAGGACCAAGTCATCTCACCTGGCATGTAGATAATACATATGGTATGGTTAGCAGATATTGAGGTTTAAGAAGCTTACAAAAATTATATTACTGGATGAGAATGATAATAACACGTTACCTTTATTACAGCGCTATGGTAAGTAGCACTCAAAAAAGAAGCTGAATGAATCTGAACATAACACAGGATGTACTCTAACAGCATAAAAGAAGCTACACAGCATGAAATGGAAAGGCCTAAAATCTAAATATTTAATATCTCCGGGCTCAGGATCTTAAGAAAAATTCCCCAAGAGTTCCAGGCAGCAAACCCAATGCAGTCAAGTCCTACTGCAGAGGAAAGTCTCAACAATGGAAGGCAGTGGGTAGATTTACTAAGATGTGTTTAGTAAGACACTCTTAGGCTGGGGCCCCACGGGACGTAAACGCCACGATTTGCCCGCAGCGGAGACGCTGCGGGAAAAATTGCGGCGTTGTACAGTGCAAGCAAAGGGGATGGGATTCATGTGAATTCCATGCCCATTTTGCGGAAAAAAAGACAGTGCGGACACGATGCGATTTGCAAAGCTGTTGTGGCTTTGCAAATCGCAGCATGTCAATAATATCTACGGAAACGCCAGCGGCTTTCCCATAGCCATAAAAAAAACCAAAAAAAACTTGAAAGTCTTCAGTAGGTGATACCTTTTTTAATGGCTAACTCATAATGATGACAGATTATAACGTTTCGAAGCTCCCGGCTTCTTCTTCAGATATAACTAAAAACAATTTCTTAAGGCTGCATATTTATGTACAACAGGACACATAGGGATAGGATTACAGGAAGGAGGTGGGAAGAGGCTTATTGGTATATACACGTAAACAGTTCCCATGTTCTTATCTTTATGGCTGTCTAAGTTCAGTGATTTCTGTATGTTAAGAGAAAGTCCGCAGAGGAAAACTCTGTGAACTTTCTCTTAAAAGCGCTGCGGAAAGAACCGCAATGCGTTAACTCAGCAGTTCTTTCTGCAGCGCTTTAGCGCTGCGATTACGGCCCGTGGGGCCTTAAACTTAAATCGGCAGCTGCCCTAGCATAAGATGTCCAAATTTATTAATCAAGAGACGAAGACACCTACAATACAAAAAACACAAAAAGGCCCCTTTGTGTGGGACCTTAAAGTGGGTAGAGAAAAGTAGATTGAGATATCCCTGAAGTCTGTGTAAAACTGTTCCCTTTGTGGTCGTGTCAACCACATCAGCTATATGCACTTATTTGGCAAAGGATCTCCTCAGGGAGCCGCTATCCTAGGAATCTTGCCATGGATAATCCAGGCCAGAGACATGCAGAAATGATCAGTATTGAATTGTAATAAAAACCCAAGGTATTCATGTTTTGGGGTAAAATCCCTTCCCGAGACTTCACTCTAGCTAGGTATTCTATTTATACCTACACACACTGGCAGCCATGTGGTACAGGTGAAAGGTCATAATGGCTGACGGAATATAAACTAATATCAATGTCCTGTAACAAAACACACCTATAAATACAATAAATTTATTTACACTGGATGGATATTGTACAACTGGCGTCGTCTTCTGGAACATCTAATGGAGCATGAATACCTTGGTTTTTCTTTGAATTGTAATACTGGTCATTTTGACAACTTTTATTAATAAGTGTATACCTCTTCAGAAATTTAGCGCATCAGTTCCATTTGCCAGGAACTAAAAATGTGCACCAGCTAGTCAATTCCAGGCATTATTAATGGTAGTTTTCTGAGGTAAGTATGAATCAATCTGAGAAGGCCACCCCATTCCTTGCCGCCTTCAATATGAACTAGCAGACATGGGAAAAAATAGAGAATTGGAGCTAAAACACATAAACATAAAACATTTTTGCTCCAGACAACTGGCATACATAGATCGGTATAACTGGATCTATTAACTGTGTAATACATTATAAACTAACAGATTACTGGAGACCACTATCAGATTTGAAGAGGATCTACAGACTCTCCTGACATGTCTATTTTAGTATATACTTGTATTAACCACAAAAACAATTCTGAAACTTTTTTTTTTTTTTTTATAACTCTGTGTTGTACTATTCCACTGTTAATCCTGCTATAAAATCTATGAAGAAATTGGGGCATACAATTTTGCAAAGGGGGTAGTAACACCCTGTTGTCAATAAATTTATCATTGTTTAGGAGGAATAACAGAGGAACGTCACAATGTAGAGTTACGACAAAAGATGCTCCAGAAATTTTCTTTCATGAGTAATACAGGTAATACCCAATACAGACTTCAGCAGTCAGAAGAAGGGACAGGTCCTCTTTAAAACAGCAGATATTATTATTTAAAGGGGTCTGGTTTTAGGTATAAGCAGGTAAAGTCTTAAAAAAAATAACACACTAAGGCTAGATTCACACTAGCGCTCAGTCTCCTTTAGGGGTTTCCCCGTTCCGCTTGAAAAATGTAGAGAGAAAAGTCCTGCGGACCCAAAGAACGGAGTGCCAAACACTGGTGTAAACCTAATGTAAAAGATACTTCCCTTCTAAATCCCTCACCATCCCAGCACGCAGTCTTAGCTGCTCTGCAACAGTGTTTAGTGACACAACTGCTGCAAAAATGTCACATGATATCAAGATGCAACAGCAACGATGCAGCCCCATCAACAAACACTGGTGGGGAGAAGCTGAGACTAAACACTGGAGTAACAGGGGATTCAGAAGATAAGTACCTCTTTACTTGTTTCTAAGATATTCTGTGACCTATGTTCACCTGTTTTTGGAAACACTCCTTTAATAAATGTCTGATACAGCACTAAGCACAAGATGTGACATATTTGCCATTTCTTCCTTTCTGACACTAGAGAATGGGAAAATTATGTAATGGTTGACCTAATACATCTCAGTCTTTAGATAAAGGGTAAGCACGTATTAGGGCAAAATAAAAAAATAAAATAAATGTAAAATGAAAAATCTTATCTTTCACTTGGTAATGCAGACAATATAGTCAGTGATTTTCAGACTAGTAATCCCACCCAAAGCAAGCTCTGTCAGCATTAAAACAAAGGTGCTATGCAGAGCAGGGAAACATAACGAAAACGAAAAATAAGTACTTCTGAGCTGCAATGGAATCATCTGGCGACCATTGACGCTGGGTTCACACTAGTGCCTGGACTCTGTTTGCAGGTTTGCATGCACAAGACGGAAACCTGTCAGACCGGGTCCGGCCGTGAGCGTTTTATGCTCTCCGCTGCGAAAACATTTTTTTTTAAACTGGACACAGAGTACTGCATGTCCGACTGTGTCCGGTTCAAAAAAAAACAAACCGGTTTCGTGTCTGTTTTGTGCAGGAAACGGAAACCTGTATGAACGGAGACCGGGCGCAGATGTGAACGAGCCCTTAGTCACATATAGGTACTTTTTTTTTACTCTCCAAAAGTAGTAAATATATGTGACAAACCAACTCTTGCTGAAGTTTCAGGTGTCCATAACTCATCTCTAGAAAATCAGATAAGCACTATTATAGATAGTTATGTACAATAATAATAATAATAAAAAAAACAAACCAAACACTAACTATTGGCAGGGCAACACGGTGGCTCAGTGGTTAGCTCTGCAGCCTTGTAGCACTTGTGTCCTGGGTTCAAATCCCACCAGGAGCAACAACTGCAAGGAGTTTGTACGTTCTCCCCATGTTTGCATGGATTTCCTCCCATTCTACAAAGACATACTTAAATGAGAAAAAAAAATGTACATTGTGATCCCTACCTATATGGGGCTCACAATCCACATAAAAAACAAACAAAAAAAACACTAACTATTGGTTTCTTGGTGCTGGAGAGCAACCATTACTATTGTATCTTTCCCATGGTATTTACAATTTTTTTAAAATGCCTTTAACAAAAAAAACAAAAAACAAACACCACAGGGTGATGGGTTTGTTTGTTTTTAAATTTTTCCGAAAATGATTTTACTTTTTACTGCCATTAACTCAAACTTTCTTTTGCAACAGCTCAAGGAAGGCAGGGACAATATAAGCTGTGCAAAAGGTCAGGACAAATACACAGCTTATAAGGTGTTTTTTATGAAGTGCTTCTTTTGGCCTTTAATTAATGGCTATCTGGAGAGTCATAAAAAACACCAAGACTACTCTCATGTCAATGAGTCTATTGTAGTGTACAGAAGACGGAATGTAAGCTTCTGGAGTTGACAGGTTTATTTCTGTCTGCTTTGGGTACATAATATGAAGTCAGAGTGTCAGTGCCCCATACTTTACTACACACTATAACACAAACACCACCATACGAATCTCTGGGGAAATCAAAAGGTGGCGATACTGCTGTGCTGGAAAAAACACCATCAGACACATTTACGTTGTGTCAGAGCAGCAAATAGAAAAACATTATAAATGTCATCTGCTACCCACAATCCTTTGTGGAGCTGTGAAAAGTTAAAAAAAAAGAAGTCACAAGAAAACAAAGAATGTTAACCTTTCCAACTAAAGTAATGGATACAAAAATGTATCAAGTTATCAAGTTTCTGGAGATATCTAAAGTGTAATTGTCTAGATTTTAAAAGAAACTCTGAACCAGTTGCTTAGTTTTAGCCTGTATTCTGCTTGCTTCGTACCCTATGGATTATAAAAAAATACCAGTCTGAATCTTCAAAATTTATCAGAATTCAAAACCCTGCTAAGAAAAATCTAGACCCATATGCTGAGCAGTGCCATATGTAATAAATGCTGCCTTCAGACCTTGTGCCCATTAATCGTCAAATATATGGAATGAACTTGTCCTTCCTTTGTAAAATGTAATAATGTATGTGACTGCAGCCAGCGCAGAGGAACGTGGCCTATAGTGGAGGGTGCAAAATGTTTAAAGGGGTTGTCCAGGCAAAACTGGACAACCCCTTTAACTTTTAAATCAGCCAGGGGCAGTGAAAAAAAACAAAACATAATCACCTGCCCCAATGCTCTGCGGTCCTCCCGGCGTGGTCTGGTCCTTCTACATCACGGGTCTCTTCTGGACTTCTGAAGCCGCTGATTGGCCTCAGTGGTCAAGTAACTGCTTAGGTTAATCACCGGCCTCAGGAAGAGACCACAGGTAGTGACATCGCATGCCATTTGCTGATTGGCCTCCGCATCCAGTGTCCGCCAGATAAGTTAAGGTAATCGTAACTCCTGGGAGAACACCTTTAAGGTTGCTTCCCCTTGTACGAAGGATATTCATTGTGGATTTTGGTGCAAATTTTGAAACAGATTCACAGTATGTATTACCCGCAGTGTGTAAACGTTAAGTCTGTTTTCAAAACTCACAGAAAGACTTGACATGCTTTATATACAAAATCTACTATGAATATCTTAGTCAGAGAAGCTTGTACCATCTGCACAATTTCACTTAGGACTCTCGGTGACCTCTTATAGCACAGGACATGTGATTCAGAACATGAACTCTACGCGCTTGTCTTGTGTACTCACACCACTATGACCAGTCCTGGTTATCTGCATCCTGATGACACACGACATCAAATATATGTTCTTTTTTGTGCTTTTGAATGTTTACTGCAAAATGTTCAATAAAAGTTTCTCTCTCTTTTTTTTTTTTTTTAAAGCAAAGTATCAATCACTCCACAAAGTTCAACTACATCCACTCCATAGTATTAAATGTCCATAAGAACAGAGGATGAGCCACTATAACTATACAGAAGTATTGTTCACGTCATATTATTCATTGCTTACATGTTCGTCCCAGGCTCTTTTTTCCTTCTCATCCGCTTCTCTCCTCTTTCGTTCCAGCTCCTCTTTTAATACAGCCGCTCGAGCACTTGCTTGGGCCTCCAAAGAGAAAAAAAAAAAAACCCAGAAAGGTCATACGAAGCAGATCATGAACTTGGTCTAGAGTTAGCTCATGATGACTAACATATGCACGAAGACAAAATAGACATAAAAAAGTATTGTTAAGTGTTTATGAGAAGGGATGGATTGCAAATCTAGACAGGATATGATGCTTCAGATTCACTGGTAACCAGGCTGAGCGAGCGCACTATTTCTAATCATATTTCATACATATTGAGCTGGTATGTCAGGAACATACAGCAAGACTTCGGCTGAAGGCCTTAGAAGCAGATGTAATGGATAACAAGAGGATTATTCTCTCAAGAGGCAAATGTTATGTACAAAGAATTCAATTTCTAAAACAGTGAATCATAGTCTATTGGAATTGCAGTTTTAATGAATGAACGCTGAGATGGAGGTTGCAGTAAATCAGGCCATGGAGGTCAAAATCGCTCTGCACATTATCCAATGTCAGTAATCTTATAGTGCTAGCACTTCTAAAAACAGTGACTGGTTGGTGAACTTCCATTATACCTTTAAAGCTTCAATTTTCTTTCTTCTTAGCTCAGCTTCTTCTGCACCCTTCTCACCTTCTCTCTGGTTCATACAAGACAAAATACAATGGTACAAATTATGTACATACATATATACAAGTGGATAACTAATGTCATTAAGGGGTTGTCAAGGGTTAAAATGAAGAAACAACACTTTTGGTTATGTGGCATTTATGGCATAGGAGCCCCTTCCCATTCATGTACTGAGCTGGAATGCCTGTTGCAACGCACTGATGCTTTTTTGGGAGAAAATAAACAAACACTCTGCTAATCCCAGACAATTGTATTAACTAAAGCAAAACTGTAACCATCTTCCTTAGGGCAAGTTCAGACATGGGGCGCCCGCGCGGGTTTTGACGCAGTGAGCCACGTCTTTTTCTGGTCAAAACCCGCCTGCCACGACCATCGCGGTTTTCCCCTCCTATGTCGGCTCAAATGAACGAGCCGACACAGGAGGGTGCTGCCGCTAGCATGCCGCGGCTTCCGCCTGAGGAAAGGACATGTCGCTTCTGTTCTCCGCTAGCAGCAGCCCGCCACTAGTGGAAAAAAGAAACCCGGCGGTCTGCATAGACCACCATTGTAAAGGGGCGGATTTTGAAGCGAAATCCACTGTCAAAATCCGCCCCTTTGTTCACGTGTGAACGACCCAACATAGCAAAAAATTATTTGACTGGTTTAACCAAAAATGAACTACTGTATATAGTAGAGTATAAGCCGAATTTTTCAGCACAGTTTTTGTGCTGAAAGAGCCCCCCTCGGCTTATACTTGAGTTATACTTGGGTGGGGTGGGAGGGGGGTCTATGATCAGCCGCAATAGTAAAGTATATACGGTAATCTCCCATAAAATAGTGAAAAAAAGAAGCTTTAAAAAATATATAATAAAAAAATAAAGTAAATAAAAGTTCTAAATCCCTCCTTTCCCTGGAATACATATAAAAGTAGAAAATGACTGTGAAACACATACACATTAAGTATCCCTGTGTCTGACAGTGCCCGGTCTACTGAATATAGGGTATCTGCAGTGCTCCTGTTCCGTTGGGAAGGGGTTAATAGGAGCACTGCAGATACCCTATATTCAGCCAGACTGAATTCCAAGTGGGGGAATAAAAAACCTCAGTCCTCAAGCTCAGGGAAGGGGCAGGCAGACAACCAAAACACTCCCTCTCCTTCCCCAGCGTCTACTGCACCCAAAAACTCCGACCATTTTAATTTTTGAAATTTTCCAGTAGCTGCTGCATTCCCCCCCCCCCCAGGCTTATACTCGGGTCGGCTTATACTCAAGTATATACGGTACTTAAAAAGGGGTTTGCAGGCTAATATTATTTATGCCCTAATCTAAGGATAAGTCTTCAATATCAGATCAGTGGGACTTCGGCACCCAGGACCTCCACTGATCAGAAATTCAGCTAATTTACAGAGAATGGAGCAGGAAGCAGACAGCTCTGTTTCCTGTGCAGTGGCCAGACCAGGTTACTGCATATCAGCTACTATTCATTTGAATGGGAGCTAAACTGCAATAATTTGTTTGGCCACTACACAGAGAACAGAGCTGTCTGCTTCCTGCTCCATTCCTTGTGTATCAGATGCAGATAGCAGCTGAACAGTAAGGTTGTTTAGTGCAAAACCCACCGATCTGGTATTGATGAGCTTTCTTTAGGATAGGGCATCAATAATATTAGCCATGAAAAAAAACTAAGTCTGAGGCCACATGGTGCTAAAAAGCTGCAATTTTGCTCCAGTTTCTTAGCCCAAACAAAGAGTGGCTTCGAAAGGAATGGGAAATATAAAAGGCAGCACTTGTATTTCTCCCAGCTCCTAAATCCATTCCTGACTTAGGCTCAAAAAAAATAAAATAAAAAATAAAACAGATAAAAAAGAAATTACTAAACCAATGACAGATGAACAACAATTATCTCCTGGCAATGGCACCCATCCAGGGGTGGAAAATGTTAGACAGCAAGAGAACAGTCTGTTCTTTAGGCCCCTTGCAGATGAGTGTGTGCGCGAGTTCAGTATGCTATATGGGTTTTCCCACATAGCACACTGACCCATTTATTATCAGCCCACACATACATGACCGTGTATTAGACGGATCAGTGTGTGGGCCGCAAAACTCAGGCTAGGTCCCATTGCTGTCCAGTTTTACGGCCATTAGGGACATGGAAGAACTGACATCAGTGTGCCGCCTGTGCACTGGCTGCGCCGTTCAGTTGAATGGAACGGCGAGTGGCCAATCCAAGGCCATCTGTAAGGGGCCTTATAAAGTCATGCCTTGCCCACAGGAAACATGGGTAACTGTAAGGATAGGAGTAACTTCACCAAGGGCCAAATTATGTGGCAAGAAGACTGAATGAGACTCCAAAATGGCAGAACTTGTGTGAGGTTCTTGGTAGGCATGACTAACACCTACTAAAAGTGGCCCAATAAAGAGCAAAAGTGACCAAGAGTCACCAACGTGCTCTGGGAGCAAAGACGATCACATAAAAGAGCTACAATATGTGACTTTGTCCTCCTTGACATGCTCTTGTGTTGTCAATCTGGACGCTCTGTTATGTTTGATTTACTTTGATTTTTGTTTTTTTTGGGGGCCGGGGTGTGTCGGCCTTGTTATGTTTACTGTTGTGTTTTGCTCCTTGTTAATAAAGAATTTATTAAAAAAACCAAACAAACAAACAAAAGAGCTACAATTGCAGTGCATCACAACTTTAAGCTGAATAGGGCTACATAGCCATATAGTTTTCATTGTAGTCAACATTAGCTTCCAATTGTATGACTGATTGTTATACACATAGATGTCTTTGTGTTAATATGTTCCGGGATAAAACATACTTTCAACATTTTTTTTATTTATTTTTTAACATACATTGCAGGTGCAGATAGATATACACATTTTGACATGAAACCTTTCCTATTTTGTCAATACTTCCAGCACAAAGACTCAAAGAGCTCTTATCCTACAGAACTCAATACATCAGAGGAGGTGACCAGTCTGAGCGTGCTCATTGTCATCAATCCATATTTTGCACTGATGAGAGCTGATCAACCAGAAACAGCTGTCTGCAGCCCAGATTAATAGCGATCCATCTCCGGCTACGGCTGTGCTGAAAAGCAGCCATTCTGAACACACGCTAGCCGATGAGGGAAACTAACACAGTATTCACCTTTTTATCTGTCCACTTTCCCACTCAGACCCTTCATTATCAGTCTTTTGGATCAGTAGGATACAGATACTTCTTTTCAACTCGCCATATTATGGAAATTCTCACTGTTCTAATAATCTCACAACAATGTCTCTATTTCTTCATGGGAATAAACCACTTATTTCTATTACTCGAAATACAATTCTATTCACACTGTACGGAAAAACTATAATGGCATGAGATCAACTGAAATGTAGAATAAATAGCAATAATGCTTTATTCAGATGGGTTTATTGCCATGTTTACAGTGCTATTCTTAACAATAAGCAGCTATTTCATATTCGCATGTACAGTTCAGCATTATGCACTATATATACAGCTATAATGCAGCCGGTTAAAAAGCCACCTAGTAAAGCGGACTCAAATGTCTTCAGTCCATTACACTGAAAGATCCCGCCATGTCTCTGCTTCTGTTATACTCCCACATTGCAGACACCCTTCTTAATATTTGTTGCTTTTATCCCAACATTTTAGAATGAAACGGTATATGACAAATCTTGTTTTGTTGCTCATCCTATTGCTTTAAGACACGATACAAAAATTCTCTTCATTCACAAGGTTCTTTTAAAAGTAAAAACTATTGGTTCAGACCTATGTAAATTTAAACCACTGGTGAAAATGTTATTTTCCACGATTTTTTTCTCTCAGTTTTTGGGGTAAAGCTGAGATCACAGGTGGGGATTCATCGGGGTATTGTATGCCGATCTTCATCCCTTTGCTGCTGGAAGATTAGCCTGATCCATGACAAAAGTTGGCATAGATGATGATGATGAAGAATCTGTGCACAATGGCACAAACTAGATCATGCCCTTGCAATCCCCTTTTTTTGGACAATGGAAAGAGGCGAAATTGACATAACTGTCATTGAAAAAGTTGCAAACTCAAGGCTTACAACTATTTTACGCCACATAAGCGGCTAAACGCTTACTGAATCTGCCCTATAGGGTTTACTTACTAAGAAACCTATGTATAGGGAAAAGTAAACAGATTTCCCATGACAGCTTTTCAACGGGGAAAACCATTCGCATTGAAGATAACTCTCTATTAGTGTATGTTGATTTCTCCATCCTCCCAGTAGTCACAGTGCTTGGTTGATTGACACGGCCATTCTCAAGCAGTATAGAGGCTGCAGCACTTCCCTAAATGAAGAGACCTTTTCAAACAGCTGATCAGTGGAGGTGCCAGGTACCCGGTAACCACAGATTTGATATAGTATAGGTTATCATTTCCTGGAAAAACCCTAGGTACCTGTTTGTATACCTAGACTATGAAGGTCCACTTACCAACCTCCTCCACAGAAGTTAAAAGAGCTCCCCAAAATAAAATGTGTAAGGACAATGTGAACCTTGTAACTATATGAAATCAGAAGTCCTGCATGGAGCTGAGCTCTAATGGAAAGTTTTCCTACCTTCTCTCCCCGTAGTTTAGCTTTGATCTGTTGTCTTTCATTGAAATTTTGGAGCCGGATTTGTCTGAGCCTTGCCAAATATTCCTGCACAAAAAACAAAGATGATATATGTACCACAATCTTACAAAAACTGGCAGCCATGCTTGTATAATGTTGCATATATCATGTGGACTCCTTTCAATGCACGAGATAAGCAATGGATTTGGGGTAATACTAATAGAGCTTTAAAGACCTCTAGATGGACAAAGTAATGTGCATTTATGAATCCTTGTCTCTTGCATGCCCAATAAACCTAATACATCAGTGATATCTCACCATGACAGTTTTCATTTAGGGATAAAGCCGGTGAGCATCTGAATCCCCTGGCATTTGTCTGTCATCACCAGGAAAGTTTCCATCAAATGCTCATTTCCATTGTAGCAGTCACTGCTGCAGAAATTCAGTATTACATGTATACAGTACATGCAATAATAGGCTATTACATAAAGGGAGTCTGTCACTGGGAAGCCTGATATCAAACCAACCACATTACATTATGTAGGGGACATTATGCTGAGCACCATCATACCTTTAGATGCAATAGATGCACCATTACCTTGAAAAAAATATATCAACATGTAAATGAGGCTCAGGTGCAATGGGGCATGCTAGAGTCTTCACGGGCTCGGTATTCAGGTTGGAAAACCTAAGGCTCTGGTACACCCCACTACACATGACCCTCTTTTACACATTAGTAAGGTTACTGCACATCTACTGGATTATCTAAAGGTATGATGGTAGTACATGGTGATTGGTTTCATATCAAGCTTCATGGTGACAGACTGCGTTTAAAGGGGCTGTCCAGGTTTTTAAGAAAATTGCCTAGGAGCAGGAAATTCTGCACATTACTCATTCACTGCTTTTCTTCTACAGACATCCCACACTTGTCCTGCAGCGATGATACTACATACAACATACCATACTTGTGCCCATCCCCCCCTCCAAAAAAAAGGACAGAAACTGATTTTTTTGTTTGTTTTTACACAAATAAATAACCATCTGTTTGCATCCATTTTTTGCATCCACTAAAAGTATATAAAACGTGTCTTCTGAATAGAGCCATAGATTGTCCTCATTGGTGACACATAACCTGCACTTCTAGGCCATTTTCTTAAAATCCCAGACAAGCCCTTTAATTGGACAACTCCTTTAATAGATGAAGAAGGTATATTCTACCAAACCTAGACATACAAGGAGAAACTCCAGAGCAATGATATCTCATGGTGTCGTTAAATGTATGGGGAAAGAGTCATCTTTACTGCTGTCAGATCACAATGAAATTTTATAGGGAAAAAGCATTGCTATTTATACATTAGAAGGTTTGATGCTTACAATGTAGAGGTCAGCTTAGAGTCAGTCTATAAAGGAGGTATAGTATGGCCAATGCCTGGATGAGTCTAACAAAGATTTCTCTAATCTTGTATATACTGTGTTTCCCCGAAAATAAGACCGTTTCTTATAGTAAATTTTGGTCCTAAAGATATGCTATGTCTTATGTTCAGGGGATGTCTTATCTTATTTTTGTGTGCTGCTGCCACCATTGCGCTACGCTGAGATGTGCTTGCTGCACAAAGACTGTATGAAGAAAAACATTGCAGCCGGCTGAACGCTGTATGCGGTGCTCTGTGTGCATAGGAAAGATGGCTGCTGCTGTGATACCGTACGTTGTATCCACTGTTCCTGCTGCTGTGGGATGAGCTGGGAGAGTGGACTCCCCGCCGCACATGATGCTTACCGTAGTGTATGCACAGCAAGCATCTCCCAGCTCATCCTACAGCAGCGGGAACAGTGGATACAACGTATCGCAGTGGTGTCAGCAGCCGGCATACCTGTGCACACAGAACATCGTGCACAGTGTTCAGCCAGCTGCAATGTTTTTCTTCATATAATCTTTGCGCAGAAAGATTATTATTATTGGATGATGTCTTACTTTTGGGGGGGGGGGGTGCCTTATATTAGGCAGTTCAACAAAACCTCTGCTACTTTCGGGGGATGACTTATTTTCGGGGAAACAGGGGTAATAAGGGATCTCTGTATGAAGGTGCAGGTTTTGTGACCAGGCAGAAATGAAGAGCTAATTTCCAAATACAGACCTCGGTATTGTAGGTGGGAGGTACACCCTATACTATAAGTTAATATCTAGCATGCTGTAACAAGAGTGCTAAAGTTGAGGATACACTTTATATAGCTGTCAGCTAAACCATTACAGCTATCTCACCTGACTACCTCATACACATGCACACTTGGTTCGACTGTGCAGTGCATGTGTAATGCACAGGCACAGGAAAGATAGTAGATGACAGACATTTTGGTAATGGTTTATCTATCAAGAACAAACATTAGCCAACTAAATTCCTGCTTTTCAACCCTCATCTACCCGGACATGAGTCAGGAAGTCCCCGTACACATTAGATGGTTGGTTTGTATCATCAAAATTCAGGTCATGTTCAACTGATACACATCTAATGTGTATGGCCAGAATTAGAAGTGACGAATGGTATAATGTGTCTCAACTATTTCAAGTAACGCAGTATTTATTTTAAAAAAAAAAAGAGCTTATATATGCAAACAGAGTTTCTGTAACTCAAGCCATTGATTTATCAGTAGTATAATAATACAGCAGTAACTATATGCAGTGCATTGTTTAGAGTCCAGATGCAAGTGTCATTCACAGGCAGAGAGTTAATAAAATCAAACATGTCAGAAAATATGTATATGGTTAGAACAGATGTTATGTTCCAGCATGGGAGGATTAACATAGGATGAATACAACATACATGACATTTGGGTTAATAGTGGCAACATAATCACAGCCAACACGAACTGCAGGATCTCAAGCAGTGCCAGGTTTGAGCGTCCCCTTATGTGTTATGCATAACCCAGAGGAAACATGCATAGACAGAAAATGATCATGGCCGGGGACACAAGGGTGCTGCAAAGAGGCTCAGGCATGCGAGAGGCCTACCTGTTCTTCTTTGTGCCGGGCCTTCCCTCCTCCAGCAGAGCTTGGTCTGCTTCCATATATAGCTGCCAGGCTGTACAGGGCGTCCTGTTCACCATTTAATGTATGAAGTGTAAGAATGGCTGGGGCTACATCAGAGGGTGCTTATAAAACATATTCCTTACGTCCTACAATTGTCCCATCTCTCAACTACTAGGTTTTTTCATTCTGTAGTTATATACCAGCTATAGTTCTTAAAGTGCAACCCAGCTTTTAATACAATTCCAGATTAGAAATAGACATAAAAGGTGGAGTAACTTTGCAAGTACAGGTTAGCGGTTCTTGTACTGATTTTAAAGGGGTTGAACCAGAATAACAATGTATCATCGGTCCAGGAGTTGTGGAGAAACCGGTGTGATCTATTGGAACGGAGTGAGGGGCCAGCGTGTGTGCAACTACTCAATTCTGTCTCTAATGGACTAACAGAGATAGCAATATACAATGCTTGCCTGTCTCCATCATTCCCATTGTCTCTTCATTCAAATAGAGCACTCGGGACTCCTGTTCTTGTTACCAATGGAGATCTCAGCAGCGGGCCCACAGTCAGACAATTACCTACGCTGTGTAAAAATGAAAAAGTGTGATTCTTAGGCAATCCCATTAATTCTCGTGTCACTTAAACCATTGATGTACTAAATATTTCCCTTGGCAAGCTCAACTATAAAGGCACCCCCATACACCTGAACGAGTGAGCATTCAGCCAACACATATTCCTTCCAACCCCCCCCCCCCCCCACACACACACACACACACACACACACAAGCACACTCCGCATGTGCTACTTGGGATAGGGAATAAACTGGTGGCAAACACTACTCCTTTACCATGAAAACAAACGTATCATCAGAGGAGAGTCAGGACCTCCATACAAAGTCAGCCGGTCCCACCAAAATTGGTGGGTTCAGCTGTCTTTTGTCTAATGTGTATAGGCACCTTAACTGTATAACTCATCAGAACTGCAACAATATACTGGTATTTGGCAGCAGCTGAATTCACAAGCTGAATTCACATGAATGGAGA
The DNA here is from genome assembly GCF_031893055.1 of Leptodactylus fuscus. NCBI lineage: Eukaryota > Metazoa > Chordata > Amphibia > Anura > Leptodactylidae > Leptodactylus > Leptodactylus fuscus. The sequence continues at coordinate 294,783,079 of NC_134265.1, forward strand.
AGATAACAAGTCTTAACAATTCTCAAAATCAGTACAAGAGTATATGCAAAGATACTTAACCATTTAAGTTGTTTATATAGTGCTTTTTAATGTGGTTATGCCACAAACAAATATCAATTTACTCTGGTATATCATGTAAAAAAATAAGACCATTACAATTAGAATAATTGGTATAAAAAGATTCCATGTCTAGGTATTGCTGTTACACACTTGTAATGGCAACTTGGTGTTCTGTTGAATCCCTCTTAGGGCGTCCAGTAAATGTGTCCAGTGCTGGTGGTCACACATGCTCAGTAGCTTTGTCTCATCACCTGGTTTGTCTAGTAAACAGCAAGCGATTCATTAGCATCATCACAACACCTAGTGGACGTTCTGTGACAATATCAAAAAGAACACACTAGGGGGTGCCATAACATGGATGTCACAGCAATAGTTAGACATAGGCAGCTGCTATTTCAACAACGCAATTTATTTTTTTGTTAAAATGTTCCGTAAATTAATATTAAATATTTAGAAATGTGGGACAAACCTTTTAAAAGGCAGATTTCCCCTTTAAGAATTAAAGGATAATCTGAATATATCTATAAGATTGTAGTATACACAAAGGGTACAAAGAATTTTAGGATGCATAAAATGATTTTGCTATAGTACATCTAAGAGAGGATGAATAACACTGCAAAAAACTATACAGAATGCGTCACTATGAATGAATGAGCTCTACTATACAGTAGATAGACATGGTGGTTTCATATAAGCAGTGAAGCCAGCACAGACAGAAGAGGTTAATGGCTGTGATCAGTTAGCTGAGCTGGAGTGTGAGCAATATACATTTTTGCTATGAACATATGAAAGGTATAATATTTATACCAAGAAATAGGATTACAACCAAAAATAATAACCAGCACTGCAATAAAATAAATAATACAAACCAAATGAATGGGATGACAAAAATCAGAAATAATATTCTTCATTCAGTTGTGTTATGCATATTATTATTAATATTACTTGATGGAAATAACATGTTATTGAGATTGGAGATATAAAAACTTTACATTATTTTACCAGTAACTAATGTTAGACAGATGTCACAATAGCACATCTGTCTTCTCATAGAGTAGGCAGAGGGATGAACACTATCTTTTCATTTTGTTTTACCCTTAAAGGGGTTATAACAAGAAAAATATTTATCACCAATACAGAGTACAAAACTTGTATTTTGTACCATAGAATTTGTCAAGAGTAGCAGGGTGCTTTTCCGACCAATACACTGTAAATAGCCTCCAAAATATGGAGATCGAGACCGCCCTCTAGCGATTGGGGTCCCAGCAGTTGAACCCCTATCGATTATATATTTATCACCTTTCCTATGAAATATGTTAGTGTTGGGATAACCCCTTTAAAATAATATACACCACTTTAAAATAGCGCCTACACTGTGTATTTCTAGGCTACATTTGTAGACTTTGCAACGTATTACCAAAGCTAGCCACACATTATCATATAGTCGTCACATATCATATTATTTCCCGCAGATCTACCATTGAATATAGTATTCATCTTTTAGCAATCTATTGTTTATATACAGGACAGTAATGAGTTGGTAATGCTATGTTAACCCTAACCATAGTACAGTTATACATAGAATAAAATAGGTTGTAAAAAAATAACTAAGCATTGCTAGAAAGGCCTGTACCCTATTCAACCAGTATTGACAATATATACATGCGAAGGGGCACTTCAAAAACCCTGTTTCTCCAAAAGTAAACCCTAGTTACAGTCAGCATCTCCAGCGTTAGGTTATGTCACATAGATGGAGAATAGGAATATGGTGACTACCAACTGTCCTGGACAAGCGCCTCACTACTTCACACCACGGCAGGGCAAAATCTGCTCATGAGTCCTGCCTCCTGCTTCCCAAATCCACCTTCTGAGTGTCGCCTCCTGGCTGCTACTATGCTGAGGGCTTGGCTACTTATGTGACTAGAGATCTTTATTTAAGACTCACTGACACTGCACCATAAAATTGTGAAGGGAAGTTAGGGTTACTAATCTTAACCATTTTACAAAATTCATCTGAAGCGAAAATAAAACCTACCCCAAAAAATAAGTTCTAGACCTTTATTCAGAAAAAAAAAAAAAAACGAAAAAAAAAAACGACCACATCTGCATTCGGTCTTCCATTTGGGGAGTCTGGAATACCGAATGGAAACCTATACACTGTAAAAAAACGGTTCGCTAAGATACCACACAGACCCCATAAACAATAACGGGGTCTGTATCTTTTCCACACATATCATGAGGAGAGAAAAGTGCTGCTTGCAGTACTTTTCTCTCCGCATGATTTGTGAGGACATTGTGTGGAAAAACACACAGACCCCATTATAGTCTATGGGATCCATGTGGTTTCTAAGCGAACTGATTTTTAATGTGTATAGATTTCTGTTCAAGGGATCCCCAAGCAGACTCCCTAAATGGAAGGCCGAAAGCAGATGTGAACCAGGCCTAAGACTTTGTCTTAGTTTTGGAAAACACGGTAGCTGTATCTCCAGTTTTATACAACCTAGGAATCTGGAGTCATTTGAAAGCAGAGCGTTTCACATGTACTATAGCTCTAGCTATAAAAAGAAATGTAGATATCACTAGCTAAAATAAAAATCTGAAAAGTGATTTTCATATGCTGCAACCTCTCTTCTTTGGCATTTGCTATTAGTGTATATAAAAAAGTTACTTTAAGCAAACCTGACATTAAAGATGACCTTTCACGGTCTGGGGCACAGGCAGTTCTATATACTGCTGGAAAGCCGACAGTGCACTAAATTAAACACACTCTCGGCTTTCCCGATCTGTGCCCCGGGTAAAGAGCTATCGGTCCCGGTACTGTAGCGCTTTACAGTCAGAAGGGCGTTCCTGACAGTCTTGTCAGGTACGTCCTTCTTCAAAGCAGCGCCTATCGCGCTGTAGAGTGTGAGTGGGGAGGAATGCCCCCTCCACCCCTGATGATATTCATCTATGGACGAGTACTGTGAGCATAGGGTGAGGGGGCGTTCCTCCCCGCTCACACTCTACAGCGTGATAGGCGCTGCTGTGGAGAAGGATGTACCTGACTGACTGTCAGCAACGCCCTTCTGACTGTAAAGAGCTACGGTACCGGGGGCCGAAAGGTCTTTATCCGGGGCACAGAACGGGAAAGCCGACAGTGCGCTGAATTCAGCGCACTGTCGGCTTTCCAGCAGTATATAGAACTGCCTGTGCCCCAAACCATGAAAGGTCCTCTTTAAGAAGATTCTCTCCAATTAAAAAAAAAAAAAAAACCATAAATAAAAATAAATAAAAAAATGACAGTACACCGAGTAAAATAAAGATGAAAATGTAAAATCATAGCTAAGTATTGACTAAATAACCCCAGTTCCATACCATGTGTCCCTCTGCACGCGCCTTGTTTTGCATGGCTTCCTGCTTCCTCTGCCAGAACTCCTCAACTTGTCTTGCTCTTTCAGCAGCAACATATCCTCGATGTCTAAAATTAGTAAGTAAAAATGTAAGGCAAAAATCACTGTATGGTAGTGCTCCCTTGTACAGAGCTACATCACAGCAATGACGGGGTTAATTTCCCGGGATTGCAATTTTTGTTCTGATCCCAACCATTGCAGTAGGAGCAAGGCTCTGTATTCAGGTTGTGCTCGGACCGCCAATCTCATGGGCATAGTGGCAGTACCCACAAGATCATTTTGATTGATATATCCCTCACAGGGCAGTGACCAGAACATCTGTCACAGCTTGTAAAGGAGTTCATAATGACCTTGATTTCTGCTCCCACCGATACTCCTGCTGCAGTTCTTTTGTATGTTGAGACTCTTCTCTGCTCTTTTGATATTTGGCCCCTTTCTTTCTTAGCTAGTAGTAAATTAACAATAAGGTGGTTACATCCACCTCAAGACAAAAGAGTTTTTCACTACAACTCTGTGACACATTGCTACATAGTACTCGAATATAGCAGGATAGTTACAGCGCGAGTATTCCTCTTCTTGTGTTGAGCATCATAAAATACAGTGCCAACTACAAAGAGACATATAGGACACAGCAGTCTACAGCCTGACGTATCCCTACTGTACATGTACTGCTTTTTCAGGTAAATAACATAATAATATACAGGATGGCTCTTGAATACATACATGTTGAACTCACCTGTTTATAAACGCTTGTTTGGATACCTCTTCTAACCTTTTCAATTCCTTCTTCACTGCATCTCCATCTGGGAAAGGTGCATGAGCCACGGGGCCATTGGAGGGTTCTCCCGGGACGGCAGCTCTGTATGCACCATTAAGGGACTGGTTAGTACATTTATTGTGGCATTCGGGTTATTATTGTGACAATGAGATATTGCAGTGACACATTTACTGTTCTAATGGGTTAAAGAGGACCTTTCATGGATTTGGACACATGCAGTGTTATATACCGCTGGAAAGCCGATGGTGCGCTGAATTCAGCACACCTTCAGCTTTGGTCCCGGTACCATAGATCTTCACAGTCAGAAGGTTTTTCTGACACTCTGTCAGGAATGTCCTTCTGCACAGCAGCGCCTATAGCGCTATGCTCTGAGACTGGGGAGGAACGCCCCCTCCCCTCCTGATAATACTCATCTATGGACGAGCACTGTGAGAAGAGGGAGGGGGCGTTCCTCCCCGCTCACACTGTACAGCGCGATAGGCATTGCTGTGCAGAAGGACGTTCCTGACAAAGTGTCAGAAACGTCCTTCTGACTGTAAAGCGCTACGGTATCGGGACCGATAGCTCTTCACCCGGGGCACAGATCAGGAAAGCCGACAATGCGCTGAATTCAGCGCACCGTCGGCTTTCCAGCGGTATATAACACTGCATGTGCCCAAACCCATGAAAGGTCCTCTTTAATATGGTCAGGATCCTGAACTTTGCATAATCACTTACTTAAGTGCTACATCCAAGTTCTGGATTTCTGCTTTTTGCTTGACCTCTCTGTCATCTGTAGACCTCGGTTTCTGCAGCTGATCAAGTACTGAATGGTAATGCTCATAAGATCCCCGGACAGCAGCAGCCTGTGGAGGGGCTGCCCCACCACCACCACCACCACCAAAATATGGTGCCTGTGAAATATAACAGTAAAAATCGGCATATTTACAAGTATAATTAAGACAACAGAAGTATCTTAGGGACAAAACAGTGGCTCAGTGGTTACACAGTAGCCTTGCAGCGCTGGAGTCTTGGGTTCAAATCCTGCCACAGACAACATCTGCAAGGAGTTTGTATGTTCTTCCCGTGTTTGTGTGGATTTCTTCCCATATTGCAAAGACATACTGATAGGAAAAATTGTACTTTGTGAGCCCTATATGGAGGATCACAATGTACATTTGAAAAAATTATACCAATTATACCAAGTCCAGCTCTCTGCTCCTCTCCAACGATTCCAGATCTCAGCCCCCACCCAATCAGTGCAGTTCACTTTGGTGCCTGATACACTTAATAAGCTCTCTGACATTAGGTGGGTGGTCTTGGTTCAGAGCAGACATATAGGCACAGTTCTGTCTGTCTGCCTGTGATTGGATAGTGTAAAAGTGCTCTGATGCAAACCTGCTTGTTTTCTCATGTGAGACCACGTACTTTACAGAAGAAGCCTAAGTAGCAAATCAGACACCAAATCCAACTGCACCGATTGCTCATGAATTGTCTAGAGCAGGCATGTCAAACTCAGGGTACCCCGAGGGCCACATGAGTAACAAGAAGTTGTTGCGAGGGCCGCACACAGCAGCTAATGGCTAGGGCCTTGGGGACTGATCACTAATACCATGCATCGCAAAAATCCGGCATTTCTATTGCAGGCTACATAGAGTGGCCTACAATAGAAAGTATAGAATGACAGGCTGGAGCCTCACAAGGCTCCCGGCTGCCATAAAAATGCACGCAGGCCCCGAATCTTGCTCCGGTGCCTGCGATTGCCGGTAAAATGGAACCTCAGTTAAAGCTGGCAGACACCATTATTGTGTTGGAGTGCTGGGGAAGGGTTGGAGTGCTGGGGGGGGGGGGCTTCTGGATGTCTGGCCCTTCCTTGGGCCTGAGGACTGTTTTTTCCCACCCACTTACAATTCTTGCACTTGGGGGTTAATAGGAGCACTACAGACTGTAATGCTCCAATTAACCCCCAAGTGAAAGAATTACAAGGTGGGTGGGGAAAAAAAACAGTCCTCAAGCCCAAGGAAGGGCCAGACAGACATCAAAAAGCCCCCCTCCCCCAGCACTCCAACACCACCCCCCCCCCTCATGATCATAAATCTAGTATTTATCCCCTATCCGTAGGATAGGGGTTAAATACTTGAAAAATCACAATTTCTTCTGCGGAAGCTTACCTGCTTCTGCTCTTCAGCCTGCGCAGCGGTCTTGTGAGACCGCGTAGGACGCAGGCACACGTCGGGTGCGGGCCTGATTATGTGGCCACGTCACCCAGCGTGTGGGGAGGAGGGGGTGAAGCGGAGTGAGGAGGGGGCGGAGCGGAGCAGGCAGAGACCAGGCAGGGAGACCTGCTCTCTGCAAAGGCTGAGGGGCGGCCGCTGGAGCAGTGCTGCGTCCATCAGGGCCGCCCCAATACACCGCTCACTTTCCTTGTATATCTGCGGCCCGCACAAAAAAGTCTCAAACTTTGTCTCTAAAGTTTAGAGACAAAGTTTGAGACTTTTGTGCGGGCCGCAGCTATGCCTGTAAAGGGCCGCATGTTTGACATGCCTGGTTTAGAGAACAGCAGTGGAACCAGTGGAGTGGCACCTATTATAGGATGCAAAGAGCTGACATTGGTAGAGGTGATGAAAGGTCTTCATTTAAAAAGAGACTAACCCGTATTATTTACCTATTAGGCCATACAGACAATATCAGCTCATAATAATTTTTAACGTTGTCGTAGACTTATTTACCTTTATGTCTCCGCTTCCTCCTGAGCCCATCACATTCTTCCATCCTTGCTCCCTTGCACGATTTATCCGCTCCAACTACCATCATAGAAAGTATTGTATTGTATTGAAAGTATTGACTGGTTATATAGCATTCTTATTTTAAAAGCAACACTTTACAGATTTTGAGTGACTATAGGAACCCCTAAGGTCTTCTTAAATAACATACAAAGGTCTTGCTAATTATTTAGTAATTAGGACATCATAGGTGTAAGACTCAGTTCACTCATCCATAGATTGCAGACTTGCAAAGTCTACACCCTCTGCTATAATAGAATATCTGTTGACTGTCAAAAAGACTTTACAATTATACATCATAAATGCATTGCCTACACTGTATGTTTCTAAAGACTTTAGGAGAATATGCAAATCTGACTTCCATGATGTAATTAGGAAGACAGAGCCTCATTCATGCAAACCAATAGAGGGCGCTCCCTTTAACATCATACCGACCTTCTCATAGGCCTTTGTTTGCAATGATGTTGGGATTATACCTGGTATAATCCCAACATCACTGCAAACAAAGGCCTCTGAGAAGGTCGGAATGATGTTAAAGGGAGCGCCCTCTATTGGTTTGCATGAATGAGGCTCTGTCTTCCTAACTACATCATGGAAGTCAGATTTGCATATTCTTCCCATGTTCCTTTGCACAGTGGAGCGCTCATGGCTTAAGACTCCACACACCTAATAGGTGGTCTCTCCCTATGGAGTGACGATATCCCCCCAACTCTAAAGACTTTAGTAATATTCTTAAGATTTTTTCCCCATATTCTATTCATTTCTGGTGTTTTGCTGCCCCCCAGTGGTACCACCTGTGATCAAATCTAATCCATGGCTAAAGCCACATTTTAGGAACAAGGATGCCTTTAAATTACATAAAGGTTCTTCTATAATAATTGAACAAAAGAACACTATAACATGTATAGATCAGACTACATGTATTTACTGGAGTCAGACAAGAGAAAAATTGTACATGTGAGAAAGTGCAACTGACTCACCCTTTCCTTTTCCAGTTGTTTCATCTGTTCAGGTTTATGAATCCAGTAGAAAAACTCTGCCCTGACGGGTATCCAAAACCATCCCCAGAAATTCCATCCGTTGAGATGGCATTAGACAGGATTTTTCCATGTTCACGAGCCATCCAAACCGCCGAAGTAGGTCCATGATGACCTGTAGGCTGGAGAGATTGTCCGTCCTGGAGGGTGCTTTCATCAGCAGATCGTCCAGGTATGGAATCACCGCTACCCCTTGGGAACGGAGGATAGTCATGAGGGGGGCCAGTATCTTGGTGAACACCCGTGGAGCGGTGGCCAAACCAAAAGGGAGAGCGACAAACTGGAAATGCAAACCGTAGAAAACACTGATGGCCCCGAACAATGGGAATATGGATATATGCGTCTCGGATATCGATAGACGCTAGAAAGTCACCCAGTTCCATAGAGGAGATCACCGAACGTAGAGACTCCATCCGGAAACTTCGAACAAGCCTGTTGAGAATCTTCAAGTCCAGGATGGAACAGAAGGAGCTGTCCTTCTTTGGAACAGTAAATAGGTTTGAATAGAACATCTGGAACGGTTGAGAAATGGGCACAGGCACAATTACCCGGGAACGGGGGGAAAAAAAAAAAAAAAAAAAAAACTTTCTTCTGGAAGGGCGGAAAACTCTATGGAGTAGCTGTTTGAGACCACCTCCTGAACCCAGCCGTCGTCGACCCAGGCGAGCCACATGTCCTGGAAGGCAAGCAGACGTCCCCCCACCCGAGAATTCCCGGATGGGGGCAGCCCTTCATACAAAGGGGGGCTTGGCAACTCCCGACCTTGCAGGCTTAGATCAGGGATGCCAGGCAGGTCTGGGCTTAAAGGAGGGCTTCTTAGAGAGCAACTCCCTAGGAGATTGTTCATTGAAGCAGGACGAGGAGCCATGAAAAAAATGAAACCGCTGGGAACGGCTAGAAAACAAGGCAGGCTGCCGCCTAGAACGCCTCTGAGGTAACAGGGAGCTTTTGCCTCCAGTAGCTTCAGAAATAAGTTGCTCCAAACCTTTCCCAAAAAGACGGCCCTGTTCACTGTGAGAAAAAGGTAAAGCAACCACCACCTTTTTAGAGGCAGGCTCAGCGTTCCAGGATCCAAACCGTCCAACGCATTGCCACATTACCCGCTGCCTTAGCTGAGCAGCGAGCCACTTCAAGGGAAGCATCACATAGATATTTAGAAGCATTAATTATCTGGTCCACCAGAAACTGATTGTCCTGCAGATTCATCGGCGAAACCAGCTCTCAACTGTTTGCCCCGGCAATACAAGCCTTACTAACCCAGGATGCCGCAAAAGCGGGCCGCAAGGCAGACCCTGCTGCCGCAAAGGCCAACTGAGCCAAGGAGTCCAGCTTCCTATCAGCGGGATCACTTACAGAAGCAGCGTTAGCTAGAGGCAGGATAGTCGCCTTAGATAGCCTGGCAATAGCCGGATCAACTGCAGGAGGCTCGGTCCACCTAGACACACACTGTTCCAGGAAAGGAAAAAGGACATCTGACCTCCTGGTGGAAGACAGGGGCCGGTCCGGATGACGCCACTGTTCCTGCAAAATATGATCAAATGCCCCGTGGTTAGGAAACACTAAGGGCGACCGGCGACTATGGCGAAAAAAGACACATCCTCCTGAGCCTCAAACTCAGCACCTTCTGTCAATTGCAATATATCACGGACAGCACGTACAAGCTCCTGCGTAGCAGCTGCTACTGATGTGCCTGACTGAAACTCTGTATCGGAGTCAGAGGCGTCCCCAGATGAAACAGAATCCACAGGAGAAGACTTAGATCCACCTGTCTTGGAGGAGCCGTGCATAGACCCTCTGCCTAGCGAACACCCAGTAGAGGGAGAGGAAGATCATGACCCATAGGATAACTTCCTAGTCCGTTTACGAGGACGGACGCCAGCACTGGAATGGGAGAGTCCCTTAATAGCTTCAACCACAGCCGCAGACTGCACCACAATCTGGGCGGGCAAATGCTCCAAGGACACAGCCATGGACTGATTAAGCTTGGCCAAGTTACAGCCTAGGACAGGGAAACCGGGGAGGGAGAAGGGCCGAGAGGCTCCGGGGGGGCGAACGGCACTGCAGAGTGAACAGATAGACACAGACTGCCCGCAAGGAAACTTTTGCTTACAGCTGGAGCACGCACAAAACGTAACAGCAGGGGGCACCGAGACCCGGGAAGACTCCTCATGAGAGGACATGGCACAAAAAACGACCCCCAAAGGGCAGCCTACCATACTACTGAAAGAAGACCGACCCCCACTGCTGAGGACAAGCTACCAGAGGATCCAAACTGAGACTGCCAGAAACACAAGTCTAAGAAAAAGGAAGTCCCTTAAATAAGGCCCTCCTCCCCCAGACTCCTGCCAAAAAACAGGAAGGGCCCGCCCAGGACCGCCCTGCAAAGGAAAGCCCAGGGACGAGGCAGGGTCTAGTGTGGCCTACAACATACCTTAAGCCACAATCCCCCACGCGGCCTACACCTCTGGAGAAGCCGCGGCATCGGGTAGCAGCCCCGCCGGCGAGGAGACGCCGGGACCCGCTGGACCTGTTGCAACCTACACCCAGGCAAAGCCGCAGCCTCAATTAGAAGACACGGCCGCCCGACCCCCTCTTCCGGTCCGTGCCTCAAGAAGCCCCGGGTAGCAGAAAAAGAGCCATCCCCTCTATCCACAGTACAAGGGAGAAGGGAGGGAGAAGGGAGAAATACTTACCGTCTGGCGTCTTCAGGCGCCACAGACTTACCCCCTCGGTGATACCTCACACCTAAGTGGGGTCACCGGAATCCGATGCAGCCACCAACGGGACTGGGTGACTGCTGTGCGCTCATAAACTGAGCGCTTGCGCCCGCAGGGGGGAAAACTAGTGTAACGGATACTCTGACAACCCCCTGCCCCTGAAAGAAAAAAACAAAATAAAAACTATGCAAGACAGAAAGACCTGACTCAGGTCGTGACTGCCTCCTACGACACTAGGAGAAAAAACTGCTTGAGCATTCTGCCAGTGAGAGGGTTTAGCCTGCGTAGGCGGAGCCAACCACTTGGTTTCTGTGTCCCCCAGTGAAATATTGCGAGAAAATTGTACATGTGAGACAAAGTGCAACTGACTCACCCTTTCCTTTTCCAGTCGTCTCATCTGTTCAGCTTTCAGTAAGTTCATCTGAAATGTAGTAAAAACGCATACCTCAACATGTAGCACTGATCAAGTGATGTAAACGTCATGAAATATGTTTCATGTGAAAGAGCCATAGGTTTGAATCCAACAAGGACAACATCTGAAGGGAGTCTGTATGTTCTCCCCAAATTTGCCTAGGTTTCCTCAGGGAACTCCAGTTTCCTCACACACTCCAAAGATATACAGTTATAACCGAACCATGCTTTAAACTTCTCCACAACTTTATCTCTGACTTGTCTGGTGAATTCCTTGATCTTCATGATGTTATTTGTTCACTAGCATTTTCTAACAACCACTGAGGCCTTCACCGAAACAGTGTATTAATACTGAGACTAAATTATATACAGCTGGATTCTATTAACTAATTAAAGGGGTTGTCTGGGATAACTGGAAATCCCTACACAAATCTAAACACCCGCCTACTTTCTAAATAACATAATTAATCAAAAATGTATTAGTTATCCGGTGATGACCCGTTTCCCCATTTCCAGAAACAGATCATCACTATTACTCCCCCCTCCCCCATCCACTCCATTATACTTACCTTCCACGCTTCTTTCGACAGCTTCTACTCTTATACTGATTCTGTCTGTGCTCCATCTTCTACAAGTGTTGGGCGCACTGCTGCCATTAATGCAGTAGAGGTGGATCATTGTGGGAGAGGAGCACACACAGACAAAATCAGAACAGGAAGAGGAGCCATCTTGCAGAAAGAAGCGTGGAGGGTAAGTATGATGGAATATTATAGCTTGTACTAATAGGCCCTATACAAGGGCTCGTCTGAGAGTGCTGGGTCTAGTTGTTTTTTTGGGGGGTTTTTTGCTGGCTGTCCTGTAGAAACCTGGGCAGTACCTTTATTCATTACATGTCTTGCCTCTTTAGGCAATGCTAAGGTTCATTTTCCATTTTCCTAAAACATAACTTTTATTGCAACTTCCATCTCCGCGTACGAAACGCACGTCAGGCGTTTCTCCTTAGACGGTATGATACATTTCTGAAGGGAGTATTTACTTGTGTTATTAGTACCTTACTGGGGTTTGTTTATGTAACACTGAAGGGTGTATGTTGGTCTGCTTGTTTAGCAGCATTATTGTGGACACTTCTTTCTGTGTGCATACACTAATATATTTGTATACTAGCTGGTACCCGCGACTTCGTCTACGGTGATTGTAGAAGTGGGTATATAGAGGCGTGAGTAAGGTTTTCGTACTGTGTATAAGGTATGGGATATGAAATGTAAGTTTGTATCTTGTTGTTGCTGTAATTCAGAGAATACGTGAGACTTTTGTGTTGAAGTTACTTTGTATTTGAGCTGCTATACGGTGTTGTGAGAAACTTTACATAGTGACTTTGGGACAGAAGTATTTGAAGTTAACCCTTTCCCGCCAATGGCATTTTTTGATTTTCGTTTTTGACTTCCCTCCTTCTAAACCCCATAACTTTTTTATTTCTCCGCTCCCAGAGCCATATGAGGTCTTAATTTTTCCTGGGACAAATTTTTCTTCATGATGCTGCCATTATTTATTCTATATAATGTACTGGGAAGCAGGGAAAAAATTCAGAATGGGGTGGTTTTGACGAAAAAATGCATTTCTGCGACTTTCTTACGGGCTTTGGTTTTACGGCGTTCACTGAGCAACCAAAATGACATGTCCCCTGTATTCTGTGTTTCGTTACGATTCCGGGGATACCAAATTTATATGGTTTTATTTACATTTTGACCCCTTAAAAAAAATCCAAAACTGTGTTAAAAAATTATTTTTTGAAAAGTCGCCATATTCCGACAGCCGTAACTTTTTTATACGTGTGTGTACGGGGATGTATAGGGCGTCTTTTTTTGCGGGACCGGGTGTACTTTGTAGTTCTACCATTTTCGGGAAATGTTATTGCTTTGATCACTTTTTATTCAATTTTTTTATCAGAATCAAAACAGTGAAAAAATGGCGGTTTGGCACTTTTGACCATTTTTCCCGCTACGGCGTTTACCGAATAGGAAAAATATTAGTGTAGCTTTGTAGAGCGGGCGATTTCGGACGTGGGGATACCTAACATATATGTGTTTCACAGTTTTTAACTACTTTTATATGTGTTCTAGGGAAAGGGGGGTGATTTGAATTTTTAATCCTTTTTATTTATTTTTTTATATTTTTTTACTTTTTTTAAACTTTTTTTTTTTGCATTTATTAGACCGCCTAGGGGTATAGACATGGGTGGGCGGTGTCGCGGATTGTCAGAGCGGTGGGGGTCGGCAAACATGGCTGCTCCGGAGCGTTAAAGAGCGCCTCCTGGAGTATCGGTAAGGTGAGGGGCAAAGTGGTAAAGTATATGTATATGAGATTGTGTGGGGTTAGGGGCGAGGCTGCAGAGGGCAATATGAATTTTGTGGCTTGCTATGGTCCAAAGTGTGTGAGATTGCAGAGATGGTGGTGTGAGTTTGGGTTTTGTGGGGGTCCTGTCACAAACGTATGTGCGCTATTGTGACGAAAAGTAGCCTATTGTTTAATCGGGTGTATTAACTATGTTTGTGGAAAATTTCAGCCAAATCGGTGGAGCGGTTTTTCCGTGATTGAGGAACAAACATCCGAACATGCAAACATCCAAACACACAAACTTTCACATTTATAATATTAATAGGATTTAGTATACTTTTACATCTGGGGTTATATCTGGTCTTATAGCGTATTAGTTCTATATATAGTGGCACTACCCCATGTGTGTATATATACCCTTACTGCCTGGTCTTATAGTGTATTAGTTCTATATATAGTGGCACTACCCCATGTGTGTATATATATACCCTTACTGCCTGGTCTTATAGTGTATTAGTTCTATATATAGTGGTACTACCCCATGTGTGTATATATACCCTTACCAGGATTGTATTCCTAGTCATCTGGGGTCAGGTATTCTTTGGTATTGAACTATTGTGTCTCCCCCATTATATGTATATTTGTTATGTCTTGTATGTTATGTTCCTTATTTTTATATTTTTTGTAATCAATAAAATTTGGCAGTTTTATAATATTTTTTGTGTGTAAATTTTCTTGGTTATTGATTATGCTGCTACACACAGTATGATATGTTTTGTTTATTAACTTCCATATACTGACATCCCTGAGGACAAAACATTTGTTCTTTTGTATTTAATAACAGGAGCTTCCCTCTGTGATCACCGGAAATAATAAGATATTATTAGTAATGGAGAAGATCAGATAGTATTCTACTATAAGCCTAAAGACATAGGGATGAGAGTTTAGCAATCAGAAAATGTTATTAGCATAGAGATAATGCCCCTCCCTCTTATTCACTGCCCCCTTTCATCCCCCCACCTTTATCTCTCTTTCTCACTCATCGCCATCCTTTTTTCACAGTTTAATTTTTCGCTATCTATATACCTTATGTTAGGATAAGTCATCAATATCACATTGGTGAGGCCAACAACCAGCACCCCACGGTTTGAAGAGACTGCAGCAGATGAGTGTACAGCAGTTGTGCTTGGCATTGCAGCTCAGCCCCATTCACTTAAGAGCCACTATTGCTTCAATTAGTTTGTTCTGTGGGGGATCTTGGTTTGGAAACCCATCTAATCAGATATTGACGACTTATTCTGAAGATCGTTCACTTTGGCAGTTACAACCTTGCTGTGAATTTTTTAAAGAGCATATGGTTCATCAATCAAGAAGGAAAATTATTTGCATTGAATTAGAGATGCCACATGGTATTTGATAGAAAAAAAGTACAGAAGGCAAGATGGCGTGATTGGTCCTTCTCAACGCCGCTTTAACACATTAGGAGTTCCATAAAGATGTCACAAGAGGTTCCCTAAAACTATTTCCTTGAACAGGATTACCTGCTATAGCTCAGTTGTACGTTACATAAACTAGGTATATCCTTTATTTTATCTTAGTTTCAGTGGTTAAAAATTTTATAGGTCCAGATGTCCAATGGATCAATACCAAATAAAATCATAGTAGAGACCAACCTCTAGCAGCACCATCGATCTTGGTAATAAAGGGATTTAGTGCTGGGGGCCCTTCTAAGCTTTCCCTGTACAGTAGTGCTTACAGTGGGCTTGAAGGAAATGCAACCATAAACCAGCGCAGCAGCCCCTTTACACTTTACACTTAAATTAAATATGTCCTGAAAAACTAAGCTATATATTGCTATGCATGGAGTCTCCATACCTGTTCTCTCTGTCTCTTCTCCTTTTCAAGTCTAATTTCTAGTCTTTTTTTCCTACCCGCATCCTGAAAAACATAGAAGTACAATTACTTGTCACGCACTTGCATGCATTGTATTCCTAACAAAAGGTTAGTGTCACCAAGACTAATAAGGAGTATATGGTTAGAGGGCAAATGTGGAAAGAAACAAGGAGGAAAGGTTTCGAGGCTTTGAGGTCTTTCGTTCACTATAGTCACGAGCATAGGGACAGCCTGCACCATAAGCTGCACTGCTGAACCCTCCAGCTCTGCAGGAGTCGCTTTGTGATGGTTTTAAGAAATCAGGAGGGGCAGCTCTATACCTCAAACATTTTCCTCCTTTCTTCTACTGGATTCATTTTCTTCATTGGTATTGCTGGGGCCTGGACAAAGAGTGAAACTGTAAATTAGAAGACTCAAACAGTAAAGCAAGCAGCTACCCGATGGTGTGGCGCTAAGCATAAAGTGGCGCTCTATACAAATATCATCAGATTATGTGCAAGTATTGATACTCAAAGCATGTATGACTCAAAACATACTAGAGATGAGCGAACACTGTTCGGATCAGCCAATGCGAACAGCACGCACCCATAGAAATGAATGGAAGCACCTGTGACGCTGACTTTGCCGGCGGCCTGCCGGTGTCACAGGTGCTTCCATTCATTTCTATGGGTGCGTGCTGTTTGGATCAGCTGATCCGAACAGTGTTCGCTCATCTCTAGTGACCACAATATTTTGTGTTTCCACGATTTAAGCCCTCTTATAATTTAGTAAGTATTGGAAAGACATCTCTTTAACACAATTATTCTAACTGTGTCAAGAATCATTGTAACGAAGAGAAAGTATTTACAATACCTTGGAAACAGTGTGAACTGTGACGTGTGATGGTTTGTGACTGATGGTTAATTCCTTATGTCTGATAAAAAGCTTATTAAAATGTTGCCTGCTTCACACTACCACTTTGGAAGTAACAAACTGAGTTAACCACTCAGGGTCCCCTATTAGCTAAAAAGTAGAGCTACACTCAGGATTTGGCTTATCCACACCTTACATAGAAGGTCCATCAATAGGCACTGAGAAATACTCCAATTAAAGATTCTTCTCTCCTTTCTTGTATGGCAACGGCAGAATAGATGAATGAATAAGCAGCTGACTTTTGGGGCTTACTGTATACTGACTTTTACTAATGGAGTTTGAGAAGTGCTGTCTAACCCTAGAATCAATCAGATCCCCCTACTGGTGGATGTAGACACACATTGTTTAAATGGGTTTTCTGGGACTACACAATTGATGATCTACACTTAGAATAAGCCACCAATTTTATATTCAGAGGCAACCTAGCTGATCAGCTGAATGAAGGGTTCCCTGGTTTTTCAACTGTCCTACCTCCTTGAATGTGGAAAGGATAAGTACGTATACAATAAATATTAACAATCTTCTATGTTTCTAATGAAGCAAATAATTTGAATCAAAATAAAACTTAAGGGGCTTCTGCATACTTAGAATACACCATCAATATTAGATTGGTAGGGGTCTGACTCCTGGCAACTCTGCCTATAAATATGTAAGGGTTTGGAACTTGGACAGATACTGCAGTGTCTTTATTATTGATGAGCTGGACTCTTGCCGATTTAATATTGATAGACTTGACACTAAACAAATACCTCACATTAGAGAAAATTTCAACAAGGCTTGTCAAACATTATAATTGTTGGAGGTCTCTGCATTTTGTTCCCCAATGACAGCTCAAACAAAGTGGCAGCATTTCATGTCCCAATGGCTCCTGTCATTTTCTCCCAACTTCATAGAAAAGAGGTAAAGAAAGGCCATAGAGCTAAATCACAAATCAGAGAAAAGGGGGCAACAGCAAAGACCCTTTCAAGCTTTAGGGAGGTATTTGGTAACATTTCCATTTCCCCAAAAGACATGCTAAACATCCATTCATACATACATACTGTTGCATTCTTACCTGTCTGTGTTTGATCTGTGGCTTCTTCTCGTAATACTTCTTTGCAGCATCTGAAGACTTTTTGACAGCTAAAGGCACTCCGTACTTAGCGGCCGGTTTTGTGATTTTGTGAGCAGGAGGAGAGGCTGATGGTGTGACTTGTGCTGGTCTTTTGGCTTTTTTCATAAAAATACATCGTAAATCATTCAAAAGCAAAATCATGAATCACAATAATGAATGAAACTAAAATTCAACACGATTAATTAATGTAATAAAATTAAGAAGCAATATAGTAATCTGCTTGTAAATGTATTGCTTACCAGCGACGGCAAGGCCTGCAGGTTTAGGTGGATTCAGAACTGCTTCGATACCAAACTCTTCAGCAATAAGCTAATAAATAAGAATGATGACTTGTGAATACAAAACAATACAAAGAAAGCAAATTACACACTATTTGTGCATGCCATGATGATTTGACACACCATTTCTAGTATCCTGACCATGCTGGCACAAACCTACCTCTCAGTAGTGACCTAAATACAGTCAGCAATAAACATATCCCTCAACACAGATAGTTATGTTCTACTATGAAACACTGGTATTTCAGAGAAAGAATATTATAAAAAAAAATCCAGGCATAGGGAGAAGCATCTGATGGGTTTCTCCTTTCTGACTTCTACCCAGTTTCAGCTTGACTGACAGCTATCGTCTTGATAAATCGTGAAGGGAGAAGACACAGGGAAGCCGCCTAGCTGACACTTCATCCCGTTGTTCCCACCCATAGTGATAGTGATTAAAAAAAAGTCTGTCCACTTACCTGCACAGATCCGCTGCCACTGTCGCTCCCCGTTCTTTTCGCTCCTCTTCTCTCTCATTTACAGGAATGCAGAGCGCCGTGCGCGCCCCTGCCTCCCTAGGCTAGTGTTAGAGATGCTGGGAGTAGGCGGGCTTGTTGTTGCTTAGGAGAGTGTGGGCGGATACACGTGAGTGCATCACTCACGTCTCCCCTTCCAGTATCCCACACTCTCCTAAGCCACAAGCCCCGCCTTCTTCCTATGTCTGTAACACTAATCTGGGAGGCAGGGGCGCGCACGGTGCTCTGAAGGCCTGTAAATGAGAGAGAACCAGACAGAGAAGAACGGGGAACGACAGCAGATTTGTGCAGGTAAGTGGACTATTCTATTTCTAGTGGACTATACTATTCTGTTTCCTCCCTGCTGTGCCGTATACTGGACTCTGCTACATCTGCCTTACAAGGTCTGCTACATCTGAGATGTAGCAGAGCCGAGTATACGGCACAGCAAGGAGGAAACAGAAGAGTAGTACACTCCCATAGGAATGAATGGACGCAGCCGGCGCAGGAGGTTAAGTGGCCGGCCGCCGGCAAAGTCTGCGTGCCGGCTGCATCCATTCATTCCTATGGGAGCGTGCTATTCGAAACAGCAGTTTCGAATAGTACTCGCTCATCTCTACTAGCTAACATTATTAGCTTTTCCCACAATGCTTGGCCAGTAGCAAAGCATTGTGGGAAATAACCTCCGACCTCAATCCCGCCTAAAAAGATCGGGATCGGAATTCCGATCGGAATCCGATCCCGATTGCTCAACCCTAGTGGTTGGTTTACTTCCAAAATCAACCCGACAGTTTCCCTTTAACACTAGAGATGACTATATGCAAATTTACCGGGGTAGGAGCAGCTTCATCTAGTCATTGCATCAATTCACAACCTATGCAGTGTGACTGATAAGTCTGTAAAAATTAGACATCACCCTGATACTTTAGCTTGCTTACTACATGGCTAGATAAATCTGCTCCCCCTTTCCATTAGTGAGGGGCACCATTGAAAAGGTTATTACTAGATGCTGCACATACTGAGAACAGTTTAGAGTGGAAATGTCATCTGACAGATTCCTTTTAATACTGATCACCTCAAGTCCTCAATATTTGTGGGTGAAATGATCTGATTGATAGTCTCTCTCTATTCACTTTTTTTTAAAAAAAGATGAAAGCTAAGCAGTAAAGGAGTGGTCTAGGATCTGATTGGTCCACAGGATAAGTCATCAGTCTCAGATTGGTCAATCAACTTTTTCGACTGCTGAAAGTCATATACCAGGTATAAAGAACAAGAGCAAAACTGCATTTCCAGACACCACCACTACAGTGTACAGAGCTCTATACACTGTATACAGTCTCTGATCCATACAGTGTAGCGGTGGTGCATGGAACTGCAGTCCCAGTCCCATTTGCTATAATCTGAGCAGGGCTGCTTCAGGCCTTATACCTAGTATATGTCTTCCGGTGATTGAAACAGCTCAGTGGGACAGGGTTGAGGTGTCAAACCCTGACCAATCTGATACTGATGACCTATCCCGTCAGTTTTCACTATCAATTAGCTTCAGATCCTAAACACCCTCTTTAAATTCATGTGGCCTTCTAAACATATCTACATCTGTGTGATTACATATACATTACATATTTACCTGTGGAGATAAAAACTTTTCAATGCGTTTAAATATAAAAGACTTCTCCAATATGGAGTTGACAGATGGACGATCCCTGGGATTTCTCTTAAAAAGCATAGAAAGTAGGTTGCGGAGATCATATGAATAATGTACAGACACCGGAGGGTAAGAGCCGCGAATGATCTTCAAAACAAGGTTTTTCATGTTTCCAGCTTCAAACTGAAAGGAAATTAGGAAAGCATCATAAAACAGAATAACATATAAATCATGATAATAAAACTTGCTTTCTGAAAGGTTGTGCAGATTATTCAAAAAACTTATTGAAGAATACTTTTTACCAAATTACCAACCCTGAAATAACATTAGTGTATCTCTGATGTATGGAAGTACAAAGTGGTTCCAGAGAAAATACAACAGAATATACGATTATTAGGGAAAAAAAAAAAAAAAAAAAGAGAAAAATAAAACCAGAAAAAAAAAAATCAAGGACAGAGTCAACACCTCTCCAGGGCCCCCAGTTCTTACTTACCGCATGTTTGAGAGTGCACATTTCATACAGGACACATCCCAGTGCCCAAATGTCACTGCAAAAGGTAAAATGAACACTGAATTGTAATGTCAAAACCATATTAAGGTGTGATCAGCAACTATAAGTGTGGCAGTGGAAGAGAGAATGATTTTGTCCCAAGAACTGTACTGAGCTCGGCCTCTAGACCCATAAGGCTCAGTTCAGATGAGTTTTGGTAATGAATTTGACAGATTCTGGACCAAAAAAAAGGGTAGCCGCAACCGGATGCCGATGCAGTGCATAAGCATCCAATCGCAGCACTCCGCTCCGGATTAGGCCCAAATGAATGGGCCTAGTCAGGAGGCAGTGTCTTCTGGCGGACACTGAATCAGCCACATAATCCGCCTGAAGAAAGAGCATGTCACTTCTTTTTTTCGTGAGCAGGAATAAACTGCTTGTCGAAAAATAAAGTGACCAGCTCCCATTGATTTCAATGGGAGGCGTTTTTTTGGTCAGGATTTGGCCAAAATCCTGACCAACAAAACCCAGCTGAACTCAGCCTTTAAGGCTGTATTCACACAGAGTAACGCCAGGCGTTTTGCACATAGCGCCGCGTTAACGCCGCGCTATTTTGCGGTGGCGTTGCCCGGCGTTAACGTGGCGTATACGCGGCGCTATGTGCAAAAAACACACAAAAAACGCCTGGCGTTACTCTGTGTGAATACAGCCTAAGGGTACATTTAGCAATGCTGTCAAATTCTGCAAATCCTGTTCATAGTTTTAGACACATTTATAAATCTGTCATATTGACTTTCACATTCACCAAAATCCTGGCTCATTTTTATGATGAACAAAAGAAAAAAAAAAAAAAGTCCCCACTGCCCATGCACCAAAATTCTATCAAGTTTATATGACATACTTTGCACCAGAAAATCTGAAAAATATTTGTATTCAGTTTCATAAATGTGTCGTAAAATTAGACACTTTTAAACTAATTTTTCAAAATTGTCGATAAAGTCCTATTTTTCTGTTCTTTCATAAACGTAGGCCAAAAAGCATTGGACTGTTATCGATAAATATGATTGTTTCCTCCACTGCTTCACCGAGAAGAGACACTCATAAGGTTGACACATGTAAGATAGATATATAAGAATAAGTTTACATATATGTAAGATGCAGATTTTCCATCAAGCTGTGATTTTTGTTGTAGCTGCTGCATACTTGTCAGGCTTCACTGTATGCACTACACAAGATGAAATCCACATTGGAGGTCTACAACATAAATGAACATGTTGCAGATTTAGGCCGAGGC
Source organism: Leptodactylus fuscus (assembly GCF_031893055.1). Taxonomy (NCBI): domain Eukaryota; kingdom Metazoa; phylum Chordata; class Amphibia; order Anura; family Leptodactylidae; genus Leptodactylus; species Leptodactylus fuscus. The sequence goes on from NC_134265.1 coordinate 294,804,687, forward strand.
CCCACGGGACGTAAACGCCAAAATCTGCCCATGACAGAAACACCGTGGGAAAAATGGCGGCGTTTTACAGTGGATGGGATTCTAGGGAATCCCATGCCCACTTTGCGGTAAAAACTGTGGTGTGGACACGCCGCAATTTCCAAAACCGGCATAGTTTTGGAAATTGCAGCATGTCACTTATACCTACGAAACGCCAGCAGCTTCCCCATAGATATAATTGAAACAGAAAGTCCGCAGAGGAAACATCTGTAAACTGCAAAAGTTAAGGATTTTTCTCTAAACATCTTACTGGTGGCAGTCTTGTGCCAATAGATACAATTATGTATGCAGGAACATTGTATGGTCTGTCACTTGAAACCCAGCCATGATTTCCTTATTAGTGTAGGGTTATTTAACAATATTAAATCAATAGCAAATATTGTACTTGTATATCTATCACATTATACATATTATACGAGGAAGGGCTAGCTCAACAGATAAATAGGAAAATAAAGCAGTCCATATGCTTATTGTTTATGTCGGCAGGTAGCAACATTCAGCCTATACACAAGTCTCCAAAGAGCCAAGGAAACCTGAGGGGTGGCAAATGGATTACAATATCAGAACCATTATGATCCTATAATCGGTTACACCCAAACACACACATTGATCATGAGAACTAACATACTTCAGCTGGCTACATATGTAACAACTAATGATCCAGACAACTGAGGGGTCTATGGAACTTCTTTTACAATAATAAAAAAAAAGGATCGTATGATCTATTAGGGTATGTTCACACAGTTTTTTGGAGAGGAAAAAATATGCTTCAAGAATTAGGAAATGGTTTTTTGAGGCTTTTTTTTGTTTGTTTTTACATGAAGCGTTTTTAGTTTGTTTGTTTTTTTGCTCCAGCACAGTGTATGGACCTCTTTGAAAAACCCTAGCGTTTTTTGCAAAAACCATGCCCCAATAAAAAAAAAAAAAAAAAAAAAAAAAAAATTGCGGTTTTCCCGCCTCCCATTGACTTCAATGGGTTTTTCCAGGTAGAATTCGCCTGAAGATGGGTCATGTCACATTTTTTTTTCCTCTAGCTGAAAAAAAACGCTAGCGGAAAATAAAAACTAGCAGCTCCCACTGAAATGAATGGGATGCATTTTTGCAGGCAGATTTTGCTGGCAAAAAAACTGTATGAACTAGCCCTTACACTTGTTGTTATTCATTAGTTATAAATGCTACAATTGTATAGTTTACTTTACTTTTGTCAAAAAACCCAAAAACATGTGAATAAATGCAAATGATGTTCCTAGAAAAAAAAGTGGCTTACATAGTGGGAAACCTCTGTTTGTAAATGAGTAACCCTACCTTACTCAGCATTCTAGTTGTAGGAAGTATATCTATGGCCAGCTTAAGAGATGCATTTACTCTCTGGAAATCAATACTACTGCAGATCAGATAAAGATGTTGTGATGTATTACTTACCTCTTATTGTTGTAGGGGCGATTCTCACAAATTTCAGGGGACAGGTAATAAGGTGTTCCTATGCATGTGCGAGCCAGTTCAATGGTGCTGCATATGAAGAAATAAAAGCTCATTAAAACAAATAAAAGAAAACAAATGTTCACCTTGGGCCTCCTAGTATTGTAATATTCAAAGTACCTGTTCAATACTCTCGCTATTCCAAAATCCCCCAGCTGAATGGTCCCACTTTTGGTCAAAAAGATATTCTATAATAGTGAAAAATCATTTATTAGTGACAGAATAACTCTTAATAGGATCCTTCATTTCATGCGGAACTAAACTATTTTTTTCATAAATCCATAGTGCAAGTGAAGGTCACCTTTGTACTACACATTGTTAAAGGGAACCTGTCAGGTGGTTTTTCTACCACAAACTGTCCCCATCATGTGTAGGATTAAGTAATTCCCTCTCCATCACAGCCCGTCTGCAATTTTTCTGTCGCAGCAAAGTGAACTTATAAAAGTCTGAAAGTATAAAAAGTCATATGTAAAAGAAGTCATGGTGAGCGAGGAGCACGCTACACTGAGGCCCGATGGAAGAGCCGACTGCACATGCCTAGAGGTTTGAAGCCAGCACCGGAAGAAAACGCAGGGACAGGTGTTCCAGGTGAACATCGCGGCGTCGCTGGACATTTCTCTCGCAGCATTGGGGACGCCCCCAGTGCTGTTTGAGTGCTGAGGCCTGCCCCCAGTGCTGCGAGAGAACTCATTTGCATACAGAAGAAAACCGGGATTTCTACTGAACAGCGGCACGGAGAAGACATCTAAAAGGTAGGAGAAGAATAGCCTTTCTTAAGGCTATTCCTGTGTGTTAGGGTGAAAAAAAAAAAAAAAAAAGTTTACTTAAACTTTAAAGTGAGTCAGTCAGTATCAAACTAACAATAGTACCTTGTAGGTCGGGTTCTACACTTTCCAAAGAAGTATTTCTTTTTCTGCATTGTAGCTCCATTTACATGGAAATCAGTATTTTATTTGTATGAAAATGAACTGAAAAGGGCTTTAGAGGCGTTTCTTTTGCTGCTGGGGCTTCACTCTAAATAAATACCCCCACTTATTCACAGCGGAGCGGAGAGCAAAGCCCTGACAGATAAAGAAATAGCCCCTAAGCCTTTTTTCAGCTGATCTGCATAATAAAATCCGGATTCTCAAGAAAACGGGCTGCAATGCAGAATAAGAAAGACATCTCTGGAAAGTGGAGAAGGAACCCTACAAGGAACTGACATTAATCTGACAATCATTTTCCTGCTGACAGAATCCCTTTAAGAACCTCTTCTTACCTGGGACTTAATATCCCTATGGAGAATTTTTCGGTCATGAACATGCTTCAGAGCCAAACACAGCTGAACAAACCAGTCCAGGATCTAGTGAAAAGAAATATGCAGATTCAAAGTATATACAACTTACTGCATTTGCAATCTGTAGCAGGAAACTTCTGAAAATTCAATGCAGAAGAAATATGTTGAATTTGTATATTTTTTATACAGCAAATATATTAGGGCAGGTTCACACCAGAGCCCAGTCTCAGTTATGCAGGTTTCCGTTTTCTGTCGGCAGAAGGCGGAAACCTGCATTCAGTGTCTGCCAGTGAACGCCCATGAGCGTCTTCTGCTCTCCGCGGCTAAAGTTTTTTTTGTTTTTTTTTTAACCAGACAGAAAGTCCTGCATGTCCGACTTTGTGTTCAGTTAAAAAAATGCGATTTCGCGGTGGGGAGCAGAAGACTCTCACAGGCGGACACTTTTCAAATCCATTCAAATGAATGGGTTTGAAAACTGCCTGCCGGTTTCCGTCTCCTGCCCAGTTTCTCAGGCAGGAAACGGAAACCTGTATAACGAAGACCAGGCACATGTGTGAACCCGTCCTAAGCAGTATTTTGTGGAGGCTTCATAATACACACAATAATAATGTATTACAGTGTATATAATTGAAAATATATAGACCCCCTAAAAGATATAAATTGAGATAGCCTCCCCTGTTCCATAATAAGAGGGGTCAGAGGAGGGTATTGTGACCCTCAGGCCATTTCCCCCTTCCCCTGCTCCCTACTGATGTAGTAATTTAAGGAAGCTCTGGTTCAATCTGCTCTACCAAAACTACCCTCTACCCTACCTGCTCTACTCTCCCCCTACCAAAACTATGAGATGGTGTGGCATATGAGTAGGGGGGCATCTTATGTAACTAGGTGGTATGGCATGAAAAAAGGGGAATGTCCTAAATAATTGGTCATTAGTGATATTGATTGTGATTTAGGTCCTAATAAACCAGCCCTCCCATGTCCTTCTCTGCAGGATATCAGTCTGGTAGTACAATTCACTTACCTGGTCTTCTGAGAATAAAACGCCTTTTTGTGCATTTATTCGCTTAAACAAATCCCCTCCTTCGCAATAGTCCATTACAATGTAGAGGCAGCCACTTTCTACAACGAAAATAAAATTACTGCAGTTTTTATATAAAGCTTCAAAGTTTGCAGGTAAAAAAAAAAAAAGAATAAAAGTATAAAAGAAAACACACAGGCCACTAATCACACTTGTCTAAGGAACCATTCATGAATTGGTAGTCATGTCCTAAATTACATTGTTAATGATTGCTAGGGGCAACAAGGACAGTTTTGCTACATAGGCCCTCCTACTCTTAAAGGTGGGGGTACCATTACATGATTGCCTTTTTGGTGTCGAAAATAAAATTTTAAATAAATAAAAAATTGAAAAAATAAATAACCAGGTCCAAGGAGCAGCTGGAGCCCCCAAAAAACAGGATTACCTTTTATAAATGTGTTAAAGGTATCCTATCTTTTAAACCCAATTTTTTCTCCCTAACATGTCGACATAGCCTCAAGAAAGGCTATTTGTCTCCTACCTTGCCGCCGTTCGCTTGCAATCCCGGTTTTTCTCGGTATGCAAATGAGCTCTCTCACAGCACTGGGGGAGTCCCCAATGCTACCAGAGAGCTCTCCAGTGCCGCCTCCATCTTCTTCTGTGACGAGGTCTTCACCGCGTCTTCTTCCAGTGGAGTCTTCTAACTTCTACTTGGGCCTAGGGCAAGCAGACTGCGCATGCAGTGCTGCGAAAGAGCTCATTTGCATACCAAGAAAAAATGGGAATGCAGGCGGACGGCGGCGCGGAGAAGAAAAGGAAAGGTAGGAGACGAATAGCCTTTCTTAAGGCTATTCCGACATATTAGGGAGAAAAAATTGGGTTTAAAAGATAGGATACCTTTAAATATGTGGTACAATCTATACATAAGTAACATGCAGATTTACTAGATAACTCCAGTTTCTGCTGTTGGTGACACTACAGTTTGAGACAAGGCCTAAACGGCACGGGAGCTACAGGAGTGAAATAGAGCAGCACTGGTCAACTGCTCCCATAAATTTGGGCCATAGGGATTGGGATGGGGAGAAATTATCCTCATCTTGGCAATCACTGCAGAGATGGGAATACACTTTTAAATGATAACTCTCTTCTCCACCCTTCCCTCTCCATAGACTTCTAAATTAACTTAATCTGAAGCTGACAGTGCATTTCCTCTTTCTGGATCCAGTTCCATCAGTGACAACTTACTGGAGAGAAGCAGCCTGATAAATGGAGATGGAAGATTTAAAAAAAATATATATATATATTATATTCACCCATACTATATATTTATGATATAATTTTCTGTCCCACACCTTTGTTTGCTTTATCCTCTGTTCTGTCTTACACCTACCGGTCAGTTTTACATTGACTCTATGTAAATAGATGGTCATTGGTTTTCATTGCTTTCTTACATTTTTCACATAACAGATCAGTTAAATTGATTATCAAAATGTGATGTGAACGGCCCCATATTTTGTTTTACCTTTCTTTATGGAATGGATAGTTTTCCTCGTGCTAAGGGATGATCAGTGAGGATGATAGAGATAAGGCGGGTGGGAGATGGAATATATAATATCTATTTTTCTATTGCACTGGATGCATTAAATGAATTATCTGGAGACTGTCGGTGTGCTGAGTCACAATGTAATGGGCATGATCAGCTTCACTAACAGAACTATCATTTACTGTAGCTCCAGTTTAGTCCTGTGGCTACAATTAAAAGGATGATAAATTGGATGATTGGATTGGATGATGCAGCTCCTGTGTAATGTGAGACATTTGTTTTTTATCCTCATAAGGATATATTCACATGATGTGGTTGTGCTGCTGATTTTGCGGTATACTGAACGACCACATGGCAATTGGTGCAGTTCTGATGTGCTTTACCAGTGCTAGCTGCAAACCAGTGGCAAAGTATGGAGGAAGGAGGAGGAAGAAGAAGGAGGAAGGAGAAAGAAGGAAGAAAGAAGAAGAAAGAAAAGAAAAAAGAAGGAAGGAAGGAAATAAAGAAAGAAGGAAATAAAGAAAGAAAGAAGGAAAGAAAGAAAGAAGAACAGCATGCATTTTTTACTGCTGTAATGGTTATCATGACTACAATATAAAAAAAATGCAGTTATTGATTAATACAGGCAGAATGTGAATCCAGCCTTACCATGTGCAGTTCTTGGCTGGATGTCATAAGTGGACCACAACCACACCATATGTCTATACGCTAAGAGTAAATGGAAATCTCCTAACCAGTTGAATAAGAGTTCCAGTCAAGGTAACTTTAAAGGGATGTTCACATATTGGATGGTATGGATCTTGAAGTGGATTTTGTCTACAACAAATTCTGTCCTGAATCTGCTAGAGATCAGGCAGGACATTGAAAAAGAAAAATTTAATTACGGCCTACTTGATCTTCCCATGGATTCTGCAAATGATCAGCTATAGAACCTGTGACGTGAGCTATTCAGCTGATGAGCCCTATTCATCCGGAGATAATGAGAGAGTGAAAACCACAAATCGGAAAGCCGAAACTCTGCTGGAGGAGCAGAAAACAAAGAGGAAGTCTACCTCAACTCCTCTTCACTTTCCACAATGTGAACAGCCCTTTAGCTTCCAATACACAATTTAATACATAATCACATGAAATTAACTAAGGAATGAGGTGCACAATGACTGCTATTCTGACATAAGTATACAACCAACACAATCTATAGGCACACACCTGTTATTTTACAAAGCATTTATAACATTGTTGGAGTTTATACAATGATGATATACCTAAGTTTCTTACCTTCAAATGACTCTCGGTACTGGACAATATTGGGATGCTTCATGTTAGCCAGCACAGCAACTTCTCTCCTTGATTCTTCTCTCTCTTTGTTTGACATCTTAAGAAAAATACATAATGTATTGATGACTTTAGAAAGATTCACCCACTACAAAGATTGGACTCACAAAGCCTGTACGGAAAAATCTGATGCATTAGGTTATTTTAGGGTGGGCTCTACGTTGTTTAGGTCTGGCAGAGGACTTGCATGATAGAGCGCAGAGCTATAAAAGAGCAGTTATGCGAGGTTCACACTTGCACCTTGACCTGTCCACCATGATTCCGCCTAAATCCCAGGAAAAGCTGCTAGGGGACGGCTTGCCAATGGTCAGTTTAAAAACCATTCATTTCAATAGGTTTGTGTCTGTGCAAAGAAAAAAGGATTCACATTAGAGAGGCTGCATACGGACACCGTATACTTTAAAAACCCATTGAAAATAATGGATTTTGAAACTAACAGCTGGCAAACTGTCCCTATGCAATTTTTCCAGGAATTTAGGCAGAATCTCAGTGGACAGGTCAAGGCGCAAGTGTGAATGCCACATTACCCACGGACAGCACTGACTACAATGGGGTCTGCCATCAGCGGATAATTCAGGCTTTCTCTCTGACAATTTCTGGTGGTTTCTACAGTGTTGCCTCCAATGGAGACTCCAGCTGAGATGTGAACTTAGCCTAAGCTCTTAAAATCGTTCCTGACTTTAGACAAACACTTTTTGTTTGATCACAGAGTGTCCTACTGTTTGTACTCATTGCAATAAACCTATCTGTTAGGAGAACCCTGCAGGGGAAATTAAGTACATAGGTCACTCAAGTTACAATGGCCTCCGGATACAAGATTTTCACCAGATATTCTTTTCTGGACCATTGTAAATTGAAACCAGACATACAATGGTTGGCCTGAGGCTCCCAAATATCAGCATGGTCCTTTCACTGGTAATACCCCTGCAATAGTGACTGTCACGTAGCACCTCTCTTCAGTATAATGGGCACATGTTCTGTACGTCTCTCTACATAGGCTAGGGATGAGCTGCTTCATCTTGTTTTCCCAGGTACACTACGTAAGGTTCAGGACCATGTGACCATCACACAAAATAGTTTACAACTTCCAGCAGCTCTATACGACTTTTTTTTGTGTAAGTAAATATTACTAGTAGCTATATTACCCAATTTTATATCTAAACTTCATTTTTTTTAATTTTTATTAATTTGCGGTGACATTTTGGGATATTTATAATAAATTACCAGTTTTCCATAGGTCTCAAATTGCAATGGTTGTCCTGAAACCAACTGATAAGGGACTAACTTACAGAGTACCCACTGACTTTTCATAGGCAAAGAGGTAAAGCCTTTAGCGCTTACTAAATCCAAAATTTGTATGTGCATGTTTAGATTGTTTTTCTCTGTAACATAAGAATTTACATTATTCATAAGCCACTGGTATTGACCATTTTTGTTTTGTTGTGGTGCCTAGTCTTTCTAAAGGTACGTAAGACAATGAAAATATGACTCTGCAAACACATTCACACCCAGAATGTAGACCAACTGCAACAGTAACTAAGCCCCTACACTGCTTTTCTGGCTTTAAAAAAAAGTTGCAAACTTTGAGCATTTTAAAAATTTGCCACAAGTGCTGTATTTACCAGTTTTCACCACTTCCCAAAAGTGGACATGGCAAGGGCGTGCTATAGGTAGGACCATCAAGCACATCAGATTTATCGTCATTTACAAGAGTTTTTTTTACATAAATTATGACTGAAATCTTTAGGTGACAGCCCGAGGATACGCAGGATTCATGACTAGGTCCGTGCCTCATCAGCAATGAGGCTAACCCTCTGGTGATGAGGGATCATGAAAACTGGTGTACAACAGTGGTGCCCGTCTAATTATTCCCCCACCATCAACATGATGCTGTGTGTGTTCTGGTCCTGCTACCAAATGGTACACAGCTGTAGTAAAAACAAAGAAATGGTAACAGTTCCTACGAATATCATGTAGCATAGCATAGTTTAGGATATATGGCCCTTCCTTAGACTTCTTTATATTAAAAAAAAAAAAAAAAAAAGAAGAAGATATCCTGAAGGTGTGTGTAAAAGCAAAAAATAATGTTTTGAGCACCACAATGGTCGTTTCAAAGTCAATATAAAACAAGTATCAGGCGTGTTTATAAGGATGGATGGATGGATGGATGGATGGATAGATAGATAGATAGATAGATAGATAGATAGATAGATAGATAGATAGATAGATAGATAGGAGATAGATAGATAGATAGATAGATAGATAGATAGATAGATATTAGTTATATATAACATTCCTGTATGTAAATATAGATGCATAAATACACATGCAAGATGGTATAAGAAGGCATTTAAGGTCTAAAAGATGACCTTCCATCACATTCATCTACTCCAAATCTTTTCATCCATCAATAAATATCACTCCACTGATTCTGGCACAGTTGAAATGTTTTTTCTAGTGCCCACTATTCCCGTGCTATTAGCTTCAGCATCCAATATGCGAATTAGGCTTTGACAGGTGGGTGACCCTGGACTGGGACATACAATCCAGAACCTCCGCCCTGGCAGTAAAGAGCCTAATTTGCATATTGGATGTTGAATTTAACACTGCTGATTGCTCAGAAATGGCGGGTGCTAGAGAAAAAATTCCAGCTCTGCCAGAATCAGTGGAATGACATTATGAAAGGAAGATAAGAATTGGAGTTGTTGAAAGTGATGAAAGGTTCTCTAAATCTTTAAACCCCACAGAGAATCCCCGTTTGTTCTCAAAAGTAAACAAGCTTCCCAATATATAGGCACTCCGTGCTCCTCTCTGCCAGAGCACGGGTACAGGAGATATAGGGATGCTATGGATCATCCAGTAAAACATCTCAGCTGAATGCTTTTAGCACCTGCACATGGCAGGACATTGCTGCCATTTTCGAATGCTATGGATAGCCAGTAGAATGTCTGAGCAGAATGTTTTTGGCCCCTGCAAAGTTACACGGACACAGCTTCTGATTTGGGAAGCTATGGATGCTGCAGCTCATTTATAGCGGTACCCAGAGATTCGTCAGCTCGCCCCTGATACAGTGTAAATATGGTTTCCTAGGGCATTACAGGTCATGTATAGCAATTCTAACATTTATTCTGAACGAATAAAAAAGCAACAGAATACTGCTACACATACATTTCCAGCACAGAACTGCAATATAATGTGAAATATCACAAAACTAGGAAGTTTAGAGCAGAAACTAGTAATGAAGAAACCCCTCTGGAGAGAAGGCAACATGATGGTAACCACTACGTGCGTGTGGCTTTCTGACCTTATAAGCAAGGCTCCTATACTCCCAACAGATCTCATTGATGATTGACTACAGACACTTAATGGTATATCCCTTTTTAGTACGCAATGTTCACAATCTCATTGTATTGCAGCCGCACAACTCCAGCCATTACCAGCAGGACCATAAATACAGCGGCCTGTTACCCTGGCCACATAGAGCAGTGATGTACATGAGATAGCGGAGACCAGACCTCAGCTTAGATGCTTGTACAGAGGAGCAGGCCAGGAGAACACACCCTAGTCAGCCACAGCCCATCAGAGGCACATAGGGCACTGTGCACATTACTGATGGTATTCTACATCACAGACCTTATTAACATGACATGTATGTGAGGATGTAACCTGTGTACAACACTTACACAGGGTCATTAATAACATGCTGCATTATCATACAGTGCTCCATGTCATTGTGCACTATGACAGCTCTGCTGCACTGCTAGCCTACACTATGTCAGCTCTGCTGCACTCAGTTACTTTATCTGGCGGCGGCCCGCACCCACCTTAGAGATGCTGATCTCCTTGATGACATATTGCTTGCCATCTTCCTTGGATTTCACCAGGATGGCCCTACCGAAGGAGCCCTCGCCGATCTTGCTCACTCTCACGTACTTGTTCATGGCGTCCTGTCACTACGGCATGACTAGCAGGGCCGGAGTAGACGCAGCTCTGCGTAGGGTAGCGGAATGCAGAGCACACGATGGCCGGCCCGATGTGTGATGTTAGCGGTTGCTGGGCAGCCAGAAGACAGCGTGCGTCGCACAAATGACGTCAATGTCGGCGCCGCGGGTATAACCTCCTTCTACTGGCAAAATGTTTACTCGCTCTATAGGGCTGAAGCGCGAGCGGCCATGTCTATTACTGGATTGGGTATTCTGTACACTGGAGGAGCTTGTGCTAAAGCCACTCTATTCTAGACAGTCTACTAGTGAGGTGACTACATTGGGGATGGTGAATGAAAGGTGTACTAATGACTAATTCTGTAGTAATACCACTAGAATGGCGCTGCTGCGGGGAGAACCTGCTAGGAGCAACTCCAAGCTAGACGGCTCTCGGCTGAAGAGGCTTCAATACAGGTGCCTCAGCCAGAGTTACATTGAGGTGGCCAGGGCCCTCCGGTTACATTCAGTCTGTGGGGACACTAATTGTACCCATAGCAAATCATTTTCAAAGGACTGAAAGAGAATATAGGTGCATATAAGCCACGCCCACTACTCCGCCCGTGCCTGTAAGCCACGCCTCCAATCCAGCCCACGCTCACCTTACTTCTGGCCAGGATCCTTTGTGCCCCCACATAGTACTATGACCCCCTCTAGTGGCTCACATGTAATGTGAAGCACCTGGGCCCAATGCAAAATCCCTTACCTAGCATGAGCCACTTACAATAGTGTCATATATTATGTGGCAAAGAGACATTTGGGAACCCTCTTTAGGACTGATAGCTCCACCCCTGCTGACACAGTATTGTATTCCTTATGGTCCCTGTACAGTATAACGTCCTCTTGTAGCCTCTAATGTATAATGTCTTCCCACACTATAATATCCCTCCTCAATGTGGACCCCACAATATAATGCCACTCTTACTGTGGCTCCCACAGTATATGGTTCCCTTTGAGGGGACGTTCACACTTGTGCCCCTGTGTCAGTCTGCCGGGCTTTCATCCTGTTTCCCGGGGACGGCTTCCTGGCAGTCAGTTTTAAAACCCATTCATTTGAATGGGTTTTAAAAGTAAACCATTGGTGTCCGTATGCTCCGTCTCTGCAGGAAAACATTTATTTTTTTTGGCCAGACACAAAGTCTTGCATTTTTATTTAACGATTAAAATGTAAATAAAACCATATAATTATACAACTATATTTTGTATCCCTAGAATCGTACTGAGACAGAATACAGGTGACATAATTTTGGCTGCACAGTGAATGCCATAAAAATGAAGCTCATAAGAAAGTCACACAAATACACTTTTTCTACAATTCCACCCTATTCTGAATTTTTTCCAGATTCCCAGTACATTGTATAGAATAATAAATTCTACCAGTGTGAAGAACAATTTGTCCCACAAACATTAAGCCCTCATATAGCTCTGTGAATAGAAAAAAATAAAAAAAAGTTACGGAGTTTGGAAGGCGGGGAGTCAAAAACGAAAATCAAAAAATTGCTTATAACATTTACACACAAAATCACAATTGTAAATAGGTGCTTTATACAGTAAGTCCTCTACGTAGGTTCTCCAAACAGCAACTCCAATCTAGATGTGTTACTACTGAACTGGCTAGAATGGAGTTGATATATGGAGGTTCAGGATTTTAGTGCACACTGTAGTTGTTATAAGGTCCTCCATACACCAACTCCATTCTGTTTTACTATTTATCTGAGTTGAATGGAGACGCTATATAAAGGTTGTGGGGAAGGTAGCTCAGTAGAAGCAGTAGTGCAGACCCAAACAGTCAAGACAGGGACACAAAATATACAGCAAACAGGTTTATTTAGAAAAACAGGAAAATAAATAAACCATCACTTCAGGCGCAAAACAAAATACAGTCTTAACGTCACACAAAAAATATAGGGCAATACTGGGTAGTGCTATCAAAATCAACCACTTTTGGCCAACAGGCCAACTACCACATAAAAGACAACATAGTTATAAAAAATGTATAAATTTATTAGAAAAATACATAAATAAATAATAAATAGATTTAGAGGTAATTAATGCAACCAACATTGGATGCAATGACACACATAGTAATAGGCTTCTGTGAGGTAATATGCTTTTACATTTTAGTCAATACAATATTCAATGAAAAAAGTTTTTTAGCCCCATGAAAATGGGTATCATTCCCTATATATGAATGTTTGAAGATTACAGAACATTAGTAACTCTTACTAGAGAAACAATACATTTACACTTGATATTGTAGACATAAAAGAGGCATATAGGCTGCAATGAACATTACCTGTATGTGTATCATGCATCAGAACGCGCCCCGACGCGCGTTTCACCACGCAAGTGGCTTCGTCAGGGGGAATTAGCTCCCTTAGTCAGGTCTGTCAGCGGGGCTGCAATAGTTGCAAAGTTTTGGATAAACCTGCGATAGTAGTCAACAATTCCCAGGAAAGCTCTTACTTGTTTGTTTGTTTGTTTTTTTTATTTAAAGGCCGGGGCCAATTTTGAATGGCCTTCACTTTATTAACCTGGGGTTTTATTACCCCTCTTCCTATTACATACAACAGGTATCTGGCCTCTTCAAGACCCTAGGCGCGTTTTTTTTGGTTGACTGTTAAAAGATGACAATGTCATGTAAATAAGCTAAGGCATACCTTCGATGGGGCTTAAAGACTCTGTCCATCAATCTCTGGAAGGTTGCTGGAGCCTCATGTAACTCAAATGGCATAGTCACATATTGTAATAAACCATCTGGGGTGACAAATGCAGTTTTTCCCTGGCCTCTTTAGTAAGTGGCACCTTCCAGTACCCTTTGGTTAAGTCAAGGGTGGAGAATACCTGGCATGTCCCAACCTCTTGATTAATTCATCGACTCTGGGCATCGGGTAGGCATCAAATTTTTAAAATTCATTCCGCTTAGGGAAACCATTGCAGAACCTTATGGTACCATCTGGCTTAGGAATCAAAAAATGGGATTGAAACAATCACTCTTAGATTCCTCAGTTACCCCAAGGGCCAACATATCTTTGACCTCCTTACATATAGCTTATCTACGAGCTTCAGGTATTCGGTACGGTTTTAGATTAACCTGCGGCCCAGTGACAATGTCATGTGCTATCACATGGGTGTGTTCAGGCGACACATTCTTATTTTTCTGTGCCAACTCTTTTGACTCCTGTTTCTGTGCCTTAGACAGGGTCTCTGCTATTTGCACCTCAGGTGAAGCCTTACCAGGAGTATTTACCCCTTCAGAAGTAACTACTTATATCAACGTTTCCCTGTCCTTCCAGGGTTTTAGTAAATTTATTTGGTATATTTGTTTGAGCTTTCTCTTGACCAGCTGGTACACCTTATAGTTTACTTCCCCCACTCGTTTAATAATGTCATATGGCCCTTGCCATTTGGCCGGAAATTTACTTTCTACTGTGGAAACCAATAACCGATCACCTGGATTAACGGTCTTTACCGTTTTGAGGGTAATGTCTGGGAGACGTTTCCAGGAGCTCTTCTGTGGCTTGGTACTGTTCCACCAAACACACCAGTTGGTCAGCCGTTGTAGGTCTCGCTTGTCCAACCCAGTGCTGAATCTTAGGTGGAAGCGATCTGGTGTATTTGTCCAGTACCACTTTCTCCACCATCTGTGCTGAAGTGGCCTCCACAGGCTGAAGCCATTTCCCGGAGTGCAGGATCTGCAGCCTTCTTCTGGCCCAGAACTGAGCCAAGGACTCACACCTGGAGCTGAGGCTTACTCAAGACCCGCACTGGACCACACATAAGTTAAAAACCAGAGGGAGATATACCGAGATTCCAGCACTCTGCCTGTCGCTTTCTCACAAGTTTCGTGATCAGAACGAACAATAAATCCACTAGAATGATGGATATAAATGGAAAGATTTTCATTTCTTCTGATGGATCAGAATGTTGGCTAAAAGAGAAAGTTGTGCAGACTGTAATTGTTATAACTAGAGATGAGCGAACAGTGTTCTATCGAACTCATGTTCGATCGGATATTAGGCTGTTCGGCATGTTCGAATCGAATCGAACACCGCGTGGTAAAGTGCGCCATTACTCGATTCCCCTCCCACCTTCCCTGGCGCCTTTTTTGCTCCAATAACAGCGCAGGGTAGGTGGGACAGGAACTACGACACCGGTGACGTTGAGAAAAGTAGGCAAAACCCATTGGCTGCCGAAAACATGTGACCTCTAATTTAAAAGAACAGCGCCGCCCAGGTTCGCGTCATTCTGAGCTTGCAATTCACCGAGGACGGAGGTTTCCGTCCAGCTAGCTAGGGCTTAGATTCTGGGTAGGCAGGGACAGGCTAGGATAGGAAGGAGAAGACAACCACAACAGCTCTTGTAAGAGCTAAATTCCAGGGAGAAGCTTGTCAGTGTAACGTGGCACTGACGGGCTCAATCGCCGCAACCCAGCTTTCCCAGGATCCTGAATGGAATACACTGTCAGTGTATTCCCGTATACCCGATATATACCCCCGATACCCGTTCCAACGGTGTGCCCCCCCACCTTCACCCCAGAAATACCCTGCAAGTCCCCTAGCAATAGAATTGGGGCTATATACACCCACTATTTTTGCTACTGCCATATAGTGCCATTGTCTCACTGGGAATTCAAAGAATATATTGGGCTTACATATAACTTCAATTCCAGGGAGAAGCTTGTCAGTGTAACGTGGCACTGACGGGCTCAATCGCCGCAACCCAGCTTTCCCAGGATCCTGAATGGAATACACTGTCAGTGTATTCCCGTATACCCGATATATACCCCCGATACCCGTTCCAACGGTGTGCCCCCCCACCTTCACCCCAGAAATACCCTGCAAGTCCCCTAGCAATAGAATTGGGGCTATATACACCCACAATTTTTACTACTGGTATACAGTGCCATTGTCTGACTGGGAATTCAAAGAATATATTGGGGTTATAAATACCCTCATTTCTTGCTACTGCCATATAGTGCCAGTTTCTGACTGGTAATTCAAAGAATATATTGGGGTTACGTGCACCCACAATTTTTACTACTGGTATACAGTGCCATTGTCTGACTGGGAATTCAAAGAATATATTGGGAATACAAATACCCTCATTTCTTGCTACTGCCATATAGTGCCAGTTTCTGACTGGTAATTCAAAGAATATATTGGGGTTACGTGCACCCACAATTTTTACTACTGGTATACAGTGCCATTGTCTGACTGGGAATTCAAAGAATATATTGGGGTTATAAATACCCTCATTTCTTGCTACTGCCATATAGTGCCAGTTTCTGACTGGGAATTCAAAGAATATATTGGGGTTACGTGCACCCACAATTTTTACTACTGGTATACAGTGCCATTGTCTGACTGGGAATTCAAAGAATATATTGGGGTTATAAATACCCTCATTTCTTGCTACTGCCATATAGTGCCAGTTTCTGACTGGTAATTCAAAGAATATATTGGGGTTACGTGCACCCACAATTTTTACTACTGGTATACAGTGCCATTGTCTGACTGGGAATTCAAAGAATATATTGGGGTTATAAATACCCTCATTTCTTGCTACTGGTATATAGTGCCATTGTCTGACTGGGAATTCAAAGAATATATTGGGGTTACGTGCACCCACAATTTTTACTACTGGTATACAGTGCCAGTTTCTGACTGGGAATTCAAAGAATATATTGGGGTTACAAATACCCTCATTTCTTGCTACTGCCATATAGTGCCAGTTTCTGACTGGTAATTCAAAGAATATATTGGGGTTACGTGCACCCACAATTTTTACTACTGGTATACAGTGCCATTGTCTGACTGGGAATTCAAAGAATATATTGGGGTTATAAATACCCTCATTTCTTGCTACTGCCATATAGTGCCAGTTTCTGACTGGGAATTCAAAGAATATATTGGGGTTACGTGCACCCACAATTTGTACTACTGGTATACAGTGCCATTGTCTGACTGGGAATTCAAAGAATATATTGGGGTTATAAATACCCTCATTTCTTGCTACTGCCATATAGTGCCAGTTTCTGACTGGTAATTCAAAGAATATATTGGGGTTACGTGCACCCACAATTTTTACTACTGGTATACAGTGCCATTGTCTGACTGGGAATTCAAAGAATATATTGGGAATACAAATACCCTCATTTCTTGCTACTGCCATATAGTGCCAGTTTCTGACTGGTAATTCAAAGAATATATTGGGGTTACGTGCACCCACAATTTTTACTACTGGTATACAGTGCCATTGTCTGACTGGGAATTCAAAGAATATATTGGGAATACAAATACCCTCATTTCTTGCTACTGCCATATAGTGCCAGTTTCTGACTGGTAATTCAAAGAATATATTGGGGTTACGTGCACCCACAATTTTTACTACTGGTATACAGTGCCATTGTCTGACTGGGAATTCAAAGAATATATTGGGGTTATAAATACCCTCATTTCTTGCTACTGCCATATAGTGCCAGTTTCTGACTGGGAATTCAAAGAATATATTGGGGTTACAAATACCCTCATTTCTTGCTACTGCCATATAGTGCCATTGTCTCACTGGGAATTCAAAGAATATATTGGGCTTACATATAACTTCAATTCCAGGGAGAAGCTTGTCAGTGTAACGTGGCACTGACGGGCTCAATCGCCGCAACCCAGCTTTCCCAGGATCCTGAATGGAATACACTGTCAGTGTATTCCCGTATACCCGATATATACCCCCGATACCCGTTCCAACGGTGTGCCCCCCCACCTTCACCCCAGAAATACCCTGCAAGTCCCCTAGCAATAGAATTGGGGCTATATACACCCACTATTTTTGCTACTGCCATATAGTGCCATTGTCTCACTGGGAATTCAAAGAATATATTGGGCTTACATATAACTTCAATTCCAGGGAGAAGCTTGTCAGTGTAACGTGGCACTGACGGGCTCAATCGCCGCAACCCAGCTTTCCCAGGATCCTGAATGGAATACACTGTCAGTGTATTCCCGTATACCCGATATATACCCCCGATACCCGTTCCAACGGTGTGCCCCCCCACCTTCACCCCAGAAATACCCTGCAAGTCCCCTAGCAATAGAATTGGGGCTATATACACCCACAATTTTTACTACTGGTATACAGTGCCATTGTCTGACTGGGAATTCAAAGAATATATTGGGGTTATAAATACCCTCATTTCTTGCTACTGCCATATAGTGCCAGTTTCTGACTGGTAATTCAAAGAATATATTGGGGTTACGTGCACCCACAATTTTTACTACTGGTATACAGTGCCATTGTCTGACTGGGAATTCAAAGAATATATTGGGAATACAAATACCCTCATTTCTTGCTACTGCCATATAGTGCCAGTTTCTGACTGGTAATTCAAAGAATATATTGGGGTTACGTGCACCCACAATTTTTACTACTGGTATACAGTGCCATTGTCTGACTGGGAATTCAAAGAATATATTGGGGTTATAAATACCCTCATTTCTTGCTACTGCCATATAGTGCCAGTTTCTGACTGGTAATTCAAAGAATATATTGGGGTTACGTGCACCCACAATTTTTACTACTGGTATACAGTGCCATTGTCTGACTGGGAATTCAAAGAATATATTGGGGTTATAAATACCCTCATTTCTTGCTACTGGTATATAGTGCCATTGTCTGACTGGGAATTCAAAGAATATATTGGGGTTACGTGCACCCACAATTTTTACTACTGGTATACAGTGCCAGTTTCTGACTGGGAATTCAAAGAATATATTGGGGTTACAAATACCCTCATTTCTTGCTACTGCCATATAGTGCCAGTTTCTGACTGGTAATTCAAAGAATATATTGGGGTTACGTGCACCCACAATTTTTACTACTGGTATACAGTGCCATTGTCTGACTGGGAATTCAAAGAATATATTGGGGTTATAAATACCCTCATTTCTTGCTACTGCCATATAGTGCCAGTTTCTGACTGGGAATTCAAAGAATATATTGGGGTTACGTGCACCCACAATTTGTACTACTGGTATACAGTGCCATTGTCTGACTGGGAATTCAAAGAATATATTGGGGTTATAAATACCCTCATTTCTTGCTACTGCCATATAGTGCCAGTTTCTGACTGGTAATTCAAAGAATATATTGGGGTTACGTGCACCCACAATTTTTACTACTGGTATACAGTGCCATTGTCTGACTGGGAATTCAAAGAATATATTGGGAATACAAATACCCTCATTTCTTGCTACTGCCATATAGTGCCAGTTTCTGACTGGTAATTCAAAGAATATATTGGGGTTACGTGCACCCACAATTTTTACTACTGGTATACAGTGCCATTGTCTGACTGGGAATTCAAAGAATATATTGGGAATACAAATACCCTCATTTCTTGCTACTGCCATATAGTGCCAGTTTCTGACTGGTAATTCAAAGAATATATTGGGGTTACGTGCACCCACAATTTTTACTACTGGTATACAGTGCCATTGTCTGACTGGGAATTCAAAGAATATATTGGGGTTATAAATACCCTCATTTCTTGCTACTGCCATATAGTGCCAGTTTCTGACTGGGAATTCAAAGAATATATTGGGGTTACGTGCACCCACAATTTTTACTACTGGTATACAGTGCCATTGTCTGACTGGGAATTCAAAGAATATATTGGGGTTATAAATACCCTCATTTCTTGCTACTGCCATATAGTGCCAGTTTCTGACTGGTAATTCAAAGAATATATTGGGGTTACGTGCACCCACAATTTTTACTACTGGTATACAGTGCCATTGTCTGACTGGGAATTCAAAGAATATATTGGGAATACAAATACCCTCATTTCTTGCTACTGCCATATAGTGCCAGTTTCTGACTGGTAATTCAAAGAATATATTGGGGTTACGTGCACCCACAATTTTTACTACTGGTATACAGTGCCATTGTCTGACTGGGAATTCAAAGAATATATTGGGAATACAAATACCCTCATTTCTTGCTACTGCCATATAGTGCCAGTTTCTGACTGGTAATTCAAAGAATATATTGGGGTTACGTGCACCCACAATTTTTACTACTGGTATACAGTGCCAATTTCTAACTAGGAATTCAAAATGCGCAAGGCTCTCGGAAAGGGACGTGGACGAGGCCGTGGGCGAGGTCGGGGGAATGGTTCTGGGGAGCAAGGTAGCAGTGAAGCCACAGGGCGTCCCGTGCCTACTCCTGTGGGGCAGCAAGCATTGCGCCACTCCACAGTGCCAGGGTTGCTTGCCACATTAACTAAACTGCAGGGTACAAACCTTAGTAGGCCCGAGAACCAGGAACAGGTCTTGCAATGGCTGTCAGAGAACGCTTACAGCACATTGTCCAGCAGCCAGTCAGACTCTGCCTCCTCTCCTCCTATTACCCAACAGTCTTGTCTTCCTTCCTCCCAAAATTCCGAAGCTTTACAGAACAATAACCCAAACTGTCCCTGCTCCCCAGAGCTGTTCTCCGCTCCTTTCATTGTCCCTCAACCTGCCTCTCCACGTCACGATTCCACGAACCTAACAGAGGAGCATCTGTGTCCAGATGCTCAAACACTAGAGTCTCCTCCATCTCCGTTCGATTTGGTGGTGGATGACCAGCAACCCACCCTCATCGACGATGATGTGACGCAGTTGCCGTCAGGGCATCCAGTTGACCGGCGCATTGTGCGGGAGGAGGAGATGAGACAGGAGTTGGAAGAGGAAGTGGTGGATGATGAGGACACTGACCCGACCTGGACAGGGGGGATGTCAAGCGGGGAAAGTAGTGTGGATGTTGAGGCAGGTGCAGCACCAAAAAGGGTAGCTAGAGGCAGAGGCAGAGGTCAGCAGCTTAAGCGAAGCCAGGCCACACCCGGAATCTCCCAAGATGTTCCAGTTCGTACCCAGCCCCGAAAAACTCCCACCTCGAGGGCACGTTTCTCGAAGGTGTGGAGTTTTTTCAAGGAATGCGCCGAGGACAGATATAGTGTTGTCTGCACAATTTGCCTCTCGAAATTGATTAGGGGCTCTGAGAAGAGCAACCTGTCCACCACTTCAATGCGCCGTCATTTGGAATCCAAGCACTGGAATCAGTGGCAGGCAGCAACGGCAGGACAAAGGCCGCCTGCCGTTCACGCCACTGCCACTGCCTCTGCCTCTGCCACTGCTGACTGTGCTGGCGATGCACTCCAGAGGACGAGCCAGGACACCACTTCATCTGCCTCCGCCACTTTGTTGACTTCTCCCTCATCCTCCCCTGTTCCTGTCTTATCTCCTTCTCCTGCACCATCAAAGGCACCATCAGGCGCTTCTTTACAACAACCCACCATCTCTCAGACATTGGAGCGGCGGCAGAAATACACTGCTAACCACCCACACGCGCAAGCCTTGAACGCCAACATCGCTAAACTGCTGGCCCAGGAGATGTTGGCGTTCCGGCTTGTTGAAACTCCCGCCTTCCTGGACCTGATGGCAACTGCGGCACCTCGCTATGCCGTCCCTAGCCGTCACTACTTCTCCCGGTGTGCCGTCCCCGCCTTGCACCAGCACGTGTCACTCAACATCAGGCGGGCCCTTAGTTCCGCGCTTTGCACAAAGGTCCACTTGACCACCGACGCGTGGACAAGTGCATGCGGACAGGGACGCTACATTTCACTGACGGCACACTGGGTGAATGTAGTTGAGGCTGGGACTGCTTCCCAAACTGGCCCGGTGTACCTCGTCTCCCCGCCTAACATTCCTGGCAGGGACACGAGAAGAACACCCCCCTCCTCCTCCTCCTCTACCGCCTCCTCCTCCGCCACCGCCTCCTCCTCCGCTGTTAGATTGACCCCAGCTACGAGTTGGAAACGTTGCAGCACTGGCGTTGGTAGACGTCAGCAGGCTGTGCTGAAGCTGATCAGCTTGGGGGACAGACAGCACACTGCCTCTGAGGTGAGGGATGCCCTCCTCGATGAGACGGCAATATGGTTTGAGCCGCTGCACCTGGGCCCAGGCATGGTCGTTTGTGATAACGGCCGGAACCTGGTAGCAGCTCTGGAGCTTGCCGGACTCCAACATGTTCCATGCCTGGCCCACGTCTTCAACCTAGTGGTGCAACGTTTCCTAAAGAGCTACCCCAATGTTCCAGAGCTACTGGTGAAAGTGCGGCGCATGTGCGCCCACTTTCGCAAGTCGACAGTAGCCGCTGCTAGCTTAAAATCTCTCCAGCAACGCCTGCATGTGCCACAACACCGGCTTTTGTGCGACGTCCCCACACGCTGGAACTCAACGTTTCAGATGTTGAATAGAGTGGTTGAGCAGCAGAGACCTTTGATGGAATGCCAGCTACAAAACCCTAGGGTGCCACAAAGTCAGCTGCCTCAGTTTCACATCCATGAGTGGCCATGGATGAGAGACCTTTGTGACATCCTACGGGTCTTTGAGGAGTCCACAAGGAGGGTGAGCTCTGAGGATGCGATGGTGAGCCTTACAATCCCGCTCTTGTGTGTTCTGAGAGAATCCCTGATTGACATCAGGGATAACTCAGATCACACAGAGGAGTTAGGGATAGCATCCGATCCGTCACAGCTGGAGAGTAGGTCCACACATCTGTCCGCTTCACTGCGTTTAATGGAGGAGGAGGAGGAGGAGGAGGAGGAGGAAGAAGAGTTGTCCGATGATGTGATGGTGATACAGGAGGCTTCCGGGCAACTTCGAATCGTCCCATTGTTGCAGCGCGGATGGGTAGACATGGAGGATGAGGAGGAAATGGAGATTGAACTTTCCGGTGGGGCCAGAGGAGTCATGCCAACTAACACTGTGGCAGACATGGCTGAGTTCATGTTGGGGTGCTTTACAACCGACAAGCGTATTGTCAAAATCATGGAGGACAACCAGTACTGGATCTTTGCTATCCTTGACCCCCGGTATAAAAACAACATCTCGTCTTTTATTCCGGTAGAGGGGAGGGCCAATCGCATCAATGCTTGCCACAGGCAATTGGTGCAGAATATGATGGAGATGTTTCCAGCATGTGACGTTGGCGGCAGGGAGGGCAGTTCCTCCAGTAGGCAACCAAGTTCTCACCGGTCCACACAAACGAGGGGCACACTGTCTAAGGTCTGGGACACCTTGATGGCACCCCCTCGCCAAAGTGCCGCCACGGAGGGTCCTAGTGTCACCAGGCGTGAGAAGTATAGGCGCATGTTGCGGGAATACCTTTCCGACCACAGCCCTGTCCTCTCCGACCCCTCTGCGCCCTACACGTATTGGGTGTCGAAGTTGGACCTGTGGCTTGAACTTGCCCTATATGCCTTGGAGGTGCTGTCCTGTCCTGCCGCCAGCGTCCTATCTGAGAGGGTGTTCAGTGCAGCCGGTGGCATCATCACTGACAAGCGCACCCGTCTGTCAGCTGAGAGTGCCGACCGGCTCACTTTGATAAAAATGAACCACCACTGGGTAGAGCCGTCATTTTTGTGCCCACCTGTGTAAAGCACCCCAACATGAAACTCCATGTCTGTACTCAACCTCTCCAATTCCTCCGCATCCTCATACTCATCCACCATAAGCGTTGCACAATTCTGCTAATACTAGGCTCCCTCCACCCTGATTTCCCCCAACTCTGCTGGTTAGAGGCTCCCTCCACCCTGATTTCCACCAACTCTGCTGGTTAGAGGCTCCCTCCACCATGAATTGGTCCAAACTGGGCTGTTTAGCGGCTCCCTCCACCATTAATTGGTCCAAACTGGGCTGGTTAGAGGCTCCCTCCACCATGAATTGGTCCAAACTGGGTTTTTTAGAGGCTCCCTCCACCATGAATTTGCCCAAACTGGGCTGGTTAGAGGCTCCCTCCACCATGAATTGGTCCAAACTGGGTTTTTTAGAGGCTCCCTCCACCATGAATTTGCCCAAACTGGGCTGGTTAGAGGCTCCCTCCACCATGAATTGGTCCAAACTGGGCTGGTTAGAGGCTCCCTCCACCATTAATTGGTCCAAACTGGGCTGTTTAGAGGCTCCCTCCACCATGAATTTGCCCAAACTGGGCTGGTTAGAGGCTCCCTCCACCATGAATTTGCCCAAACTGGGCTGTTTAGAGGCTCCCTCCACCATGAATTGGTTCAAACTGGGGTTTTTAGGGGCTCCCTCCACCATGAATTTCCCAAAACTTGGCTGTTTAGAGGCTCCCTCCACCATTAATTGGTCCAAACTGGGCTGGTTAGAGGCTCCCTCCACCATGAATTTCCCAAAACTTGGCTGTTTAGAGGCTCCCTCCACCATTAATTGGTCCAAACTGGGCTGGTTAGAGGCTCCCTCCACCATGAATTTGCCCAAACTGGGCTGTTTAGAGGCTCCCTCCACCATGAATTTGCCCAAACTGGGCTGGTTAGAGGCTCCCTCCACCATGAATTGGTCCAAACTGGGGTTTTTAGAGGCTCCCTCCACCATGAATTGGTCCAAACTTGGCTGTTTAGAGGCTCCCTCCACCATTAATTGGTCCAAACTGGGCTGGTTAGAGGCTCCCTCCACCATGAATTGGTCCAAACTGGGTTTTTTAGAGGCTCCCTCCACCATGAATTTGCCCAAACTGGGCTGTTTAGAGGCTCCCTCCACCATGAATTGGTCCAAACTGGGGTTTTTAGGGGCTCCCTCCACCATGAATTTCCCAAAACTTGGCTGTTTAGAGGCTCCCTCCACCATTAATTGGTCCAAACTGGGCTGGTTAGAGGCTCCCTCCACCATGAATTTGCCCAAACTGGGCTGGTTAGAGGCTCCCTCCACCATGAATTGGTCCAAACTGGGTTTTTTAGAGGCTCCCTCCACCATGAATTTGCCCAAACTGGGCTGGTTAGAGGCTCCCTCCACCATGAATTGGTCCAAACTGGGTTTTTTAGAGGCTCCCTCCACCATGAATTTGCCCAAACTGGGCTGGTTAGAGGCTCCCTCCACCATGAATTGGTCCAAACTGGGCTGGTTAGAGGCTCCCTCCACCATTAATTGGTCCAAACTGGGCTGTTTAGAGGCTCCCTCCACCATGAATTTGCCCAAACTGGGCTGGTTAGAGGCTCCCTCCACCATGAATTTGCCCAAACTGGGCTGTTTATAGGCTCCCTCCACCATGAATTGGTCCAAACTGGGGTTTTTAGGGGCTCCCTCCACCATGAATTTCCCAAAACTTGGCTGTTTAGAGGCTCCCTCCACCATTAATTGGTCCAAACTGGGCTGGTTAGAGGCTCCCTCCACCATGAATTTCCCAAAACTTGGCTGTTTAGAGGCTCCCTCCACCATTAATTGGTCCAAACTGGGCTGGTTAGAGGCTCCCTCCACCATGAATTTGCCCAAACTGGGCTGTTTAGAGGCTCCCTCCACCATGAATTTGCCCAAACTGGGCTGGTTAGAGGCTCCCTCCACCATGTATTGGTCCAAACTGGGTTTTTTAGAGGCTCCCTCCACCATGAATTGGTCCAAACTTGGCTGTTTAGAGGCTCCCTCCACCATTAATTGGTCCAAACTGGGCTGGTTAGAGGCTCCCTCCACCATGAATTGGTCCAAACTGGGTTTTTTAGAGGCTCCCTCCACCATGAATTTGCCCAAACTGGGCTGTTTAGAGGCTCCCTCCACCATGAATTGGTCCAAACTGGGCTGTTTAGAGGCTCCCTCCACCATGAATTTGCCCAAACTGGGCTGTTTAGAGGCTCCCTCCACCATGAATTTGCCCAAACTGGGCTGGTTAGAGGCTCCCTCCACCATGAATTTGCCCAAACTGGGCTGGTTAGAGGCTCCCTCCACCATGAATTGGTCCAAACTGGGCTGGTTAGAGGCTCCCTCCACCATTAATTGGTCCAAACTGGGCTGTTTAGAGGCTCCCTCCACCATGAATTTGCCCAAACTGGGCTGGTTAGAGGCTCCCTCCACCATGAATTGGTCCAAACTGGGCTGGTTAGAGGCTCCCTCCACCATGAATTTCCCAAAACTTGGCTGTTTAGAGGCTCCCTCCACCATTAATTGGTCCAAACTGGGCTGGTTAGAGGCTCCCTCCACCATGAATTTGCCCAAACTGGGCTGTTTAGAGGCTCCCTCCACCATGAATTGGTCCAAACTGGGTTTTTTAGAGGCTCCCTCCACCATGAATTGGTCCAAACTGGGCTGTTTAGAGGCTCCCTCCACCATGAATTTGCCCAAACTGGGCTGTTTAGAGGCTCCCTCCACCATGAATTTGCCCAAACTGGGCTGGTTAGAGGCTCCCTCCACCATGAATTGGTCCAAACTGGGTTTTTTAGAGGCTCCCTCCACCATGAATTTGCCCAAACTGGGCTGGTTAGAGGCTCCCTCCACCATGAATTGGTCCAAACTGGGGTTTTTAGAGGCTCCCTCCACCATGAATTTGCCCAAACTGGGCTGTTTAGAGGCTCCCTCCACCATGAATTGGTCCAAACTGGGTTTTTTAGAGGCTCCCTCCACCATGAATTGGTCCAAACTGGGCTGTTTAGAGGCTCCCTCCACCATGAATTTGCCCAAACTGGGCTGTTTAGAGGCTCCCTCCACCATGAATTTGCCCAAACTGGGCTGGTTAGAGGCTCCCTCCACCATGAATTGGTCCAAGCTGGGTTTTTTAGAGGCTCCCTCCACCATGAATTTCCCAAAACTTGGCTGTTTAGAGGCTCCCTCCACCATTAATTGGTCCAAACTGGGCTGGTTAGAGGCTCCCTCCACCATGAATTTGCCCAAACTGGGCTGTTTAGAGGCTCCCTCCACCATGAATTGGTCCAAACTGGGTTTTTTAGAGGCTCCCTCCACCATGAATTGGTCCAAACTGGGCTGTTTAGAGGCTCCCTCCACCATGAATTTGCCCAAACTGGGCTGTTTAGAGGCTCCCTCCACCATGAATTTGCCCAAACTGGGCTGGTTAGAGGCTCCCTCCACCATGAATTGGTCCAAACTGGGTTTTTTAGAGGCTCTCTCCACCATGAATTTGCCCAAACTGGGCTGGTTAGAGGCTCCCTCCACCATGAATTGGTCCAAACTGGGGGTTTTAGAGGCTCCCTCCACCATGAATTTGCCCAAACTGGGCTGGTTAGAGGCTCCCTCCACCATGAATTGGTCCAAACTGGGTTTTTTAGAGGCTCCCTCCACCATGAATTGGTCCAAACTTGGCTGTTTAGAGGCTCCCTCCACCATTAATTGGTCCAAACTGGGCTGGTTAGAGGCTCCCTCCACCATGAATTGGTCCAAACTGGGTTTTTTAGAGGCTCCCTCCACCATGAATTTGCCCAAACTGGGCTGTTTAGAGGCTCCCTCCACCATGAATTGGTCCAAACTGGGGTTTTTAGGGGCTCCCTCCACCATGAATTTCCCAAAACTTGGCTGTTTAGAGGCTCCCTCCACCATTAATTGGTCCAAACTGGGCTGGTTAGAGGCTCCCTCCACCATGAATTTGCCCAAACTGGGCTGTTTAGAGGCTCCCTCCACCATGAATTGGTCCAAACTGGGTTTTTTAGAGGCTCCCTCCACCATGAATTGGTCCAAACTGGGCTGTTTAGAGGCTCCCTCCACCATGAATTTGCCCAAACTGGGCTGTTTAGAGGCTCCCTCCACCATGAATTTGCCCAAACTGGGCTGGTTAGAGGCTCCCTCCACCATGAATTTGCCCAAACTGGGCTGGTTAGAGGCTCCCTCCACCATGAATTGGTCCAAACTGGGCTGGTTAGAGGCTCCCTCCACCATTAATTGGTCCAAACTGGGCTGTTTAGAGGCTCCCTCCACCATGAATTTGCCCAAACTGGGCTGGTTAGAGGCTCCCTCCACCATGAATTGGTCCAAACTGGGCTGGTTAGAGGCTCCCTCCACCATGAATTTCCCAAAACTTGGCTGTTTAGAGGCTCCCTCCACCATTAATTGGTCCAAACTGGGCTGGTTAGAGGCTCCCTCCACCATGAATTTGCCCAAACTGGGCTGTTTAGAGGCTCCCTCCACCATGAATTGGTCCAAACTGGGTTTTTTAGAGGCTCCCTCCACCATGAATTGGTCCAAACTGGGCTGTTTAGAGGCTCCCTCCACCATGAATTTGCCCAAACTGGGCTGTTTAGAGGCTCCCTCCACCATGAATTTGCCCAAACTGGGCTGGTTAGAGGCTCCCTCCACCATGAATTGGTCCAAACTGGGTTTTTTAGAGGCTCCCTCCACCATGAATTTGCCCAAACTGGGCTGGTTAGAGGCTCCCTCCACCATGAATTGGTCCAAACTGGGGTTTTTAGAGGCTCCCTCCACCATGAATTTGCCCAAACTGGGGTGTTTAGAGGCTCCCTCCACCATGAATTTGCCCAAACTCTGCTGGTTAGAGGCTCAATCCACCCTGATTTTCAAAACAAATGTTGGTGCCAACCTCAACTTACTACAAGGGCCAAATTCACTGCTGGTGACAAGCTCTCCTCACTGCAAGTGCCAAATACACATGTTTCAAGGTGTTTTCCTACTGTCAGAGAGGTGGTATTGAGTGTGTAAAGTGTGTAGTTGTTAGGCTGTGATGTTGGGGTAATAGAGGGTCTTTGGTGTGTTAGATGCCCCCAGACATGCTTCCCCTGCTGTCCCAGTGTCATTCCAGAGGTGTTGGCATCATTTCCTGGGGTGTCATAGTGGACTTGGTGACCCTCCAGACACGGATTTGGGTTTCCCCCTTAACGAGTATCTGTTCCCCATAGACTATAATGGGGTTCGAAACCCATTCGAACACACGAACATTGAGCGGCTGTTCGAATCGAATTTCGAACCTCGAACATTTTAGTGTTCGCTCATCTCTAGTTATAACTAGGACTCCCATTCAGCAACTCCATTCTAGTTCTCGCACAAATGAACTGACTACAATAAAGGTTATGGGGATAATGTCACTCCTTAAAGGAGAGACCACCTTTTCAGGTGTGTGGAGACTTATACAGCCATAGTTGCTCCACTGCAAGGGAACATGGGAAGAATATGCAAATCTGTCTCCCAAGATGTAAACAGGAAGACAGTGCCTCTATTATCTGCTGCCCTCTATTATCCCCATAATCTGGTCTCTCAGACTCTCACTTCTACCAAATCAGTTCTCTCTAGGCTGCGCTGATGAAGTCCAACCAGACAGAAACAGCCGTCCGTAGCTGAGAAACTGATTTGGTTATAACTGCGCATTGTGCAATAAAGACTTCTGGGAAAGTCGGCCATGATGTTCAGGGTGCTTCCCATAGAGGGCAGCATAACAGAGGCACTGTCTCCCTGTTTACATCTTGGGAGACAGATTTGCATATTCTTCCCATGTACAATAAAGGTGTCATATGGACTCTATGCAGACTGTTGTTGTAATAAGTAGGTCTTTCATATAGTAAGTCTATTCTCACTGTCAATATTGAAGTGACTAGCATGGAGTTGTTATATGGAGGTTTATGATCTTGTGTTTGTTACAGACATCAAGGGGCCCTCATAATAAAGTATGTTGTAGAGCTCCAAATTAAATAATTAATTAACAGGCCTGGATGGACTACATCCATTCTTTTAGGCCTGGAGAACTGATTAAGACACAGATGGTGGTGTATCAAATGAGTTCTGATTTATTGTTACAGAGAGGTAGTTTAACTACAATACAGACAAA
Source organism: Leptodactylus fuscus (assembly GCF_031893055.1). Classification (NCBI taxonomy): domain Eukaryota; kingdom Metazoa; phylum Chordata; class Amphibia; order Anura; family Leptodactylidae; genus Leptodactylus; species Leptodactylus fuscus. The sequence goes on from NC_134265.1 coordinate 294,833,960, forward strand.
AGCAGGTTGGACTATTCTAATGACATAAGGTGTGGCACATGACTATTGGATAAGGCCTAATGTAATCTGCATCTCATTATTACTTTCCAAACTGAGATGACCTTTCTCATGACATCACAGCAAGACAGATAATGATCACATGCTGGTCTGACGATCAACAGGTTATAGAACCTGTTTCTACACACACCCTCAAAGATGAGACCCTTACCACAAACAGATAAGGATTTATAACCCATCCATCAACATTCCACACGCCTTATCCCCTAAAGGGGTCTCTTAGACTCTAAACAGACATTCTTATAAAGTTTATATAAGAAAAAGGTTACAAGATGGCTGACAGAATACAAGATGGAGGATGTGATCCTAACATGCTATAGGAAGGTCCTCCATATAGCAACTCTATTCTAGTTGTCTCACTACCGAACTGGTTAGAATGGAGTTGCTACAAGGAGGTTTGTGGTATTGGTGCAGTTTGTAGTTGACCAATAAATAACCAATAAATTTCATGTTACTGAAACTCCATACAAACATTTGCTAGCCTCAAAAAAATACTAAAGCATTATCATCCTCAAAAAATGTTATTTATAGTCATTAAAACAGTACAATAAAAAGAGACTTAACATTGTAAAAATATCCTACAAAAAGCAAATTATAAAATATAATGGATAGGAATTATCAAAAGTATGGATATGATAAAATAAAATAATCCTTTAATAGTCCCACCATGGGGAAATTCAGTGTGTTATAGCAGCATAGATAATACAATATACAAATACAAAAGCTCCAAAGTAGAGGCATTGCAGAGACAGTAGGTACAGATAAAAAAAAAAAAGTAAAAAAATAAAAAAAGTAGTAGAAGGGACATCACAACTTAAAGATCTTTCAGTTCTCTGTATGGAGTGATCTCCGCTTAGCTTGGTGTGGGTTTTCAGCCTAACTGCAGCGGGGAGGAAAGACTTCCAGTAGCGCTCATTCTCACACTTAGGTTGAAGCTGTCGGTCACTGACAGTACTGCCCAGTGCTATCACGGTCTCATGCATGGGATGGGTGTTATTCTCCAGCATGGAGCTCCCCATGGACAGAATCCTTCTGTCACCCACCACCTGTACTGGGTCCAGGGGGCTCCCCAGGACAGAGCTGGCCCTTCTAATCAGCTTGTCGAGTCTATTCCAATCCTTGGTTGATATACTGCTCCCTCCAGCTGGCCACTCCGAAGAAGGTATCTGATGCCACTACAGAGTTGAAAAAGGCCCTAAGAAATGCCCCCTGGACTCCAAAGGCCCTCAGCCTCCTGAGCAGGTAGAGCCTGCTGTGGCCCTTTCTGAACAGTCATGACACATTGGCCAAAGTTAACTAACACAGCACAAATTCTAATTCCAGATTAAAAAAGAATTAAACACACACAGATATACTTACTATTACCATTAGTAATGTGGACTGGACTGTCCGCCTTAACATGTGGTGGCGGGTGGGCAGTAAATGTGGGTAAATATCAAAATACCTATCCAGGATATCAGAAGATGAGTGATTAATCTAACTAATAGAGACATATCCATCGACACATGCCCAAATGTTGGTGCATCAAATATGGCTGCTCCCGATCCCTGCAGGCTGGCTTCAGTTGCCACCATTGTTAAAGTAAAATAGCAGTTGCATCGATCATATATTTGTGATGTGAAAATTAAAGGATGTATATTGTTTTAGACCAGCAGTCAGCAATAGGCTACCAAAGGGTCAGTTCCGTAGCAGATCACAGGGCTTTCCATTTTATATGCACTCTCAGAATACAGATAAAATTAAGGGCACTGTCAATTCCAATATGCCGATAATAAAAAATAATGAAAAACAATAATAGACTTTTAAGAGGAGAAACATACAATTGTGGTCATAAACTGAAAAAGCAATGCAGAAATAATTTTTTGATTTTAAAAAATCTTTTTATGGGTATGCAAATCAGCCTGCAAGTGCATTGGAGGGGGTCTGATTGGCTGTTTCATTGGTTGCAATTGCTATCAATATGAAAGTTATCAATATCAGGTTGGTAGGGGTCTGACACATGGTCGGACCCCCACTGATCAGCTGTTTGAAGAGGTCACAGCATTTGGACAAATGCTGTGTACTTTTCATTGCTTACCAAAGACAGTTCAGACTTATTCATGGATGAGATATCTAAGACCTGTAAATTTCCACTTCAAACAGCCATTTGGTGTGGATGCCGGGTGTTGGAAATGACTGATTTGATAAAATATAAATTGGTCTGTCAAAAAATGAACATGTAAATGGTACCATAGACATTCATTGGTTTTAAAAAGGTGTTCCAACTCATGTTTTTCTCCTTTTTTTGAATGCGATCAGCATATAAAGTGCACATCAAATGACTGCTATCCCGCTGGATGGGGAGCTTGTGAGATTTGCCTGCTCTTCCAGTATAAAGGGAGGTCACTCCTTATTCTGGGAGCTTCCAAAAACCTTCCAGAAGAGTTAGCAGATGCGGCCCATGTTACCACAACAAAAACATGTTGGTGGTCAATAAGCAGTTAAAGGGGCTCTATCATTAGATTTTGGTCATTTGAGATAATCATATGTTGTTGTCCTCCTCCCTGCGAGTAATCTCGGGCATGCGCAGTAGCAATACACCCTATAGTGCACAGTGAGCTCTGCTATGTCAGCGTTCCTATGGCATTGTCATAGGTTTAAATGGGAAGTTACGGGTTTGTCTTCTCCACTCCTCCCACAACACTAACAGCTCAGCTACTTCATGTTCTGCTGTGATCTCCAGTCTGGGAAGACTTCTGCTGCCGCCCCGCTATAATTGAGGAAGGGGCTTGATTCTGTATACCTACACCAACTGACACTGCGCATGCCCGAGATCACCAAGAATACAGACGCTGTATAGAAACGAGATTTCAATACTGATAGAGCCCCTTTAAAAATGGGTTACCTGTTTACGTCTGTAACTCCCATAACTCCTAGAGCATTTTCCTGGGTGGCTCGGTGGCTAGCACTGGAGTTCTAAGGGCTCGTTCACATCTGCGCCTGGTCTCTGTTTATACAGGTTTCTGTTTCCTGCCTGAAAATGGGCAAGAAACGGAAACCTGTAGGCATTTTTCAAACCCATCCATTTGAATAGGTTTGGAAAGTGTCCGGCCGTGAGCGGCGGTGAGTGTTTTATGCTCTCCGCGATGAAGCTGTTTTTTTTTTTTTTAACCGGACGCAAATTCGGACATGCAGTACTCTCTGTCCGGTTTAAAAAAAAAGTTTCGCCACGGAGAGAATAAAACGCTCACCGCCGCTCACGGCCAGACCCGGTCTGCCAGGTTTCCGTCTTCTGTTGGCAGAAGACGGAAACCTGAGTACGGAGACCAAATGCTGGTGTGAACCCAGCGTAAGTTGAAATCTATCAAGAACAACATCTGCAAAGAGCTTGTATGTTCTCTCTGTGTTTGTATGGGCTTGCTACTACACTCTACATATTATAGAGGAGAGTGATTTATAAGGAGAATATGTTGGCGCTATACAAGTAATACTTGGTGTCCCTATCGTGTCCTTTAGTTTTTGCCTACCATCCATTCAGTAGGTTACCAAGCAGTACCAGTGGGTATGTAAGACATTATCAGACGGTTGTCAGCACCATGGAGACACATAAGTCTGCACAGGAGCTGTGTATATATATATATATATATATATATATATATATATATATATATACAGGGCCGGCGTCAGCGCACGGCATAGTCAGGCAAGTGCCGGGGCCCTCAGAGCCTCTGGGGGCCCCCCGGCACTTGCCTGTCACGATTTCAGCTCATCGGCGTCCGTCCGCCGATGAGCTGGAATACATACGCGATTAAAGCAGGAGCTGTGAGTTCAGCTCCTACTTTAAAGCTCCGGCCCGGCTTGCGTGTGTAGGCGCGATGACGTCATCACGCATACACACGCAAGCCGGGCCGCAGCTAAGCAGGAGCTGAACTCACAGCTCCTGCTTTAATCGCGTATGTGACTGGAGAGAGGAGCGTCGGGGGATCGATGGAAGGTGAGTGTAAGTGTTTGTTTTGTGACACTGGAGAACATGAAGGGGGTGGGGAGAGAATGGCATGAAACTGGGGACAAAGATGGAGGGGGCCCAATGAAACTGGGGGGCAAATGAAGGGGAGGGGGGAACGGCATGACACTGGGGCAGATGAAGGGGGTGGGGAGAGAACAGCATGACACTGGGGCAGAGACGGGGGACATGAAACTGTGGGCAGATGAAGGGGGAGAACGTGATGAAACTGGGAACAGAGATGGAGGGGGGACATGAAACTGGGGGCAAAGGAAGGGTGTATATGAAACTGGGGCAGAGATGGAGGGGGGGGCATATAATTTACGGGTGACTGTAGGAGGATTATACTGTGTGGGAGCACATGATAAATGAATGAGAATGGGTGGAATCAACAAAAGTCGGTGGAACCAAATTTGCCGCGGCGCGCAGAGCGCGCCGCACATTTTACTCCTCTTTCTTCTCTTTAAAAATTGGAAGGTATGGCGTTGGTGACGCCACACTCCTGCATGACGTCACTCGCTTCATCTGCGACGCACAGTGTCTCGACTCCCCCACCTCCTTTACAAGGGGGCCCACTGAGGCTCTGTCGCCCAAGGGCCCATAAAAACCTGGAGCCGGCCCTGTATATATATATATATATATATATATATATATATATATATATATATAATTTGTCACAAAGTTACTTTATTGCTCCTCTTAGATGCTCTGGCGCATTAGATAAAACCTGTAGTAGCTTCTATGATACCTGTGACACATCCCTAGAAATATAACGTCCATATACGATCTGTGCAGGAATAAGGCCATGCTACGTGCTCAGCCCTCGTCTGCTCTCCATCAGCCTCCCCCCCTATGCACAGCTGATGGATGAGGCCTTCCCTAGTAACGCCCGCTCCACCCTAGCAACAGCTTCAGCAGCTGCCCGGAAGCGGGGCCGGATGTGCAGTACCTCATCCAGCAGGTAGTGTAGCCCACAGGCGGCCAGGACTCAGCCCCCGACCCCCATCTCTCCGGGGTACCGTCTAGTCCTCCACCGCTGACCGCAGCTACCACCGTGCCCAGCAGCATATAGCGGAGGAGGGAGAGAATGCGGCATACTGCAGCCGGGGGAGCAGGCAGTGCCCCCGGACACCCAGCGCAGGTAGGAGGCCTGCTGAGGAGGCTGTCAGCCTGGACCGCCTATGCATCTATGTGTGTACAATGCCCCACACTAGTCACGTGACACCACCGACTGGGGCCCTAATACTAGGCTGGGAGCCGCAGCTACTTGTGCCGTGTTTGTAGCATCCCGGTCATATGCTGCTGTTTTCCTGGGATGCGACTTGGACAACTTTGTTTCCACATAGAAGCCGATGGAGATGTCATGTGACCTTGTTGGGTCATACACAAGTGCTCAGCGAGGGTGCACTGCTCCAAAATACAGATCTGCTCTGCTCCAGGCTGGGGATCCAAAACGGATTCCATGTAGCATGTGCACGCCACATCTATCTATCTATCTATCTATCTATCTATCTATCTATCTATCTATCTATCTATCTATCCAGTGTATACGCACACCTATGTGTGATAGATGTAATATGTAAGGGCTCGTTCACATCTGCGCCCGGTCTCCGTTCTGCAGGTTTCCATTTCCTGCACAAAACAGAGGCAGGAGACGGAAACCTGCAGGACTCTTTCTCATCCATTCATTTGAATGGGTGAGAAAGCTGTCCGGCGGTGAGCGTTTTATGCTCTTCGCCGCGAAACCGTTTTTTTTAAATCCGGACACAGATTCGGACATGCAGTACTCTGTGTCCGGATTAAAAAAACAGGTTTCGCGGCGGAGAGCATAAAACACTCACAGCCGGACCCGGTCTGTGGTTTCCATCTTCTTGCATGCAGAAGACCGAAACCACAGAACGGAGACCCGAACGCAGGTGTGAACCTAGCATCAGTGTGTAGACCCAACCTATGGCCTCACTCACATAGTTCATGATCGCTCTTGTACAGATAGCATCCCATATTAATGCCTTGTAAAGAACAAACCGCACATACAAGGCATCCGTGTGCTGTCCAGGATGGTCTTAAACCCATTTCTAATAAGTAATAAGGCTTTAGCCTGGTGTAGAGAAAGTGGCATTACTTGGCTTGTGGGAAACCTTAAAGGGATTCAATCATTAAAATGCATTTTTTCTCTCTCTAACACGTAGGAATAGCCTTAAGAAAGGCTAGTCTTCTACCTTTAGATGTCTTCTCTGTACCGCTGTTCAGTAAAAATCCTGGTTTTCTTCTATATGCAAATGAGTTCTCTCGCAGCACTGGGGGTGGTCCCCAACGCTCAAACAGTACTGGGGGCGGTCCCCAATGCTGCAAAAGAACTCATTTGCATACCGAAGAAAAACCAGACTTATGGAACGGCGGCACGGAGAAGATATCTAAAGGTATGAGAAGAATAGCCTTTCTTAAGGCAATTCCTACATGTTGGGGAGAAAAAAAAATTGCATTTTAATGATTGAATCCCTTTAATCCCTTTCCCACCGTGGGCATTTTTCGACTTTCGTTTTTTGACTCCCCATTTCCAAACCCCATAACTTATTCATTTTTCTCCCTGAGACCTCTCAGAGCCATATGAGGTCTTAATGTTTGTGGGACAAATTATTCATGATGCTACCATTAAGTATTCTGTACAATATACTGGGAGGCTAGAAAAAAAATTAGAATGGGGTGAATTTGAAGAAAACGTGCATTTGTGCGACTTTCTTACGGTCTTTGCTTTTATGGCGTTCACTGTGCAGCCAAAATGACATGTCACCCGTATTCTATGTTTCAATACGGTTTCGGGGATATTTATATGGTTTTATTTACATTTTAATCCCTTAATAAAAATCCATATCTGTACCAAAAAATTTATTTTCTAAAAGTCGCCATATTCTGACACCTGTAATTCTTTTATACTCCTGTGGACGGGGATGTATAGGACGTCTTTATTTACGGGGCCGGGTGTACTTTTCAGTTATACGATTTTTGGGAATTGTTATTGCTTTGACCACTTTTTATTAAAATTTTATCAGAGGCAAAACATTGAAAAAACGGCGGTTTGGCATTTTCGATTTTTTTCTTTTCCCACTACGGCGTTTACCGTATGGGAAAAATATTATTATAAATTTGTAGATCGGGCGTTTTCGGGCACAGGGATACCTAATGTGTATGTGTTTCACAGTATTTTTTTTTATACTTTTATTTCATTTTGTCATGCATTTATTAGACCCATTGCAAAATACTAGCATTTCTATTCATCATTTCAGAAAATCATTACAGACAGGCCTCGGAGCCTTCACAAGGCTCCTGGCCGTCATGCCAACAGGAGGACGGCTCCGAAGCTTGCTCCAGGTGCTGGCGATCACCAGCAAAATGGCGACCCCCAAGTGCTGCCTGTAAAATGGCGCCTCGGTCAGCTTTGACCAAGGCGCACCAGAGGGGTTAATGCCTTCGATTGGTGCCTTCGTATTAGCGCTGAGTGTCTGCTGTATAAAACACTAGACACCAAGTGATTTTGGCGGCCACCATCTGTAAACACCAAGCCGGCGGATGTCGGGTAAGGGTTAAAGGGATTTTCCAGGCAAAAAATCATTTCACAAAAAAGATCTGTTAGTGCTATTAATGGGTTAATAAACACCACCAAATACCTTTAGCGGTGTTTTGAGTGAACTGATAGAATCCTCTGCATTTGTTTACATAGATATCTTCCTCTTCTTTGTTTCCTTCAAGTTCCAGGATGTCTCACTTCTCCTCCTTCTCTCACTGACCGCCCCCACCCCCACCCCGAAGCACCATTCAACTGTTGTCTATTTAAAACCTGTCGCTCCGTTCAAACCGGGGTGCTGAACATCTCTGTTCTTGTGATTGGTGGGGTCCCTGTGGTTGATTCCCCCACAGGGCAGCAAGTTACCCCCATCCTTTGGATAGGCAGTAACTTTTTGTTACTGTAGCATCCCTTTAGGTAATGGCATGGACTTGTAATTGGAACAGGATGATGAGTCTTTCTTTGAAATTTGTGCATCTGGGGCAGTGGAAGGTCTGGAGATGAAGCATTGAAGGAGTTAAGAAAATTTGATTTCAGAACTGGGAGGAAAGTTTTTTTTTTTTTTTTTTTTTAATAAGGCAGGGCCATCCACACCAGAGGCCTTGCCCATCAGGGATTCCTTAATGGCTTCATACCAGTCATTATCAGTAAGTGATGTATCAAGGTACTCAATAGCCGGAGGCCGGAGTGATGGAGGAATGCATCAATAGTGAGGGAGGGTTGTATCAGGTCACCCGAGGAGGAGGGAATAGAAGGACACAAACACCCTAGTAATGTGGCAGGGTGACGGGGGAGAAACAGTGGGTATGAAAGAGGGGGCTCTCTAGCAAGGGAGGCCATGGGCCAAAGTCCGACTTCTTTCATTCTAAAGTTGTCTCCTTTGACTACAGCGTGCATTTTAATAAATGTGAGAAATGCAAAATTCTCTCAGTTTAGTGAGGAAGCTGCTATAGGTATTCATGCCAATAATGTCTATAAGCCATACTGAATACACATGGGTAATGTACAGCATGTCTTTTCCTGTAATATCACCTATTGTATAATGGGTGTAGCTCATGTCTCCAAATCAGTGTGTGCTCATATGATGTGAAGCACGTGCCCGGCACAAATCATGAGACTGGATTACAGCGTCCATTCACTTACAAGCAGTTATCTGTTTCCTCATGCAGCGGAGGAGAACTGCTGGCATTTATAACTAGACCATTCCTGGCTACCTGCATGGTAAGTATGGAGTGCGCTGTATTGTATTTGTTGTGGCTAGTTAAAGGATGACTCTGTTTAGTAAGCTCTAGGATGCCGAGCTCTCCACACAGCCAATAGCAGGGGTACTCAACTACTTTTAGTAAAGGTCCACACACTGGGGTCCGACATCAGGTGAAGGTCTAAGCTGAACAATAGCTGACACTTTTTAGTATTTAGTATATTTTTTTGGATGATAAGACATGTCTGACTATTAGACACACTCTTGGTTTAGACAAGAAAAAATGTGACAAAATATTTCGTATGAATTTAATTTTTCCTAGGGGTCAATGTCTCTAACTAGTGAGGGTGCATTAAATAAGATTATACTGTGTAGGGAGTACTAAGGGATATTATACTGTATGTGGAGGGGGGAGGGGTACTAATGTGTCATTGGACTGTGTGCTGAGGGACATGACAGAACTGTATACTGTGTGTTTGTATGGGGGGGGGGGTACTAAGCCCCCTTAGTTCCACCTATAAAGTAAAATACCCCCATTACTGGTCTCTACATGTTATGATAAGCTGTATGCTCTATAGTGGTCTCCACACAGTTTAATGCTGTATACTGCCCCCACACTAAAAGCAGTCAGGAGAACCTTTCATCTTTGAACCACTGTCCCCTAAGGCTTGATACATTACAAGGGATCGGCAATCGCTCCTGCTGCCTATACAGAATATTACTCCTGACCACTGTAATAATGAGAGGGCCAGGAGGCAGGGTCTGCACAATTGGCGGCTGTGGTCTGGGCTGAGTATCCCTGGCCTATACATATCCTCCATAGACTGGATCATATGACTCTTGTCATGTTGTGGTTGTCTTTGTATTCTTTGTTATTACTTTGTTTCTTTGTTCCTTCTTAATAACAGTTTTTATTAAAGGGGTTGTCTGGGATAAAATGATACTTTAAAGGGATTCTATCATTAAAATCACATTTTTTCTTGATCACACGTAGGAACCTTTAGATGTCTTCTCCGGGCCGCCGTTCGGTAGAAATCCCGGTTTTCATCTGTATGCAAATGAGTTCTCTCGCATCACTGGGGGCAGACCCCAGCACTCAAACAGCACTGGGGGCGTCCCCAATGCTGCGAGAGAACTCTCCAGCGCCGCCTCCATCTTCTTCAGGAGCGTCCTCTCCCTGTGTCTTCTTCCATCCTAGGTTTCAATCTTCTAGGCATGCGCAGTCGGCTCTGCCATTAGGCCTCGAGCAGAGCCGACTGCGCATGCTCGGCAGCCACAAGAAAATGGCCGATTACAAAGTAAGCTATGTAAGCAGCCATTTTCTTGTGGCTGCTGGGCATGAACAGTTGGCTCACAGTGGGCGACTGATATGACATCTATGTGCAGAGTCAGACCATCCAGTATCCTTCCTCCTGGGACCCCATCTTCTTAGTGACACTTTAGGGGCCTCCATCACCGATCATCTTGCTGCTGCCTGAGGTCTTTGTGAGCAATACAGGTGGGCCCCCTACTCCAATCTGTAGTTCAATAAAATGAAGTTTTGGAGTATTCAACAGTTGTTGGATGCCTACATATAAGCCGCAGCAAAAACGACCTGATATTGGGTGTTTTTTGTCACAACAGCTTGCTGGAGAACATGCTGGAAAAATTCTGCAGTATGTTCTCACTATGTCACATCACTTTGATTTCAGGTTAAAGTCCTCTGGAGAGGGAGGGGGGCTAATAATAAAACTGTAAAAAAAATAATTGTAATTATCCACCCCTACATCTCAAATAAAGATAAACAAAGCCAAACCCCAAAAAAATTAGGCATCCCTGTGCCTGAACTACAAACATATTTTTACCATACTGGGCGGGGGGAGGGACAAAATGGCCAAACGGCTGTATATTTTGTGATATCAGTTAACTAAAGCCCTCACATAGTTCTGTGAACGGAAAAATATAAAAAAGTTAAGGCTTTTGGAAGGCAGTGAGTATAAGTAAAGGAATATGGCACATTCAGTGCGCAAGTTCGGCTAGGTTTACACATGTGCCCCTGCTTCACATTCAAGGTTTTCTGTACCCGAATTTGCTTGGAAAATGCAAGCTGGACTTTTCTCTCCTCATTTTTGGGTGGAAACCCGGTGGACCTTATGATAGTCTATGGGGGTCCTTGGGTTTCCGTGGGTAACTGCTTTTTATGCTAGGTGTGAACCTAGTGTAACCTTTTTATGTTTTAATATCCCACTTTGACAAGATGAATGGTTACAGTTTATTCATAAGTATTCAGACAGAATAACAAAGAAAAAGTACAGCGCAAAGTTATAAGAAAAGATGCTTCACAATTGTTGTTTCAATAAAATTTACTAAAAAGACATATCCAAAGTGGTGACAGGCCCTCTTTAGGGGTTTTATATCAATTAAATTGGTAGCAAGTTTTCTGCTATTTTGTCTAAAAGACATTGCTATAGGTTGCTAATAGTTGATTTCCACATCCATACAGATTGTAAAGCAGCTAAATGGAGTCTGAACAGTTGTTTCAGAGAAGTTACTACCGCAACAGTTACAACAGTATTACCAGTGCAAGCAGCGACGAGGAACTCCTCGATGGAGCTGGAGGAATGATGGATTTCCATACCTTGGAAGATGACCACTTACTGGATGGGGACAGCTCTTTGGGTGAGTCTGATATTCTTTTAAGGAAATTGATGAAGTTAATTGTAGGGCTGTATAGAGTTGGGAGGCAGATCATTACTAAAGCCCTGGATGGTGCTGAATCAGGCCAGCTTGGACCTCTCTTGTTGTTTTTTACACTGTAAAAGTGTACTCCAAATTACTTGGTGCATGGCGAGTCACTGAATATATTTGATTTTAAGTTCATATAAAGCAGTGCCAGTCATTGCAATGCCTATAGAAAGAAATCCTGTCGTGAGGGTTTCTTATGATTTTTTTTTTTTTTTTAACAGAATTGTCTAATTTGACTTTTCCCAGCATCCACCATACTATTACTTTATATATGGCACCCACTCAGGAGCAGAGCGAGGGCCTCTGCTGTTTCACAAAGCAGAGACCCATTGGCAATGTCCGCAGAGATATCTCTGATTATGGTCACTCAACCCCTCAGGTGCCGTTGTTGCCTTCTGAGGACATTAAATGCTTATAGGGGCCCCCTTACCTTTTGTTCTTGGTCCGGCTCTGAGAATCAGTTAGTATGGTAGCTAAAAGCCTTTTGAAGTCTCCCATGCCTGTCATAGTAATATAACCATTGAGCTCTTTCTTTGGCAAGTTTTAATAATTTATACAATGGGGCAACACGATGGCTCAGTGGTTAGCACTGCAGTCTTGCTGCGCTCGAGTCCTGGGCTCAAATCCTGCCAAGGACAACATTTGCAAGGAGTTTGAATGTTCTCCCCATGTTTGCGTAGATTTCCTCCCGTACACCAAAGACATACTGATAGGAGAAAAATGTACATTGTGAGTCTTATATGGGGCTCACAATCTACGTTAAAAAAAAAAAAAAATTATACAAAAATTTTACTACAGATTGCAGTACAGTAGTATTACAATCTACCGTATTTTCCGGACTATAAGGCGCACATAAAAACCTACGATTTCCTCAGAAATCGTAAGTGCGGCTTATAGTCCGGTGCGCCTTATATATGGATGGAAGCGGCGGCAAAGTCTGCGTGCCGCTTCCATACATACATAAAAGGCACCGTAAGGGTGCATTCACACTACGGAACGCCGGCGTGTATCACAGCCGTACACGCCGGCGTTACAGCAAGGCTGCCGGACACTTCCTATTCATTTCTATGGGAGCCGGCATGCGAGCGCTCCCCATAGACATGAATGGAAAAAAGCAGTCCATTCATTTCTATGGGGAGCGCTGGCATGCCGGCTCCCATAGAAATGAATGGGAAGTGTCCGGCAGCCCTGCTGTCACGCCGGCCTGAAACAGAACGTGAAACTTACCGAGCGGTGCAGGGCGGGCATTCAGGCCTCCTCTTCTTCCGATGTCCTGACCACTTCCTCCGGCGCTCGCGAACTGATAATGGCCTGGGCGCATGCGCAATATCATAATGCTTCTACTACGGCTACTGCGCATGCGCCCAGGCCATTATCAGTTAGCGAGCGCCGGAGGAGGAGGACGGAACATCGGAGGAAGAGGAGGCCTGAATGCCCGCCCACCCTGCACCGCTCGGTAAGTTTCACATTCTGTTTCAGGCTTTTATTTTAAAACGGGGGGGTAGTTTAATCTAACTTTTACGGTTGGGTTCTATCAGCATGATTTTGCTGATAGAGCCCCTCCTCGCCTGCCGAGCGCTTCCAATAGAAGCGGGGGGTTAAGCGGCCGCTGGCAAAGTCTGCCTGCCGCCGCTTTCAATAACATATAATGCGCACCGGACTGCGGCTTATAGTCCGGTGCGCCTTCTATATGAACCGAGACGGACTATAAGGCGCTCATGGGCAATGCGCCTTATAGTCCGTAAAATACGGTATGATAGACGTGATCAAAGGATCAAAAAAAAAAATCTGAGTTTCTAAAGATAAATATTAAAAAAAAAAGGCGAAAACCTCTCTCCCTTTTGCTATAATATACATTAAATAAAACACCAAAAAAAGTGAAAGTTTGTCAACTACAAGATTGAGCATTAACACATGCCACTACTTAAGTCCACCACGCACTGTGCAACAGCGATGTATCTCATGCAGGCTTACTCCTCCTGCCACCAGCTATCATCGATAGTTTCTTCTCTGTGGCCTGTAGTTGGATAGTAGAAAAAGGAAGCTGCATCAAATAAATCCAACACATAAAGCCAATATTTCAACACAGGCACCAATTCACATTGAGTTTTTATGAGTGATTGACATTATAGTGGCCTAATGGGGATGGGCAGCACAACCACTTAGAGCAAATTCCTACCCAATATAATAGTTCTATATTAGACAGAAGAGTATTGCCTTCTAGTAATGCTGGTTCTCCTAGAGGAACAAAGAATTAGAAATGATGGGGTATGTTCATACGTTCAGGTTTTGTTTAGGTGCATTTGAGAACCAAAACCAGCCATCTGCCCTCTGTAGTGTCTCTGCTTGCCTGAATATACCCGACCATCCAGTTTTGCTGCTTTATCTTTATCTCTCTAGTTCTGAGAGCCTCTGGAATTCTGAAGTGTGAATAACAGGAAATATTCTAAAATGATAGTTCAAGTTTCATTGTACGATATGTTTTATTGAATGCAGTGTGGTTTTAGAATGTTTCTATTTCCTTTCACCAGTAGGGGTCAGTGGTGTCTCACTTATGCAGTGTTTACTGATATACAGTGTACATGGTTAAAAAAAAAATAAAATATATATATATATATATATATATATATATATATATATATATATATATATATATTTTTTTTTTTAATTATGGTTGAGGGTTATCCAATTTAATGGATTCCTTCTAGACACGAGTCTATTGGGGGATTGATATTCTGAAGTAATGAGATCACACTCAGGGATTTCAAGTTTTCTTGAAAACTCAGGGTATCGTTGCCATCATTGAAGTTCATTGCTCTGATCAAACATAGACCATTGGACTGAAACTCTGACAGAATGAGTGATGCAGCTGGAGCATCAGCCTCCATTCATTGTAATGTTATTAAGACCAGACAGAAGCTTTCTTCTGTCGTTTATTTTATTTTCCTTTTCTAATGGAAGAGAAAGTTAGACCTGTGGAAGAATGAAACTAGCAAGATGGAAGGAAGCTCTCATCTTGTGTTTTACATTACAGTGAATGGATATTGATGCAGATGGTGGGTGCTCCGTCCCAACAGTCATTCTGGTAGCATTTCAGTCTGTTGCTCTGATCCTATGTTGGATCGGAGCAACAGACTTCAGTGAAAGCAATGTAAACCTACCTTAGGCTGCATTCACACTGAGTAAACGCTAGCTTATTCTGAACGTAAAACACGTTCAGAATAAGCGGCGTCTAAAGCAGCTCCATTCATCTCTATGGGAGCCGGCATACGAGCGCTCCCCATAGAAATGAATGGGATGCTTCGGCATGAGCAGAGCTTGCCGTACACGCCGGCACTCCCCATTCACTTCAATGGGACTGCTCGGAGTGAAAGAAGCATTCCATTCATTTCTATGGGGAGCGCTCGTATGCCAGCTCCCATAGAGATGAATGGAGCTGCTTTAGACGCCGCTTATTCTGAACGTGTTTTACGTTCAGAATAAGCTAGCGTTTACTCAGTGTGAATGCACCCTTAAGGGTCTGGAAGAACTGAAACCCATATGAAGAGGACATTGGGTCCATTGATTGTTTTATCCTGCTGATGTCTGATTCTATGTGGATCCTAACTACTTAAAAACTACTTTTATTTCTTCTATAACTCATGTCGTGTCCAGTCCACAGCCGCTACTCATTTTATACATAGGTACATGGAGGAGCCAAAGATTCATATAAGGGCTGTATGGTGAACCTTAGCACGCTGCTCTCTCTTGTTAGATAACAGGATGAGAAATGACGAGGAAGGTGTATATAAGGGCTCATTCACACATGTGCTAGACTATCATTAGAATCCCTTTTTTTAATACTAACATGTATGAATAGCCTTAAGAAAGGCTTTGCTTCTCCTACCTTTAGAAGTCTACTCTGTGCCGCTGTTCATTAGGTATTCCTGATTTTCTTCAGTATGCAAATTATTTTTCTCGCAGCACTTGGGGCTGTTCCCAGTTCTCAAACAGCATTGGTGGTGTTCACACCAAAATCTCCAATGCCACCTCATCTTCTTCTGGAACACCTCTCCGCCATGTCCCCTTCTAGCGCTGGTCGTGTAATCCTAGGCATGCACAGTCGGCTCTGCCATTGGGCTTCGGGCATGAGTGTACTGTGCATGCCCTAAAATCAAAACCCAAACAATGGAGACCTCACCCTTTAAAATTGGGTCAATTCTCAACAGTTTCCATTGTACTAGTAGTTCAGGGTCTCTGCATATGTGATATGGCACTATAGGGAAATGGCGCTGTGTTTTTTGCTGCTAACCCTTGTTGTTTTACAGGAAAACTGCATTTAAATTTAAAATCTGCAAAAAAATAAATACATTTAAAAGGAAAGTGTTGCCATGTTTAAGTATTTGTTAATGTATATATCATATTTCTTTTTTCCTAATCTGCTTTTATTTTCTGATTGGAGATTATTTTTCTATTTTGTGCATATGATTATAGGGGAACCATCATGCCTGAGCTTCACCACTGCTCTAATAGCATTTAGCGATAATCGTAGCCATAGGAAGCAATAGTCCGGAGCCAACTCATTGACGTCTATGGGAGAGCTTTCTAGACATACTCTATGCAGGGAGAAGGAGTAGATAAATGGTGACATCAGTTTTACAACTGCAAGGGTCTGACAGCTGAGACACCTGCAGATCATCTGTTTCAAGACATTGTGGCTCCTAGTAAGATAAGATAATCCTTTAATAGTCCCACAATGGGGAAATTTCAGTGATACAGTTTGATGGATGGTACAGTAGTATATAACGAGAGAAACACATATAAGCACATGGCAGATAGAGAAATACTAGGAATCAGCAGCTATAAAGAAAGACACACAGCAAGATCATTTAGTTCTCTGTGTGAACTGATGTTGATAATACAGCCCGACCCTGGTTGGAGGACACGAGAAGGGGGACACAACATGTAGATAAAACAAGCAGAAACGTTTTTTTGCAGAGGTAGGGGACATATGCAGCTATCATGATAACATGTGGTAGTTCCTTTGGTAGGTGGTGAGCTCTCATGCTCACAGCTGATAGTTCGGTATCTTGCATCAGCACTATTGTCCATTAACCACAAAAAATACAACAATTGTCCTTCATCACAAGCCCTCATCCTCCTTACCACTGTGTTCTACTGCCCAAAGAAGTCTGAAGCCATCCAGGTAGACAGGGTGTGTTAAATATCTTGTATTTGCCGGTGAGACTTGTGTCCACTGTTAAATATCCGTACCTGGCCTTGAAATTGTGGGATAGACTTATGTCACGTGTTATAGGCCTTATCCACGATAGGAAGGAGTCAGCTTGTTATAAATCAGTGTAGAGGTTTATTAATATCTTGAAGGAAAACACAGGAACAGGGAAAATGTCCAAATAACACAAATATCAGTCAATTGTCAATAGCTTACATCTTCAGAGAAGTTACATCATCTGGATATCTTGTAGTTACAGCTTGGTTCATGCTTGTCATCTGGTCTGGTCATCTGGGATATTCACGACATCTTGTCCAGGATGACAGAGAGGGATGGCAGACAGACCTGCCATAGATTCCCCATGGATCCCCCCCATGGATGACGACGACGACGTGTGTGTCACTCATTTATGTTCATGAGAGTGGGTGTTACCTTCCATCTTGTAGCTATGTAAGGAGATTTCTAAAATGGTGTACTCTAACCGCACCCATGTTCCAAGAATATAAGACTATGATGTCAGTAGAGTGTTAACCCCATGTCTGCTAGAGAATATTGTAAATATATAATATTTAACAGGGTGCTGCTCTCTTGCCAAGCTTCCATAAACTCATGGGGTAGGTGGGTGATGGTAGGTTCCCAGGTTGTAACAGAGTCCCATGTGCCCACAGTAATAGAAAGAAATACCAGTCAGCTGTAGGCATCTTCATACATCAGCAATAGACACCGAAAATCATCTCCTTGAAAGAAGTCCACACTTCCATGCAGGTTTCTCCTCCAGCTTTGTCTGCCTCATGGTGTCCATGCTGTTCTTAGCTTGTGGGGGGATGGTAACAGGCATATGTGCACACAGGAAACTCCAGCTGATCAGGTCTTGAGTCTTGTCCATGCTTTAACAATAGAAACAAAAGAAAAAAAAATACTCCACAGGTCTTCCATTCGATTTATAGTTGCTAATTCATAGTGCTAGTTTGCTTGGTTAGAGGATTCTTGAAGATACAGACAAAAAGAATGAAAAGGAAAGATAAAGGTTGCTCTCAGCTTGGAGCTCAGTATCGAGGCTGCCACTCATCTGGCGCCATCTTGGAAATGTATATATACTGGGAGCGCCACTTCTCAATCACAACAGAATGGGTAGTGATGGGTTTAGGTACCTCAGTGGTGCCCCATAGGTACTGCAGTGGTGTTCTATTCACCTCTAAAGATAGCCTTTTTAACTTCTTTCGGCTGGGGCCCCATGTGGTGTAAACGCCGCGTGGAAAATCGTGGCATTTTACAGTCTGAGCAAAGTGGAAGGGATTCCAGTGAATCCCATGCCCACTTTGCAGTAAAAACCGCGCTGCAGGCACGCCGCGATTTCCAAAACCAGCGAGGTTTTCGAATAGTACTCACTCATCTCTACTCATTATAGTCACAGCACAATAATCAGATATCTGCCTGGTAACGAGCCGTGCACCTGTGTATGATCACATGACCATGGGGCCATTTTTTTTTTTTAAAAGAGGGCCTTTCACCACCTTCAACAAATCCAGCTCTTAACATCAGTTAATAGGTGCTGCTCCACTTATTTGGCACACAGTTGGAATTATTTCCTTAGCCCCCCATCTTTCCTAAACAATCAATGCTGTTAGTCTTGGTGTCTGTTATGGTATTTAGGTTCTGTACTGTCAGGATGGCGGTGTGATGTAAATCATGCCCCCCTGCCTGACGCTGCCAGTCTGACATTACAGAGCTTAAATACCATATCGGGCACCAAAATTAACAGGCCCCACCATTGTGGAAACAGTTTTTTTTTGTTACAGATTTTGAGCCAAAGATGGATGGATTTTGCAGAGCTGAGTGGATTGGTCAGAAGTATAAGAACTTCCTATATATTTCCTATTCCTTTTGTAGCCATTCCTGGCTTTGGCTCAATAAACTGTAGCAAAATCTGCAACAAAAAAAAGCTGCATTTCCACAACGTGGGGCCTTAGCCTGAAGGGGTGTTTTGGGACTTGCCTATTGATGAACATCCCTAGGCTGGGCTCATGCAACGCGTTTCCGATGAAAAAACAGATTTTTAAATTTATTTGTTCATTGCAAAAATTGCACCTTATGAATGCAGCTTTAGAATAGGTTGCAAAAATATGGTTGGTGGGAGTCTGGCACCTATAACTAAAGTGCTAGTTCACACAGAGTTCCATGTGTACACATTCCGTCGTGGCTGCCGTGACAGGATACTGGTGCAGTGCACTGGCATCCCGTCACGGCATTCTGCTCCGGATTAGGCCCAAATAAATGGGCCGGAGCCAGTGGCGTACTAGGTATGGCGGGGCCCCGTGGCAAACTTTTGACATGCCCCCCCCCGACCGTGGCGCCAAAGACCTCCACCGACCCCCTCCTCTGCATTCCTGCGTGCTCTATTATGTCCCATGGTGGCCCCTGCACACAGTATTATCCCCCATAGTGGCCCCGCCACACAATATTATGTCCCTCAGTGGCCCCTGCACACAGTATTGTACCCCATAGTGGCCCCTCCACACAGTACTATGTCCCTCAGTGGCCCCTGCACACAGTATTATGTCCCTCAGTGGCCCCTCCACACAGTATTGTCCCCATAGTGGCCCCTCCGCACAGTATTGTACCCCATAGTGGCCCCTCCACACAGTACTATGTCCCTCAGTGGCCCCTGCACACAGTATTATGTCCCTCACTGGCCCCTGCACACAGTATTATGTCCCATAGTGGCCCCTGCACACAGTATTATGTCCCTCAGTTGCCCCTGCACACTCTTTTCAGACCCCAGAGTATAATAATCGGAGTCCCAGGGGAATAAAAACATTAAAAAAACACTGTTACCTGTCCCCCGGCTCTGCTGCAGTCCTCCGCTGTTGTCCTTCTTCAATTATGTCGGACGTCACATGACCCGGGATGCAGGCCGGGTTCATGTGACGTCAGAGAACTAAGCCGAAGCTTGCCTGGAGAGGAGAGGTAAGTAACACAGTTTTTTATGTTTCTTACCTCTCCCGGGCCTCCGATCATTATACTTGGGGGTCTGCAAAGACCCCTGAGTATAATAATAGTATTTGTGGGGCCCGCGGTGTCACTTACTGATCCCGGCCCCTTCCAGGATCGCTAAGTAAATAGGGCCCATTACTGGACTGGCTGGAATAACTCCAGCCGGTAACGGCTCATTAAGAAAAAACCGTGGCAGTAGCGGCTGTCACCGGGCCCCTAATGTCCCGGGCCCTGTGACAGCTGCCTCCGCGGTAGTTACGCCACTAGCCGGAGCCCCGCACCGTGGCTGATTCATCCGCGGCAAGATAGGGCAGCTCGCTTCTTTTTTCCGCGTCCTGCTGCGATCTCTGTCGACCATGGCAGGTGGATTCCTGGAGGTAACTGCTCTGGACTTGCGGGCGAATCCACAGCAAATTCTTCCTGTCAGCCTTAGGGCTGAACATGGATTCGTCTGCCATGACTAGGGGTCGTGCTGTTACCAGAACCCCCGGGTACATCATCTACATCCCAGGGAAGTGACTGACAAGGTGGGGTTACATCTGAGCCGAGATCTCCTTTCCTCTCGATCATCTGATGACCTGCAGCAGTGGACCCTGAGGGTGTCTTGTATATTATACAATTACGGTGTCTTGTATCACAGACATGCTGGAGGAATAAGTTGGGCTTGTAGGACATTTGTGTATAGTATCTCTGACAGAGAAGTGTGACCGTGACCCTAGTGGTGCAGTTCACAGTGTGATATAACCATGGACTAATCTATGGGATGACGTGTAATGGTTGTGCAATCCCTCTTGTGTGAGTGTAGCGCCCTCCTGTGGGTTCAGTGTACGTGTGGGAGAGGCCGGGCACGGATTACAGCAGCGATCACGTGGTGACGTCACCGGGCAGTCACTGCAAGGAGGCAGCCGAGAGAACATGGCAGCTGCCCGGAGCGTGAGCGCTGCCTCCTGATACTGCTGCCGTGACTGGCTCGTGTCGCCGTAGGACCCTCCATGGAGACCCCACCGGACCCCTACCTTCCGTATGACGGAGGCGGAGACAGTATTCCTCTGAGAGAGCTCCATAAGAGAGGTATGTCCGTGCGGAGTGTACTGCGCTTCGTCATCCTATACAATCTATGTGGAGGTAACGCTGTGTGTGTACGTGCGGCCATTTTCTTGTGAGGCAGCTGCGCCTTCCCCGGCCTCTGTGACACCCTGCTGGCTGTGCTCGGTTATGTACGGCCATGGAGGAAGCTTAATGTATATGCCTAGTGAATAAGGGCAGCCTCTGTGCGTGTATGTGACTAGCTGTGCACACCGCCACAATATAACGTATGCGGTATTCTACATTGCGCGGCTTCTGTGCTGTACGCAGTGAAAGTCGTGAGTGACTGTGCAGCGAGGCCGTGATTGGCTGCTCACCGCGTGCCGAGTCCTGAGCAGCCAATCACAGGCCAGATCCCTCCAGTAGCAGATGTGCAGGTGTATGAGCAGGTGTCATGTGCTGAGGTGCCGTGACCCCCACACTGGGGCCGGTCCAGCTACAGGGATACATACTCCTCATATGTTGTGGTGTCTGAGTAACCAATAGCTGAAGAGTCTATCAGGAGGACCCATCTCCTTATGAATGAAGTGTATTATCTATGACAACTGTTTGTGAACATCTCCACCTCCTCCTAACATATGACTTGTGTGTGAGCTCTGCTATACAGCCAAAAGAGGTCATCCCTGGTTCATCTCCTTAAAGGGCTAGGCCTTAAATATGTGATCGACAGAGGGCTGTCAAGTTGTCCCCTGAATGGTTCAGCAGTTTAGGGATCTGTCCACTCCCTGTATCTATACAGATTGCTCCATGTACTGTGTAGTGGTCTGGGGCTGTTACTGCATGGGAACCAGAAACACCCATAAGCAGCTGACTGTCACCCCACCCCACACCAATCTGATAGTTATGAGCTGTTTTAAAAAATGGATATCCCCTTTAATTCACAGGATCAGTGGGGTTCTAAGAGATGTCTGATCCTGTGTGCTGTACTGAAGCATATTACTAAGCATATCATTCATAGTCACACTCAGTTTATCTAAGCTTACATGTATTACGTTATGAATAAGGTTCCAGAGGGAAATGTTTTTTTTTAAATAAAACTATAAACACAAGAACAAGAGGGCACAATCTGAAGTTATTTGGAGGGAAGATCAGAATCAATGTCAGGAAATATTTCACTGAAGGAGTAGTTGAGGCTTGGCATAAACTTCCAGCAAATGTGGTCAGGAAATCTACAGTAACTCTATATTCACACTAGAGTCTATCCGTCATCCGGGTCTCCGTGCGAAAGCCAGAGTGCCCGTCTAATGAAAAAGCAGATACCCGTGGACAGCATAGACTATAATGACAGCGGAGAGAAAAGTCTTTTGTGCAGATTTTAGACGGAACGGGATAGACCCTCAACGCATAAGTGAACCTAGCCTTAAACCCAAGTGTGTCGTAGGGTAAAAGTAATAATATAAGGGCAGACTAGATGGACCATGTGGACTTTTTCTAACGTCCATTTTATATTTGGGGGTGTTCACATGGAGTAATGTGGCGCTGATACTGCCACGATAACTCGCGGCAGAATCTGTGCTGATAAAACAGCTTCGGTTGACTTCAATGGGTTCCATTTTCTGCACGGAACGCATTGAAATCAATGGGAGGCTTTTTAACCCATTGATTTCAATGTGTGCCACGTGGAAAACGGAACCCCTTGAAGTCATTGGGGGTCTTTTTTTTATCAGCGCAGATTCTGCCGCGAGTTATCATGACAGAATCAGTGCCACATTACTCTGTGTGAATGCACCCTTTATCTGACATTGATAAAAATTAATTTTGCCCAGGCCTTCCTTTTCTTGATACATTTTATTTGGGGAGAATATAGACCATGCCCCCCCTTACACTGAGGGGGTTTTTTTGTTTTGTTTTTTCAAATATTAGAATATGTTCACATTAAAATACCCTCTGAAATTTCCCCACTGTGGGACTATTAAAGGATTATCTTATTTTATTAATCCTCTCCAACAAACAGCCTTTATTTATGTGAATGATTTGAGAAAAAAAAAAATGGAACAAGTCTTCTTAGGTTGAGTTCCCAGATCCCTCAATGGACTCTTATCTACGAGGGATCCCTGGAATTGGATTAGTCTTATGTAGTGAAAAATCCTTTTTTATGGCTGAGTTAAGTGTGAATGTAGCCTCGGCTAGTTTACACTGAGAAATTTGACGCTGAATTTGTCAGGCAGAAAATTGCAACTTCAGGAATTGAAGACATTTTTGGAAGCAGAAAATCTGCTCATCTTTCTGCCATAAGTTTCACAAGACCGATTTTTTGCAGATTTTGAGGTGGGAATCCTCTTCACAGGCTGCCATGTGATCTGGCATGCCCTAAGGCGTAGACATGGTGGGTAAGGTTTACTAAGCAAAATTCTTCAGTATTCTGGAATAATTTGCACCAAAAAAAAACATGCACCATATTGCAACAAGGGGCTTGGCTTCATGGAAAGTGGGTGTGGCCTAAGTTGTGCCACCATGTACAAGTTGTGCCAAATTTAGTTGCGTTCTTCTGGCATAAACAAATCCAACTAATGGGTATGAAGTTAGACCAGACAGTCTCATATATGCTATGCCCCATTGAGTTTTTGATGCTATTTTGGTGCAGATTTTTGCTGTATTGCCAGAAGTGAATTCAAAGGGAAGGACTGACACGACACCTTCCTCCTTCAAGGCTTTGGCTTTAAAAAGTAAAAAAAATCTGTGTTGAAGAATTAAGGTTGGTGTTTCCTACAGCCTTCTAATAATTCTGGTGTCCTGCAGGAGATCCTGTGCGCCAGAAACAAAATCTCTGTCGGTTGGGGACAGCAGGATCTTGTGCCCTGTTTTTAGGCAGATCCTATACACTCAATGCAAAGCTGATAAAAATGTCATTGGCATTGTCATCTGTCTTAATAAAAGGCAGCCTAGAAAATGAGATTCTGCCTTCAGAATAGTCGTCATTGATGTTTCAGGTAGATTCAGTGGCTCGTTATTTGTTTTTTACGCCTGTCTAAAATCAGTGTGAGTGTAAGGTATGTATGGGGTCCTTTATGTGGGTCTTTCCACAGTAAGATCTCCCTCAATATGCTGTGATCAAAGCTTGTTACATGAAAGTATTGCATAAAATGGCCCCGAGTTCTATCTCACCTGTAACATAGTTACTGAGAATGTAATAAGTGCTGGAATGTACAAATCCTTCTTGTTGCCGTAATCTGAGGAAACTCCTGTGATAGGCCCTTCACACCTCCTTCCCAGAAACCATTGTTTCTTCATGATGTAGGCAGCATTTGGGATGTGCAAGTCAGGGTTCATGGGGGTGTGAGATAAATTGAGTTGTGGTCTTCTGGTGTTTTTCAAGCCTTATCAGAAAAACTCTATACACTGAACAAGTTGTGTTTTAGATAAACATGACTGACACCAAAATGTATTTAGTGTGACAAGTGCTGGAATGGCTGGCACAGAGCTAGAGTCTCACTACTTAGAGCTAAGACCCATAGGCTGAATACACACATTGGGTTAAATGTATTCGTGAGAGTATGCCAGTTTTCTGGTGCAAAAATAATGGACTCCTGTGTTACTTTTGTGTAATGTGGATGGGAGGGAATGTCTGTCTGATTTTCTATAAGGACTTAAACCACAGTGAATAACAGCCCATGAATGTCTACGGGTCTATTCACATGGCTGTCTCTTTGATGGACCATTTATCATGGCTGTCAAAAAAACAACTGCCCTGCTCTATCTTTTGTTAGTTTTGCTAGACATAAAGGTAACCATGTGGATAGACGTACACTTTCATGGGTTTTAAGACCGCCACGTCTTGTTAATAAGAGTCTTTGGTGTGTGAAAACCGGCCCTGCTATGTGAATGTGGCCTAACTGAAGCCAGAACTCTAGTTCCAGGGGGGGGGGGGGGGGTCTCTTTCTCGCCACCCAGCTATGATGCAAAACCAATGGCACTGATATCTCTACAATGGGGGAAGATATCAGCAAAGCAGAAAGTGTGCTGAATTCAGTTTGCTATAGTATATAATACCCCCTGCCTTACAGGACATGAAAGCTACTCTTTGAGGCGTAAACAAACAAGGCAGAATAAAGCGTTAAACATTAGAGAAAGTCCTGAAGAAAATCCTCTCCCCCCATGGTGTGCCTTTAGCCTTAATGAGAGTCTGTCAAAAGTAACCTGTTTATAAACGTAACCCCAATACCTTGTAGAGGTTTCTTCCGTTTACAAATATGCCTCTGCTATTCAGCTTTAGAGCCCCATTTTCATGTAAAAATCATATATGTAATGGGGCAATCTAGAGCTGAGGCCAAGGCCCAGTCAAGCCAAGGCTTTACATATTAATACAACTACGATTTCCATGAACATGGGGCTCCGAGCCTGAAGACAGAGGCATATTTGGAAAGTGCACAAGCAGCACTACAATATACTGTGATTAGGTTTATCACCAATGTAATGCTGATAGACTCCCTTTAAAGTTACACCTGCATGTAGTGTTTAGAATATAAAAGCAATGTGAGGATTGAAGGCCTAGAGATCCCCACAGCTAGTACAGGAAACCAGACTGAGGTATGGATAAAGCCAGCAAGTACTGAGCTGTAGAAATGTCTTATTATTTTACTGTCTTCCATTTCCTGCACTTCAGCTATGTGAGGCATGTCTGACCTGATGTACTAGTTTAGGTAGATTTTCAGGATCCGGCAGCTGGAATAAAACATTTGAAGTAAAGATTTCAAGATACAGTTTGTGTGTGTGGTGTTTTTTTTTTTTTTTTTGTAAATGCACAGCACATATAAGAGATCATGGAAAGCTCTCCTTATTCTCCTCATTTCTAGGGTCCGCTGAATGTTATTCCCATCCCTTCTGTAGAGAATTGTGGAGACCACAAGGCCTCCTCGTGAGTGGAGCGCTGGTCACACAAGTACACTGGTGCTCCATTCACAAGGAAGCCTTAGGGGCCTTTCGGAGCCCTATCGTCCAATTACTGGTGGATCCAGGGCAATAAGTGGCCATAATTCACTTACACTACTAGGCCACTGCATAAATGTGTGGTAAACAATGACTGTAAAGCGGCGCAGCAGCCACACAGACAGTCAGATGGTAGACAGGCACTGACACCAATCTGATATTCATGTATAGAGGTTAAAGGGTTTCCCCACATACATGACCATATTTAAATCTGTACACAATGAAGTTAAGCATTTAGCAGAGTATAATTGTCTCGAGCCATTACGGTGGTGACATCTGTTGTCTTCATTGGTTGCCACTGGATATGACCATGAATGCAGGAACTGTCTGTGATCTTGGTTATCAGGCAAGCAGATTAACGTGGCCACAGTAAAGAAATCCTGGCTTGGTTCGAGAGCATAGAAAGTTCCGGCATTCATGATCGTATACCATTGGCAGCCGAGGCGAAGTTCACATCCGTGCCAGTCTCCGTTGGCGAAAGCGCCAGGAATTGGCATAGAGAAAAGTCATGTACAGAGGACTTTTCTCTCCACTGGCTTCAGCAATAAGAGTTATAGTTATGGAGTCTGCTGTTGTCCACGGTAAACAATGTTTTGGTGGTCAGAGGCTCTGCCAATTAGGTCCCCTCACAGACATCACATGGTCACCACCAAGATGAAAAGTTCATAAAACCGCACTTATATTGAGCACCATATTTAGCACTGAGACCACTGTGGGGAAAGTCTTCAGTGTATTTAGGCAGTGTCACTAAAAACCTTGGACGTTGCAGTAGTGTTGTGTTCCTGCAACTCTCCACAAAGGTGATAGAAGCCCTGTAGTGTCTGGATGAAAGGTGTGTCTAAGGTATGCCATACATTTCGTACTATATAAACCAAGGTATTGAAGTAATTTGCATAAGAATTGGGGTTAATTTTGCCTAGTAAATCCCCCTCCCCTTATATACCTGAAAAATGTTTTATATTTGTGTGTGTCTGATTTATTTTTTTCCTACAAATTCTCTATCTTCACTATATATTGGCTTCATTGTGAGAAACCTCCCTGTCATGTTTGGTGGGTCGCCTTACTGTGTGATATATGTGCAGGACATACTGTAGTCATTGTCCATTTGTGTGTGTGCACATGGGTCACTTGTGTCACTACTGTATGTGAATGTGGCTGTCAGAACTTTACTCTACATCTTACTAATGGTAATGATTAACCTTGTGTATTTACAGGGCAGTTCTAGTAGGGTAGAGGGCCAAGAGTCCTATAGCCAGCAGGTAGTCTTGTCATGTGCTAGGTAAAGATAAGGCCACAAGACGCCTTGGCCTGGAGAGCATTGTGACTTTCCTGTTATCTCAGATGTTCTTAAACCATTGTGAGAAATATTTAGAGCTGGTTGTTTTTTCTTTCCTAGTGACTTGTGTGTAAATATATACATTCCTTGGTCTCCATTCACTTCCTTCCAGTTTGGCTGTTTATCTGGAGGTTGCTGCTGACTGAGATTATATATAAATAAAGTAATCCTGTTCTGCAGAATAAGAATCTTCCTGTCACTGCGTAGTTCTGGGATCCAAATGAGAAGTTTCTTTTAAGCTTGAGGCTATATGTGCAAAAACAATTTTTTGGAACCAAAGCCAAGAGTGGCTTCAAAATGAAAGGGAAATTATAGGTGAAACACTTTTACATTTGCCTTCTGCTGAATTGCTATTGCTAATTGCAGCAGTAGTCTTATTCATAGTCTCATTCATCATATCACTTGGCTAGGGAATGCCCCTTCAACAAAGCTCTGGAGAAGGGAGATGGCAGTTCCGGGGCGTCTAGCCACGGTCCCCACATTGATTCCAATTTCGACTCCACCTTTCTTTTCATTTAGACTTCCCTCTCTCGAGTCATAAAATTCAGTTTAGCGATCAGTCCCCTCACAGTGCATGGCTTAGCTTGTAACCATTGCTGGGCTAGGAGTTTTCTGACTTTGTCTAAAATATGTGATACCTAGTGTATGATACCCTGTAGTCATGTCTCTCTCCTCTCCCAATAGGTAACAGACAATACTTAGGATCTTGTGCTATTCTAACCCTATTGACTTTATGCTCCAAGGCGAGGACTCCCTTCCAAAAGGGTCCCATAGAAACACAAAACCACATCATGTGCATTATGTGAGCACCACCAGTATGACATCTGGGGCGGCTAGAATTGGATCACAGCCCAATTTTCTGAAACAATGCTGTGGTCCTGTACGTTCTATGTAGATGGAATAGTTGTGACTGGCATTGTGCCCCACTGACTTCAAGTCTCGAGGGCCTCCGTCCACTGTCTGAGATGGGCCATTTTTCCCACTATCACTTTGCTGTTGAACGTTGTCTTCAGTCAGTCGCTCATGTCCAAGTTCATCAATCATGACCTATGGTAGAGAATGAAATAGATGGGATCTGAATGGTATAGATGAACTGATGGGAAACGCATGAAGATTACTGTGCTAAGTGGGCGTATCAGTAAAGGTGTGATCACATAAAGGGTGTGATCACATACACATTGTCTGTTGTAGTTTCCCTCTCACGTCTTATAGAAAAGGAGGAAGGGAACTGATTCCAGAACGGTGACACCCAGTGTCCCAATTGCATCTGGCATATTAAAATAGGGCATGGGCCTGGCAAAGAGTCAGACATATCATTGCCAGTAACCTGTTCTTTATCTCCGGCAGGTCTGCCACCTCTAGGGCAAAACATTCCATAGAAAGCTATGGGATCTTCCCTGGGATCTGGTGCCCTGTGTTATTTCTGTGCCACGCTGGCAGAAAGCTACAGTGGACGCCATTTATATGTAAACACGTAAACACTTCACTTTTATAATAGAATTCATCAGTTGCTCTTTACCTAAGGCTGTGGAGTTGGAAGGCCAAACCTCTGACTCTTCTATATTCCCACAGCAGACTCAGTCCAACTCCTTCATAAATGGCTGACCACTATACAGCTATATAGGCAGAGATCCTCCAATTCAGTAAAATGCAACTGACTGAGTTCCTAAATACATCTGTAACAAACTATGTATCTAATCATACAAAATCTAGAATTGCATAATGTCATTTTAATATTTATTTTAATTTGATGCCAGAGTCGGTAACTTTTTTCTGACTTCACCCAAAACTGGTCTTGATGTAACAGTCCTGCTTGTTGTGATATATTATGTCAGCCGAGGTGTACAACAATGTGCCTGACTAGTACTTTGGGTAGAAATGTCTAACTTTGCCTTCCCTCAGTCTACATCTCTATGTTAGTAGCCTTATTTTTGCATCGTCAGCAGGGCTTGTATATGATATATTGTAGTAACCCCTTAATAAATCACTGTGTATTGTTTTATAGGAACCCACTATACCATGACAAACGGGGGCGCTGTCAGCAGCTCTACTCACTTGCTGGACTTGTTGGATGAGCCTATTCCAGGGGTGGGCACATATGATGATTTCCATACCATTGATTGGGTGCGGGAGAAGTGCAAAGACCGGGAACGCCATAGAAGGGTAAGGAACCAGGTTTATGTATTTTGCTTTACGTTTATCTGTCCCCTGTCTATCTTAACCGATATAGAGGTGAGTGGTTACAACTGCTTATTCCAACGCTACTGGTTGGTTGTAAGAGTCCACCTCTATTCACCAATAGTCATTGACTCCTGCTTATCAGACATTGGTGGCATATTCTGGTAATATGTCTGAGTCCAGTCTTTTATAAGGACTCACACATTATTTGGAATCTATATCCCAGAGACTCAGTCAATATTCCAGATGTCCCAAACAGTTGAAGGGGGTATCATCATAGACCATAACCCCAGTCCTCTGTAGTCCAGTCCCTGTACTTTGTGCAGAATGTAAGTTTGTGTCCGTCCGTGTTGTAGGTGTGGCATATATTCCATAAAGTTTTTGGTTTTCCTCCCACTAGATAAACAGCAAGAAAAAGGAATCTGCATGGGAGTTATCAAAAAGCCTCTATGATGCTTGGTCAGGATGGCTGGTTGTCACACTAACTGGATTAGCATCAGGTAATGTCCATGTGATGCATGAACGTCACTTTATACAGACTTTGATATTTGCAGACGTGTGTAACTTCAAGTTGCAAAAGGCTTTTATTGAGATGATATTTCCAGTACAGGTCCTGGGTGTTTTCACAGAAGTGAATGTTACCACATCTGAATTATTGGTATAATGGGATGAAAATATGTTCTTAAATGGGTTGTCTAACTCAAAATGCATATTTCGTACTGACCATGAGTATGTGATATGTGGGGGTCTGATGTGGACCCTATACCGATCAGCTGATCCAACTGCCTCTCTTGTGGATAGGTCATCAGCATGACATGTGCAGTTGGGGCCAAATAGCTCCTTTAATGCCTCCCCTTTAAATCTTTGGGCTGCTTAGGTTAGTGACTGTACTCAGATTGTACAGCTGTATTTTTATAAGGTTTCTTTCATCTCAAGTTTTTTTTGCATCTTTTTGCAACGGTTTTATTAAACAGATGAGGATGGTTGGCCATTTGTTTACATAGAGATTATTATACTATGTCGTATGCTTGTCCATTTTTTTTCAACATTGTAAGTGAATGGTCATCCTGTTTCATCCTTTCCTTTAAACTGACATGCTAAATGGATGTTAAAGAACGTGATCTGAATGGAGACTGTGAGAGAAGAGCAGTAGTGGTTTATTTTATAGTGAGGAGCTCATGTAGATTGGTTTCTATGGTCCACATAGTCCAAATCAATGACACTAAACTGCATTTGTAGGAAAAAATTATTATCATTATTATTATTATTTCATGGGATAGGGAATAAGTGATTACTGGAGGTATTAGGGAACCCATGTTCCCTGATAATATTTTAGGTTACTTGTACATTTTCTCTTATCAGTTTTATGTTACTATAGTGTTAAATGTGTTGATTTTGTGCCACAGGTGCCCTGGCTGGCTTGATAGACATTGCCGCAGACTGGATGGCAGATTTAAAGGAAGGAATTTGCATGACTGCATTTTGGTTTAACCATGAACAGTGCTGCTGGGTATCAGATGAAGCCACATTCGAAGAACGAGACAAGTGCCCTCAGTGGAATACATGGGCAGATATCATCATAGGCCAGGCAGAGGTAGGTGGGATTCATGCAGTTCTAGGGCTTTTTCATATATCATTCCAGCAGATCATATACATTACCAGATTTGGACAGTTGTTATAATGTTGTTGTTTCTGTTTTATTTTGCAGGGCCCTGGATCATATATTATGAACTACATAATGTACATCTTCTGGGCTCTGAGTTTTGCCTTTTTAGCAGTCAGTCTAGTAAAAGTGTTTGCCCCATACGCTTGTGGCTCAGGAATACCAGAGGTGAGTAGAATATTGAACTCCTTACTGTATTCTTTAATTTCTGCACCTTCTAGAAGCGTCATCTTTTCAGAATTAAAGGGATTCTACCACTAAAACACATTTATGGCTGGGACCGCAATTTCGCGCATGCGCAGTACGTTCGGCAATCTTCGCCGAACAGAGCGTACTGCGCAGGCGTCCAACAGACGCTGAAGAAGCAAGGGGAGGACACCGAAGACCAGAGAGGCGGCGCTGCGGTCGGTTTTAGAGCTGCAATGGGGACGCCCCCATCGCTGCTCCTGCGATGGGGACGCCCCCATCACTGCGAGAGAACTAATTAGCATACCGGTTCAAACCAGTATTTTGAATGAACGGTGCGGCGAAGAGCACTTCCACAGTTAGGAGACGAATAGCCTTTTTAAAGGCTATTCCGACGTGGTAACTAGAAAAAAATGTGTTTTAGTGGTAGAATCCCTTTAAGCCTCCCTTTGGAGGATGTCCACCCAGGACGAATATGCTGCAGATGTCTAGTATGGATGAAGTGGATAAAATTTTAATAAAATTAATTTGTACACTGTAGAAAAATTCTACAGCATAAACTAACATGCAGTGCAGGTGTAAAACATACAGGTCGATTCAATGCTGTTTTTTACCATGGATTTCACCATTTGCAAACCAGAAACCAGGTGAAATTGGGGAAATTCAGGCAGGTTTTTCTTACCAAAAATGCAATATTTAGAGCAGTTTTTAAAACTACAAAGTTCAAGCACAAACATGGCTGAACATCTCTGGCTTCATAAGACCTGTGTGGACATACCTTTAGTGTTTATACCTGGGGTCTCGGCTTTCCTGTTGCTTTATGTAATTACCGTATTTTTCGGACTATAAAATTTGGGGGGAAAAGAAGGGTGCGTCTTATAGTGCGAATGTGGCGCCTGGCATCCGCTGTAATAGAGAGGTGGAAGCCGGCAAGTGATAGACGCCGGGGCCTGAGACATCGCTGCGCTCCTCTGCCCTGCATGAAGCCAGCAGCGGCGATGCTATTCCGCTCCTCCGTCCCCCCGCCGCTGGCTTCATGCAGCGATATCTCAGGCCCCGGCACCTGTGATGGCGTCTATCCCTCGCCGGCATCCGCCTCTCTAGTACAGCAGATGCCGGGTCAGTATCGGCGGCCCCTTCTCCCCCGGGTCCGGTCCCCACCGGCCCCGCACCTGTGAAGTTGCAGGCCGGCTCCTGCGCGGCGATATCGCAGGAGCCGACCTGTTCGGGTGACAGCCGGGAGCCTAATGAGGCTCCCAGGCCTGTCACTGCTGTATTAGTATTGCGGCTGGGTCTATGACCAGCCGTAATACTAATAGACAGAATGTCCCATAGACGGCAATACAGTTGTATTGCCGTCTATGGGACTTGCAATCAAGTGACCGCAGGTTCAAGCCCCCGGGGGGAATAAAATAGTAAAAAAAAAAAAGAAAAGCTTTAAAAATATATAATAAAAAAAATTAAATAAATAAAAGTTCTAAATCACCTCCTTTCGCTAGAGTATACACTCACCGGCCACTTTATTAGGTACACCTGTCCAACTGCTCGTTAACACTTAATTTCTAATCAGCCAATCACATGGCGGCAACTCAGTGCATGTAGACATGGTCAAGACAATCTCCTGCAGTTCAAACCGAGCATCAGTATGGGGAAGAAAGGTGATTTGAGTGCCTTTGAACGTGGCATGGTTGTTGGTGCCAGAAGGGCTGGTCTGAGTATTTCAGAAACTGCTGATCTACTGGGATTTTCACGCACAACCATCTCTAGGGTTTACAGAGAATGGTCCGAAAAAGAAAAAACATCCAGTGAGCGGCAGTTCTGTGGGCGGAAATGCGTTGTTGATGCCAGAGGTCAGAGGAGAATGGCCAGACTGGTTCGAGCTGATAGAAAGGCAACAGTGACTGAAATAGCCACCCGTTACAACCAAGGTAGCCAGAAGAGCATCTCTGAACGCACAGTATGTCGAACTTTGAGGCAGATGGGCTACAGCAGCAGAAGACCACACCGGGTGCCACTCCTTTCAGCTAAGAACAGGAAACTGAGGCTACAATTTGCACAAGCTCATCGAAATTGGACAATTGAAGATTGGAAAAACGTTGCCTGGTCTGATGAGTCTCGATTTCTGCTGCGACATTCGGATGGTAGGGTCAGAATTTGGCATCAACAACATGAAAGCATGGATCCATCCTGCCTTGTATCAACGGTTCAGGCTGGTGGTGGTGGTGTCATGGTGTGGGGAATATTTTCTTGGCACTCTTTGGGCCCCTTGGTACCAATTGAGCATCGTTGCAACGCCAAAGCCTACCTGAGTATTGTTGCTGACCATGTCCATCCCTTTATGACCACAATGTACCCAACATCTCATGGCTACTTTCAGCAGGATAATGCGCCATGTCATAAAGCTGGAATCATCTCAGACTGGTTTCTTGAACATGACAATGAGTTCACTGTACTCCAATGGCCTCCACAGTCACCAGATCTCAATCCAATAGAGCATCTTTGGGATGTGGTGGAACGGGAGATTCGCATCATGGATGTGCAGCCGACAAATCTGCGGCAACTGTGTGATGCCATCATGTCAATATGGACCAAAATCTCTGAGGAATGCTTCCAGCACCTTGTTGAATCTATGCCACGAAGAATTGAGGCAGTTCTGAAGGCAAAAGGGGGTCCAACCCGTTACTAGCATGGTGTACCTAATAAAGTGGCCGGTGAGTGTATATAAATGTAGAAAATCATATATCATAAACCACCGGGTTTTTTTTCAATACAAGGTGATCTAAGAAATAGATATTCCCCAAAATGGTATAACTAAAAAGTACTTCTGGCCCCGCAAAAAAAAAACACTCTATGCGTCCCCATACAGCTGCAGGGTCACCTGTCAATGTGGCCTTGCAGCTGTTGCAAAACTACAACTCCCATATATTAAATATTTTACCAGTTTTTGCTTCAAAATTTTTTTTCCCTATTTTCCTCCTCTAAAACCTAGGTGCGTCTTATAGTCCGAAAAATACGGTATATGTTTGACCATAAGAAATGCATGCCAGTTCTTTTTCCACAATATTCAATATGCATGAAAAACATACAATGAAGTGTAATATGTCTACTAAATAGTTCTATTTCCATGTTACGCTTGATGGGAAAATTGGGGTTTTCTATTGCTGGGATAGGAACAGATCTCATCCTTTTACCTCCTTGAAACAGGTCTTTGTTATTATGTGTACATTAGTCTTTTTTTTTTTTTTAAAATTTTAGTAGTAACTTTTTCCAGGTTAACCATTTTATGACCAGAACAGTTTGTCAGTGACGCATCTTTACATTTAATTGCTTTGATAGATTTCCTGTAAAGTCAGAGGCACATATTAATATAAAACTATGACTGCGTTACACCCATCTGAAACCTAAGGCAGTATCCACATGCTGCCAAGAATGTGATCCGATCATGTCCATACGAAGCAAGAAACTTTTTTTTTTTTCCAAACTAAACTACTTGGATAAATGTACCTGCTTTGTTTTAATTCTATCTGAATCCTGTTTATAATGGAGCCATGACTGCTATGCCCAATTCCTGGGTGTCTAACATATATCCTTGTGAATCCCATTGGTATATAATAGCCTTCCGGGCCAAAATCGTGCTGCAAACTGTTATTCTTGCCATCAAGAAACGTAAAAACACTTTATGTAAACCGAGCCTAACGTTATAATGTGTCTACTAAAGCAGTGTATGTCCTCCCAGTACATACACTAGACTTGTCCATAAGACCCCTTTCACTTGACCAGTGGCTAGAGTACCCAGATGTGGCCAGAACAGATGATCTGTGCGGAGTCAAGGTGTCTGCCACCTATGGATAGGTCATTGGAAGGAGAAATAAATTTAGGGCCAGACAACCCCTTTTGTTAGGAAAGGCCAAATATGATGTAAGTTCATATCTTACATTAACAAGGACATTGCTAGTAGTGTAACTTTTCAGTTGCTACTTATTTCCTTGTGCTGCGCTCTCCTATGTTACAAAACTGAATGCACTTGGTCATCTCCACCCTCTATAAAAGGTAGAAATCCAGAAATCCACATAAATGTCATCATAAATAGATGATTACAGGTATACTATTGATCCAAGTCGTACGGTTACTGTACAAGGTAATCCTAAGACCTATCTATATCTTATTGTGGCACCTGAATCAGTGATACATATTATGACACGTTGTACTCTGAACCCATTTGGCCAGAACTGCCACATGGACAATATAGTCATAGTTGGGCACACAACCATACTAATCATATTTGTAGATAATGATTACCGTATTTTTTGGACTATGACACGCACTGGACTATAAGACACACCTAGGTTTTAGATAATAAATATTTAATATATGGGAGTTGTAATTTTGCAACAGCTGCAAGGCCACATTGACAGGTGACCCTGCAGCTGTACGGGGATGCATGGAGCGTTTTTTTTTTTTTTTTTTTTGCGGGGTTGGGTGTACTTTTTATTTATACCACTTTGGGAAATGTCTAATTGCTTAGATTACCTTTTGTTTAAATCAGAGGCAAAACGTCGAAAAAAACCACAGCGGTTTGGCAATTTTGATGTTCGCCGTACAGGAAAAATATCAGTAGACCGAGCACTTTCAGACACAGTGATACCCCATGTGTATGTGTGTCACAGTAATGTTCTACTTTTTTATGTATTCTAGAGAAAGGAGGTGATTTAGATGTTTTGTTTTTTATTTATTTTTTTCAAAAACTTTTTTTTTTTTTAATATTTACTATTTTATTAGCCCCCGCCTTGGGAGCTTGAACCTGCAATCATTTGATTACAAGTCCTATAGATGGCAATAGAAGTGTATTGCCGTCTATGGGAGATTCTATACATTACTATTGCGGATGGAGCAGCCGCAATAGTAATATTGCTACGACAGGCCTGGGAACTTTCAGTAGGCTCCCGGGTGTAATACGACAGGTCGGCTCCTGCAACCTTGCCACGCAGGAGCCGGCCTGCAACTTTAAAGGAATGGGACCGTTCCTGATTTTAAACTTTGGGGGGAACTTTATGCCCACGATCAGAGAATACTGTGATCGTGGGCATTAGGTGTCTTCGCTGTACGTTACAACAGAGACCCGGTTGCTGTGGCAACCTCTCTGAAGTAGAGCGGCCGCCATTATCCTTATTGACCCGGCATCCACTGTAACAGAACAGCGGATGCCGGGGAGGGTTTTAGCTGCTAGGGTCTTCAGCATCGCCACACTCCTGCCGCTGCAGGAGCGTGGTGATGCTTGCGATTCCGCTCCTCCACCCCCCTTATAGTCCACCTTTGGACTATAAGAAGCAACCCCATTTTCCTCACAAATTTGGGGGGGGGGAAGTGCGTCTTCTAGTCCGAAAAATGTGGCATATTGCTAGGATTTTATAGGAGGAGTTCCACTTAGTATGTGTTTATGTAGGCATCCTATTCCTTTATATATTCCTTTGGGCAGCACGGTGGCTCAGTGGTTAGCACTACAGCCTTGCAGCGCTGGAGTCCTGGGTTTGAATCCTACCAAGAACAACATCTGTAAGGAGTTTGTATGTTCTCCCTGTGCGTACTGATAGGGAATGTAGATTGTGAGCCCTATATGGGACCGTGGAATATGATGGCGCTATACAAGTAAGCATAATAAATAAATGAATAAAATAAATATATGCATTCACCCAGCCTACACTACTTGTATATATGTTTCCTATTCCATATTTAGAAGTATGTTATTAATCTTTGCATTTATTTTATTACATACAGATTAAAACCATTTTAAGCGGCTTCATCATCAGAGGTTATTTGGGAAAGTGGACTTTAATGATCAAAACCATCACCCTGGTACTTGCTGTGGCTTCAGGCCTAAGCTTGGGGAAGGAAGGACCTTTGGTACATGTAGCTTGTTGCTGTGGAAATATATTTTCCTACCTCTTTCCTAAGTACAGCACAAACGAAGCAAAAAAAAGGGAGGTGAGTCATGTACTATAAACTATGGCAACAGGTATTTTTGGCTCTTGACAGGATTTATTCACATTTTCCAGGGCTTGGTAAGACTTTCTATCTGCTATAGTTCTGGGACTGTGCTCTGAATTTACGCAGGTGTTGGGAATATTCTACATAGTAATACAGGCTAAATATTAACTTCTCAGATTTTTAATAGCAGGGTTCAGCAACCTTCGGCACTCCAGATACTGTGAAACTACAACTCCCAACATGCTCCATTCACTTCCATGGGAGTTCCAAGAACAGCAGAGCAAGTATTGCATGCTGGGAGTTGTAGTTTTACAATAGCTGGAGTGTCAAAGTGTCTCTGTAATGGATCAGTTAATAAAGGTTTATATGATTAAATCCTTGTGACTTCTACCCGTGCATACATATAAATACTCCCCCATGGCTGACTACACCGCCCTAGTACAGACTGTTGTTTTATTTGCTGTATATTATCACATAGCGTATTTACATTGTTTGTCTTGTAGGTTCTTTCAGCAGCGTCAGCAGCCGGTGTCTCTGTAGCGTTTGGGGCTCCTATCGGTGGAGTCCTTTTTAGTTTGGAAGAGGTGAGACATTTCAGATTATTTTGTAGCCCTTATTAAATCGATGTAAAAGAGAGAATAAACTAAAACCGCAGTAGATTTTCTCTCTTATGTATTTTGTCTACATAATGAAAATGAAAATTAAACCCTAATATACTGTATGTACCAAAAATGTCACCTATATTATGTACAACTAGTCCGGCCTAAAGCAAGCCAATAGCTACATTGAGCAACACATTATCCTGGTTTAGAATCGAATCTGGTTGTCAAGGGGTTAATCGCCATATTATAAATATAAAAGTGTGAATGAGGCCAAGCCACCAGCTGTTATAATTCCACATTTTTATCCATTACTCTGAGGCTTGTCTGCAATAACAAGCTTATCAGAGGGACTCAGTGGGGGTAACGTGTACTAGTAAGTAACTGCAGACTACCATGGAAAATTCCCTAGAATGGATTAGAGCCAAGTCCCAATTGTATGCCGGTGCTATGTGGTTGTATCTCCATATGTAGATTCTGTAAACAGAAGGGTAACATTGTATTTAGGTTTGGTATGGTCTCCATTTTGTCACACGACGACTTGTCTCTTAATTTTCTCATCTAGGTCAGTTACTACTTTCCATTGAAGACCTTGTGGAGATCTTTCTTTGCTGCTTTAGTGGCCGCTTTCATTTTAAGGTCGATTAACCCATTCGGAAACAGCCGTCTTGTGCTTTTTTATGTGGAATATCACACCCCTTGGTACCTATTTGAGCTTATCCCTTTTATTCTGCTCGGTGTCTTTGGTGGACTTTGGGGAGCCTTTTTCATCCGTGCAAACATTGCCTGGTGCCGGCGTCGCAAGACGACAAAATTTGGAAAGTACCCAGTCCTTGAGGTTATTGTGGTGGCTGCTATCACTGCAGTCATTGCCTTTCCAAATCCATATACACGGTTTAATACCAGTCAGCTGATTAAAGAACTGTTCACAGACTGCGGACCCCTGGAATCCTCCTCACTATGTGACTACAAAAATGACATGAATGGGAGCAAGATTGTGGACGACATCCCAGACCGGCCTGCTGGAACTGGGGTATACTCAGCCATATGGCAGCTATGCTTGGCGCTTGTCTTCAAGATCGTTATGACTGTGTTTACATTTGGCATCAAGGTAATTCACTTAAGAAAGCCCGCCATGACTCGGCTGTTCTTTTCTAGTTATGTGTTTTAAAGAGCCTTTAGTTATATTTTAGAACTTGTATATACAGCGGTTTCCTATTCTTCTGTTATATGTGGGAGAACAAGCACTGGAACGTTTAATATTCTGTCTGCCCCTCCAAATGAAAGAAACCCAATGGCTATATCCTATATCTGCTATCAGTGGGTCTTGTGTGCAGGCTGGGGCACTACTCAAGTATTGCCCCATTCAAGCTGCTCCTTGCCATAGGAAGGAACCTCCATCTTTGATATTGGTGCTGTCCGAGTAGTCGGACACCCACCTCTAGTGGATGGGTGATAAATATTAAGGATTCTTGTGTTTATATACTTTCTTGAGAGTGGATGGTAGTTTATATTACTGAGAGGTTCTTTCATGTATGTTTCCTGTTTCATGTTTCAGCTTTGGTCGTAGCCAATCCCATCACTCCTACTGCCTTAATGTATCTTAATCGCAGAACAGGAGTCTGTTATTGAGCATCACATGATCATGCCTTTCATGCTGCTCCTCATGAACATCTAGTGGTCACTTCATAGGTCAGACCCTCTGAATAGCTGGACAAGCACTACATTAAAGAAGAAAAGGCCTTTGTTCACACTAGCATCACAGTCCGTTTTAGTTTTTATTCTTGTACTGGAATGTAGGGCTGGGCAATACATCAAATGCACTACATTAATTTGCCACTTCAGAGAAGCACATTGTGAAAACTGCTGGTGCAGAAGGAGACTTTTATTTAGCAAAAAAAAAAAAAATGGTATTGTGAAAAGTGATTTCTGTCACCTCCATGTAGCTTTTTTAATGTTCTCTCACTTCTCACTATTGCATCTCTAAGGTGACTTGTGTTTGCCATTTGCTTGCAGGTGCCCTCAGGATTGTTTATCCCAAGCATGGCCATAGGGGCAATTGCAGGAAGAATTGTTGGCATTGCTGTGGAACAGCTGGCATATTACCACCATGACTGGTTTATATTCAAGCAGTGGTGTGAGGTGGGAGCAGACTGTATCACTCCTGGACTGTACGCCATGGTTGGAGCAGCAGCTTGTTTGGGTAAGTAGATTCCGCTTCCCCCTGCCAAGTGACAAAAAAATGTTGATTTGCTCCTGATCACAATTCAATGATGGTGAAAGAAGGAAGAAGCTGTAGTCCAGTTACTGAGCTGCTCTACACACATACATAAGTTGTATTTATACGTGTATGTTGTTTGTATTTATTTATCAAATCCTTTCTAGCAGTTTATTGTTCTCCGTGTGCGATCATTTGTATCCTGAAAGGTTATCTTTTAGGTTAACTCATTAAAGGATTCTATTATTGGGTTAACTCATTTTTAACTAAACATATATTTGCTTAGCCTTTAGAAAGGCTATTCCAGACATACCTTTAATTTGTTAATTCTCCCAGCTGTTTCTGAATTAGGCTGCTTTTATAATATGCTAATTAGCCAGCACGGAGCACTTGGGAAGTCACTGAGCACTGTGTGTTGTGTGTACACAGGGGGAGGTGAGAGCAGGGGAGGCTGCTGCTGATGACTCAGCTTTCCCGTTCTGTGCCCCCGGTGAAGAGCTATCTGTGCTGCTACCGTTACTCTTCATTGTCAGAAGGTCGTGTCTGAAAGTCAGTCAGGAACACCCTTCTTCACAGTAGCGTCTGTAGCACTGTACTGTGAGAGGAGGCGTTCCTTACTGCTCATTGATGACTCTGAATGGTGATGTGTGTGTGTCTATATGTGTGTGTGTCTATATGTGTGTGTGTCTATATGTGTGTGTCTATATGTGTCTGCCTATATGTGTGTGTGCCTATATGTGTGTCTGTCTATATGTGTGTGTCTGTGTGTCTATATGTGTGTGTGTCTATATGTGTGTGTGTCTATATGTGTGTGTGTCTATATGTGTGTCTATATGTATGTGTGTCTGTCTGTCTGTCTATGTGTCTGTCTATATGTGTCTATCTATCTGTATGTGTGTGTCTCAGCAACCTAGAGGCAGAGATGGAAGGGGAATGTTATACTAGGGCAGAGATGACAGATGGAGGGGGGGGGGGACATGAAATGGGGAAAATAAAGGGGGATATGAAACTGAGGGAGAAATGGAGGGAGGGGGGGGACATGAAACTGGGGGTTGATGAAGAGGGCACTTAGACTGGGGGGGACATTAAACCATGGAGGTAGCTGGAGGGGGACCTGTCTGCCTCTAGTTGCCCCCAGTTTAATGTCACCCTCCAGCTACCCCTACGGTTTAATGTCTGCTTCCCGATTTTAATGTCCCCCTCTAGTTGCCCCCAGTTTCATGTCCCGCTCCAGCTGTCAATTTATTGCCCTCCTCCAACTACCCCCACTGTTTAATGTCCCCCTCCAGCTGCTTCAGTTTCGTGTCCCCTCTAGTTTCCACCAGTTTATACTGAGGCACCAGGAGGGGGACGTAATACTGTGGGGCAGTTGGAAGGGAACATTACAATGTGGGGGCATTTAATGTACGGGTGACTGTAGGAGGATTATACTTTGTGGGGGCACATGGAAAGATGATTGGGAATGGGCGGAGTCAACGTAGAAGTGGGTGGAGCTAAATTTGCCGTGACACGGCCCTCTAGCATAGTTTCAATTTCTTATGCGGCCCCATGGGAAAATTAATTGCCCACCCCTGTCTTTAAGGGTCTCTTGCTCAATATGTAAGTGTGTAACAAGTGCTCTAATGTTTGGACCCTCAGAACTGACACTGTTGACTGTGTTGGGAGGGGTGATGTTATGTCTTTATTACATGTGGAGTCTGTTATTCACAGGTCTAGTAATGCTGTATTTGTACCTACTGTGATTCATACATTGTACCTCAAACATTATTACTTTTATCTCTGTTATTTTTATTTGTGCTTTTTTTGTGTCTGAAAATTGGAGTGGTTTTCTCTAAGAAGTATCTGATTTAGAAAAAAAATAAATAATATCCTACAAATTGTTAGGGGCAGTTACTAAACTTGCATCTGTAATAGTAGTGACTTGTCCAAGAATATTGCTTTAGACGTCCTGGCCCTCATAGAATACACTATTATCATGAAGCTGTGGAGTCCTAAACTACAATGTAAAGATATTCCATTCTGCACATATTGGTATAGGATAAAACCGTGACTTCCATTTAGTTAATCCCAGTGCTAATCCTTATTAGAGTAATCCCTGAAATAAGAATGCCATTGCTGTATTTGCACACATGCCCTTACTCAAGGCAGTGTATAAAGTGACAATTGTTTTGTCCTATAACATATATGTATGATTATTTTTAGCCACGAACAATCATC
The DNA here is from genome assembly GCF_031893055.1 of Leptodactylus fuscus. Classification (NCBI taxonomy): domain Eukaryota; kingdom Metazoa; phylum Chordata; class Amphibia; order Anura; family Leptodactylidae; genus Leptodactylus; species Leptodactylus fuscus. Next base: position 294,876,086 of record NC_134265.1, read on the forward strand.
TCAATCGAAACTGAACAATTGGCTTGTTATTGCTGTATGTCTAAAGGGGCTATCCAGAATTTTAAAATAGATGGTTTAATCCTTCGGACAGCCCATCTATATTAGATTACTGTATTTTCCGGCGAATAAGACTACTTTTTAACACCTGAAAATTTTCTCCAAAGTCGGGGGTCGTCTTATACGCCGGGTCTAGTCTCCAGGACTATCAGAGCGCATCCCTCTGGCCCTTGTATCCCATTACTAGAGGCGTCCTGAAAGCCTGGGGGATGGCAAAAGGAGAGCAGCGCTGTGCTGAGAAAAACAAACCTCCTTCAACTGTCTGGCCTGTCCCTCCTTCCCTCCTGTGTCGCTTCATTGCAGGAGCGAGATCTGAGGGGCAGGGAAGGAGGGGTGGGCCAGACGGGTGAAGGAGGCGTGTTTTCAAGTTTGCTTAGAAAACCACGCCTCCTTCTCCCGTCTGGTCCGCCCCTTTTTCTCTTCTTGCATAGCTTCTCTGCAGGAGTGAGATCTGAAATGAGATTTGATCCTATTTCTTTCTATTGTATTTCTTCTGACATCCATCACATTAGTTTAGACCCTGAATGCCTCCTAACATCAGAATGAAAAATACAGCATGTTGTGGGTGTCTCTTTCCACCCATGGATGCCAAACCTGTGCACAAAGTGCATGAAACTATTTTAATTAAAACAGGGCATGAGAAGTCCAGTTTTACAGTGCTATTAGCATGTACAGCTGATGGCACCAAACTGAGACCAATGATTATTTTCTTATACGGCAAGTATATCCCAAAGTCCATATTTTAACTGGAAAAGTCGGGGGTCGTCTTATACGCCGGAAAATACGGTAGTAGGGGTTCAACACTCTGCATAAGCACTGCAGCACCATACTTATATCAGATCAGCTGAATGCATAGAGTTAATGTGGTTGTGCTGTTAAGGACACATACCCTATCCACAGGATAGGGATAAGTGACAGATCAGTGGGGGTCTGACCGTAGGGTCCCCAGCGATCAGGAGAACAGGGGACCAAAAGTTCCCATGAAGTCTAGTTGTGAATTGGGAGCCAATTCACTGTTATGGGGCTGCTTTGACTGCAAACTCCATCATTGCCGGCCACCCTATAACCGTGAATGGAGTGTCAGGCTGGTATTTTCAGTGACCAATATGCTAATTAGGCTGTGTACTGTCATGTGAGCAGCACCAGGCTGTCTACCCACAGGGTGCTGGGGCTAATAAATGGATGATCAGGACTAATAAGGGGCTATAAAAACAAAAATGTCAGCTGGAATCAGTGGAGCAGTGCCTATTGAAGGATGCAAAGAATGAAAGATGATGGAGGTGAAAGGTCCTCCCTGATCTAATATGGGTGACTTATCCTATGCTTATACCATTTGTTATTAGTCTGGATAACCCCTCTGAGTATCTTGCAGACCCTTGATGGTACAGCACACTAGAATAATTTGGTGACTATGCATAGATCTTGATATTTTGTGTTCACTGTTTTAGTCCAATAGAATAACTTCTGCAGAAATCTGAATGTAAAAGTTGTCAGCAGTGCTTGGGTGGTAGTAGGAGGTGAGAAATGTAGTCTTGTGTGACGTAACACAGAATGCTTTGTTTTTTGTTTAGGTGGTGTTACCAGGATGACCGTGTCCCTCGTTGTTATTGTATTTGAACTGACGGGAGGTCTGGAGTATATCGTGCCATTGATGGCGGCTGTAATGACCAGTAAGTGGGTAGGAGATGCCTTTGGGCGTGAAGGCATCTATGAATCTCACATACGGCTTAACGGATATCCATTTTTGGACGCAAAAGAGGAATTCACACACACAACCCTGGCGCGCGATGTGATGAGGCCGAGGAGAAGTGACCCGCCATTAGCAGTCCTCACACAAGATAACATGACTGTTGATGACATTGAAAGCTTGATCAATGAAACGAGCTACAATGGTTTCCCTGTCATCATGTCTAAAGAATCGCAACGACTTGTTGGGTTTGCTCTAAGAAGAGATTTAACGCTAGCAATAGGTAAGTAACAGGTTCTTTTTTACTATACACCATTTTCACATTAATGGTCGTACTCGAGCCATGTCACATCCCTACCCCTGGAATTTGTGGCCCCTTTATAGTTATTTAATCGATACCATCTACATGGGGCATTGGGTATTAAGCTTGTCATTTTGGGCTGGGGAAAGACTGTTTTAATAAGAAATTCTGTGTTTGTTTTTTTGTTTTAACCTTTTTAGAAAATGCAAGAAAGAAACAGGAAGGTATTGTTGGTAGTTCCCGTGTTTGCTTCGCCCAGCACACCCCATCTCTTCCTGCTGAAAGCCCCCGACCCCTTAAACTCCGCAGCATCCTGGATATGAGCCCATTTACTGTGACTGACCATACACCAATGGAGATAGTGGTGGATATATTCCGCAAGCTGGGGCTCAGGCAGTGCCTTGTCACACACAACGGGTGAGTTTTACTTTATTGTAAAGGCTGTTATTAGACTGATGGCTGACAAGCTGGATGGCAGGCTCTCTTGCATTTATCACCAGTCAGATCCCTCTTAATGGAAATCTTCTCCGAGACCTCATAGCATTGTGCTTTGGTAGGTGCCATTCAAGAAAGTGAACGTGTGATGCCTTCCAACCTGAAAATGATGTGATATGTGATTCCCTTCACCAGTCTAGCTCAGACGCTCAGTAACTACCATACGGCATGCACTTCTGAATAGCATCTGCCAGGTGACAATAGCATCATCTTCTCGATGCCCCTTTTCTAATGGAGGCAGATTCACTTTCATCTAGTTTATGTAAATGTTAAATATTTCATGCAGCTATTTACAGTGGAATAATTGTTTAGCATCTTTAGGAAAACCATCATTATGGAGCATAAACCTCATGTTTTATCCCAGGATAGGGTCATTGCCAGCTGCCAAATCCTTACAGAGGTGTTAGGGTATCTCCCAACAGGTAACAAACACCGTGCTTCTCTTTAGTACATGTAAATGGAGCGTTGGTCATGAGGTTCCATGGTTAATACAATTAGGAGTCCCAATACAGTTTGGCAGTATGCCCCTGTTCACACAGCTAGATCTGACCAATGATGAGCTCTACCTTGCTTAGTCAGGACTGACAGTTTTTACAACAATCAGCTGATAATGGACCTGTGGAAAGGGCTTTTTAGGCTTTGGGGTGTAGGAGGCCGGTGAAATTCTCCTGGAGATTCACATAGAATGAAGCAACAGCTTGCATTGTCTCCAAAAGATGAATGCCTAGTACATAAAGGCTGTAAGACTTGCAATGTGTTTTATATATAGCTGAAAGAGACCATGTCCTCTGACCTGTCTAATATAGTAAATATTTGTATATTTTATGAAATTACTGGAGAATCTTTTCTTGTAACGCGGTATTGATTCTCCCAGAAAGCGTGCCAATAAATTGACAACTTCGTGTGATCATGGTTAGGGGATCCTAAGGGGTTTAATGACGGGGAGAATACAAGTATTTACATATATATATGGAGATGGCAGGTTCTCTTCAAAGGGTTTTGTGATTTATTTATAATGCATGCCCTATTGTAAATTTGAAGTCTATTGCTAGTGACTGTAGACTTCTATGGTCTTATAAAACATGTTTGCTACTGACCTGAGACATCAGAGGTGAGCGGACTATAAATATTCTTAGAACTTAGAAGCCTGTTCTCTGGTAATGAGCAAGCAAAGCTTCTGAAAATAAAACAAGAACCGTATGTATATATGATACTTAAAGGAGTGATCCACTTTCTTAGTAAGAGTAGATACTGCAGTACTGTCACATTGAAGTCTACGGGGCAGTGTTGGAGCACCTACACTCATCACTACGGTTTGTACTGTAAGTGTATAGCTGATCTGTGTTGGGCCCCCACTGATAGAATATTGCTAGCCTATCCTAAGGATAAGCCATCAATTGTAGAAAGTGGATAACCCCTTTAAACTATTTGTTATACTACAGTAGTGTGCAAAGGTTTTAGGTAGGTGTGAAAAAAATGCTACAAAATAAGAATGCTTTCAATAACAGAAGAATAGAAGTAAGCACTGATAATCTGTGGATGTACGAGGACTGGATGGAAGCCATATCATCATTTCCAAGATTCCTCCTCCAAATGGTGATCACACCAAATATCAATGTAGTTTTTCTCTTTTGTTCATTCTCTTCATTGTGTTAATTGACAAAAATAAACTATTACCACTTCTATTTTTGGAAGCATTCTTACTTTACAGCATTTTCCCACAGCTTCCTGCTTTTTTGCACAGCGCTGTTTTATTATGCTGTAAGTACATAAAACCAGAAAATCCCCTATAAAATATATTTTAATATGTGTAAGAACCTTGTGTGTGTTTTTATCCATTGGACAAATAGTATATAGGGTGCATTACGTTCAGTCGAAGCTTGGCTATTGAACAGGGTTGTGGAGTCAGAAAGCCAAACTTTCAACTTTGGACCTTCTATTTTCCACCTTCCAGCTCTGACTTCTTTATAAATGATTATTTTTGTGATAAATTACCATCTATAGCACAAAGCCTTAGAAACAGACAGTTCTCACCGGTCATGTAGATTATTTTCGTGTAGGGACCTTAGAATGATAGAGCATTTACTGAATAACTTCTACTATATTAATAATCCATTGTATTTTGAAGCCAGAGTTGGAGATGGATCACAAAAGATCTCCGGTTCTCCAACTCCACAGCCCTGCGGTTGGTGACAGATAGTCTTGTAGTCCATAGTTGATACCCTGTAAAAGCTTCTTGTTTTCGTCTGCATGGACACTTCAGTTTTATTCTTTCATCTGGAGTCTTTATAAACCAAAATTGTAATGCATCCAAGTCCAGAGGAGAAAGTAAACCTGAAAAGGAACCCTTATTGGTTAGTAAGCATAGATGAAGGGACAAAACCCTAGAAGGCAGGTGTGCATGCGGCTTTATTAAGACTTCTCTAGTCCTCTTCCAGTTTCTGATCTGAGCAGATGACTTGTTGCTTTGGCGCTAGCCTTTACTATGAGGACATTGTGGCCCATTACTAATGGCCTGCCGTCTCTGCTTCATTGCTTGCACTGTTGGATTTAATCCATAATATAATAACAGCTGTGATATGTGATTGTGTGCATGCAAGTAATACCGCCACACTGTGCATTATTAATAGTGTCTCCTCTTCTGCTTGCTACCACACTTATTTTCTTTTGTGCTTATTTTCTGAAGACATTCAGGCCAGGGATATGAAGTACTGAGATTATAGGTATAGCTTTATCTGTCCATTCTCAATGATAGCTAAAGAATCAATAAGTTGTTGTATACGACGACCTATAGTAAGGCTGGGCTATTAATGGGAAAATAACAAATCCAAAGTCAGGTCACATAATTGATGGAAATTTTCTGACATTAATTTGCATCCATGCTATCCTGTCTCACACTGCCATTGGCTATAGGATTCGTCACTAACTGAATGTTATCCAATCAGGATTGAGATATAGACGGTAGGGCAGGTAAAAACAGTAAGTCATGTCCTAAAATAATTGTCCCTTTAATTGGAGTCCAGGAAAAAATGGACTCCAATTAAGGGACAACTCCAATTTTTTTGTTTTTTTAGGTCCTAGTCATCCAGCCCTAATATATAGTACACATCACATGCTTTCTTGTATGTGGTGCATTTAGTGCCAGATGTCATAATAATAGAGATGAGCGAACACTGTTCGGATCAGCCGATCCGAACAGCACGCTCCCATAGAAATGAATGGAAGCACCTGTGACGCTGACTTTGCCGGCGGCCGGCTGGCGTCACAGGTGTTTCCATTCATTTCTATGGGTGTGTGCTGTTCGGATCGGCTGATCCGAACAGTGTTCGCTCATCTCTACATAATAAGTGATGTTGTGTATTACATGTCCATAATTTACATGGTCATTGTTGTGGAGATCAAATTTGGCATAGAAATTGTTAAAGAAATTCATAAACGTTTTGGAATATTTTCTTTCCTAGTCAAATTTAATAGTAAAGTTCTCCAAGACTTGAATATTAAATGTTGTGTCCTTGGTATAGGCCACCCATCCCAGCTCCAACTCTGCACCGTCACTGATCAGCTTACTGAAGAGGCCTTGCGGTACCAACCATTTTGTAGTGTCTGGGTGTGGTACAGTATTTAGCTCACCCCATTCGCTTGTATGGGATAGAGCCGCAGTAAGCTGCATACCAGGTAGACCCACTTCAAAATGGAAGGTGCTGTGCCTGGTCAACAAAAGAAAAAGCCCTTGCACTTGGTTGAGTGCCTTAACCCCTTCAAGCAGCTGATCTGGTCTGATATTAATGACCCATCCTATGAATAGGCCATCAGTATTAGAGTCCTGGAAAGCCCATTGGGCTCTGGTTTGGCTTCACTTGGCATGCCCCTCTGACCTCTCTGCTATTCTAACATGTCTTCTCATTACAGTACTTTCTACAATTTCCTATACCGCTAGATAAACCCAAAATGCAGCTTTTATTCTTGCTCATATGACTACATGACATAATGTATATGCCTGACTAATGTTTTACCTTCACTCTTCTTCATGATTTCTATGAATATTAATGGGCAGCCCTGGGTTACTTTAGCGCACCAGATGTCTGATTTTGTATTTCTTTGACTTCTATGTAAGCCGCTAGCTGTATGTCAGCCATTTCACCCATTACCCCATAACATTGTCATTATTTTATGTTGCTCCATTCTTTTTGTTTTCTCCATTTGTAGTTCAAACTCAGTTATTAGCATAACATGATCTGTTTCAGGACTGTCTTGGGGATCATCACAAAGAAGAACATATTAGAACATCTCGAACATCTAAAGCAGCACGTGGAACCTTTGGTGATTAGTCAAAGCGCCTGTAACTTGTAGTCACTTCTTAGAAGGCAGGAAGCATGAAATTTGTCATCTGTTCACACACATCACCAGGTCAACTGAAGAGCACATTGCTCCAGCTGATGGCAGCCCCTGCACTGCTGTCTAGGTTACAGGTTATCCTGCAGGCAGGAGAAACTTCTGCTGAGCATTTCCTATTCACTGTGACTTATGATTAGCAAAGCAACTTAGTAAGCACCAGCTCCTCCACAGCCACCGTCATGCTTAGTCCCTGTCTGAGACGTCTCTAAAATCCTAGCTAGAAATGCTCATTCTAGGTTATTCGGCCTCAATGGACGGTGGCATCTTGTTACTTGCTGTTAGTTTTTTTTACATAGTGCCTACAAGCCCTTACTGAAAGTGAGCCTGAAGTTTCCTTTCTAGCATAGTGCTATATATGTTACACATGTGATCATTCCAGAGCGCTTTATTAGAATTCTGGCTCTGTAATGCTAGGAACAATATTCCAGTATTGTATGTCTTACACACTCCTACCTGTGTGTGAAGTCCTGTATTTATGCCATTAATTTTCAATAAATCAGATGAATGGATAAAAACCTTGTAATAGTTAAGCAAATGGCAAGTCTGCAGGCTAGACCTGACAACATGCAAGGAATATGTGTACGCACACACCCAGGCAAGCCATGACGGTAAAGTAGGGATCACATGTTTTTTGGTTTGCAAGTGGGCAGCACTTACAGCTTAGACTGACCGCTTATTTACATTGAGTTTCTGCCCTTTAAAGCGTACCTACTGTTTTACTGAAATCACTATGGCAGTGTAGGCAGCTGTAGATGGCGTGTCTGGACTTTGTGATCTTTACTACCCCTCTGCATGACTTTAAAGAAAAATGAGTTTTCTCTCTCTCCATGCCTATGTAGTAGGTACCCTCTTCTGGTGTAGTGCCAGTGCTGTGCCCGCTACTCCAGTGACCACCACAGCTCAAACCAGCTATTCCCACAGACAAAACTGCAGCTGCACGCCGCTCTTTCCCCTCTCCTCCCTGTTTTCTGTTTACTATATTACTACAGATGGATCGTTTGGGGCCTGTGGAGGTGTCTGGACATTTACAAGAGCCTACAGGCAGGGACAGGGAGGAAGAGGAAGGTGAGGAAGGTGCCACTACCCTAATAAGACCTATTACACATGTACTACTCATTTGTGCAGTAAATGATAACAATAGGTACGCTTTAATGGCCTCTTTCCATCGTCAGATGTCTCACATACATGTATACATATATAAATAATGTCTTTCACCATTCAGACTAATGCAACTGCTATGAAAACTGACTGACTGCCCCTATAAGTTATGTTGTGGCCCCTTATTAGTTACATTATTGTCTTTCTGCCAGATGGCTCACATTATAGAGATCTCTCCAAACCTCATGTAAAGGAGAAGTTCCAGAGTGTTTAGCTGCAGCCTAGGCCAAGCCTACAATACACAATCTAGTCTACCATTTTACCTTTAGGATAGATGTGTTTATCTCAGGCCTCCTTACATCCAAGTACTGTACACTTCACAATCTGCTTGAAGTTCCCTGCCTCAAATGGTGGATACAGTTGGGTACAATTGTACTTGCTTGGTGTGATCTTTTTCCCTCCAATTTCCTTCCCTAAAAACTTGACAGCATGTTTTATAGCAGAAGGAGCTGAGCAGATTAATATGTTTTATAGCTTGAACATGCTTATTCTGGGCTTACAAATCCATTGGGCGATCCTAGTCGGTGACTGACAGCCATCACTGTAAAAGCTGTCATTGAATAACATCGCTCATTTGGACATAAAACATTGAAAGAGCAGGAGTTTTAGTTAAGAATGCTTTCAAAAATAGAAATTTTAGTTTATTTTTCAATCTATCAAGTAATTGGCTGAACTATCAGCATAAAGAACAAGGAGTCCTGGAGGTGATATTCTCCCCACTGAGCCCTGATCTGCACATCATCCAGTCTGTCTTGGATTACATGGAGAAGGATTAGAGCAGGCCTACATCCACACAAGGTCTCCCTACTGAGTTCCTTATAAAACTGTGTACCTAGAAGAACTGATTGTGTGACCGCCCTTTGCCATCCAAATATCAATTATAGTTGTGATTTATTTATAATGTGCGAGGAAAGCCAAACAAACACGGGGAGCACATACAAACTCCTCACTGATGTTGTCCTTGGCAGGATTCGAACCCAGGACTCCAGCGTTACAAGGCTACAGTACTAACCACTGAGTCACTGTGTTGCCTTCATAGAAGTGATTTAGATTTCTCTTTTGGTCACTTTATTTTTGTCAATCAACAAAATTAATCTTTAACACTTGTAGTTTTGAAAGCATTCTTAAATTGCAACATGTTTTTGTACACATGCTTAAAACTTTTGCACAGTACTGCATATCAATCTGCTCCTTTTACTTTATAACATTCTGTGTATAGTTTAGGCTAAATGCAAAAGTGCCACATAGACGATATTCGTGTGCCGTCCGCAACCTCCATGGACTCATACATTTCATATATACGGACAAGAAGGATCTATTCTGAGTTTTGCCTTTGGGCTTAAAGTCCCACACGCAGACCTTTGCTAATACACAGTTGTGTGTATGGGGCCATAAAAAACGTCATTGTGCTAGCCGTGTATATGGGCTTAGACAGGTTCTCTTTAAACACTGAAGAAGCGACTGTTCATGTCACCTCCGCCCCCCTGGTCCTGCTGAGGAAGGGAAACCCCTTTAGTATGTCTTGTCCAGTTGCCTCTACTCCCACAAGACAGAGTTTATTTATTCCTTTATGGTGAAACCCCATTTAATAGCTTCCTGTTGGGGACATGTATAGTTCTAGTGTAAGCAAATGGTATTCCTGCCATCTTGGGAGTTCTCAAATCCCAGATACACATAAGTTTATATTATTCTATATATTGTAAACATCTGCACCAAAGAAAGTGTCACGGCTGATGCATGGGGACTCCAAGAATATCCAAGGTATAGCACTCCTTTCTGTGTTTTTCTCTATATCCAGTATTTCATAGCATTGCATTGTACTAGCGTTGGCATTATCTCCATGATCCCTCACCACATGTGACCTCTGCTACTTCCTGGGGTTATATCTGCTAGTTGTAAAGCCCTGCTCTCCTTCCTGATATAATACATGTAGAGATATAATCAGTGGCCGGACAGCTATCCTAGAGGCTTTGCTGTAGATTTCCGTACGTGAGTGCTCCATGTTAGACTCCGCTGGTTGCTTTGACTATGTTGCAGCTGTAAATCATGTATTCACACTGAGCAGCTGTCACGTGTCCCTGCTTTTTCAGTCTGATTCTAATACAGAAGAATTTCATGCGTCCTCTTACAAGTTGAAATACTAACCAGAATAACAGGGGCATCTGCTCAATATGTTCCGCTTTGTGGTGTTATCCTGGTAGAGAATTCCATTTTCTATTGCTAATTTTCCATATTTACAAATGGCAGGTTCTGTATCTCTGGCCTGGTGATTTACACGCTGTATACTATGTGAGGCTGTCATGTAGCAGTCAGTCTACTGTCCTCTATTCTAGAATATAGAATATTGCTTTACAATGGCAATTAACATTTTAGCCAGCAGACCTTTCATTCCTAAACTTTGTGTAAAATTAAAATTAGGTTTTTTAGGCTCTGTTCACACTAGTGTGACCTATAATCTCCCCTGCCATGTCTGTTTTAGTAAATCTTTGCATTCTTCATGAAATTAATTTGCTTGCAACGTTGTCGCTCCATTCCAGTTATTCCCCCTTGGTGTATGAATCAGACAAGGATCACATCACGCTTCACCAATGTTGTTCATGCATGTGTATAGAAAAAAATGATGGTGCAAATGAATGTCACGCAAGGGGCCTCCACTTTATAGATTTCAGTTTAAATGGCTGTCCATTTTTTTGCAGTAGAGAAAAGCATTGCCGAGATGTTTTTATTTTACATTGAGGTCTATGTAACATGGATACACACAGGTATACTGTACTCGGCATCTGTTTGCACACATTTTTACATATGGATGCATGAACAGCGTAATATCATCACATGAACCTAGCTGTCGATTCCTTTGTACAGTTCTCGGTCCGGTTTTCTAGATTTTTTTTTTCTTCTCAATTATTTACTAAAGCAGACATATCGGGACTGGTCCTCTTTGGGTAAGGCAGGACATTGTTAGAGTACATAAACTTTCAGACGGCTTCTGACTTTCTGGCAGCATGTGTGTCACTCATACGTATTGCAATCTACTTCTCCTTTGTGGAGTCCTGTGCTGATCTGCACTTTCTGTTCCTTGGTACGCTGATCTGTGTGAGTATAGGTTGGCGGTTCTTGAATAGCACTGACATGCTCATACGGGAGGAGGGCCGAGGTTACTCCAGCTATATCCCAGTCTTTATAGCAATTCCTATCCCCAACTCCTTTCAACTGTTGGTATCTCCAATGTTGTCACAGCCAGAACTACAACCCTGATAATACAGGTACTGGAAGTGACCCTCATACTCACAGTGATCAGCAAGCCTACCCCTAGTACTGCTAGCATGAGAGAAACGAGGAACAAAAAGCCAAATTTATTGCAGGATTTCACAGAAACCAGCCAAAATTAGTAATGAATGACGTATATTTATCACATTTATTAATGCTGCTAGAAAGTCAAGTCACTTGAAGGTTTAGGCAGACTGAATGGCAAAACTGCAAGGCCATTATCACTGAACAGTCAATGTGATATGTCAGCTTGTATGGCGATAACATTGTCCCTATGTGGCATTGCCTGCTGCACTTCTACCCAATAAGGTGAAAAGAAAAGGAAACTCTACTCTAGCCATCTTTGTCACTGATTCTTACAGACACCAGTGTGAACAGAACCATGGCAGAATATTTGGGCCAGTACACACTATTGATAATCTAATAGTGTATTCCCAATGACCTGAGTCAGTCTAGATTCCTACCAGACGTGATCTCACTGAGCCATAAGGGAAGCGTCAGATACTGTACCACGATAACACTCACATTACTCACCCTTTTAATGTTCTCTCTCTGTAGATTCTCATTGGTACTTTCTTCATTTTCATGTCTGCACATTCAGGAGGGCATTGAGCTGTTTGTCATCTGAGATACGTTTTTGGTTTTCTGGGCGTGTAAGATACTTTACAATAGCATATATTGATTGTCTATGTGCTGGCCCAATATGGTGTATCAGGCGATAAAGAGCTCAGTTTCTCAGGATAAGTATTTTTCTAGACCTAATACACAGAAAATGAAAACTCTGATCATCTTTTAATCTGCTTGTCATTCGGCAGCAATAAATCAATTGTGCAATTGGTGGTGGTCTGTTATGTCACTCATGGATATGGAATCGTCTTGTCCCTTCTCTTTCCTCTTTCTCAGTGGTTACACTAGCATCTCCTTAAACACAAATTTTCTGTCTCCTTTTCTTCCCCTAACTGTGCGTGTTTCTCTCTTCTCAGGCGCCTCCTTGGCATTATCACAAAAAAAGATATCCTCCGCCATATGGCCCAAATGGCAAACCACGACCCCGAGTCAATAATGTTCAACTGAACGACATTTATGAAGAAGACGGAGAAGAGACTGAAGAGGAGGTCAGCTTACTGAAGGACTCTCTGCCCTGATGGAGTTGTATGGCAGACTGGAAACCAGATAAAGATGTTCTATTGGGCACCTGGCAGATCATATGCTGGGAATATGTTGCCAGTAGAGGGCAGTGTAAGCAAGTGACATAAAGGGCAGGTCTGTTTCAGGAGTGTATGAGACTCCTGTAGTTTCAGAATCGAGCCATCCTTGAAGACGTGCTGCCCTTTTTCTTATTACTGGGGGTAGAAGGTGTTTCTGCTGACATCTGAATACACTTCACTTTTGTACATTCCAGGACAGATGTTCTTTCTTCTTATCTCTCCTCCTTCTGACACTCCTCTCTTATATTCCACGAGGAGCCACGTAATGCAGCAATGTCTCATATTGAGATGTACTGCCATTTTCATGAGTATCATCGACTCCAAAACAAATGTGCCATATAGCGCTTAGCTTGGTACAGAAGTGCTGACACGTGCAGGGGGCAGACCTCTCTTCAGCCGAACAGCTTACAAAAAGTGGATGTGTTTTCTTATTTTATGCTCCGTTCCATGGCGTGAAGTGGTTTTTGCAATTTTACTTTTGTATGCTGGAACCCTTTAATCCACTAATGTTTTGCAGTGTTAAGGCCGTTCTTAGACAGACCCCGCAGTGGATAGAGCCACTTTGACAATGAGCTGTGAAGACTATTTAATTTCTTGTCGTGAAGCCTTTGCACGGTATGACGCTTTAGGAAAATCGTGGGATACCTCCCCAAGTCTCTTCTTACCTTCTGACAACTGTTTATACTGCTCTACCTACAGTACATGATAGTAGAAATCTGATGTTACCGTGTATTTATATTCTGCTTGATGTTCTATCAGTCATATGGAGGAAAACTTGATTCCTTATTGCACTAATTGCACATCTCTAACTTGTGTGGTCCTAGACCTTCCCTTCGAGGAGTCCTCCGTGAGTCTGCTAGACACTGGACGCCAGATAGAAGTAATGTGACAGAAGCCTTGTCCTAAACCCCTAGAACCATATCTCTTATCCTATTGAATTTCTCTTCATTTTGGTCAGTATGCATGAACCATATTTAAAGCACAGCGACACCAACCTCCTCCTGGTAATGCTGAGGCCTGAAAGCGGTAACATACCTCTAAATAAGCAATAACACGTGAGGCCAAAACGAAAGCGGTAATCCTAATGCAACGACTAACCATGGAGCTCCCAGCCAATAAAGATGGCTGTTGATGCTTCACCCTAAGTTTTAATGTATTGCCAGATGTTTCATCTGATTGTGCGTAGTCTAGTCACTGGAACGTAACCCACCACTGGGTTTCCACTTTTAGCTGGTTGACTCATTACAGTCAAGTTTAACAAAAATGGAAAAGTGCATCGGTATTCTGATAAGCCTTAGATCTGTTGGCCTAAGGTACCAACATGCACATTAGGACTGGCCGGCCATCTAATATGTATGAGGTTGTCCTGACCCCTCAGGCAGCATAGAATCGAGCATGTTGGAATTGAACATTCACATGGGAGATAATACGCTGCCAGACGTGTTCGGGATCCAAGGAGGCCATGTGATTCTCCATAATAGGATTCTTTTGAGCCACCGATTTCTGCAAGGATGGTGTCCATAGCATGGATGCAGGTATAGAGGAAGTTACTGTTTGGGCATTGATGGGATTATATAAATCTACCTTCCAAATCAACTGGAAAAGACTATGGAAGTGGAGGTGTTCTGTTTTGTGGAAAATCCAAATAAACTTATTGGGGAAACTGTTCTGTCTTGTCCAGTTTATTATTGTATCTTCATGTGACTTGTGCTCATTTCATCTGATGATAAATCCACTGTCCCCACCAAGTCACTGCTTTCACATTCTGCCATGCACTAGGAAACCACAGCTGGAATCTCTTATGCTTTCTAAATGACACAACACAGGAGCAAAACTAATACAAACAGAAAACTTATGTTCTGCCAGATGTGGCCACAGAACAAATAGGTCATTTCAGGTTAAGTCTAAAGTTACACCAGGGGTCAGCAACCATCGGCACTCCAAGTGCTGTGACATTACCAACTCCCAACATGCTCCATTCACTTCCATAGGTGTTCTAAGAACAGCAGAGCAAGTATGCATGCTGGGAGTTGTAGTTTTACAAAAGCTGGAGAGCTGAAAGTTGCCTACTAGAGATAAGCGAGTAGTATTCGATCAAATACCTCCCTGCCATAGGTATTCGTGGAAGCAGTCAAACACCAAGGGGTTAAATGCATTGACTATTCGATGTGCTTAACCCCTTGGTGGTCAGCCGCTTACACAAATACCTATGGCAGGGAGGTATTCTATCGAATACTACTCGCTTATTTTTACTGCCTACCCCTGAGCTACACAGTGACTTTTGCCATGACTCATGTTGTTGGACTAAAGATCACCATGTAGCCCAGTGACTCCTTCACTAATGTTAGCGAATGGAGTTACATTGTAACTATTTCTAGTCACCAAAAGGTCAAACACCTTTTTGTGACTAGAAGTCTCGGTCACGGCAACTTCTAAGATTAGTAAAGGAGTCGCTGGACTACGCAGTGATCCTTGGTCACAGTGTAGTCTTAGGCCCCATGTAGTGAAACATTTACTTTTTTTTTCCCTTTAACTTTTCAATGAGTTTCTGCTACTAGTTGTCTCCCTTTTAGCTAATTTGCAGTTCACCTCCTGTTGCTAGGGAAGTTCTGTCCATAGGTTCCATTAAAAAGCAAGACTGCTTGACAGTGAGTGGAAGGAGGAAGGGTTTTGTTCTTCACAGCATTCCAGTTTAAATTGCTCTCTGTTCACACTGCTGCTGTTCTGATCTGTCATAGGATCAGAACATTGGACTGAAAAGTTGACATAATGATGGATGGCTGCAGAGCACCTTTATTGTATCATTCGGCATTGGCTTTGTTAAAGGTGTTTGTCCAGGCAAAAATGGACAATCCTTTTAAAGTTCAAATAAGCGGCAGCAGTGAAAAAAAACCAACAAACAATTACTTGTCCCCGTTGTTCTGGTAGCATTTTCCAGCGTTGCGCTGAAGCTACCAATTGGCCTCAGCAGTCATGTGATCACTGAGGCCAATAAGCAGCTTCAGCACAACACCGAGAGCAGACGGCACCAGAGCAATGGGGATAGATGAGTTTTTTGTTACACAAGTTTTGCCTGGACAACCCCTTTAAAGGGAATGTGTCCCTAGAATAAATATATACCGGCATATTTTTTTAAAAAAAGTTGTATATTTTTAAAGATTTTTTTTGTTACATTTCCTTATTCTTTATATTAATAAAAAAGACAAAGTTGTAAATGTCGTGCAGAATGAGGGTGCACAATGACCATGTACCTTTATAACCAAGGGTATTGCCAAAGGTTATAGCAGGATAATACCCCCCGCCACAGTGCAAAAATTGTTCTAAAATAGTTTGAGGAATGTAAGGCACCGCTTACACTTCAGAAAAAGAGGGATTGAGGTGGATTTCTACATCCGTTTCCTCCATTTTCCAGCCCTCTGCTGCCTCCTCACAGATCTACCTTAAATGAATGGGGCTGGTCAGCACCAAGAGTATCCTGCTTCATTGTCTATCTCTGCAAAACTTTTGTGAACATAGAGTTTGAGGCCCTCCAAGGTCCCCAGAACTCAATCCAGTTGAGGGTCGATGTACTAACCAATAATCTATGAATAACTTATCTGCTGCTATCTTGGCACCAGATCCCATGGGTGCTTTAGTGGCAGAACAGGGACCTAAATAATAATAGGGTGGTGGTTTTAACATGGCAGATGCCCATACATGAAGTTCCCACAAATGACAGTGGCTTCAGGGAACTATAACATGTACAATACCAGATGGTTCACATGTGACTGACTGGAAACCAACCACTGTAATGGACACTGGAGGCGCTATACGCCTATATGTCTCCCCTGGTGAGTGAATGGCCATCTTGAGTGTGATGCTGCTGAGCTCTCACTGAACATGTTCGCTCATTCAGTGGGAATGAAAGTAGACCAGCTATGGCAATTGTTCTTTCTACAACTCAGGCAAAAGAAACCGTATTTGAGACAGGGATTTGCCTCAGAATTTTCTTCTCCCCGCAGTATCAGCACCAGATTCCACCATGTGAACAGGCCCTAACTCTTTGAGCTACTCCCTTGAACACCAGATGGCGGTACTATTTCACTTTTACAGTACTTGTATTGGGGTCAGGGGCTTGTTCAGAGTCCTGTACCACAGAGAGCGAGTTACCTGAAGCAGCTCTCTGTGGCTCTCATACAATATGCACAGTCCTGTGTTATATGTCTTGGTCTGCTCATTCTTCCTCTTTGTTTCAGTTGATATTTTAGGAGCTTTGAAACCAGATGTGAGTTCTGTTGAGTTATGGGCTCAACTTACAATGGTAATTCTGGAACAAATTTAATATTTAATTTAAAGGGGTTTTCCGAACCTAGATTGATTTCTCATACTGCAGACAAAGCCACAGGGTAGGACATAAGTATGCGACTGGTGAGGGGCCAACAGCAGTCTCCAGGTGTCTGAATCTGCTAGTGGGTGGGCAGTGCCGCAGCAGCCCCATTACCAGCATAGATATGGGTCCAGAAAACTGCCTGGCCACTAGCAGCTGCGAGAGGCCACTGCACTAGCCGCCCCTGAGGAGAAGTCTTCGGTAGGAAACATGCACTTAGGTGCCCCACATTCCAAAAAAGCAGCAGTCTGCCATTTTACAGTACTGGCAAAGTGGTTGGAATTCTGACTAATCCCATTCACACTTTGCAGAAAAATATGCACAGCAGACAATGCTACGATTTCAAAAACTGTTGTTTTTGTAAATTGCAGCATGTGAATTATACCTACAGGAACGGCGGTGGTTTTCATACAGGTATAATGGAAGCAGAAAGTCCATAGAGGCAAATTGTAGACTTTTTTGAAATTTAGTGCAGAAGAAAAAACAAAAAACCACGACACTATTCCACAGCAGAACCTATATCGCTTATGTATATAAAAATGAGTTTGTCTGGTTTTAAAAAATTTTTTTATGCACAACCAAACAACTGGACTGATCCTCACCAAATTTGTCACACAGGTACATTGTGTGACCAGGAAGGTTTTAGACCAGGTCTCGGCTCTCTAGGACGTACCGTTCCTGAGATACAATATTTCTCTCGCTGCCATACACACAGTCATATGTCCCTTGTCAGCCAATAGAAGTTCGCAGACGCTTAGTCTCCACCTGCAGACAGTTTTACTCCAGGTTTCCATAACAACCCAGCCATTTTTTCTTCACTGCTGTAGGTTAGCTTTAGGCTGTGTTCACACAGAGGAATTTTCTTCAGATTTGTGTGCGGCGTTGTTTTCAATAGATTGCAGCAGGTCCTCAATAAAAGAAGCCTCTTGCTCAATTTTGTCAAGGATTCCGTAGCTGATTAAGACTCTGGGTCTGCGGCTCAAGACTCCCTTCCTGGTTAGATCCATTCATGCTGATGTAATCAGAAGTGGGATGCAGTGACAGAATGCTGGTACTGCAACGGCATCCCATCGCGGCTAGACCACGCCAAAAATTAAAGAGTTCCTTCTAATTTTCGACCGTGTGAACATACCCTTAAAGGGGCAGGGCGCTGTGGATGACACTGTTACACAAGGTCACATACACACAGCTTTACTCCAGGTTTCCATAACATCTAATTGCAGGTTTTTCACCGATATCCAAACTGAGATACACATGATGCTTATGGACCAATGGAAAGTTGCAGGTTCTTCAGTCTTCACATACATACAGTTTTACACTAGATTTCCATAGCAACCAACCTATTCTTATGGGGCCAATACACAAACAAAAAATTAAATATACCTGTGCGAAGCCTGGCCCTTCTGCTAGTTATATATATTTACATCTTGAATCCCAGGTTGTGCTCACTTAGACACTTTGTCAGGATATCATTGAGTAAGTCTTAGTGATTGTAGAAACAAGACAACAATTTTATTACAAAACTATCTTTATAGCTTAATGCATGAGAACAAATACGCAACATATTAAACTGCCCGTGGTTTGGATTATGTGTCTAGCTGGTTGACATTCTCTTTCCTTCGGTTTGCCAGGTGAGATTCAATTATTTCCGCAAATAAATCCCGTTTCAGAAGCTTGTACGCAAGAGGCAAAAGTTGGCCAGCAACTTTGTGAAAGTACTAAAAAATAAAACCAAAAGAGCGAGCCATTATAGTAGCCACAGCCTCAGTGTTCATGTAATGAAATCTTACCTGGTTTTGTATCTGACAGACTATAAGACAATGGCCAGATACCTGAAATACTGTAAAGGGGTTGTCTGGAAATATTTAATTTATGGCCTATTCTTAGGATAGAGGACATCTTATTGGAGGGGAACGCATGTCCATATTATACACAGCTGGAAGCAGTTGGTGGCGAGTGCTGATACTGAAGTCAATGGGACCTGAGCTAAAGTATAGCAGCCCAGCCACTATATAGAGGCTAGAGTCATCCACTATCTCTCTGTGGTGTCTAGTATGGGTGTTAGAAGCAGACCCATATAGCTGATCCAAAGGGTAGGCCATAATATAAGAATTCCAAGACCAGCTTTTTATCTCACAGCTTCAGTTATCTTTGTATTCTTGGAACACAGGATATAACCCACAAAAGTGTAACACCTAGCGCAGCAACACAAACAGCTGGAGATAATTTCAATATAAAATAGCCTGACCATTGGGAACCAAACCTGGAAGACTGGAGTGACATACTTCTAAGAGGGGCGTCCAGAAGGGAGCAATTTTAGGCTAAGGCCCCATGTTGCGGAAACACAGCTTTTTTTTTTTTTTTGTTGTTGCAGATTTTGTTGCGGTTTTTTGAGTCAAAGCCAGGAGTGACTACAAAAGGAACAGGAAATTATATTATATATAGTAATTATACTTCTCCCTTCTGCTCAATCCACTCTTGCCTTTGGCTAAAAAAAAAAAAAAAAGCAAAAAAAAAAAAAAAAAAAAGCTGCATTTCCGCAATGTGGGGCCTTAGCCTTAAAGGGATCCTATCATTTAAACACTTTTTTTCTAGCCGACATGGCAGAATAGCCTTAAGAAAGGCCATTTGTCTTCTACCTTTATCAGTCGCCTCCGGCCCACGGTTCGGTAGAAATACCGGTTTTCACCGGTATGCAAATGAGTTATTTCGCAGCACTCTGCTACGCACTCATGTGCAGTACGCTCCTGTAGTTCTATGGAGAACAGGAGCGTACTGCTCCACCCCCACTCCCCACCAAAAAAAAAAAAAAAAAGCAAATGGCCGGCCTGTGCACTCTGCTCTTGCCTGCATCCCGATGGCAGAGCCGACTGCACAGGCGCGGGAGTGTGACCCCCCCCCCCCCCCCCCCAAGTCGGAAGAAGACGCAGTTGTTGTAGATGGAGGCGTCGCTGGAGAGAGTTCTCTGGCAGCATTGGACACGCCCCCAGTGCTGTCTGACTGCTGGGGCCCACCCCCAGTGCTGCGAAAGAACTCATTTGCATACCAGTAAAGACTGGTATTTCTATCGAACGGCGGGCCGGAGATGACTGATAAAGGTAGGAGACGAATAGCCTTTCTTAAGGCTATTCCGACGTGTCAGCTAGAAAAAAAAAAAAAAAAAGTGTTTAAATGATAGGATCCCTTTAAGAACAGACTCAAAATTGGGTTAGGAACATAAAAGCAGCCTTACTCACCTCATCGAATCCCCCAGGTCTCTACCTCCTGTTCCCATCTCACCACACAAGAAATGCCTCAGTGACCAGCTGAGTGGGACTAGGAAGCAGAGAACAGTCATGACCGTGAGGGACTGACTAGGTACGTACCACTTCTTTTGTTTTCAACTCATTGCAAGCTTATTTATAAATAAAGAAATTGCTCCTCAGCAAACAACTTGAAAAAAAAAAAACACAACACACACACACCTTAACTAGACTTTTGGGGGTAGAAAAATTAGCTAAGGCCCAACATTAAGGACAGCCTACAAAAGGAATGGGAAATGTATAAGACATTCTTATTCTTTGACCTTCTGCTCAATCCACTCCTGGCTTTGGCTCAAAAAGAAAAAATGCCGAATAATCTGTGTTTCAGCAGCCTAAAGAAGAGAAATTTTAGTACAAAACTAAATATAGAGAAATACACAAAAAAACAAGTGTCTACAATAAGAAAACAGGACACATAAGCCAGGCTGGTTAGCCAGTAATGGGAGGCGTCTGTAAGAAATCTCCTTTCCTAATCCTGGACTGCCCATTTAATGCTGCAAGGTTTCTATAAATTCTGTTTTTAGGATGTAGAAAATTCCTCAGACTGACAAACCCTATGAGCCAACTATAACTCTAGGATCAGTTTGCAGTTTGGTTACTTACGTGTGATCCATAACAAAACAGGTCGATTCCCAGCTCATATCCCATACCGTAGTCACACTCATCGTTTGCAAACTGAACAAAAGTGATCATTTCCTGAATAGGAGCAAAGGCTTTCATTCGCTTCTCATCATCTGAGGCGTCCACTATGGCTTTACAGATCTTCTTCAGGTTTCCTTCGATTAGAAAATAAATAAATAAATTAAATAAATAATACACACACACATTTATATATATATAAATGTATCTATCTATCTATCTATCTATCTATCTATCTATCTATATATATATATATTACCCTACACTCTTCTGATTGCAAAAGGGACAAGACAAGTTACTGCACAGAATAAGTACAGTAATAGGTGACAAGGTGAAACTGGCCAGGTCCCGACCATCAACCAATTGGTTGCACAACAGTGTGTGATATTTATCAGCGATTCCTCTGCATCTATCTGTACAGTTGCCCAAGTAAAGACTTAAAATCCACCATCATTCATTCACAGTAGCATTATTAGAAGAAAATCTCTTTTTACACAAGAAGTGCAGCCAAAAATAATAACAGAGGAGATCCGGTAAGAAATCAGCATTTGCCAACTGGTTGTGGGACAATGGTCAGGAAAAACCATTAGTATGAATAGTTTGTTCACCTGATCATCGGCCTGTGTAGCAGACCCTTACCGCACACGTCTAGGGCACACACTGCACTTTTTTCAGTCCGGGACAGTTTGAAATGAGTCGAGTGCACCTTTTAACCAATAAATTCTACTGTGACCTCCGAGCGCGGTCTATTGCCTTCTTCATATCAGTTTGAAATGAGTTTCCAGCGAAGCAGCTTTGTTTAAAAGTAAATGTATGACTTTGCCTATGGTTATTAATATATTACCATTAAAAGGGCCATCTGGATAAGAATTTTTATTTTTTGAAGATTTCTCCCGTGCATTTCCTATCCTCTGGTACACACTACCATAATACATAGGAATCATTTCTTTAGGAAAGCCTACAAGCTTCAGACGGTGGTGTGGTGGCGGCAGGGTTATTGAGCAGCTTCTCCTGTCACCTATGGTCTCTATCTCCCTTTACCAATAGATTGTAAGATGCTGGCTACCAGAAAAATTTGCCCCTAACTTACCATCTGTATGAGGCAGTTCTCTGTATCCTACATTATTCTTCTTATCTACAGGGACAACCAATCCAGCGCCATGGAATGACTTTGTCACCACCTATTATAAAAAAAAAAAAAAAAAAAGTGAAATAACAAGCACCAATATTACATGTACTCAAAGTACAGTCCTATGAAAAAGTTTGGGCACCCCTATTACTCTTAATCATTTTTAGTTCTAAACATTTTGGTGTTTATAACAGCCATTTCAGTTTGATATATCTAATAACTGATGGACACAGTCATATTTCAGGATTGAAATGAGGTTTATTGTACTAACAGAAAATGTGCAATATGCATTAAACCAAAATTTGACCGGTGCAAAAGTATGGGCACCCTTATCATTTTATTGATTTGAATTCCCCTAACTACTTTTTACTGACTTACTGAAGCACAAAATTGGTTTTGTAACCTCAGTGAGCTTTGAACTTCATAGCCAGATGTATCCAATCATAAGAAAAGGTATTTAAGGTGGCCAATTGCAAGTTGATCTCCTATTTGAATCTCCTCTGAAGAGTGGCATCATGGGCTACTCAAAACAACTCTCAAATGATCTGAAAACAAAGATTGTTCAACATAGTTGTTCAGGGGAAGGATACAAAAAGTTGTCTCAGAGATTTAACCTGTCAGTTTCCACTGTGAGGAACATAGTAAGGAAATGGAAGACCACAGGGACAGTTCTTGTTAAGCCCAGAAGTGGCAGGCCAAGAAAAATATCAGAAAGGCAGAGAAGAAGAATGGTGAGAACAGTCAAGGACAATCCACAGACCACCTCCAAAGAGCTTTTTCATAGGACTGTACATCTTTTCAATCTGAATACAAATCTACCCTCTGCTCATAACTCTCTCAGTGAAAGGTCTCTGTGCTCAAAACTTACCTGCAAACCAGAGAACTTTGGCCTACATACTGAAAACAGAGCCTAGAATGCGCCATCGCCTACTGTGATAACTAAGCCGATCCAATGGCCATTATGAAGGAGGTAAATAGTGTGTATAATCCATAGGAGGAGGGTATCTGTATCTGCAGTGCTAAGCCCCAAAGAAACCATTTAGATTTTCCACCCTGCTCAGACACTTTCTAAATTGCCTTTTGCACAGAACACAAGAAATCCAATATAGGGACCTAATCTGCTTTAATACTGTTACTTTGTAGGTAATGAACATGCAGTCTGCTGTAATCTGCAGCCAGTCAGTGTACAGCCAAGGCTAATACTTCTGCAAAAACTAAATCTGATATGTGATATGACAATTCAGGCTCTAAATAGAAGCTGCTTGTGTATATAACGTCGCTTCTCCCTTGCTTGCTGAGTTCTGTAAACCGCCTATTCCCTCCATCCTATACGTGAGGCTGCAGAGATCTCATCACACAGAAGAGACGGCGTACTAGGTAACAACCACCACTATAAATGGCATTCTAGGAGATTTAATGTAAATTCACATGGTGGGATTATCTGTGAGTGGATTCCTCCACAACCACCCAATGAAGTAAATGGGAGTAGAGATCTCTTCCCCAATGGCAAGAAGATTACAGAGTGAATTTTGCATTGTAGGTCCTGTGCCAAAATCCACCATGTGAACTTGGGGGTAGTAACTATAAAGTTGACTTGCCAACCTCTCACAGCGTCACATAAAAATGTCACCTTATAAATGACACTAACTGGAACACTGTCACATTTGTGCTATGCTCCAGTAAAGGGTCGCTTTCATTTAACCCTTTCACACAACTTACTGTAACTAAAAGTTATGTCAGGCTACAGTCTCACTAGCGTTGTGCGACCGTTCAGAGACTCTGTCCACAATTCCGCTTAAAATATGCAGAGGGAAAAGTCCTGCTATAGTCTATGTGGCCCGCGAGTTTCTGTGGGTAACGCTTTAAGCGAATAGGGTTTCCATTTTTCAGGTGCCCAAGTGGAGCTGAAGAACAGAAATCCGAACGTTAATGTGAACCTAGTGTAAGTGATCGTATAAGCTCAGAAGTTGTGTTACACAATAACAGTAGCAGTCCAGCTGCGACTGACAACTGCTTTTCCAAGACTGGCAATAATACTAATGACCAGTCAATGTTGATTTCAGAATCTAGAAGCAGAATCAAAAATAGGAGGGCCTTAAAGGGGTTAATATAATAGGAACTGTGTGTATGTCAAAAACTAGGCAAAACCCCTAAACTTAAAATAACTTAAATTTGCACATTTGGAATGTCTTGCAGATGCTGAAACGCTTCAACATAAGCAAACCAGTACAAATGTGGTCACACAAAGTAACATGATGCCCCTCTGCTTGGAATCTCCCAATGACATACCAGGCCTACATTTATTAATCCAGATATCCCACTTTCTGGCCTAAACTGCTTGCCAATGTTTTATTAAGCAGTCTTCCTCAGTTTAGCAAGAAAGAGCATGGTCAACAGCTTTTACACTAGGTTCACACTGGTGTCCTTTCTCTGTTGCGCTCCTCCGTCAGAGCAGGACAACAGCGGCGCCCACTGCACAGCGATGGTTTCAGTGAACAGCAGCACTGCTCCTATTATATCATCACATACTGATGACTTATCCTGTGAATAAGTCTTCACAATGAAAATTCATTTTGGGGCAGGAAAACCCCTTTAGGCTGGGGCCCCACGTGGCGGAAACGCAGCTTTTTTTTGTTGCAGATTTTGTTGTGGTTTTTTTTAGCCAAAGTCAGGAGCGGATTGAGCAGTAGGTAGAAGTATAAGAACTTCCTATATATTCCCCATTCCTTTTGTAGCCATTCTTGGCTTTGGCTCAAAAAAAAAAAAAAATGAACAAAATCTGCAAAAAAAACCCTCTGCGTTTCCTCAACGTGGGTCCTTAGCCTTAAAGTATGTGTGTATATATATATATATATATCCACTTTTGTAAGAAATAGGATTATAGTGCAGGACTATATGTAAGTTGAGCTGCAAGTCATCAGCAGAAATGGCTAAGGCTGCTATCACACTAGCGCTCCGGTACTCCGTCCCTGATTAAAATATGTGGAGAGAAAAACCCTGCAAGGAGGACTTTTCTCTCCCTAGATTTTGGGCAGGAACTGGGTGGAGACCCAGTGCATCCCATTATAGGCTATGGGGTCTGCAGGTAACCGCTTTTTAAGTGGATAGGGTTTCTGTTTTTCCAAGTCCTCAAGCGGACCCCAAGAACAGAAACCCGAACACTAGTATGAATCTATGTTAGTAATTTAGAAAAATGACAATAGTGACAAATTCTACACTATAATCATTTTTCTTGCAAGTTTCTGAGGTTTCTGAATCAGAAATCTCTGAGGTATAACCAATGATAAAGTACAAAATCCTAACAGGTAAGATATAAGCACAGACTGACTTTTCTATCTCTTCGTTTCATGGATGCAGTTTTCTGTTCCAGCGAGTACCCCAGACTGTCCACCGCTGCTGTGAGTTTCTCCACCAAGTCTTTCAGCACGTTCTCTGTCTTTCTGTCAGAAGTTTCCTTCAGCTTCTTAACTGCAAACTGTCTGAAAAAAACACAACAAAACCAAAGCTATTTATGTAAATTCAATGTAACATCAGAGGTAAATCCAATATGAACAGGCAGCAAACACTTCATATACAGTGCTAAAAAGTCCGCGGTCATAAGGAGGATTTTATCAATGCCAAGATTTTGGGGTTTTTTTACAAAAAAAAAAAAAATTATATATATATATATATATATATATATATATATAAAATAATGTCACACTTAACGTTTGTACACAGACATAAATGTCACATTTTACCCTGTCTCTATCCTGTCCATACCCAATGTACTGTATAGTGTAAAATACGCTGACTGCTATTCTAGTCATACGTATTACACACCATGGAAATGGCAATACCTATCATCACTAGAGAATGTCCATTTCATTTCTGATAGATGGAATACACTTCTATCAAGAGACATTTTTGCCCACTGAATAAGGCACAGAAGATTGTAAAAAACGTATTTTGACTATAACACCATCCCCTGCTGTGGTTCATCAGAAAGAGATCCGGCCCTCTAATACCAGTGGCTCACATCAGGTTCAGTTGCTACGTCCATAATGCACTTAGATTACACCCATCTTAAGCCAGTCCGAGTTAACACATTACACAAACTTAGGGATTGTTTATTAGAAATATGGTTTGTAAAGGGATGGAAATGAAAATGAAGTGGAAAATTATACCTATATACTCTCAAATTTAATATGCATATATGAACTGCTTACATCTCTCAGTTTTTGAGAAGTAACTTAGTTTGCGTATCACAGATCTGTATTTTACTCCACAGTCGGAATTCTTTGCTTATAAGCACTGCTTGCAGCAAGGTTACATGAAGCTGTCTGCATGGATTCAATATTAAGTTGCATCTCTATACGCTGTACGCTCTGCACTCCCACAGAATGGAGATCGTGGTAGAATAGCAGCAGTATGCATTTTTAAACACATTTGTGGATGAAAAATAAATATTACAAGTCTTTTGCTAAGGTTTATTTAAGAGAACAAACCCTTGCTGATGTAAACTTGTGGTATACATGAACTTCGCACCTAAACCTATTTGTTATACAGTATATACATGAAGGCTTGTGTAATCTTTGTATTTTATAGTTTGTCAGATTTTTTTTTCTTTCCTTATATGGTTAATTTATGAAGATATGCGCATGTCAGACAGGTGGCTAAGAGTCATGTATGAACTGTGCGTATACGTAAAACTTACCGCTTGGATCACACTATTAGCCAATATTTATTTATTTTTTTGCATGAATGTGTGTGTCTCATATATATATATATATATATATATATATATATATATATATATATATATATATATATATATATATACACACACACACACACACACATACATACACACACATACATATATATATACACACATAAATGTGTATAAAGGGGTAACTGGCATTTCAGCGATGTGTCTATGTTCAAAAAATATCTATGGGAAGTTGGTACAATATTTTATGTGATTCAGCTTTTATTTGTACATTGCCAAAAGTGTAAAAACCATCCTGGCTACCAGAGGTGCAAAATGCCCAATATAATTTTCATTAGAAGCTAGTATATAGAAGAAGCACAAGTCTACACCAGCTCATAGGAGCCATACGTGTACCAAAGTTATTAATTTATTACCAATAAAAAAAAAAAAAAAAAAAAAAAAGGCACATCTCACTCAGTGCTAAACAGAGTTTTAAAAAGTATCCAGCCCTGTCATCTACATGATACACACCACTCTCAGAAGAAATCCCCTTTATAAAGAAAGGTGACACTTACTTGACAGCAGAAAATACATTATCCCCAGTTGGTGTGATGAGACATCCTTTCACGGCGTCATTTGAGCCCAAGAACACGGGCAATTCTTCTGGAGAATCTCTGAAATGATAGACAAGGGCTCAACATGTAGTGATATGGGTTAAAGCCCAGGCTTTGTAAAACATGTCTATACTGAAGTTAAAGGAAATAACCATAATCCCCCACACACACACGCTAATAGCAGATGTTTTCCCTTCTCAAGAAATGATTGTATAGCACTAGGAAATGCTATCATGTTTTCATCAGTGGGATCCCAAGGAAAAAAAGAGGAAGAATTAAAAAAAAAAAAAAAAAAAAAAAAAAAAAAAAAAAAAGAAAAAGACTGCAATTTAGAAATGAACAACTTATCACATTGGCATTCTTACAGCCAACAATACAAGGGGTTGAAAAAAAAATTATAAATTGCAACCTCTCCACTTTTCTTTTGTCCCTCTGTAAACTTGTTATAATTTTCAATAAAAATATTATTTAAAAAATAAAAATTAAAGAAAAACGCAGACGTAAAACAGAACAAAGTAGTAAAGCTGAATTATTAGTGTGCAATAGGAGAACACATACAATGGATAAAGGACTACCAGTACTAATAGGATATACTGAAATGGTGCCCTCAAACAAAAAGTCTACAACATAACTTTTATTAGTAGAAAATTAAAAAACACTCCAAAATCCTGGGTTCTGAAATGACACTAACCCCATTTATACTTGAAATCCCGGGTAGTTTGCAAAAAGTGGCACAGAAGGGATAAATGAAGCAGTAGTCTCGGGTGGTACCCCAAATAGTACTAACAGTCTTTATGTATTCATTACAAGGATAGTGCATAGGGTTACACTCTCCCAGACCATTTCCTCTCCACTTTTATTATAAACGGCAGCGGGTTATAAATATATTAGTAACATGCCCCTGTTATAGTCCTACCCCAGAGGCATGTAGGGAGCAGGTTGCATGTCTGTTATTGGCATATAATAAGTGTGTCAACAATTGATATGGTAGGGATGGAGTGGTAAGTATTAGAGATGAGCGAACACGGTTTGGAACAGCCGATCCGAACAGCACGCTCCCATACAAATCAATGGACGTAGCCGGCACGTGGGGGGGTTAAGCGACCGGCCGCCAGCAAAGTGTACGTGCCAGCTGCTTCCATTCATTTCTATGGGAGCATGCTGTTCGGAACGGCTGATCCGAACAGTGTTCGCTCATCTCTAGTAAGTATCTCTTTCCCCTCCCACAGTCAAGACGCAGACCTGGCCACTGCCCTATGACTGATACCAAATGGTGGAGTGAGACTCCCGTATGTTAGATGAAGGGGAGCCCCATAACCATCAGTTGTACTTTTATTTATAACATTTTTGGAAATGGCTGTTTTCATCGCTTTCTATTCAAATTTTTAGAAGCGAAATGGCAAAAAAATAAATAAATAAATCCCTGGTGGTTTGGATTTTTTTTCCTGCTACAGCATTCACCATAAAGGAAAAATTATACCTTTGTAGTTTGGGCATTTTTAAACTTATAGGTTTGTTTGTTTGTTTGTTTGTTTTTTGTTTCAATGATTTTTATTCAGAATTTTTTTTTCAACACAAACAAAATACAACTAGAAATAAAGACATCTAGGTATCCACAGCATTACGTTAGCAGTGCAAGCTGAACGGCAGATACATGTACAGTAACAAAAAAGAAAAAGCCATAAAAAGGAACAGAAGGAAGGTACAGGTCAAGCAAAACAATTATTACAATGTAGTCCTAAGTTTCAGGGACGAGATCAAAAAGGACAAAATCTCTGGTCAGAAAATGTCTCAAGGTCATACGAAATATTTTGATTTAGACCACGGTTCCCAAATTTGTAAGAAGGAATGGTAAGAGTGATTTCCTAATGCAATTATACTCTCATATTTGAATGTGGTATTCACCATATCTATTAAAGCCGAAAGGTTTGGAATCGAACTGGATTTCCATTTTTGAAATATCAAAATTTTTGCCATCGTTAAAAGTTTGCAAAAGAGACGTTTATATGGTTTGATATTGCTAGGTATATGCAATAGTAATATCCCTAAAGATGGAGTCGGAGTCAATCTGCAGTGAAACAGATCAGAAAGCAGTGTAAACACTGCATGCCAACATGGAATGATGAGTGGGCATTGCCAAATCATATGAAAAAAGGTCCCTACATCCCCACATGATCTCCAGCATGACCCAGACGTTGAGGGGTACATTTTTTGTAAAGTCGATGGAGAGTAATACCAACGTAAGCGTAGTTTAATTGCAGTTTCAATATGTGAGCTACACATTAGGGAAGAGTGTATCAAACGAAAAGATTGACACCAGTCCTCCGCAGAAAAAGTCTTCTTAAGGTCTCGTTCCCAATATCTAAAAGGAGGCGATTTATAAAACTCCAAGACCTCACCTAATAAATTATACAAGAAACGTAAGCCCTTCATTTTTTTTTTGAAACAGGTTATTACTCTATTGCAATAAGGCACAGGTGGTACCGGAGTCTTAGTTAAGAAATGGGAGATTTGCATATATTTATAATAATGATGAGGAGGCAAACCAAATTTTCGTTGCAACGCTGGAAAGTGTAGCAAGTTGTTACTTTCATCATATAACTGAGAAAGATAAACGATCCCCAAGTTTTCCCATGAGGATACCTCCAAATCAGCAATTAGCCACGACAACGTTGACAGGGGAGTAGTAGATGGAAGCCAATGAACATGAGAGGAGGCCTCCGCATGCATAAGAGACCAAGATTTGAGGGAGGCTATCATAGTAGGAGAAAGTAATTTCGGTGGCAATACATTCCAAAAAGGAATAAGCAGATCTCTAAGTCTGCCAGGGTAAATGTAAGCCCGTTCAATTTGAATCCAAGGAATAGCATTATCTGCATTCCACCACCTCGAACATTGGGCAGTTAAGGTAGCTAGATAATAATTACGGATATTAGGAACTCCCAGTCCCCCAGCCAATTTATGTTTGAACAAAGGACCTCTGCATATTCGAGGCCTCCTCCCATTCCATATATAACAGGAAATCACTCTTTGAACAGATTCAAAATATGATTGCGGAATCAATATTGGCAATGTGCGGAACAAATAAAGCAGCTTAGGCTGCCTAACTTATAGGTTTTTGGGTTTTTTTTTTACACTGTCATTTGCAGACCCCCTAGGGTGCATCTCATCCTGTACTGAGATAAGGCAGCAGAAATCATCTGACATGTTGTCTTTAACTTTCGCATGCAGAAGCAAGCAAAACTCTGCTTTAATGCAAATATAATGAGAACAAACACTAACTACAATAGAGACCAGGAACAGGTTAACTTTACACTAATATTATACCTCACCTGTAATAGCCAATGTGATGCTGTGTCTTGCTGTCCCCTACAATGATTGTCTGGAATTCAGGGGGGTCATAGAAGAACCTCCAGTGCAAATTGTAATTAATATCCGAAGTTTTCTTTGCTGCCTTGTGTTTGCCAGAAAGAATATCGTATGGGCCAACAAGCTGAAGGCCGAGGCTGGATCTCAGCGCATCTTAGATAAAAGAAACATATGCAAAATTACTACTACTACTGATCACGTCATACACAGTGAATCATTGTTATATGAACAAAACCAAATGATGAAATCCAGTTATATCCTTTAAAAGTCCTCTAGAAAGATAAAAACCTTTCAGAGAGGGAGCGGGATGAATTTAGTCATTTACCACCCAAAAAACTTGCTTACAAAAGGTACAAATTTCGGTATAAGTCCCATTTGCAATTTTTGCAAGGATCACGAAAAGTTGCGGATTTTAGGAAAAGGCAGTAAATAGGTCAGCCTGGTATGTTTACTATAATTCGTGACAGAAACTGTGCTGGCTAATAGCGGCTTAACTTTTCTGGTGCACTGCCTGCCAAAAGACAGGACAAATTTGTGATATGGCAAGCCTAGCAAGCTGGCTAGCGGAAAAAGAAACCCATTGTAGTCAATGGGAGGCTTTTTTTACACGTGGATTCTGAGACAGATTTAGCGTAAAAAAAACTGTGTGTAAATGGCCCCTCAAAGAGAGTCTGTCAGCAGTACCTTGCAGGGTTTT
Organism: Leptodactylus fuscus; assembly: GCF_031893055.1. Lineage (NCBI taxonomy): Eukaryota > Metazoa > Chordata > Amphibia > Anura > Leptodactylidae > Leptodactylus > Leptodactylus fuscus. Next base: position 294,907,463 of record NC_134265.1, read on the forward strand.
CCAAACATGCCAGTGTTCTTATGGACCGCTGCTCTATTGCTGAGGCTAGGTTCACACCTGCGCCTGAGTTTCCATTTTTCGGGTTCTCTCAGAGACCCGAAGAACAGAAGCCTATTCTGCTTAAAAAGCAGTTACGCACGGACCCCATAGACTAAAATGGGGTCCACCAGGTTTCAGCCCAAAAAAATGTGAAAGAAAAGTCCTGTTTGCAAGACTTTTGTCTACACATTTTCAAGCAGATTTGGGGATGGAATCTGTAAATGGAATAAAGGCATAAGTATGAACCTAGCCTTAGAATTGTTTTATAAATATACAAAGGAAATGAGAATGGCTTTTGGGCATGTGCTGTACAGCTTGGGCTTCAGTTCGCCTTGCAGATTATCGCCCCTAACTTCTGCACTTGCATTGCATTCATAGTCTGACAAAGGCAGGCATGTGTAGTAAGTGTGTGTGTGTGTGTGTGGTGGGGGGACTGTCATTGAACCTGTGGAGGGCACTCCTTGGCAACAGTAATGTACAACACAGATAGAATCCCAAACTGTACAGTACACACCCCAAAAGCTCTTTTCACTTCATTTGTGTATTTATAAACCAACATAATTCATCTCAGTAACGGTGAAGCGGTCCAATATAACAAAAACATTTGAAAACAGTGTCAGAACCCTTACAAGATACTGTCATAAGCTCAAAGGAGTTGTGCCATTAGGCACACTTATACCCTACTTAGTGATGCTGATGAGAGGTGAATGGAATGAGGTGTTCACCCAACACACACTGTAAAAAGGGTGCAACTTAATTGCCCTTAATCGAAGTATAATGCCTAATTAATCACAATTTTTAGTTAGGACATCATCGCCCAGACCTAGATAGCATGCTACTAGTATCTATGGCTGATTTTTGTCGGCCTGCATATTCTCCTGAACATGTGAAGGGGTTTCAGAAACCCTGTTCAGATGCACTGGAGGCTGATTCCATACAGATTTCATTTAGATTTCCTACATTTCTGAAGCAATCCTTAATATCTTACCACTGGGGTCCTCTTGATTGATTTCTGCACAAAATGTCCAGAATCGATAAAAGTCCTCTGGCATAGTAACCTTATACAAGGATTCCAGCTCCTGCCGCAGGCTGACTGCTACATCTGACTGATCAGAGCGTCTCTTCTTCACATCTTCTGTCACCGTATCATTCTGGAAAGGAAGATATAGATGATCAGGAAATGAAATGATGGGTTACCAAGGTACTTACAGTGTTTGCTAAGGTGATGAGGGGTAGCTGCCCAAACATACAGCAGCATGCACATGAATTTCTGCAGGCCTCAATCATATGTAATGGACAGATGCAGAATTTTTAACAAATCTGCCATGTGTGAAGTTATTCCTAAGGCTAGGTCCCCATGGGCGACAGAGCTGCTGGTGGGTAATCCAATACAGTGGCAGCAAAGAGTACATCAAAGGCGGCGACAGCTCACAGCGCTCACCATCAGGTAACATCAGTCCTTTATTCTCATCATTGTGGTAGACTGAATCAGATTACTACACAATAATAGCCTTTGTGTACATTAACCACTTGTTTGGTTTTTTTTTATACATGTGGTTTTGAGGGCTATAAAATTTTTCTCATTCAGTTTATTCAAATAATTTTTGCATCTATTTTTTTTTTTAATGATACATAGGGTCTTTATTTTTGCATGATTATTCCTTTTAATAACCAAGAAAAGAAGGGAAGTGCCATTATATTATATAGGCCATATATGTCTTTTCTGAGAGAACACCTTTAACCCTTTTCCACCACAGCCATGTTACTTTTTCTTTTTGACTCCTTGCCTTCCAAAAGCCACAACTTTTTTTTTATTTTTTCCCCATTCAGAGAGTCATATGATGGCTTAACTTTTCTGGGTACTTCATAATGGTACCTTTTAGTATTCCATATAATGTAATGGAAGCTAGAAAAAAAAACTATTCAGAATTGGTTGGAATTAGAGAAAAACAAAATCCGCAACTTTTCCATAGAGTGTGGCCTCATCCACACATTGCAGTCAGTATTGACCCGTGATGTTAGTTTCCTACGCGGCAGCAGGTCACTTTTTGGGGGGCTTTGCTCAGTAGCTTTCAGACATTGCAATGCCAAACCAAAGAAATGACTGTGAGAGTTCTGCCAAGACCCCCTGCTGGTTTCCCACAATGGGATGCCACGGTGGTCCTTACCCCATGCAGATGTACTGTATATGCTTGTTATGAGATCAGACAATGCAGATAGCAGAGACTGTCCTTATATATTTAATATAGCCATGTTAATAGATCGCATACACTACGTTTATCCATCCTACACAAGTCACAGAGGATGTGGTGTCACCGGCCTATATGATACTCTATCAGGTCACATCTGAGGGAATGTGCTGCTCTTTATGGTGTTAGACATTATTGAATCCCATACAGAACTAGGGCAGGCTAAGTGGTGCAGCCAATCAGGTCACAGCTTCCATTTTGTACACCACACTAGACAAATAAGAGCTGCCCTCTGATTGGCTGCTAGCAGTGTGGACACTGCACTACATAAAAAGCCATGTGTGAGCCGGCTTACCAGTAAAGCCATATCGTGTATACATTGTATACCTCCATACACACACCAACCCGGCCCAGCTGTAAGGGGACAAGTCCCAACACGAGCTGTCAGCATCTTCTGCACCTGGTCACATGACACCACAGACTGACATAAATAAGCGTCCCCCGTCTCGGTGCTCCCCGCATCTCCCTCACCTGTTGCTCGGCTTGCGGTGCTCTTTTCCCGCCTCCCGCCATGTCAGAGTTTTGGCTTGACGCGCCTGTTTTTCTTGACGTCATCCCCGGCGTTCTCTCGTCTCCCCGCCTCTACGCGGGGGCGAGCACGCACGGCGTCTTTGTACACGGTCGGTAGACATTTTGGTTGGGGCATCAGGTAGAAGAGTTATAATGACGGCCACAGGCTTGAGGTTGTTTTCTCAGTTTTGTGTGTGCGGTGCTGATTAGGGATGGTGTTCAGACCTACACAGAGATTCCCTGCGGTTCCTGTCTGTCCTCAATGTATGGGGAGCCGATGACGTCATTGAGCGCATTGCTGTACAGTCACTTCTGCCAGTAGAGGGCGATAGAGTGAAACGTATCAGTGGTCATGTATGAAGTAAATGGATATAGCACTATATACAGTCACAGATATGTCATGTGCTGCATACAGAGGAGCTATGACGTCTCTTGTCTTTCATATACGTACAATTTATACACTATGGTCTGCACTAGGGTCACATTCATGGGCATTCTGCAAGCTGCCAAACCATAACGCATAGAGGCGCCATTATCCTCACTTGCCAAGTTTCTGGAGAGGGCAGAATGCCATGCAGAATTTCACGGCTTTGTACCCTGCCCATTTATATAAGACACACCATAATATACACTATCTGAGTTAGTTGTAGTACATAGGAGTACATACATTCAGCTCATCCCACAATTAATACAAAGCACACACTTACAGACCCCAGTCCTGACACTATAAACAAGTACATATCCATGGATACAATATTTCTCATATAGAAGCCCCCATCATATCCCTGATCAGGAGCCCTACAAGACCCCTACAAGGTCTAAGGCCACACATTTACGTTTGGAGTTTCCATCCCCATACCCACTTAAAAAATGCGAAGAGAAAAGTCCTAAAATCAGGACATTTGTCTCCATGTTTTTCCATATTTTTCAGGCAACAGGGTGGACCCCATTATAGTCTATGAGGTCCTTGGGTTTCCGCAGGTAACCATTTTTAAGTGGGTTAACTTTCCATTTTTCAGGTCCCGAAGAATGGAAAGCTGAACACTAGCGTGAACCTAGCGTTAGTCTATGGAGAATATGCCACATTTTACAGCGAAAATTAACATGCTGTGGTTTTGAAAAAACATGAAGTCATAAATTTTGGAAACGCATAGAAGTTAAAAACTTTAGGGGCAACACGGTGGCTCAGTGGTCAGCACTGCAGCCTTGCAGCGCTGAAGTCTTGGGTTCAAATCCTGCAAAGGAAAAAACTGTCTGCAAGGAGTTTGTATGTTCTCCCATTGTTTGCATAGATTTCCTCCCATACTCCAAAGACATGCTGATAGGGAAAAATGTACATTGTGAGCCCTATATGTGGCTCACAATCTACAAAAAAAAAAGTTAAAAATTCTTATAAAACATATACACTCACCGGCCACTTTATTAGGTACACCATGCTAGTAACGGGTTGGACCCCCTTTTGCCTTCAGAACTGCCTCAATTCTTCGTGGCATAGATTCAACAAGGTGCTGGAAGCTTTCCTCAGAGATTTTGGTCCATATTGACATGATGGCATCACACAGTTGCCGCAGATTTGTCGGCTGCACATCCATGATGCGAATCTCCTGTTCCACCACATCCCAAAGATGCTCTATTGGATTGAGATCTGGTGACTGTGGAGGCCATTGGAGTACAGTGAACTCATTGTCATGTTCAAGAAACCAGTCTGAGATGATTCCAGCTTTATGACATGGCGCATTATCCTGCTGAAAGTAGCCATCAGATGTTGGGTACATTGTGGTCATAAAGGGATGGACATGGTCAGCAACAATACTCAGGTAGACTTTGGCGTTGCAACGATGCTCAATTGGTACCAAGGGGCCCAAAGAGTGCCAAGAAAATATTCCCCACACCATGACACCACCACCACCAGCCTGAACCGTTGATACAAGGCAGGATGGATCCATGCTTTCATGTTGTTGACGCCAAATTCTGACCCTACCATCCGAATGTCGCAGCAGAAATCGAGACTCATCAGACCAGGCAACGTTTTTCCAATCTTCAATTGTCCAATTTCGATGAGCTTGTGCAAATTGTAGCCTCAGTTTCCTGTTCTTAGCTGAAAGGAGTGGCACCCGGTGTGGTCTTCTGCTGCTGTAGCCCATCTGCCTCAAAGTTCGACATACTGTGCGTTCAGAGATGCTCTTCTGGCTACCTTGGTTGTAACGGGTGGCTATTTGAGTCACTGTTGCCTTTCTATCAGCTCAAACCAGTCTGGCCATTCTCCTCTGACCTCTGGCATCAACAACGCATTTCCGCCCACAGAACTGCCGCTCACTGGATGTTTTTTCTTTTTCGGACCATTCTCTGTAAACCCTAGAGATGGTTGTGCGTGAAAATCCGAGTAGATCAGCAGTTTCTGAAATACTCAGACCAGCCCTTCTGGCACCAACAACCATGCCACGTCCAAAGGCACTCAAATCACCTTTCTTCCCCATACTGATGCTCGGTTTGAACTGCAGGAGATTGTCTTGACCATGTCTACATGCCTAAATGCACTGAGTTGCCGCCATGTGATTGGCTGATTAGAAATTAAGTGTTAACGAGCAGTTGGACAGGTGTACCTAATAAAGTGGCCGGTGAGTGTATACTGTCCACACTAGGGTGAGCATATATCCAGTGATGATATTGGAATAAATGTATGTATGTGATGATATTGGAATGTATCGCGTAATTTTAATGGGCATATTTGTTAGTATTCAAAAGGGTAGCCAGTTAGTATGCAGGATCACAAGATCTATAGTGTAGTTTACCTAAATATATAAAAGATTCAATGTGCTTAAAGGGATCCTATCACTCACACACAATTTTTTCTAGGTACCACGTCAGAATAGCCTTAAGAAAGGCTATTCGTCTCCTACCTTTCGTCGTCTTCTCTGCGCCGCCATTCGCCTACAATCCTGTTTTTTCTCGGTATGCAAATTAGCTCTCTCGCAGCACTGGGGGCGGGCCCCAGCGCTCAAACAGCACTGGGGACATCCCCAATGCTGCGAGAGAACTCTCTCCAGCGCGTCTCCACCGCCTTCAGTCTCTTCTTCCAGCGATGGCTTGTAATTTCTAGGCCTCAGGCCTTGGGTAGAGCAGACTGCGCATGCCCACAGGCCACGAGAAAATGGCCATCATTTTCTCGTGGCCTGTGGGCATGCGCAGTCTGCTCTGCCCGAGGCCTAGAAGTTAAAAGCCACCGCCGCAAGAAGAGGCTGAAGATGACGCTGCTGACAAAGATGGAGGCGGCGCTGGAGAGAGTTCTCTTGCAACATTGGGGACGCCCCCACTGCTGTCTGAGCGCTGGGGCCCGCCCCCAGTGCTGCGAGGGAGCTAATTTGCATACCAAGAAGAACCGGGATTGTAGGCGAACGGCGGCGCGGAGAAAACAACGAAGGTAGGAGACGAATAGCCTTTCTTAAGGCTAGTACGACGTGGTACCTAGAAAAAATTGTGTCAGAGTGATAGGATCCCTTTAAGTAAAGACATCTGTCTCTAATCTTGTCCTTAGTTCATAAAATGCTATATGCTATACAATGTGTAAAAGAAAAAAAAAGAAAGAAATGACACTTAATATAAGTGTGCACAATTAAATAATATATTCATATAGTGACAAAGCTGAACAATATGGAATCCTTCTGAATATTACCTCATATGTAGCAGTTTAAACAGCCCAATATTTATCCTTGCACTAATATAACTAAAGCAAGATGTGACCATACTAAGGCCTATCTCATAAATAACGTAGTAGTTTATATACATAATGCGGCTGATAAGAATGTGAGACTTCTGATATCTCACCTGACCTGGCACAGTTACTACCCCATGTGTATCGCCTACATCCTGGACTTCATCAGTGTAAATAATCACATTATTGGCGCATGGATAAATATTAGGCTGTTTAGATTGCTACATATGAGGTAATATTCAGAAGGGTTACATATTGTTCGGCTTTGTCAGCATGTGGATATATTATTTACTTGAGCACGCGTACGGCTTACAGCTGAGTATCTTCCGACTATGGCGGATTAACCCTTTCGATGCTTTGATCGCTATTGATATTGCAAGATCACCCCTGCCACCCCTCAGATCCCACATGATTAGATCACGGATTCAGAGGGTTTGACATGGAAGCCAGGAGGCTGTCCCCCTGACTGCCTATGCACATTTTCCATAGGAAACCTATGTATTGCAGTTCTCCACAAGAAAATGGTGCTCGAGCATGCGCAGTAGCGCTCAGAAGGGAGCGCTACTGCACATGCCCGAGATTTCAATGCGTACGGTCGAGATTACAGACGCTGGAGGAGGTTATTCAAACAGAGGAGTAGGACTTCTTGGAGCACAAGCTACAGAGGGGGCGTTATCAAGGTATGACACAAGGGGGTGCATGGAGGCTTGGGGGAACGCCCAGGGTGCACAGACAGGCTCATTTACTTATTGGTTTTACCGATATGTAATAAAAACATGGGGGTCTTTTGACAATCGAGTAGCAGCACCTGAATAACCTTTTTAAAGTCTATTCAGGCATATAAATATGTCAAATCAGGAAATATGAATGATAGAGCCTCTTTAATAAATATTGGCAAAGTGAATTTGTATTTTTGTGTGCTCAGTAACCCTTTATTTGTATACATTGCCTGGACGAGGATGGAATATTGATATGTCCATACTTATGAACAAATAGAACAAAAGCCTTACCTGGCTGCCCATTTTACTTGACTGTATTTCTGTCTCTTTAGATTGTGTGATACTTAAGTAATTATGTACAAATGTCCGCAGGTAGTAAGAGCCTCGAAATAGAATGTATACAAAGAACAGCGTGACATTTTGGTGCCCACGGGAGCTTTTATTATTAATTTTTCATGTAGGAGACATATTGTTCTGTCTGTTCTGAAGGGAGTGTTTCATGTAACCTTAAAGGGGCTCTATCACTGGGAAAAGTCATTTTTAACTAATCACATGCTTGCATAGGCTTTAGAAAGGCTATTTCACACCTACCTTTAGTATGTAAATTGCTTCAGTGGTTTCTGAATAAGTCCGTTTTTATTCATATGCTAATTAGACTGGTACACGATCCATCGTGCACCCTCTTTGCTATTGTTTCACTAAATCACTTGATTTATTTTTCTGCTATGGCGTTCCAGGCGTTTGAACACAGGGATAACTAAAGTGTATGTGTTTCACATTATTTTTTTAAACTTTTATATGTGTTAGGGCTAGTTCACACGTGTTAGGGACGAAAAATTTGATTTTAACGATAGGATCCCTTTAAGAAAAAAAACGCAGCGGTAGTGGCTGTCGCCGGGCTTCTAATGTCCCGGGCCCTGTGGCAGCCGCTACCGCTGCTACCCCGGTAGTTACGCCCCTAGAGAAACTAAATGGTATATAAGGCACCAAAACTTAATGCCCTTATTGTTCAGGATCATTGTGGCTAGAGGATAAATTCCAGCTGTGCCAGAATCAATGGAGCACAGCCTATTGAATGATACAAAGAGCTGGACTGGATGGAAGTGGTCCTCTTTAAGGCTAAAGCCTCATGTAGTGGGTTTCCTCTGCAAACTTTCTGCTTTAGTTATACCTATAGGTAAACCACATTTCCTATGCGCGTTTTTCTGCAATGTGTAAATGGGATTCGCTAGAGACAGCAAAACACTGTGGTTTTTGCTGTGTTATGCCATGTGAGGCCCGGCCTCAGTCAAATGCAGATGCTAGGTATCTCATCTCATCCCACTGCCCTTCCCTTACACATGTAGGCTTAACTAGGCCACACATGTATTCTGAATGGGGAGAGGGGAATAGGCAGCTAACACTTCGCTTCCATAATAAACTGTGATATTCTGAAAATAAAACATAGATTATACCCTGTTAGGAAGGAACTCCAGCACAAACTGGTCGATGTATAAAATATAGCCTTTATTCGTACAGGTGCATAAATGCGACTGCTACGCGTTTCGGGACTTTAAGCGTCCCTTCCTCATTCAGGCATACTTGAATTAACACACAATGGGAGGGGCTAACTTTATAGCGGGTGTTTTATAAAGAAGTTTGTGTGTTAATTCAAGTATGCCATGAGGAAGGGACGCTTAAAGTCCTGAAACGCGTAGCAGTCGCATTTATACACCTGTACCAACTACTGATGATTGCCATATGAACCTTTTTTTAATGGATATCGAATAAACGTTATATTTTATACATCGACCGGTTCGTGCTGGAGTTCCTTCCTGAAGTCTTTGAGTAGTTCCAACTGGTTGAGTCCAACGGCCTCCGCGCACAGCGGCTAGATGATGGTGAAATCTGCATGAAGGGTGAGCTGAAAAAACTTTTTCTCTTTTTCTGGATATACCCTGTTAGCCTTCTACATTATAACAACACCACCAGCAGTTTCACATGAGTTATACCCTGACGTTTATGCTGTACAGATCATACCAGGAGTGTGTGCTAATATTACAGCTATATTAAATCTGGTGATTCATTAAAAATCTTGCTGGAATCGATTGAGTTTCCCTTCATTTAGGCCAAGCTCTTGTATACTTGTCAGCCTTTTGAGCCGCGTGTTACCAATCAGAACTTCTTATTTTGTCTTTTTTAAGGTGAAAGCTTTTTGAGAATAAAATCTTATAAATTTTTACTGAAAAGAGTAGTTTACTGTGTCGGAATTAATGATTGAATCCGTAACTGTAATAATTAGTTCTGTACAAGGCGGTGAATGAGCCCAGACACGCAGTATGCTTCCAGAATTCCTATTAGCTTCTGCTGAGTACATGCAGTTGGCAGAGGTAAAGTGGCATCAGGACGCACTTAGATACATAGTATTAGCTTGCTGTAAGGGACATACTGTACATATGCACAATTCATACCTCTGAACATTAGAGCTGCTATATTTAGAAGAGCCCATGGCTGTTAAATACATTAGCTTATGGCAGATCTATTTAGCATATAAAATGTACAGAATTATCTAGTGTGTCCAGAAGATAATGTTGCCTGGTTACCATATCTCTATGATTCAGCTTCTCCAGCAATAATGATTATTAACAATAAAAATATGGGATGAAATATGATAAAGGGATGAATAGAGTGATAGATAAGCCCTGGAACGAACTAGGTTAAAATAGATAAATGAACTGTCAGAATAATCTGCAATAGATTGTCTTAGGCTCTGTGAATACAAGCGTATACTGTCATTGCCATGCATTGTTCTCATATGACTGGAGCTAGATGCTTCTGATGGAGTGCCAGTATTTCTCTGGCAATACTGAATAGTACAGTAGATTGCAATGTTCCTGGAGCAGAACAACCTGCCCTGCTATGGTGTCAATTTGAAGACAAAGCTAAAAACAGAAGTTAAAAAAAAAACGAAGAAATGAAAATGATATTTGGTGTATATTAAAATAAGGCCACGACTTGCCTTCTAACACAATGAGACATAACACGTACCGTAATGTGACAAACTAAACATATTAGCAGTATCACTCCTTTTATGAGCGAGAACAATCTGCTAATAGCTGACAGAATGGGCAAGCTGAGTGTAATGAGCCTCCTCCTGCTATGATTTCACTTGGCTTCCCTTCATTACCATTACATCACCCCAGCTCATAAACAGGGCAATTCAGGTGACAGAAATATATTAAGGAGTCCTGTATATGCAGTGCAGTCTGGTAACATAAGTGTGACTACACTTAATACATGTCTGCTGCGCAAAGTGGGGATGGTATTTGCTAGAATCCCATCTACTTTGCTATGAAGGTAAAATGCTGTGTTTTTTCTGCATTTGGTCTTTATAATCATTAGTAATCATAATATTAGTGTAAGCACACCTATTAATATTTTTTTATGCAGTTTTTACAAACCAAAATCAGGTATGGATTGGCAAAAATCTGATTTTATCTTTCATAACTGCATCAATAAATGTGAATGTGTGTTTTTACCCTCACATATAATATGCCCATAGTGGACTGATATATGTCAAAAGAGCATCCTCTTCCAAATGAAAAAGCAATATAATCTGCAAGCAGTATATTATAGATAGAAGGTTGATTTATATATTTGTTTAGATCCAGTGTCATTTTATTCATTTATATATTTGATTTATCTTTCCTTAGGTCAGAAGGGGTACTATGTCTCCTTAGGGAGAGTTTGCCTTTGTAGGCCATCTTATGGTATGTAGAGTCAAATAAGCTATGTATCCTCTACTAGAAATTCTAGGAAATATACAAATAAATTCTACTAGATGGAAAAAGAAACTCACTCTAGCGCCACCTTTTGGATTAAAGCCAAATTAAAGCTTCTCACAAAAAAGAAGAGAGAGCTGCACAGAGTTGTGGTTGGGGTTATTGCCTCTCTAGTGCAAAGCAGAGTACATCTCTAGCTTTCATAGAAAACCAGGCATTGATCTATAGCAGGGGTGCCCAATACGTCGATCGCGAAGGACGTATAGGTCAATTGCGGGATGCAGCCAGGGATCCCCGGTGTCTGCTTGTTCACAAGAAGTAGGTAGTAGACAGTGGTGTAACTAGGAATGACGGGGCCCCGTGGCAAACTTTTGACATGGCCCCCCCTTCCTGACCGACACCGAAGACCTTGATCGACACCCCCCCCCCCCCACGCCGCATCCCTGCGCGCTCTATTATGTCCCTCAGTGGCCCCTGCACACAGTATTATACCCCATTGTGGCCCCTGCACACGGGATTATGCCCCATAATGAACACCCATGAACAATTATTATATTCTGGGCTATTTTCAGACCCCAGAGTATAATAATCGGAGACCGAGGGGAGATACAGACATAAAAAAAGTTACTTACCTGTCTCCGGCTCCGCTGCAGCCTTTGGTGGTGTTGGCCATCTTTAAAGGGGCTCTATCAGCAAAATCATGCTGATAGAGCCCCACATATGCGTGAATAGCCTTTAAAAAGGCTATTCAGGCACCGTAAAAGTTATATTAAACTACCCCCCAGCTTTAAAATAATAACCTAAAAAAGAATGTGCTCTACTTACGGATCGTGCATGCTGGGCGGGCATTCAGGGTATGTCTTCATCTTCATCCGCGCCTCTTCTTCCTCCGATGTCTTCGGGTCCCGCACTCCTCCGGCGCTCACTCGCGGACACTGATAAAAAAAATAGCTTGGGCGCAGTAGCATGTGGCTTCTACTACCCCTACTCCTAATATACAGATATAAGGACACTGACCTCCCCCTCCTCCTAATACACAGATATAAGGACACTGACCTCCCCTCCTCCTAATACACAGATATCAGGACACTGTCCTCTCCCCTCCTGCACACCACACATACATACACACTCACACACAGACACATTCTCCATTCTGCATCTCACATTAATCCCTCCCCTTCATTACCTAGCAGCATGTCTCTCCTTCTCTTCAGCTCTTCCAGGACTGACTGCACGGGCTATAAAGACACGCCCACCTAGTCATGTGACGGCTGACGTCACACAAGGTCCTACAAGCTTTCCCTGCTCTTATCGCAGCTACAACAGTTTGTCTGTGATAAGAGCGGGGGCAGCAGTAGCAGCTGTCACCGGGCCCCCTAATGTCCCGGGCCCTGTGGCAGCTGCCTCTGCTGCTATGGTGGTAGTTACGCCACTGGTAGTAGATCTTTTGCCTTAATCAGTTTAGGAAGTAGCTCACATACTGTAAAAGTGTGAGCACCCCTGATCTATTACCTTCCAAAAGGTGGCACTAGAATAAATTTTCCTTTTGCTATCTATGTGAACTAATTAGAATTTTCCACTATGTATAATTAGAGACAGTTCCTTTCAGCTGTTGACAGCCCTCGGTGTATGATTGGGCTGTCAATCACTGATAGGACCGCCCCCTGACTTGATTACTGTTTCGTAGCATAGATGAAGCAAATATATAAATGAATAAAATACAAATTATACTGACTCTACACTAATCTGTATATCAATCTGCTCAGCTCCAGTTCTATAACATGCTGCCTACCAGATTACATTGCATTTTCATGGTGACAGGTTCCGTTTAAAAAAAATAAAAAAATCAATTGAAAATACTGATCACATGGTGTGAAAAAGACGGTGTCATTAGTTTTAGTGTAAGAGCAGGATATATACCCAGGAAGGGGCTCTTCCCATGCAGTGTTTTATAGCAGAGACGTACAACTGGCCTCATTATCACATAGATAAGTACATGGAATGAGATCTGTATTTAGCCTTTACCGTCTTGTATTTAATGATCTGCTTGGAGTGCTCTAGTAAATAGTTTCCTGTGTTACGGATTGACCTTGATACGCGCTGCCTATTATTACTATCCGGACACCTGCTTATCTACAATCTGCCTCCATTTACAGGAAACTAATAACGTGCTGAAATCCTTCGCTAAGACGAGAAAGGTTTTAGAAAGTCAAGGTTTTATTGTGCAGAAATTGATTATAATTACTAAAATGGAATATACGCTTAAGAAATTGTGCAATGATGCACATTAAAGGGGTGTCCTAGACTTAGACATTAAAGACTTATTTTTGTGGCTGGCTTTAAATTTTGGGTAACCTAGGACAGGCAATGGATGATGGCCAACTCCTGGGACCCGCTCCTGTGCTGGCTGTGGCACAGTTTTGGAAATAACAGTATGGCTAGGTCTGCTATTGCAGCTCTGCCCCATTCAAGTGAATGGGACTAAACAGTAGTAGCCATGTGGACCACCAACTGCACCAATTCAATATTGCAAACTTTTGACTCTTCTGGTTGGCAGAGGGTGTTGACGGTCCAACCATGTATATTTAAGCCCCAGAACACTGCTATTAACAATATTACCCAGAATTTGGAGCGAGCTACATTAATACTGTTGTTGGATGATGTGATATATATGGTAGCTCATGTCAACTATGTGTGCCTGTCCATACGTACAAAGTAGCATTTCTGTCTCTTTAAACAGTATAGCGTGTTAGTCATTTATATACAAGTGTCAGCAGGTAGTAAGATACTGTAAGTAAGCTGTATACAAAGAACAGCATGACATTTTAGTGCCCACGGGAGCTCTTATAATTAATTTTTCATCTAGGAGAAATATTATTCTGTCTGTTCTGACGGGAGCGTTTCACGAAGCTTTAACAATTAACCACATTGTGGTGGACATTTATGAAGCTATGGTTAGAACTAGAGGTGTTAATGGACCATCCTAAGGACTGACTATGAATGTTTACCCAGAATTTGGAGCTAGCTGCATTCAGACAGATTTGTGACTAATATTTAGCAGTCGTATAAATAATATTTTTGCCTAGAGAGGGCGATAAATGTAACAATTATTGTTAGGAATCCAAACATTTTTACAATCCAAAACAATATTCACTTTGTGTACGGTGCTAAAAATATTTGGTTCCAACCAATTGAAATTTTTATTCACCTCTCATAGGTCAGTCATGAATGCTAAATGCTACTATTCTCTGTAACGCTAGGTTCACACCTGCGTTCTTCTTTCCGTTCTGAGCTTTCCGTCTTCTGCATGCCAGAAGTCGGAAAGCTCAGACCGGGTCCGGCCGTGAGCGGCGGTGAGCGTTTAATGCTCTCCGCCGCGAAACCGGATTTTTTTATCCGGACACAGAGTACTGCATGTCCGACTCTGTGTCCGGATTATAAAACCCGGTTTCGCGGCGGAGAGCGCAAAACGCTCACCGCCGCTCACGGCCGGACATCTCTCTCACCCATTCAAATGAATGGGTGAGAGAGACTCCTGCAGGTTTCCGTCTCCTGCCTCTGTTTTAGGCAGGAAACGGAAACCTGCAGTACGGACACCACAACGCAGATGTGAACGAGCGGGGATATAAATATAGGCTATTTCTCATGGATTTTGCAATATAGTTGAAAAATCGGAAAAATCTTTGACATTTAGGGAACACATCTGTAATACATAGGTAACATATCTGATACATAGGAAACACATTTGTGATATATATTGAAGCAATCTTTACAAACCAACAAGCATTTTATACCTGTATAAAATATCTATCCAGCTGACAGTCAAGAGATTGCTTGGTTTTTGGTGATCAGGGACATGTTTACATGGATCAAGAATAAATGTGCGTACAGTCATTCATTCTCAAGACTACATTCACACGACCACAGTGCAGTGAAAAACGTCCATTTATAACAGCCATCATGAGGGGTATACGTTTTCATGAATCCCCCCATACATTTGAGTATACAGAGAAATCTGTGAAAACGGCTAAAGTTAGAACATGACCTATATTTTGACGGTCTGTTACAATCAACCATCAAAATAATGGATATGTGAATAGCCCCAATTCACTTACATTCATGTCACCATGTGACATCTGTTAAAAAAAAAACAGACATCATATTAAGTCACAGTCATGTGACTTATGTTAAGCGTTGGTTGCAGTAGAATCCATTCTTTCCTTACCGGGATTATTAGGTGATAGTAAGGTCACTTACTGTATTTGCCTCATTTCAACCAGTGCAAATCTCTTGCAATTCTCTAGATCCTCTACACATGTTTTATTATATTATAATAGACTATATTAATTGGTATTCTTCACACGGCAGCCTGCAATATAAAAAAATAAGGCTTAGTGAAAATAAACTGATATTGTCCTGCATAGCCATCACATTTCATGAATGTTTGATATTCACAAATGCTGTATCCTCCTACCTGGGAATAACTAGCATGAAGAGATGTTATGGTAAGTTATGGCAGCTTTCATAAATAACAATTAGTACAGGCGCACACCATATATAAAACATAGCTTTGCTATCCACTTTTAACCTGTTTGGATGGAGAATGAAATGAACATACCTGCAGGTGCTCATGTTTCAGCTAGCGTGACTTGAGCTTTCACCCACAAATCTTGGCCGCGTGCCACAGTTTTATGTGGTCTGTAGCAACTGAGAGGAATGCACACATTTTACACACTTCGATAACTTCCATTTTAAAGAGTGCTAACTTGCTTTAAATAGCTCCCTAGAAAGTGTATCTGACAGGACTTATCCACAGAGTGTGTACAAAGCGATTGCTGTGTACACATTTTAAGATATAGCTACAGATAATACAATCTACAGCTTCAATATCAATATTCCATCTGTCATGTCACATACTGTAGTACAATTATGCCAGACGATGAAGGAAACACATAATAGTTATACAGTGTTGGCCAAAAGTATTGGCACCCCTGCAATTCTGTCAGATAATATTCATGTTCTTCCAGAAAATGATTGCAAGCACAAACTCTTTGGTATTAATATCTTCATTTATTTTGCTTGCAATGAAAAAACACAAAAGAGAATGAAAAAAAGTCAAATTATTGATCATTTTACACAAAACTCCAAAAATGGGCCGGACAAAAGTATTGGCACCCTCAGCCTAATACTTGGTAGCACAACCTTTAGACAAAATAACTGAACAACCGCTTCCGGTAACCATCAATGAGTTTCTTACAATGCTCTGCTGGAATTTTAGACCATTCTTCTTTGGCAAACTGCTCCAGGTCCCTGAGATGTGAAGGGGGCCTTCTCCAAACTGCCATTTTAAGATCTCTCCACAGGTGTTCTATGCTATTCAGGTCTGGACTCATTGCTGGTCACTTTAGAAGTCTCCAGAGCTTTCTCTCAAACCATTTTCTAGTGCTTTTTGAAGTGTGTTTTGGGTCATTGTCCTGCTGGAAGACCCATGACCTCTGAGGGAGACCCAGCTTTCTCACACTGGGCCCTACATTATGCTGCAAAATTTGTTAGTAGTCTTCAGACTTCATAATGCCATGCACACGGTCAAGCAGTCCAGTGCCAGAGGCAGCAAAGCAACCCCAAAACATCAGGGAACCTCCGCCATGTTTGACTGTAGGGACCGTGTTCTTTTCTTTGAAGGCCTCTTTTTTTTTCCTGTAAACTCTATGCCTTTTCCCAAAAATCTCTACTTTTGTCTCATCTGACCAGAGAACATTCTTCTAAAACGTTTTTGGCTTTCTCAGGTAAGTTTTGGCAAATTCCAGCCTGGCTTTTTTATGTCTTTGGGTAAGAAGTGGGGTCTTCCTGGGTATCCTACCAAACAGTCCCTTTTCATTCAGACGCCGACGGATAGTACGGGTTGACACTGTTGTACCCTCGGACTGCAGGGCAGCTTGAACTTGTTTGGATGTTAGTCGAGGTTCTTTATCCACCATCCGCACAATCTTGCGTTGAAATCTCTTGTCAATTTTTCTTTTACGTCCATATTTACGGAGGTTAGCCACAGTGCCATGGGATTTAAACTTCTTGATAACACTGCGCATGGTAGACACAGGAACATTCAGGTCTTTGGAGATGGACTTGTAGCCTTGAGATTGCTCATGCTTCCTCACAATTTTGCTTCTCAAGTCCTCAGACAGTTCTTTGGTCTTCTTTGCTATTCTTCCCTCCCTACAAGAATTGTTTTAAGATGTAATACCCTAATAAAGGAAAATTTTTTATGAAGATGAGCCTCTATGTGGGTGAGTGCCCTTCCAATTTTCTCTTCTTCTTTCTTTTCTCCATGCTCAATGTGGTACACACAAGGACACAGGACAGAGGTTGAGTCAACTTTAATCCATTTCAACTGGCTGCAAGTGTGATTTAGTTATTGCCACCACCTGTTAGGTGCCTCAGGTAAGTAACAGGTGCTGCTAATTACACAAATTAGAGAAGCATCACATGATTTTTCAAACAGTGCCAATACTTTTGTCCACCCCCTTTTTATGTTTGGTGTGGAATTATATCCAATTTGGCTTTTTGACAATTCTTTTTGTGGTTTTCCATTGAAGACAAAATAGATGAAGATAATAATACCAAAGAATTTGTGATTGTGAGTATTATCTGACAGAATTGCAGGGGTGCCAATACTTTTGGCCAACACTGTAAAGGGAATTTGTCATGAACATTTAGCCCACCAAACCAGCAGTACTATATAATACTATGGGGCCAATCCATTATATCTCCCAATTTTGTTTTGCATTTCGCCCATGTGTTACCCTAAAATGTACTTTTGCGGTACTACTTCAGCTATGCAAGTTAGCTGGGTGACATCACGCGGGACAGTTCACCTGCATGTATTATTGCGTAGGCGCAGGATTTTGGAGGACTTTAGATTTTAGAGAGGTCTTCAGTCACAGAAGGCGGGTCGTGGCCATCCAGTTCCTCATGAATAAGCCAGACTGTACTCCAGAGAACAATATACAGTATATCGGTCCTTTCTCACTTAATTGTTATACAGGGCATTTGAGAAGATTGATAATGTACATTTCAATATGTTTGCGGATACCTTTTTTATTTAGAGGTGAAAATCTAAAGTGATAGGTTCCCTTTAAACAAGAACCCCAACATAAAATGTTATGGGCTGCATATAGTGGGAATGTATCAGGAATTTTATGCCTGTTTCTGGGGTAATAAAGCCACAACTTTTGATGCATGTAAAATTGTGATGTTTTGCACACTACATGCCGTGTGGCTTAGTAGAGGGAGCATGACCTCACATGGACCACCAGATATATAGAGCTTACAGTGCTTCACAGGTCCAGCTAGTAATGGGAGTCCTGACCTTGAGTCCACCCTCTGTGGTATCAAACTACCCTAGTTGGACATATAACAAAGCATTTTTGAGGCAAACAACCATTTTTTTGTGTAATGTGGGTAGTCTTTATGGGTGAGTGGTCTCATGTTGATGGGTGGTGAAGTGTAAAATGCTTTAAGATGAATCCACCTAGTTATACTGTAACATATGATGTGTTGGTAAATCAATGCACTCAGATTCATTTGCAAAGTAATCATTTTCTTCAAAATAAAAAAATGTATATTTTTGGCATTCATCCCATTGGTAATAGAGAAGTGGTGATCACTAAACATTCAGTTCACTCTTTACAGGACAGCACTGATGCCCCATTGTTACACCATTGGTTTAATTTCTACTTTTTATTTTCTATGTATTTCAGTAGGCAACTTTTAATTGAATTATTAATTACCATCAGGGAGGATTAGTTATATGTGAAGGGATATTAAAAATAGTGTTCCCCAGTTGGGAGCGTTGAGTTATTATAGCTCTGCATAGTCAGACTCAATAGAATTTCCAAATTGAACCCCTATGGATCTAATTACAGAGATGGTAATAGTTTGCTAAAATATTCATCAGAGACACTAGGATAGCTATCGGAATAAGAATCAGTTATCATATACTTTAGCACAAGTGGAGCCAATGATGAGAAAGGTCTTCTTATTGATTATTTCCCATTATTTATTTTGATTATTTGTATAAGCTGATTCATTTATCATGTCTTTGAACAAGCCCAAACCATATTTATATTCTTTTCTAAAGTAGCGTAATACCTTGTGTGTTGTAAGCTCATCACTCATAACAAGGGGTGTCTGCAAAAGAATTCAACCCCTAAAAAGTCAACAGGTTTGTCTGATTTACTAAAGACACTAAAGTTGAATGTCAGAACGCCTAGGTTACTTCATGCAATGGGGATTAGGCTGGATGCGAATCAAGCCAATATTATTCATATGTTTTGGACTTTTGAATTGCTAGCAGAGCTATGGTATAGTGTCAGAGTACTTATATTTAGAGTATAAGGAATAAGATTGCCAGGGGCTTCAAAAGTGGGGGTGTTGAGATATCTGGGACACATGGATGGAGACCAGATGGAACAGCTGGGTATGGCTAAAATATTATATCATGAGACAAAGGACATAATGAGACATTGGTTGGACTCAACCCTACCTACGATGATGGAAATTGTTAATGGGTCTATAGGGGTACAATTGAAAGTACTGTATATATGATGAATGAGTGCTACAGAAGTTTGAGAAGTAATGGGGGAATTGGATCAACTGAATTGGATTGGACTGACATCTAGAGGAGACCTGCTGGAGAGTAAGTTGTTTAGTTTGAGGAGATTGCTTTTAGGCGTGACTTCGCGTATGCGGCGGCCATCTTTGATCCGCTTTACACACATGTTCAGTTTTGCTATTTGTAGCACCTGTGTTTGTGTTTTACTATTGTGTTCTTATTTATATAAATATTGCTGTGCCCCTGACTCCATTGTCCCTGAATGAAGCCTACTGGGTAGGTGTTTGCTATGCTATAGACCATGCTTTATGTGATTAATCTGGCATTTATTAATTGTTTGTGATAGCTTTATAAGTTGTCACCTTCACATCACTTATCCTATTATTCACTTGTTGCATGATAACACATGCTGTAATTTTCTGTCATACTTATCCATTGGTCATGCATGCTATTTCTATTCCTATGGTTACCTCCTATCTACTTTATCCATGCTGTAGGTATTCCTGGTATTTAGACTTTCAAAGTCTCCCCATTTGTACATTATTATTTATTATTTTTTTTGTTCATGTATCCATGTATGTTTTTTTTTTTTTTTTATTAGATATCAATACATTTGTATTTTATTATTTGTGTGGGTTTATTCTGCGTTTTGTGTTTTGATTCTTCCCACTTATGCTTCTTTTTCTATTACAATTATGTTATTGTATTAAGTATCATTCGAACTTCCCACATACCTTCAATGTTTGTGTTGTGGATGGTATGTGTTAGCTCAATAAACAATAATTTATTGTCCATAAATAATTTATTTATGGACATTTTCAAGGGAGTCTTTCAGCACTTTCCCAAAGCCGGGGCAGCCCCAAACCACTTTCCCCTCATTTGAAATATGAATATAAATGTGATTTACATGAAAAGGGGGCTCCAAACCAGAATAACAGAGGAATGTTTGGGAACTAAAGAATCAACACAACAAGGTACAGTGATTAGGTTTAGAACCAATTTACGGCTGATAGACTCACTTTGAGGCCAGAGCCCCATGTGGTGTAAAAGTCGCGTTTTGGCCATGAAAGAAACACTGTGACAAAAGCTGCAGTGTTTTACAGTTACTGCAAAGTGGACGGGATTCTAGCAAATCCCTTTCACACATTACATAAAATTATGCACAGCGGAAATGCTTTGATTTCCAAAACCATTGCAATTTGGGAATTTGCAGCATGTCAATTATACCTCTAGAAATACTGACAGTTTCCCTTTAAGTATAATGGAAACAGGAAGTCCACAGAGGAAACCTCTGCAGACTATGGTGAAAAGCGCTGTGGGAAGAACCACAATGCATTTCTTCCGTGGTTTTTCTCACATCACCTTTTTGCCAGGGCACACTACATGGGACCTCAGCCTAAAGCTACTGAGAAAAATGTTAGCCTAAGAGGTCATTCACACAGAGTAAAGTGGCGCTGGTTCTCTCTGGGAGACTTTTTAACCCATTGATTTCAATGTGTTCGGTGCGGAAGACGGAACCCATTGAACTCAATGGGAGTCTTTTTATCAGCGCTGATTCTGCCACGACTTATTGTGGCAGAATCAGCGCCACTTAACTCCGTGTGAATGACTCCTAACCTGCAAGGAATTGAAATAAAAGTGGGTGTTCAGTGGCATACTAGTTTATATTAAAGTCAGTAGAAATAGCTTTTAGGTGGTTGAATAATATTACAAATCATGTCATTTGAGGAGTTAAGTCCATTTTTTATAAATCACTTATTTAACCTAACATCAAACCAAGGAACCATGTGAGCACTATAGCTGTCCATTGCTGTTGGATCACTAGGTGTTCAATGGATTTGTCATTATGTAGCTGAAATTTCACCTATACCGTTTGCTGACTGATATACTGCATACAATCAAGCATATGACCATACAGTCTCTACATACATACATAGGTAGTAGAACAAGTAAATAACTATGTGTTATAGCTTCTTGGGACAATTATTGTGTTGTTTCTGTGAGGTGTTTTTATGTTATTTTTTGTGTTTACTTTACAAATTACATACATATACATATATTCCATGTAAGACCAAGACTACATGGCAATTTTGGCCATGACAGCCATCAAACATCCAAAGATGGCTTTGTTGCCCTGCAACTACTGTAAGTCAATGGGATCATTTTCAACCACGACTGTCTGTCACATTGAGTACTGATTTTTGTACATTAGTGGTGTTGCCGCAGGGAGTACAGAGCAATCTTTAGATGTACAATGGCTGTCACTGCCAAAAGTTGCCCTGTAGCCCTTGGCCAAAGAACTACACGTGCAGGTGCTCCCATTATCTGCTGCCGTAGAAGTGCTAAGTAGGTGGCCAGTCAGACTGCTGGAGTTACTGTTTGAGTTTCATCATGTCTGCCAGAATACAAGGTACACTCAGTACTGAATTCTCATCAATTTTCATTGGGTTATTAAGAATAGACTGGTCAAGCGAAAATGATATTCCTCATGTACTCATTATACCTCACATTATAATACAGTAGATATAAATCTCAATGTGCAAGTCAGCAAATAGAAGAAAGCTCACCAGCCCATCATACTCTCAAGTGGAAAGGTTCCAGCAGTGCATATAACAAATTTGAAGAAGAAGAGGCAGAAATTCCAGTTCTAGTATGTGTGAAAACCATACAGTTCTTTATTGAAGTGAAGTTCAAGTTTAACATACCAGAGGCATTTTAGCCATCAAGCGTCCAAATGTCCTATGACAAAGGTACTATGATGTCCAGATGTACCAGTTATGTTGGTTTGAGAATGTGTTACAGTGAAGAATGAAACGTCTTATTTCTTCTCAATGTGCAAGAAGTCGCACACATTTCTTATACTGACTATAGTAAGAGAAAAAATAAAATATATCTAAAACATAGTAGAAGCCATACTTTATTGTTCTCTCTGTTCTGGCATCCAGAATAGCAGGCGTATCTGTCCAATGGTAGACACATGGGGTTTAGGAAGGTTTCTTTTTAACCTCATGAGTCAGATTTTTTTTTTTTTGTTGTCTTACGTGTTCAAATAGAGATACTGATGTGTCTGGAAACTAAAATCTGCTATAGAGCAGAAAAAATAGAGGTTAGAAAAGGAACAAAAAGTATAGACTGCATGAGTACACTAGTATTTACTAATATATGGAGGGAAAAAATCTATATATTTATCCCCTGATTTTTTTCTATATAATTTGTATGGTATGCAGGGCCGCACCTCTAATGAGTCGACGTGAAGCGCCCGCTTTGGGCGGCGGTCCCGATGGAGCGGCAGCCTGGGCGTTTTTTTTTCCCCCTCACAACCAGGGCAAGGAGAGCTGCCGCTCTCCTTGCGCTGGTTCAGACATCTACGTATCAGCGTAGGCGGCGTCATCACGTCCTGTGAGAGAAGAGGATGCGGCAGCGGGAGCAGCAGTGTGCAGTCGGTGGGTAAGTATAATAACTGTTTTTTTGGTTTATAATAGGCCGCTGCCTGCTGGAGTATCTACCAGCAGGCAGCGGCCTATTTACCAACCCGGACCTGCTCACTGCCGCCCCCGCTTCCCTTTGTACTTTAGGCCGCGGCGGGCGGTAGTGAATAGGCCAGGGCGTGATCCCACTGTCGCTATTATTATATTCGGGGGTCTTTTCAGACCCCCGAGTATAATAATCGGAGCCCCAGGGGAGGTGAGAGAACATAATAAACACTGATACTCACCTCTCCGGGATCCGGTGTTAATCCAAGCAGGCTTCGGGGCTATATGGTAATGTGTCAGACATCACGTGGTCTGGAATATTACCATATAGGCCCGAAGCCTGTGCTAGTAGTAATAGCCTGTTACTGCTAGCACAGGCTTTGGGCCTGTATGGTAACAGGCTGTTACTGCTACCACAGGCTTTGGGCCTATATGTTACTGCTAGCACAGGCTTTGGGCCTATATGGTAATATCCCAGACCATGTGACATCTGACACATTACCATATAGGCCCAAAGCCTGCTAGGAGTAACATCAGATCCCGGAGAGGTGAGTAACAGTGTTTATTATGTTCCCTTACCTCCCCTGGGGCTCCGATTAATATACTCAGGGTCTGAAAAGACCCCCGAGTATAATAATAGTTCATGGGTGTGCAACTCTGGTGCATAATAGAGCTTGAAGGGTCCACTGTGGCCTCTGTAACCTCTATTATGCCCCACAGCGGCCCCCCTGCAACCTCTATTAAGCCCCACAGTCTATTGTGCCACTGTGGGGCATAATATAGGCTGCAGGGGCTGCTGTGAGATATATATATATATGGGTTGGATGTGTGGAGAAGTGAGGAGTCAAAGATGTCTGTGTTTCAAACATTACAGAGTCAAGTCACAGCTGGAAGAAGTGGTCATGGCGGTCCAAAGGCAAGAGACGGGAAATGTGGGAAGACGTCTCCTGTGAGTATTACTGCACAAAATATCACATTGCATTGTATTTATTGTAATGTTGTAATTCATTGTAATGGTACTGCTAACACCCCCAATCCCCCCGCTGTCTGAGGCGGACAATCAAAAGATGAACAAGCCCCCCCCCCACTCAATACGGGAAGGGGGGGACGTCTTTTGATCGTCCGCCTCAGGCAGCAGAGAGGCTAGGTTCACCATTGATGGTATGTATGCCAAGGGATTTAAGTGATGCCATCATCAGAATATTGCAATTGATACAGAAACAGCTGAGTATATTGACCGGTATATGTCAATGAAACAGATTACGCTCCAAAATATTCCAAAATAGTAACTCAAACCATATCACTTTACAGCCTGCTGTGAAACTGAATTCCAAAGTCTTATTATTACTAGTAAGCAGAAAGTTTTATATGTTATATATTTTATATGGTATACATACAGATCCCCACAGTCAGTGATACAATACAGTCTTCACATTGTTTTATATGCCATGTCAATCTTTTGTTGGTTTTCAGTATGCCATTAGTTGTGAACAATTATTTATTGTCCAGAATGTGGTACAATAGCTTTTTGATTTAGTAAGTACAGGTAGTTCTGAGAAGTGAAGATACAGTTTCTCTGTATTCCTGGAATATGTGTATTTACTTGTAGCTCCAGGAAATGTTTGGTTTGTAATGGAAAGCTACAATCTTTCAGAGGAACAGGGACAAATTTGGCAAGAGTAGGTTAAGATCCCTAATCCACTCTTCTGTTAGGACTGGGTTTTTGGATAGTTATTTGAATCTGCAGCAGGACACACTCAATGGAAATTTACAATGGTGACTGTGCCTTAATTTTTTAAATTAAAATATGCCCAATCAGGCTTGGACTTGCCCAAAGGGAACAGTTGAATCCCCCGGGCACCCATTATCAATCATCTAGTCACCAATCACCCTAGTCTACGGCAGGGGTGAACCTGCCTTTTTCGCCGCCCGAGGAGGGGGCGGAGCAAAGGGGGTGGAGCAGAGTGAAGGGGGCGTGGCGGAGCGGCGTTAGCAGGCAGAGAGCAGGCACGGAGAGGACCTGAGCGTGAGGGGAAGCCGCTGGAGCAATCTGTGTATAGATGCAGTCTTATGAATTTGCAAATGTGAGGCAGGTAAGATTTGCCTTTAGCTTTATAGTAGGCCCCCAGAATGAATTCTGCTGGTGGACCTTAGGTACCCTAGTGTGACACTGGACCTAGTTTAGGCACACATTGTCACGTCTTGTTTTAAGACTTTTTTCCAACTATCCCGACAAGGGGCATAGTTCAGATCAATGGGTTTGTGTGACATGAAATGCAATAATTTGGGTGTTACATAGTCAAACTATTAGTAAATGGCCAGTTCTATTTTAATTTTGGGTTTCATCTGTAACTGCAAAGTTTGGCGCACTGCACCCTGCTTGTATATATAATGTGATTTTCCATGTCTTTACAGCCTGGTGATAAGGCATTTTTCTGATTATAATATGGCATTTTTAGGCAGTCGCTTGAGACCCAAGGGTCATGGAGTCTTGTGGCCAGCCAAATCTCTCACTTTAACAAATGTAAGCTACTAAGAAGGGACTTATAGTGGCAGTAGAATTTTACATGTACAGGTAAATACACATATGGCTGCAGCTAGCCTTCCTATAGGCAAGAGGACAGCATGACATTGTGGGTGGTATATGTCTACTGGTAGTCATAATCTGCCCCTAGTAAGGCACCTGATACAGTTGGGAACATTATTTATCTTCCCCAAAATGCAAAAGCAAAGGAAAGCTCTGTTTTGAACTTTATATTTGCTGCTCTCTTTGTCTGTCGTGAGCCCGTTTTGCCTCCCCCAATGGCACATGATGGGGTAGATAAGATTTGGGCAGTTGGATTTCATCTTTTGTTCATTTTGTTCTTGGGGAGATAAGATGCCACGAGTCTGGCAGCAGCGTCCCTCTCCCAATTCATGGCACATAGATGTTTGGAAAAGCTGCGCTAGCATGTGTATGAGGGAATTGGGTGAGATAGCTGTTCAACAGACTGTTGTTCTTTTGTTTATGGATAGCATAAGGAAAGGAAATTCTGTAAGAGTCCACAAGAAAATGTATAGAGTGCAGACGGACACACTGGTGCTTGCATCTTGATGTTTTAACTCGTGTATGAGACCATGGCACAAGAAAAAGTGGAAAATGGGAACAAAATGTCACAAAACAGGAAGATTTTTTTTTTTTGTTTACAGCATTTTTTAACTTTAGAAATGCCCCCAAATTCAGAAAATCACTTTGCTGTGTCTTATATATTTTAACCTTTTCCTTATATCACTGTAAGAGGCCCATAGCTATATAAAGAAGACAAATGTTAAAGTGTAGTGTGTTCCTCATGCCATAACAACTTACACAACACACCAAGCAATGCCAACAATGTCTTAAGTAAGTGATGCCAAGATTTTTTTTTTTTTTTATAATTGCAAACACAGTGCAAACATTTCTGTTATGCAAGTCATTTGATACAGTTTAGCTATTTTTTGCTAAAAGGGAGACGGTTTTATAAACTGTTCTTTACATTTCCAATTGATTCCAATGATTTATATAACTTCAGATTGAAAAATTTTAGCAACTAAAATGAATCTGTGAATGTAATTCAGTTTGACTATAAACATTTTTTTGGAAAAGGACCTCTAAATGTAAAGAACGAAAGGCAAATCAATAAAAAAAATGATCTCATGATACCAGCAAATGTGTATATGTCAGAGTTCTTCTACCTTGAAAGACCCCAAGATACCTGAAATTGTGTGCAATCTTATTAGCAAGCTTAGTGGTTTCTGCTGTCTAATGTAATCAGCCATAAGAGGGTCTGAGAGGTTCATTGCACTGCTCTTCTTATCTCTATTTGGCTGTTCTGGTTCATAAGATGCCTCATGGGATGGTATAGCAGAAAGAAATACCAAAGAAGTCATCATCATGCCATAATAGGAACAGCTATATAGTGAAAATAAATATGAAAAATATCCACCTGTGCATAGAGGTTAAAGAAAAATCTTACTTTATTCTACTATAAGCAGGAACCATATGTTCTCTCATATGGTATCTGAAGTCACTGAAATAGCAGTTTATTGGGATAACAAACATTGCACTAGCAATTCCCCGTTTTAAATGTCGCCCCATTTGATCATCTCTAAAAAACGGTACTTTACCATGCATGGTATTGTATGTATTCAGGCACACATGACAAGGATGATGTGGCACAGGAGGAGTAACTCTCAAACCTCTCCCTATGTTGAAGGGGTTGTCCAGGATAAACTGATAATTAACCCCTAAACTAAACTCCCTCCTAACTTCTAATTTACATCAATTAAAAAAAATGTATAATTACCCAGGGACACTTTCTGATAATCCGGTGATGTTCCGTTTCACTACTTTCGAAACGGAATGTTACCATCACTCTTCCCCCTCCCCTATCCGCTGCAATACTTACCAAGTCTTTATGTGTCCGGGAACAGGTCCTCCCCTCTTCCTGTCTTCTAGCAGTGGGCAGAATAGCTTAGCTAGGGAGATGGGGAAAGTGTGAGGGGCTAGTTAAGGGGCGGGATTGCTAGTCTTAGTAAGACAGAGAGGGTGGGAGGGGCTAGTAATGGGCAGGATCGCTAGTCAGTGAGAGTGGGAGGGGATAGAATTAGCAATACAGGCAGGGTGGGAGGGGCCAGACTAGTGAAACAGAGGGTTTTGTAACGGAGTAAGAGAGGAGGAGGGGGAGCTGAGTGAGAGGGAGTTAGTGTAGCAGCTACAGGAAGCTGCAGAGCAGGAAGCTAAGACCATGAAAACAAAGACAGGATGCAGCAGTAACTGCCAAAGACACCCAGAAATCACTCCAAAATCTGCTAAAGGTATTTGGGTGTATATATTAACCCATCACTAGTACTAACTTTCTTTAACTTTCAGACTACTGAATACCACGTGGTAGTTTATACCATCCTTTACCTGGGAGCGCTCTGTCTTCTATTCAAAAACAGTAGAAATTTGCAAAATATGCAAAGTAATGGAGTTTATTTTAGCATTGAAAAGCAAGTGATGATGAGTACACTGTACATTGTGCTCATACATGATACAAATCTCAGTGAAAGGACTTCTCATAATAATGCTTAACTAATACAGAGTTTTGCATAGAGCCAAGCAAAAAACCTGCCATGAGGTGAATGAGGCTTCTAGTATACTGTACCTTCATATGCTCCTGGCTGTATGCATACCACTATTACTATTATTATTATTTATTTATATAGCACCATTAATTCCATCGTGCTTTACATTTGGGGGTTACATACAATACACAGAATATACAGGTAGATATAATACTAACAATGACCGACTGGCACAGTGGGGTAGAGGGCTCTGCTCATGACGTCTTACAATCTATGGGGGAAGGGGGTAGAGACAGAAGGTGAGGGGGAGACTCTACAGATGGTGGTGTGGTGACAGTAGTATTATTGGAGGTTGTAGGCCTTCCTGAATAGGTGAGTCTTCAGGGCCTTCTTGAAGCCTGTGATTGTGAGAAGGATCAGTCTTATGTGTCTTGGTAAGGAGTTCCAGAGTGTGGGGGATGCACAAGAGAAATCTTGGAGGATCTGAGGTTACATGTGGGCAGGTACTGTGAGATTAGGTCGGAGATATATGGAGGAGACAGGTTGTGGATCGCTTTGTATGTTAAAGTTAGTAGCTCAATATACTTGTAATTCGCCATTGCAGATAAAAGTACCGACCTATACATTTCGATGGACTCATACAAACAGCTGTAGTTTTTGAGGCCAAATTGAAGAGCTGCGAAATATGGAGCATATCTTATCAATCCATGTGTCATCAGTGCTGCTTTTACTGACCCCTAGACTACACACGGTCGTGTGCATGTAGCCTAGGGCATACAAAGGTTTTTGCCTATTAGGTTTCACTCAAAAATGGAAAAACAATCTCTCACACACTCCATTGGACTCTATATGGGAGATTTATCAAGATTGGCATTTTTTACACCAGTCTTGATTTACAGTACATTGTATTAGAGTGAGATGTAAGCAGCAGAATATCAAGTCTACATCAGCTAAATTCCCCCATATTTTACAAAGCTTTGAGCAGAATAGTTATCCAGAGCCACAGTGAATTAAGAGGAGCAATTTTATTGGGACTGGCATGTAGTATGAAAGCCGTAATAACTGGCTGCAATGACGTAATAACAGGCTACGAAATCACGTGTGTCTTAAAAACCATGGTGCTTTTCTGGATGTTGGTGTGGCTGAAGAAAAAGACTGACCCCTTGTTCACATCTGCATTTGGTAATCTGTTCGGGGAGTCCATATGGGGACCCCCCGAATGCACTGGTAAGCGGTGTGCAGTGAAAGCACACGGACCCCATAGACTATAATGTGCTTTCCGCATGTTGCCCCCATGAATCATGTGAACATGAAAGTAGATCACAAAGTACTTTTCTGTCCATGTGGACACTGCTTGGAGAGCACACGGACCCCATTATAGTCTATGGGTTCGGTGTTCTTTCACTGCACACTGCTTGGCAATGCGTTTGGTATTTCGTTCAGTGGATCCCCATGCGGACTCCCTGAACGGATTACCAAACGCAGATGTGAACGAGGGGAAAGGGCTTGGGTAGTTTCCAGTCATTATTTGTGAAGCTCTCCATCCACGCCTTCTACATCTCTGCCTGTACACTGTCCATGTAGCAAACCAAATTATAGATTATTATTGATTACAAAAATTGGATGTTCTCTCATATATTTTACACCAGAAAATGAAGCAAAATATAGGATAAATTTCCCTCTAGATATTATCTGAAATTATTTCCAACTAAAAGTATTGCACCACGGCTAGTGAATGAAAAAATGTATCTTCCAAAAGGGCAAAGATCTGGAGATATTAGCCAGCCAAGATGCTGCATGCTCAGATCCATTGACTTGGATAGAATAAAATAATATACCAGTGTTAAACACGATTGCATTTATGTCAAGAATAATCCCTGCATGTTTGTAATATAATATCTAATTCTTTTATCATATTAGTATACTGCAGAAGTCTTGTTCATACCTGTTTCCTATTGTCTC
This sequence comes from Leptodactylus fuscus, assembly GCF_031893055.1. NCBI lineage: Eukaryota > Metazoa > Chordata > Amphibia > Anura > Leptodactylidae > Leptodactylus > Leptodactylus fuscus. The sequence goes on from NC_134265.1 coordinate 294,937,584, forward strand.
CTTTTTATGTTAAACCAAAATGTCCATTCGTGAAATCTCATATACTGTATATCTAAATGAAATCAGTCATGGTCGCAGGAAATGAATGGCAAGGCTGTCTTGGGATGGTGAAGGTTACAACTAAATATTCCTATTATCTTGTGAAAAGTCTTACAGATATGCTTGAAATGTTTGCATTCACTCTCCGAAATGAAAATCTCTCTCACTTACTGTGAATCCATCTTACCATCTGTAATTGTGATTCTGGCTGGGGTCCAGCTATATCTTATATTTCATCATTCACCAGCTTCATATATGGAGAGCTCCATTAAGGAGTTCCTTCTTTGTGGTCTACAATATAGACAAATGACAAGCACGTAAAGGTCGAGGTATAGAATGATACGTCTTGTCTTCATGTTGCAGGGAATAAAATAACTAATATAGCTAAGAATCTTAAAATAAGACTAAAACAATAGCAGATGGCTCATTGTGCTGCACAACCCACGGTCTTGGAAAGAGAATATAAAGCGGCGTATTCACTGCTCATCATCACTAGGTAGGATTAGACGTAGAAAAGCCGCCACACATTGTTCAGTCTCTCCTCATCTTGTCATTCTGTTTTAATGGTGACAAACCTTTCTATTACCTTTACATAAGTATAGCATTTACCATGGTAACAACTTTCTCTGTGCTTCTGGTATACATAAAGGATGAAAAAAAAACACATATTGCTTCTGTGATTGCAGGAAATGCCGGACAAAAACCTTTCATTTCCAGATACACAATAGCATCCTGAGGTTTCTTATTGTTTTTCTTTTGTTTCTATTGTTAAACCTTTTTCTTGTCATATTTCTGTGTTATAGTTATTATTTATTGCTGGTAGGGGTTAATCCAAAGGAAAATGTCTACACGTTTCTTAATAGTATGTGTTTATATTTCCAAAGAAATAATAATATATTGTAGCAAAGTGCATTCTAAGCACTAAATATGGATATTTCCTTTGTAGTATGCAAGGAGATCTACAACTTTGTTTTACAGAAATATGGAATCTGGTTATTCCCATCTCCTGTTTGTCTAGTTTCGGATCCTTTGCACAAGTGAATGGACAGAAACATGTAGCCCCAACAAGGTAATTCCGTGTGGCTATGAAAGGGGGTCAGTGGACCCTGTTCTTGAGATAGTTGTGGGTCCTAGAGGGTCGCTCCCCATCTATCTATGCCTCCTTGGCAACAGAATATACATAAATTACGTGTAGTCTGTTCTGGCAGTCATACTTTCTTCCATCTGTCCCTTTCTTCTTGCTTACATGTGAAATGTATGTTACACACTTTAAATAGTGTGGTTTAGGGGTTTGTGATCTTATTCTTATAATATGTTTGGTAATTGAGTATGGATTTATTTTTATTATTGGATATTACATAGTATCTCTAGTAGTCTAGGTTGACAAAAGGGTTCATTGATTTCTATTAACCATGATCAGACATGTCAAACTCAGGGCACCCCGAGGGCCACATGAGTAACAAGAGGTTGTTGCGAGGGCCGCACACAGCAGCTAATGTCACACACATATTTTAACAGCAGTCATGAAAACAAGATATGAAGTAGTAATATGTAACAGCAACATATATTTGCAGTGTGCAACAGCAACTAATATATTTAACAAAAATACAGCAATTAAAAACTAAACATTTATTTGCTATAATTTTTTTCAATCATTTTTAGTGTTTTGTCCTGAGGCTTGACACCTCTTTGTGCTAACAATTGTTGGTATATCAGGCTGAAATGACAACGCAGTGCCTACTTTACATACAGGAGGGCCACTCACTTGCTTGGACTTTGCCTGTGCGGCAGTGGGTCCCTTCTTCCTCAGCACGGTCACAGTATCCCAGTCACTCTCAGCCACGACTCTTCCTCTTCTCACAACAAAACTGACAGCAGCCACGCGAGCCGCAGATGTACAAAACTCACGATCAGCACTTCCGGGTTGTCATTAATTGGCCCATATCCCTGCATATGACCTGCTTACGTGATCAGCAGCCAATCAAAGTACACACGTCATGGATTGACATGAAGCTAGTTGGTCGGCTGCTGATCACGTAAGCAGGTCATATTCAGGGATATGGGCCAGTGAATGAAGAGCCGGAAGTGCTGATCGTGAGTTTTGTGCATCTGCGGCCCGCACAAAAGTCTCAAACTTTGTCTCTAAAGTCTAGAGACAAAGTTTGAGACTTTTGTGCAGGCCGCAGATATGCCTGTAAAGGGCCGCATGTTTGACATGCCTGACCATGATGGTCAAGTTTGATTATCTGTTAATATTTGATATATAGTGGGTTTTTTTAGTAGAAATAAAATATACCCATAGTTTATTCAGGATAAACTGCCATGTGTGTGTACAACAATATTTCTATAAGCAGCAGGGTGGCTCAGTGGTTAGCGCTGGAGTCCTGGGTTCGAATCCTGCCTAGGGCAAAATCTGCAAGGAGTTTTTATGTTCTTTCCGTGTTTGCGTGGGTTTCCTCCCACACACCAAAGACATACTGATGGGGAAAAAAAAACAACAAACAATATTTCGAGTCATTATATGACTTCTAGTCCATAGTTTTTTTTGCAGTTTTCCCCTCTCCTTGCTGTATGTGGAATTTGCAGTCCTCTCTGAACTAGTGGGTGGAGGCTAGCTGTCATACACTATTAGGTAGAATTAGGAGAAATCTGCTCTATAAAGAACTATTGACATGGCAAAAAAAAAGCAGAAATTGAGGTGGACGTCTGCCTCAGCTTCCTCTTTTGCTTTCTGCCACCAATCAGTCCCAGATGGATTGACTCTGAATCAGCCAAGGAATCCATAGCACGATCAAGCAGGCCGCTTCTGTCCTGCTTCTATCTGTCTCCCATTGAAAATAATAGGGCAAGATGCTAGAACAATAAGTGGTGCAATTAAAGTGACAGTAGTATACAACAATTATACAATATTACAGTACAAACATACAAATCATCAATATTAGCAATCCATACAATATAAATGGTAAATACTTTATTGGTACAATGAATGCAAATTTCCTCCTTGTGCGCTACAAATCCTGTGGAAGTGTGTGACTTCCGCCAACTTACAATATCATGGCAATAGTTTATTAACAACATTTCTGCTCATTGGTTTTCTTTAAAATAATATATATATCGTTGTTTTATTTTATATGGGTCAGAAATCTTTATAAAAGATGAGACTTATCAAAGCAATATAACATACAGAACTTCTGTGCTGTAGACAAAATAGCATTTATTAAAAGCTTTTACGTAGATAACACCAACATATATCACAGAGCTTTACAATCTTAAGAAATAGAAGACATAGGAAATGCAAATGCTGCAACAAACAGCTACTGAAATGTAACATAAGGACAGAGAACGCAACACAATCAATAAGAACACCCAATCTCAGATTTTTCCTTGCAGCCAAGGACATTATCCTTTTAATTCGCAGACCAGGGATGACCTCTAGACTTACTAAATATAGTTCTGTATACTTAGCTTTGCTTTGGTTTGTTTTAATTGGACTTCCAGGAAAATACACTTATGCTATCTCAGTCTGCAGTAAATCTAGCGTTTGAGATTAATAAGTGCATTACAGGCTGTCTTGGTGCCAGTGTGACTGCCTTAAATGAAAAGTTTAGACCAGGCTTGTCTAAACATATAGACAAGACAGCAAAAGCTTTCACAATTAGGCCTTACACACTCAGTAGAGCCCTTTTCATGTAACTGTACAGTTTCAATGTACCACCCTAGAGATGCCATTGGATTTATAGTGGGTAAAAGTGATCCAACAGCTGGAACCCCTATCAATCAGAAGAACAGCGTCTGGAAGAGCCCCCACCTGCCCTTTGTGAATGAAACCCTGATGTCCATGCTTGACCAGTACTCCATTCTCTTTTATAGGGTTTCTGGGACCTGGAGTGAAAGTCGGGCATGTGTTTCACCGCACCATTAGATGGGACATTAAGGGGAATTTGCTGAACCAGAGATTAGACACGTAGCGATTACACATGTATTCCTTATCTTGTGGATAGGGGATAAATGTCATAAGTGGGAAATACCAATAGGCTCCTTCAGTCCAGCTATGTTTATAAGGGAAAACTAAAGCAAGACATTTCTGGCACTCAAAGGTTGACTTCCAAATATGATAAGTTTATTGTATCCACAATTTTAAGCATTCACCAAAAACGTTTTGTCCCATGGACCTTCATCAGTACATCAGATTTTAGGAGGTAAAAAAAGAAGTAGAGTGGAGGCCATGTGGAATATTATGGAAATGGAGCAGTATGTCACACACTGGAAATAGATACACTGCTCCATTCCATAATATTCCACATGGCTTCCACTCTACTGCTTTTTTACCTCCTAACATCCGATGTACTGATGATGGGACCGAAATGTTTGTGGTGGATGCTTATAATTGTGGACACAATAAACTCACCATATTTGGAAGTCAACCTTTGAGTGCCAGAAATTTCTTGCATTTGTGACACGACTGTGCGAGGCCTTTTCTGTGCACCTAAACATTTGAACCGAGTGACGGTACATTACTACATATATAAGGGAAAACTAGTCACCCTAGCCACTCCAGACAAGAAGACGTTGGCAGAAAATCACCTTTATGACTATTCTCTATGCTCCATTAAATTGTTTCTAAACTATGTTTTTCTCTGAAATACTACAAATACTGTAAATAAAGCATAGCTGTTTTTAACTAGTAAGTCTGTCAATATCTCATGTCTCCTGTGGTTCCGGAGAACCCAGGGATGAGTCTTGTTGTCAAAATTAAAGGGTCTGTAGACAAAATGATTGTCAGCCTTTTCTGTATGCATGTAGAGATGGCTGTCAGTCACTGGTTAGGATTGAGCAGGGATGAGCAGGGATTCCTATCAATAAGTTACTGGATACACTGAATCTTTCCCACAAATTTATATGTCACACTGCTCAGCAACTTCTTCTTGATAATAATGTGCTGGCTCCTGACCAGACTGTATGTGCAATGTGACATGTTCACTTTAAACTGCTTATTCCTAAGAAGGTCTTGTTGTCCTATCTCTTTGACTAATTGTCAAGATTAGAAAACATGATTTAGGCTAAGGCCCTACGTAGTGGGCCGCAGCAAAAAAGCACTTTGGGAAAAACTATGACAGAAACGCATCACGTTTTTTCCTGCACTGCTTTTCACAGAAGTCCACAGAGGACCTATAGGGAAACAGCTGGCATTTCTGTAGTTATAATTAATATGCTGCGATTTCCAAAACTGCAACAGCATTTTTCAATTTTTCATTTTCGTTTTTAACCCCTCGCCTTCCAAACCACTCAACTTCATTTTTCTATCAGAAGGCTACAATCTGTCAAAGTAATAAGACGACTCCCGCTGCACCAGAGCCATTCTACACCAATAAAGGTACGAGGCTGATGGGAACTGACCCTGGGTTGTTGTTTTTTTCATTTTGGGAGGGACAGTATGCAATGCAAAGCCCACGATCAGAGCGAACTGATTGCTCCAGGTCTCCGCTGTACAATACATCTTTAAAGATCCGACATAAAAGTTCAGAGGTTGTCGGGAAGGGGTTAAAGCTAAGGCCCCCCTTTTGGATAAGCAGCTTTTATGTAAAGTTTGCAGACTTTATATTTTAAATTCATTTTGTGGCTCCTCTTGGCTTTGGCTCAAAAAAAAAAAAACAACCCATAATAAAGAAAGCCCTTATACGTCACAATCCACACCTGGCTTTGGCTCAAAAAAACACAGCAAGCCCTGCCACATAAAAGCTGCTTTTCTGCCATGTGGGGCCTAATGTTGGAAAATGTTCTTCTGTTCCTTCTATATGGGTATTATTTCCTTTCCTTCCTACCTGTAATCTCCTTTTTCCTTTACACTGTTTCATGACAATTCCTTTGGCTATAATATAGATTTGTCACTTGGCAGCTTGATGCGGGAATTCTTACATAATTACCTTTAATATATTCATGACCAGCGCTCCCTGTTCTTCTATAAGGTGAATTGTGCTTCCTGTTCTTAGTGTTTATAACTATGTGCATTGCCATCTGAAATACTTGTATCTTTTGTGTAAAAAATTTAGTAAACATAACATTTTAAAAATAACATTTCTTTTGGTAAACTCAGCAATCTTACATAAATCAGAACTTGGCAGAGTAATAATATATAGGCAAGGGTGAACGCACTTCTCCAAGGTCTTGCTGGGCGTTTATTAGATAGGTATGTGTCACAGGTACATATAATTGCACCAGAATATGCTGAGTATGGATGGCAGCGTTGACCAATGACGACACTAAGTCAACTGGTTAAACTGGTAGGTAGAGATGAGCGAACACTGTTCGGATCAGCCGTTCCAAACAGCATGCTCCCATAGAAATGAATGGAAGCACCTGGCACGTACACTTTGCCGGCGGCCGGTCGCCGTGCCAGGTGCTTCCATTCATTTCTATGGGAGCGTGCTGTTCGGAACGGCTGATCCGAACAGTGTTCGCTCATCTCTACTGGTAGGTATTGGAGTGTCCCAATATGGCTGGTAGGTCAGCACACTCACTCAGGTTAGGCAATAATAGTTAGTGATTCTCAATTCAAGAACTGTGATTATTTTATTAAGAATAGATGATGCTTTTCGGGGTGTAGAGCCACACTAGATACTCTACCCCTTCATCAGATCTAAAAGGCATGCAGAAATTTCCATAATGACTACGGTATATGGATAAAAACATAAAACTATAAATGTGAGCATACATATATCTCTTACATGGTCTGTATTACTTGGGAAATAACAGTGATGTAATTAAAATGTACATTTAAAAAAAACAAAATTGGTACATAATGAGATATAGTCTGTTCAAACTCTATTCAGACTCTGTTCAGTTTTTGTGCTGAGCTATTTAAAGCCTTTAAATTATATTCAGACATCATTAGGAATCCATCAATATTCTAGCTAGCATAATAAGGGAAACAATAGCCCAAAATAATATAAAGAAGGTCATTACCTTTGTATTTGTCGCTGAATGGCATGCAGTAACCCTTGCACGCCATCCAGCGTCTTTTTAAAGGAGAAAAAAACGCATAATGTGGCGGTCTTCGTGCTGAACCTCGCGGTCACAACAATGTCGGCACTATGCGCATGCTCATACAGTGTGGCTCTATACCCCGAAACGCGTCATCTATTCTTAATAAAATAAGAATTGAGAATCACTGACTATTATTGCCTAACCTGAGTGAGTGCGCTGACCTACCAGCCATATTGGGACACTCCAATACCTACCGGTATAAATCAGAACTTGGGTATGATTTTTTTTTTTTTATCACCTCCTTTTAACTTCAGTAAATTATTCTTGGAAAGATTGCATTTGTCGGACAATCCCTGTTTATTAGTCATAGCTAGGGAAGAGCCAATCTTGAGATTTCAGGATCAATTTCAAAATCCAATTTCCGATCATTTTCCAGCCGATCGCGATCGTGAAATTTTCTCGATTGCCGATTGGAATCCGATCTTTTCCGATCTCGATCACTCAACCCTAGTCATAGCTAAATTACCTCTGTACTCTCCCCCATCCCCCAAAGAGAACTTGTTCTTACATCAATATAGAAAGGGACATTTTCAGGTACTTTTATAGCAACATTTAATGTAAAATTTAGCAACAGTTACAGAGTCAGAATAATTGTTCTGTGCTGTTAGGCAGCATCTCCCCTACACCACCATAAGCATAAATCTCAGATTGTTTGAGTATACTTGTTTAATGCCATAGGGTCATAATGAAATCCAATATATTCATTCTTGTGACCACAATAGGAGATTCCAAATGGATTGCAATTACGCACATTAGATTGTCAGCAGACAACACCAAGACCAAGTACCCATAGTTGGTACAGACAGCGTATAAATCACAGTACAAATGAGAACAATTGCCTAAGCCAAGTGCAAGCAGTGCAACAGGTTACGCTAGGTTCACACTAGTATTGCCTGTCCGTTGTTCTGGTCTTCTGGAAACTCCGTTGCAAATGTAAATGTAACCTTAGAATAAGATACTCAATGGCCGTATACCACGTACGCAGTCTGGTGTTTATTAAATATACTTCATTCATTACAAATCCAGGCTCCCTTCATAAGGGAATATATAGGCGGAGTCATCTTATGTATTAATTAATAGTAAAACCATATACACATGTAAATGTGATATATATAGGTACCTCAGGTTGAACATGCAGTATCTCTTGGAACTCAAGCCTTAATAAAGATCTGTTTTGCATGAAGCTATAATATGGCTTCCATAGAGTTGTATCAACCTTCTACTTCTGCATCCAGCATGTAATTGTTTATTTATGAGAAGGTGTGCGCCTTGTCATATATGAGGCACACCCTACACCATCAATGGGGTTATGAAGACTGACGTTAATAACACCAATCTTTATAAATCTCCTCCAATGAGCTGAAATAATCAGCTTTTGGTTACATAAAATGGTAAACATTGCAAAGTGACCTTTTTTAATGGAAACTTTGCTCTCGTGTATTAAGTAGGATAAGAGTATTAATATTTTCTATAAATTTGTCTACATTATAATGAATTACATTTATGAAAGCTAATCTATACCACAAAAGAATAAAAATGGCATCAAACTAGTAAAATTTCACCGTAATAATGTGTTGTTTTGAAAATATGCAATTTTAATGCTAAAATTTTGTCTCCAACAACCTTGAAGGGGTTAAACTTATAACTACCCTCTTACTATGCATATTAATAGTTACTTACAGCAGCCTCATAGGCATATTTCCACCTTTTCTCTCCAGCAATGTGCTCTTCTCATACTTATCTGTGATATATCAGAAGATCATTTTGACTGGGTTTTTAAGTGAGCTTCATAACTGTTATTAAAACTGAGCTAAAATGAAGAAGTGTGAATATTAATGTAACTTATGATTCAGTGGCTTGCAGAGAACCACCATTAGCAGCAATAATAGGATAATAATTGCTCTCTACATGTCATGGATTGTTGTGTTCTGCTTTTAGAGCTACGGTCTATGCATATTTTCCAGATATTTTGCCAGAAGCTGCTGTGAAGCTACATTTTCCAGACACTTGCAGTGATTTTTATGGTCTATAGGCACATTTTAATGTTACAGTATAATTATCTCTCAACAGGATGGCAGAAGTAATTTGGAGCTGACATTTATTTATAAGGCAGTACTCTAGCACAGGACATTTATCTATAAGGTAGCACACTTACAAAAATGTTTATTCTCAAGTTCCTTATGATGTAAATTGTAATGCAGGTTATCTTCTTACCAGTGACTGTGCATGAGAGCTATCCAGACCCTTCCATATCTACGCCAGCAATAAGACTCTACAACTGCTGCTAGGTTCACACTAGTGTTGTATCTCCATTGTTCTGGTTTGTCGGGATACTCAAACAACAGAGAGTCCGACCACTAAAACAGCAGCTACACAGAGAGCCAGGTGGACCCCATTTACTATAATGGGGTCCATCTGGAGTTTGTCTTTAAACTCAAACCATGCAGCATTGCTCTCCTCTGCATTTCTGACCAGGCAGTAAAATACTCCCATGAGTGGCTTCAAGGAGCAAGGAAGTCATATGCTGATGTGTTACTTTGTTTGCTGGCTGAACTGCTCACAGGGAGGGGTAGTGAGCTTTCAAACTAAACATCACTGCTGTGGTTAATGACTTGAAAATAAATCAGATAGATGGTGCCAGATTTAAACAGGTTATAAATGACGCAGTGTTTTGTGTTGATGCATCTTGTTTTTTGGCCCAGTTGTGGCAGGAAGGGGTTAATACATTATTGAAAGCGACTTTCTTCTAACAATAGCTCATTCAATACATTTCCAACATTTTTTTTTTCTTTGCTTTTTTGAAAATCTTGAACAGGATTTCTGTTTTTAAAGATACTTAGATCCCACTGGACTTAGCTTTTCACTGTTGTCTTACATTACACTCTGATTGTGATTTGCAAAACCTTTGAAAGTTCCTAGATGAAAAATTTCAAACGGATCAAATTGTCTTTCTGGATCAGAGATGTGAACCTCATATGTAGGAAAAGCTTAGTGATGTGCTTCCTGTAGTGGCTGGCAGAAATGTGTAGGTATAAAGGCAGTCATGTATTTGTCTTAGAGAATGTGGATTGGTTTATTACTTGTATTTTTATGGTTTTTTAGCTGCATCGTAGCCTTTCTCCAGTTCCTGTTTAATCAGTGGTTCCGTTCCCAATATTTACATCAGAGGTATCCGCTGGCTTCCATAGTGAAGTTTCGGAAGGGGCCCACTGTGCCTTCTTCACAGTACGATCAGCTAAGCCTTGGGGAAGTGTCTGTATATGAGGAGAGGATTGGTGCTATTGCAACTTGCACAAAATGCAAACCATGAAAGACTAAACCGGTCTTAGAAACCCTCTAACACTAAAATAAGACTTATCACAAGATCACATGAGCTGGGATTTTAGCCTGGTTCACATCTGCATTAGGTATTCTGTTCAGACTACCGAAAGCATTGACAAGTGGTGAGTTTATGAAAGCACATGGACCCCATAGATTATAATGGAGTCTGTGTGTTTTCCGCATAGTGTCCGCACGAATCATGTGGAGAGAAAAGTACTTCAAGCATCACTTTTCTTTCCGCATGACTTGTGCGGACACTGCATGTAAAACACATGGACCTCAATATGGTTTATGGGGTCCGTGTGCTTTCAGTACTCACCACTTGTCTTCTTGTCTTCTTCTTGTCTTCTGTATTCTGTTCGGGTGGGGTCCACAAGCGGATTTGCTGAATGGAATACTGAACGCAGATGTGAACCTGGCCTGACATTGCTGACAAGTGCAAAGGGGCGTGCCGCTTACCTTTTGGTGTTCGGTTTGGAAAGAATACAGTGGTGTAATGCTAAAATAATGGAGCCTTGTAGCGCCAAATAATAGTTTTATACAGTATCTACATAACACAGCTGATAATTCTAAGAATGCTTATAATCATAGCAGAATAAAGAGAGAATACTTAGCTGCAGTTACAGGTGCTTACAAATATTGAATAGTTCTTCACTAGAGATGAGCGAATAGTGAAATATTCGATATTTGTTTTGAATAGCCCCTCAATATTCGACTATTCGAACGAATATCGAACCCCATTATAGTCTATGGGGAAAAATGCTTTGTTTCAGGGGAAGCCACACTTCGACTCAGGAGAATCACCAAGTCCACTATGACACCTCAGCAAATGATGCCAACACCCTGGAATGCAACTGGGACAGCAGGGGAAGCATGTCTGGGGGCATCTAACAAGCCCGAGTACCTGTTTTACGCCACTATCTCGTCAGGATCCCTGTCAGCTTGTGATATGCGGGAGCTGACTTTTTCCCATAGGGATGCATTGGCCAGCTTTGATTGGCCGAATGCCATACAGAGTACAGCATTCAGCCAATCACCGCTGGTTCTGCCGGAGGAGGCGGAGTCTAAGATCGGACCACAATGGAGATTGCTGTGGATTGATCTTAGACTCCGCCTTCTTACAGACTAGCCTCCGGCAGAACCAGTGTTGATTGGCCAAGTGCTGTACTCTGTATGGCATTCGGCCAATCAACGCTGGTCAATGCATTCCTTTGGGAAAAAGTCAGCTCCCGCATATCGCAAGCTGACAGGGATCCCGACGAGATAGAGCCCAAAGAGCTGTGTGAGTAACATTCCCACCTAAATAAAGGTAATCCCTAGCTAACCCTGCCTGTATATCTATCCCTGTCTCACAGTCACTTAGTTCACAGTCTCATATGACCCGAATCTGAAATCGACCATTTGTATAAAGTGGAGGTCACCTGATTTAGCCAGCCAATTACTTTTTCCGATTTTTTTTCAATGCCTACGTTGCCGTAGTTCCTGTCCCACCTCCCCTGCGCAGTTATTGGTGCAAAAAAAAAAGCGCCAGGGAAGGTGGGAGGGGATACGAATTTTTAGTGCGTTTGCCTCGTGATACCTCGACGGCCTGATATTTGATCAAATATCAATTTGATCGAACTCCGTTCACTCATCTCTATTCTTCACATAAAGAAATGGGGGCTCTGCTGCATATTGTGCTCTAATATACAGCCATCTCGTTCCAAGACCTCTAAAGCCAACTAGCACAATAGACCATAGCGCATTATAGTATCTTTGTGTAAGGAGCTTGCTGGATTGTGTGTATCTGGTCATAATATGATCATTTATAGGAGAACAGGAAATTAGAGGAATGCTTAGGAACTGATCAGCAGCAGAAATTATCCATAGATGGACAGCGAAAAACACAAACTGATCAATAAGACATTAACCCTGTCATATCACATCAATAAGACATTCTGATAAAGTATTTTTCCAGATACCTCTTATTCAGCAGTACTTTTGTTTAGAAGGAAAGTAAAACACTTGATATTTGAAGCACCTAAAGCAGGTGCATATGGCTGACAGCGTTCCTCATGAATTGCAGGCAGATACTATTGTATCCCAGTAAGCACAGAAATAATTACAGCAATCTGCATAACCATTTACTGCAATCCCTCCCCCACATCTGATTCCTCTGTGTTATACTTTTTACACAGTTTGTATCGCTGGTTACAAGAGCTCCTAGAGCTAAGATGCTGTAGTTTAATGCCATTTGTATTAGAGCACAAGGGAAGTATTGACTAGATACCCATGAGGGTTCTTAAAATTCCAGAATCCGTCCAGCAAGCTGATTGTTATTCACTACTCGCTTCGGCAGTGGTCGTGCCAAACCTACTTGTGGCATGCTATGGAAAGAATACCTTATCAGCCTGTTTGCTTGTACTTAGTAACTCGAGTCACAGAAGACAAGGTCTTTGAACATTTACTTTGAATAAATTTAGATGGGTTGAGTAGAAGCAAGAATGGTTAGAAGTAACAACTTAATACTTTCAGAACGAATATTTCCACTGCATGGGCATAGATGGGCACAACAAGGACAAGATAGAAAATAGCAAAATCTCATGTTTCAGCAAGCTGAGATGTATGAAAGTGAATCTCCAGAGAAAGCTCCAAGCCAGCCACCTAAATGGATCAGCGAGACTTACGTTATTAGTCCTCCTGACCATGCTTTATCGAAATCAGACTATGAGAGTACAGCTTCTGAAGGTTAGCATACCTTAGTAACATTATTTGTCCTGCCAAACAATATTTTATCAAGAGGTTGCCCAGATTTATAGATTATACGCTCTATGCTTAGGATAGGCCATCAATATCAGACTGGTAAAGGGCGGCTTCTGCTGTCTATACACAACACAGAGCTGAAAGGGGTTGGCTGCCTGCCCTGTGTAGTCTTCAGGCGTTCAGCTCCCATTGATCAAGGCAATAACCTATCGTAGGGATAAGCCATAAAATCCATACTTTAAGTGAAGGTTGATGAAGAACTTCTATGTGTAACTATTGTGTAACTGTAAAATGGCATTAATGTTAACCTTTGCTAAATATTTTATCTCTGAGCCCTTGTGTGACTCCCCAAATTCAAGATTTTGGGATTCCTGGTATAGTGTCAAAATGCCAAACACGTGTATTCCTATTGGAATTGTCCAGTGCTGTATTAAACTACTGATCAAATGTAAGTTTTTTAGGGTACAATCCAATCAAAAACCTTAGAACGACAAACCCAACAAACCAAAGTACCAAGGTAAAACCTGGTGGAAGCCACATTTATAAATTTGTGACAAAGGGGACGCACACTCTATCACTGGTGGTTGGGCCCAACCTTCTCAACCAACTTGGCTTCTCCTTGATCCTATGATTGACTCATTGTTTCTCAAGAAGGTAAAGTGTCATGATCAGCTAACACATGTAAATTTAGTAGGAACATGGCGGACCATTGTATTACTCTGCCTGTCACACTGGCTTGGGCTGTAGCAGTAACTACTATTACCACTGCTATGGTATTATTTTATGGATACTACCAATGATAGATAATTTTGCATGGTAAGCAATGGGTATGAGCAATTTTGTGTAAATATCATGTAGATGGTCCAGTTGGGAGGGTTGCTGTCAGAATTATAATTTTCAAGAATTTAAGAATTCCATTGGCATCACTAGGTCTGGACAATTTGAGACACTGCTGTCATTTTGCAATGTGGATATATCAGTTTTCTGCTGTTAGTACCTCTATCATGTTGTTTTCAACCACTATTGAATGTCGAAGAGGTTGTTCAGGTCCAGACAAATATTGAGAGACAAATGTTATTGTTTGTATATTGAAAAGCTGTGCAGTTTTCCAGTATACTTTCGGTGCCAATACCTCATGGTTTTCTAGATCTCTGCTTGCTGTCATTCCTTCTGCTTAATTCAAGTAGATAAAAATCAGTGCAAGGTTAAGTGATAGACAATCCATGGTCATGTGATGTACAATCCATGGTCATTTGATGTACACAGGCACCCAGTTCGTTACAGTCACAGCCCAGTAATCAGACGTGTCCATCACATTGGAAAATATTCCACCTTGCAGCACACTAATCTTCATTTCAGTTCTCTCTCTTTGCACCTTGTTTATTGGAGACTTGTGGCAAAAATCTGCAGTGAAGACCCTTTTTTTGGCATATGGAAATATTTTTAGAGCACACACACAGAAAGTTTACCCTAAACATAGTATGAACTAACACTTTGTTTACTCCTGAATGGGTCTGCATGGAGGAGCCTGTAGTGAGGGCTTGTCCACATGTAAAAATAATCTGCCCAGTTATGTATTCTAGATGATGTAACTAGGGCAGGGAGGCACGCCAATGAATATTCATGAGATTCTATTTTAGTTTAGAGATAATACAGGATGATAACAGTAGAGGTCGAGTACGGAAAATATTTTTTTTTTGCACACTGTGTAATGCTAAATATATTGTTTCATCACCCAAAAAATGATTTGTACTGAAGCTGTACTCAGCTGGCAGATGTTCTGCTGCCACTTCATTCCAATTGTCCCCCCCACTTCACTTCCTTCTTGTATAATGTGCGTGTAATGAAATGGAAAGAACTTGCAAGGAAAGGCTTGTAATCTCAGCAGTTGTAGAATACCGCCAGTGTTCACATACAGAGATTAAGCTACAATTTAGAGATTGGAATGAATGTACTCTAAAAGACATTGGAAAGCAGGTCCATGAGGACGGGGGCTGACAAATGATGCCTGTTCCCTTCCGTTGCTAATTATAGCTCTATATTTTGGGCAGCCAGCTGCTCTATAGTCTGTGGAGTATGAAGGTGAAATTCATTCCATCGCTGGAATAGAAATTGGCGAGATCACTTCCTGCAGGAAGCCGAAAAGTATCAACTAGCCAAATCCTGAAAACTGCTCGCATGTCAGATATGATCTACGACTGATGGATCTGTGTCATTTTCATTAAAAGGGGACAAGGACACGTGAACACACATTGCTCTGGTGGTATTCTTTAGAAAAAATGTTAAGCCTATTTTTATTTCAGAGTCTGCTCCATTTTAGGTCATAAAATGTCTGATATTACAGATGTGCTATTCACGTGAGCTGAAAAAAATCAGACCCCTTTTTTCTCATTTTGGATAACCCAAGAGTCTCAAATTTGAAACCATGGGGCACAGTATATTTTTTTTGACTGCTTTTGGCATAATAAAGCAGTAGTGGTGACCCCCCCACCATGTCCAGTATAAGTATTGGATGGGGTCTGACACCGCTCCCCACAGCGAGCAGCTGATTCTGTTGCTGGAAGCCATATACATGGTATATATCTCTTATTGAAGTGAGTGGCAGTAAAGCTGTAGTTCTCAAGGGTCACTGCTACAGTGCACTTTAGTGGAGGTGCCAGGGAGCGGCATCTCAGTGCCACCACAACAATGTATGGAAATATACACTGTAGCAGTTGTGCTGGGGAAATGCAACTCTGTTCCCATTCACTTCAGAAGTAGCAGTGCCATGGGGTCCAGGTATCAGACTCCTGCCAATCTGATGCTGATGACCTATGCTCCAGATAGGTCGCCAGTATCCATTACCCATGGGTCTCAGACATCTCCTTTAAGTTTATTTTTAATGTGCTGGGTTTACACAAAGTTCACATGATGCTTTTTAAATCAAGAACTGAAGGCTATTTTTAATTGTAGAACTGAACTAGCGTTTGTTGTGCGTATGGCCTTTTAGTAATGTGAGGAAATTTTTTCGCGCTAGGTTCTAAACATATTTTTAATTGTAGTAAGGCGTAGCACATTTTACTATGTCCGTAAACTAGAGTTTTTCAATATAACAGCCATTATCGTACAGCTGAAATGTATAGTAAAATGTGCTAGACATTGCTGCAATTACAAAACCCCAAACAAATGTGGAGTTCTTCATTTAAAAAAAAAAAAGCAGTGTGTGAATCCAGCCTTAATGAATAAACTGGTGTTACAACCGCCCTTGTACAATGGGCCTGGTACTAAACAGTTGCATAGGGTCAGCGCTGATGGGACAGTGTGAGACCATGGAGGGACAACTAGTAAAACCAAGAGGTTAATTTATTCATACATTGCCAATAAGAATACACAGAGCGGCAGACTCCGTTCTGAGAAAAGATGATCCAGAAAAAAATTCTATGATTTTTTTTTTTACATTTTTTTTTCATATTTTTATTCACTTGAGGCCCGGTTCACATCTGTGTGAAGCCATTCTGTTCCCCTATCCGCATCAAATATGCGGAGAGAAAAATCCTGCAAGTAGTACTTTTCCCTCCCTGCGGAGATCGAGCAGAAACCACACGGACCCCATTATAATCTATGGGGTCTGCGGGTTTCCTTAGGTAACAGCTTTTTTATGAGGATAGGTTTCCGTTTGGGGGAAAGCGGACTCCCTGACAGAAACCCAAAGGCAGATGTTGACCGGGCCTAACTTACAAGAATTCACACCAGACCCAGATAACAAAGACATTTTGGAACAAATGAAACCAAAGACATATTGCAGTTGCTTCTTTAATGTGTTGCTTTGCAGACGGCTTTACAGCTGTTACAGGTTGTTTAGTGACAAAGAAAAGAACAAGGTTCCACAAATACATATTACCATGCCTGTCACTGCACAGATATAGTGGCTGGTTGGTCAGTCAACATACAAGATGTCTGCAGGCACGGATATTGGCAAAAGCAATTGTGTAGTAGAGTAGCAAGGACATTACCAACTTCCAGCTACAAGTCTGTTTATGAAAAAAGTATAAAAATGCATGGCCTGCCATGATGGATTGTTGAATCTCTTTAGAAACCTTTGTGCAATTCCATTTAACATTGGCTTGAAAGCTTTGTGGCGGTTTTCTACAAAGATAATCATAGCACACCCAACTTAATAGGAAATAAACCCACTTATAAAGAACAGCCCCCATGACGGACTTTGGATTCAGCAGCATCTACACTCTTGGTCACCCATCTTTATTTACTGTATTGAGTAAAAGGAAACTTTTACTCTGTTGGCCGTCCTCAGTGTTGTAGCCATGTAGCAGCATGTACGCTCATGTAGTATAGAGGCTTCTAGACACCTCTAGTCAGCAGTGTAACTTGAAGTTCCTGATAATCTTTACCAGGACCCCACTTCCTATGTGCTATCTAGAATACTGGTGTCCTCTTATACTGTGGAGAGGCTTTTGGGCCCCTCAGGGCCCAGTAGTGATTTCTACTTCTGCACCCTATATAGCGGCGCCCTTACCCTTAATGTAGCTTATCCTGATAGAAACAATAGACAGGCAAAATCCAAACTCTTAGGCCAAGACCCCACATAGTGGGCCACGGCAAAAAAGTGCTGCGGGAAAAACCATGGCGGCATTGCATCACAGTTTTCCCGCAGCGGTTTTAACAGAAAACCCACAGATGTTTCCTTTCTGCCTCCATTACACCTCCGCGCAGCAGAGACGCTGCAGTTTCCAAAACCATTGTGGGGCCTTAGCCTAAATAAATTTACCAAACAACATGGGCAAGTGTACAGATATTGGACCAGCCAAAGCATAACTTATGGGCAACTTTTCAAAGCTCAAGTGACTTTCTAAAGGCTTTAATATAAAACTCTAATGTCTAATGGAAAACCGTAAACTGTGTTCATGGTTTAAAAAAAGAAGGTCTATAAAGAGCAAATTTTTTTTTTCACTTTTCTGATCTAATGTTACCGGCTGATGGACAAATGGTAGCCTATAAATAAAGATGGCAGATCCTGTCTGACAGCAAACAGGACCGTCGTTGGGCAGCTCTGCACAGTTTCCAGGGTGTGTCAAGGAATATATTCACTAACGTTCAGACTACCGTAGATTACATTAGGAAGAAACTATTTAATTGCTGGTCTTTGGTATTTTCTGCCACTTGCATGAGCTCAGTTCACAGTGTTTTTTTTATTATAAAGAATTTTCTATCCAAAGCTGCACTAAGCCAACAGAGAAAAGAGCTCACTTTGTTTTTGGCAAAAATACGATCACTTAACCTGACCCTTTTAAGCCACTAATCTGTTTAGAAGGACAGTATATTGATCTTATACTTGAAGACAGAGCAGCAATCGAGATTGTCTAGTGACAAGGCCCATGGGCTTTCTAATGCATCTGGAACACATATCCATGGCTAGTTCCGTTATTTGTCGAAGGTGAGACCCCATTAGGCAAACGTTTGCTCCTGGTCATTTTCCACCTTCATTAGTAATGCGATTTCAATCTGAAACAATACTCACAAATGTATCATGACACATTTCAATTGGCAGATGGATATAAAGAATTAAACTGGTGAACGAACCACAAAATAATAAATACAGATTTGATATATTAAATTCTATTGAATTTGTTCTGGCTATGTGATAAAGATTTCTCTAGATTATCCTATAAATGTGCGAGTGAAAATCCAGTGGTACCAGCAGTAGGAATTTAATGCCATACAGCTCCACTTGGTGAGCAAATTCAGCGACTCGAGCCACAAAATGATTTGAGATAATGGGAAGAAATGGTGGTTTCTTCTAGTAAGGCTAAGTGGCAATAATCCTTTACATCTGCTCTATAAGGTGCTCTGTGTGTCTATTAGTGATATGCATAGAATTCCTATCTAGACATGGCTTTCGTATATTACGCATGTAGTAGTGTTATTATCTGGAGGTGCGCTCGGTTCGGAAGTGTCCATGCATGTTTTTGATGTAGAATCTTCTTTCACACACGACTGTATGCTGTCCTGAGAGTCTGTATCTAAACACTGTTTCTTTGCCAGTGGATGTACGGAGACTGTAATGGCAATTTGTCTAGGAGGTTCATGAAGAGAAGAGGCATCCGAATCAGCCGTTGGAGAATCGCTTCGCTGTATACCATTAGGAATAGTGAACACCTCGTCCACATCACAGACTTCTTGACCAACAGCTCCTTGTCTTACAAATGTATGTGCTTGCTCTTCTAAACCCACCACTTCCATGAGCTCTTCCATTATGGTCCTGCAATTCATGATAAGTGGTGGCAAGGGCACGCTTCTGGCCAGTTCCTCAATATATCGGGCAAATTCCATTGTTTTGAACTGAGTAACTTTGGCAAGCTCGAGTGTCTTGGCAGAAGTGATAATAGGAATTCTCTTAGCAATCTCAAAAGCTTTTTGCAATTTTTCTGGCCCTTCCATCCTAAAGAAATCATTAATGGCTTTTTCAGTCTTTTTGAGGTGGCTACTCATCATACACAGTCGTGTTATATTCAACACCATCACAATAGTAAAAGCAACCAGACAGACTATCATGTAGTAGATACCCATATCTCCGGAGGTAAAAATGACCCGCAGTGTAACTGTATTATTCACAGTGCCGTGAGAGTTTGTAGCAACACAAGTGTACTTCCCTCTGTCTTCAAATGACACACTAGTGATGTTGAGAAGTCCGCTGTCAAGTATCCACAGTTTTCCTTCTGAAAAAAACAAACAAAAAAAACTCACACCCATTAGCCTGACAATTATATAAGTAGGAAAAAAAAAATCTAATGGCATAGAATATGATTTTAAGAGAAAGTTGGCAAGTCTAAGGTCTGCGTAACATAATGTGTTCACCTTCCTGCTGGAAACAATAGCTGATGCTGCCATGTACAGCCCAAGACTGCTGTGCACATTTGGTTGCAATGTTATCTGGGTGTGCAGAGTATCAGTGCTCCGGGAAAAATCAGCAAACATGGGAGGGGGCAGGTGAGTAATGGTTCCTTTTTTTGTTTTAATACATTAAAGTACATTTGTGGATCCCCATCAGAATAGTTGGGTACAGATAGTATACTGAAGACCCCAAAACAGCTGGAAACCTCTGCATGGTGGGCGATATTGTGATGAAGATGCTAGTAAATTCAATTTACCTTTAACATGTAGAGTATTGGCAACTTAATCATATCACATTAGGCCACTGCGCAGTTTCAGTTTTGAACGACAGTTTTCAGTTCATTTTTTATTAACAGACAGTTAAGTACAGATCAGACAGTAACAATGAAGAGATGGGGGAAAATGGAAGAAAAATATGTGTCACATAGGCGAACACTTTCCATTTGTATCTCTCAACAAGGACTGCAGTTTTGAAGGACGGTCTCTTTCAACTAAAACAGAAAGTGGATGACAGGAAATAGAAATGCAATAGGATTCATGACTAAACAAACTAAAAACTGACAGATACCTTCCATCTATTTTCTTAACATTGTATTACGCGATAACTGATACAAATAGAAAGTGTTCCGCTTGTATCCATCATTCTTATAAAATTACAGTCCATTATTCTGATGGATCCAAAACAAAAGCACTATAAAACTGCAATGTGAAATTAGCCTTACATTAAAGAGAGTCTGTCGGGTCCAGAATGCCTCCTGAAGAATAATAGCACAGAATATGGGCCTTTATGGGGCCACAAGCAAAGCAGAGAAAATCATCTTTTCATAGATGTGTAAATCCAGCTCAAGAACACCAGATAAGGCCCAATTTACCAGAGTTGCCTACAGACAGCTAAGATTTAGGCAGAGACTAAGAACATCATTTAGTGCTAAAGGGGAAACATTGGCAGGCAGTTTTAGAGGACATTCAGACAACATCTTGGTGTATAAGCAGATCAGATCTGCCCCCGATGCACTTGCAGTCTGTTACAATGTCTCAGAATTGCTTATTAGTTTGTGCTCCTATTAAAGGTCATTACAGGAGACCATTATTCATCTGGGATACATTTCACACGAAAGGAGTTGTCTGGCAGAGCAATGCTTTTTTTTTTAACTAAATAAATGAAAGAAGTCATGCTCACCTTCACCAATTCCCCTCTCCTCCCAATTCAATGCTTACTAGGTTCTAGTTGGTTTCTCCTTCATGGACCATTCTTGACCAGTAAATGCTGCTCAGCCAACCAATAGCTGGGGCCGTCTCGGTCACTATTTTGGCTAGTGATTGACTGAGAGGCATTTCCAGTGGATTGGGAGGGAGTAGAGAGCAGCAAGGGGCCAGAATGGGAGAAGCAGAATACTTCTATAGACAAGTATTGTTGTTCGACCTGCCAACCCCTTTAGGACCACTCAATAGTTTAGACATGCAATGCCTGTCTTTGAGGCGGCTTTCAGAGACTTATGTATTGTTGACTAATCTAAGGATCGATCATCAATATATGATCAGTGGAAGTCTGGCAGATTAGCTTTTTCCCTGTGCGTATGAGGTCATGAACTATCCCAATGACAAGTCATCAATATGCAAGTCCTGGAAAACTCAATGGCATTTTTTTCCCCTACAGTCATTTAACTTCTCCCTAATACAAGGTTACTTCTCCTATACATGCACACAAAAAAACATGCTGGCAGCCGTCATCTGCTGTACTTGTATCTGAAGAAAGCATTCTAGCTCAGGAAACTGGAGCAGTGGTCCTATCTGAATAACAGGAAATAAGCCAGCACTGGAGTAACACATTGCACTAATGTTTAGTCTAGGTTATCAGTGGGGCTACTGTGGAGACTAGCGCCACTATTGTAGTTTATAGTGACATCATAATACGGCAAGTCAGCGTTCTTACACATGCATGGCAGTATTAATGGAATTTTTTTTTAGAATTTCCTGAGAATTATATAGAGTCTGAACAAATATATGAAATTTGGCTATATATATATATATATATATATATATATATATATATATATATATATATCCTAAAGCACTAAATCCTAATATTCTATCACATATCACATCCTGCACATAGTATACTTCTGGCCAGTAATCCTTTTTGAGTACATTGGCTACAACTTTCCTACCGTCAGAACTGAGCAATATTGTGGTACAATACTGTGTAGTAAGCTACAAGCTAACATTATCACAATACAGTAGATTGTCTTACCTAAGTTTACACTACCTATGTATTAGTCAAGGTAAAGATGCGGCAAATTTATCAAAGTCGCTCATGCCAGGTGGTAAATTTGGTGCAATGTTAGTTTTAACTTTACACCACCTATTATTTGGCTTACTTTACATATATAAATAATAATCTAGTGTGTCTCCAATAGACACTTGGCTGCTCCCTGCTGCTATCATTCTTATATAATCTGTGAAGGAAACACTTTTTAATACAAAGTTACTCTAAGGCTAAGGCCCCACGTTGCGGACATGCAGCTTTTTTTTGTTGCAGATTATGTTGTAGTTTTTTGACCCAAAGCCAGGAATGGATTGAGCAGAAGATAGAAGAACTTCCTATATATTTCCCATTCCTTTAGAAGCCATTCTTGGCTTTGGCTCAAAAAACCACAACAAAATCTGCAACAAAATAAGCTGCGTTACCGCAACATGGGGCTTCAGCCTAAAAAGCATAAAAAGGTGTGTGGCAGAGAACCCTGTTGTCAGATTCCTTAGAGCTAATGGGAACTCTATCCCAGACTTAACCCAGTCCATAAGTTATTCCCCTTCTATTTTACACTGTTTGCATGTACTGGTCTTTGTGCTATTCCATCTTTTTATTGTAACACACATCATTGTAGCACACATCTTTTTTAAGTATATTAAATTTAATAAGATTGTCCTTTGGCTATAATTCGCTTACTTCCGAAGAGTGTATATCGCTAGCAGTGTTACCCTGTTGTGCTAGATGTGCATAGTTTGGGCATACTGGTGTCTCGTTGTACCATAAGTGGCATGTAGTGGCAGCTTTGAGTAAATGCAAGCGTGTAAAAGGGCGATTCATTCCTGTGTATATAATGTGGAAGTGGAGTATACCTCTTATACGATTGCATCTGGGTCAAATAAGTGTGCGGTGAGTAAGGTGAAAGATCCCTTATTAAACTCGGACATTTTTATTTATTTTATTTTTTTACATAAAAAAAAAACCTAGGAAAAAAAAGTCTAAGAAAAAGGTATGGCTGTACAAAGTATAGGACGTTCTGCCAGTGGATTACGCCATAAATGTATAACTTCTGGTTACTCCGTCAAGAGCCAACATGACTGATCACCGATTTGGCATCAGACTGTCATTGAAAGTTTTAAAGCAATAAACTGCCAAACGGCTGAAGCTGCTGAATGCCCGGAAGCTGAGTTTTACAAAGAGGGAGTTGGAAAGGTTGATAATAGTCAGTATTTCATGTTACCTGAATGTTCTTAAGCAAGCTGATTTATCCCGAGACAGGAGGCAGAAGGATTGTAATTACATGTAATGAGCGGCTGCTTTCATATCAGAATCAGCTACAGAGCTATCTAATGATCACTATTGTATGAATGGCTTTGAAGGGACTCACTTTCAGGCATAAAAGAGTCATAATATTAAAGGCTCTATTAAAATGCTGAAATTGAATTAAAAAGTTGCTTACGGGTATATTCACATGTGGCAGATTTGTTACAGAAAGGTCTTTGACTGTCCTATTCATCTTAATAGGACTTGCTGAAATCCATGCACATGCTGCAGATACAAATTAGTTTAGTTGTATGGTCAGAGATTTTTGCTGCATGTGAATACACATTTTACAACATTTTAGAGCATTTTATGATGTGGGCTCTGAAAAATGACAAAAGTTGTGTGGTTTCTATCCAGGATTTTTTTTTAAATTTGGACACCGACACTGGAGCAATGAAGTTATTAACATCCCATGAACTCATAGAAGCAACTATGGGCTACTGCTGTCCTGTAATATTAATCCAGCACACTAAGGGTACATCTACACATACTAGATTAAAAAAAAAAAAAAAAAAAATTAGAGATGAGCGAGTACTGTTCGGATCAGCTGATCCGAACAGCACGCTCCATAGAAATGAATGGATGCACCTGGTACTTCCGCTTTGACGTCAGCCGGCTGCTTAACCCCCCGCGTGCCGGCTACGTCCATTCATTTCTATGCGAGCGTGCTGTTTGGATCGGCTGATCCGAACAGTACTCGCTCATCTCTAATAATAATCCATTGCAGATTTTGCCACAAATTCCAGGTTATCTTGCACCAAAATCTGCTGCTTTTACATGAGGATTTAATGAAGTATTTGCAGTAGATTTTACTCTCCGCATTGTAAATTATGCAATTCAATGTGAAAATTTGGAGAAAGAAATGACATACTGTGAATTTCACAATGTAAAGCAAGTGTTTATTTATGCTTGACAATTTTCTCCCATGTGGATGAGATTTGTTAACATGCTGTCTTCTTTACTGCTACTATAGTGAACTGCATATTTCCTCCCAGAAAATTGTACAGAAAAAAGGCATTTTTGTTATGTGTCGACATACCCTAAGTCTGCATAAACACGAACGTGTGCATATGTAGGGTCCATGAGACCAGGGATGCTGTAATCATGAGGCTAATGGTGCACTTGCACCAATTTTAATTTTAAATTTTATTATTATTTTTGTGTGATAGGAGAGGGATATTAAACTGTGGGGACAACTGCAGCGGGATTTTAACCCTTGCCTGGGTGGCATTTTAGTTGAAGACGACGTGTTACATACGTCCTTTCTACTAAAGCTAATTTCTAATTTGGTTAGGGCTATGAAGATGATCTTGGATTCATTTTAAAAAATGAGAATTTCATCTTTAAAATGAATCCGATATCATCTTCATACTGTCAATGTCATCTAACCGATCCTGAGATATGGGGCTCTTGCCTCAGGCAGGATCTTAGAGCTGCGTGAAGGAGGAAGGAGTGGGGAAGAAGGAGCTGCAGACTGCAGAGAGAATGATAAATCATCATTGTCTCTGCATAACCTGTAGGTGATGGGTTGGAGGTAGTGAGGACTTCGGTCTATGATATCCCCTCTACTATTAACCAGAGAGCATACTGTACTTTTGCTCTCTGTCACATAGAGGGATAATGTAATACTGCATTGAGCTCACAGGGGAAGTCTTATATAATACCCCTCCGAACATAACCAGATAATTTTAGGCGCTGTGACCTTTTTACCATAATCGGGGTTGCAGCACCAAAAGAGTTGCACCAAACACTTACACAATACATAGTCAACAATATAGTTTACATTTTTTCACTCTGCCTGTCCTGTTCATACCTACTCTTTATAGAGTAAAATGCACCAACCACCTCACTAGCGATATCAGTTACACGCTAAACTAATAGCAATAACGATTATTACTAGAGATGAATGTTCTCTGCTCAAAAAAATAAAGGGAACACTCAAATAACACATCCTAGATCTGAATGAATGAATGAATGAAGTATTCTCATTGAATACTTTGTTCTGTACAAAGTTGAATGCGATAACAAAATCACACAAAAATCATCAATGGAAATAAAATTTATTAACCAATGGAGGCCTGGATTTGGAGTCACCCCCAAAATTAAAGTGGAAAACCACACTACAGGCTGATCCAACTTTGATGTAATGTCCTTAAAACATGTCAAAATGAGGATCAGTAGTGTGTGTGGCCTCCATGTGCCTGTTTCTCAGGCTTTGTATGTATCCGCTATTTTAGCTGTCTGCCTGCCCATTGTTCTTGTTCTCTGATAGACCAGAACAACAGACTGCCTAGTGCAGATGTGAACGTAGCCTAAGACTCAACAGATAAACAAGAGCAGAAGACAACTGGATTGTGTAAGGACAAAGGCAAGAACAGTACCAAGATACCTGCATCTGGAACCCAGGCAAACCTCTACTGTAAGAGTACTTTCACATTTAATTTCTGCGTCAAACAATGAATTGGTTTTGATAATTGAACCATAAATCCATAATATCTTTACAGTTTACATATGTGCCATCATTTATATTTACCATTCTCCTCTTTTAGTAGGTGCCCATTGGAGTGATACCAGTGGAAATGAGGATAAGGATGACCTTCAATATTGCAGTGAATCACCACGCTGTTTCCTTCTTTCACAATTATGTGATCTACCCTAGAGGTGATGACAGGTAAGGACTCCAGTACGGCTTCAGAGCCATTGGAAGTGTGATTACTAGTCTTTTCTGAGTTTATTGCTGTAGTCAGTGAAATCAGGAGGAAAATAAGTAATGTTGGGCACCAGGAAAAGTTGGAGAGACTCATCGTTTCCTTAAATGAATGTTTGAGGGAACTTTTGGGGCACAAGCGTTGATGCCCCATCAGGACGTCAAACCTGAAAAGAAAAAGAAATTATACATATTATCATGAATAATAATAATAATAATAATAATAATAATAATAATATCCTAGTAATTATCCTTGTGGCATTTCATTGTCAAAGGGGTATTCTCATCTCAGTATTTATAGCTATATCTATAGGGTATTCCAAAGATGCCTGAAAGATGCAGGTCCCACTTCTAGGACTGAAATCTAACTCAAGAACAGAGATCTGTCTATGCCTGGAAGTGAATGGAGAGGGATGGCTATTTTTCTAACTCCAATACAAGTCAGTGGAGAGGCATACATGTGCAGACCTTCAGCATTCACTTATGGATACATACTGGGTCCATTTCTTGAGCTTGGTGCTGGAATATGGCTGTGCAGGATGCAGGCAGGCCTCATTGCAGTATATGATAGAAATTCTAATAGAGCCCCCACTCACACACCTACCAGTTATATGTGTATTTGAAAAGCTGGTATCCACCCCCTCATGTATTGTAGGTGTCTGAGCAGGTGTTCTATTAGCATTTTGTACTTGGGCAAAGTGTCCGATATGTATACATAATCTGGTAGTTTTAAGGTTTGCACATGCCACCAAAAATAGGTTTAATACATTGTATAAATCCTGTATAACAAGTGATAAATCATGGCATTTAAAACAACCCCCCCAACCCCAAAAAACCCCAACAACCACAAACCTCTAATATTTCATGCTTTGTTACTCTATAAAGGAAGGCATCTCGATATTTATACAATAGCTGCAGGTCTCATATTAGCGTTATGGCCCCTTCAAACAGTAGACTGTCAGGTATATCAAGAGTCAGGCCCCCTCCAATCTGACAGTGACAGTGGATATTCACACATTCCAATAGAAAGCTGTTCTTGTGCTAGATTGTAGCTCCTTCTGTTGCAGAGATATTGGTGCGGTTAGTTTTGGTTACCAATATCCCTGTACTTTCAGGGGATGATCTTTACAGGCTAGCATCACTGTTGGTTGAGAACGTCTACCTGACACGACACCTTTCTTGGACTGTGAAGTAGGCATACTCCCCCACAGTCATGTAAAGTCTGCACCACTAACAGTACAGTGATATTGGTAGCCAAAACTAACCACAACATCTCTACAATGGGGGAATATACTGTACATAAGAGAACGTCTGCTGAATTCAGCACAAGAACAGCTCTCTAGTGGTACATAACATGCCTTCTGTGAGAGGACTTTAATCAGTTATAATTTTTACAAATTTATACTATCCTTTATTTCTAATTTCCTCCATTTGAAACACCCTTAGTCAAGGTTCACATTTGGGTCTGCTGTGGGACCGCAACGACAGAGAGCCCGTCCGCTAAAAACAGCGGTTATCCACAGACATCTATGGACCCCATACACCAGCAATTCCCAACCTCATGCCGCAACAATCTGGTGGGAAATGGCCACATAACTCTTCATTGGCATCCTTAGGATGCTGATATAGATGAATAGAACAGTGCAGCAGGACTTTATCTTCCTGCTCTTTTATTCAGGAATCAGCTAATGATTCGTTCTGAAGACCTACTACAGAGGAGGAGAATCACAGAGCTGCGGGGACCAAGGATCTGAGAGGTGAATAGAGGTGGGGGCACTGGGGGTCATTATCACTTGTTTGGAGGCCACTGGGGGATATTATTACTTGTCTGGGGGTTACTGGAGAACATTACTACTTTCCTTGGAGCCATTGGGAAGCATTATGTGTCTGAGGGCCACTAGGGAGCATGTACTTTGTGGTTGGCCAATGGGGAGTATGGTTATGGTAAAAGGTGAATTTTTGTATGTGCTGTTTCAAAGTATAGCATGGTGCAAGCTTTGGAGGTTGCATTCACATGGTGCAGTTGTGATGCAGTTACAACTGCATCAAAACTGCAACATAAATAATGCATGCAGTTTTGATGTAGCTCCAGCTGTAATTTAAAAAAGTGCACTTAGTTAAAAAAAACAAACAAACAAACAAAAAAAAACCACCTCAAAAATTAGTTAGGAAACACTGCCAGACTATAATGGGGTCTGCTGGGTTTCTGACGTTTTTTATACTGAAACCAGCAGAGTATAGTCCTCTGTGCAGCACTTTCTCTGTGCGGATTTGCAGTGGAGTCTTCTACAGAATCTCTGATGCAGATGTGAACCTAGCCTCACATAGCTAGTCGTGCTTTCAGCCAAGAAGTAGATACAACTGTATCCAGTATAGGCAATGCTCTAAGGGTAAGTTCACACGGCAGAAACTTTTTCCGCCATGTGACTTTTCTGCCCGGCTAGCGTCCCAGCATCCCGCTCCCGATTAGGCCCGAATGAATGAGCCTATATCAAGAGTGAATCTCGAGTGGCGTCCGTGGAATCTGTGGGAGGATCGGTCATGCCTGACACACCAGGAATCCATTATTTTCAGTGACCACAGAGCACATAGACGAGGAAGACATTCATCTCAATAGGCTCTGATCATGGTCTAGACTAGATACATCTATATCCACTGTTTGGCTGATTGTAAGACTAGCTAAGTCCCACTTTGCAGCCTTTACATAAAATGTTCAGACAAATGTCTTAAAATGGTAAGGAATTGAAAACCTATTGGAACTTTGCGGAAGATTTTTATACAGTGAGTAATCTTTACTCATATAAAACTGGAAATTCCTTTTAACCAGATACCATGAACTTCAAACATTTGTGGAGTAAAAAAAATTGAGAATTCTACTATACCACCCAGATTGGTACTGTTTGGGGGTTAGCATATGTCTGCAACAGTGTCAATCTGGACATTGTAATGTAGGCAGTGCATATGGTCAGGCTTCCTATGGCAAGCCATCCAGCCGGTAGTCATGAACCAGATGTTTGTCTGCGGAGGAGTTTAATGCCAGGGTACTAGAGGCATCTTTAGTAATTCTAGCTAGTATCCAACTATACTTTACTAAATGCTATAATTTTAGTCTGTTTTATGCTACTACTACATGAAACAGCTAGCGAAAAATGGTTTCCAATATTAACTCTCTCTGTCAGTCTCTATATACACCAGTGAGCGACACAGACCAATATAAATGATGAATACTAACACTACGTTACAATGCTAAAACTATAACCAGACTCTTCACGAAAATGCAGTTCACATGAATCTTGCCCTGAAAAGCTTGTTACAGACGACATAAAACAGCCAATGAGAATTATTACCATTTACGAACGAAAAGAACATTTTACATCTAATCTGGAGCCAAGGAATACTGTGGAAAAGTTTTCAAAGGAAGCCAAGCCAAAAATACATAAAAATAAACATACTAGCGTGAAGATCTAAAATACCACTCCTACCATGGAAAAATAAAGAAAAGAAAAAAAGAACATAGCCTTGTCATGGAAGACGTGCTTCATGCTAACACAGAGTAAGAGCCACTTGTTTGCTTCTCAGCTTATAGGAAACCTTATACACCCATACAGCCGGAAAAGAGGACCTGTTTCTTTCAGTAAACACTTGCAATTTTCAGAAATTCATGGGTTTGTTCAAGAGTAGATACTGTTGGCGTTGCTGGAGTGCTGGCACTCAGCCCCCATTCAGGTGAATAGAAGCTGAACTACAATAGCGCACCATGAGCAATACACAGTGACAAAATGACAGGTATTGGACCCCGCCAATATCCACTGCTAAGGATTGGCCATCAATATCTACTTCTTTAACAATTCTGGAGCACTGCGCTGTCCTGCTGTTCGTCTTCCTGTATGTAAAATGTATAAACACAGATGACACATGGAAATACACTAGTATTTGTAGTGTCCTTTGTTTTCTATACCACAAAGCGGACAGTTGGTATAAAACCAGCCTTGACAACTGTTTTCACTGCACCTGACTATTTGTTTTTTTTTATTACCACCATCTTGTGTCTGGTAGAATCACATCATCTGGCTTTACAAGACTGTCCACAGGGGTGTTCTATAGGGGTGCAGAGGTAAAAATAGCTACCAGGCCCTGTAGTCTGAGGGGGCCCAAAGGCTATGTTGCAAAAGATGGATGGATTATAGATGGCAAAAGATAACACATTTTGCATTGGGACCCAGGAGCTTCAAGTTACACCTTGCAATAAGGCACCCAGCCGCTGCCACATCACTGGGTAATATAGGCTCACAGCCCTAAACCCCATAAGGGCATTCCCAGAGCCAAATTACTAAACCAAACTGGCAAGTAAAAAGTGCAATTCCATTGAAGCCATATTGAGAGATTCAATTATATTGGTCCTTGGAGATAGATTTATTTACAATTTTAAAATGCCAAGAAGCAGATTGGAACAAAGCAACAGGAAGTTGCCAAGTTGAGCAGCAGCATGTTAGTTCAGTGGATAATTCTGTAATTGGATAAAATGGCCAGTCTCCTTACCACCTGAGCTCTGGTTTCAGCAGACAGCGAGCAGATCACACTTGCCAATACCCTGGCATGCATAAGGGAAGCAGAGAGGAGAAAAGACTGTAACCAGGCAGCAGAAATGAGTAAATTGCATGGTGTGCTGTGTGCTTTATGCACGTACCAATTATGTACATATCCTCCCAGCAGACAATCCCTGTGCAGCAAACACACAATGGGGAGTGGGGCTTGCTGCAAGGAAACACTGACATCAAGTCACAAATTCATTCCACCGACATTATAAAGGGAACCTGACATCAGCCCGACCTAGAATCTATGTGTAGGATGGAATTTATAGGAGGCTTGAAAAAGAGAATGTATTAAATAGAGTATTATAGAACCAGACTATTCCTAAGAACCAGGTGACCAATGAACCTAGTAAGTTCAGACTGGGGCTCAACATTTTCTGTTACTTTCTCCATGGCAGTTTTTATTGTTTGGCTCCTAGTGTCAACCAATGGGCACTACTGTATTCAGCATAACCTTGATAACAGAAAGCTAGTGAATGAAACTTTGGACTTTGGTGCAAAAGTTGTCTCACAAGTCCCTAAACATTATGTGACTCCATTATGTTGGACCTGTACACAAAATGCAGTATACTTAGGCTGGTCTTACACGAACATAATTTAAGTCTGCAAATGGTCCGCAATTGCGGACACATTGTATTCAGTGCGGACTCTTACGTCACTGGCTATTTTATCTGTGGTGTGCCGTGCCCAAGGTCCGCAAAGGCCATGAATTCACGGCACTGCACGGACTCGCCCATAGAACTCTATGGGTGCGTGCGGCAGGACAAGGGCATCTGTGATGTCTGTGTTGCTGATCAGCAACTTGCGGACCATAAATCCAATATGGTCGTGTAAGACCAGCCTTAGAGTGAGATATCTTAGAGTGTATCTCCAGTACCACATGTCATTGTGTCTCTGCACCATTTACTTATAGCAGAGAGATAGAGGGCACGTAGGTCTAGGTTTTCAGTTGTGATTGGCCTTTCTATTCTAAGGTTACAAAGATGGCCATACACATTAAAAGAATGTTGGCTGGACCCATCTGTTTCGTTGGTATCAGCTGGCCATCCAATGTGTATCCTTTGTTCTCATGAAAGATAAGGCACTGCTAGTTAACTGCTACCCATTGAGAACGCATACATCCACTCTTGGCCAAGCATGTATTTTCCATATGTTCCAGATGGAAAATACAACAAGTACAATAAAATGGTACAATGTTATACAATGTAAAATGCAGTAGATGGTTTCTTTATCTGATCCACTGGTGTATAGCTCTGAATGGGCTTTAGTAGGGCGTACTAGGGCTATATGTAGGGCTAACAATTCAGAGAAACTGAGGGTTCGCCAGGGAGAGTTTGATACAACTATTATGGTGGTCCCATGTGGCATCCATATACCCTTATTAAGCTCCAGATATGGTAAAATCGTTCCATTTATTTTCCTTTATTGTTGTGAACACGAATGAGTCATTCCACTCCCATTATTGATGTGCAGTATATGATATCCACAAACCATTACATAATCTACAGGATGTATAGGCTATATACAGTATGTTAGCAGGTCTGTAATATACAATGTGGTAGCAGGTGTTGTGGATATCATTAAGTCTTTCTTGTTATAATGGTTTTACACTATGTGAATAGGTGGCGCTACCTGATTTTAATACATTTGAGATTAAATGTTACATTTTATTATAGTTTCTTGTTCATGCTGAGTGTAATATTTAATAAGCGAACATTCACATGAGAGATCAACTTTGGAGTTTTGAGGTTGTCTCCATTTCTGCTGTTTCTTGTTAATACTTAAACTCCAGATATAGAAATTGCTGCTTTAATTCAGAAGGTAAGATGAGTGATGGGATGCAAAATCTTTAATCCAGAATATGTAAAGAGCAAGCGGCACATTTCTTTTAGATGGGATTACCCAAAAAGCTAAACTTGAAGACTGCATATTAACCACAAGTGACTGCTTACTTTCCATGTCCTCGTGTCTTCTCATTTGTAAACACACTGGTCACACTGTCTTTGAAAACAAGAGTATTCCCACACTTAAGAGGCTCAGAGAAACCCCTCTTTGTTCCAAGTTACTGAGAGGGTATGAATGGACATCTTTGTCCTACACTGGACACAAGCCAATAGGATTTGTCCCACTCCAATGCATGAGTGATTCACCAACTATGTATAAATCACAGTATACTATACTATATTATACTATACTATACATGTTATACCTAGGAAAATAGACTAAATACATACGTTATTAGAGTCTTCTATACATAAAGTCACAATTCATTAATAACTGTGAATATCCTATCCTATACTGCATTGAGCATGTACAAGTTGAGTTAAATATGTTTGTATGAGACCTCTAATCTCTGCTACTTAACCCCTTGTACATCATCACCAATACTGACTGTAGTGTATATTGATGTGACAGGGCAAATCAATATCATTCCTTGGAGAAGGGCCCAGTTATAAAGACTCAGAATGCTTCAGCTTCCTTATGCATATATTGTACAGCTAATGTCCTTTGCAATGATGTATACTAATACAGGCCAGTGTATTATAAATGGGAAAAAAAAAATAAATTATAGTTGCGTATTGTTTTACTATGTTCACATATTTTGTAAAGGGAATGCCATTGGGAAAACAGTATCAAACTATCCACAGTGCATTGTAGGGGCATTATGCGGAATACCATTCTACCTTTAGTTAGTCCAATAGATGCCACATTGCCTTGAAATAGCAGTTTTAGTAATATGCAAATTGAGCTCAAGTACAATGGGGGGGAGGGGGTTCCATAAGGTGCCAGAACCTCCAAGGGCTCCGCTTATAAACCTGAGCTTTGGCACACTTCCATTGCACTTTGCATTCTTCTAAACTTGCTATTTCAAGAAAATGTGGCATCTATTAGATTATCTAAAGGCCATGCAATGCACTGTGGCTGGTCTGATATTCAGTTTCCTGGTGACAGACTCACTTATTGATATATATTTGTAATTTATTAAAATGGAAATGCTTGATCTTTAATACACTCTATAAATATGGATCTGGGTTTACATAAGCAGTTGAAACAATGAAACTGAAAAAAAAAGATGTGTCTGATAATAAGCATGTAAGGCATTTTATAAAAACAGGAGGAAAAAAAAAATCTGCTAGAAAACTAATTTTAGACTTTGACAGAGAGATAACCAGGGAGAGCAGACAGCTTATACAGCAAATGCACGAAACTAGTGAACTATTTTCACGCATTTTGCCTCCATTCAGGCGAGGCAAGCCCTGTCATTTGCCTGAGTGCTCACTTTTTCCCAGCAGACTGCAATGTTAAGCTCAGCAGATGCAATGCCCTTTTATGTCAGAAAGCTGGCACAAATCTAGCCACTCAATATAAGAAATAAACATGTCTGTTATCTGGTGAAAAACAAACGACAGACCACCACGAAGCTGGGGCTTGTGAAATAAAACATATAGCAAATGGACAGACACAAAATCTGAGTGGTCAAAGAAAGAAATCATACACACATATATATTATATTCTCTGAAAGCAGACACCACATACATTTACATAGTTACAATAGCATAGCTGGAGATACACAACACCTCTGAAAAACTCAAGTTCATACAGGTCACATATACCTATGTCTACATGCACTTACATTGAATGGCCCCTTTATTAGAGATGCCCATCTTGTAACACACTGGACCTCCTTTGACCTTCAAAACCAGACATTTGTCATAGCATGGACTAGTACATTTTACATGTGTCAGAGGACATATGGTGGACAAAGAAAGACCACAACTCCACCTCCACCAGGCTTGACTATTGACATTGGACAAAAACAACAGAAAGCTTTAGTCATCTGACCAGTCATTTCAATAGTGATCCAATGTTTGCTCCCACAGGAGTCTTGATTCTCCGTTTCCTTTAGGCAACTTGATTAAAGTTTTGAAAACCTTCTATTATTTTCATTCCATTTCACAAATAACTGCTACTTTGTGTTCGTCTAGCACTTAAAATCTCAGTAAAATACATTTAAGTTTGTTGTTGAAAGGTGGTATGAATAATTTTGCAAGCCACTGTACATCCACAAGATTCCCTTTTCTCTGGATGATTTTCCTCAGTCACACCATTCTTGGTATACATGCAACAATGTTGCACAAGAAACCACACAAGGCTGGCAATTCTGGAAATACAGGCCCTAGTTAATGTAGCACTGATGCCAATGCCTTGTTTGAAGTCTCTCAGATTGCTCAGTTAACTCCAAAAGATCCAGAAAAACTACTGTGGAGTCATATGAGTAATATATCCATACAGGGAAGTTCTATTGTGAAAGGGTAGTTGTCTCTAATAATGTGGTCATTAATGTATCTTCAATAGGAATGAATATGGCACCTAAAATATTGAGCCCGATATCATCTGAAAGTCAAGCTGTAATAGGTTGCTAGTAAAAAAAAAAAAAAAAAAAGTCAAGGTGTAGTCCTAATTATCTACCATGAGGTATCACGTAGGTCCTTGGCAGTGGAAAAGTTAAAAAGGGCCTCAATAAGACGACATGTAGACGTCATAAGGCTTCACGGACAAAGCCGCTTTTACAAGCTATGTGTCTTTTTTTTTTTTTTTTTTTTTTAAACGGACAGCATTTGGGTGATCTCAGAATGTTTTAGGGTTTTTTTTTTTTTTTTATTGTTCACATCCATTTTCACAAATCAAAGTTAGTGGAATAGGACATGCAGAATGGACGCACAGATCCGGAAGATATTCGGCTGGCAATAAGTCTGTATGGATCAGGCCTTATGCTTATGGACTTCTCCCCAGCGTGGCAACTTCTATCAGAAGTGGAAATAGGAACTTCCTTTGAGTAACCAAAATAAGAACAGATATCTTACTATTTTATTCTGGGTTCCCTTCCGGAAGGTTCTCCACTCTTACAGGTAGGTCTTTAGATGTTTCTATGACTATCTAATAATCCACCTATGAGGTTCAATGATGTCACATTATAGTTGTAAATTATTACATACAACATATTTCTTATTAACATTACTCTAACATATTTATATAGGCCTTCATTATCCTAGGAGTGGCATAGTGTAAAAACATTCTGGCAGTAAAATAGGCAACCTATGAAAACAAAGCAGCGTACACTTACTGGAGTTATGGGGACAACTATAAATCTAGTATAAACTTGAAACAGGTTGTTTTTTTTTTGTAATCTTACGGGAGAAACACGTAAAAAAAAAAAAATGTTAAATTAAAAAAACTAGACCAATCATTGAATCAAAACTTCATGCAGTGTTATTCAATGCCGTTTCACCTTTTCCCAACCAGACGGTCTGAATGGATCCTAGAGCCCCATGCACAAAAAACAGATTTTTTTTTGTAACATTCATATTTCAAACAATGGGAGTTATCACAGTTTTCCTGTTTTTTTCCACAGACAGTTAAAAACTGACACAGTCAGAAAATTGATTAGAAATAAATGACACACCAATGGAAAATGGGCATTAAAAACTTAGGTTTATCTGTTTTAATGTCCATTTTTTTGACTGTGCATGTAACCTAAGGGAGCCTGCACACGGAGTTACGCTCCGCTCATTCTGAACGTAAAAAACTGGTTCAGAATGAGCGCGTAAAAACCAGATCCCATTGATTTCAATGGGTGCCGGCATACGCGCGTTACCCATTGAAATCAATGAAAGGCTTTTTTTCCCCTATTGCTTTCAATGTGATACGCGATTTCAATGGGTAGCGCTTATATGCCGGCACCCATTCAAGTCAATGGGAGCTGGTTTTTACGTGCTCATTCTGAACGAGTTTTACGTTCAGAATGAGCAGAGCATAACTCCGTGTGCAGGCTCCCTTAGACCTTATTCCCATGACCATACCGCTAATCATGGACCAACTGGTGTCTATCTATAAGTCCACGGATGGAACTTCGTAGCTGTGATAACTTTGCATGCAGCAGTCTGTAGGTTTTTTCCTTTAATAAAAGATGTGCAGATATAACAGCGAGGCTGTGTATGTATACAATGAGTATATATGTAGCTCATCAACAAGTACACATTTCTATAGAGTATTCTGAGATCTAAGTTTAGAAGCAACTATCATATACAAGATTAGATTAGAAATGCAGTTCTAGACAGAACATCCAGTATGAAAAAGCCGAATAAACAGTTCTATAATATAGGAAGTGGATCTATCACAGATAGTCTTCAAACACAGCGGCCCGCCACCTGTCACTTTTATGGGGTATACAGATGGGCACTGATCTGCTGAGGGGTTCTAAGGCACTTTGGAAGTTGTCCTGTGTCACTCTTACCATAACATGACTGATTTTTTTTTTATGCTGAACATTTTTTGCATGCCTCTGGCGAAGATCCAAAATTGGCTTTAAAGTGCCTTGTATAAAAGGACAGAGGGAACCACAGTATTTACAGAACTTGTTTTTCCTTTTAAGACCAAGGACCCTCTCAAAACTTCCTTCACATGATAATTTTGGTTACCATACCAATATATGATAGAAACACATTCACTGAACAAGTTCAAAGTGGGCCTGGATGCCTTTCTTGAAGAGAAAATATAATGGGTTATGGTCTCTAGATTTTAAGGACACGTTGATCCAGGGTTTTATACTGACTGCCAGATTTGGAGTCGGGAAGGAATTTTTTCCCCTGAAATAGGGCAATTGGCATGAGCCTCATGGGGTTTTTTGCCTTCCCCTGGATCAACACTGTAGGGGATTGTAGGGTTATAGGTTGGACTTGATGGACTCATGTCTTTATCCAACCTCATCTACTATGTAACTATGTAATTGGTGCACAGATCCTGGAATATAACAGGGCTCTTTTTGTTATAGAGCTTTATGCTGCATTTTCCCTTGGACATCATACTGTCCATTGCACATGGAACTTACTATTGTTACATATTATATACTAGTTTTTACCCACGACTTCGTCTGCGGTGTTTGGAGAATTGGGTGAAGACAGACGTGTGAATTATCCAACATATTCTGCTGAAATTGGCTGTATTACCAGCACTGTAGTTCGAATACCAGAAGAACACGTATACCCCACACAGTGATATTCACTAACCCCCCCGATCCTGGTTTTCCATTCAACAGAAATTCAGCCATATCCAATATACAGTAATATAGATGGCTAGATAGGTATCATACATATATTCTGTTCATATATGTTCTGTCTATATGTTCACTTCAACACATCAAAAATCCATCCCTAGCTTTAGAGGAACCTTCTGCCACTTTAACTATTTCCACTTTGTTCGGCTAGGTTCAGGACAGGTTTGCATTGTGATGTGGCAATCCTTTAAGTCTGTGCATTTTGAGTGGGGATGAGATTGTAATAAGTCTTCATCACATAGACATCTTGGTCTCGGTGATTTTGAAACTGAACAAAAACACTGCATGAAAACTGCACCAATTATTTGTGACTGCTTCAGGTTCCTAGAATGTCTAATACATTTCCTTTAACGTAACCTAATATTAGATTTATAATGGAGGTGCGTAGGCTCTTTATTCTAGTCATCAAGCACAGGCTTAGCTCATAGATCCACCAATTACTTCTTACATGCTTAAAGGGGTTTTCCAGGAGTTACATACAGTACTGATGACCTATCCTTGGGATAGATAGAAATATGTAATCAGTGGGGGCCCAACACCGGGGACCCCATAGCACAGTTGGTTGAAGGGGCTGCTGCAGTTGGGTGAGCCCTGTGGTGCTTTCAATGAATACCAAGCACAGCACCATACATATGGTAGGTAGCTGCAAAGCTGATCCCCATTCACCTGAATGGGATTGGGCCTTTGCTGTACCATGTGACTGATAAATATGACATCATCTTCAAATAGCTGATTGGTGGGGTTCCCAGGTGTCAGACCTCTACCGATTACTCATCAATATGTATTTCCCAGAAAACCCTTCAAAAGTATTTATCTCATCAGGACAATCCCTTGTTATAAGGAAGCCAACCCATTGGTTAGCTGATCAGGCTAATATCGCTGAAAGAAATATATGGATATCCGTGATATATACATAGACGACCTGGGAGCTATTTTTTGTAGTAGCTGTGTGATGTGACACTTACAGGGGGAATAAGCAAGGATTTATGGCATTCATATTTTCATAGGCTTTGCTAAAAAAAATAAATAAAAAAAAAAGCATATTTGAAGGCAGCCAAGGAGGTTCTCTTCAGGATAGGCTCTCAATATCAGATCAGTGGGAGTCCTACTTCCCTTTATTGTTTCACAGGCACAGCTGTGTACTTTTAGTTTAGTGGCTGCATTGTACCATTCACTGAATACAGGATTATAGGTAGCATATCTCTTTTGTTTACGATTCAGGTTATAATTCTCATCCATTCGTTTCTCCTAGACATAAAAGTACAGTACATCAACATGTACTTTTATGGGCACCATTTTTAAATTAAGCCGTTCACATCTGCGGCGCAGTCTCTGTTGTTTCTCCT
Source organism: Leptodactylus fuscus (assembly GCF_031893055.1). Lineage (NCBI taxonomy): Eukaryota > Metazoa > Chordata > Amphibia > Anura > Leptodactylidae > Leptodactylus > Leptodactylus fuscus. The sequence continues at coordinate 294,976,948 of NC_134265.1, forward strand.
CTGCCAGTTTCAGTTTAAAAATAACAAACACCCCATAGACCCCATTACAATCCATGGGGTCCTCTGGGCTCCATGTATCACCACTGTTTAAGTGGTCCGCCTCTGTTATTCGGGACCTGGGATGGATCAGAACAACAGAGAGGAGACAGTAGTGTGTGAACCTAGCATTAGTTGTATTCCATATGTACTCTAGCCAGGAAGGAAAGCTTGAAGCAGTCAACGCACTTGTACCTGCTTGCTGGATTGCTTTACCAGATGCTATCCAGTCCATATCATGTCTGCACAAGTTTGCCGTCTGAAGATTCCCCAGGCATGTATCTTTTAGGAATGTGACTGGAGCTGTAACATGCTTTCTCACTGTGCTGTAGATATACAGTATTACACATGTAATCCAAACCTGCGGACATTCTGCAGAACTAAAGCCATTCATGTTATATGAACATCTGCTCAGAGTGTACAAATGACAACAACCTCCAATAACACTATCACCGCACCACCATCTGAACTGTCTCCCCCTCTGCTTCTGTCTCTACCCCCTTCCTCCATAGATTATAAGCCATCATGGGCAGGGCCCTCTACCCCACCGTGCCAGTCAGTCACTGTTAGTATTATATCTACCTGTATATTCTGTGTACTGTATGTAACCCCCAAATGTAAAGCACCATGGAATTAATGGTGCTATATAAATAAACAATAATAATAAATAATAATAATGACACACATTCTGTGTTCCACATGTTCTTCTTATTTATGCTTCAGTTCATTTCACCAGCAGACAGAGAACCTAAACGTAACTTCAAAGACATACAGAAGGGGAAAGCTATGCCGACAACACCAAGGACGCGGCGCTGTTCCAAAACATTTCCTTCTTGCCTGCGATCTCTGACTAGCAAAATGTACACCTGCATAGACTTGAGACTATTCTGAGGCACAGTGGAAAGATATTGCACAAAAAAAATGAGACAGCATGAACAAGCTTACAGCCACGTGCACAGCAGTCTACTATGGTGTTACTTGTTTACCATGTACATAGCGTCAGTATATCCCATAGCAAAGTACAGATATTGTCATAGTTCACGCTGGTCCCTGATTTGAGTCTGCAATGAACTTAACATCATATTTTTATAGTGTGGATTTAAAAAAAAAAAACAAAAAAAAAAAAACAAAAAAAACAAAGAAACCTTAAAAAAAAACAATGCAAATAAGGGGAGAACAAACAATCCTTTATCAAATTTAGACAGTACTAACCACTGAAGCACCATAGACGGACACATGACTGAGTAACTACCGTATTTTGGTACTTCAGCTTTCTCCCCCTGCTCTATAACACCATCCTATATGTACTGTATGTCAAATGTTAGTGTACTTCTGTAAAATGCTTAAGGAGGACCCTTCACCAAGTAGGATGTGCTAAATAATATATACAATTTGATTCTTGCCGTTCCCCCGATGAATTTGGTGTTTTTATTTTTAAAATCCGTCCACCCATTCAAAAGATATGGTTACATGTAAACTAGCTCTGATTCTCCAAGTGGGCGGTAACCTTATATTTTTCTCTCCAAAAAATCCTTCCCACATGTAGATTCAGATATAGTTTACATATAATCTTCCAGGGGCCATAACTTTTGAATTGGTGGACAGATTTTAAAAAGAAAAACACCAAATTGTCCAAGGGAATGGCGAGAATCGTGTTATTTAGCATTTCCTACTTGATGACAGGTTCCTTTTACGGCATGTTCGTCTGGAGTAAATTTAACTCACAATTTGGAACATATTCCATACCAAAGGAAATGTAAAATGCTCTCTCTACTGTCGGCAATAGAAAATCTACGTTGCTGATCATTCAGACGCAGAATTTTACGCTGCCGATTTAAAATCCAAGTTACTGACAGGCTAGAAACAATGGCGGGTAATGACATGGAGATTAGTGGCATGGCAAACTGCAAATCTGTGGCAGAAATTTGCAGGTCAGTCTCGGATTTCTGCTCTGGATTACGTGTCGGATATTTGCATACGACAAAGTTATGTGAACATGCCTATGGGAGATGAAATGATCAAATTCTTATCTTTCTATTTCCTTTTCCTGTAGATATCGCCATAATAAACCTGTCTGTATCTTCTCTCCCTAGAACTAGTACACCAGCCATATGTTCTAGTACCATAAGTTGTATCACCGTATGCATGAAGGTGACACAATCTAAAGATTCCCTGAACTCTGATAGTGTTTCTGTGGTATGCATTTGCTTTATGTATAGACAAAGTACTGAAGGCTAGATTAGATAGCCAGATCTCGTCCCCTGGTTATACAAGCCGAAGCAAAGAGAATCTGTATTGTGATCAATCCTCCCCCATTCGCCTGCATTATTGGCAGCACATCCCAGTCTGCAAAGAGCGCTGTGCTGCAGATACTCTGCATTGTTTATTCTGCAGAAAAGATCAGTCAACCAGCGAGTGTTTGCATGGAAAGCATAGATGGCACATGGATGGTATCTGTTCTGTTTTCTCATGGGCCTATAAATGCACAATACAAACTCAGTAATGGTGGCTACATGGAGAGCACCATTTGTTCACATCACAAATGCACATGACTGCCTATACAGATCTCTATAAAACCAGAGCCCCTTTTCATAAATGAATATCCCTTTAAAGAGGTTCTGTCGCCAGTTTAAAACATTAAACCAACAATACAGACAGGTCAGGCTCATGTGAATGTAACACTTTTTTTTTTCCATGAAAATGTGTTCCTCCATTGCCAAGGTATTCATCTGTTTCGTAACCTGTAAGTAAGCAGTCTGGAGCACTGAGGGCGACTCCATTGCTCCAAACTATTGTGCTCTAAGGCTGAGTTTACACGGGGTATTTTACAGCCTCAAAATCCTGACCAAAAACATGGCTCCCATGGAAATCAATAGGAGCTGGTCAGTTCCTTTTTCTGGGAACGGTTTGTTTTGGCTCCCGAAAAAAAGAACAGACATGCTCATTCTTCAGGCGGAGTCGCTTGCAAGTCCGCCTGAAGACACTCCCTCCTCCAGACTAGGCCCATTCATTTGGGCCTAATCCGGTGCGGAGTGCACGACTGGATGCTGGTGCACTGCACCGGCATCCAGTCGCAGCTACCCGTATTTTGGACAGAAACCAGAGGCGACCTCCGTTTCAAGTTCTGGAACAAAAAACCCTGTGTGAACCCGGTCTAATACAAGAACAAGGAGCTATACTGAAATCTCGCTAAGACCTGAGGAGCCTAGTAGTTTGGAGTAGAGATGAGCGAAGACTGTTCGAATCAGCCGATCCGAACAGCACGCACCCATAGAAATGAATGGAAGCACCTGTGATGCCGGCCGGCCGCCGGCAAAGTCAGCGTCACAGGTGCTTCCATTCATTTCTATGGGTGCGTGCTGTTCGGATCGGCTGATCCGAACAGTCTTCGCTCATCTCTAGTTTGGAGCAATGGAGGCGCCGTTTGTGCTCCAGATTGCTCATTTGCATATTCTGAAATAAATTAATATTCCTGCAATGGAAGCCCAAATTTCCATAGGGGAAAGGAGCATAACATTCAGGCGAGCCCGACCTAACTGTGTTTCTGGTATAGTATGCCTCACCCTAGTGACAGACTCCTTTTAAGTTCCTACAATGAAAAATCTTCATTGTATCTTCACAGAATGGCAAGTATTTAGTTAGAAAAACATTAACACTTCCTGGGGGAAAAACCAAAACATCAGATTAGTGAAGAAGGTGGTGTTGCAAGTCCTATCATGTCAGCTAATCTTTAGCAGGCAAACAAGATCATCCATTACATACAAAGAAGCATGTGAACTACAGTATGTAACAAAGGTAAAAATAATTGTAAGAAAACCCTGTACTCTCCTATCTAACGCATTAGTGAAATGCGGTAAACAAAAAAAAAAGTGGAAAAAAACAAAAGTAGCAGAAAAGACAATCCAACAAACACTTGCTTTTGTTCACTGCTTTCTGCAGTTTATCATTCTTGCCTTCTGCCATATAAAGCCAAGGCGCCATATTGCAGAAATTCTGCTGCGTTGTCTTTGAGCCAAAGCCTGTAGAAGCCACTCCTGGCTCGCTCAAAAAAAAAAGAAAAAAAAAAAATGCAACAAAAATCTACAACCAAAAAACCCTGCTTTTTGGCAAAGTGGGGCTTTAGCCTAAATTTATTGAGAAATCGCAACATGTCAATTATACCTATGGAAATGTTGGCGGTTTTCCTACAGATGTATTTGAAGCAGAAAGTTCAGAAGAAACCTCTGCAAACTTTCTGTGAAAAGCGATGTGGAAAAAAACATGATGTGTGGCTGCCACTACCTGCAGCCTTAGCCTAAAACTCGTTTTCTTTAGTCTCACTTATCCTAGCGAGTTACAACCAGCACTGTCCATAATATGAAATATTAAACTGCTGTGACATATATGAAGAAAGATAGTCTCTCTGGCAGAAAGCAGCAATTCAATGAATTCATTTTTCCAAATTTTTTCTTTAACTGAACTAGCTAAGTGATAACCCAGTGGTGTTACTTCACAAGGTAATGCCTCCTTGGCGCATGTCTCAACCACTCCACTGCCCTTCTCCAACAATGGGAGATTACTTAAAGGGGGCGCAGGAGTGGCCGACACCGATGCGTCAGGACACCACACTTTGGCTAACGGATTGTCCCATTTAGCCAATTTGACACAATTTTTCATTAAAGAGAAAAACTGAGAAATAACATCAATATTAAGGACAGATGAAACAAGGATGTTCTCACCCGATCCTGAAGGCTGGTTCACTTCAGACTTGTTCAACGCTGCGTCTCCTCTGCAGACTGCTGCAAATGCTCTGCGCGTACTTCCTTGCGTGCTGTCTGGATGTCCTTATCTTCCAACACATGACCTCTCTTCTCTGTTCTCTTCAAAGATACTGCAGGACAGGGACATTGATGAACACCCCCTGCTGACACACCAGGAGCCTCTCCAGATTCCACTGCTGTCACTGCCGCCCGCCCGGGCCACCGCTCAGACAGGGCTGCCTCCCCCGCTCTGCTGTGTGAAGCAGCTGCTGCTGCTGCTGCTGGTCTCCTGCTGCCGGAACACCTGCTACGCTTCGTAGAGGAAGAAGGGGGTGTGTAAGCTCTCCGGCTCTTCCTGGTTCTCTTGCCGGCTGATGGACACGCCTCCGCTCTCCCCCTCCCTTCAGGGTAGAGTCTAAATCCTAGTGGGCTAAAGGACCTGCTCCCTCTGGCCACTTGGATTTAGCTTGTTCTACATAGAGCCGGCTACATCCTAGTGAGCTAAGGGACCAGGTCCTTCTATCCACCTGCTCTATATAAGGATGCTATATCTTAGTGAGCAGAGGGACCAGGTCCTTTAGCCCACTAGGATTTAGACTGTTCTATATAAGAAAGCTAAATTCTATTTCGCTAAAGGACCTGTAATATGTACAGAAATCTAATTTTTTTATTTAAATATAAAGATGTTTTATTTTCATTTATTTATATTCTTGGATAGCGCCAAAGTATTCCAACACATTTTTCAGGTTCTTGGTCCATTTTATTGATGCATTATCTGATCAATTTAAATTCCATGGGGCTTCAATCAGCAGTTTGGAGCTGCAGTGACGTTCACGGAAATCGTTTCCAATTTATTGGCCCTATGATGCATGACTTGATCGCAACTCGATCCCCCTAGATAGAGCTAGTTTTGAGTAGAAGGACCAGGTCACTTAGCCCACTAGGATTTAGCCAGCTCTATATAAGGATGCTAAATCCTAGTGGGCTAAAGGACCAGGTCCCTCAGCCCCCTAGAGATACACAGTTTTGAACAGAAGGACCAGGTCTCTCAGCCCACTAGGATTTAGCCGGCTCTATATAAGGATGGTAAATCTTAGTGGGCTAAAGGACCAGGTCCCTCAGTCCCCTGGAGATACACAGTTTTGAAAAGAAGGACCAGGTCCCTCAGCCCACTAAAATTTAGCCTGTTCTATATAAGGATGCTAAATCCTAGTGGGCTAAAGGACCAGGTCCCTCAGTCCCCTGGAGATACACAGTTTTGAAAAGAAGGACCAGGTCCCTTAGCCCACTAGGATTTAGCCGGCTCTATATAAGGATGCTAAATCCTAGTGGGCTAAAGGACCAGGTCCCTCAGCCCCATAGAAATACACAGTTTTGAACAGAAGGACCAGGTCCCTCAGCCCCCTAGAGATACACAGTTTTGAAAAGAAGGACCAAGTCCCTTAGCCCACTAGAATTTAGCTTGTTCTATATAAGGATGGTAAATCTTAGTGGGCTAAAGGACCAGGTCCCTCAGTCCCCTAGATATAGCTAGTTTTGACAAGAAGGACCAGGTCTCTCAGCCCACTAGGATTTAGCCGGCTCTATATAAGGATGCTAAATCCTAGTGGGCTAAAGGACCAGGTCCCTCAGCCCCCTAGAGATACACAGTTTTGAACAGAAGGACCAGGTCCCTCAGCCCACTAGGATTTAGCCGGCTCTATATAAGGATGCTAAATCCTAGCGGGCTAAAGGACTAGGTCCCTCAGCCCCCTAGATATAGCTAGTTTTGATAAGAAGGACCAGGTCCCTTAGCCCACTAGGATTTAGCCGGCTCTATATAAGGATGCTAAATCCTAGTGGGCTAAAGGACCAGGTACCTCAGCCCCCTAGATATAGTTAGTTTTGAGTAGAAGGACCAGGTCCCTTAGCCCACTAGGATTTATCTGGACTCCATAAGAAGTTCATCCTCTTCTTCCGCCGGAACACCAATGGAGAGGACGTCCGCAGTCGCCGCATCCTCCGCTGCAGACTCTGCTGGTGCCGGCATAACACTAAGGCAGCGCCTCAGCCATCCCTCGCCGCCGGCACTCTCCGCCTTCCATAGAAGTTGCTGAAGTAAGTCTTCCATCTTCTTGCTTGATTGAAGATCGTGACGAACTGCACCAGAAACAGCTGATTGGCGCTTATTTATGTTCCCATTTCGCGCCACAAATATCTAACAGCCAATCAGCTGTTTCCATCTTCTCACAGCTGTTACTATGTACTTCTAGGAATCTTCCTACCACAGACCAACTTCCAATCAGCTGTTCCTACGTCATATCGCTGTTGTAAAATTGCTCGGATTCTTCCCCATATGATGACCTGAACTTGACCCCCTTAAACCTTTGCGGTAAGCAAGTTCAGGCGAGAAATAACACTGAATGTTTAAAAATTACTAAAAGAACCTGAGGAGACATAAATTAGTATTAATAAAAGCATATTAACTTTGTGGTACTATGGCGCCATGAGACCCCCAAGCAACGCTGCTCTGGGGGCAGGGGTGAACCATGGCTTTCTGCCGCCTGAGGCAGACGTCAGAAAGCCACGTCAGAAAGCCACCCCAACCCCCCCGGAGGAAGGGGTGGCGTGGAGGGGGCGGGGCTGAGCGGAAGGGGGCAGGGAGGGGCTGAGCGGAAGGGGGTGGGGAAGGGCCGAGTGGAAGGGGGTGGGGAAGGGCCGAGTGGAAGGGGGTGGGGAGGGGGCGGGGAGGGGCCGAGCGTCTTTAGCAGGCAGACAGCAGGCAGGGAGAGGACCTGCTCTCTGCCTGAGCGTGAGGGGCGGCCGCTGGAGCAGTGCTGCTCCGGCGGCCTCCCCAATCCACCGCTCAGTGATGGTGACCCTAAGCCAGTCCAGGACAGCTTGTCCTGGACTGGCTTAGGTCAGCAAAAATGCCGCCCTCCCCGTGGCCCTGGCATAGCGCCGCCTGAAGCGGTTGCTTCAGGTCGCCTCATGGGAGGTGCGGCGCTATCTGGGGGTCCTTTGTAGGGTGGGCACACAGGTCATCCTCATCACACAAAGTCTGGCTAAACGTCTTTGATCTCCTTTCCTTGGATGTCTGGCAGTCTGTGCATCACAAATATATTACACTGGAGTGAGAGGATTTATGGTACAACCCTTTCTTGACAATAATAGCAGTTTGTTAGCAGTATATATTGAAGAAGGGAATCTGTGGCACAATAGGAGAAGTATTACTATGTGGCGATTACAAGCAGAGGATGAGAATGATGGGAAGCTTGTCTGTACATGGTGTCTGAGCCCAGATTGAGTAGGAAATGCTGCTAAAATGTGCAGATATGATGCATACTATCACTGTGAGGAAGGGTCCTGATTTGGGCTTTGCAACAAGGGCCGGTGAACCCTTAGTTATCCCCCTGTGGACTGTCATCAGCCAAAAAGTCACAAGTACACAGAATATTTTTATGCACAAGTATAAGAATAAAACGTGATAAATAATAAAGCACACAATCTCCAATGGCATTCGGATAAGGAGAAAAACAACAAGGTAGGCAGTGTGGTACATGGCGGAGATTGCAATATATCAGAGTACAACTGTCATGAGACTGGACATCTATAGGAACCTCATAAGGCACCTATAGATAGTGCTCTCCTCCCCAAGAGTCACCTGCCCGTCCTTGTCATTTCACTCCGCAGAACATAACATAAAACATTTTAATCCTTTATGGAATGTCTCCTGACAATAGTACTTTATGCTGCCTATAAAGTTAATGCACCACAAAAACACAGCGCCAATGTGCGCCATATTTATAAATACTTGCTCCCAGTTTTCAGACCCGGGGATAACCTTACACTAGATGGAGTGTAACACAGTCCAGAAACCTGACAGTAAGAAACTTTCTTGATGATCACACTTCATTTTTTAATGCAGGTACAGTCCATACCAGTGGGTAACCTTGATAACCCCGCCCATGTGGCAAAGAGGCGGAGCAGTAACTTGGCCAGGGCAGTTTTCTTCTGGGCTAGCTGTATATTTTGCAGGCAGGTGCTGGTGTGCACTGACTGATCCGCAGTACAGCTGCCATGCATGTGCTCAGGCACACAGCACGGAGAGATAAGAGCAGTGCTATCAGCCTGAGGACCGATAACAACACCTCGAGATGATAACCACAGCCATACATGTCACAACTACAGATAAGGACTGATAAGTGCAGCTAGAAGTGCAGCACCGGTCACCCGAACCAGACCCGGGGCATCAGAACTCCACCCACATAGTTCTGTCCAAGTACAGGCTCCCCAGACAGCAGCTCACCCCTCACCTGTATGCCGGGCTCCGCTCTCAGCTCCGGGTCCCGGCTCAATGCTGCGCTCCTCTCAGGACACTGCGCCGCCTCCACAGCTGCTGACACTAAGCTCTGCCCATAAGACTCAGCAGACACGCCCATCACCTCCATACCACGCCTGTAGTCCACAAGCTAAACGCCCACCATTACATTGTAAGACACACGGGCCATCTGACCAATCAGCATCTAACTTTTAGCACGCCCACACGGCACTTCACCTATCACAACGAGAAATATTGAATTTGAATGGGTTTGCAAAGTGTCTGCCCGTGAGCGTCTTCTGCCTTTCCGCAGTGAAACAGTTTTTTTTTTAACTGGACACAAAGTCGGACATGCAGGACCTTGTGTCCAGTTAAAAAAAAATGATTTTGCTGCGGAGACTAGAAGGCGCTCACCGGCGGACACTGAATGCAAGGTTTCCGTCTCCTGACGACAAAAAATGGAAACCCAAAAAGCAGAGACTGAAGCACATCTTTAGCCCAAGGCCCCACGAAGTATAAATACCGTAATCTGGCCTCCAGTGGAGGTGCCGCAGCCAAAACCACAGTGTTTTACATTACCTGCCAAGTGGGTGGGATTCTGGCTAATCATATCCAATTCCACACATTGCAGAAAACTATCCGCAGCGGAAATGCTGTGATTTCAAAAACCATTGCATTTTTGTAAATCGCAGCATGCATGTTATACCTATGGAAACGCTGGTGGTTTTCCTATCGGTATAACGGGGATGGAAAGCCTGCAAAGGAAAACTCTGCAGATTTCTGTGAAAAGCATTACGGAAAAAGACGTGAAGCATTTCTGCCTCTGTCTTTTCCACAGCGCTTTTTCACTGCATCTCGCTACGTGGAAGCCTTATAGCCTTACCCCTGGTTCACACTAGGGTATGTATTCCGTCAGGGAAGAATCCGCATGGAGACCCCCCCGGACAGAATGCAATCGCAATTGCAAGCGCTGTGCAGTTAAAGTGCACGGACCCCATAGACTATAATGATTTGTGTGGGCAGTTGCGATTGTATTCCATCCGGGGGGGTCTCCATGCGGACTCTCCCTGGACAGAATACATACGCTAGTGTGAACCAACCTTTAGTTTAGTTTATACCTCCTGTTTGATGGCTTAGAGAACATATAAATGTGTCCACATCCACCAAAAAATTAATCCATCAAATCACTTTAGGCCAGTGTTGAAGATGCCAAAATAACATATTATTTTAGGCACATCTAGTGAAATATCCCAAAATGTTGGTAAAAACAATGTCATTTAGATGACATACGTAAATAGTGTATGTGCCCCATTCTTTATAAGCCTGGCTTTGTAACCTGATCATAGGGATAGGGATGTATCTAAGTACCAAGTTTATAGTTGTACATAGCAACCAGCAAAACTGTAACTGTAGCACCAGACTGTAATAGGATCAGTAATCATCTATATACAGTGTTGCAAAACTTTTTATTTACACAAAGCAACCATAACATACAAAACAACCGTTTAATATTACACTGCAATATATCTGGCAACAAGACATTAGCAGCAGATTTTTGTGAAAAAAAAAATCTACAATTGTGCAGTGTGGATTTTGTTTAGCCGGAATGACAGGTTAACTATACTCCATAGGTCAGTATGATAATAATGATACCAAATTTATATAGTTTATGTTATATTTTAATACCTTTACAAAAATCTAAAAACATTTTCTGTAACTTTTTTTCTTATATTTCCATGTACAGGGCTGTGTAAAGTGTCTTTTTTTGGGGAGCTAGATGTACTTTTTATTTATACCATTTGGAGGAATGTCTGATGATTTTATCCCTTTTTTATTCAAAATTATTTTGTTAGGTTGCAGAACACAGGTAATGTTTTTTGCTGCATTTTTCTCTGAGGTTTTCGTCCCTTATTATATCCGTAGGGAAAAATTGAAATAAAAAATCAATTCCGAAAGCAAAATTCAGAATGAGGTCCCACGTAGTGGGAAAAACCATGGCAGCAACCATGGCAAAGTTTCTGTAGGTATAATTCACATACTGCGATTTACAAAACTGCAACAGTTTTGGAAATGGCAGCGTGTCCACTGTACTTATATTTCCGCAGTGTGTAATCCCATCCACTATGCAGTGACTGTAAATGGCCGATTTTCTTTCCATTGCGTTTCCACCGTGCCCAAACTGCAGTGATTATGCTATGTGGGGCCCGGCCTGAAATTTCTGAAAACACAGCTTTTCCACAGCTTTTTTTTTCTGTGTGGATTGGATTAGCCAGAATCTCATTCACTTTGGTATTCCCCCTACGCCCAACAGCAGCACAACTGGGGTATTCCTGCCCCCATGAGCTGTTAGGACAGGTGGAATTTTTAATTACCTAACAGCTTTGACCTCTATAAGAGGCCGGAAGACCAACTCCCCCTTGTGTTTTTTTTTCTGTCCTGTGGGACAGGACACGTGGTAGGGGGAGAGGTGTTCTGGCCTCTTACAGGGGTTGGGGCTCCCTCTCCCCCCCTGGATTCTTATCTTCGAGAGCCAGGATTTAGTTAAAGGACTAAGGAACCAAAGCTATCATTGAGTTGTGACTTCCGTGGACTTGTTATTACAGTTGATGTGACCGCTACCGGCTACTAACTTTGTGGCATACAATAAATTGCTGCTGTCTCCCGTCCTCTTATGTCCCTGTTGATTCAAGAGATCTTCCAGAGGAAAGACATATACCTCAGCTCTGTGACAACAACTATATATATTGTAGATGACAGTCATACACAATAGGTAGTAGAAAAATATATATATAGAATAACAAATATGTAACCAACAATCTCAAAATATATGTAATGATGCCTAGCTGGAGAAGGCAAGTATGTAATAACTATTCAGTGATGATAAATAACAAAATACAAGCAAACCATACACATACCCAGGGTCATGATAGCAGACTAAAAAGGATATGGTGCCCGGTATACAGCCCAGGGACGGAATGGGCGTAAGCAGCTACGTTTTTTTTTTAAATCTCACCTCATACTTTATTCAAATGAATACTTTTTCTCTATAATGCCTTAACTTGTGTTGCAGCTGTTACTGAGTGAGAGTGTTACGGAGCAGAATCTCCTGTTTTCTCCATGTACTGGCTTTGGGAGACATCATAGCAACGAGTCTTTACAAACTAGCTCAGGGAAACCTGAATGTTAGAGATAGAGCCTCCAAAGGGAAAAAATGCTAAAATGTAGAATATAAGTTATATAATAACCAGAAATAACATTACTACTCAGCTTATTCTGAAAAGTCACCTGAAGGTTTAGTTACACTTTAACCACATGGGAGCCAGCCACTCAACTTCCTTGGTAGGTTACGTGATTTGAGCAAGGAGTATAAGTAGTGGGTTGTGTGCAGAAAAGGCGCTGGTATTGGACTGGTGATAGATCTTTAACCTTATTCCTTGAGCGGTGTTTCCTGTTTCCTCAGGAAATGAGAAGGAACTTCTGTTAATTAGGAAGATGAAGCTTGGACCAAAGTCAAATGTCACCACTATTTTTTTATGCATGTGTGCATATGCTGATATGTGTGTGGTAGCTATTGTGTACTGTATTGTACTGCTGATATGTAGTATGTGCAGGCAGTGACGTAACTAAATCAAACCCAAAGCAATCTCAATACCAGATAAAGAACAAAGATACCCACAAAAACTCAAAGCAACAACTAAGTATCAATGTATAAATAACAAAAAATTTTTTTGGTTTTAAATCTAAATTTTATTATTACAACAATTTTTTTTAAATGTAAAGAATATTGGTCTCTGGAAAACACAAGGTCGGAGGTCGCATTGGACTGAGCAGCTCCAGCAGGTGCATAATCTGCTAGAAAAAAAGCCTCACTAGTGGTGTAGGGGATGAAAACAGCCACAGTTAATGTGTGTATAGAAGGGCCCTGTATTTTGTATATATAAATGTAAATAGGCTCCTATTGTCCACAATATCACAAGATCAGGGCACTTAATTGGAAAGTATCCATAGCATTGAAAAAATCATACCCACATAACCACTATATAGTAAGAGCATATAAGGTAACAGAACCAATGTAAAGTTACACACACATGCCAATATTACATGAGTCAGCCTACATAGGACAAAAGATGTAAAACATATACATAACCCACTTCTCACCAGCTCACCAAAAGCAATATCTTGTATACTCCTGTGTATTAATTCCGCATATAGACACCAGAGAAAGAATGTGAACTATAGATGATGTTGATATACTCAAAAGGTTTTCAAAGAATTATAAACTATTGTTGCAATACTACATATAAAATAAAACTAACAAAAAAACGGTAACCCAACAAGGTTTTTATAAGGTCAATATGATAAAAGTGCAAGAAAAGATGTGAAAAATCAAGTGAAATATATACTCGAATAAAACAAATACTAAGTGACAAAATAAAAACGTGAAATGAACATGCCAATAAAATTTAAAAGACGATGGCAATAAGGTGAATCAAATAAGTGACAATATACACTCGAATAAAAATACTAAGTGACAAGATAAAAACGTGAAATGAAGATGCCAATAAAATTTAATAAGATAATGGCAATAGAGTAAATCAAATAAGTGACAATATAATAAATGGTGAAAGTAAACAAAAATAAAAAAATATGTCTAAGTTAAAAACAAAATTAAATTAAAAAAAAAAAAAAAATTCCATCTACAAATATGGAGTCCATATGTAGAAAGCTCTGATGGTAGAGAACGATGGCTGCAACTCTCCACATATGTGATCCCTTCCATCTCATGGCAAAAGCACTGAAAAAAAATATCTTTTAACAATAAAAAAATATTATTTACATGAGAATAGACATAATATGTACACTCCACTGCGTCAAAACAGACCCCACATAAGAAACCCCCCTCCAAAAGGTATGATACAAAACATCACATAAATCATTCTAAAACAATAAAAGCCAGAGAATGAATGACCTATATTAAAGAAAGCATCCAAAGCCCACCTTATCATTTAATCCCTTAGGTGATACAGTTTGCAACATTGTTATCCACTTTGTTTCCAATTGTAACAACCTCTTCTTAATGTCCCCCCCACGTACACCCAAATGTACTCTGTCAATCGCCCTTACCTGTATGCGGACATCCCCCATGTGGTAGTCACGGAAATGTTTCGCAACAGGTTTTATGTTCAGTTGCAAAGATACATCATTTGGATCCTGAGCCCTCCTAATGTCACGGATATGTTCCAATATTCGTACACGTAACCCAGTTGCAGTATATATGCACATTTGTGGTTTTGATTTTGAGCTTTGGCTTGGTGGTTAGGGTTAATCTTGCTTCGTGTAATCCTAATCAAAAATATCTCTTTTATAATAGGTTGATCTGTTCACCTCATAGTGCATACTGATATATTGGCTAGATCTCCAGTGATTTACTTATGTAGGGTTGCATTATATATGCACTTATATGGTTTTGATTTTTAACTTTGGCTTGGTGGTTAGGGTTAATTTTGCTTCATGGAATCCTTCCTGTATAATCTGCTTATTATATCATCTCTGTTTTTGAACGTAGCCAGGGCTGGATACTTACCTGCACAGGCATTCCTCCCTTTATTGGATCAGCAGCTTTATCATTGCTGGTCATAATGTAACCTCAAAGTACAAGGTTGTGTAGTTTAGGAGCTGCCCCTTGTTTACTTTGTGTGATGGGCGCTGTCTCCTACAGTGGCATCTATTGGTTAAGCTTGAGGGGTGGGCGTGGCCTAAGTTGGTAACGTTAGATATCCCCTTTCCAGAAACTATTGGCCAGTTTATGGAGCATGTGCTCTGATGTTTTCTCCACCCCACGACCCCCTCCCCCTTCTAACATCAGCTGTGAACAATTCCAGCTACTGGTGGTGACGTGTTTCTAGGGGCGGAGTTTATTGTTTAAAACATCAACACTCTGGCGGCCCCGTATGGCCATACATCACCATACATCAGTGCCGCAGGGCTGCATGGGGGAACTATGTTTGACTTAGAAAGATAACATCTGAGCAGTCAATACCCATCTTACTAATAGCCTCTGATGAATCTGTCTCACATACTAGTGTAGATAGAGGAAACGCGTCAGGTTAATCTGAGCAGTCAGTTTAGCAAAGTGTAGATAAGGGGCTACAATTGAACCAGTGTACTAGCCAGGCATGGTGTGATAAGGAAAGCAGATAAGTAATACAGCAGTCTATAGGAATTAGCACCTAGCCCCTAGATAATGTTCTGAGCAGTTAAATCTCTAGTAGGCAGAGCATTGCACCAATGACACTGGCAGTTTTAATGGACTGAGAGAATTTTCTGATAGTCTATTGCTCCTTAGTCATAGTATTTAGTGACTTTCTATATGAGCAGAGGAGAAAAATTCTCTCTTTTATTGGACTGAATGAGCTTTTCTGTGGGCTTTAAAATATTCCCACAGAAGTGAAACAATGAATTATTCAGTCCTTTTTCCTTCCCCTTTTTGTTTTGGAAATTGAACACTTGGGTGGTTGTTTTTTGTTTTGTTTTTTTGAATTATTTACTTTTAATGGATACTAATAAAGTTTCAAGTTTTAATATGTCCAAATAATAGACTACTCATCTATTTCTACAATTACTGTATTAGTGGCACGTATACCTTGCAATATTTACCGTCAGTACTGTTTTAGAATCGGCCAAAATCTGTACATAGCATTACGTAGATCTTTCCACCTGTTGTTGTAGTTGGAAATAAACCGTATCGGATTTCCTTCTCGTGGCCGTTTTTTGAAGTTGAGAAGACTGCTCCTAGGTTCCTCCACTGCTCGGTTATATCCCCTTTCAATATCACTGGGTTGATAGCCCCGAGCCAAAAATCGTTGTCGCAGAAGGTTGGATTCTTCTTCAAATTTGTCAGGTAGGTCACAGATACGTTTAGCCCTGAGGAATTGTCCAGTCGGTATTGCTCTTATGACATGATAGGGATGAGCTGAGTTAGCATGCAGGAACAAGTTCACACTGGTTTCCTTAAGGAAGATAGTAGTATGTAGATTTCCTGTATCGTCTACACTAATTTTTAGATCTAAAAAATCAACTTCCTTTTGAGAGATATTGTAGATAAGTTTAATGTTCAGCGTGTTATTGTTTAGTTCCGTCAAGAATTCATCCAGGTGATGTCTGGTGCCCTGCCAAACAAAGATGATATCATCAATAAAACGCATCCAGGACAAAACCTGTCCCCCATGCTGGTAAGTATGATCGACCGCCTCCCTCTCCCAGAATCCAAGGAAGAGATTGGCGTAAGAGGGGGCGCAAGCCGCCCCAATAGCCACTCCTTGTGTCCATAGTGACGTAACTAAAGTCTTGTGGGTCCCGATTCAAATCTTTTGTCCGGGGCCCCCTACCTCATCCATACAGCCAATTATTGATAATGATGTTATGGGTGTTAAGGGGTTTAATCAACCTTAGTGTGGTTAGGGGAATCTGTAGGTCTCCTTGGCTTATGGGCCAGATGGAAGCTACAATCTTAATACTGATACCAGTACTTATGGGCCCCCTAAGGCTCCTGGGCCCCTGGTGTGACTGCACCTCCTCCTGGGCCCCTATATGTATCTATATACAAACCACCTGCATCATCTTTTTATTTGTTTTTCTTTGTAAACTTTTTATAAAGATCACTTACCTTGCCCTCCTTCACATAGATGGACTCCATCAGTGGTGTAATGATTGTGGTCGCTCCCCCAGTGGGCTATGGGGCCTGTGGCCAGCTGGAAATGTCCGGGGTTCAAGACCACTAAGATATTCTATCTGGGGCCCCATCTTTATCAAGAATTTGCTGTAGGGAGGGGGTAGGGGGCCTTGGGGGCCTTAGTTACGCCACTGGACATCATCCACATTTCCTATCTTATATTTTATGCAGCTTCCCACTCACATAAACTTCAATCACTATGTACATTGTTTTATTTCTCATTTTAAGCACCCACTGCACATTGGCTACATATTGTATATGTGAATGGGGAGTGTAAGCTACCTAATGTGTGTGGCTTTGTTCAGTAGTGAGGAGGGGGTAATTGCCTGCCAGATACATCTGGTACCTTGGGGAAACAAAGGACTACATGATTAGGTGGACCAGCTTGACCACCTCCCTTTTAAAGCTCCTCCTCACTGTGTTTGTAAATGTGAAGCCAGGACTCAGATCCAGTAACTGTAGAGGGCACAGCAATCACCCAATACCAGGACTATGAAGTCAGTAGGATAAACCAGCAACTCAGACTCTTCTATTTATAACGCCACGTATACGGACCACGTTACGCTGCGTATACGCCGCGGAAACACACTCAACCCATTGAAATACATTGCAATTAACTTTACGGCCGTAAAAATACAGGCGTAAAACGAAACCAAAGAAATCCATTGCAGTCTATGGACAGTGATTTTACGCCTGTATTTTTACAAGCCCGGCGTTACTCCGTGTGAAGGCTCCCATACCCTTGTTCTAACTCTGACCTCTTCATAAATAAGTGACAGCCATGGTCATATAGAAGCAGTAAAGATCCTCTAATTCAACTAAAAAGTCAGTGACTGAATTCCTATGAAAGTAAATAAGTAACAAATTATACATCTAATTAATAATACAATATCAATAATTATATAATTAAAATAACTTTTTTTCCAACTCTGACTCCACAGCCCTGGTCAATACATTGCAAAAGAATTGCCAAGAATATGTTTCCTACGCTCCAAGTCACTTCTTATCCCACATGTAACCAATTCACAAAAATAGCAGAATAAATATGTTTTTTGACCTGTGCTACATGTGTTCAGCATTCTTGCTGCACTGCTTTGTGTACTATATTATGGATATTGTGGGATTATTCATGAAGCCCATAACGGGGTTCATATTTCTGTTTATGGCTACACAAGAATTTTTTTCCATCACGATTTTTGTGAATTGGCCACAGGAATCAAACATGTATAAAATGTCCTGAGGCTAGGTGCTAAATGTTTTTTGTGGGAAACCACTTTGACTAGTTCTATCAATGGATTTAGGCAGGTTGCCCAGGCTAATTTTGCATTACTTGGCTATCTATTTCCCGTTCATTTATATGAGCTGTTTTGTATTTTATAAAGGTAGTGTGCCCTATCCCTGGAGTATTTTTGCCTTTTTTCTTAAATTAATTTTGTTGAGCAAAAACACTCCAAGAGAAAGCCCTTTATAGAAACTGCACTTGATGCTTTACATGCGCTACAACAATGCAATTCTCCATGGAAACAGCTAGAGAAACGCCGCCAGTGATCGTGAAAAAAAAATCATCTTTGTAAGCTTTAGCTTTGCTAAAAGACAAAACTGCTTTCTGTATTTTTCCCACCGATTTGAGTGATCTTTAACCACTTCCGGACTGCCCATAGACTATATACGTCCGGATAGTGGTTGTCTAGTTCTGCCAGGACGTACCTGTACGTCCAAGCCAGAACACAGCAGCTGCACAAGATCATTCAGCTGCTTTCACTAGGAGTCGGCTGTAACTTCAGCTGGAGCTCCCAGAGAGATAACAGGGAAGGTTTATTACCTGCTCTGCTATCTAGATCGCTGTGTATACAGCGCTCAATGAGTGCTGTATACACAGCTATGGACGCAGCCATAAATCAGCTGCCCTCTGACCCGGCAGACACGTGATCTGCCAGAGCTTCTGGGTCCTACAGGATTCAGATCAGCTCTGTATACCATGTAGCAGTGTGCAAGAGGTTGGATTTCTCCTGTAACTGAGATTAAATGTAGCAGCCTCAGTTATAGGAGAAATCAGCCTCAAGTACAAAAAAAAAAAGTGATCAGATGTCCCCAAAGGTCTCTTATCACCTTATGGGGACACAATCTGGGAAAAAAATAAAATAAAAATATAATAAAAAAAAGTTTTTAAAAAAATGTAAATAAAATAAAAAAATAAATAAATAATACACTAATAAAACGCCGTTATTAAAGGTTATAGCCCCACCCCCGACGACACCATACAAAATAAAAATTACCGTAACGGAGAGGGAAAACTATATTATAAAATTTTTCAGTGACACTTTGTGTTATTAAATAAAAAAAAAATTATAAATTGAAAACCAGACACAATTTCCCTCCTATTTTGTTTATATTTTCCTGGATATAAAAAAAATTAAAACACATTTGAAAATAAAAATAACATAAAAATAAAGCCCTATGTGTCCCCAAAAAAAGACGCAAAAATTAGTTGACTAAGACATACGAGAAAATTTTTACAGACCTCAAAACCGCACATACATAATAAACCTAAAATGTGTCTGGTCCTGGACCACAAATTGGCCCGGTACTGAAGTGGTTAAAGAGTATTATTATAAAGCATTGCTGCCGTTTTGTGCGGAGGTTAAGCAGTAATATTTGCCTTCAGTTTGCCCACAAAAATGGGTTGAAAGTATCTACTGGGCACTTCCAGCTCCAGTCCATCAGATTAGGCTATATTTCTGCTTTGATATTTTCAGAACATTGTTATTGGGAATAAGGTTTGATTAGAGATGAGAGAGTAGTATTCGATCGAATACCTCCCCTGCAAAGTTATTGGTGTACTCGGTCGAATACCACGCGGTAGACGCAGTAAAAATTCAATGTCCCTCCCACCTTCCCTGGTGCTTTTTTACACCAATAAGTATGCAGAGGAGGTATTCGATCGAATACTACTCGCTCATCTCTAGGTTTGATATTGATTCATTCTATAGTTTAGATTATTTAGTTTATTCAAAGAGATACAGGAAGAAAGGAAGTGACACAATAAAGTACAAGATATAAAACAAGTAGAGAATAAAGGGTGCATGGAAACTCCTGGCAATCTCCTACAACAACAGGTAGGTTAGGACTAATGTAACATACATGAAAAGAAAAAATAAGCTTGGTAGCTCACCACAACTTCTGCTTGTGCTGCTTAGTATGCTGGGTGCTCAATCCTGGCTTCTGGATGCTGAAGCTTGTAGGCAAATGGCATAAACAACGATAGAAGGATTGGCTCGACCAGGCTTCATGTATAAAACATAACCTTTAATCCATTATACTTAAAAGCGGTGATACAGACATCGCGGTGAAGTAGAGAAAAAATAGTGAGTTAAAACCGCATCCTGGCTGACGCGTTTAGAGATCCTTATCTCTTAGTCATAGCACGCGTGGACTTGTGTGTCTATGCCACCCCACCTAGCAACCCCAGACCCTGACAATGTGTGTGAATGTGTGTGTGTGTGTATATATATATATATATATATATATATATATATATATATATATATATATATATATATATATATTTTTTTTTTTGCATGCACACTTTATTCCATATACTATCCTACTAATATTATAAAGGTGAAAGTATGTGTTTGGATTTTTGTTCCTCAATCACGCGGGCAAATGAACTTACCAGAAATTTAACACATACATACCTTGAGTCCCGGATTGAATGACAGGCTACTTGGTATCCCCGTACTCCACCGGGATTCACGTCCTCTGACGGTGATTGTCACTTCAGCGTTTGCTGAAGGACCTGAGAGGACGTCATCCCAGGCCCTTCAGCCGCTCACCCCGTTGGCTGACGCTTCTCTGTGTGGGCGGAGCTAACGGGCGCATACCAAACAAACCAACATGGCGTCGCTGTGCGCTCTGCAGTGGCTGGAACAAGTGTCTGTACTGTGTACCAGGGAGATGTGCAGGGCTCGCCGCAGGATCAACCTATTCTGAAAACCTATTCTGAGGGAAAGGCTCGCCTGCGCCGATGTCTGGAAAGCCTGTTGTCCCACACCGCCTGCGGCCTACAGAGTCTGCAGGTCAGTCGGGGATCTAGCGCTCAGCCACACTATGTCTGCGTTCGCATACCATCATTCTGCAGCAGGACACTGCATGTCACGCCAGTGGAGTTATGGTATTTTATGGAGGGGGGGGTACAGGGGGTGCCCGACAGGTGTGGGGCCATAGGAGGGGGGGTCTGCAGGAAAAAGAGGGGGTGACCTGGGGTGCCGCGGGAGGGAGACGGGGTAAGGGGGGGGGGGGAAACGGGAAGAGAATGGGGGGAGGGGGGGGGTTGGTGGCCAGGCCCATCGCAGAGAGAAGGGGGCCAGGGCGGGAAGCGGCATCAGCACAGGGGCCAAGGGTGGCTGCGGAGAGCTGGGAACAGGTGGTAGGTAAAGAGCCCGCGGGGACAGTCGAGGACCAAATGGGACAGGGGCGTGCAAGAGTGGACATGGTGGCACACACCGGATCATAACCAACTACAGCCCGGCTCTTTCAGGTGGCCTCTGATAGGTTCGCCTCACGTGCGGGACAGGGCGATGGACAATGTGCGCTACAGAGGGCCCAGCGACATGAATAAGATGGCCTCGCGTATGCGGAGGACAGAGCAGGCAGCCATCGGTGGAGCCCGCCGCCCCACCTGGAGAGGTAAGTCTGCTGGGGCCCCGGGGGTGGGAAACTCAAGGAGTGACTGGGACACACTTCCCCAGACCGCCGTCTTCCCCTAGCACGGCATGCATGGGCTGCACACTGCAGATCCTATGCACACCAGCACACTAGGCGCACGGAGGCTGGGGGGGGAGGAGACGGAGGCTGGGGGGGGAGGAGGCCCAGGCTTGGGGGTGGGGAGGCAAGGTGTACTTGCTCCTCCTCAGGGTCCCGTGTCCTGACTGCAACCTCTGAAACCTACAGTATATAGCTATGGCACTAGTTATAGCCAACTGAAAATATTCATAAAAAGCACTTCTACCAAAAAAAGATGAACAGTCAAAGCTATAAAAGAAAAGATCATATACAAGGATGTGTCATCCCACTGACAGTTACTTAATGTTCTCAAATGTAGCATAAATTAAAGGGTAATTGCTGAAAGACTTTATGATCCCCTAAGGGATAAAAGCTTTTAAGGTAGAGCGCTTTATCTTGCGTACAGCATGAGACATGTCCATCTCTTAAAATCGGTAAGATGCATAAGTGTGCATTATTGAGAAATAGATCTTTAATAAGGTAAAGTGCTATATTTAATAACAATACCTTTGTGGAGTTTTCAGGCTGTAAAGTAGATTGTACAGGACTCTCCGTTCTTACTGTATGTACTGAAGTTTAAGGCCTTGTGCACATGACTGCAAATCTTTTCAGTGAAGCCTAGATATACAGTATACAGCAGAATAACTGTATTTTTACCCCTTCTAAAAAATGTGTTTTTAAATACGGGTAGGATAAAAGGATGCCATTAAAAATGTCAACCTGTTCCATTGATGTAAAAATGATGTATTTCAGTACACAATGATGCAAAAACTTGAAAAATCTGCTGTATCCTTAAGGCTCAAAACAGCTTTGTGTTCAAAGAATAATATTATAAACGATCACAAAAAGACTACAAAAACTTATAAACTGCAGTCTCTGCTTTATGGAGACACGCAACACAAATATTACCTTTCGTAGCTTCATATTAGACATAAATTTATATAAAATGACCATTCTTAAACTCCATAATTTAATCTGGTGCAGATTATACATATATGTAAACAACAGCTCATGTCAATCGCTATAAATATTAAGGGTTTAAAACTATCTTCATGGTTAGTTCAATTTGGTAATAAAGTTGTTCGATGATGAAACAGACTCTAGCAGCATAATAAAATACATCTTCATTATGTCTTTGTTCAGAGATGCCACAGATTCTAGATTAGGAATTTATTCATGTCCTTCCCCAAGATCTTGTGATATCCTAATAGGATTATTTTCTTTCTTCGATGATGAGTGATGCCAGTCTCTCCAGTCCCTATAATTGGCAAAATAATAGCACTGTTTAGATGCTACACAAGACTTAATAAATAATTCCGCCCTCAGTAATTCCTGGAATTTCAGAATAAATCAGAACAGTGAATTTTTTATTAGGAATTACTATAGGCTTCCTGAAGAATAAGGTTTTCTAGTGCCTTTCAGACCGGAGATATTCCTCAAAAGCAGTGGTTCTCAGCTTGTGGCACATGTACACCACTCAGTCTCAAGAGGTGCACAGCATGGCTGAAAACTAGCGCTCTGAAAGTAGCAGATTTAGTGAGTGCTGAGGTTCCAAGGCCCCTGGGGCGCAAGTACTGCCCAAACCACCCACCATCTTCAAATACTGATGCACAGTGGCTACAAAGTAGAGGAATCAGAAGATGTTGGGTCAGGGTTAATGGAGCGGGTCTCTTCTGCAGCAGCAGCTAGTCTCTGCTGAATAGACAGCTGCTAGTTGGCTATTAATGACATTATCAGACATCTTCCAAACTGAAGAGTTAATTGAATATTAAAACACCCTGGGTAAAAGTTATGGACTATTTCACATTGCATTACAGGACCTGGAGGGGGAGCTATATTGCAAAGAAAATTTAAATGAGCATAAACATAAGAAAAAGAATCCCTGTATCAGGCTGTCTAGTAGACATAATGCCTGTTATTAGGTTTGCCCAGGGTATTCCTTTATTTGGGGAAATCAACTTTTCCTACATGTCAACATTCATAATATAACATTGCACTTACCTGATCTATCTTCTCTGGAGAAGAGAGAGAAAAGGACGCTCTCACATAAGAACTCGGCTCTGAGCTGTCAATATTAAACGCTGAGCCAGGAACTAGAAGAACCTACAAGCACAAAGACATCAAACTATTAGAGATGAGCGAACACTAAAATGTTCGAGGTTCGAAATTCGATTCGAACAGCCGCTCACTGTTCGAGTGTTCGAATGGGTTTCGAACCCCATTATAGTCTATGGGGAACATAAACTCGTTAAGGGGGAAACCCAAATTCGTGTCTGGAGGGTCACCAAGTCCACTATGACACCCCAGGAAATGATACCAACACCCTGGAATGACACTGGGACAGCAGGGGAAGCATGTCTGGGGGCATAAAAGTCACTTTATTTCATGGAAATCCCTGTCAGTTTGCGATTTTCGCAAGCTAACTTTTCCCCATAGAAATGCATTGGCCAGTGCTGATTGGCCAGAGTACGGAACTCGACCAATCAGCGCTGGCTCTGCTGGAGGAGGCGGAGTCTAAGATAGCTCCACACCAGTCTCCATTCAGGTCCGACCTTAGACTCCGCCTCCTCCGGCAGAGCCAGCGCTGATTGGCCGAAGGCTGGCCAATGCATTCCTATGCGAATGCAGACTTAGCAGTGCTGAGTCAGTTTTGCTCAACTACACATCTGATGCACACTCGGCACTGCTACATCAGATGTAGCAATCTGATGTAGCAGAGCCGAGGGTGCACTAGAACCCCTGTGCAAACTCAGTTCACGCTAATAGAATGCATTGGCCAGCGCTGATTGGCCAATGCATTCTATTAGCCCGATGAAGTAGAGCTGAATGTGTGTGCTAAGCACACACATTCAGCACTGCTTCATCAA
This sequence comes from Leptodactylus fuscus, assembly GCF_031893055.1. Classification (NCBI taxonomy): domain Eukaryota; kingdom Metazoa; phylum Chordata; class Amphibia; order Anura; family Leptodactylidae; genus Leptodactylus; species Leptodactylus fuscus. The sequence continues at coordinate 295,001,407 of NC_134265.1, forward strand.
GCCAATACAATGCATTAGCCAGTGCTGATTGGCCAGAGTACGGAATTCGGCCAATCAGCGCTGGCCAATGCATTCTATTAGCCCGATGAAGTAGAGCTGAATGTGTGTGCTAAGCACACACATTCAGCACTGCTTCATCAAGCCAATACAATGCATTAGCCAGTGCTGATTGGCCAGAGTACGGAATTCGGCCAATCAGCGCTGGCTCTGCTGGAGGAGGCGGAGTCTAAGGTCGCTCCACACCAGTCTCCATTCAGGTCCGACCTTAGACTCCGCCTCCTCCGGCAGAGCCAGCGCTGATTGGCCGAAGGCTGGCCAATGCATTCCTATGCGAATGCAGACTTAGCAGTGCTGAGTCAGTTTTGCTCAACTACACATCTGATGCACACTCGGCACTGCTACATCAGATGTAGCAATCTGATGTAGCAGAGCCGAGGGTGCACTAGAACCCCTGTGCAAACTCAGTTCACGCTAATAGAATGCATTGGCCAGCGCTGATTGGCCAATGCATTCTATTAGCCCGATGAAGTAGAGCTGAATGTGTGTGCTAAGCACACACATTCAGCACTGCTTCATCAAGCCAATACAATGCATTAGCCAGTGCTGATTGGCCAGAGTACGGAATTCGGCCAATCAGCGCTGGCCAATGCATTCTATTAGCCCGATGAAGTAGAGCTGAATGTGTGTGCTAAGCACACACATTCAGCACTGCTTCATCAAGCCAATACAATGCATTAGCCAGTGCTGATTGGCCAGAGTACGGAATTCGGCCAATCAGCGCTGGCTCTGCTGGAGGAGGCGGAGTCTAAGGTCGCTCCACACCAGTCTCCATTCAGGTCCGACCTTAGACTCCGCCTCCTCCGGCAGAGCCAGCGCTGATTGGCCGAAGGCTGGCCAATGCATTCCTATGCGAATGCAGACTTAGCAGTGCTGAGTCAGTTTTGCTCAACTACACATCTGATGCACACTCGGCACTGCTACATCAGATGTAGCAATCTGATGTAGCAGAGCCGAGGGTGCACTAGAACCCCTGTGCAAACTCAGTTCACGCTAATAGAATGCATTGGCCAGCGCTGATTGGCCAATGCATTCTATTAGCCCGATGAAGTAGAGCTGAATGTGTGTGCTAAGCACACACATTCAGCACTGCTTCATCAAGCCAATACAATGCATTAGCCAGTGCTGATTGGCCAGAGTACGGAATTCGGCCAATCAGCGCTGGCCAATGCATTCTATTAGCCCGATGAAGTAGAGCTGAATGTGTGTGCTTAGCACACACATTCAGCTCTACTTCATCAGGCTAATAGAATACATTGGCCAATCAGCGCTGGCCAATGCATTCTATTAGCTTGATGAAGCAGAGTGTGCACAAGGGTTCAAGCGCACCCTCGGCTCTGATGTAGCAGAGCTGAGGGTGCACAAGGGTTCAAGTGCACCCTCGGCTCTCCTACATCAGAGCCGAGGGTGCGCTTGAACCCTTGTGCAGCCTCGGCTCTGCTACATCAGAGCCGAGGGTGCGCTTGAACCCTTGTGCACACTCTGCTTCATCAAGCTAATAGAATGCATTGGCCAGCACTGATTGGCCAGAGTACGGAATTCGGCCAATCAGCGCTGGCCAATGCATCCCTATGGGAAAAAGTTTATCTCACAAAAATCACAATTACACACCCGATAGAGCCCCAAAAAGTTATTTTTAATAACATTCCCCCCTAAATAAAGGTTATCCCTAGCTATCCCTGCCTGTACAGCTATCCCTGTCTCATAGTCACAAAGTTCACATTCTCATATGACCCGGATTTGAAATCCACTATTCGTCTAAAATGGAGGTCACCTGATTTCGGCAGCCAATGACTTTTTCCAATTTTTTTCAATGCCCCCAGTGTCGTAGTTCCTGTCCCACCTCCCCTGCGCTGTTATTGGTGCAAAAAAGGCGCCAGGGAAGGTGGGAGGGGAATCGAATTTTGGCGCACTTTACCACGTGGTGTTCGATTCGATTCGAACATGGCGAACACCCTGATATCCGATCGAACATGTGTTCGATAGAACACTGTTCGCTCATCTCTACAAACTATATATATTATGTATACCTTTGTTAGATATCTGCTGCAGCACAGTATTATGCTTGTTATGGATAAAATTCACTCTTTATTATACTTTTGCATTGCAGTGGCTAACTATTCTCTATACTAGTCACTTTAGTACATGTAATGGCTTCATTAGTGGGCTACCAAGAACTGGCTGCTGCTTACAAAGCAAGAAGAGCTGACCAGATAGCTATATAGTTTTGTTTGAAAAGATTCATTATAATCTGTCATTTATTTCTCTGTTCTTTCTATGCTTGGAAAGATTATTTGAGTCCAGTGGGTGGTCCTAACAGTGATTACCAGCTCTATAGGCACCACCTACTGGACTTAATTATTCCTTCATACATAGGAAAAAAACCTGAAAACTCATTGAATAATTGAGAGATTATAATGAATCTTTCCCCATAAAACTATAAATTAGGACTGGGCAATTAATTGAAAAATAAAGGAAATATCAACCAGGATAACTAATGTGATTTTGTTATTTCGGTTCAGTTATTACAAGTATTTGCAAGGTTCTACCTACAGTTTTGTTTGGTGTGTCTTCAGAGTAAAATAAGCAGAGGCCCAAGGGGGTGATCAAACATAAAAAAAACAGTGTTACTCACCTGTCCAGGGCTCTGGCACAACTCCATTCTTTCTTCTGCCTGATTTCAGGGACCACTGAGGCCTGTGACTGGGCCTCATCGGTCACATGACAGTGTGATGCATAGACACAATTGTCACAACCTTGCGTGATCTATGTGACCGATGAGGCCCAAACCCAAGCCTCAGTGGTTCCTGATGTCAGATAAAAGACCTGAAGACAGCAGGGAGTCATGCCAGAGTCCAGGAAAAGTGAGTAACATTTTTTTTTTTTTTTTTTTTTTTAAGTTTGATCACCTTCCCTGGGCCTAAGAATATTATATTTCAGAGTCTGAAGAGACCTCAGAATATAAGAGCAGGTCTGATTAGGCCGTGTTTGAGCCAAACACATACTCATACTGTGAAAGGAGTGTGACATAAATAATCGCCTTTAACCACTTCCGGACCGCCCATAGACTATATACGTCCGGGAAGTGGTTGCCTAGTTCTGCCAGGACGTACCTGTACGTCCACCAGAGCACAGCAGCTGCACGGAGATCGTGTAGCTGCTTTCACTAGGAGCCGGCTGTAACTTCAGCCGAAGCTCCTAGAGAGAAGACAGGGCAGATTTATTACCTCCCCTGCCTTCTCGATCGCTGTGTATACAGCGCTCAATGAGCGCTGTATACACGGCTATGGGCACAGCCATAAATCAGCTGCCCTCTGACCCGGCAGACACGTGATCCACCGGGCTCAGTGTCCTGCCAGAGCTGCTGGGTCCTACAGGACTCAGATCAGCTCTGCATACTGTGTATACAGTGTGCAGGAGTCTGTATTCCTCCTGTAACTGAGGTTAAATGTACCAGCCCCAGTTATAGGAGAAATCAGCCTCAAGTACAAAAAAAAAAAAAGTGATCAGATGTCCCCAAAGGTCTCTTATCACCTTATGGGGACACAATCTGGAAAAAAAAATAAAATAAAAATATAATAAAAAAGTTTTAAAAAAATGTAAATAAAATAATAATAAAAAATAAATAAATAATACGCTAATAAAACGCCGTTATTAAAGGTTATAGCCCCGCCCCCGACGACACCATACAAAATAAAAATTACCGTAACGGAGATGATAAACTATTTTATAAAGTTTTTCAGTGACACTTTGTGTTATTAAATTTAAAAAAAAATTATAAATTGAAAACCAGACACAATTTCCCTCCTATTTTGTTTATATTTTCCTGGATATAAAAAAAATTAAAACACATTTGAAAATAAAAATAACATAAAAATAAAGCCCTATGTGTCCCCGAAAAAAGACGCAAAAATTAGTTGACTAAGACATACGAGAAAAATTTTACAGACCTCAAAACCGCACATACATAATAAACCTAAAATGTGTCTGGTCCTGGACCACAAATTGGCCCGGTACTGAAGTGGTTAATCATAATCAATATTAAATGCCTTATTAGGTTGTAATTGCCCAGCCATACTATATATCAATATGTTATATAACATGGTGCCTGCAGATTAGACTACATTTTTACAGTGACAGGTTCCCTTTAAGTGTTAGCTCTGTTGAGAAAAATTTATTCATTTATTTTTTTCTGGTTGTTAATGGGTTAAAGCAGGTTTGAAATTGTGCTGTATTTCCTTAGTTAAAAGCAGCATAGTAAGAGTACGGATCTGTTTTTCTATTAGCCTAAGTGGCACCAAATACTGTCCTGTTTGGCTTATAGGAGCTAATGGTAATGAGCCTGCAGGAGTGATGGGTACACACAGATACACTGCAGCCCATCAATCACTGTTAGAGGGGCAGTGGGAGAGCACTTCCCTTATAAATGAGGTACACTCATACAGTAACTATTCACCAAACAATGCAGTACTTTTTTTTTTTTGCAGCATTTCAGCAAATAGGAGCGTGGACCTGTCTCCATGTTATGCTGCCTTTAAATAGGAAAGAATAATATAATGTCAGATCTGATTTAAAAAAGAAGCTGTATAATCTTTCTGTAGTAAGGTCTTCCTAGAATTGGCTGCAGGAAGCCGGATTTATAGTACCCAACTCTATGGGTATACAAAGGAATCTGCTGAAAGAAACAAAAAAACAACACAAAAACAAAACACAAACCCTATATACCGTAGATATTAAATAGCAAATAATCTGATTTGGGTCCTAAAGCAAGCTGATATTTAAATGCTGGTGACCTTAGGTATATAATCACAGAAGACCACCAGAAGGAGAAAAACACAGAACGCCAGACACTGCAAGGAGGCCTGAAAGAGGTGAGGGATTTATTTATTTATTTATTTATTTTTTACACCTACCTTGGGCCTACATACAGTCCTATGAAAAAGTTTGGGCACCCCTATTAATCTTAATCATTTTTAGTTCTAAATATTTTGGTGTTTGCAGCAGCCATTTCAGTTTGATATATCTAATAACTGATGGACACAGTAATATTTCAGGATTGAAATGAGGTTTATTGTACTAACAGAAAATGTGCAATATGCATTAAACCAAAATTTGACCGGTGCAAAAGTATGGGCACCTCAACAGAAAAGTGACATTAATATTTAGTAGATCCTCCTTTTGCAAAGATAACAGCCTCTAGTCGCTTCCTGTAGCTTTTAATCAGTTCCTGGATCCTGGATAAAGGTATTTTGGACAAACAATTCAAGTTCAGTTAAGTTAGATGGTCGCCGAGCATGGACAGCCCGCTTCAAATCATCCCACAGATGTTCAATGATATTCAGGTCTGGGGACTGGGATGGCCATTCCAGAACATTGTAATTGTTCCTCTGCATGAATGCCTGAGGATTTGGATCATTGTCTTGCTGAAATATCCATCCCCGGCGTAACTTCAACTTCGTCACTGATTCTTGAACATTATTCTCAAGAATCTGCTGATACTGAGTGGAATCCATGCGACTCTCAACTTTAACAAGATTCCCGATGCCGGCATTGGCCACACAGCCCCAAAGCATGATGGAACCTCCACCAAATTTTACAGTGGGTAGCATGTGTTTTTCTTGGAATGCTGTTTCTTTTTGGACGCCATGCATAACGCCTTTTTTTATAACCAAACAACTCAATTTTTGTTTCCAAAATGAAGCTGCCTTGTCCAAATGTGCTTTTTCATACCTCAGGCAACTCTATTTGTGGCGTACGTGCAGAAACGGCTTCTTTCTCATCACTCTCCCATACAGCTTCTATTTGTGCAAAGTGCGCTGTATAGTTGACCGATGCACAGTGACACCATCTGCAGCAAGATGATGCTGCAGCTCTTTGGAGGTGGTCTGTGGATTGTCCTTGACTGTTCTCACCATTCTTCTTCTCTGCCTTTCTGATATTTTTCTTGGCCTGCCACTTCTGGGCTTAACAAGAACTGTCCCTGTGGTCTTCCATTTCCTTACTATGTTCCTCACAGTGGAAACTGACAGGTTAAATCTCTGAGACAACTTTTTGTATCCTTCCCCTGAACAACTATGTTGAACAATCTTTGTTTTCAGATCATTTGAGAGTTGTTTTGAGTAGCCCATGATGCCACTCTTCAGAGGAGATTCAAATAGGAGATCAACTTGCAATTGGCCACCTTAAATACCTTTTCTTATGATTGGATACATCTGGCTATGAAGTTCAAAGCTCACTGAGGTTACAAAACCAATTTTGTGCTTCAGTAAGTCAGTAAAAAGTAGTTAGGGGAATTCAAATCAATAAAATGATAAGGGTGCCCATACTTTTGCACCGGTCAAATTTTGGTTTAATGCATATTGCACATTTTCTGTTAGTACAATAAACCTCATTTCAATCCTGAAATATTACTGTGTCCATCAGTTATTAGATATATCAAACTGAAATGGCTGTTGCAAACACCAAAATATTTAGAACAAAAAAATGATTAAGATTAATAGGGGTGCCCAAACTTTTTCATAGGACTGTATATTATATTCTGGGGTCTGAAAATCATGTTGCAAAGGCCATCCTGGTTTGTCCAAGACAAATATCAAGTAGTTCAGTTTTGTTTAAAACTGAACAATTTAAATTTATAAATTTATAAATAAATTTATAAATAAATAAAACATATTTGTCCAAAACACAAATCAGCTGAGATCTGCTGCCCTATCTGAAATTTGAATATGATAGAGGAGAGAAGCTGAGATCTGTGATATATAAGGTTATATGATAGAGGAGAGAAGATGAGCTCTATGATATATAGGGTTATATGCTAGAGGAGAGAGAAGCTGAGCACTTTGATATATAGGGTTATATGATAGGTGGAGAGAAGCTGAGCAGTGTGATATATAGGGTTATATGACAGAGGAGAGAGGCTGAGCACTGTGATATATAGGGTTATATGATAGGTGGAGAGAAGCTGAGCAGTGTGATATATAGGGTTATATGACAGAGGAGAGAAGCTGAGCACTGTGATATATAGGGTTATATAATAGAGGAGAGAAGCTGAGCTCTGTGATATATAGGGTTATATGACAGAGGAGAGAAGATGAGCACTGTGATATATAAGGTTATATGATAGAGGAGAGAAGATGAGCTCTATGATATATAGGGTTATATGCTAGAGGAGAGAAGCTGAGCTCTGTGATATATAAGGTTATATGCTAGAGGAGAGAGAAGCTGAGCACTTTGATATATAGGGTTATATGATAGAGAAGAGAAGATGAGCTCTGTGATATATAGGGTTATATGATAGAGGAGAGAAGCTGAGCTCTGTGATATATAGGGTTATATGATAGGTGAAGAGAAGCTGAGCAGTGTGATATATAGGGTTATATGACAGAGGAGAGAAGATGAGCACTGTGATATATAGGGTTATATGATAGAGGAGAGAAGCTGAGCTCTGTGATATATAGGGTTATATGATGGAGGAGAGAAGCTGAGCTCTGTGATATATAGGGTTACTAGCTGGTACCTGCGACTTCGTCTGCGGTGATTGTAGAAGTGGGTAAATACAGGTGCGGGTAAGGTTTTAGTAGTGTGTATAAGGTATGGGATATGAAATGTAACTTTGTATCTTGTTTTTGCTGTAATTCTGAGAGCACATGAGACTTTTGTGTTGAATGTAATTTGTAGTTCAGCTGCTATACGGTGTTCTGAGAAACTGTACATAGTGTCTTTGGGACAGAGGTATTTCAGGTTAATATACTTCGATATACGACATTGTATGATTTGTTATTTTGCGCCAGTACATGTAAGTTTTGGGCACAGGATACTCTTGAGCAAGCAACATAAAGTCTGGCCCTGTGCATGACAGTTTAGTAACTCCATGCGCCTCTTATTAATAGCAATTAACCCCATCATGTCCCTCACATTAACCCCTGTGTAAGAGTTACTGATAGAGATGAGCGAGTACTGTTCGGATCAGCCGATCCGAACAGCACGCTCGCATAGAAATAAATGGACATAGCCGGCACGCGGGGGGTTAAGCACGCCGGCTACGTCCAAGCGGAAGTACCAGGTGCATCCATTCATTTCTATGGAGCGTGCAGTTCGGATCGGCTGATCCGAACAGTACTCGCTCATCTCTAGTTACTGATATGTGAGAGACTTGGAGGTAATAATTAAGTATCTTCATTATTGAGGTCTTTTATTAGTCCCTCCATATGTCTCACATAGTAGTAACCTTTATATGGGGCACACAGGGGTTAATATGAGGGACATGATGGGGGTTATTCCTATTAATGTGAGGCACACAGGGGTTAATATGAGGGACATGATGGGGTTTATTCCTATTAATGTGAGGCACATGGAGTTACTAACACTAAACTAATAACCCCAAATGCTTGACATTAATGAGAATAGGAACTAAAGGAAGGGAGCTGTGTGTTTCTTACTTTCAGTTTGCTAGCAGCTTCCTGTCCTCCCAGGGGAACGTTTGCAGGATGCAGACGGCAGGAGCTATCATTATAGCAGGCAGAGACTTGAGCAATTAAGCTCCACCCCCTGGGTTTCCTGCACCCCTCTCAAAGGGGAGTGTCCTTATGCCTCAGCTCTAGCAGAGCACTGAAGAGACTCAGACTTCATTTAACTCTTGCAGGTCCTGTGCTGCTGGTGTGCCAGTGAAATATGGCAGGAGTGCCACTCTTGGCACGTGTGCCAGGGGTTGCTGACCTCTGCTGTAGGGGGTAATATGAATTTTGTGGCTTGCTATGGTCCAAAGTGTGTGAGATTGCAGAGATAGTGATGTGAGTTTGGGTTTTGTGGGGGTCCTGGGAAAAATGTATGTGCGCTATTGTAACGAAAAGTAGCCTATTGCGCAATCGAGTGTAGTGACTATGTTTGTGGAAAATTTCAGCCAAATCGGTGGAGCGGTTTTTGCGTGATTGACCGCCAAACATCCGAACATCCAAAGTCACAAACCCACAAACATTTCACATTTATAATATTAATAGGATATGTTAGAGGAGAGAAGCTGAGCTCTGTGATATATAGGGTTATATGCTAGAGGAGAGAAGCTGAGCTCTGTGATATATAGGGTTATAGGATAGAGGAGAGAAGCTGAGCACTGTGATATATAGGGTTATATGACAGAGGAGAGAAGCTGAGCTCTGTGATATATAGGGTTATATGATAGAGGAGAGAAGCTGAGCTCTGTGATATATAGGGTTATATGACAGAGGAGAGAAGCTGAGCTCTGTGATATATAGGGTTATATGATAGAGGAGAGAAGCTGAGCTCTGTGATATATAGGGTTATATGATAGAGGAGAGAAGCTGAGCGCTGTGATATATAAGGTTATATGATACAGGAGAGAAGCTGAGCTCTGTGATATAGAAGTTTATATGATAGAGGAGAGAAGCTGAGCTCTGTGATATATAGGGTTATATGATAGAGGAGAGAAGCTGAGCTCTGTGATAAAGTTGACATAGGTGGATAATTTAGTGCAGGACTTCTGAGTACAAGGCAGAGTAATTGCTGGCAGGACTCCCAGTGACAGCCTTCTGTGTACACACACTTATACAGGGAAAGCTCACAATCACTGTGTGTTGGCGGGATCTGCAGGACTCTTACTGTCTATTATGTGTCCGGTCAGGATTTACTCTACTTTTTATTCTGAACTTTACATCTATAAGCCATTGTCTCAGCCAATTTCTAGCAGTTAAGGATTCTTAATATTACACATTAACACCTCACTACTCTTGTACTCAAGTTTGTGATCAAGGTAAGCAACAAAGACAGAACTGTACAACTGGCTGTAAAACATCTTCTAACACTGATTCTTTACCTCATTGCGTATTGCTTTTAACATGATCATCTGATGTGTATCTGGGACTCCATGAATTTTCATCCACAGGAACATGCCCGCTGTAGGACTGTGCCATTCAGCCAAGCCTTACAATTAAATGAAAAAAAAAAGAGAACATGCTGTCAGAAACACAGAATACTAACTGCATATTCATATAATATACAAGGCAAATGTATTAGTCACTAACAACCAAAGCCAAATTACAATGCACTCTAAAAGTAGTGAGTACAATGGGAACCCCCCCCCCCCCAAAAAAAAAAACAAAACAAAAAAACAACAACACAGTAATATGAGGATTATCAGACATCCTGGATTACTGGATGGTCATAAAAAAGTACACAGAAATAAAAAGGTTTGGCTGAATGTGGACGGGACTGGTGGTGATGGTGGGCACTCCCATTCATTACAATGGGATCACCAGAGATAGCCGAAGTACAGCACTTGGCCATCTCTGGCGTTCTCCCTGAAGTGAATGAGGAGTGGGACAAAGGTCCTAATGAGTTTACTTTGTGAAACAACCCCTTTAAGGCAAAGATCCTCAACTCTATTCAAACTAAAGCTATACAGTGAGAGAAAAAAAAAATCAACCTTAAATCTTCCCATTGCTTATTCCCTTTTATAGATATTATAAGAATACCTTCACGTTAGCCCAATGGTTCTCAATCCACTGTCCCACCCACCCAGGATGAATGCCCACACATACAGTACTGATGAAGAAGCTCATAGTAGTTACATGTGCCCTGGGGAGGTAGCAGGCATTCAAGCAGAGAGGAAGCATGGAACAGAGAGGTGAGTAATGAATGCAGCTCACCACTACCTCCTTATACATTACTGGATGTGGGAGTTCATATATTACATGGGGGTATAGAGGAGACTGTTATACTACTGTGGGGTTACAGAAGAGGCCATTATACTGCACGTGGAGGCACTGATGTAATGACATAACTATTGACAGATGCTCCAATAGAAGCCTTATTCTGTTCACATTTATAAGTGATCGCTATTTTGGGGGACTCGGTTGGGACTTTCTCTCATTAAGAGTACCTTGCATGAAAAGGTTGAAAAATTCTGCATAAGACCATTTTGTATCTTAGGTAAACTGTGTCTTTATTACATTTTACCAGTTCACCCACCTGTAAGCCACTTATTTGCAGATGTAAGCATGGCATCCCTTTGTGACCTGTAGAACTGTATGACACTGCAAATCACAAAAAAGAGGCAAACTATAGTTAGAAGAGTTTTCCAGCTGAGATGAATACCAATACCAATAGTGTAAATCAGTCTTTCTCAAAGTGGGCGATAACGCCCCCTTGTGGGCGCTGGAGGCCTATAGGGGGGCAGTAAAGGGCACAGAGAAGATTGGGGGGCGTTGAAGCGGTTTAGGGGGGCAATGGCTAATTTAAAGGGGTGGTATCATAACAATGATTCTATCTATACTGCTTGTTAATGTGGATTTAAGACTTTTCCTAAATACATTGCTTCAGCAAAGCTCCTTTGTTTGTCCACTATCTTACTTTATTCACTTCATTATGGACACTAGCACCTGGCCCCCTGCTCATTGCTGAGGGAGCCACATGACGTAGCTCCCTGCTGTGTGGGGGGAGAGGGGGGGGCTGAGTGTACGGAGCCAGCCTGTGTCTGCACCACACATACACATCACATACACATCACCTAGCTCCCTGCTGTGAGATAGAGGGGGGTGTGTGGAATAAGTGCTGCTTTCTTATATAAAGCAGTCTAAATCCTACTAGGCTAAAGGACCTGGTCTCTCTGTTCACTAGGATAAAGATTTATTATATAGAGCAGACTGCTAGTGGGCAGAGGAGCCAGGTCCTTTAGGAAACTCCGTACAAGGTAAATCCAAGTCTACAGGACCTTTTGATGACATCACAGGCCCTTCAGTCATCTCATAGGATCACGCTATGTGATGGGCGGAGCTACATGCTAAATTGGGGGCGGGGCTAATTGACGCGAGCAAACAGGAAGAAAGAAGATTTTTAGGCAGCTTAGAAGGCAGATCAAGCTTCATGAGGCTACTCCTTTAAAATTGTTTTTTTGCTTTTAACACAAACTTTACCGCTCCTTTACGCTTAAAGCGCGTTTCCTCATGTAATGCCATCTAGGGGACTAGACAGTAACTATTTCCTGTCCAAAAGTTGTCAAACTGTACCATAGATGGCGGTAAGCTCCAATGCGAAGCGAGAAGTTTCTAGTCCATTCTCGAAAGTACTAGGCCCGCCCGCTGCCTCATATAAAAGCGCACGTGTTTTATATGGTGTTTTACATTACCCTCATCAGAAAGTCTTATTTTCACATGACACACATAATTTAATTATTAACATAATGACTGCGATTGTGATTCTTAAGATGTAGTAAAGTAAAAAAAATTTTGGGGGGGGCGCTAGAAAATAATTAATTCTCAAAGTGGGCGGTAGACAAAATAAGTTTGAGAACCTCTGGTGTAAATAATAATAATAATAATAATAATAATAATAATAAACCCTAACTAAACTGTTACACCTCCTTCATTCCAGTTGCTGGTGACCATTTCAGCACTGCCATCAGCTGGATTATGTCTACTGGTGACGTTTTCTTTATTGTCAGGTGACCTCTATAAAAATAGCACATGACTGCTGAGGCCAGTCAGTTTTGTGTACGATCCAAGGCAAAATGGTGGCACTGGCAGGAAAATGTAGCCTCTGCTGTAGAATACAGAAAATCTGGAGTGTCAGTCATATTTAAATACCTGAAATCTACTATAATAGTACAGCGGATGGAAAGGGTTAAAACATTTTTTTTTGTACTGATGTAAATGTATTGACATGCAAAATAAAGGCAATGTGTCATTTTTACTGCAAAATGAATGCTGTAAAAAAGAAACCCGTAAAACAAATGGCGCAATTGTATCTGATTAATATTAAAATAATAATAATAATAAAAATTAATAATTTTTCCAGTTTCTCAATGTGTCACATGCAACATTAAACGGTGCCATTGGAAAGTACAACTTGTCCTACCCGCAATAAACCCCAAAACAAAACACAAACAAACCTTCATACGGCAATGTGAACAGACAAAAAAATAATAATTAAAAAAATATATATATATGACTTTTGGAACATGGGAAGGAAAACCCAAAAAGGACAGTGAGAAAGGGGCTAAAGCAAGTATCTCTATGCATTCAGTAGTATCATTGGATGTGCTTAAATTTATGGATGGATAAAGGTTATAAAATTGCAGTAATCTGACTTTTATAGGTGTAAGCAGCTGAGGTTAGCAGAAAGTTTGAGTGACAGACAAGGGAACCTTAGGTGAGGCACTTTGGGATATAATTTAGTTTTTTTTTGTTTTATTCTGTTATCTCTGCCCTCTCTCTCTCCTCTTCCTAATAATAATGTATATTACGGTAATATACTTCCAGCATATTTTGCAGCACTTTGCAGAGTGGTTGGGATGAATACATTTTGTAAGGGAAATATTGTACGGTTTCTGAAGGATGAAAAAATAATTCTATCTTGTTATGAGAATAAAAATAAAATATTACTTATTGGAACAAAACCACAGTACTGCTGCCTGTAAGAAAGAGCTAATAGAGGAAGGAAGCAAGACGTCCTCAATAAAGATAAAGGCTTTTAGGATCTATACTTGACTGTCTGACCCCATGGTAGATAATATGCCTTATAGAAAGGAGTCTATGTACAAAACGAAAGGCAGCAGAAGTATGGAGCACAAGGGCAGAGCTTACAATGGAAAGACTGCACATAGTTTTTGCACATAATGACTCAGGAGTGCTGTCTGGTCTTATTTTTATCTGTGAGTATATCTTAAAGTTTTATAAAAGCATTAGTTGTCTAGGACGTCTGAAACATGTTAAACTCAGTCTCACTAGGTAAACCATGGTGATGCAGGATCCTGAAAAGAGATGGACACTAATGCAGCACACACCCTTCATTAGTCATGGGCCCCTAACCTACCTTGTACATATCCCATTTATCCCTGCCCAAGTCCCTTTGTATCCCCACATAGTAATAGTGCCCTTCTGTGTATAGGACACAGTACAGTAGGCCCCACACATTATAATGCTCATTGGGTAGGGGTAATTAGACTGTGTGAGGCCACTAAGGGACATTAGGATAATGCCCCCTTAGTGGCTACAAACAGTATAATGACCTTTAAGTGGCCCCACACAGAGGGCCAGAGGGATCTTTTAGGGCTGGCTCCTTCCTCTTATATTTTGGAGCATGCAAAAAGTCATTGAAAGGAACAGTGGTGCTACAGGGGGAAGGAAAGAAGTTCCAGAAAAGCATTTCACTTACTGGATCCCTCCACCAGCCAACAGCATCGGTGTGGCTCAGGGATCCAATGAGTAAAGTGAAGGATTTGGCTACAGAATTGTATCTCATCAAACTCCACACAGGAAGTAATAATGATTTTACACTAAAAAGCAAATATTCCACAATCCCTACCTCTCAATATGCTCCAGGAAGCCTTCTATACCCCACTTCTGGAGGAGCTGCAGTATCATTACCTGGAAAAGAATAGTAGTGCACTTTGTAGAGATGTCCCAATGACATATATGGGCAGTATGTTGGCAGAATGTGCTTATTCTCATTACAGTGTGCCTCATACCCCTGCTGTTTATTTTTGCAATAGACGCCAAATGTAGTAGTGGTATGTAGGCATATAGGCTGAAAGTATTGCACTACTGCAAAAATATCTGATAAGGGTGAATCAATACTTGCATATTCCAACAACCCTCTCATCAATAACTCTGCATTAGAGGTTCTGTTGCAATTCTATCAAAAGGTAAGGATGAAAAATGGATGGACATGATGAGCATGCTGGACACGGAGATGTAAACCCAACAAATTCCATTATAGTCAATGGCCTCCAGTGGGATACATTTAATATGATGGATCTGTCCCTATTGGTATTTCAGTTTTGCTGTTCCTATAACAAAAGAAATCCCAAAATCCTGACAGAAATTTGAACTTAATCTTACGGGAATAGTTGCCCATAAGAGAGGGTGCAGCGATACAAGTTATCAGCAATGTACACAGCAGAAACATAAGTTATCATAAATAGATTGGAGGTCACAGAACCTCCACCAATCTGATACTAAAGATAGGTCACCGATGCAAAAATAATGGAAGACCACTTAAAGGAACTGTTGAGTAAACGAACATAAAAGAATACATTCACATAGGTACCTAATATGGCAAAATAAGTGTGTGCCACAATTAACACAAAATATAGTCAGAGACCACTCCTGAAAGGGTTTACCAGCTGAAGACCCCCACCCATAAGCCAGAAACGAGCTGCTCAATAATGGCAGATCCCATTTTGACAATATGGAGCTGTCTACGTTCCTTGCATATTCTTGTCGGTACAAACTAAAATTAGTTGTTTGATACTATAACCCCTTTTAAGTTACAGGTCTTGTCTGTTGTTGGAAAACATTTCATAAGGCTCCACAAACTCTTGAATTTCTGCCTTCCCTCCATTTCTAAAGGGTATAGTCACCTTTTTTAACGGAATGGAAAACCTTTTAAGATATGTGTGTATTTGGAGAGGCAAGCTGCACTACGCTGTAGGCTGATTCTGTATTACTTTGAAATGCCATGTAAAGCCACAAGCCCTGAGTCTGAAGTATCTGTTCTCTGCGAAGACTCAACCCTCCCATCTCTTATCGCTCTAGCCTGCGTGCCTAGGACTGCTAGCCCTCACACGGACATTGCAGGGGTTTCTCTAATAAATGCAGCTTGTGTAAAGCAGTATTGTACAGTTTACTAAAGAAAAGCATAGATGGCAGAATAAGAGAATTGACAAAAATTCTATACAATTACCTGAGTAAATGCACTTGTATGCAACGTTGATGCCTGCATGTGTAGTATTATCCGGTCTATAAGTGGTTTGGGGCCAGTTAAATAGCCAATCCTCAGTCTGGCAGATGACAAGAATGAAACGTAACTAACCTTTATATATGCTGTATGACATGGCATTAACTACACAATTCAATAATCACATTATTATTATTCATTACTGAAGACATCACTTTCTTAAAAGCTAGGAATAATGATCTTACCCTGAAGAAAGTATCTTCGACATGGAGTCAGCTCTAATAACTCTACCATCAATGTCCATTGACAGAAATGAAGGCGCCCAGGGCTAGGGAAAGTGATGAAATAACAAAAACTTTCAAATGCCCTTTGAGTACTTTGAAACTGCTAAAGCTGTGAAACTTCTATGCAAATCTTTGCTCAATGAGCCACCTAGAGGCCAATCAGTAATATTACACATTACTCAATAAAAACCAATAAAAACTGCGGATATCATGTTCTCCACGGCTGTACTTATTTTTCAGAAGTATCAAAGGCTTTAAAAAACAGGTGATAAAACAACCTTTATTTGACACACACAGTTTTTATTAGATACAATGGCTTACCTTATTGAACTGTAGAAAGTAATAAGGATCATCCTCTACAATAATCAGATCATATTCTTGTGCAATCTATTAAAAGAAATGAGAAATATGACTACTGCGGCCTTTAACAAAAACAGCTCCCTTCTTGTGTGATAAGCATCCTGTGCCTCTTTATCCATGAGAATACAGACTGAGGACAGGGTCACACATTGTAAAGGTGCCCTGGACTATGTCAATTCACTAGACTTTCTCCTTGTACCTTGTAGATTTCTATTTTGCGTTCTGTGGTCAGAGAGGCTCCTGTGGGATTGCCCCCATTCGGAATAGTGTAAAGAAGTTTAGGTGATTTCTTTTCAGGTATGATCACATCCTCTGGTCGCCATCTAGTGAGAATATCTTTAAGAGCTTCGGGAATAATACCATGCTGATCGGTGGGGACACCAATGAGATTGCATCCCAGTGGTTTTACCTGCAAATCAAAACATTTAGTCATATTACCAGTGATATAGCATTATCCACTCATTTTTCCCATCTTCAAACACTACCCATTATATTACACATACGAGAGTTCACTGTAGATTAAACTCTTTGATCCACGCCTGGCTTTGGCTTATAAAAGCAAGCAAAAACGGCATTAAAGTCACAATATGCAAGCAAGAGATTTTCCAGTAATACCTGCCATCACATGACTTACCATATTTGAAATGTTTAAAGTATTTTTGTTCCCCCCCCCCTCACTACAGCCACAAGAATTGGTTTAGAAGAAAGTCAAAAGATATGTACGGACTGTAAAAACCATAAAGGAAGTTAGGAAGATTTGTGCAAAATGCAGCAAAGAAAAGCTTCCAATCGTGTCACCCATTCTTCTATGGCTGTATGTAAAGCAATAAGGCCATGTTGATGCCTGGATCATATGCAGTCACACATGCAGCAGTTCAGATGACCATATGGTGCCAGTTCCCATGGATGACGCAGTCATGTAATTGTATAAACATTATAGACGCATGCTTTCAACGCTGGAGGAGGAGAAAGAGTATACAAAAAAAATAATATACTCACAGCTGCCAGGGTTCCAGAGTAGGTTGGTGTATCTATCAGAACGTTATCTCCTGGATTTACAAGCATTTCAAATACCTAAATGAATTGGACAGAGAAATGTTAAACATATAGTTGTTCAGGTGCATTGCGAGGGCCCATGTGACAGCAACCCCCACCTATGTAGAGAGATTTAGCAATCTGCAAACATTAGATGGCAATTGTTTAAAGGGGGGTTCCAGCGGAGGAAAAAAAGGTGGTAATGGGCTTAGGATGGATTAAAAAGGGAAAGCACAGATACCCACCTCACTGATCTCACACTGCTCCTGTTACGATGCTGGCCAGGTATCTGCTGGCTGTTACTTCTTTTTCCAATCGCAACACATAGCAAGTGCCCGCTCAGCTAACCACTGACTGGTGCAGGTCTCTGCTGCAGTCAGTAACTGGCTGGGTGTGTATTTGCTGTATTTAAGGATACAGTCATAAAGTAGAGACCAGCAGGGACCCAGCCAGCATAGACAAAGGATTTATGTTTTATGAGTCGCTATAAGCCTGCTGCCACAAATTTTATTCCTACTACAAAGTATAAAATGAATCAAGCTGGACACAAAGAAAATGGACTAAAGTCACCAGAATCAGGTGATGCACCATCTTACCTTAGACAGACCTTCCTGGCTGCCAGTTGTGATGCACATTGCCATCTGCCCTTTGTCAGGGCTGTATGTGAGGGTTGGTGGATTGTGCAGCTTTTTTTGCAATTCCGTCAACCAGGACACCAATTCTGGAATGCTAAATATTAATATCAATGATATTAATAATACACTATAATAAATGTATAATACAATTCTTTTGAAAGTTATGGTAGATAATACAAATGTGCTAAATCTAACAGTCCATAAATTACTAGAAAACGGAAGTTGTTTTCTCCTGTAATAGCGATCACTTATGTGATGCTACTCAGATGCTCAACAGGTCAATTTGTACCTGTCCGGTGCCACATTACTGGATGATATACAGTATTATTATATATAGTAGTAACAAAATCTCCTTGGGGACTAACACAGCAACTGAATAGGATAAAATTAGATATGGAATTATGCATCAAAGCCTAAGTTACACAGTATTAAAGGAGTTATCCACCTTGTTAATTTACTTTTACTATACGGTAGTAGCCCATAGCAGACTACGATTAGCCTATACATTTATAGGAGTGGAATAACAGCATCGCTTCTGCCGCTGCTGGATTCATGCAGGGCAGGAGCATAGCGATGTTGCAGGCACCTGTGCCGGCGTCTGTGCATCTGTGCCGGCGTCTACACTCCCTGGCATCCGCCTCTCTATTACAGCGGATGACGGGTCTGTATTCATATATGCAAAGCCAAGCGGCGAGATGCCGCTGACCCTGCGTGCATGCTCATAGGCCAGTCTAGCTTTCACAATGCGAATACAGACCCGGTATCCGCTGTAATAGAGAGAGGCGGATGCCGGGTCTGTATTGGCATTGTGAAGGCTAGACTAGTCTATGAACGTGAACGCAGGGCCAGCGGCATCTTGCCGCTGGCTTTGCATATGTAACCCCGCCCACCAATGACGCAACAAAGCCGGAAGAAAGAAGAATTTACAGCAACGAAGACTGGTGAGTATGCGACGTGGGAATACCCCTTTAAACATACCTCTGGGTGCATTATATACGGGCTCTGCTGTGGCCACACGCTGATTTGTACCTTTATTTATAGGGTCTTCTTTTTAGCATTACTATTTATTAACAGTTGTGTTCTATTTCTCTTCATGTGGGGTCAACTCTTGTGTGGCTCACCCTCTGTGATGTGCTCAGTAGCGCTGTTCCATAGACTTCAATGGCAGAGCTGCAGCAACTGAACCCACACATTGTATGGAAAGTTAGCAGTAGGTCTACTGTTTAAGAACTTGTTTTGAAGTCTAAGGGGATATTCCTGTCCTGAAATGCTTTCAACTTTGCAAAAAAGAAGGCCTGAAGAATCTGGGGTATATAATGATTTTCTGCAGTGTTGGGGACACAAAACTGCAGAAGAGCAAGAGTAATCTATGGCAGATCAAGTACTGCATTTACGTAGCACCACTCCAGCATCTACTGTCGGCAGCATCACTCCAGCTCTAAATCCTGAAACCAATACCATCGCATGAACTGTTCAATGGGAGCCTTATGGTTTAAGTTTCAAAGGCTACAAATACTCCCAAGAGTAGGCAAGAGTGGAGTAAAGCTCACCCTCACTGGACCATGAGTGAAAAAGCAGTCTCTGGACTGTTTAATCAAAAATCTACAATGTTCTACCTTGTAAAGAATGCCAGCATGGGGCTGTTACTAGATGTCTCAGCCCTTTAACTCTATTAAACAAGCAAGTGCTCGCAAGTTCCTATAGTGCTACATGTAAATGGGGGCTACCTCTCCATTCGCTTCTCTTCATGAGACTGCCAGGATGGCTAGGTCAGTTAGCCCCATAGAAGTGAATGGAGCAATGACCTCACATGTACACTACCACTCCATTCATATGGAGCACTCAGGCGTGGTTCACATCTGTGTATAGGTTTCTGTTCGGGGAGTCCACTTGGGAACCCCAAACGGAAACCTAATCCGCATAAAAAAGCTGTTACCTTAGGAAACCCATGGACCCCATAGACTTTAATGAGTCTGTGTTGTTTCCGCATGAAAAATGTGAAGAGAAAAGTGCTGCTTGTAACGCTTTTCTCTCCGTATTTTTCATGTGGAGAGGGGAACGGAATGGCCTGAACACAGATGTGAACGGGGCCTTAGGGGGAGCTGGCACATTGGGAATAACTCTATATAATGCGAAAACCATTGTTCAAAGCTATAGCCTAATACATCGGTCTTCAACCTTTTGTTTACTGTGAGCTATATTCAATTTTCACTGGTGATTGTGAGTCACATGCAGTTTTACATTTGCATATATGTAAGTGTATTCATACTAGTGGTATAATGTTATACCATCTAAATTGACAATGCTAAGAGGTTCGGATAGAGTAACTAGTGCTTATGGGCATAACAGAAGGCTTCCATGGTAAGTCTTGAAGATATGGGGGGGGGGGGGGGGGTGTCACAAGCCACTGAACTAGTGGTTGCGGAAGACTGGCCTATAGCATAATCACTTCAGTCTATAATAATCCCTACAGGAACATCCAGGAATTATTACACAATGTCAATGAGATTGCTAACGGGAACATGTTTTAAAATCCATATAAAACCTTCCCAGAAGAAAAGAAAGGTGTTATAGCTGCATAGCTGGATGGTGGCACCTTATGGGCAGATACTGTATGGCAGGTTAGAGGACACCTTTGTCTCTCAAGTAATGTAACAACGAAGCCCTTTTGTACTATTTTAGTACATAAATATATCGTTATATAGGTTTTTAACTTCATGATAAGCTAATAAACTTACCCAGGTGTTGCTGAATACTGTAATGCTTTCTTCATTAATGTGTCCCCAATCTCAATGGCTGTCCCATCATTTAAGGTAATGCAGGCTGACTTAAAAGGGAATGTATCTGGATTTGGAGATCCCCCTGCGAGTGATATGACTGATGGTGGAGACCTTGTTAGTAAATCAGCTGCAAAGAAATGAGTAGAAAAATAGTAATTAAATGAAGACGCAGAATGAAAGTCTTTTGGTTCAAGAATTGTAATACTAGAATGACCAAAAAAAAAAGAAAAGCTAAGGGTAAGACAGACCCTGTAGTAAGCCAGAGGAAGCTCTGCTGGGTCCAGGATCTGACACAATAATCAATTACAAAGGGCCAGAAGAACAAAACCCCACTGGGGTGGACTCTGAAGACATTCATTTGCCATTAAGGTCTATTTCTATATGGTATATCTGTTCTAATGTGACAGGGACATGTATAGAAGTAGTATATAGTATAGAAGATTTAGATTGCTGTAATACAGAGATAGACCTGGGGGTTGTGATAGTATTGTGGACAACGTATGCATGCTAAACTATAGCTGTAGTTTGGCACGTACACAAGTGGAAAACCCATAAATGTGCTTTAAGTGCCTGAACTGTGGTATGAAATTTCTTAAAGGGGTATTCCCACGTCGCATACTCACCAGTCTTCGTTGCTATAAAATCTTCTGTCTTCCGGCTTTGTTGTGTCGTGGGCGGGGTCACAAATGCAAAGCCAAGCGGCGAGATGCCGCTGGCCCTGTGTGCATGCTCATAGACCAGTCTATCCTTCACAATGCGAATACAGACCCGGCATCCGCCTCTCTCTATTACAGCGGATGCCGGGTCTGCATTCGCATTGTGAAGGCTAGACTGGTCTATGAGCGCGCACGCAGGGCCAGCGGCATCTCGCCGCTTGGCTTTGCATATGTGAATACAGACCCGGCATCCACTGTAATAGAGAGGCGGATGCCGGGGAGTGTAGACGCCGGCACAGATGCACAGACGCCGGCACAGATGCACAGACGCCGACACAGATGCCTGCAACATCGCTATGCTTCTGCCCTGCATGAAGCCAGCAGCGGCAGAAGCGATGCTGTTATTCCGCTCCTCCGCCCCACTGGAGTCTGATGGACTGTTTAGGGTCTCAATGAACGAAATGGGTCCATTTATAGTTCTGTTTTATGTTCTCTGGTCACTGTAAACAAACTGAAAACGCGTTCTCTTCTAGTCGGTTTTCCAAAACTACAATAACACATATGAATGAGAATTACTCCTATTGCATATTGAGCATACCTAGTGCTTTTTTTAAAAAAATTCTGTATGGTAACATTGCACCACATTGCTCTATTGTGCCCTCCTTCCACCCTTCTTTGAGTGACAGGGCCAGGAAGCTATGTCGAATTCTCACCTGTCCCTAAGATCCCACATACAAGCTATTGCGTTAGATTGATAGCAGTTTGGAGCCCTCGGTGCTCCAGACTGCTCATTTGCATATTATGAAATAAATTAATCTCTCACACAGGACGCCCAAATTTTCATGGAGAAGAAAGGTGTAACATTCAGGTGAGGCCGGTTTAATATGCTTCACCCTGGTGACAGACTTAATTCTTATTGCAAAAAAAAAAAAAAAAATATTCAAATACTTCTTAAATTAAAATTCATTATCTTTGACCAAATAAAACAATGGCATTTGTTAAGATGAAGATTTAATGTCTCTTTAAAAGCTAAAGATTTTTTTGTAACACATAAAAGGAAAATGCTAATTTTTATAGAATGTGATTTACAATGAGCAGAACAATGAAAAGGATTCCTGCCATGAAATAACCAATGGTCATGTCTCAGAGCAAGAGTCTATAATCTCATGGCCACAAATAATATTTATGCTTGTACAGTAAAAGTTACAACACCCCATAAAAGTGAAACATATTGCGGGAGCTATTAAATGCTGTGACACCAGGTGAATATGTGCCCGTGTGTAAATCAGGTTATGGAGCACAATACATTTCTCCAAGGCAGATCAATCGGCATTTCTTCTTACACTGCAGTATTATGTGACAAGTGCGGCAAATTAATGTCGCTATTGTAAATTAACTTGTCAGCTTTTATGGCATTGGTTTTCTGGGCTGGAGGTCAGTGGTCACAGTTTGACTACAGCTGGTATTCTGCTAATATACATATTGAATAAGACCCACTTTTTAATTGAAAACACTTCAAGGTAATATGTTACATGGGAAGTACAGATTTATAAAAAGGTCCTAGCCACGCCTGTGCATGGGTTGTGTTTGGTACTGCAATATAGTTACACTGAAGTGAATGTGTCTATGCCGTACTTGTAAACAGGCGCTTTAGGAAGGAAGACGTATTTCCTGACCCTGTATAACCAATTTAAATGCACCAATATATTATTTTACATTATCCTTACATGGTACATTCTTAGGCAACTCTGGATTGGCCTGGGCTTCTTATGCGATACCATATGTAAAATCACTGCAAGGTGTGGATGAGTAAACATGATACCCTTAGGAGAGGACTAAAGAGGTTCAAGGGTGGGTAAGAAGCTTTGTTTAGAGGACAACAGAAAAGCTATTAGGTTGGAAAATATAAGCTGGGCATGGTGCACGGAAGGTACATATCACTTCATGGTATCATTATATTGTAAGTAATGATACTCTCGGCATCGCTACATCAGCAACTATCCCAGGATAGTTCAGGACCTGAATGGTTCAAATATTGTGGACTGTCAGACAGACTGAGCCTCCCAAAACAGACATTATTCATAGTGTGGATGGTTTGACAAAGGTGAATTATGCTACAATTTTTTGCCAAAATTAAGATGTTGCTCTTTTATTATATGAGGAGGGCATACTGGATTGCAGTAGGAATCTAGTAGGTTTCATCCTTATTATACTAGGTTCAAACTAGCATTCGGCTCTCTGTCGTTCGGGTCCGCATGGGGACCCAAAAAAGACGCAGAGCTTGTCCGATTAGAAAGTGGCTACTCACGGACCCCATAGACTATAATGAAGATGGCTGGGTGTCCATAGGTTTTATATCTTACAGGACTTTTCTCTCTGATGATTTTAGGCAGAATCTGCAGCAGAGTCTCCTACAGAGACTTCAACACAGATATGACTACTTCTACTACATGAGACTACTTCAGTAAAATGGACTCGGGGAGCTGGGAAAAAAATGAAGAGGCCACCCCTGGCAAGTACCTATTCCCAAAAATATAGTGAAATAGGTGTATTGTGACCTTCCAGTTCCATAATCTGCAGCATTGCTTATCTGCCTATGTGATACACAGATCTGATGAGGATTTATGCATAGATACCACGCCTAAATCCTTATCAGATCCACAATATTTAGCATCCAATGCAAATGAATGGGGATTTTTGTAGCAACACATACAGGCTCCAGAAATCTGTCCATGGTGCAGGAAATTTTTTTTTTATGTGAAATCATTATATATATATATATATATATATATATATATATATATATATATATATATTTATTATTTCTGGGCATTGTATATAGAAAAAGGACTAGCCACATGTAAGTCCCAATGGAAAAGGAGCTAATTCTCGCACAGAACAGGTGACAAATCCACTAAGCAAAAATCCAGGAGTCGGTCTTGAATTTCTGCTGTGGACCCTCCTGTATAAAAACGTTTATGAACAAGTTACATTTTCAGTAAAAGGACCAATTTTATAACATTCAGATAATCATAACTATAAAGATTATTGCTCCAGCGGATATATTTTAACAATTACCTTTATTGTAGACACTTCAGATGTATAGCTAGCTCTATATTTGCAGAATTACCTAAGTGATACCTTATACCAGTGATGGCGAACCTATGGCACGCGTGCCAGAGTGGGCACACGTGCAGTCGCCCAGATCGCTCAGTAACGGGGAATTCCCCGTTCAGGATTCCCCGTTAGTGAGCGATCATTGCTTTCAGCTGGATGTGCAATGATGATGTAAGTCATCAGCGCCCGCAGTGAATAGGAAAGAGAGGACGCCTGGCGGCCCTTCAGGTAAATATATTTGTGCATGTGTACTGTCTGGAGAGGGGGCTACTGTGGACCACTTCGTGCTGTTTGGGGAGTGGGAACTACTGTGGAATAGTTCATGCTGTGTGGGGAGGGGGCTACTGTGGACCATTTTGTGCTGTTTGGGAAGGGGAAACTACTGTGGACCATTTCATGCTGTGTGGGCAGGGGGCTACTGAGGACCATCTCATGCTCTGTGGGGAAGGGGCTACTGTGGACTATTTCATGCTGTGTGGGCATGGGGCTACTGAGGACCATCTCAAGCTGTGTGGGGAGGGGGCAACTGTGGACAACTTCATGCTGTGTGGGGATGGGGCTAGTGTGGACCACTTCATGCTGTGTGGGGAGGAGGCTACTGTGGACCACTTCATGCTGTGTGGGGAGGGGGCTACTGTGGACCATTTCATGCTGTAAGGGGAGGAGGCTACTGTGGACCACTTCATGCTGTGTGGGGAGGGGGCTACTGTGGACCATTTCATGCTGTGTGGGGAGGGGGCTACTTTGGAGTACACAGGTATAATCCTTTGGGGGGGCCACTGCGGGACAGATTGTACTGTGTGTGGGGGCCACTGCGGGGCAGATTGTACTGTGTGTGGGGGCCACTGCGGGGCAGATTGTACTGTGTACAGATCTTTCAGTACAAGCTCTGTAAAGCCCCATTCACATGACTGTAATTTGTGGGTCCGCCATTGTGGATCCAAAGAGTTTTAAGGTTAAATTGCCGTGTTGGCACTCCGCGATAATTTATTGGGTTTTGGGTTACAGTTTGGGCACTCGGTCTTAAAAAGGTTCGCCTTCACTGACCTATACCATTATCTTCTATGTATACTCACTCATTGCTCTTATAGGCGAGGCTTGCCTGGCTGCACTTACAGCGGTCAGAAAACGTGCATAATTCATGTCTGTGAGCAAGTAAAGACAAGAAATAAGTAATATGGCACTTACATTTGTTTATGCAGCAAAACAAATAAAATGGAAATAGGAGGTAAAGCATGTACTGTAAGTGTATCAAATAGGAGCAAATCTACAATGGATACATTGGCCCAGATTGGCCCATTGTGGTTGACGCTGGTATGAACATGGCACATCTAGTTTGGGCTAAACGTTTTCGACTTATTAGACATGTGGGTGTGGATTCTCAGAAAAGGGGGATGGCTTGAATGCATAAAAAAAGTACCATAACTGTATCAAAAAATTCTTGCTCATAGTAAGCCAACCTGAAGGTAGTATAAGTTTGGACTAGACAGCCTAAAGATACGCCAAGTTTCTCATCCAGCATCAGTCACCATTATAAATTTGTTGCATTTTCAGACTGCTTGTAACTATTTGTAAATCCGGGCCGTGGTTTTCTAATATGTATAATAATATGTATAATAATATTTGAGGGCTTATGTGAGCCCAGCAGCTCCTCTATCCTGTTCTAGCACTTAGACAGGACAGGTTTGAAGCTTCTGAATGCATATATCGAGACACTGACCACAAGTGTACTACAAAGATTAAAGGCTATGTACACTTTTGAAGCCATGTACCTGTTAAAGATTTACATGTATTTTGGGGTAAAATGTATTTGTAATAGGTTTTTTTTTCATAAAAGCTTAATTTTTTTTGGGCTTTTACAGCTGCAATACACTACACAGGCAGTCACAGAATGCTCTTCAGAAGTAGATCCTGATAACTAATCCTTCAGCTTTTCTTAGACTTCTCCTGCACAGGAAAGGGACAAGTGTCGGATAGTTGGGTGTCCGACCAAGGTATCGCCAATGATCAGGAGAACAGGGGGCGCAAAGACTCCAAGCCTCCTCCATGTAAATGGGGTGCTAGTGCACTTGAGTAATCGGTGCTCTATTCACTGATATGAGGCTGCCAGAGATCGCAGTCCTGACAGTGAATGGAGTGCGGGTCATAAAAGTGCGTTGGCGCGCCATTCGCAAGGAACAGGCATAGGAGCTTTCAGTTTTATGCTGTGGGTAAGCGATAAATGTCTTTAATGGGGCAGACCCTTTGAAGGGCTGTTCTCATCTTGGCAAATTGCTACTGAAACAAGAATAAGGTAGGGTTCACACTACTGCTGGATTCTGTTATGAAGGTGTCCATTTAAAAAAAAACCAAAAAAAACTAGACACAAACGGACAGTAACTGATGGCTAGCAGAAAAGTCCTGCTTGTAGGATTTTTTTGTCAGCTGGATAAAAACGGACTTGGGTGTAAACGGACACAAGATAAAATCCCATTGAAATGAATGAAAATGTTAAAGGGATTCTACCACTAAAACACTTTTTTTTCTAGTTACTACGTCGGAAGGCTATTCGTCTCTTACCTGTGGAAGTGCTCTCCGCCGCGCCGTTCGTTCAAAATACCGGTTTGTACCGGTATGCTAATGAGTTCTCTCGCAGCGATGGGGGCGTCCCCATTGCAGCTCAAAAACTCACCGCAGCGCCGCCTCTCCGGTCTTCGGTGTCCTCCCCTTGCCTCTTCAGCGTCTGTCGGACGCCTGCGCAGTATGCTCTGTGTTCGGCGAAGCTTGCCGAACGTACTGCGCATGCGCGAAAGTTTGGTGCCCGCACTATGGCTGGGATCGCAATTTCGCACATGCGCAGTACGTTCGGCAATCTTCGTCGAACAGAGCGTACTGCGCAGGCGTCCGACAGTACGCTGAAGAAGCAAGGGGAGGACACCGAAGACCAGAGAGGCGGCGCTGCGGTCAGTTTTCGAGCTGCAATGGGGACGCCCCCATCGCTGCGAGAGAACTCATTAGCATACCGGTACAAACCGGTATTTTGAACGAATGGCGCGGCGGAGAGCACTTCCACAGGTAAGAGACAAATAGCCTTTTTAAAGGCTATTCCGACGTGGTAACTAGAAAAAATAGTGTTTTAGTGGTAGAATCCCTTTAATGGACTTCTGAGTGTCCGTTGCTAAAAATCTTGTAACAGACAATAGCTAAGGACACTGCTGACAGCCACCAAAGGTAGTGTGAGCACCCCCTAACTGCTTGCAAGTCCTGATCACCAGGACAGGGCTTACAGAAACAAGCGATCAGCACTGCTCTATGCGCTTTCTGTAACATCCATGGGGATGGGATATACAGAAACAATGTAGCACATTTAGCTGCTGTGTTCCCAGAACTGTACAGCCATGGAAGTAGTGCAGCTCAGCTGTCCTGTGCTATTTATGTACTTCTCATTCGCCTCTATGGGAGTTACAGAAACAGTATAGCGCAGCACTGATTGGCTGTTCCTGTGACTTTCACCTTGGCAGTGATTTACCAAGATGGGAATAACCCTTTAGTATTAAGCCAAAGAGTAAAAAAACAATGACTAATACATGACTATTATTATATAACATAACATAACAGGGTAGATATATAACCAGATACACATAACATCCATTATACAGTTATACATCAGATGTGACCTTAGACTTGTTCATTGGATGGTTTAACAATAATTAACCCTTAGTGGTAAACAAGTTGCCCTTTACTCAAACAGTGAACTTTTGCCTAAAGCCATAGGGGCATGCATAGGAGCAAGCATGGAAACCTACGGA
Organism: Leptodactylus fuscus; assembly: GCF_031893055.1. NCBI lineage: Eukaryota > Metazoa > Chordata > Amphibia > Anura > Leptodactylidae > Leptodactylus > Leptodactylus fuscus. The sequence goes on from NC_134265.1 coordinate 295,029,809, forward strand.
TTCGCAGCGCTAGAAACCCCTGTTTTCATGGCTTTTGCTGCGGCAGAACTTCCCAGCAATGTCACACAGCTTTGTGTTCTTGTATTTAGTTGTATTGCCTGGCTACAGTTTGAGGTGTAAGCTGTCGGATACTTGGGGTGATTTTTTAGATTGCCTTTATTTGGGTTGTAACCTGACAACTGCACAGAGAAGGCAGATGATACATAATATGTAGAAATCTATGTAGTAATGGAGTATGGCTACCATGACGTGCATGTTGGCACATGCTAGCCTTGTTTGCCCTTTTTATGCCAGGTTCTAGGCACTAGCACCTGTCTCCACAGCCTGCCCCTTAATACATGTAGTGCACCTGGCTCCATGGTTTCCTCCTACACATGCGCCCATAGACTGTATCCACGTGACATACAATGTCTCATGTCGCAGGTCACCTGGTATTAAGGACTCTTTAAATCTCCCTGGAATCACGTGCCCTGGTGATACCATATGGCGCCCCCTGTTGACATGACTCGGCACATACATGCAGTCCCGGGGGGCTATAGCAGTGTCTACATGCCGGTACTCACTATTATTACACAACACACAAATACCTTCCTCCTATTCATTCAGCAGCCTCGGTGTCTCAGCCAGACGTGTCCAATCCATCCCCGAGCCCGGGCTGCACTTCTAACTACAGACACATTCCTGCTCCTGCTTAGCAGCTAACATTCCTTACAACGTCAACCACAGGGAAGCTCGTAGGTCGCCACCTGCTGGTCCTTGTTTGAAATGCACTTTATGTGTTTTCTGCACTTTCCTGATCACTTATGTATTAGTGACCTCCATCATGTCATACAAGGTATAGATCCTTTTACATGTGCCCTAGGCTAGGTGGTCACTACATCTGTGAAGCTGGTGTTGCTTGTCTGTGAAGTGACATGACATATGTGATTTTTGCATCTGCCATATGGTAAGGTATAAGTTACGGTTGTTCTAGTCACTTGACCTACTGTGTGATTTCTGGAGCTTATCTAGCCATTGTATGTTATATGCATTGATTCCTTTGGAGTACACAATATTACTGTTGGAATCCGCTGACATTTACATATGTCATGACTGTGAGCTCCCAATAGGAGTGACTAGTTGGTATACGTTTTTGTTATTTCCTTCCCTTCATAGATATAATATTTCATTTTGATTGCATTAAAGAAGAACAATAATGGAATAGACCTCAGAATATGTGGTGGAAACATAACTGTAACTGATGATAAATATAAGGCTGTGTTCACACCTTCGCTATTGTCTGTAACTGAACCATAAGCCTGGGTTCACACAGGTTTTTTTTTGTCTGGAATCCGCGTCAAAATCCATCTAAAAAACCCCACCTCCCATTGAATTCAATGGGTTCCTTTTTCCGCGAGTGGTTTGTTTCTTCTCACGGAAAAAAGAAGCGACATACTCTTTCTTGAGGCAGAATCCTATGAATCAACCGCGGACATCTGCGGCGCGACACTCCCTCCCTACTAGGCACATTCATTTGGGTCTAATACGGAGCGGAATGCCGCGACTGGATGCTGGTGCACTGTATGCACTGCGCCGGCATCCAGTCGCGGCTAGCTGTCTTTTGGACCAGATTCTGAGGCGGCCTCCACCTCAAAACCCCCGTGTAAACTGGCTTAGGAAGTACCATAAGGAATCCTGACAGATCCCAATAACTTATTATGAAGTCCATCAGATGTCACATCAGGTTTATGGTGTATTTGATGCAGTGTGGGCATTTATGTTTTCTTGTGGTGAATAGTAGTATATGAAGTTCTCACACATAGTGGGAAAGACGTATCAATTCTGGTAGTCCATACAAATAGTGTTCCCCAGCATGCAATAAATTCATCAACAGGGCGCACTCTGATAAATCCACTATATGTCCTGAAGAAAGGAGTCCTGTGACTTTTTCCTATACATTTATATGTGTCAAAAATATATATGTTTTTACAATAGGTGAGAGGTCTCTCTCAGGATATAAAGATAATAGCAGAAGTGGATGCTGGTAATATACAGAATGGGATAGAGACTAGACACATGAAGCCAGCAGAGGCGACCCAAACCTGGCAAGTACAGTACACTGAAAAATCACCCATAGATATTCTCACAAAAGGAATGACCATAGTAGGAATGGATTCTGGATGAAGAAAGGGATACTTATTTGTAATAAAACAATCACTATATATATATATATATATATATATATATATATATATATATATGTAACCCCCTCACAGGAGTTACTAATGGTTATTTGGCCATATAAGTGCCTTACATGTTATGATAGTTTGTATATGTTGCCATGTTTATTCTGTATTCATTTGTGTAATGTTGTTAAGCTGTTGTTCTCTGGTTTCACTTGTCCTAGTGAGCTGTGGTCTCCATAGCAACACACACTATGGTGAGTGGATCTGTAGCTGGAACAGGAAATAGTCATAGCAGAGACAGGAAGTAGTATTCTGTAAGAGCCAGGGAAGAAGAAGTGTGGCAGTGGCCATCTTGTGTTTCAGACACTGTGCTGTGAGGATTTCCACAGCAACAGCAGGACAGAGAAGCTGTGTGACAGCGCCCCCATCACTATCAGTAAGAGGACAGGAATTACATCAGGCTAAGCAGAGCTATAACCCTGGCAGCCTGCACCTACCTCTACAAGGTAACTGAGCCCCTGCAGTAGACCAGAAGCTGGATCTGCAGCCATCTTAGACTCTCTGCTAATACATGGGAAGGGGTCAGCCAGCTACAAGCCACTGTGCCACAGCTCACTGCTACCGGACAAGTGACCAGCAGATGCCTGTTACAATAAAGCAGTGAGCACTTCTACTGATCCTGGCCTGGACATTGCCTTCCTTGTAGCTAAGCCCTGGGCTAAAGCTCTTTGTTGGAGTAGAGCACTGGCACCCACATCACCATCTCCAGCCCAGGGACCAGCGGGTGTCTCAATACTCCAACTGGCGTCACAACTAACTGACTCTGCCTATTTCCCTGTGCACCACTCCTGGGAGTTCTGGTGCCTATAAGGTCACCGTGACAGTCCAGCCTCCTGCACGGTTCTCCCGGGGTGGTCGCAGTTGGCGTCACGAACAGGATTGCTGTGCCATTGAAAAAAAGAAGGGAGGCACTTGAGCTGCTGGCAGGAAAAAGGATCTGTGACTGCGACACTGTGCAGTATCGACATCTTGGCCCTGCATCGCACGCTATACCTGAATCTACAGCACAGGCAAAAGCAGGTGAGCCACGTACTGCCAGTATGTTTAGGAACAAAGAAAAAAGGGATTTTGTCAGTTTTAAACACCAAGGGTCCAGTAGTGAGGATGAGGAAGAGGGGTGTAGTATTTCAACCCCCACAGCTGCTGTAATGCCAATCACAATGCCTTATTACCCAGGCGTGCCATGGCTGCCACTCTATGTAGGCGAGCCAAATACCCTAAAGGACTTTAAAGAAAAGATGCAAGCAACTTTCAAAGTTTATCCCCTCACTGCTGAGCAGAAGGTTGCTATGTTAATGGGTCAGATGGGAGGACTAGCCCTCCGTGAAGTTAAGTCCTGGGATGTTAAGGAGAAACAAACTGTTAAGCAAATTTTTGATAAACTGCGCGCCATATTTGAAACTAAGACTCTGTCAGAACTAAAAGCTCGGTTCTTTAGCCGCAAGCAGAACGCAGGTGAAAGTCTTAGAGACTATGCTCTGAGCTTGGATGAAGCTCTCCGCCAGGTTGCACAACTAGATCCTCATGAGCTTCACAATTATGATTGCACGCTGAAGGAGCAATTCATTGAGGGTGCTACACCTGATGCAGTTAAAATGCAACTATGTATGCTTAACTCTCAAGACCCTGACCGACCCTTCAACCTATTTAAAGAGACAGCCATCCAAATCCTTAAAGTGGACACAATGCCAGAGGAGCAGCATAATGTGCCCTCAGCTTCTACAGCACCTCCGCCCTGTGTAATCCAACAACCCATTGCTCAGTGCGCACAGATCCAACCTTCTGACTCCAACATTGAACTCCAAGGACAAATCGCTGAACTTTCAAAGAATCTAATTAAGCTTTGCAAAAAAGTGGAGGACCTTCAGCTGACACCACCGAGGTCTCCCTCATCCCGGCACTGGCAGCGACCTTCGCCACGTCAGTATTCACGCAGACCGTTATTCCGACCCGGTCGCAGGGTCACGGACCAGTTTAATTCATCCGGAAGGCCCATCTGTCGAAGTTGTCATTTACCAGGACACGTTGAACGAGAATGCCAGCCTTTAAACTAGGCCGTCCTGGGGCAGAGGACCTACCCCCAGGAGACAACCACCACCATGGTCCACTATCACCTGAATGGGGCCGACATTTCATTGGAGACCGCCCTATCCTTTCCATCAATATGAACAACATCCCACTGACTGCTCTCTTGGATACGGGATCACAGATGACTACCATGCCCCTTGCCCAGTTTGAAAAATATTGGTCTCGAGATCAGCTACAACCATACAATCCTCATGAGCAGGTGACTCTAATTGCCAGCAATGGACAAGAACTTAAACAGGTAGGATACTTCCTAGCCACCCTTAAGATTGGCAAAACCGAACTGAAGGATCAAGGGATTGTCATTGTGGACGTTGCCAAAGACAGAGACACTCCCTCCATCATCATTGGGACCAATGTCCTAGTTAATTGTTTTGATGAAGCCATTGCTGCCTTGTCTGACACTCTTCAAATAGCTGCTCCAAAAGAGAGATACATCTACCATAAGGCCATTAAGGTTTTGGTCCAACAACAACAGGTCCAACTTTCCCAAGGTGAGATTGGAAAAGCTAGGGTGACTGACGCTAGACCCATCATCTTACCACCTGGTCATGTGATGATGGTCTGGTGCCGGGCCAGGTTTGGTGTCAAAGGCAGGGATTACTCTGTGCTCATCGAGTCAATGCCTACGGATCGTACAGTTATTGCTGCCCGTAGTTTGGCTAAGGTGACTCATGGACGAGTCCCTGTACAATTGTTGAATTTTGGGGATTCTGAAGTTACACTACCACGGTATACAGTGGTTGCCAAATTATCCAGAGTTCAGGATGCTGATTGCCTCCAGAGAGTCCATTGTGGAGCTCAGACCACCAATTCACAACCCACATGTAACCCCACTGGGGAGCAAAAAGAATGGTGGCAAGAGATTCACCTTGGAACCCCTGAGACGCCTTCATCTCAGCTGGAAGGGTTATTGCGGGTAGTTCACGAATTCGAACACATTTTCAGCAAGTCCCCTATGGACTTTGGGCATGTCACTGCAGTAGAACACACAATTCAAACTGGTGATCATCCTCCCATCAAGGAAAGACATAGGCCCATTCCCCCAGCACAATACCAACAAGTAAAAGGCTTACTCCAAAACATGAAGGATTCCGGTGTTATAAGGGACAGCCGAAGCCCTTGGGCTGCTCCCTTAGTACTCGTCAAAAAGAAGGACGGTACTATTCGCCTTTGCGTGGATTACCGCAAATTGAATGATATCACTCACAAGGATGCATATCCGCTGCCCCGGATAGAGGAGTCCCTTGCAGCTCTTCAGTCTGCAGCCTACTTCTCTGTCCTGGACCTTACCAGTGGATACTGGCAGGTCCCTATGTCCCCAACTGATGCTGAAAAAACTGCCTTCACAACACCAATGGGTCTGTTTGAATTTGACCGGATGCCATTTGGGTTGTGCAATGCGCCTGCCACATTCCAACGGCTCATGGAGTTCTGTTTAGGTCATCTAAACTTTGAGTCTGTCCTGTTATATCTGGATGATATAATTGTTTACTCCAGAACATATGCAGAGCATTTGGATCACCTTGCGAGAGTGTTTGAGTCTTTGGATCGCTATGGTCTGAAACTCAAACCTTCCAAATGCCATCTCCTAAAATCTGAAATCCAATACCTGGGACACATTGTGAGCGCTGATGGGGTGTCGCCAGATCCTCAGTACACTGAACGGATACGCGACTGGCCAACTCCTGAAACGGTAAAAGACATCCGTAGATTCCTTGGGTTCGCCGGTTATTACCGCCGATTTGTAAAAAACTTTGCCCGGATTGCTGCACCCTTACAGGCTGTACTGATAGGTCAGTCTACCACCCGATCTGGTAAGAGTCCAACTATCCAATGGACCCCTGAAATGCAAAAAGCATTTGAGGAGTTAAAAGCGGCCTTAGTCGGTCCAAATGTCCTTGCTTACCCTGATTACAGTAAACCGTTCATTCTGCAAACAGATGCAAGTAAAACTGGACTTGGTGCTGTCCTTTCCCAGAAACAAGAAGGTTTGATTAGACCCATTGCATTTGCCAGTCGATCGCTTCGGGCGACTGAACGTAATGACTCTAACTATAGCTCCTTTAAGTTGGAGTTTCTGGCCTTGGTTTGGGCGGTTACCGAAAAATTCCATCATTATCTCACCGCCACTCCTTTTGTTGCATACACAGATAATAATCCTCTGACCCATCTTAGCACTGCCAAATTGGGAGCAATTGAGCAGCGTTGGGCTTCACGTCTTGCCAATTATCAGTTTACCTTAAAATTCCGTGCAGGGAGGGAGAATGTTAATGCTGACATTTTATCTCGGTTACCCCAAGAGTCAATTAATGACCTAGATGACCCTGACAAATGGGAAGAAGTTGAACTCCCTGACTTCTATGACAAAGTCACTCAACGTGTTAATCAAAATGTCCGGACCAAATATTGTAACCTTCAGACCATGCGGGTTGAGTCCCTCCATCATATGGATTGGGAACAAGTCCAAAAACAAGATCCAACATTGCAAAGATTAAAAGACCTTTTAAAAGATTCAAATTCAATAGGTCCAGATAACAATGCAAGCCCTGAACTTCAAAATCTCTGGCGAGAGCGCGGTCGTTTAACTTATCTGCAGGGAAAACTGGTCCGCCGTTATGTAAATCCTCGTACCCATGAGCGAGTGTTTCAGATTGTGATACCAAGACAAGACGCTCCTTTGATCTTGGATGCGTATCATAATCAGTCAGGACATTTCAATGCCCAAAAGACAGAACGAACCATTAAGGATCGTTTCTACTGGGTGGGAATGCGCCCTCAAATTGAACAGTGGTGCCGGGATTGTGCACAATGTGCTTTGCGGAGAGGATCTAACCAACGGGCCCCTCTACAGGGCATTGTCACAGTCAGACCACTAGAGTTGGTAGCGCTTGACCACGTCAAGTTGACTCCAAGTCGGTCAGGTTACACTTATGCATTAACAATGATTGATCATTTTTCAAAATTCATGGTTGTAGTCCCAGTAAAAGATCTCACTGGTAAAACAGCAGCTCGGGAATTCCAAAGACATTTTGGGCGACCCTACGGTTATCCTGAAAAGATCCTTACTGATCAAGGTCCTGCATTTGAGTCAGAGCTTTTTCAAGAGTTCTGCAACCTCTATGGGTGTCAAAAGATCCGCACTACAGCCTACCATCCCCAGGGTAATGGTCTTTGTGAAAAAGCCAATCAAATCATTATCAACATGCTGAGAACAGTTGCCCGTGAAAAACGATCTGAGTGGCCAGAGCTATTGCCAGAGATCACTGAGATCTATAATAACACCAGACAGGATTCCACAGGGTACACTCCTGCATACCTCCTTAGAGGACAGTTAGGACAGCTCCCCGCTGATCACCAAATGGGAGTGATTACAGAGTTTAGGTCCCCACCTTTACGAAATGACACTTGGGTAGCAGAAAGACTAAGGGTTAGTAGAGAACTTCAGGAACTTGTGTGTAAATCTCTGGACCAGGCTAGACACAAACAGGCTCTCCAGTATGACAAAGGAGCAAATGCTCAACCATTGCAACCTGGAGATAAGGTCCTAAAAAGGCGACATGTTAGGCATCATAAGTTAGAGGATCGTTGGGAAGACAAAGCCTATGTTGTCCAAGAGGCACCACATGATAACCCTAAAGTGTGTAAAATTGTTCCAGAGGATGGAGAAGGTCCATCCCAGTTAGTGTCTAGAGATGATCTCAAAGTCTGTCCCTCCTCTTATACAAGTCCTAGAGTGACCCGTCGGTTACCGGCTACTCCACACGCTCTGTCACAACCAAGACGGACATTACCCTGTATACCCATTCCTGGCCAACATGGTACAGAATTAGGACTTGCTCTGGCTTCCCCTAATTTATACTTCTTTGTGAGACCTACGGTTACACCGTTGCAAAGAGAGATTCCTTCTGTGTCAAGGGAAACAAGTGACTCCATTTCCTTAGAGGACTTTGTATCAGAGACTCCGGATACTCAAGTACTCCCTGACAGAGAGGAGGCCTCAGAGCCTGAAACAATTTCTCAAAGGAGATCCCAAAGGGTAAATAAGGGTAAACCCTCAGTTCGCTACAGCCCTTAAAGGAGCATGCCCAGATCAGCCATAGTAGACTGTGCATTTCAGCTGATCATCTGCCTTGGAAACTTATCTTCATTTCAACAAATAAGCCATATACCTGGTGCCATAGTGGCGACACCATGCTTGGACTGCCCAAAGTTCTACCTCTATTTCTCTTATTTGGTTCTAACCCATTTAACGTTTAATCCATTTACTTTGGACTATGGGATATTTAAGCCATTGACTGTTTTCTGTGTTATTGGTAGCCCGAGGACGTGCTACATTCAAGAAGGGAGGGATGTAACCCCCTCACAGGAGTTACTAATGGTTATTTGGCCATATAAGTGCCTTACATGTTATGATAGTTTGTATATGTTGCCATGTTTATTCTGTATTCATTTGTGTAATGTTGTTAAGCTGTTGTTCTCTGGTTTCACTTGTCCTAGTGAGCTGTGGTCTCCATAGCAACACACACTATGGTGAGTGGATCTGTAGCTGGAACAGGAAATAGTCATAGCAGAGACAGGAAGTAGTATTCTGTAAGAGCCAGGGAAGGAGAAGTGTGGCAGTGGCCATCTTGTGTTTCAGACACTGTGCTGTGAGGATTTCCACAGCAACAGCAGGACAGAGAAGCTGTGTGACAGCGCCCCCATCACTATCAGTAAGAGGACAGGAATTACATCAGGCTAAGCAGAGCTATAACCCTGGCAGCCTGCACCGACCTCTACAAGGTAACTGAGCCCCTGCAGTAGACCAGAAGCTGGATCTGCAGCCATCTTAGACTCTCTGCTAATACATGGGAAGGTGTCAGCCAGCTACAAGCCCCTGTGCCACAGCTCACTGCTACCGGACAAGTGACCAGCAGATGCCTGTTACAATAAAGCAGTGAGCACTTCTACTGATCCTGGCCTGGACATTGCCTTCCCTGTAGCTAAGCCCTGGGCAAATGCTCTTTGTTGGAGTAGAGCACTGGCACCCACATCACCATCTCAGCCCAGGGACCAGCGGGTGTCTCAATACTCCAACTGGCGTCACATCTAACTGACTCTGCCTATTACCCTGTGCACCTCTCCTGGGAGTTCTGGTGCCTATAAGGTCACCGTGACAGTCCAGCCTCCTGCACGGTTCTCCCAGGGTGGTCGCATATATATATATATATTGTATATCTATCTATCTATCTATCTATCTATCTATCTAATTGTAACTTCATGGTGGAAATGACAGAATCACCAACTGCAGAGATCACTTTGGCAATAGAAACCTATTTGCATCTGGCTGGAATCACAGCAGACAGATGTCACTGCCAGTCGCTCACTGCAGAGCTACTTGGTGCTGTACATTTCTACTGACATATCACATGCAGTCAAATACAAGGCCTACCTTTGGCTTTGGAGAGTTGGGCAAGGGAGTTGGACATTCTTCAAGTTTTTCCTATATGATAATCTGCTTCACTTAAAACTAGTACTGTAATTTATTTGTACCACAGATTCCTCCCCCTTGCACTTTGGTATATTTGCCCTACTTGGTTATTAGTTAACATGCATATAACAAGTGAATTAGGCCTGTAGGATAAGGGGTAGAGTACAAGGGTACACAAACTAATTTTTCTTGCTGTGCAGTGCCATCTAGTGGTAGATGAGGTTTAACTGACTCATTCTATGATCTCATTCTGGGTAGTGTTACAACACTTGGTTAACCACAGGTACAGTATCCAAACAGTTATTGTTATAAGGCTGTGTTCAGACAAGCATAATGTGGTTTGGTACAGGAGTTTTATATTTAGTTCCATGAATTGACTAGGATCTGACAAGGAGAAGACTGATGCCAGAAAAAAGACCACATACACTTAGTCTGTCCTTATATTATTTCATTTTTATCTTGACTCAGCCTGTCCCGTAAGGCAGCAGGTAACTCCCCTAATGGTCCCCTGAGCCTCGGTCTCTAGTCCCTGATCCCCATGCAGTGGTGATACACATTAAACTATCCTCACTGTCATATAGATAGGCAGTTTACAGCATGTCACCCAGTCTATGTGTCCATATATTAAACTGACTAGACTACACAGTATATTATATAGATGCATCAGATGGCTGAGATGACATCTATGCGGAGAGAGAGGCCAGTCAGTACTCCAGGACCCCAGGACAGAAACAGTTGAGGCTAGGTGTCAAGCAGTTACTGAAGGAGTGTGTGTCCATGCAATATTAGGAATTTGTGAACAGGGATCAGGCAATATTTGTATGTAACCATATGGTGTACCACAGAATGGATTTTAGTGGTGGACCGTAGACACCCCATTCCCATACTGTCTGTAAGGACAAAGAAAGGATATTTCTATAAAACATAATCTTAGGAGAGGTTTTTGGATTCTATCACAATTACGGTAACTGAAAGTAGTACAGTTTACTTACCTCTGTATATACGGAGCTCCATCTTGTATCAGTATATTCGGACGTACGGCAGATTTTCTCCAGTTGCCAAACTAAAATGTTAATTATATGATAAGGGGAATATGGTAACAATATGGACAAGGTGTGCTACTTATAGTGCTGTAAATTTTGAGATCCTGCTCCTACATATTAATTCACTGATATATAGAGGGACATTAGAGTGTCATAGATTGTTATGGGTGGCTTATCACAGCTCCATATGACTTATATGAGGGTGCACAGAGCTGTAAAATGGTCTTGTGCATAGTGGTGGGCACTTAGGTCTCATAAACACAACCCAAAGTTCTGGACGTTATTTTCATGCATAGCACACACAGTCATTCATTTCTATGGACTTGAACATGCGGGACCTGTGAGGCTGGGCTGCAGTAACCTATGACTCTAGGTTCACACTAGCACCCGGAGTCCGTTCTGAGGTTTCCGTCTTCTGCATGCAGAAGACGGAAAGCTGTCAGGCCGGGTATGGCCGTGTGCGCCGGTGAGCGTTTTATGCTCTCCGCTGCAAAAGCGTTTTTTTTTAAAACCGGACACAGAGTACTATACTGCATGTTCCACTCTGTGTTCGATTTAGAAAAAACGGTTTCGCGGCGGAGAGCATAAAACGCTCACCGGCGCTTACGGCCGGACATCTTTCAAACCCATTCAAATGAATGGGTTTGAAAGAGTCCTGCAGGTTTCCGTCTCCTGCTCAGTTTTGTGCAGGAAACGGAAACCTGTATGAATGGAGACCGGGCGCAGATGTGAACGAGCCCTTTTACTGTCCATTTTCATGGCTTGGTCTAAGGGCAGACATGGTCATCTCAAGGGTCCCTGTGCAAGAACAGTTAAAGGCTCCATGTTTTCCAATATCTCAGCATAAAGCACCCCCTTACATCTCTCTAACAATTCACCAGGCTAGTTGGCTAGAAATGGATCCTTTCATCTGTTTTTATCTTGTACACGAATGTTAAAAACGTGATGTGAAGGCCTCTTAGCATAGACACGAGGGCAGAGTAAATTCATATAGAGAGCCAAGCACTCAGTTTGGCCACAGTAACCTCCTTCTAGATTGGTCCGCTGACCCAGCCTCCTGACTGACCGAATATCCAGACCTCAGAGTTGTTGGGTTTCTGGTAAGTGTATTACAGTCTATTGGTGGACCTACTCTTTAAAAAGAACTGTTCACCACCTCCGCCAAGTCCAGCTCTTTACATCATTTAATATGAATCAACACTGTAGGAGATTGTAGGGTTATAGATTAGACTTGATGGACTGATGTCTTTATCCAACCTCATCTCATCTACTGTGTAATAGGCACAGCTCCACTGATCCTGACAGCTGGAATTTTTTCTCTAGCCTCTATCTTTCTGGATCAATAAGTGCTGTTAGTTTTGGTGCCTGATATGCTACATAGTTTCTGAACTGTCAATTGGGCAGACAGGATCAGGTAAGGGTTGTGATACTGCCTCTGATTGAGATTTGACTCCCCTTTCCTGCTCCTGCCTGACACTACCCACATGACAGTACAGAGGTATGAAAAGCAATAGCACTTATTGCTCAGGAATGTTGGGGGCTAGAGAACAACTTCCATCTGCACTGGAATCATATTAACAGATGCTATGAACTGGAGTGGTTGGAGGTGATGAAAAGTTCTCTTTAATAATCTAAGACTTGCCAAGCAACAACAACGACATTATTATCCTTTTAACTAAGTGTATAGTCTTTCTCCATTCCCTTCCTTTTACAGAAGGTATTGGTTGTTCCAGGAGGTTTTGGTACACTTGGCTTGTGCATACATTCTGATTGTATATAGGATATAAATATACACTGTAGTTATGTCTCTGTACATTCAGTCCTGAACTCACTAGTGACTCGTTCCCTTACAATCCATTAGTAACAGGTGAATGGACTTTAATAGGCTAGAATGCAATTCACATCTTTTTTTTTCAAGAAAAACGTATAGTCCAAAGCCATTATCATGATAGTGCTAGCCTTTCTGCAGTTTTCTTTTCAAATGACTTGCATTATAATAAAAGAAAAGAGTCAATAAATCCAAAGTTCAGTGCAGGACAATGACATCAGAATTACTTAGATACATCATATAGCAGTGTATTGAACCTGATCTTTTGAAAGCAGTCGTACGCAGCTATATCAACAGCCTGTGCCTGATAATGTAGCACAGTGGATACATAATACACATCTCCTATGTGCATCAAAGCTCGTATCATCCATTATATGTTACTGCTTATCAGTGTAATTAATCTGTAATATTAGCATCATTTAATTAATTGTAAGTGTCTATTCTAAAGTCCATACTCTTTTAATATTTTATTACTAGCTCCTGTCCGAAACCCAATAAGCCACTGATAGAAGTGTCTGACAGCAGTTTATTCCCATCCTCCCACAATGAAAGCACATGCACTCTCTGCTGAACCAAGTGTGCATGTGTAAGGGGGTGGGGATTGAAAGGAAGGAGCATTCGGCTGACAGATGTCTAAAGTGTATGGTCAGCTTGTGCAGAGACTGTTCTCCACTGTCATAATGTCACATATAGTTCGCTCAGTTTTTACATGTTTTCTCCATATACCGTAGATGCAGGTGCTATGTTGCATTTTTGTGTTAATACATGTCCCGATAGGCCTTACTCTAATGACCATTCCGTTACTCATGGCCTTAACATCAGTGAAAATTAGACGTAACATTTTAGGCCTTATTCACATTCCAGCAAAAAACAGCCATATGATGTCTGTTTTTTGGATATCTATCATATGATGCTAGTTTCATACTACAGTAGTGCTGTCTCTCCATTGTTCTGATCTGTCAGAGGACCAGAGCAGTGTAGAGGTGAACTGTGAATATAATTGTTAGGCTGGGTTCACACTGGGATTTTTGGACCGAATTTTGACGCGTAGGCCGCCTCAGAATCCAGTCCAAAAAACGTCTAGCCGCGACTGGATGCTGATGCAGTGCACCGGCATCCAGTCGCGGCATTCTGCTCCGGATTAGGCCCAAATGAATGGGCCTAGTCGGGAGGGAGGTGTCATGCCACGGACGCTGTGGCAGATTCTGTTGTAGAATCTGCGGCAAGAAAGGGCAGGCCACTTCTTTTTTCTGCGAGCGGCACAAAACCGCTAGCGGAAAAAAGAAGTGAACGGCTCCCATTGAAGTCAATGGGAGGCGTTTTTTGGACCAGATTCTGAGGTGGATTCCGTGTCGAAATCCGGTCCAAAAATCCCCATGTGAACCCAGCCTTACACACAGAGCCCAGTGGACCCCTCATAAAAACTAAAACCGGCAGAAGACAAAAGAGCTCTTCATGCGGGACTTTCCTCCACCGAATGTGAGTGTAGCTTGACTGTTTTAAAACTCATTAAAATGGACAAATATAGCACGTCAGTTTTTTTACATGGACTGTTTTCATGGTCTGTTAAAAAAAATAAACAGAAAAACAGACATGTGAATGCACCCATAGAGTCGCATGGGTTTTAAAGAAGCTGTGTGGCATTCAAGGATGTCTTATGACCATTTCTCTGATGTGAATACAACCTATGGGAGCCTTCACATGATGTAACGCTGCGCTCATTCTGATTGTAAAAACACGTTCAGAATGAGCGCGTAAAAAGCAGCTCCCATTGACTTGAATGGGAGCCGGCATACGTGCGCACCCCCATTGAAATCAATGGGAGGCTTTTTTCCCTATTGCTTTCAATGCATTACGCACGTAATACACGTAAGCCACATGTGAGATGTGGCTGAATTATTAAAAATGCTCCGTCCTTATGATAATTCAGGCGCAGCGTGGGAGGTCTTGTGTGCCAGAAATGAAATTTACACCAGCCAGTGACAGACATACATTTCAGATATAAGTCTCAGCTGTTTCCTGCCATGAGTTAGAATACGTTTTTTGGGCTGGGGCATTTCCAGTGTGGCCCCCACCCATTGACCTCCACTCCCACCATTTTTGTATAAGTGGTAAGTGGTTAGCAAAACCAACAATGTGGCTCACTTTTTGTTCTAAAAATGGCCATGTGTGAAACATACACCACATCTATGTCAGAAGACTGGCATAGATAAATTAGTAAATTCCATCCATTAATTTGTTGAAAAATGTTTCTTTCTACTTTGCAATGTGTAAGGACTGGTAAATGTCATATTGAATTCTCACCACTAGATGTCAGCTTAACACTTCACTTACTGACACAGCCATAGGAATGCCAGGCTATGTCTGCCTAATCATACTGTCACTATAGTAGTGGCAGAATAGAGTTTCTTAAGGCAATGCTGTCAGAGGCGTTGTTAGTACTAGTCATTGTGACAGCTTTGAAAACGAAATCTGACTATCTGCCTAGACTAGTTATACTATTGATTTAGAACATCTGCTAACCTATGCTAACACAGATTTCACAAATGCTTCCTAACAAGGTGCTTAATATTAATCCTTCATTTAACATGTACGGTACGCATATCGGTATCTGGGCTTATAAAACATTTAAAGGAAGCCTTTCCTCAGTTTCATGGTGCCCTAACTACGGCTTCCTGGCTAAAAGAGAACTATGCTCTTCTCTGGAACACTGTGGATATATATCAAAAAGCATTCGCCCCATGCCCAGCTCTTTTTGGAGCATTTAGTTTCAGCTAAAATCTCTCCAACTTGCTAAATATTAGGGTTCTTAGAAAAGAAATCTGACTTTAATGCATCAAAATGTGCAATATTTTGTTGTAAAATTCTAGTAGAGTACAGTAAGCCAACTAAGAGGCCTTATAAATGTACATAAGACAGCATAAGGCCAGATTCAGATGACCGAGGTGCAAAATGCTCAGGAAAATTTTTTTTGCGCCTGAAGGGCACCTGTTTTCAATGGATCATCAAAATAATGGTCATGTAAATAAACCCAATCACTGATAGTGAATGTAATGCTGCTGTGTGATGTCCGTTAAAAAACTCGATCACTGCTGTGTGAATGTAGCCTCAATATCCAGCATCAGCCACCCTAATAAATCTGCCATATTTTCAGATATTTTTTTGCACTGTCTAACAATTACTAAATCTAAGTGTATGTCTTATTCTGAAAAGCTCAGTTTGATTGACAGGTCTTTCCATATATCTGTATAAGGAGAACCTGTCATCTGTCAGACATATTCTGAGAATATTCCTTAGAGCATACCTCCAGTTCTAAACAGCTTTTCAGAAATTAATAGTACAGGTTAATATATGAAACTTTATAAAATATCTTATTTAAGTGATATGTTTTCTTCTCCATTTTTCAGACAGTTACATTCTCAATGTTGGTCTATGTAGGGGGGTATAAAAGACAATCAAAAAACTGCTTCTCACTCTGCTAATTCCCTGGGGGTTTCATACTGCTAGGTTGTAGATAAGAGGCTAAGGGTGCACAGAAAGAAACAATAAATCAATTACCAGCCAGCAGAAGACTCCTACCCAAGTTGCTCCACCCAAGTTTGGAGATGCTGCAAGCCATGGTAGTACATTTATACCAAGCAGCCTGCTTAGTAGCATGAACAACATACAGCCTGACATTGTCCTGTATAAAACGGCCACTAGTTTCATGACCAAATCAATGTAACTCTGAGCTGTAAGAGTAGAATAAATCTATAACATATTTCACTCATTGAAGTGCAAAGGGTTTAATTTGTGACCCAATCCATTAAAAGATCAATAAATAACACATGCAGTATTTGACACAGATATTCTAACCATAATTTTCCATACTGAAAGCCTTCCAGTTGAGCTGCTTCCATATACGCTATAAAAAATGGTTGGATATTATATCCGGGTGAAGACACATGATTCAGCTCCAACCACACACCAGGCTGTGCCGCTAGTTGAGACAATTACATTTTTATACTTGATTGCTTTTTTTTTTTTCATTATCTTCATTTTAAACTAGAAACAAGAAGAATGAAATTAATAAAGAAATACAGTATACTTTTTTTTGTAGATTGTGAGCCCCACATAGGGCTCACAATGTACATTTTTCCCTATCAGAATGTCTTTGGAGTATGGGATGGAGATCCACACAAACACAGGGAGAACATACAAACTCCTTGTAGATGTTATTTGCCCTTGGCAGGATTCAAACTGAGGACTCCAGCGTTGCAAGACTGCAGTGCTAACCACTGAGAAATACAGCATACTATTGCAAAACGTCACCCCCACCCCAGTACTTCAGCTTTTTTTCCTATTCACTTGAATTGTAGCAGAACTGCTGTGCCCTGACAACTCCGCTATACACTGGATGGCGCCTTCTGCTTGGTCACCTTTATAGGTTCTGGAGACTGCCTGGAACAGAAGATCAGTGCAGGGTGTCAGACCCTAACAATCTGATACTGAGGACAGAACAATAGTATCAATAGTTGCTGAAAGCTGGTGCCGGCTTGGACAATGTGAGCAGTGGATGATGGAGGCTGGTGATTGCTTGCCATTTGGGATTGTAGCCCCCAGGGGTGACGTGGTGATTCAATATAGCTGTGCAAGGGGTATATTATAGCAGGTCTCTGGAGGAAAGCCGTATGGCTACTTTGCTGAACAAGGTCTACCTGTCAGTCTGTGAGCCCACCAATGACCATTTGTGAGACAGGGCAAACTGTGCACGGAGGAGGGTGGTTTGCAATATTATGTGTAGATTGAAAAATTGTTATAATGAGATAATACATTTACATTCTATAAGATCTGCCTGATTGAAAAACCGCTTAAAATCAAGCTAATTACATATCAATGAATAAAAGTGAGGCTGAGATAACCAAATTCACATAAATATTCAGGGTTCTTGGTGGGCTGAAATGAATCCAATAAAATTCACATTTACCGCTATATAATATACAGTAGCATTATATATACATACACAAGGATGCAATTTGCAGCTACTGGCAAACAAAAGTTTCCATAGTTTGCATTACATGGCGTACATAAACAGGATGTGGGCATTACACCATAAATAGTGCTATAAAATGAATTGAATACAATTATCGCCTTTACATCTAGGTATCTAGGTGTGCTGGGGCGCGGTCCACCAGATTTACTGTAATTCATGTTAGTAAACTAGCATGAGTTGTACCACAAATCTAGGCCATTACCTGACATAGAAAGGCACCCTCACCATTACCGTATTTTTCGGACTATAAGACGCACCCAGGTTTTAGAGGAGAAAAATAGGGAAAAAAAATTTTCAGGCAAAAAATGGTAAAATATTTAATATATGGGAGTTGTAGTTTTGGAACAGCTGCAAGGCCACATTGACAGGTGACTCTGCAGCTGTACGGGGATGTATAGGGCGTTTTTTTTGTGGGGCCAGGTGTACTTTTTAGATATACCATTTTGGGAAATGTTTATTGCTTAGATCACCTTTTATTTAATTCAGAGGCAAAAAAGAGAGAAAAACCCGGCAGTTTAGCACTTTTGATTTTGACGTTCACTGTACATAAAACTATTAGTAGACCGGGCATTTTTAGACACAGGGATACCTAATGTGTATGTTTCACAGTAATGTTATACTTTTATATGTATTCTAGGGAAAGGAGGTGAACTTTTATTTATTTTATTTTTTATTATATTTTTTTTAAGTTTTTTTTTTTTTTTTACTATTTTAATATCCCCCGCCTAGGGGGCTTGAACCTGCAATCATTTGATTGCAAGTCCCATAGACGGCAATACAAGTGTATTGCCGTCTATGGGAGATTCTATACATTACTATCGCGGAGGGTCATAGACCAGCCGCGATAGTAATATATATCTATGACAAGCCTCGGAGCCTTCATTAGGCTCCCAGCTGTCATCGGAACAGGTCGGCTCCTGCGGCCTCGCCGTGCAGGAGCCGGCCTGCATCACTAAAGGTATGGGGCCGGTGGGGGGGGCTAACTGACTGCCGGGACCTGCGGAGGAGGAGTGGATTTGCAGCATGGCCGCGCTACTGCCACCGCTGGTTTTCTTCAGCGGCAGTAGCGCGGCAATCTGCAGGCCCCGGGAGCTAAGACAGTCCCCGGCATCTGCTGTAATAGACCGGCGGATGCCGGGGAGTGTCTTAGCTGCCGGGGCCTGCAGTATAGTCACGCTCCTGCCGCTGAAGAAAACCAGTGGTGGCAGTAGCGCGGCCATGCTGCAAACCCACATTCAGACTATAAGACGCACCCTCATTTTCCTCCGAAATTTTTGGGAAAAAAAGTGCGTCTTATAGTCCGAAAAATACGGTAAATATATTGAACATTTTACAAAATGATAGTGTAAAAAACATATCTTGGCCAAAGTTTTAGTCCCTCTTAGAGATGAGCGAACACTATTCGAAACAGCTGTTTCGAATAGCACGCTCCCATAGAATTGAATGGACGTAGCCGGCACGCGGGGGGTTAAGCAGCCGGCCACTGGCAAAGTCGGCGTGCCGGACGCTTCCATTCATTTCTATGAGAGCGTGCTATTCGAAACGGCGGTTTCGAATAGTGTTCGCTCATCTCTATCGCCTGGTGACTATGTACAAGATGACCTCATTATACCTAGACTCTGTTACTGAGGAATGGATAAGATGGCAGATCCTTCATTGGGGAAGTTACTTTACATTTTCTTGTTGATGAAGCAGCAATTGAATCGAGCACCGGAATCAATACTATATTAGGCTGATACATTGAAATATACAAGGCTTTCCTCAAACAGTCAGTAAATGGAAAGTGCTATGGAAATAGACCTGCTGTCATTTTAAATTAAAATAAGCAAGAGTTTTTATTCTGTATGTAAATTGCCTCCTCCATTCTTATGCTGCCTGCTGAGCATGCGAGTGATCTACTCCTATGGCATAATACTTCTCCCTCCCAGTCTTCCTAAAATAATGTGCACTAGTTTACCATATGTCATCATGAATGCAAACTCTGTAACTTTCTACATACATGTGTCATGTACTGTACGCCATTCTAATAATATACAATTAGTATCTCTCTACAGAATCTACTCAGTTCATCGAAAACTGTTCATGTTTTCCATGTAAGGTTAAGTTGTACAGCATGGTGAAAAATGATGCAAAATCTTCCCTGCTGTCAGAAAAAAAGCTGTTTAGAACATTTCCATACTGATTGCACAGAACAAGAGT
The DNA here is from genome assembly GCF_031893055.1 of Leptodactylus fuscus. Taxonomy (NCBI): domain Eukaryota; kingdom Metazoa; phylum Chordata; class Amphibia; order Anura; family Leptodactylidae; genus Leptodactylus; species Leptodactylus fuscus. Next base: position 295,049,694 of record NC_134265.1, read on the forward strand.
TATTGATTGACATACATAATAGATAATGCTGAAAGCAAGACACAAGTCTGCCGAGTTCAGTCTCTCTGTGGTTTGGAGTGAACAGCTACCAGCATGTTTATTAGCGGAAAACATTTCCATAAAACCCGTATAATAAAAAATAATAAATAAATCAGAGTCAGGGAAAGCTAAGCATTAAGCATGGACCTTTTTTTATTTTTTGATGAACCCCTTCCTGCCGCAGCCAGTTTTTGACTTCTTGAAAGTTCAATTGTTCAAATCTGACATGTGTCACTTCATGCGGTAATGACTTTGGAATTCTTTAACTCGCCAAAGTGATTGTTTTTTCAAGACACATTGTGCTTTGTCTTATTGGTAAATTTTAGTTGATACGTTTTATGTTTTATTATGAAAAAAATAGGAAATTTTGAAAAGTTTGCAATTTAAAAAGTTTGAAATTAAGTGCATTGCATACAGATGAGAAAATACATCACCTAATTTGTTATGCAAGTTCTCCCGACTACCATAGTACCCAACATGTGAATGTAAACTGATATATGGGCATACAACAAGGCGCAGAAGGGAAGGAGCACCAATGAGCTTTTGGAGGGCTGATTTTGCTGTGATCAATTTCAGACAAAGTATTAGGACAATAAGGTAATCCTTTGGAAACCGCCAAAAAGTTACTCAGTTACTCCATTTTGGAAACTACAACCCTCATAGATGGCACATGAAAATGAAAAATTACTTTTTTTTCCAATAAACTGTCCTTTAACACCAATTTTTTCATTTTTACAAGGGGTTAGAGAAGAAAAAACACACCACTAAATTGTCTTAACTCTTTCTTGGTGGATTTAAAAAACAAAACATCAACACTGGCATAGCATTTTACCATTTCATTTTTTTCACACACAGCTTTTACCTTTATTCTATGGGTTGGTACAATTATGGTTATACCCAATTTATATGTTTTTTTTATGCATTGTCGCTTTTGCAGACCAAAAACCCATTTGGGGACATAAATCAACTATTTTTGCATCACCATAATTTTTACATAGGCTTACTTCCTCCCCTCTCGGCAGAATCAGACCCTGGACCGTAGAAAATAGATATTGGCACCCTGTAATAGGCCATTTGTATGCCAGAGCTGAGCTACGATTGAGGGTAAAGTTGGGTTCATACTGGGTTTTTTGGTCCGGATTTTGACGTGGAATCCGCGTCAAAATCCGTCTCAAAAAAACGCCTTCCATTGAATTCAATGGGTTCCTTTTTCTGTGAGCGGTCTGTTCCCGCTCGCAGAAAAAAGAAGCAACCTACCCTTTCTTCAGGCTGATTTCACGGCTGATTCAGCCACGTATGTCCACGGCGCGACACACCCTGCCGACTAGTTCCATCCATTTGGGCCTAATCCGGAGCAGAATGCCGCAACTGGATGCCGGTGCACTGTATGCATTGCAGCAGCATCCAGTTGCGGCTAGCCGTTTTTTGCACTGGATTCTGAGGTGGGCTCTGCATCAAAATCCGGTCCAAAAAACCCTGTTTGATCCCGGCTTTATGGAGCAGGGTGTTAGCTGTTAGTTACAGCTAATACCTGCTCTTGATGCTGCCCCCTCAGACTCTGAGTCATCAGCAGTCTGCCGCTGTAATAGTATGGCATCTGTCCTCAAGACCTAGGCGGCAACACTGTAATAGTACAGTGCGCATCACTTAGGGGTTAAACTATCTGCTCTAATCAGTTTTTAAGATCTTTTGACGGTTCACAGAAACTGATTAGGTACAGAGACAACAACGTTGATGTGAACCAAGCCTCACATTCACTCTTTATTTAAAGGGGTCTTCCTACCCTAGGCTAAGGCCTTAAATAGTGCTCTACAGCCATAAAGTGATGCGGAAAAGCCATGGCGGTTTTTGAAATTTCAGCATTTCTGTTGCAGATATTTTTCTACAATGTGTGGATGGTATTAGCCAGAAGTATGGCAAATTGCAGCTTTTATGCTACATATGCCCTGGCCCTAAAAGGATTTCTCATACTGATGACCTATCCTAGCCATGTTGCATCAAAACAATGAAATACCAGGACCAGTGTGGGATTCGTGAACTGTACCACACACATATTGTCCAATGGCTTTATCAGGCACACATGTATTAAGCTTACTTACCGGTATATATGGATTCTAAATATCATGGGCATGGGTATATCATTATTTTGCACATTATGATGCAGCATTATGTTTAGGGGCTCACAGTTTTTTCATAAGTCTGTTGTATTGGCGGACTAGGACAGTTATCTGTGACAGGGATTGTAGACAGAGCATGTCTCATATTGAGGGGACAGCTCAATTTTATGTGGCATTCTAAGTGATATTAATTGTGTTTTTTTTTTTTTTTTTGCTAAAACGATTGGATTAACTTTTTTACTATTACATCCTGGTTTATATTCTTGGCCATATACACACAGCATTTTTTTGTGAATCACCTCTATTACTGCCATGTGAGAGCAGCCAAGGTCTTTTACTGCTCATAGAATTTAGTACCATGTTTTGATAATAATATGTTTGCTGCATAAGATGTGTGACTATATTTTACTGTCTCCGAGTGTCTTAGGTTAATAAAGTAAGTTTTCAATTCCAGGATTCATTTAAAATTGAGAAAAAACCTCAACCCTTAGACTCGACTTTGCCTTTCCTATTTGTGTTAATGCATGGCTGTGATTCCGAGCTATTAGATTTCTTGTCTATGTCTGTAAATACAGCCTTGATTTTTTCCCACTTTCTATTTGTCAATGTACTTTTCAGCCACTTAATGAAGTGAATGCATCGGATAAGGTATATGACAATCTTTATTTTTCTGTTCCTGGGAAATTTATTATGACAATTTGTAAAGTTACCGAAATAAAAGTAGCAGCTTTACCGTATTTTCTTATAACACAGATGCACAGCATCAGGCTTTTTAGAATAATAGAGGAAGCATTGGTCCATGTGGAATATCCTATGATTTCTTCTATTTAGTCATGATGAAAGAATGAAAATAGTGAAGAAAATCCAATTTTCAGGTCAGTAACTAAATTCTTGAAAATGACCATCACGAGTTCTAAGAAAGGTTATGAATGGAACAAAAAGGAAACGAAAAATATACATGCAGAGTGATTGAAAATATAAAGGATATATGCACTTGGACAAGTCATTAGAAGGATTGAAGAAAAAAGTGAAGACAAATTTTTGTTGTTGCTCCTTGTAGATTGGCCTGGGGGTGTAGCGTATTGCTTGTTGGGAGTGGTATTTGGGGTAATAGCTGCTCCATACACATGTAATGTTGTTACCTGTAAGGAGGAACTTTTAGTGTCACACAGGTAATAGTTTCCCCTCCTTAGGTAATAGTCCCCCACATAAATAATGCTATTACCTGTGTATGTGTGTGTGTGTGTGTGTGTGGCACTTTTACTGTAATAGTGAGCTAATAGTCAATAGTAATAATAGTAATAGTCCCTCTCCCCCACATACTATTCCATATTCTGTTGCTCTATATGGTTATATTGTATATTGGGTGTAACCTCCTCTTGCACACAGCCTGTCCACATCTCCTACTTTCCTCTTGGAACATTGTCCCTCTATTCCAGAGGTCCTCAAACTGCGGCCTGAGGGCCACATGCGGCCCACCAAGCACTTCTGTCTGACCCCGCCGACAACGCCGGCAGGCGTGCATTTATAATGAAGCTCCTGGGGAGCTCAGGCCAGGCCATGGAGCGCACTTCACTTTATCTATTGGAGGGCACCGCTCCCGATGTCTGTGCGACCTGCTCTGCCTCCGGCCCACTGTTTAAAAAGTTTGAGGACCCCTGCTCTATTCTATAGTACCACTGGGAAGAAAATAGAAAATGTGCACAGTGTGTGTGCAGGAGGAGGAGGAGGTCCCACCCACCCATCACTGCTCTGTAAGTACAATAACTCAGGGAACCTACAGCCCAGTATCAAGTGATCCATGGCCCGGTGTTTGGGCATGTTTAATGCCCGGTTCACACTAGCTTATGTGTTCCGTCCGGAAGGAGTCCACATGATGACCCCCCCGGACGGAATACAAGCACAACTGCAAGTGCTGTGGAGTTAAAGCGCACCAACCCCATAAACTATAATGGGGTCCGTGTGCTTGCCATGCACTGATTCGTGCGGGCAGTGCGCAGCAAGCACACGAACCCCATTATAGTCTATGGGGTCCATGCGCTTTAACTGTACAGCGCTTGCAGTTGTGCTTGTATTCCATCCAGGGGGGTCCTCATGTGGACTCCTTCCGGACGGGACCCATAAGCTAGTGTGAACCGGGCATTAGTTAGAGGCATGGGAGACACAGAGTAATCTTTACCAAACACTATAAGGCTAAGGGCCCAAGTAATTTTTTGAGAAAATGTGGTTTTCTAAACACACGTGGTAGTTATATTGCAAAAGAGCAATAGTTTTGTAGAGAAATTAGCTCATTTAGATGGCTTGTAAGTGCTATAGGTTTATTATTATTATTTGGGAGATAAAGTTGTGGCTTTGAGCCTAGTTATAAAGTGAAGTGAAGAACTGGCTTTCCAAAAAAAGCCATAAAAAAATTAACCCTTGATGGGAGGAAATTTGAAATCAATTTTTTTTAAATTTTTTTGTGCCAACACTGTAGCACCAATAGTGTGGTATAGTGGAATATAATGGAACCGGCCACAGGACATGTGGTGGCATGTAGCAAGGCAGTAGTTGTAGCTGTAGCAACATGTGTGGCTGGGCATGTCTGGCTGAAAGGCAGTGCTAGTAGGCAGCTGTGGCAATGGTAGCACGTGTGACAGTGCAGCATGGTGTAATATGATGGAGATGTCTGCTTTAGTGGTGGAAGTGATGGCAGCTGCGACAGTGTGGCAATGTGGTGGGGCATAATATGATATACCAGGCCACATATCTGTTTGATTGGTATCTGAGCTGGTGGCAAAATGTGTGGCAGGGCATAATATGAGGATTTGGGGCACAGGAAATGTCTGGCAGTATGGTGACAGTGGTGGCAACTGTGGCAACATGTGCGACAGGGTGTAATATGATGAACCAGACCGCAGAACAAGTCTGACTGAGTGTTAGTAGTGGTGGATGCTGGTAGCTTGCACACAAGCAGAGGGGTAAGGCTGCTCTGACTAGGAGAAATAGATTGCTCAGCCGGTGCAACATTACTACCAGGGATCCTTGTCATTGAAGAATGTGAAGGAAACACAGTTGACAGTCCAGAAAAGACATGTGGTAAATAACATGTTATGTAGGAGGAGGAAGACACAGAAGCTTGACTCGAGAGTGCATCACTCTCAGATGCAATATGCTCCTGTGACTGAAATAGGCCAGATGAAAGGAATGTGCAGTCAGAGAATGCTGTATTTTTTTTTCCAGAAATTTTATAATACATATATTTTAATTGGTGAGGTTTTAAAATGTTTTCCATGTTATTAACTATATTAAATAGGTAATTTCCTGCTAATATATTCTCTTTAAGATATGCCATCAGTTTTAGATCATCAGTGGTCTCATTGTTGGGACCCCAGCAGACCAGCTGTTCATACAGGACTACAGCTCTGAACATTGTTTACATAACAGAAGTTACAGTGCTCAATCACTTTCTCTTTCTTAGCAGTGGATATGTGTACTATAGTGATGACCCATTCAAGTATATGGAACACCACTGCTGTACTTCACCACCATAAAAGTATAGGGTGAGTGAGCATTGCAGAGAGCTATTGCCGCCTAAAAAGAGCTGATCTGCTGGGGTCCTGACATTCAAATTTCAACCAATCTAAAATTGATAGCCAATTTTATTAAAAAGAATGCATTAACATTTTTTTTTATTAAAACCAGAAATATTTCACTTTTTTATAATTTGAATTTATATTCACCTTGTAGATTTTGTTATTCTACTTTCTGTACATGATTATGGAGGCTGCCATCTTTCCTGAGCTTTTCCACTGCACTGTTAGCAGCATCTAGTGATAAGCTTTACAGCATAGTCATGGCCATAGGCAGCAATAGATGGGGAGCTGAGTCATTGAGGTCTATAGGAGAATTTTCCGGCCATCTTTTATTGTAATCCTGTCTTTCTTGTCTGTAATGTAAGTTAGGTGACTACTGCAAACAAAAACCCGTGCAGAATTGGCAAGTTTAACCAAAAAACTTAGTAAGTAATTTTTAGTGACACAACCCTTTTAAGGGGCCGTTCACATGCAGTAACGCACCGCGCATTGTGCCCCAAATACATGTGTAAAAATACATGTGTAAAATCCAGTAAGCACTTTTTTTTTCCTGTGCAATTTTGCAAAATTACGCACGTTATACGAAAAAAAAAAAGCAATTGAACTCAATGGCTTACTGGATTTTACACGTGTATTTTTACACGTGTATTTCCACACGGACCCCACAGAGCAAAATGCTTTTTAATGCGTTCCATATTCCGTTTGGGGGGTCCCCATGTGGACTCCCCGAACGGAATACCTAACAGACGTGAATCGGGTCTTACACAACCAAGACCAAAGATATCCATAAGCAATCAAAACATGTTCTAAATCCAGCAAATCAAAAGGGATCCAGAAAAATTTTCTTTACTATAAAACTTAGCTTTTATTCTTCCATAAAACAGGAACGGTCATATTACAGCATCAATATGTCCATATGCTATCCATTATGAATGATCTGTCCTATCTGATAACCCATGAACAAAAATGCAGTTGTGTGCATGGGACCTACAAGTCATGTTGATGCTAGGAGCTGTTTTTTTTGTGAGCATATGAAACAGGTTAGAGTCTTCTTGGCTCTAACTCTACCATTAATGCAGTCTCTTTATTTACTATGCACATTGTTTGAGATGTAAGACTTTTTCTATATCTCTATATCTAATGGGTGAATAGAGGGGTTGTATCAAGAAGAAAGCACTGATTTGAAACTTTTCAGTTCACTTGCACAAAATGTTTGCAACCTTTTGATTTCTGTTCCTCACTTCCCTTTTCAAAAGTGGGTGGGAGATTGGGTGTGGATAGCCAGTGTATCTGCCTATATCCGAGATTTACCAACTACAACATTTGAGGCTAAGGCGTTGCGAAAATGCAACTTTTATTGTTTCAGATTTTGTTGAGAGTTTTTCTAGAGCTGTTTATTTATTTATTTATTTATTTATTTAATTAATTTAATTTTTTGCCTGCGTTTTGATACGTGGGTCCTTGTAGTAATAGTAAATATTAAAATTTCCAAATTTTATCTATATATATACACTGACTAATACAGTACAAGGATATAAATTTTTTCCTATGTTCATGAGTCTGATACTTGCAGGAATACTCGGTGTGTGGCACCATTACATATACAAGGAGCATGACAAAATGTACCATGTGTTTCATGCTGCATCTTTTTGACTTCCAGAATTTCGTCTGTGATCTGCTTTTGTCACGCATGCATCCTCAAAAATCAACAGGATTTTATCGACAAGGGAGCAAACAAGAAGCTACGCAGGGATGTTGAACATAAGGAAGGCTATGCACAGAATTTTCACAGGAAAGCACAAGGGTAAAGTATGACCAAGGTTACCAGGAAAACAACAATGACAATATTTTATAGACATGACAAACAAAACTATAGGTCACAATTGCTAGCATGGACTACCAATGAAAAACAAATACAAGACATACAATGAGAAGGTCAGGTAGGGTTTGTTCAGCTTTGTTCAACCATTTTACTTACCAATTTCTTTGGATACATCAAATTATCAAAGACGAACAAGGTTATGTGTTAACAGCTATTCACATAGTCTTATAGTCTATTGTAAGGAAAAGCAAACTTCTTGGTCAGGGATGAACAGAGTAAGAAATAATTGGACACAATGAACTGCTTACACGTTTCAGGACTCAAAGTCCCTTAATCATAGCTATGATAGGATACATCAAATTATGTATATGTCTATAAATTGCATTTCTATGTAAATAATACATATTAGTAGGTCTTCATTCTCTTCATTCCTTAGTTTATCCCTTCTAGAGACCCCCAAAATGATATTTGGAACTTATAAAGATACTTTTATGTCATATCTGACTCATTTCAAGATATAAGACCTTCCATGTCAGATCCACATTCGACACATACCTTCAGTGGGTCATTGTGTATCCTTAGAGGTTGTGAATATTGGTTATGTGACAGACTTGTAACGTGGTTAACTCTTTGCAGCCTGTGCCAGTTTACCTCTTTAGAGCCTTGCCCAATACCTCCAGTGTACCAAAGAGCTATATAATTCATTGTGTGAATTTTTCAGAATATCTCCATGATTTATCAATAAAATTATAAAAAATGAAAGGTTTATTCCCATTTCAGCAATTAGCTGCCAAGAAGGGAATAATGGCTCCCAAGTCCTGACCAATAGGGTTGTTTCCCTTGTTTACACGCTTCTCTTTGGGAGTTATGGCATTGCTTGGTTGTTCCTATAAGTTCAGGCTGTAGCAAGCCGTTATTCCCACCTCTGCCACCATTTTCTGAGATAAACTCTTTAAACAGTTGTTTATTCTTAGAAGTATTTTGTATGGAGCCATAGATAACATGCAATGAATATTGCTTGATCTGTTTTCATTGTCCAAAGGCCGTCCATTATATAAAGAGATACTTCACTGACAGTCATTAGTAATTGGACTTTTACTGGCCCAATAAAGCTTAGTGAGAGAACCCATTGCCGATCCTTACACAGTACACAAACACTATAAATTACGTCAAAAGAGCAAGTAAATCGAGTCGGCTGTTAGACTAGTTCTGCTCGGGTAAATATGCCGTGAGCCCCAAGCTCTCTCACAAATACATTTTTCTGTCTCTACTTCAAAGAGCTTTTAAAATGTTTACGTGAGACACTACAAATAACAATAAAAGCAAACACTAAACTGAGGCTTGTTAATAGAAATTTATGAAGAAAGGAAAATGCCTGAAGTCAGTAAAGTGCTTCTAACTGTTGGTAAAACGCAGTCTCTTCCCCGGCAGGATTACTGTGTCAGAAAGATGCATTGCAGGGCCTTCAGCTGTCTGCCGGGGAATGTCATGGAGGATAAGCACCTTGCAAACTGCTCCACTTTTTATAATTAAGAGCTTTCTTTCTGAAAACGTGTTCAACATTCCAAAGGCCTTGGAAAATCTACAAACAATCATGGCAAAACTATATTTGTAGCACCCAGGTAAATGCATCTAAGTAATTCTACTGATAGGACCTTGATGTTGTCCATTTTGAGGCATTGATGTTGACAATACTGGACATAAAATTATGATCCGACCTTGTAGCTTAAATTCAGTGCTAAAGATAAGCTGTGGCTGTGTCATGTCACCATTTGTTATTCAGCTCTGCACATGCTGAGAAGTATTTGTTCTCCCTGAGTTATTCATGCAACTATTCATCAGTGTGATGATCACCAATTTAACATAAGGGACCATTTACAAGCAGGCACCCAGACGTACTTCCACCTAATCTACCAGTCTTCATCAGTGTGATCACCAATTTAACATTAAGGCATTCATAAGCAGGCACCTGGATGCAGTTGTAATGGTCTCAATGTATTAGCCATAGTGTTTGAGAGCAATATTCCGACAAGCAGCACTTTTCTCGAACGGAAACCACATGGACCACATTATAGTGTATTGGGTCCGTGTGTTTTCCCAGGTAACCACTTTTCTATGCGTATAGGTTTACATTCGGGGGGTCCCCAAGTGGACTCCCTGAACAGAATACCGAACACAGGTGTGAACTGGGCCTTAGAGAATCCAATGTACTTACCATATCAATACCAGAATCCACCATACTTTGGTTAAAGAGGACCTCTCATGGTTTGGGGCACAGGCAGTTCTATATACTGCTGGAAAGCTGACAGTGCGCTGAATTCACTGCACTGTCTGCTTTCCCGATCTGTGCCCGGGCAAAGAGCTTTCGGTCCAGGTACTGTAGCTCTTTACAGTCAGAAGGGCGTTCCTGACAGTCAGTCAGGTACGTTCTTCTTCAAAGCAGCACCTATCGTGCTGTACAGTGTGAGCGGGGAGGAATGCCCCCTCCCTCTGCTCACAGTTGTTGTCCATAGACGAGTATTATCAGGAGGGGAGGAGGCGTTCCTCTCCGCTCTCACAGTACAGCACGATAGGCGCTGCTGTGGAGAAGGACGTACCTGACTGACTGTAAAGAGCTACGGTACCGGGACCGAAAGCTCTTTACCCGGGGCACAGATCGGGAAAGCCAACAGTGTGCTAAATTCAGCACACTGTCGGCTTTCCAGTAGTATATAGAACTGCCTGTGCCCCAAACCATGAAAGGTCCTCTTTAACCACATCTTCTAATCTACCACATTATAACTAATGGTAATGTATTTGGTTTATTTTATTGCATTTCATGCAGTTATACAATTACATTGCTCTGTTTGAGAACACTTAAATCACTATTTTGGTTGTGATAACATTTATTTTGACTCATAAGACATTTCTTTTTCATTGCATGATTTAACAGTTGACATCTACAAAGTTGATATAATTTCCTTTGTGTCACTTCCTTTATATTGTCACAGTTTAATGTGGTGAATAGATTTATGTAGAGGTCAAAACGCCACTACGCACCGCCAGCAGGAACCCATTAAAAATAAGTTAAAACAAGAAAGCTTTATAGGACAGGTGATTCACAAAATAAGATATAAAAATAAAATGCACCTTTTAATAAATTCCATTAAATTATTCTAGATCCAAAGCTAAGAACGATGCTGAGCAATACTTATTATAAGGAAATAGTGACTCAGAAGTAATCTCTTTTCTGAACGCATCTCCAATGAGATGAATTAACAATCTGTGGGGCACATTTATTAAGCTACTTACACTTTTTTTTTTTACATTAATTGCTCCTTTTTGAAGTTTTTTTTTGCACTATACTTCATTTATGAAGCATTTGCCTCTTTTTCTCCCAGATATTATGCTGCCCTCTACCTTTTTACTTTTGGTGAGAAGAGGGGCGTGGCCTAAATGGCGATCCTTTTCATATTTTATTTATGATCGGAGCCTTTTTAAAAAGGAATAAAAAAAGGCGCAAATGATCTCCAGTCCATGGACAGCGTAAAAGAGCCCATCAGGTTAAAAAGCAGGTTAAAAAGGGGGCATCTACACTACCATGTCCACAGCATTTAACAAGGAGGTGCCTACATCATAAATAAACACCACTGTAAAACTAGTCTAAAAAAGGCACATCTTTGAAATGTATGGCTGAAAAATGGTGCAGATGATAACCCCCTGGGAGTATTTTTTTAGTGGAATCCTTATGAGGCTAAGGCTGGCACACGCAGTAAATCACTGCAAAAACACCCCAAATGTTTCAAAATACTGGAAAAGACCGCGGCAGAGAAGCACTGCATTTTTTTTTCCATAGCACTTTTCATAGAACGTCCTCTGGACTTTCTGGCCCTATTATACCGATACAGAAAACACCAGTATTTCCAAGTTGTTTTTTTTGAAACTGTGTGCAGGTCATTGTGCACACGGTATGCGTTTATGTGTTGACTGCAATGTATATTTTTTGCTGCTGTATATGATGGATTTCTATATTGAACATTGGCTCTCTTTGTGACTGTGGTGTGCATTGTCGTTCACATCATGTGATAGGTCATGTGACCTTTAGATCATGTGAGAGTGGGTGTATACGAAAGTAGTTCATGATTGTGTACTACTCTGCACGCTGCACTGTTTCACAGGAGATCTGGTGAGTTTTGCTTTATTGGATACAATATCTGTAAGAGTTTGTCTATTTCATGCACTATTGTGTTGCATATGATTTAATGGAGCATATATACATCTCTTTCCTCATGATGTTAGGTAATCATTTAATGACTATTGTATATTGTGTTTGGATTTGATCTGTATACTAGGGGTTAAAAATATAGGGGTGGAGTTAAGAGTGGTATTTAAGATGGTCTTCAGTTAGTATTGTTTAAGCTATGAGTAAGGGACATATTTTATTGTCCCGAAACGCGTAAGCAGTGTTTGTATTTGCAATATGGATCTATTTTTGTAAAGATTTTTTAATATGATTCAGTAAAAGTCAAGTTTTATCTATTTTTTGGCGCTGGAATTTTTATTACGGAACTTGTCTAAACGTCTTCCTCTTCAGTCGTGGAATTTCTGAGCAGCCTACAAAATGTGGTATGATCATTCCTTTATCTAAAGCTGGGGGTTTTGAGCGGATTTATTGTGTTTAGTATTTCCAAGTGACATGCTACAATTTTCACAAACGCAAGCGTTTCTGAAATCACAGTTTTTCGGCTGCAGATTTTTTTCTGCAATGTGTGGATAGAATTAGTCAGAATCTCATCCACTTTGCAGGTAATGTAAAGCCCTGCATTTTTACAATATGGGTCTCGACCTTAAATCTGGATGTTGGGTCAGATTTAATAACAGATGGATGGATATCCTTCTTCTATATCACACCAATATAGTAGATCCATAACTCAGTATGTGAGCAGTCTATTGTACTTTGGAAATAAGAGTATGTTATAAGAGATGTACTCCCTCTGTATCATCCTGACATGGTTTCTGTATGTTCACACCTGAGATTTGGATAACATATTTTGATCTACAAGGGAACAGATTACATCTAAACATTTATATCTATAGCATTAACAATACAATTTTAATTTTCATTAGACCTTCCTTCCTTCCTTTCTCAGCACTTTTCTGTTTAAAGAGCAGTGGGAAGAAACGCAGAGTTCCCACTGCAGTTTTTCCCGCAGCACTTTATTGCTGCGGGATGTCTTGCGGGTTGACACCAGCGTCTGGTCTCCATTCAGAGGAAACCTGTCAGACTGTGTTCGGCCATGAGCGCCAGTGAGCATTTTGTGCTCTCTGCGGCGAAACCGTTTTTTTTAAACCGGACACAAAGTCCTGCATGTCTGACTTTGTGTCCGGTTAAAAAAAAACAAAAATGGTTTCGCCGTGAAGAGCACAAAACGCTCACTAGCGCTTGGGGTTGGACACTTTTCAAACCCATTCATTTGAATGGGTTTGAAAAATGCCTGCAGGTTTCCGTCTCCTGGCCAGTTTCGGGCAGGAAACGGAAACCAGAAAGTGGAGACCCCGGGCGCAGATGTGAACGAGCCCTTAGTCTTAATCGGGCTTTGCTCCTTCACCAAGCTCTTATACTAACGTGTATTGAATTCAGCAGGTACAGCTGTGTTCAACTTTGGTTAGGGGAAGATTCACACTGGAGTAGGGGAGGGAATGGCATGTCCATTGCCAACCTATATGCCATTCCATAAAATTCCAGTCCATACAACACATTAAAGAAACTATGCTGTGCTGAGACAAGACAGCTTTCTAGGTCTTTTTACCTCAGCTAGCTGAGTATTCTGGGAGATATATACACCCCCTCCAGTAATGCTCCCACAGAGTAACGCGCCATGCATTCAGACACGTATACACGTGTCAGAGTGTGAGCGTTCAAAACAGATGCCATTCATTGGCTTTTTAACCCATTGATTTCAATGTGTAGCGCGCATGAGCCGCCACACATTGAAATGAATGGCATCTGTTTTGAGCGCTCACACTCTGATACATGTCTGAATACGCGGCGTGTTACTCCGTGGGAATGGAGCCTTAAATCATTTTACATATATTCATATATATTGTGGAATGCCAATATAGAAAAACCAAAATGTATTTTGCTCCTTAAAAACATAATGGTTTGGCCCTTAAGGTGTTAAATATACTGAGGGAAAATATCAACTTACAGTATATCAGTAGGTCTTATAGGGCAGGTTTTCAAATCACGTACAGACCACAGGGGATAGAATAACATTATAAAACATAGTGATAACCTTTCTGGTGCAATATTTCTTGTACTTTATGTGAGTCCTCCCACACTACGGTATTCCACCATGCTTGACAGCAGGCATCAAGCTTGTTCCTGTATCCTTCATTTGCTGAATGTCTCAGATTTTTCTCTGCAACCAGAACAAACCTGCAGGGAGTCTACAGTGCTGCTCATGATCCACGCACGTGGAAATGCCTCGGATCTGTCTAAATAATGCCACATTCCGATGTGCGTATTGTAGCCATATTTAACTCTTGGTATTCTAGATGTAAAACAGTGACCCCTTGATTTTTCCTGAATATACAGCTCTTTAGGGACTTATTTGAATGAGACCTGACCATGTACAGTATATTGTTTTATTTAGTTATATTATACTTTTTTATTGCTCTACTGAATATTCAGCCAGAAAGATACAGTAAAAGAAGAATTCTGCTGTGAAATATAGGAGATTAAATGACAACTTCAGATGCTGATCTACTCCATTGTGTAGTTGTGCAGGTGACATTCACTTTTTTTCTATCCTGGTTAGATCCAATTTGCCTTGTTCTTGCAAGACTGCACTGGGCACCATTATAAAGTCCAATTTAAACTCAGGAGGTGAAGCATACAATAAACCATAAGTATAAAGAATATAGAACCTCTATCATCAACCTATATAGCTCTCAATTCTGATGGTGAAATCCCTGGATTAAGGGAAGTAATTGAACATAGGAAATCAAAGACCTGGTTAGTTCTGAAGGCCTCTGAAGGAGGCGGGAAGGGAATGTTTGATAATGTAGTAGTCCTGGGTAAAGACCCGTCAAACACAGAAGAAAACGTTGATAAATCTAAACCTGGCGTACCTCCATCAAATGAACGCCTCAGGGGAAAAGCCAGGGGTGAAGAAGGGAATTCTGAAATAGAGGAAGTAATGGGGAGATCACGTTTTGTAACCAGTAGCTAAAACAAACACTCACAGTTGATCACTTTAGCAGTCATTGGGATTGGATGAAACGTTGACCATGAGCTCCAAAGTAAAGCCAGCATTGAAGTAGGAGTGATAAATAATATATTGTAATAAATTTAACTAAACCCTGGACTTCTTCAATGCAGGGCTTTGGCATAACAAAAGTCTTGTGGGCCCCATTGCAAAATTTGACTGAGCCCTCTATCCCATCCCTACAGCATAATATTGATAGTGTTGGTTATGGATGCTGCAGCGGTATCCCATAGACCTGAAAGGGATACAATTATACTATCCATTTATTATACTCTGGGGTTTCCTCAGTGAAAGCCCAGGGAAAGTGAGTATAAAAATTGCACTGTCACAATGATTCATGAAACTGGTTATGCACGGATATAGCCTACTGGGTTTAGGCAAAAGACATAATGCATGAGAAAAAAGATATATCCAGCACAACGATAGATCCAGATAAAACTTAGCTTTTAATGAATAGGAACATTTGGTCCCATAAAAAACCCAACACAGACATCGAACAAAAAAACAAATTCAGCGTTATTCAAAAAAATTCATGTAGACATACCGGACTAACAATGACGATGCGACATACTGAACCACTTACGTGTTTCAGAGCCTGAGCTCCTTACTCATAGCTCCTTACTCATAGCGATAAAAATTGCACCACTGTCATGATTTTTCAATTACCCCTACCTCACCTGGCCCAGCCACAGTTGCACCTCCCTGTGACAGTGATTGTTATATCCCTGATACAGGTCTTGTATTAAAGGGGTTGTTCAGGATAACTAGAAATCTCTACACTAATCTAAAAATCCTCCCCTTCCTACTTTCTAAATAACATAATTAATCAAAAATGTATAGTTACTAGAGATGAGCGAATATGCTCAATCGAATACCTCAGCCGCACAGCTCCCAGCGGCAGGGAAGGTGGGAGGGGCAGTAAACATCGCTATGCTATGCTATGTGGCTGAGGTATTTGATCGAGCATATTCGCTCATCTCTAATAGTTACCAATATCCCTATGACCACCCCAGGCACAATTACTGGTTATCCGGTGACAATCTGTTTCCCTGTTTCCGGAATTGGAACATCACTACTACTCTCCCCCATCAACTCCATCATACTTCCTGCCAGGCTTTTTCCTGCAGGATGACTTCTCCTTCTTTTTTGATTGCCGGAGCTCGTCCCAGTGCTGCTCTGCATTCTGCTGCCGATAATCCACCTTTACTGTGCAGTTGCATCAATGCAGAGCATAGCACAGTGCTGGGACAAGAGCGCGCTCCAGGATTCAGAAAAGAAGGATGTGCTGTCCTGCAGAAAGAAAGAAGAGAAGGAAGTATGGAATGGGGTTGGGGGTTAGGCTGAGTAGGTTGAGAAAAGGTAGTGGTGGGCGAGATAGCTAGAGAGACATGGAGGAAGTGGGGAGCAAGGTGAGAGGGGTTAGTGTGGAAGTTACATAACAGGAATTTAAACTACGTAAACAAATGCAGAAGATGCAAGGAGCTCCCAGAGACACCCAGAAATGCTGTTGATGGATCTCTCAATCTTATAATGTTTCTCTATTTAGCCATTTAAATGCTGATGATTTATGGTTACAAATAGGCTTGGGGTCCTGCAGCCATGTTTAATAACATAAATATCCAATATAGGTGTTATATCAATATATGAATGCATAATAAAATCTATAAACAGCAGCTTGCCTATTTGTTGGCAGATTCCAGGATAAAGCACCTAAATAAGATGGAGAAACATGAAGCCAACGAAAGTGCTAGATTTTATGTTTTTGTCTATTGTTATTGAAAGATGGAGGGTCACTTTTATAATTCGGGTCAAGTTCAGATTTGTTTCTCAGTATTAAATCTGAGGGGAATAAATGTAACTGAGTAATGCATTATTACAGGAAGGACAGCTGACATTCTTCTTACCTGCTATATTTATTTATTTTCCAAGTTTTATTCTCCCTATTTCTAAGAAAAGATGATCTGTCAGATTGCTACTTGTATTTTTGGCTTTCTGACCTATGTTATGATTGTATCCGATCTACAGAAACCTTTTATCCACTATTTCAATTTGAGTTTGAAAACCCGCATCCAAAAGTGCAGTTGTGCTCTGACCTAAGGTTTCGACCAGAGGGGATATTATTAATGCATGTCTGGCTGTGATTCCTCTGGAATGTAAATAGGAATTTCTTCTAGTAATAAATAACTGCAAAAAATAAGCTTTTATATTTTAGCATGAGTCTGTGATTTTTTCCAAATTCTAACCATATTAAGTGAAAACGAATTTCATGAATGTACTGACTCCAGATAAGCTGACCAAACCGATGTGAAGGACTGGACTCCCCATCTAGTAATTCTGGCAATTGCCAGATAGACCAGTAGCCTCATTGGGCTGCTTATCTCATCTCACACAGCAGTCGGATTTTGCCCCTATATCACTGGGAATGCTATATTTCTTGCATTGCCACCTACCAGAGCTGCATAATGTAGTAGGTTTTGCAGAATGTTACTACATCCCCTTTCCATTTTTCCATACTGGATGAGGAACTGCACACTATGGCAATAACTACCAAACAAAGTAAAAAGGAATAACAGTTCCTTGCTGCTTTAAAAAGGAATATGCAACTAAGTTCTTCTTGATGAGTAAATTGGATGAAAAACAAGGTCCGTAACGGGGGATCTGTGCTCACCGGTATGAAGAAAAGGCCCAAGTCGAGGGTTTCAAGAAGAAAGACCGTTTATTGAGGTGAGTATAAAAACAGAAAGGCATGACGCATTTTGTGCCAAGTATAGGCCCTTTCTCAAGTGCAAAATAACAGGTCACGTCGGGCCAGATGCATGACCTTTTATTTTGTACTTGAGAAAGGGCATATATGTGGCACGAAACGTGTCGTGCCTTTCTATTTTTATACTCCCCTCAATAAAGAGTCTTTCCTCTTGAAACCCTCAACTTGGGCCTTTTCTTCATACCAGTGAGTACGGATCCCCCGTTACGGACCTTGGTCCCTGTTGTTTTTCGTTCAATATTTTGTCCGGTCCTCCAGTGTCAACAGGCTGAAATGCTGACACTCCTGCCTTCATTTAATATCTACATGCAATATAGGGAGTTGTGACTGTTCACAACCCCTCAAGATGAAAGGCCATCTGGTACTATACAGCACATTTATACTACCTCTAAGTTATATAAATACTGCACTTAGTGCGCTTGGTGTCTCTCTTCTTTTTCTCCATCTTGATGAGTAAAGGAAAACTCACTTTAGCCACATCTTGCGGAATCTAGCTCCCTATAGATCAATATCTGGTAATTCTATTAAACCTAGATAAATTAGGAATAAAGTGAAACCAGAACATCACTTCCAAAAAAGAAGAGAAACCCATCTGCATTTTATGACTGCTTTGGGGTCACTGCCCCTTATCAGTGTAAAGCAGGGAATGCAGGGGCAGCAATGGGTAAATGGGGGCTCAGTTCATGTCCATTCTCTCAATAGGTAAGGAGTCTATTGGTAGGACCTACAGTTATTAGGCATATTTGTCACATTTTATCCATATATCATAAATAACTAAAATAGAAATATCAGTAATAATAATAATAATAGTGATGATTTCTAATTATATTGTGACAATGTATTCCACAGCACTTCACAAATCATAGGGTATATGTACAGACAAAATTAGATATTACAAAGTAATAAAATAAAATGAATCTTCCTTTTGCTGCAACCCAGATGGAGGGAATCAGAGGATGAGAGTAGTAGTGGAGGATGAGGTGCCACCAATTAGGCCGAGCACACTCAATCACGCACCCCAGATCTTCTCCTGGGCTGGACACCGCTGATGGGGATCCTGCAGTATTACAAGGGGTAAGATGGTGTTCAGAAGGGCCCTGATGTTAAAGAATGAACGACTCAGGCAGCCTGCAGTGCAGTGAAACAGGACAGGGCTGGCGTCAGCACCCAGAAAACCTGGGGAAGTGCCAGGGCCCCAAGCTCCTGAGAGGGCCCACTGGGGTGCTGGGTGTTGACTATGTGGGGTGTTGCCAGGTGGAAGGGGGGTGGGGTGACAGAGGGACTCCATCCTGCAGTAGATGCTAGTGGGCTAAAGGACCTTTGATGACGTCATGTGTGGCCAGAGCAACTCTGGATCGTACAGGACTATGGTGTTATACAGGAAGAGGAATCTGCTGGGAATTCAGTCTGATGGAAGGTAAGGAGGAGAGAAGAGAACATGCATGAGTAAGGGTGGGACATTGGGGTGCAGGCTGTGTGTAACCAAGAGGAAGACATGGGGGTGCTGGTTGTGTGAGCAAGAGGGGAGAATTGGGGTGCAGGCTGTGTGAGAAAAGGAGGGACTGGGGTGCAGGCTATGTGTGAGCAAGAGGATGACATGGGGGTGCAGGCTGTGTGTGGGCAAGAGGGGAAATGGGGGGGTTCAGGTTCTGGGGGGTGGGCATTGTGAGCATATAATACTGTTTGGGGGCCACTGTGGAGCACGTAATACTGTTTGTGGGCCACTATGGAGCTCGTAATATTGTTTGGGGTCCACTGCGGAGCATATAATACTGTCTCAGTATTGTATACATGCCGGGCGCTGCACTGCTCACTCACCATATTCTTGATAACTGCAGTTGTGGGTACTAAGGCTGTACCCTTTCAAGTATCTGAGATATCGCTTCAGCGCTCACAACTGCCACTATCAAGAATTCGCTCTAGGAAAGGGGTACCCAGGTCCATAAGACTTTAGTTACGCTAATGGCAGCTGCTGATACTCTGTATCCAACACCATGAGCCAAGGGGGCAGAAAATAAAGAGGAATCTGGGGCGGATGTTCACCTAAAATTCCTCTTTATTTTCTGATGTTTGAACAGGTTCTATCTACTTGTATGGAATGGACTGTATTACAGGCCATTCAAGTAGGTGCGCCTCAGCAAAAAAATAAACTGGAGAAATTATAACAAGCAGCTTCCAAATGGGGGTAGTAGTACCTCAATGTCAAACTCCCCAGCCTTGGTCTTAGGAGGGTGTCTAGGGTTGATAAAGGCTCTTAAGTCTGACTTTACTCCAACCGCAACTCCTCTCATGTTCCACTTCCAACTGTGGATACTGGGGATAAAAGTGCAGGGTAGTCCTGACAGGGATCTATTTACCTTTTGCTAAGGTCCTGGGTCAACTCCTGTTTCTCCTGGCACAGAGTCCAAAGTCCTGTCTGTCAAACTCCCTTCTAAGGGCTGTCTCCTGATGAGCCTTGGGAATTTTTTTTTAATCTTTCTAGAGGCTGTATGGATAGCTGCTGAAGTCCAGTCTCAGTGCTGGCTTGCATCTTGCACTAAGAAGGAACGGACTGAACTGAGACCTCAATGGTCATCAGGGAGACAAAAGTCTCCTAAAATCATGTCCAGTGGCTTGTGATAGGCCAGTGCTGTACCAAGGGAAAGGTCTTAACACTGGGGGAACCACTGGGAAAAACAATAAGGGAAAGCTGCAAAACAATATATGTCATAGGGAAATTATGAAACTGGGGATTTTGATCAATTCATAGAATATAAGTGATTTGATCAAATCCCTGAACTGTTTTAGTGAAAAGATTAAATAATATTGTTTAGATATTAAACGTATTTATTTAGTAAACCATGCGTTATTAAATGTAGAGTAGGTAATACAACAATAGTCATTAAACCCAAATTATTTATTCAAAACTAATTAACTAAAGAAATAGGTACGTAAGCTGATATTTTTCAAAACAAAAAGGATATTTTGAGTGAAATTTTAAACATTTTTAGTGAATGTAATTAATAAATAATAATGTTCATTCATTTTTATTCAAACACGTTGTTGATTTGTGGCATCTGGAGTTACAAAGTATGTGACTTTTTTTTTTACAGGCAAATTGTTTTTGTTTTACATTGTATTTTGGATTGTTCACATGAGAACTTCTTAAATCCTTGACCTCCAAATAAGGATAATTTTCCTGAAATCTCACACAGACTTAGGTTTAGTCCGAGGAACTGTTTCGGTAAATGTTGTAGTAGCTATTTGAAGAGTGTTTCTAGGTAGCCAATCTTTTACAATTGCAACTGGGGTACCAATTTGGTATAAATTAATTTTGTACATCTTATATGATCCCCACAATGTTATTTCCATCTAATGGGCCTCTATCTACCTTAGGTACACCCACCAAAACTGTGGAATCCACTAACACGTCGTGTTTAAATTTCTTCAAAGAAACCTCTTTCATTTTTTCAGCTGATCTTTTCAGATGTTTTATAGCATTTTCCCTTTGATCTTTAATGCTCTCTATTTTTTTACATAAATAGCATAGAATTTTCGATTTATATCCTTCAATAACTATTGTTGTATTACCTACTCTACATTTAATAATGCATGGTTTATTAAATAAATACTTTTCATATCTAAACAAGATTATTTCATCTTTTCACTAAAACAGTTCAGGGATTTGATCACTTACTTTCTTTAGGGAAATGACCCCACAGAGTTGTTATTTTAACATCTTCCATGAATTGATCAAATCCCCAGTTTCATCACTTCCCTGCGACATGTATAGGATCAGACATACCAACATAACTCAGAGGCACAAAATACAAACACTTAAAGCAGTAGCACTCTGGGATGCAGCACCAAACACAATAGGGGTGAGTGTCCTGCTCACAAAAGCTTACAATCTATAATCATCATCATCATCAAGGAATATATCTTTATCAACCTTCAATAGACTTTTTTTCTGTCTCTGAGGCTGAAGACCCATGTCTGCATTTTTCATTGCAGATTATGCTGCATTATTTTTTACGAAAGCCAAGAATGGGAAATATATAGGAAGCTCTTATACTTCTCCCATCTGCTCAATCCACTACTGACTTTGGCTCAAAAAAATGCAGTAAAATCTGCAACAAAAAAACTGCGTTTTTGCAACATGGGGCCTCAGCCTGAAGAAGATGAAAGGTTTGTCTACTGATCAGTTTTCAAACCAAAACTTCTAGCTTACTTTTGAAAGTTGCAGACAATTGTGGCATGCTAGGAGTTATAGTTTTCCTAAAAGGTTAGGCCAGTAGAGTTGTAGTACCTTAGTTCTTCACTGTGTATTTATTTCTTAGTCGAATATGTTGTGACTTGGGGCACGTCAGTGTTCCACTATGTGTTTACGTGCTACTAGCCTATGCTGGGACTTGTAGTACAATAGTGATCTATAGTGTGTTATTTTATTTGGTTTTGTTGGGACTTGTATTAAACATGTTCCACCATGTATTTATTTTTTACTAGGTTATGGTTAATCTTGTACCAGAGTATTCCACTATGTATTTATTTATCACTTGGATATACTGAGGTCCGGTTCACATCTATGTTCAGTATTGCGTTCTGAGATGTGTAGAACCTTAGTGCTCCAATCATCTATAACAGGGGTCCTCAAACTGCGGCCCGAGAGCCACATGCGGCCCACCAAGCACTTCTGTCTGTCCCCGCCGACAACGCTGGTAGGCACGCATTTATAATGAAGTTCCTGGGGAGCTCGGGCCAGGCCACGGAGCGCACTTCACTTTACCTATTGGAGGGCACCGCTCCCGATGTCTGTGCGACCTGCTCTGCCTCCGGCCCACTGTTTAAAAAGTTTGAGGACCCCTGATCTATAATCTTAAACAAAGAAAAAATAGAAAACAGCTCACCAGTCTAGATTCAAGGTGCACGATCCGATTCTCCTGGACTAGAAGGAGACAATCCAATTCCAAATGTATCAACAGATGAGATCCGCAGCTCTTGTTCCGACTAAAAATTTACTTTATTTCTTCATATTAAAAATATGGTACAAGGACCATAGACAAACAAGTGAAAAAAGCAAGAAAAAACATGAATGTGGTTAAAATAACGCTAGTTGTTACATCTCAGACTGACGTGTTTCAAGACACTAGGTCTCTTAATCATAGTCTGTTGGTTGCTCTGCAAAAGTGGAACCACTCTGGTTATTTAACCCCTTAGCGACCTTTGACGTACTATTACGTCATGGACGCGAGGTACTTCGCGCACCATGAAGTAATAGTACGTCATGGTGATTCTGCCCGCTCACTAGCTGAGCGGGCGGAATCGGAACTGGGTGATGGCTGTTACTGACAGCTATCACCCTTTTCCATAACCTCCGGTCGGTACTTTTACCGATCGGAGGTTTTAACCCTTTGATTGCGATGGTCAAACATGACCACTGCAAACAAAGGGTGCCGCGATCTCCCCCCCCCCCCCCCCCCCCCCGCCGGCACCCCCCGCGGCGAGATCGGGGGGTGCCGGTATCTGTAATACGTAGTCTGGGGTCTGGTTAGTGACCCCAGACAGCCCTGAGCACTCACTTACCTGGTGATGCTCCCGGCGTCTTCTGGAAGTGAGTCTGTGCCGTCCGCACAGCTCACTTCCTGTTTCTCGAGTGAGACACGTGCAGGCTGTCACTGCAGCCTGTGTCTCATTCTATAGTAGAGAATCAGTGATGCAATCATCACTGATCCATGTGTCCCATAGGGACACAAGAACAAGTAAAAAAAAAAGTGTAAAAAAAAAATAAAGTATTTGAAAACAATTAATAAAGTTATAAAGTCCCAAAAATCTTTTTTCTATAAAAAATGAATTATGTAAAAAAACCACAAAAAATTAATAAAAACAATACATATTTGGTATTGTCGCGTCCGTAACAACCTGTACAACAAAACTGAAACAATATTTAATGTACACAGTGAACGGCGGTAAAAAATAACGGAAAAAACCCGCCGAAAGTAGTGATTTTTCGCCATCTCACCTTACAAAATGTGCTATAAAAAGTGATCAAAAAGTCATATGCACCCCAAAATAGTACCAATAAAATGCACAGGTTGTCCCGCAAAAAATAAGCCCTCAACCAACACTGTCAAGCGAAAATAAAAATGTTACGCCTCTCAGAAGATGGCGATTTTATGTCCCCTGATTTATGTCCCCAAATGTGTTTTTGTTCTGCAGACTTAGTATCGCATAAAAAAATAACATAAATGAGGTATCGCCGTAACCGTACCGACCCGCAGAATAAAGGTCACATGTTACTTATACTGTACGCTGCATGGCGAAAAATGTAAAAGGTAAAACTCAATACCAGAATTGATTTTTTCTCTTTTAAATCCAGCAAAAAAAGAGTTAATAAAATGTAATCAGTAAGTTTTAGGCACCCCAAGATGGTGTCATTACAAAATACATCGTATCCCGCAAACAACAAGCCCTTATATGGCCACGTCAGCAGAAAAATAAAGAAAATATAGCCTTGGTATAGCATTGGTATGTGAAGACAAAATCACGCAAAATCGCCAAATCATTAGAACTGGGTGCGGCAGGCAGGGAATGTATAAGCTGTGCAAGCGAATATCAGGGGACACCCCAGAGTTACAGCTTAGGAGGGAAAAGACACCAGAAGTGACCCCCAAAGTGACCCCAGTGTGACTTCCCCAATCATAGGAGCTACTGGGGGTACAGTAGGGAATTTAGTGTCTGCAATGTCCTCCGCACCGCTTATACAATCCCTCTTCGCCATCCGCTGTGCAGTCACGTCCGGGATACTAATACTCACTACACCCCCTGATAAATTCTTTTAGGGGTGCAGTTTTCAAACTGCGCTCACTCCTTTGGGGAATCCACTTTTCTGGTACCTTAGAGGCTCTACAAACATGACATGGCGTCTAGATACCAAACATATGAATCTGTACTCCAAAAGCCGCATCGCGCTCCTTCCCTTCTGCCCCCTGCTGTGTGCCCAAACTGCAGTTTATGCCACATGTATGACACTGGTGTAACCGGGGTAATGTCATATGTGAGTATAAACTGATATTAGGGCACATGTATGACACTGGTGTACCCCGGATAATGTACGTAATGTCATATGTGGGTATAAACTGATATTAGGGCCCAGCCAGACACAGAAGGGAAGAAGGTTATTTGGTTTTTGGAGCACAGACTTAGACGGTTTGGTTTTTGGATGCCATGGCACTTTTGCAGAGACTCTAAAATTTCCCCTACAAAATGGGGTCACTTCTTGGGGAATTCCAGTTTACTGGCACCTCCAGGGCTCTGCAAAAACAACATGGCACCCAGAAAGTCCCTCTAAATCTGTACCCCAAAAGCTATAAAGCGCAGTGCTCCTTCCCTTCTGAGCCCTGCTGTGCGCCCAAGCAGCAGTTTATACCCACATATATAATTTTTTTGCCCCTCGGGATGGCCCACTTAATAGTTTTAGGAGTGCAGGTCTCTGACAATACAAAGTGGGTGCAATGCATTGGATACCAAAATGGCATATTTCTTTAAAAATTTCAAATTTTGGGAAGCATTTTTAGTCTCAAAATCATAATACCACTTGATACATTCCTTGATGGGTGTAGTTTCTAAAATGGGGTCACTTTTGAGGGGTTTCTATTGTATTGATACTTTAGGGGCTCAGCAAATGCGACATGGCACCTCAAAACTATTCCAGCAATATATGCCCTCCAAAATCCAAATAGCGCTCTTTCCATTCTGAGCCCCAACATGTACCCATACAGCAGATTATGATCCCATATGGGGTATTGCCGTGTTCAGGGGAAATTGTGGGGGGCTCTTAATTCTCTAACTACTTGCAAAAATTAAAAATATGGCGCTAAATGGACGATTTATTGGAAAAAAAGTAATTTTTCATTTTCACATCTCAATGGTAAAAAAATCTGTGAAACACCTGTAGGGTCCAAGTGCTCACTAAACCCCTTGATAAATTCCTTGAGGGGTCTAGTTTTCAAAATGGGGTCGTTTTTTTTTTTTTTTTTTTTTTGGGGGGGGGGGTTTCCACTGTTCTAGCACTTCAGGGGCTCTCCAAATGCAACATGGTGCCTGAAACAGATACATACATCACTTTACATCCACATGTGGGGCATTTCTGTAGTTGGGGCAAAGTGCTTGACAATTTGTGGGGTGCATTTTCTTTTTTAACCCCTTGTGGAAATGCATAATTTGGGGTTAAAGCTACATTTTATAGCAAAAAATGTCACTTTTCCTTTTGTTGGGCCAATTCTGTTACACTCCTGTAGGGTCAAAGGGCTCACTAAACCCCTTGGTAAATTCCTTGAGGGGTATAGTTTCCAAAATGGGGTGACATTTTGGGGGTTTCCACTGTTTTGACACATTGGGGGCTCTGCAAAAGGGACATGGTGCCTGAAAAGTATTCTAGTAAAATCTGGCCTACAAAATCCAATTAGCGCTCTATCTGTTCTGAGAGCGACCGTGTGCCCGTACATTAGGGTACCAGCACATATGGGGTATTGTCGTGTTCAGGAGAAATTGTGTAACAAAATGTGGGGTGCAGTTTCTCCTTTAACCCTTTGTGAAGATGAAAAATTTGGGGCTACAGTGACATTTTATTATAAAAAAAGTAATTTTTCATTTTCACATCTCAATGGTAAAAAAATCTGTGAAACACCTGTAGGGTCCAAGTGCTCACTATACCCCTTGATAAATTCCTTGAGGGGTCTAGTTTCCAAAATGGGGTGACATTTTGGGGTTTTCCACTGTTTTGGCACCTTGGGGGCTTTGCAATCGGGGCATGGCGCCTGAAAAATATTCTAGCAAAATCTGGCCTACAAAATCCAATTAGTGCTCCATCTGTTCTGAGAGCGACCGTGTGCCCGTACATTAGGGTACCAGCACATATGGGGTATTGTCGTGTTCGGGAGAAATTGTGTAACAAAATGTGGGGTGCAGTTTCTCCTTTAAACCTTAGTAAATGTGTAAATTCTAGGGCTAAATGAATATATTAGTGACAGAAATTGAAAAATGTAAATTTGACTTCCATTTTGTTTTAATTGTTGTGAAATTCTGAAAGGGTTAAGAAACTTTCTAACTGCTGTTTTAGATTCTTTCAGGAGTGCAGTTTTTAGAATGGGGTGACTTTTGAGGGGTTTTATTAGAGAGGCCTTTCAAGTTCCCTTCAGAACTGAACTGGTCCCTTGAAAAATGTGTTTTGGAAATTTTCTTGAAAATTTGGAAAATTACTGCTTGACTTGTAAGCCTTATAATATCTGAAAAAAATGAAAGGGTGCTTAAAATTTGATTGCTACATAAATCAGAGACATGGTTAATTATATTTATGAAAAAATTCGGGTAGTATGACTTTCTATTTGAAAGGCTTGCAATTTCAAAGTTTGAAAACTGCATTTTTTTCAAAATTTTCACCAAATTTCCTATTTTTTCATAATTAAAGACAAAACATATCGACGAAAATTTACTACTGACATGAAGTACAATGTGTTACGAAAAAACAATCTCAGAATCACTTGTGTAAGTTAAAGCGTCTCAAAGTTATCGCCATTTAAAGTGACACATGTCAGATTCGAAAAAAGAGGCCTGGTCCTTAAGTCACTTTTGGGCTGTGTCTCTAAGGGGTTAAATTCTATGGAGTAATTATTCACAGCTGCTTTAAATTGCACTTCCTTTTTGGGATACCACACCTATATAATACCATATACTATCCTACCCACTATTGCAAGTCTGTAAAGTATCAAATAAATATCAAAGCAAATCAAAATATCTCAAAATATACATACACATAAAGTCCAGATGTATAATACAATAATATAAAGTACAACCTATATATTCGACCCTACATTCCTCACATTTGTTGATTTGACGCATTGGGGTTTCCTCTTGTTGTCCATCATCTAAAGGGGGCTTCGATATATGATGTAAAGCCATTGTAGTAGTAGGTCGTTGTGGATTGGCTAGAAATCATCAGGTGACCATCTAAGATTGTGAATGAAATACTTCGGCTATAGGCATCGGGCCGAAAGAGGGAGTAGACTATGATTGGTCCTTCTGGGTCACGTGACCAGGTTGTAATTTTGAATGGAGCTCCGCATTGGGAAGTCAGGCCGGTAAGGTCTTATATTTATACTCCGGTACAACGAAAATACTACATAGTTTCTCATTTTATTGTATATTATACATCTGGACTTTATGTGTATGTATATTTTGAGATATTTTGATTTGCTTTGATATTTATTTGATACTTTACAGACTTGCAATAGTGGGTAGGATAGTATATGGTATTATATAGGTGTGGTATCCCAAAAAGGAAGTGCAATTTAAAGCAGCTGTGAATAATTACTCCATAGAATTTAAATAACCAGAGTGGTTTCACTTTTGCAGAGCAACCAACAGACTATGATTAAGAGACCTAGTGTCTTGAAACGCGTCAGTCTGAGATGTAACAACTAGCGTTATTTTAACCACATTCATGTTTTTTCTTGCTTTTTTCACTTGTTTGTCTATGGTCCTTGTACCATATTTTTAATATGAAGAAATAAAGTAAATTTTTAGTCGGAACAAGAGCTGCGGATCTCATCTGTTGATACATTTCCAATCATCTATGTTTTGCTGGAACATGTATTACCTCATTACTCAATTTGGCAATTATATTTTTTAAGTGCTGGAATTCACAGTACCTCTGTATTGTTATTTATAAAATTAAATAGGTGGGAAGAATTTGGTGAGGGATGTCACAAGCCGCATCTGCTCCATTCACTTCCACTGTGCTGATTTCAAGTTACAGGCATCAGCAGAATTTAGTGTCTTGCCATTATGGGAAGGGAATATTCTTTGAGCTTGATCAATATTAGCTGGCAGGACTGCCACTGGTGTGTTTTAGTAAAAAAGAAAGTGGCACTGGCAACTCAACCTGAAATTCAGCGTACCCCTGATAAATGTAACAGAATAGCTCTATCAGGGAATGATTTTGCAGCCTGTATAATGTCAGAACAGGAAGTAGGACAGGAGGTATATAAAGGAATTACCATTCCCATCCCGGCAGCAAGACTCTGACAGATGAGAATCCCAGGCTGGTTCCCATTATATCCTGCCTGCCGCATCAATCACATATAGAAATTGCAAAGTAAATGTAATACGTATAAGCTATTATAAAGTACACTGGCTTGTATAGGGGTCTATGCTATGCACAACTTTTGTCTTTGTAGCGATGTACCCCAGTACTGTATGCTATTCTAGAGAAAAGGGACCTAGCATACATTTTTAGAATTAGTTTATAATTGTTCTTTTATAGGTTTGGGGTGACAAAGAATTTACCTTGTTCACTTGACCTCCAAATTTCCCAGATTTAAACTTGATCAAGTATGTAAATAATCAAATCAAATCTGATCCAAGGAGGTCCCACATCACAATATACAGGACTGAAAGAATTTCTTACTAACATTTTGGTGCCAGATGCCACCTTCAGCGGTCTTGTGGCCCCGTGCTTTGATAGGTCTGGGCTGGTTTGGCAGCACAAAGGAAAAAACACAATATAAGGTGCTTTGTGTATAACTTAGTATTTAATATAATATAATATCAATACTATGGTGAAAAATTATATTAAAATGCATCTGCCATTTTGATCAATTGTGAACAATGCTTGGACATGTTCTATACATGCTACTCTTTGCACTCATAGTCATTCCTTTGTTTTCAAGCTCTTCCCCGTATAGTGCCCAAATTTTGTGGCACTTCCTTTAGATGCCTTCCATTGCTAAGGTGAATCTAGATGTGTGAGAAGTCTGGCATCAGTGTAGATGCAGGGACTTCTCATCATGCATTACACTTGCATTGATCAAGAGGAAAAACAATATTGCCCCTCATATTCACCCTTTCTGGCTCTGTCTGCAGTCACAACTATCCTGTGTGTCCTAGAAATGCACTGAGTCTGGTAGTACGTGTCTGCAGTCACAACTATCCTGTGTATCCTAGAAATGCAGTGAGTCTGGATGTACATGTGTCTGCAGTCACAACTATCCTGTGTATCCTAGAAATGCAGTGAGTCTGGATGTACATGTGTCTGCAGTCACAACTATCCTGTGTATCCTAGAAATGCAGTGAGTCTGGAAGTACATGTGTCTGCAGTCACAACTGTCCTGTGTGTCCTAGAAATGTGTGAGTCTGGGAGTACATGTTTTAGTCTATCTCCACTCATTTTACTGGCATTACCATTACTACTGTCCATAGCATCACATGTGTGGGACCTGGATGCTGTTGCAGCAAAGCTTTGTAAACAGCTTTCACATATACTGTATGATGCTATAGACATTAATAATCATAATCCAAGTACAATGTCTAGGATACACAAGAAATTTGTGATATCAGAGAGAACCATGCTGTAGCTTGCTTTGAAAGAGGGATAGGAAAAAATTAGTATTAGAGCCAATACTGTCCATTCTGAAGAGGGCTTACAAAGATAAAAACAGTGCTGGTAACTATGAAAGCAAAGCCTTGCCCACCCCCCACTTTATGGAATTCTTCAGAGTTTCTACTGGCAGGGATGACACATAACACATGACAATAGACAGTGGACAGGGAGAAACCTAGTGGTTGGCCTTGAAGCAGATTTTTAGCACAAAATTTTTACTTGGGTAAATAAAGTGATTTTCATGATGATCATATGAACACAAGTTATTTGGAATAGCAGTGACTGTTTAAATATTTATTGTGAATGAATTTATAATTATAGAATAATTTTGGTATATAAAAGTTTAATGAAAATCTAGTAAATTGCCGTGTGTGCTGATAAATGAAAAGTTATTACATAACTAGCAGGTAATATTGGCATAAGGTATGCTTTCTGCTGTTAGAGCAGGGATATAGTGGTGAACAATTCACTCCTGCCTTGAACTTACATTTTCATCATGAGGTATTTAAGGGGTGATAGAGTGATCACGAATTCCACTGGTAGCAACTCAATATTGATAAAGGAAATCAGAGAAGATCTAGACTGATTCAACCTGACAGAAAGGTGATACAACTCAGATAACATCACTAAAATACAGAGACAAGGAATATACAGCATACAAAACCTTGAAATGGTTGAGCCACAGCAGTGCTGCTACCAGCTCACTCAGGATTGCCAGGACAATACTGAGTCTGATTCCTTTAGGGACCCTAATGTACAGTGGCTTACAAAAGTATTCATAACCTTTGAAATTTTTCACATTTTGTCACCTTACAACCACAAATCCAAATGCATTTTATTGAGATTTTAAGTGGTAGACCAACACAAAGCACATAATTCTGAAATG
The DNA here is from genome assembly GCF_031893055.1 of Leptodactylus fuscus. Classification (NCBI taxonomy): domain Eukaryota; kingdom Metazoa; phylum Chordata; class Amphibia; order Anura; family Leptodactylidae; genus Leptodactylus; species Leptodactylus fuscus. The sequence continues at coordinate 295,080,562 of NC_134265.1, forward strand.
GAATGGAAATCATACATGGTTTTCAAAATTTTAACAAATACAAATTTAAAAAATGTAACGTGCAAAAGTATTCAGCCCCCTGTACTCCGATAACCCTAAATAAAATCCAGTGTATACAATTGCCTTTAGAAGTCACTAAATTAGTTAATAGATTCCAGCTGTGTGTAATTTAGTCTCAGTATAAACAAACCTGTTCTGTGAAGGCCTCAGTGGTTTGTTAGAGAACACTAGTGAACAAACAGCATAATGAAGACCAAGGAACTCACCAAACAGTTCAGAGATAAAGTTGTGGAGAAGTTTACAGCAGGGTTAGGTTATAAAAATATATCCCAAGTTTTGAACATCCCAAGGAGCACTATCCAATCCATCATCTAAAAATGGAGAAAGTATTCGACAAGTGTAAACTTAACAAGTCATGGCCGTCCACTTAAACTGACAGATCAAGCAAAAAAAGCACTGGTCAAAGAAGAAACCAAGAGAACCATGGTCACTCTGGAGGAGCTGCAGAAATCCACAGTTCAAATGAGAGAATTTGTCCACAGGACAACTATAAGTTGTACACTCCACAAATCTGGCCTTGATGTAACAGTGACTAGAAGAAAACCATTGTTGAAAGAAAGACATAAGAAGTGCTGTTTGAAGTTTACTACAAGCCAAATAGGGGATACAGCAAACATATGGAAGAAGCTACTGTGGTCAGATGAGACCAAAGTTGAACTTTTTGGCGTAAATGCAAAGCTCTATGTTGTGGAAAAGTAACACTGCTCATCACCCTGAACACACCATCCACACTGTGATACATGGTGGGGACAGCATCATGCTGTGAGGAGGCTTTTCTTCAGCAGGGACAAGGAAGCTGGTCAGAGTTTATGGGAAAATGGAGAGGCCTTTGTTTTGCAATGACGCCGGGATTATTACCAGGTATAGTCTCTCAATCGAGGACGGCCGTTTCGATGTACTTGCATCTCATCAGCTTGATGTAGAGAGGACTATAACCTGGTAGAGGTGAGAGGCTTAGACAGGGTTAAGGGGATATTGTCCTTTGCGAAGTGGAGTGCTAAAGGCTTAATAAGTCTCCACACACCTATATGGTGGTCTCTCCCTAAGGAGTGACAATATCCCCTTAACCCTGTCTAAGCCTCTCACCTCTACCAGGTTATAGTCCTCTCTACATCGAGCTGATGAGATGCAAGTACATCGAAACGGCCGTCCTCGATTGAGAGACTATACCTGGTAATAATCCCAGCGTCATTGCAAAACAAAGGCCTCTTAGAAGGTCGAGCATGATGCGTAAAGGGAGCAAATCTTTATTGGCTTATTTCACTGGAATTCTGTCTTCCTAACTACATCAGGGAAGACAGGCTTGCACATTCCAGTGAGCGCCCTCTATTGGTTTGCAACACTGAGGCAGCAGCTGACTTCCTGATTACATCATGGAAGACAGATTTGCATATTCTTCCCATGGTCCTGATAGTGGTGTAATAGTGAGGGAAATAGTTTCTTGTTATACATTAGCCTGTTTATAATGATGTCCATGTACATATCTTTATAGCCGCAGCCTACTCATCTCCTAATAGCTACTTCCAACAATAAGTGTCATGTCACATTATATGTCATCTTAAGCAATATTTTCATTATACTCCAATGGGTTGTACATTCACTTTGCCCAGTCAAGTAGAATACTTGAAATGACCAAGGATGGAACAGTCACAACAAGCATATACATACTAACATACTAACTTATCAACGCGAGTCTGAATCTTTCACAGATGTTTCCAAGGTCTTGTTGCCATAAAGAATGAAACGTGCAAAATTGTGCCCTAACCGGTACTTGAAAGACACACCTAACAAATTATAGGAGCAACTACAAAGAAGCTAAAGGACTAAAACTACCTTTATATCTAGTCTGTGACATTTGAAGCCCAAACCATGGCAACATGAATATGACATCCTAAACTTAGACCTGAGATGATATTGAGATGAAACATTTTTACGTACACAAGCTATACTACGTCAGACATATCTACCATCCAGCACAGGTTTTGAAATGTATGGCCACGATGGTTAATTCCTATTGTCAATGAGAAAGCTTTCCCAGGAACACCTTATCTTTATCATTCATACGGTTAAATGCTTTCAGTGGGTATTGTTCATAAAATCCCACTACAGGCCTCAAATTAGCAAAAGAGTCTCAACAAATCTAAGAAAAAAAATCTACTTTTTGTTACCTGCTCCTAATCTTTGCCTCTTTTTATGTCTTACAGCTCTACACACTTGGTTATCCACCAGTAAATGTAATCTGCTTTGGATTCATTTTTAATGCATTTAGCAGATTGTATCGTTTTAATTGAATCTATATTTAAATATGTCCGTAAGCTTCTCTTTTTTAATGTTTTGTTTTCTTGTGTGCATCTCATGAATATGCAGAATTTGGACTAGAAACTGTTCAAAGCCAAACAAAGGAAAGGATTTCAATGTGAATAGGATAGTACAAGGCAGCCAAACTATTTGAACATTAAAAACTAATTACTCTTGAATAGATAATTGTTTCAACAAGCGTCCATAAAATAAATATAAAGGCAAGCATGGAGTCGCTGATAACGGCGTCATTTCTCAAACTGTTAAGGCGTTATAAAGCAAGATGTGCATAATATCACACTCCATAATTTTTAATGAAAAAGGCCAATTACATTCTCAGGAGGTTTGAACATGAAAATCATGGCTGTGTCATTGTCAAGTTGCGCAGCTTTTGCTCGCAAGCTCAGTATATGTTTTGCTATAGGGACAAAGAAAAGTTAGTAAAATATGTTGGAGTGGAAAGCAAGTGGTAAAATGCATTGTGTTATCATTAGATGGCAGTGCTGCCATAAGATACTGTCACACTTGTATAAACGAAAGTGAAATGTATGTGAGCCTGCAAGGAATGACACGCTTCTTGGTGCAGTTTGTATCATATAAGCTGGAAAACAACTTCTGAATTCATAATAATTTGTTGTGTTTACTTTCCAAAAGTCAATGACTATCCGCTCCATTGCAGTGACAGTGCTGGATATTGGCTGTGTCACCTTGGATGCACTGGTGTTTATACAGAATCTGGGATAAGTACTGGAGCACAATTGTGTGACATCTACAAAAGAAAGTAACTATAATAAGGAGAAAATGGTAAGATAGGCTCAAAAATAGTTTACACCCTTGTAAAAACTATAACTATCTTATAGTATCTACATTGCTAGCATCTACTGTTTTACAGACATATGCTTCATTTCATAGGTTTAAAAATGGCTAGATTAATCCAATGATTCTCTTATCAGCAATAATGTAAGGGAATTGCAATAGGAGCGATTCCCCAGTAGCTTCTGGTGAACCCTGGGGAAAGGGGCACGACAAGACAGCGAGTCCTAAGCTGAACCCACCGCTGCCCCTACCTACTTGCCTCACTGCCCTAGATGGCAGAGGACAACTGGTCGACAAGCCCTTCCTAGATGTATGTAGTGACACAGAATGCAGACAAGACAAACAACACAGAAGCGAAGTCAGCAAGCCAAAGGGAAAAGCCTGAAAGACAAAGCAGTACAAAATCGTAATCCAAAGAGTAGATACAAGGGAAGCCAAGGGTCAGAGGTCAGCAATACAATAGTAGCAGAAAGAGGGACTTAGCAGAGAAAAAGTCACAAGACAGAGTCACAATAGCCAGCAAGCCTGTTGTGTGGGCTGATGGCCTGTATATATGAAATCCAGTGTAATTTTTTTCAATAGAAGTTCATTACTTTATCCTCCATTTCAAACAATAACAAACAAGACATAAGAAATCTTCCAGTACAAAATTGACCCAAACTGATGGCTCTAAATAGAGCCAACCACTGCACAAATATACTGTAAGTGGCAATAAAACCCGAGGAGTGGGGTTGGATTTGCGATTTCCAACGGGGTGTCCAAGGATGACTATATAAAAAATGGCAGACAGCTTCTATATGGAGACTATGGGTCTATCATATGGAGATTGAATAACATGATATACACAGGCGCCAAATCCTCAAAAATTTCTCCTATCTATACTACAAAATTAAGGAACGTTTATTATTGACAATAAACCAATTTAGCCTCCATTCAACCTAAAAGAAGTAAAATGGGGACTTTTTCTATGTGGAGACTAGAAAAAGATGCTCAACTTTTGAGTACTGTGGATATATTCTCAATCTGTTTATTCAGCAAGACTTCCCAAAGATCTTTTTTTGTATATTGAAGCCAGTCATTGACTATATGAGATGCAAAAATTGTAACCAAAGTCTTTTGACCGTGGGGCAGGGCCACCACATATGGAGTATGTCCCCTAGCTGTGAACACCCTTTCTAGCAATTAATTGGTTAACTCAGAATTTTATGAGTGATACTGCTAGGTAGTGATCACCATTGGAATAAAACACACAGGTGGTCTGGGCACTTTCTCATGTTTTGAGTGTAAAAATTCTGGAAAAGCTCTGAAGAGGGTAAGTTACATCAATGTTAAAGGGAGACAAAGGGGGAGATGCTTTTTAAAGGGATTTTACCATTAAAATGCTTTTTTATCTCGTTGACATGACAGAATAGCCTTAAGAAAAGCTATTCTTCTACCTTTAGATGTCTTCTCCGCGCCACTGTTCGGTTGAAATCCCAGTTTTCTTCGGTATGCATAATGGCTGCTTACGCTTACTGTGTAAGCGACCATTTTTCTTGTGGTCGCAGGCTATTCCTACGTATTATTGAGAATTGTAGAATCCCTTTAAGCAAAGGAGATGGCAAAGCCTTATTCAGGCCTTTATCGGTCCATATGTTGAATGCCCACAGGTTTTTTTTCACTGGGTAACATCATGCGGTTTATGTCCAAATTGTACTTTAAAGGCAAATTAATAATAAATAGTTTGTGAGGGAGTTAAAGTGGTATTCTCATCTGGTACAATCAGTACATGTCTACAGGTTGCCAAAAATATCTAATAAATGTGGGTCCCAAACCTATCTCGAGAACCTGGGTCCCTTGGACCCTATTTCATGGTTACTATGAGAGGTGGCAGCACATGTTTGGCTCTGTCCATTCACTTATATGGGAGTTGTGAGAATAGCTGAGCCCGGGTCAATAAAATTAGTCTTACACGACATCTCTTCACTCAGGGTGGTTGCAATATGAGTTATGGGTCCCAGAAGTGTGACACACGTCTATTGGACATTTATGGCACATTATGTTACTATGCCATAAATGCCCAAGATGGGAATACCTCTTTAGATAGTATATGCTTGAATTGTCCAATCTTCATAGATTGGGGCAACACGGTGTCTTAGTGGTGGGCAACATGGTGGCTCAGTGGTTAGCACTGCATCCTTGCATTGCTGGAGTCCTGGGTTCGAATGCTGTCAGGGAAACCATCTGCAAAGAGTTTGTATGTTCTCCCCAAGTTTGTGTGGATTTCCTCCAATTCTACAAAGACATACTGATAGGAAAAAAAAATGTACATTGGGATCCCTACATGGGGGGGGGGGTCACAATTTACAATAAAAAAAAAATCATCATAAATTCATTAAAAGATTTCAAAATATCAGGAATAAGGGGAGACAAGGTGAAGGTCTGGTAAATACTAGCATTACATTAGCACTCCAGGCTTAATGATATACCTGTGCTCTGTATATTAAAGCCAGCTTGCACATTCACCTGTTTTTTTAATGTACTGTAGATGCATTTGACCGCTAAAGTAAATGGTTGCAAAAGTAAAAATACTATTAAGTACCCTTGACATGCTGATAGAAAGGAGTGGGTGCTACATTATTTTCTGCTTCATAAAGGACATGGAGTTACAATGTTCCAAGTCTAATAATGATAAAAACCTGTTGCTTTTTAATATCTGAACCTCCATGGTAACACTGTTCTATAGATTTCATTCTTTCCTCCACTTCATTCCTATACTTATACCTATTGGAGCATTCATTCCCATAGCAGCTTGAACAAAGATGTAATTGAAGCAATGATCCTGGCCCGGCAATGATGGCTTGTGTTTATATTGCCACTAGCCCAGTAAACAATGTGACAAGCTGACAACAGTTAAAAGTAATTGCTTCAGTTCCATCAGAATGAACGGATGTCTCATATTTGTGAAGACGGCAGTAGATGAGAAGGCAACGATAACCAGAGGTAAGGAGCTCAAGGTTCTTAATTAATTGCTGACAGTATTAACAACAGGAACAGAACATGGATCTGACATTCTCGAGAACAAAGAACTGGAGCTGGATGTTAGTAACAATGGTTAGAGCAAGAGATTAATCTACATCAAAGGAAAAAAGATGCCTACTGAGTTCTGTAAGAGTAGATAATGTAGAACATTTCATGAAAGGATACATTTCTCATTGTCTAATGTTTTGAAGCATTTTAACCGTGTGGTCTCGATTGGGTTCTGTAATGGCACCTGAAGTGTTAATAAAGGACAAAAAACCTTTTCCCTGACCATCACTCCTTGACCTAAGAGCAAGTAAGAGGGTTGTTTCAAAGCCATCAGGACTACTACGTGGCTTAATGGGTCTACAGAGTCAATGGAAATGTGACTACCATCTTAGGAGGCCATAAATGAGCCTACTTAATCTGAGCCAGACTCAAAATGGCAATCCGTTGTTTCTATCTCCAGATATACTCTCTAAGTAACTGTAGAGGGTCCAGTCTCTAATATAAAAAACACAAAGACCCAGGGTAGAAATAAAGATATACATCAAACAAGGGCTAAAAAGTGGATCATAGAGTCCCATAGAGTTAAATGGAAACACTGCACATGGGGAAATAAAGATTTCTCATCACTTTCCCTTCACATTTTGGAGTGCTGCTTCCTAATTCCTGTATACAGTGGGCTACTAAGTCAGTAGTTATGGGGAGACTGAAGCACCTTCCCATCTATTTATTTAGATTAAAATGCAAATATAATAATATGGTTTCTATATACAGATGGAGCAAAGTTAAGTGAACATTGATAACTTGCCCCAGTATGGTCTTATCATAGAACAGAACAAAAATCGTTAAGAGTTGGTCAATGTTCTGTGTTACAGGGTTGTTAAAACACTTATCCACAGTAGAATGGGGGCCTGAATGAAATGCAAGTACATTCACTTCCTTGAGGCTGCCAGGACCTCAATCTCCAGAAGTCCCATAGAAGTGAATAGTGTGCCAGTCACACAAGCGCTTCATTTGCGTGGGGGACTTTCAGGCCTCCATTCTTCCCGATCCCAATTGCCAGACTCCTAGTGATCTTACACTTGCCCCCTATTCTGTGGAATAGCAAGGTATTGAGCAGTGCCACAGAACTAATATGAGACTACTGTACTACAGATGCCGCAGCCATGAAAAACATTTATCTCGTGCTATGGATCATTTGTTACACATTTACGCAAATTGCATAGCGTAGCTGCCATTCGCTTTGTATGGGAGATAGCCTTGCTATGTAAAGAGCGAAGCACTGACATTACAATATACAGATTTAGTTATTTATCCAGTGATTCACCTAATGCACTATGATCCATGGGTAATGAGACAAACGGACACCAACCACAGAAGAGCTCTGTGCCAGGGCAATATGATTTACAACTGGTAATTTGTAGATATGTTACTGTATATATGTCTCTGAGCTTACCTGTCTGACGCTAGTTGTGATATCATATTAGCTAAAGTAAGTAAAGCACATGTATAATGTTATCACAGATTACCTGACCGTAGCAAAGGTAGCTCTGCCACAAGGGTAAGACCCATGCCAAAAAACACCTGATTTCAGCAGCTTTTTGCCACTGCAAGCATCCTGCAACAAACCCAACACCTTAGCCTACATAAAGGTTGTACAGTATTAGAAAGAAGAGTTTGTTTGCTCTCTAGAAGTAGTGCCACTGAGTTTTGTCTTCTACTGTCATTGCATTGACTTAAATGGAAACTGAGCTGCAAAACCACATAGCCTATGGACAAATGTATGACAGTTTTTGGAAACGACGTCTTTTCTAATCCTATACAACCCTTTCTAAGTGTGCGAGTATATACCCTCAAAGTGTGAGTACTTTGCTTCACTGGTTCCATGGACTCAGTAATTCTAAATAAATCTTGAAATAAAAGCTTCCTGAATCTTATTTTTACTGGGACATGCAAGATATGCAAAAAACATTGAAAAAAGTACTATTTTATGACATCATCTTCTGCTTTCATCACTTTGCCTCCTGTCTCCTTGACCTAAAACTGTCAGATAAAGAATGTCAGGAATAATCGCTGCTCTATAGCCTATTTTTATCTTATACACGCATGGCTTAAAGGAAAAGATCAATGAGACAACCTGGCATTAATGGGTTGTCCATGGTTAAAGTGTTTATGGCCTCTCCTAACGATGGGACATAAATCCCTCATTGTTGGGGAGCGGACGGTATAAAGCTACATCCGCTGTATAGTGGCCTCACACTGCAGGTCGCCTCCTATTGAAGTCAGTTTCAGGTCAGTGGCAGTGATGGCTGAGGATAGGCAATAAAAACCTACACTAGGTTCACACAAGCGCCGGACTCTCTGTTGTTTGGATCTGGGGGGGTACACAAACGATGGAGAGCCGGACTGCTACAACAGCGGTTACACATGGGGACTGGTGGGCCCCATTGACTATAAGGCAGAGGCCCCATATTGCGGAAACGCAGCTTTTTCTCTTGCAGATTTTGCTGTGTTTTTTGAGCCAAACCTAGGAAAGGCTACAAAAGGAATGGGAAATATACAGGATATTCTTATACTTCTCCCTTCTGCTCAATCCACTCCTGGCTTAGGCTCAAAAAACCGCAGCAAAATCTGCAACAAAAAAAGCTGCGTTTCTGCAATGTGGGGCCTCAACCTAATGGAGTACACTGGGCGTCTGCTGTTTCAAAATTGAAAGTGGCAGAGAAAAAAGTCCCTCTTGTAGAACATTTTTCTTTGCCAATTTTTGGCACTGTCTACAACAGTCTCCAATGAGGACTCCGATGCAGATGTGAACGCAGCCTTAGCCCCAGACAACCCTTTTTATTGAGATCAATGAGGCAATCCTTATTTTAATTGCTTGTTTTTATACACATGATGTATACTATATGGCATTATTTTTCATGGTTTACATATCGTGTACATTTTTTTATTGTGTGGTAGTTGACATTTTACTTTCCTAAAATTGATGCATTCCTGTTTATAAAGATTTTCGTTCAGATGGAACTTATTTTATGCCTATTTTGTATTCTGACTATTCAGTTGCTGGTTCAGTGAATCATTTCAATTTTTAATAAGTCAAGCAGACAAACAGCACAAAATGTCCTAAAAATAAAGAATATACTAAAAAGAAAAGGACAACAAACATCCAATTACATCCATATAGCCAACAGTATAACCCAGATACAAAACCCTGCAAAAAAATAAAAAATTGGAATATTTGAAAATTCTTTAAAGGGGTTATACTATTGCAACAGTGCGGAATATGGTAAACCGCTTCTTTACTAGAATAGGTGCAGTATATCAGGATGCAACAGAAGTAAAACTGCTGCTAACTACACTTGAAAGTTATCAGCAACTGGAGGAGAGTCCAGCAAACTTTCAATCAAAAAATCTATCACTCTAAAAACGGAGTGTTTATTTGAGGCAATTAAACTCATCACACAGAAACACTGAGACATTTTGGGCAGATACTGCTCTGTCAGAGCATGGCTCAATGTTCCTGCATGTATATGTTTTGAATTGTCTCACGTTTGGATCAAAAGTGTGCTGGACTCTCCTGTTGCTGGGGTCATACGGGCTGCACTTCCCTGCATCAAATTGATCCTGCTTGGTCACTATACATGTTGAGCTGGAAAAGAGTGGACCTGCTCTGTGTACTGTACACTTGAAAGTTAGCCTGACAGTCACAGACTAATGGTCCCTCTACATGGAGACGCTGAGTGACTATGAGCAGGAAAAGACGTTTCTTGAGTTTATTTATCCCTGATCATTGCTTGCTGGTTTGTTGCATTTAAATACAGCAGTTTTTTTGCACTGTATGGGGTTAGCAAGTCATTCCTCCTCATAGAGATTGCAGGGAAACCGTTTTTTTGTGCCTGGACACATAGTCCCCCAAAGAGAGGCTGCATACGGACACCGGTGGTTTACTTTTAAAACCCATTGAAATGAATGGGTTTTAAACCTGACCACCCGGAAGCCATCCCCTGTCCAGTTTCTCTGGGGCTTAGGACGAAACCCTGGCAGGCTGACGCAGTGCGCACAGGGCCGCAAGTGTGAATGGCCCCAAAGGCTCAATAATATAACAAGGGCTACCTAAAGTAACTGATTGCCCTTGTCCTTTCTCACTGTATCAAGTAGAGGCAGCACAAAACTGCACTTGCACCCTGCTTTGTTGGTTGTCTTGGAGACTTGCCTTATTTTGGAAGACCGCCTGTCAAATTAAGATTAGATAAACTTGTTCTTCCTACATTATGCTACATATTGTAACTTTTGTTGCCAATGTTATATATATGTGTAGTCACTGGGTACATGGAAACGTATGGCCAATAGTGTTGAGCCGATTTTGACTTTTCAGGATCGATTTTGAAATCCGATTTCCGATCATTCGAACCCGATCTTGATCCCAATTCTGATCCCAATGCAAGTCAATGGGATTTTTTTACTAATCAGAGATCGGATTTTAAAGACGATCCTATTCACTACACAGCATGGAATCTAACAATTGAAAGCTTTAATTGTTAGAATCCATGCTGTGTAGTGATTAAAAAAATCCCCCGGCTACCTAAGTCCACCCTGTTGTCTACTTACCAGCTGCCGCTACCGATCCGCGCTGTTATCGCTCCTCTTCTTTCTACTGCACCTGTCTTCAGAGCACCGTATGTGCCCCCACCTCCCAGGCTAGTGTTACTGATGCTGGGAGTAGGCAGGGCTTGTTGTGGCTTAGGAGAGTGTGGGCGGATACAGTACCCACCCACACTCTCCTAAGCCACAAGCCCTGCCTTCTTCCTAGGTCTGTAACAGCAACCTGGGAGCTAGGGGCGTGCACGGACCGAGAAGAGGCAAAAAGTGAACAGACGGGTAAGTGAACTTGTCTATCGACTCTTTATTGTATACTCAGCTCTGCTACATCTGAGATGTAGATCTCAGATGAAGCAGACCTGATATATAGGAATGAATGGATGCCGCCGGCACACAGCCATACCATCTACTCTTCTGTTTCCTCCCTGCTATGCCGTAGGAATGAATGGACGCAGCCGGCGCGCAGGGGGTTAAGTGCCGGACGCCGGCACAGGCTGTGTGCCGGCGTCATCCATTCATTCTTAACATTGTTCGCTTTTCCCACAATGCTTGCAAAGCATTGTGGGAAATAACCTTCAACCTCAATCCTGCCTAAAACGATCTGGATCGGAATTCCGATCGTGTTCGTGAAATTTACTCGATCGCTGATCGGAATCCGATCTTTTCCGTTCCTGATCGCTCAACCCTAATGGCCATCCATTTACTTAAAGTCAATAAAAAAGAGTGTCCAATTCCAACCGCTTTTTAAAACATTAAAATACATCTGGTTTTATTCATTTTTAGAAACCATCTTTATATTTGTTAAGTGATTCTGCTGTTAAACGGATGTTAAAATATGATGTGATGGCCCCTTGTGGTCTTCAATAGAGTAGGTCGCTGTGGCGTGTAGCTAATATACATTCTATACTTCTTGCTAGAAATCTTTAGCATGATGTGATGGTGTACCTCTTTGTTTTTTATGTGCTTTACCAAGTCTATGTTCACACCTAATTTGTCATCCATTCCACTGCTTTATCTTTAGCAATAAATGACAAATGAGTTAAAAACACTGTTCATCAGATTTTCCATCTGTCGTCAATGAAACAAATTGATGGATAGAAGAAAGTCTATTTTCTGCTCCTGACAGCAAAGTGTTGCCTGCAATACTTTTCTATCTTTCTGTCTCCCAATGGATGCATTTTGAAACCTTTTTGTAAAAAACAGTTTCCCAGTGAAAACAATAAGATCTATTGTGATGTCTGTCTGTGAATGTCTTTTACCACAAGACATGACAAGAACAAAAAGAATAAAAATGAAAACAAAATGAGCAGATGTGAATGCAGCCAGATTTGGTATTTACTGTATTATGGATTACAATTATTATGGATGTTTAGTCTAATGTCTCCCAATGTAAATGCAGGAAAATATTTTAGAAACGGGAAGCAATTCATTTATCTTTTAAAAGTTAAGGAATTTATTGTTCCCATTCTACCTTATGATTTTTCATTGAAAAACCATGATTCTAAATAATACAATAAAAATAATATTTAAATTGATAATTGCCTTTTGGGAGAAGAGCAGGCATTATATTTTATGATTGCAAGGATAGCTACAGTTGTAGTTGTCTTAAAATCATGTAGTGCATTTCTGGCGTGATATCTTGTTCCAGCAACACACTAGAAGTCTTAGTAGGAGCTGCCAGTCAATTCATATGAATTGCCAGGCAAAGCCTGCCTTCTCCTTCTCTAAACATTACCCTCCCACCCTCACTACTGCTGCCTACAATGAAAAAAGAACTCAGTGGTATAGAGGAGGAATAATGTCTCATAGCAGGACCACAGCTACTATAAGTAGCAGCAGCAGCCCTACTATATAAGGACTGAAAGTTCCTCCAAAGCCTCTTTGTGAATAGAGAGCCAGTGCAATGGTGACCAGTGCTCTATGCACTGCTTCGGGGCTGTCGGCTCTGCCAGAGACTGCAGTTCCGACAGCCACATGGCAGTGAATGGAGCGCTAGTCATGCAAGTGCACTGGCACTCTATTCACTAGGAGGAAGCATGGTGGAACTTTAGTCCCAAGTTATCCTGACCACCGGGGGACCTAATGGTCAGGCCGCAGCGATCTGTCACTTATCTTTAATCTCTTGTGGATAGGGAATAAGTGTCCTTAACAGCACAATTCCTTTATGTGACATAAAGAAGAAAAAGCATATATTATATCATAGTGAGTTGAACCAAATGTAACCACATGCACTTTTGTTGATCTGAAAAATTTATTTAAAAACTACTTATTTTGTTATGTTTAATAATATATTTTTGTTAATAAATTTTATTGTGAAACAAAGCAAAAAATTTTCAGTAGTTACCATTATATTACATTTGCTTTCGAAAAAAGCAGCCATAGTCAAGAACTACCAAGTCTACATAAGTCCAGTTTCTTTTGGTTCATCACTTGACAGATGACAGCTTTACACAGAGTTCATAGGTCTACATGATAAATGATAGTGCATCTCACAAGGTTACTCAACAAAGGAGTCTAGTGATAAAGCAGACATTTTAGAAAGTGGAACAAAAGAAAGACATGCAGACATCAAGCAAGATCTTGTTATGATCTAGTTGATGAAGGGAGTCTATCTCCCTTTTAATGGTATACAAGCTAGGCATATCAGATTATAAGGCATGCTGACAGATTTACAGATATGTACCTTTGTTACTGCGGCTAAATCTTGGTGCACTGGGATCTTCTCCTCTGCTGCAGCGCATTATGGCACTGACTCAAACAAGGTGAGCAATCTTTCGAACAAGGGGCTTTGATAGCTCTGTGTGTCTAAGAAGTAAGAAGGAAAGGTGCACCAGCAGCAGAGGGAATGCCCCCAGTGTACCAAGACCATAATTTGCATATTTTTGTAAAACTTTTAGAGTGCACTAACTTTAGTGTATATGCCATTAGGGAGGTGGTAGACTCACATTTATCCTCTTCTAATGCTATGTGATCCCATGGGGCACACATGCTACCTTAAAGAGCCAATGTCTGTATATGATATCTCCAGCAAACCCTGGTTATATATGGCACCTTGTTTAGGAAGATTTCTGAGCAAATTTGGTTCCTAGTTCCTGTGAAGGTGTTTCTATGACTTCTGACTACCCATGTTTGATCAAGTCCTATTTTCTGATCTTGAACCGGTGCTGCTTGTCCTGACCTTGCCTGGATTATCGATTATGCATGAACTCGGTCTACTGTGACCTTGGCCTGTAACCTAGACTATGTGCCCACCTGCTCCCTTGGTTTCATGACACTTCTAGATCAGCATTCACCAACTGGGTCTGCTTGAAGAATTAATGACCCGTAGTCCTGATCCCTGTATAGAGGATGAAGGGTAGAAACCAGGGAAGTACTTAGACCTCAGGAGCAGCCAAAAGTCAAACCTGTTAGTGACACAGTGGTTTCACATCTGCTACATTACAGGGACAGTGAAGAAGACCATTATTTCAGTTGTAGGTAATTGGAGTGTTTATTAACTGTAATTTTCAAAACATTAGTAATGTTAAGGGTATGACCTCAGGAATGGAAAGAAGTAATTTAGTATAAGAGCCTTGTATAACCGTTCATTTCTGTACCTTTACATTCAGCTACAGCAAAATAGTAATAATTCACTGGGGAAATTAGTATTTTACTGAGTATCGATGATTCAGACAATTAGGCTGCATGACATGTGTTATCCTTTTAATTTGAAGAGGGCGAGCAGCTGTTCCTCTGCCACAATGAAAGAAAGATTGTATGTATATGGCAAAGAATCCATCAGTTTTGTTTTTATAGCCATCGCACATATTGCTGTAAGAAATCTGCAGCAGGTGCAATATCCAACGACGAGCCTCATTTCTGTCCTTAACAACTCTCCAGCATTCTGGAGCCTTCCTCTTGTTATCTTTCCCTCATTATTCAAAACATCTTTCCATAAATCACAAAGAACAGTGTTTCTCGGAGAACAGAAGCAAAAGTGAAGCAAGGGACAAGTCAACAAAACCATTACGAGCCTCACAAACAATTTGTAAGAAAAAATGAATGTATGATATATAGCCACTTCTGTGGATCTGAAAAACAGCTCTCAGGTCTAACGGTGTTTGTGATTGAGAGTTTTGTCATTTGGTGGCTAAGGAGGAAGGAGGGGGAGCTCAGATATGTTTTAAGATGAGGTAGTCTGTCTCAGTTGCTGTTCTTAAGGACAGATGGCGGCTATCATATTCCATTCATTAATATATTTTTCTTTTAGACATCAAAATAACCTCTAGTAAGTCGGAGTTACATAGAGAAAAGCTCTTCTAAAGCAGCCAAGACTGCAAGTACAACAGTAGAGGCAACAAGAACACATAGCTGTAATATTCAATCTGTGCCTTTGTCCAGCTTTGTGAAATGACTTGGAATATTTAATGTTGTTTTGTTATATATTTTAAAAAGTCTGACAAAATTTTAGCTTTTAAATCCTGAATAGGATTTAAATATCATGTATAACACTTACATGCTAAGGCTTAGCTTTTAAAAGTTTTTCTTTCAAGTAGTTTTCTCTTGAACAGAACCATATTAGAATTTCTAGACAATTAAAAGTTACACTGGTTCACAGCTGCATTTGGGTTTTCATTCAGGGGGTCCGCTTGGGGACCCCCTGAACGGAAACCTAATCCGCTTAAAAAAACGGTTACCTGAGGAAACCCGCAGATCCCATAGCCTATAATGGGATCTGTCCAGTTTCTGCCCAAAAAGTGGATGGAGTCCGCTGGGTTTCCACCCATTTTTCAAGCAGAGAGGGGAACGGAATACCCGAATGGAGAGCTAACGCCAGTGTAAACTCAGCCTTAAAAGTTTTTGAAAATTTAAGTATTTAAGAATTATGCAGAATTGCAAAATTTTTCTATAACATCTTAGTGGTGACAGTCCTATGTCCTGATCAGTTGCCAGTGGATTTGGCCATGAATGCTGGAACTTTCTGTGGTCTGGCACTTGCAGAAATCCAACCATGATTTCTTTACTGTGGCCAGGTTATAAGGCAATAAGGAAATCATGACTGGGGTTCTGAGAAGTCAGGATTTCCTTGGGGTAAGAAGGGCCTGCAGAGATATGGACCCTGATTGATCGTCTCACCCCGAGACCTAGTGTCTCCCTGCTGGCTGTGTAGACCTCCTGCCCCCCGCTGGCTGGTTCCTGGGGAAGGAGCACGATGCTCCATGGTGACCTAGCCCAGGTGTCCAGAAACAGGTTACTCAAAAAAGCCCACTAAAGCTGGTCAAACACACCAGCAGCCTAGAGACTATATACCATACGGACTGCCTAAACAGTAATACTACCTTTGCTGCACAATGAGCAATCAGAGCTCAGAATAAAGGAAAATGTTGCCTACAGTGACCAATCAGAGCTCAGCTACTGCAAACATCATCAACTGTTACCTCATGATGTGATATAACATCATGTTATACATGTCTGGACATGCCCAAACAGTAATCATGCCTTTGTTGCACAGTGACCAATCAGCACTCAGCTAAGAAAAATATGTTGCCCACAGCAACCAATCAGAGCTCAGCTACTAAGAACCTCATCAATTGTTATCTCATGATGTGATGTCATAATGCCACAACTTGGATTCCAATAGCACAGTGTGCCTGCTGCAGTCTTGTCCTAAGGGCTCAGAGATGCGCAGCCTTCAGCTGCAGCTCCTGTGATATATCCAAATTCACATACAGGGATAGTCAAGACACCTCAAGTTATACTTAGGAAAGCAAGGTAAGGAAATAGATCAAGGGATGTAGCAAAGTGGGGCTGGCAGTTCATGTGGGGGCAAAAAGCAACATTCCATTGTTCATAATATTTAGATAGAGGTTTAGGGAGATGGAATTCATCTTTAGTTTAGGTCCAAGTGCCACAGCCCAGACGGAGGGGATAGGAGGACGGGAGTGGTAGTGGCGGTAACAGTGTCAACCAATCTTTCCCAGCACACCTTCTAGGCTGAACACCAAGGAGACACCGATGAGAGAGTTGCAAGAGTATGGCATAATAGAGATATGTGGTTTTGAATGTAACCAGTATAATAGCTTTATATCTGGTATGCAGAAGGACTTATTTATAGCTGCTCCTTTCTGTCAGGTTCACTCCTTCTTGGAAGCAGTAGAAGTATGGCTGTTATCCCCTCTGTATGGACTGGTGAAGGGTCCTAGGAGAATCTGTACCTTACATGGGCCGTGAAATTCACCATGGAGCTCCTAGGTTTGGCAGGAATAAACTAAAAATCCTGCTTAGTGTTGGTCTTGTAGCCACTTACTAGACTCTCCAGAACATGGCTGGACTGGTTTCCTGCCCCCGCTAAGAGGAAGGTGGGGCTAAAGTCTCCACCCACAGTTTGCTAGAAGCTTCTGTGCAGAAGCTTGTACTGTGTATGGAGTGACTGGGATCCTACATCACCTGCACTTACATACAGCGAACCATAGGTGTCAGCAAGGTAGTAAACAGCAATGAACACAATGTATGCACATAGGAAATACAGGTTATACAATAGTTACTGCAGAGATGTTTGGGAAGGCTGTCTTGAACAGTCACTATGGTGACATTTGGGAAGGCAGTCTCGGACAGCCAGTGTCATTTGGGAAGGCAGTCTTGGACAATCACTGCAGAAGCATTTGAGAAGGCTGTCTTTAGCAGTCACTCCAGAGGTATTTTTGAAGGCAATCATGGATAGTCCCTACTGTGACGTTTGGGAAGGCAGTCTTGGACAGTCACTGCTGAGGTGTTTGGGAAGGCAGTCTCGGACAGTCACTTTGGGAGCGTTTGGGAAGGCTGTCTTGAGTAGTCACTCTGGAGGCATTTTGGAAGACTGTCTTGGACAGTAACTGAGTAAATGTTTGGGAAGGCTTTCTTGGACAGTCATTCAGTCCTACATACACACAGGTGAAGGCTGTCTAGAACAGTCAATACATCTTGGACAATCATTAAATTTTATCCTATCAACCAACAAACAAGTGTTTACTCCTTTGATAACTGGTCAGTGCCCTGTTTACACAGGCCAATAGTCTTTAACAAGCACTGACATGAACGCTTGTTTGACTCATCACTGGCCCATGTAAAAGGGTCTTATGTATTGAGCTTATGCAAGTTCATGCTCAGTCCTCTGTAGCAAAGGTAACATTGTCTGCTGTAAAACAGTTACCTACAGCCCCTTAATGCCCAGAGGGAAGGGCAGTCCATAGTTCCCTAGAGCTTGTCTCCACAGGGGTTTCCCTCTCTTGAATGCTGGTGGATGACTCTTTTTATGAGTCATGAGTTGGGATATTACTGGTCCTTTTAGGACCTTATTACATTTGGTTATTTCATTACATTACGTTTCATTATTACCAGTGTATAAGTTCTTATATACCTGCAAAATGCCTAACATCAAGAATATCTAAAAAAAATCTATAGAGGCATTATGTGGAACAGATATAATCTATCCCTTTGCTTAAATTGGCACTGCCATTTATCAGCCATTCAGGAGTCCAGTAGCCACCTCTGGGAGGAGAATGGATACGTGGCCATACATGCGAATGGGCTTCTAAATTAAAACAGCTGACCAAGAAAGCATGAATCAAAAGAAAATAACACAAATTTGTGCAAATTGTATAGATCTTGGGTTTATTGGTCATATAGGTGTAATATTTGGGTACTTATGGCCATATAATGGCAGTATAATATCAGTAAGTTCATTGGTGCCCATTAATAAACTACAGTAAAATGAAAAAAAAAAAATAAAAAAAAAAATTGCTGAGCTCCTGGAATTTCAGCCCATGTAAGTGATTATATATAGAAATATACAAAATTAATAAATCAATAGGCACTAAGTATCCCCATATCTGCATTATTAATACATACTAATGTTTATCCCAGTATACAGTGAATGTCATAACGGGAAAAAAAATCTACTACTCAAAAATGCTAATAGCAGTATTCTTACTCTGGGGAAAAAAGTGTAGTGTTATCTCTGTGTATACTGTTTGTTGTCAAAAATAAAAAAGTTAAACATTTTAAAAGATTATAAAATTAATGCGGAAAATGAAATCCAAAAAATACATTCCCTTACGGGACTCTGTGTCCGCTTTCAGGCTTGTTCTTGAGTGGTTTATTTTGATTTGTTTGTCTTGCTTGTCCCCCCCCCCTCCTCCTTCTTCCTTCCAGTTTATGGTCTGATTAATCTCCTGGAAAGGAGAGCCCCTACCTTGACCTGGCACCTGGGTCCATTTATGGAGGATCTCTGGCATCTGTGACAGCTGCTGTGGTGCTAAAAGCCTTGACTAGGCATGCTGAGATCTGTAGTTCGACCACTGCTGAAGGCAGCGAAACCTGTGTGCAGTTGTTAGGTTTCCGGGGGGGGGGGATTTTAGTGGTGCACAGAGAAGTGTACAGGGAAATGTATATGTGCAGATCCGGAGGGGATTTATTTTACTCTGGGGGTCCTCCCTGCTCTTGCAAGGCGGTGTAAGGGGGGGGGGGGGGGCTGTGCGGTATTCTTTAGGAGGTTATTCTCCAAGTTTTTTCAGCGCCTGTTAAGCCCCACCCCTTCTGGTTCTTGGTCTCTTAAGGGGGGCGCGGTGTTTGAATTCCTGTCTTTCTGTCTATGCAGGCAAGTTCTCTGGCGTTTGTACTAGTTGTAACCTCGCTGGTGAGACTCGTTTCTTGTGCTTGGATTATTCCTTATCTTGAAGCGCTTCTGGTGAGTTTTTGTACCTGTGGGTCCTGTGTTTCAGTTTGGTAAGTGGCAGCTTCTGGCCGCATTGATTATTTGGCTGGGTGTGCATACTCGGTCAGATTAGTAGTGTATATTACTTGGCAATCAAATTTTTTCTTCTAACTAAACCAGGTTGTACTTTATCAGATGTCTTCATCCACTACTCCTCCTGGGGCTCACAGGACTAGGAAGGGTCCATCCAAAAGAAAACACCTGGCGTGTTTGGGATGCAAAACTCACCTTCTTGATGGGAGGCCAAGGTGCTTTATCCCTTTCTAAAATCTGGGAGGCCTTTGCATCCTGTCTGTCTTTTGTTTCAGGCTATGAGTATACAAGATGCCGCTCCTGCCGTGACCCTCTGGGCAGGAGCGGCAGGGGAGCAGGCACAAGTAAGTAATATTTTTTTTTCTCATCTTTTTTTCCCCCTGACGAAGCCACGGTAGTGGCGAAACGCGCGTCGGGGCGTGTTCACTACATGAAGGTCCACCCATAGGTAATTTACCACTTGGTATCATGTTATTTCACAGAATATTTGCACTTTAAAAAACTATATGTTATATATGCACTTTAGAAACTATGGATGTTTCACATATCCTTATATATATGTAATGTAAGTGTCATTTATTCATCATCAACCATTAGTATTCCATCTTGGGCCTTCATTGTTCTGTTTGGTTGTATCACCCCATTCATTATTTCTGTCTTATATATGTTTTAAAATGTATTTAAATAAAGCTTTATAGATTTTTTGCTAAACATTTTCTGTGGCAGTGCGCTTTTTTAGCATAGTGTTCTATTTTTTTTTTCTGTTTGTGTTTTCCATTGTACACTGGGCACCAGTAGTGGGAAAAATATACATATATATATATATATATATATATATATATATATATATATATATATATATATATATACACACAAACACACACCTACCTGTTGGGTGTATCATATCTTGATGCCAGTATAATGCATTCAGTCTTTGCTAAAAAAAGGAATTGACAGGCAGAGAGTCCAACAGGGTAAAGCTACATCAACACTACAGTACCATTATTTTAACGGCCCACTGTAACAGTCAATCAAAATATTGGTAATTCTCTATTTTGTCTGTTTTCAAGGACCCCTTTAAACATTAAATCTAGGGAGATCCTTAAAAATGTGTAATTCTCAGATGCAGGACAGCTGTGAAAAAATTACTTTTTTCACAGCTGTTTTGCACCTCAGTCATCTGACGATAAGTCTTTCTCTTTAACAGGCCTTGCAACATGCCTAGGGTTTAAGCCAAACCAGATATGTTCTTAGGCCTGTTAAAGGATTGGTTATTATTGTAGTTTTGTAAAAGCTGAAGAATTGAAGGTTGCTGATCCCCTGTGCTTGAGGCACAGCTTTCTATTTTTGGGAAGGAAACACAAACTCACGAAACAGGCCAGGACAGAATGATCGTACCCTTAACTTAATATTTTGTTGCACAACCTTTTGGGGCAATCAGACGATTCCTGTAACTGTCAATGAGACTTCTGCACTTCTCAGCAGGTATTTTGGCCCACTCCTCAAGAGCAAACTGCTCCAGTTATCTCAGGTTTGAAGGTTGCCTTTTCCAGACAGCATGTTTCACCTACTTCCAAAGATGCTCAATAGGATTTAGGTCAGGGCCCATCAAAGGCCACTTCAGAATAGTCCAATGTTTTCCTCTTAGCCATTCTTGGGTGTTTTTATCTGGGTGTTTTGGGTCATTATCCTGTTGCAAGACCCATGACCTGCAACTGAGACCAAGCTTACTGACACTGGGCATCACGTTTCTCTCTAGAATCCATTGATAGCCTTGAGATTTCATTGTACCCTGCACAAATTCAAGATACTCTGTGCCAGATGCAGCAAAGCAGCCCCAGAACATAACAGAGCCTTCTACATGTTTTACAATAGGGATAGTTTTCTTTTCAAAATATGCTTCATTTTTCCGTCTGTGAACATAGAGCTGATATGATATGTAAAAAAATAAGCAGGAGAAAAAGGTTTGATACTCAGCCCAAATGTGGTAGAATCTCAGTCTCCATGTAATGAATTCCTTGCCACCAATAAATCTTCAGTAAGGCTCTGCCCGGAAGATTGAACTCCCTCGACTTGGAGCGGTATGCACGTCTGACGCAATTTGATTGTAATATTTGTACCAATGGCGTTTTTCATTAAGAAGATGTAATAAAGAAGGAATTTTTCTACATTCAAATATCCACCATGGCTTTTGCTGGATTTCTTTTATTGTTGAAGTTTATAGAACTGATATGTCTTGCCAAAAAGTTTGATTTTGTCTTATCTGTCCAAAGGACATTCTTCCAGAAGCTTTGTGACTTGTCAACAATTTTTATTTATTATTACTTTTGTCAGATTCAAGTTTTTCTTTCACCATTGAGGTTTTTTTCTTTCATTAAACAAGGGGTTTAACAATTTTGTCCATGTGTGTATATCCCAGTAAAACTGCAACAGAAGTAACCCTTCTCTTGCAGTTTTACTGGGATATACACACATGTGTATATCATGTGTATGTGCTCCTGCTGAAATGGAGGGTATGTGAAGGCCCTCTGTTGGCACCATATTAATCTGTCTTTATTTACAAAGCACCAACTTGTTCTGCTGCCCTTTACAATGGCTTTAGTTGCTATGTTCCCGCAGCTGGACAGTTATGAATACATTACAAGTGGATTTATCTACAAAGTTCATGTTATATTTACATTTAACTATTTTAATGAATAGAAGATTAGAATTCTAATTACATTTTGTAGCCAATCCTCATCTTGGTCATACATGCCATTGCCATTTAGATGTGTGATATGAAATTCTGTCATAGAGGATTTTTTTCTCCTATCTCCTTCCTCAATTCATTTATTCAGGCAGCAGTGAAACTTGGCAGCTACTAAGGACTAAATGAATGTATACTTAAACTCATGAACTTTTGCCATATTGCTAAAGATGTAATTAGTGCATTGTAATCTTTAGAATTGACTGGGGATAGAACAGATCAGGGTAGGTGGTGGATGTGAGCGATATGGAGGAGAGCCAAGGTGTAACTATAGTGAACAAGGGCTCCTCTGGGATCCTGTAGTTTCTAGCAAAACCGCTTAATATTTTTTGTATTTTCTAAAGAAAGTTTCCCTACAACATATCGTATATACAAATTTATTAAAATAGAGGTAAAATAGTGGTGATAATATTTGCAGAATCTGTATATTATATGTTATATTGTACAGGAAAAAAAATGAAATATATATTTCTTTAATTCAGGTCAAATTTAAAAATAGACTTAAAAAATATAACCAACTAGACATAAACATAACTACAGTCCTATGAAAAAGTTTGGGCACCCCTATTAATCTTAATCATTTTTAGTTCTAAATATTTTGGTGTTTGCAGCAGCCATTTCAGTTTGATATATCTAATAACTGATGGACACAGTAATATTTCAGGATTGAAATGAGGTTTATTGTACTAACAGAAAATGTGCAATATGCATTAAACCTAAATTTGACCGGTGCAAAAGTATGGGCACCTCAACAGAAAAGTGACATTAATATTTAGTAGATCCTCCTTTTGCAAAGATAACAGCCTCTAGTCGCTTCCTGGAGCTTTTAATCAGTTCCTGGATCCTGGATGAAGGTATTTTGGACCATTCCTCTTTACAAAACAATTCAAGTTCAGTTAAGTTTGATGGTCGCCGAGCATGGACAGCCCGCTTCAAATCCTCCCACAGATGTTCAATGATATTCAGGTCTGGGGACTGGGATGGCCATTCCAGAACATTGTAATTGTTCCTCTGCATGAATGTCTGAGTCGATTTGGAGCGGTGTTTTGGATCATTGTCTTGCTGAAATATCCATCCCCGGCGTAACTTCAACTTTGTCACTGATTCTTGAACATTTTTCTCAAGAATCTGCTGATACTGAGTGGAATCCATGCGACCCTCAACTGTATCAAGATTCCTGGTGCCGGCATTGGCCACACAGCCCCAAAGCATGATGGAACCTCCACCAAATTTTACAGTGGGTAGCAAGTGTTTTTCTTGGAATGCTGGTTTTTTTGGACACCATGCATAACGCCTTTTTGTATGACCAAACAACTCAATCTTTGTTTCATCAGTCCACAGGACCTTCTTCTAAAATGAAGCTGGCTTGTCCAAATGTGCTTTTGCATACTTCAGGCAACTCTGTTTGGGGCGTGCTTGTAGAAACGGCTTCTTTCTCATCACTCTCCCATACAGCTTCTCCTTGTGAAAAGTGCGCTGTATTGTTGACCGATGCACAGTGACTCCATCTGCAGCAAGATGATGCTGCAGCTCTTTGGAGGTGGTCTGTGGATTGTCCTTGACTGTTCTCACCATTCTTCTTCTCTGCCTTTCTGATATTTTTCTTGGCCTGCCACTTCTGGGCTTAACAAGAACTGTCCCTATGGTCTTCCATTTCCTTACTATGTTCCTCACAGTGGAAACTGACAGGTTGAATCTCTGAGACAACGTTTTGTATCCTTCCCCTGAACAACTATATTGAACAGTCTTTGTTTTCAGATCATTTGAGAGCGGGCTGTCCATGCTCGGCGACCATCAAACTTAACTGAACTTGAATTGTTTTGTAAAGAGGAATGGTCCAAAATCCCTTCATCCAGGATCATTATGGCCACAGAATATTTTACAGGTTTTAGGTTATTATTCGTAATTAGAGATGAGCGAACAGTGTTCTATCGAACACATGTTCGATCGGATATCAGGGTGTTCGCCATGTTCGAATCGAATCGAACACCACGTGGTAAAGTGCGCCAAAATTCGATTCCCCTCCCACCTTCCCTGGCGCCTTTTTTGCACCAATAACAGCGCAGGGGAGGTGGGACAGGAACTACGACACTGGGGGCATTGAAAAAAATTGGAAAAAGTCATTGGCTGCCGAAATCAGGTGACCTCCATTTCAGACGAATAGTGGATTTCAAATCCGGGTCATATGAGAATGTGAACTTTGTGACTATGAGACAGGGATAGCTGTACAGGCAGGGGATAGCTAGGGATAACCTTTATTTAGGGGGGAATGTTATTAAAAATAACTTTTTGGGGCTCTATCGGGTGTGTAATTGTGATTTTTGTGAGATAAACTTTTTCCCATAGGGATGCATTGGCCAGCGCTGATTGGCCGAATTCCGTACTCTAGCCAATCAGTGCTGGCCAATGCATTCTATTAGCTTGATGAAGCAGAGTGTGCACAAGGGTTCAAGCGCACCCTCGGCTCTGATGAAGCAGAGCTGAGGGTGCACAAGGGTTCAAGTGCACCCTCGGCTCTCCTACATCAGAGCCGAGGGTGCGCTTGAACCCTTGTGCAGCCTCGGCTCTGCTACATCAGAGCCGAGGGTGCGCTTGAACCCTTGTGCACACTCTGCTTCATCAAGCTAATAGAATGCATTGGCCAGCACTGATTGGCCAGAGTACGGAATTCGGCCAATCAGCGCTGGCCAATGCATTCTATTAGCCCGATGAAGTAGAGCTGAATGTGTGTGCTAAGCACACACATTCAGCACTGCTTCATCACGCCAATACAATGCATTAGCCAGTGCTGATTGGCCAGAGTACGGAATTCGGCCAATCAGCGCTGGCTCTGCTGGAGGAGGCGGAGTCTAAGATCGCTCCACACCAGTCTCCATTCAGGTCCGACCTTAGACTCCGCCTCCTCCAGCAGAGCCAGCGCTGATTGGCCGAATTCCGTACTCTGGCCAATCAGCACTGGCTAATGCATTGTATTGGCATGATGAAGCAGTGCTGAATGAGTGTGCTTAGCACACACATTCAGCTCTACTTCATCGGGCTAATAGAATGCATTGGCCAATCAGCGCTGGCCAATGCATTCTATTAGCGTGAACTGAGTTTGCACAGGGGTTCTAGCGCACCCTCGGCTCTGCTACATCAGATGTACATCATCTGATGTAGCAGTGCCGAGTGTGCATCAGATGTGTAGTTGAGCAAAACTGACTCAGCACTGCTAAGTCTGCATTCGCATAGGAATGCATTGGCCAGCCTTCGGCCAATCAGCGCTGGCTCTGCCGGAGGAGGCGGAGTCTAAGGTCGGACCTGAATGGAGACTGGTGTGGAGCGATCTTAGACTCCGCCTCCTCCAGCGCTGATTGGTCGAGTTCCGTACTCTGGCCAATCAGCACTGGCCAATGCATTTCTATGGGGAAAAGTTAGCTTGCGAAAATCGCAAACTGACAGGGATTTCCATGAAATAAAGTGACTTTTATGCCCCCAGACATGCTTCCCCTGCTGTCCCAGTGTCATTCCAGGGTGTTGGTATCATTTCCTGGGGTGTCATAGTGGACTTGGTGACCCTCCAGACACGAATTTGGGTTTCCCCCTTAACGAGTTTATGTTCCCCATAGACTATAATGGGGTTCGAAACCCATTCGAACACTCGAACAGTGAGCGGCTGTTCGAATCGAATTTCGAACCTCGAACATTTTAGTGTTCGCTCATCTCTATTCGTAATGCTTTAAGGGAGTCCAGTATATCAACCCAGTGTTTACCCCTGTGAATCGATGCTTCCATTGCTGAGATATCACTATTTTTATCAATATGCAAATTAACTTTTTGGAGTAGTGTGGATGTTGGCATTGCTCCAAAGAGTTAACCAGCGATGCCCTTGTTGATCCAATTAGCTGATTTGCATGTTAACAAAAATGGTGATATATTGGCAGATTCACAAGGGTAAAAAAATCTTCTGATTCAGTTGATCCTAACCTATCTATCTGCAGGTCTGGGTTAATAGGCTGATTCTGATGACAGACTCCGTCTAACGCCTTACCAACCTGCAGTATAATAATACATTACAGTCATGAGGTCTGTGCTATATTATTACAGTTCTCCAATAATAGGGACAATGTGGCTGAAATGGTCTTCAGCAGTAATACACAGCAACAATCCAGATATAATGAAGGATATGCAAGAAACCTACAGGAAGAAAAGCAACAGTAAAGTCATGGGGGATTTCCCAGGTGATTGAAACCCAGAACTCCAGCGCTGCAAGGCTGCAGTGCTAACCAATGAGCCACCGTGCGGCCCCAAATTTCAGTGGTTCTGACCACTTCCTATTTATTGGGTGTATCAATTCTCTGACATTCAACATGCTGCATCCTTTGTTATTATGTGTACACCCAATATTTCTTTATACGTATATCATTTGGACAGGTTGGGAAAAAACTAAATTGAGGTATTATTACTCTACCTATTGAACACCCAAAC
Organism: Leptodactylus fuscus; assembly: GCF_031893055.1. Classification (NCBI taxonomy): domain Eukaryota; kingdom Metazoa; phylum Chordata; class Amphibia; order Anura; family Leptodactylidae; genus Leptodactylus; species Leptodactylus fuscus. The sequence goes on from NC_134265.1 coordinate 295,107,318, forward strand.
CATTTAGAAAACGTGAATGTCCGCTATCTGCTCATTTAGCAAGAGATGATATTAGGGGACAAAAGAAATCTGGCCAAATGAGAATTTCTTCAACAGAAATAATAATATTCAAGCTGTTCTCTGATTCTCTCGAAAGGCAAACAAAGCAAAATTCACAATTGATATACTAAAGCAATCTTTTCAGTTTTATTGAGTGCATATTTCTTCAGTTTTGTTTACAATTTTAATTATCTATGAATAAATATTAGTATTTTGCTTTAATCAGCATTTCTTTGGCTTTCGCAGTAAAAAAGCTCCTTCAGTAGGAACTGAAATAAAAGAAAATACTAGAGCGTGCTAGTAAAAGGTAGCTGGAATGAAAACCGCTAATTCAGAACCTATATGTAATCCTATACAAATAGCTATAGAAGAGAACTACTATTAATATTTAGTTATACTTCATTGTAAAAATCTGCTTTATGCAATATTATTTGGGTTATCCCACAATAAAATATTAAATTACATCTTACAATGAAATATTTAGAAGTTTACCACTACTATAATGACTCCATAAATAGTAGATAAATTGGCGACGGGTGGGTGTCCAACCACTGAAACCCCTACAATCAACCGGGATGTTTTACTCCCATTGAGAATATAGCCACAGTGGGCACCAGCCATGCCCCTGTTAATTTCAATAGGAATGCCAGAAATAGCCAAAGTACAGCACTCGGCTATCTCCATGCTCCCACTGAATTGGACAGAGTGGGGTGTCTCTGAGGACATAGCATAACTGTTAATGCATAAGTAGTTAATAAGAGTCGCTAATCACTTTAAGGCTAAGGACGCATATAGTGGGCTGCAGGAAAAAAGCACTGTGGGAAAAACCGTGACACCAATGTATTGTGGTTTTTAACACAGCTCTTTTCACAAGAAGTCTTTCAATTATACCTATAGGGAAACCACCGATGTTTCTGTAGGTATAATTGACATTTTGTGATTTCCAAAACTGCAATGGTTTTGGAAATTGCAGCATTTCCGCTGTGCATATTTTTCTTCAATGTGTGGATGGGATTCTGGATGGGATTCGCTAGAACGCCATTTTTTACACTACATGGCATGCTGGCCTCACTCAACATTTAGTTATCTAAATTGGCTATATCTTTATATTGTACTAGCAGGAGGACCCGGCTTTGTATGGGTATATTTAATTTTTTGTTTTTGTAGTGGCCCCGTAAGAATTTCCCAGTTTTGCACTGGTGTATTTTGTACGTCATTTGTGTCTGTGTCCATAAGCATCATGTGAGCATGTGTATGTCAGTTTGGATATCAGTGAAAAACCTGCAATTGGTTATGGCTACTTGGAGTAAATCTATGTGAATGTGACCTTGTGTACTAGTGTCATCCAAGTGCCCTACCCCTATAAAGCTCACATACAGCAGTGAAGAAAAATGGATGGGTTGCTATGGAAACCTGGAGTACGGCTCTGATGTACGGTACTGTGTGCAGAGCTGCATATCTAATCCTTCAGCATGTGGAACCATATGCAGATGCGCATAACTAATCCTCCGGTATGTGGTACTGTGTGGAGAGGCGCATATCTAATCCTCCGGCGTGTGGTGCTGTGTGCTGATGTGCATATCTAATACTTCAGTGTGTGGTACTGTGTGGAGAGGCATGTATCTAAACTTCCGGTGTGTGGAACTGTGTGCAGACACGTGTATCTAATCCTTGCAGGTTTGTATTAGCTAAGGGGGTCATTGTTTTGGGAATACTGTATCTCCAGAACAGTACGTCCGAGAGAGTTGAGGCCTGGTCTTAAACCTTCCTGATGTATCTGTGTGCCAAATTTGGTGAAGATTGGTCCAGTTGTTTGGTTGCGAATGAACAGGGGTGAACCTACCCCTTTTGCCGCCCGAGGCAAACTATAGAAAGCCCCCCCCCCTCGGAGGAGGGGGCGGAGCGAGGGGGCGTGGCCGAGTGAGGGGGCATGGTGAAGCGAAGGGGGCGTGGCTTAGCGCCGTTCACAGGCAGAGAGCAGGCATCAAAAATGCCGCCCTCCCTGGGGCCCTGACATAGCGCCGCCTGAAGCGCTCGCTTCAGGTCGCTTCATGGGAGGTGCGGCGCTGCGCATGAAGAACAGATAGAGAGACAGACAGACAGAAACTCATTTTTATATATAAGAGAGACTAGCAGGAGGACCTGGCTTCACACAGGTATATTTCATTTTTTATTTGTGTAGTGGCCCCATAAGAATTGTCCAGTTTTGCAGTGGTGTATTTTGTATGTCGTTTGTGTGTGTGTCCATAAGCGTCATATGATCATATGTATCTCATTTTGGATATCAGTGAAAAACCTGCGATCGATTGTTATCTATTGTATCTAATCCTCCGGCGGGTGGTACTGTGTGCAGAGGCGCGTATTTAATCCTCCGGCATGTGGCATTGTGCACTTAAGCGTGTATCTAATCCTCCGGCGTGAGGTACTGTGTGCAGATGCGCGTATCTAATCCTCCCCTGTGTGGTATTGTGTGCAGTGGCACGTATTTAATACTCCGGTGTGTGGTATTGCATGAAGATGTGTGTATCTAATTCTCCAACGTGGGGTATTGTGTGAAGACGCGTGTATCTAATCCTCCGACATGTGGTACTGTCTGCAGATGCACATATCTAACCCTCCGGCATGTGGTACTGTGTGCAGATGCGCGTATCTAATCCTCTGGTGTGTGAAACTGTGTGCAGACACGTGTATCTAATCCTCTGGCATGCGGAACTGTATGCAGATGCACGTATCTAATCCTCTGGCGTGTGTTACTATGTGCAGATGTGCGTATCTAATCCTCCGGCATGTGGTACTGTGTGCAGATGCGCGTATCTAATCCTCCGGCATGTGGTACTGTGTGCAGATGCGCGTATCTAATCCTCTGCTATGTGATACTGTGTGCTGACCTTTGTCTCTAATCCTCTGATGCGTGTATCTCAGTTTGGATATCAGTGTTGGATTGTGCATGTGGGCTGACCGTGTGTATTGCAGTTGGAATATGAGTGAAAGACTTGCACATTTGTATTTGCTAATGGGGGGGCATTGTTTTTGGAATGCTGTATCTCAGCAACGGTACGTCCGAGCGAGTTGGGGCCTCATCTTAAACCTTCCTGGACACCTGAAGAATCTGTGTGCCAAACTTGGTGAAGATCAGTGCAGTCGTTTGGTCATGCATAAAGAACAGACAGACAGAAATTCATTTTTATAAGATAGAGAGATATTGCATAGCTTGAAAAGATTTGTGCCGCCAAAGACCTGTATCCCTCATGCACAGCATGGGAAGATGAAGAACGTGTTAGATCGCTGTCAGTCTAACTGAGGGACCAGCACTCCTTTCATGATTGCAATTTACTATGATGCATAACAATATCATTTAATGATCATTTTAAGTGGCAAAAATGTGACTTTTTTTTTTTTGGATCAGTCATGGTTTCTAAGAAATGGTACATATTTTACTAAAGTAATTTTATGAGCACAACTGGATTATTAACCTTACATCGCATGTTATGTGGGCAGTTCATGTGAACTGCGGTATATTTACAGGGCAGCGGTGTTACCGCCTCACCTCCATCACTGTTTGGTGTAAGTGGTCACATAAAGCTGATGCACTGCCGAAACTCCTGCTATGACATTATTTTTTGCCATATGGTGATTGGCACAAGATTTTAAATGGAAGTGGTGTGTTTTTTCTATTTCCTTTAGAGTGAGTCTGTCAGGTACAAAATACTCCCCCCCCCAAACTAATAATAGTGTAATGCAGAGGCCTTTAATAGGAGCAGAAACGGTATACTGTATTTTTATGGCTACAAACCAATGAAGCAATACAGAGATAATCAATCATCTTTATAGGTTTATGCAAATAAATGGGTTAAAGGACAGTCATTGGGCACCAAATCCAGGGAGATCCATAGTGTTTTCAGTTGTCTGAAATCAGGCCCTATCTCCAATACATTGCCAGCTGATTTGCATATCCATAAAAAGATTAGCTGTACAATATTTCTCATAAAGGTATGTTTCTACTCCTATATGTATGGTAATATGGTAACACTGAAAAGTACAACTCAATCCACAAAAAAAACATTCCTGCCAAAGAAAAAACAACAAAAAAAATGTCAGTAAGAAGAATATGGGCCACTGCATTCATTGGCCTGAATTTGTTATTGAGGTTACAAGTAGATGCTGGCATAGACATGATTTATCTATGGAGTAATGTGATATTATTTTGGTGCAGTGTGGTGCAATGTAGCACATCTAGTTTGGGCTACTATTTATTAACAAAACCGAACAAATGGAGAATCGTCTTGGACAAACTGATTTGGCCGCGGTTTCAGGCATTGTGGTAAATTGTTATACTCTAGGGATTCTTCAGATTCCAGAATCTAATAGGTGGAGGACGAGAGGAGGTGATGTTATGTGTCTGGTGTCACCGCTGAGGCCTGTGACTAGGCCAACCATCATGATGTCATGCTGCCCATGTGTCCACTCTGGTGTGCCCATGTGACCACTAGGCCTCAGCGGTGACCTCAGGTGCATGCCATCCTGAGGGGGCTAAGAGAGAGTGCCAAATGCCGTGAGGAGGCCCCAAAAAAGATAAGGGAAGGTGAGTATAAATGTTTTCATATAAATGTTTTTTATTTTTTTTACACCTCCTCTGGGTCTCCACCTATTATACTCAGGGGTCTGAAGAGGTGACCTCAGAGTATAATAATCTCATTTCCGGTTCTATCTGAACTTGTTTGTCCTGAAACGAATCTGAACCCGAACTAAAATTAATTTTGAGAGGTTCAACCATCTCTACCTATACTGCTGTAGGGAAAAAAAAATCCCTAATGAAACTATTTTGGTCTTTTTAGAAATGTATAATTTATTTAAGTTTTTATAGAAGTATTTTCTGCCAGGGTAGTGATGTGTCCAGTGGGATCACTGGTTTGTGGTAATTACAGTCTTTATGATGAAATTTACAATAATTAAAAATACCCATCTCCACTCTAAAAATACCATGATATCAAATTATTTCATACCCTGATTGTTTTATCTCTTCTTTCCTAGAAACTTCTGTGTTCTAAGTGCACAGTCACATTTGTCACCTCTTGTGTATTACACCGAGTTCAACTGCATTATTGATTTCTGTACATAAGAAAAGCTATAACTACTTATAACATTTTCTTGGCTACTTATTCCCATAAGTCCTCTGAGCAGAGGGTTAGACAGACGCACAAGATTTATAAATTTGATTAGATATTACAAGAAAATGACTTTGGTAAAAATTACATTACTTTACGAGCTGGCCCCCATAGTAATAAAATAACGTTTCTTTAATCAAAATGATTTTCGGCTTTTTTCAGCTCTGGCCATATTTTCTTTGACAGTGAACTATTTTTGACTAGTATTCAGGTCATTTGATTTAGCCCCGCTGTCAAACCATTTCCAAACATGTGAATTTTTCCTGCCTAGAGGCAACAGTTTATGCAAGTGATGGGGTGAGAGCAGTGCTAAAAAAGTGCTCATTCAATGTGCTGGAGACAGGTGTATTTGTAAGATGAATGACAGGATGTTTTACTGCTGCTGGAACAAAATCATAGCAGCTGTAAATAGCAAAGGTCAAAGAAGGTTGGAGAGGACATGGATTTCAGGTTATATTAACTCCTTCAATAGCCACATCCTATTGTACATTATTATCAAATTCATTGTTCATTCAATATATCACCTATGGTTATTCTCTACATAAAATATATGTATGTGTTGCTTTAAGGCCGAGGTCCCACGTGGCGTAAACGCCGCGGTTTGGCCGCAGTAGAAACACTGCGGCAAACAACGCAGCATTCTACAGTATCCCATCCACACATTGCAGAAAAATATGCACGTTTTTAGAAATCACAGCATGTCAATTATACCTACAGAAATGCAGGCGGTTTCCCTATAGGTAGACAGTCCAGTCACATTAATGTGACCACCTGTCAAAATCCAGAATAACCACCTTTGGCAGAGCAGACCGCTGCGAGACGTGCAGGAAGAGAGGGGATGTTGTGATGATGTTCACTGGGATGTTGAGCCATGCCGACTCCAGTGCCGTGGCCAGCTGTGCTAGGTTACGCGATTGAGCATCCATTGCATGAACAACCCGATGGAGGTGGTCCCACAGATTCTCGATTGGGTTCAAGTCTGGGGAATTTGCTGGCCAAGTGAGTACGGAAAACTCATCCTGGTGCTCCTCGAACCGCACACGTACACTGCGAGCTTTATGACACGTTGCATTGTCCTGCTGGTAGAAGCCATCATCCTGAGGAAAAACAATTCGCATGTAGGGGTGAACATGGTCCGCAAGGATAGATGCATACTTGTGTTGATCCATCGTGCCTTCCACAATGATGAGTGCACCCAGATGGCTGATGACACATGCCTTCTGCGATTGGTTATATAACGTTGATGTCAAAAGTAGACGTGGTCACATTAATATGACTGGACTGTGTATAAGGAAAGCAGAAAGTCTGCAGAGGAAAATTCTGTGGACTTTCTGTGAAAAGCACTGATTCATTTCCATTGTGGTTTTTCCTACAGCGCTTTTTTATTGCAGCCGGCTTAGTGGGGCCTTAACCTAAAATGGCATTTACATTTTGTTTTTGCTTTCATAAAATAATGAAGAACAGATTTTGGCCTCATTTACACACTTTGATAAATTCACTGCCATACAGAGATAGTCATACCTCATCTGTACCCAAAAAAGTACGACTGCATTCTAATACACTTATAGACCTTTATTCAATGCCTGTTCCTGGAAATACACATATAGACCATAAAATGAAGTATTTACAAACACTTGTTCAGCTCTTATTGATAAGATGACAACATCATTGAACAGACTTATTTTATTTCAAAAATGAATATTTTGTAGTCGCTTTCTGCCAAAGTTTGCTCTCCATTGCTATGAATAGAAACATAAAGATGATGATCTCGTGTTGCTAAAGTACCTAGGAATAGTAGTGCCTTCCTTTATATACCAACCCAAATAGTTACAAAGTCATTGACTTAAGTAAAACAACCTGTTCAAGATAAAGGACATCAAAAGGGCAGAAGACCATGCATCTGGAATTGTCAGAAGACCATGCATTTGGAATTGTTTGTACCATACACTGTAGGTATAATAGAAGCAGAAAATTTGCAAGGGAAAACTCTCTGGACTTTCTTTGAAAAGTACTGCGGTTCGGCCATGGTAATTTCCGCATTGTTTTTCGGCTGCGGCTCGCCACGTAGGGACTTTGCCTTATAGAGTTTGTGTCCTGAAGATAACCTTTACTCAAAGTAGACAAAATCTGACACAGCAATGGTTTTAGCTTCACTAACTGTTGGAGATAATCTGTTGGGGGCAACCATGACTCTACCAAGGAAATCAAAATCAATGTTTGACCACTGGGCCTTCAGTAGAGAACTCCCCTCTATAATGGCCATATGACCTAATAGAGCATATGTATGTGTAGGGGTTATCTTAAAATGTAATAAAAATTTTATAGAAAGCCTATAGATCCCAAGCGATTTCCTCTTATTTCCCTTAACATACTTGTTTACAGAATTGATAAGCCAGTGTATAACTTCCATTAAGAAGTGAAATTATGTGTCAGTTCTAAGGCACTAATTAAAAACCGATGATGATGTGAAGTCTTGATATCAAAGAAGGCTGCTGAAAGTACTGTAGGACATATCCTATTCCCTTTTCATCGTAATTACAATGGGACACCAACTTAGTAGTCTGACAGTGTAGAACGGAGCCTTCAGGATAGCGAATCTTGTGTAAAATATTACAATCATTAATGTTTTTCCGAGTGACTTCAAGGCTGTGTAAGCCATACTGTGTTCTTTAAATTAATAAGCTACGCACAATGTAGCGGTGTAATTATTAGACACAGCGTGTTAATTCAGTCCTTACATTCTTATAATTCATTATTCTGTTGCCTGCATTGAGAAAATGTTGTGACTCCGTTCCTCAAAGTCTACTTTTGTCTCCGTTGAAGGCTGACTTGTTTATCAAGGCTATGTACTAATGAATGTTATTGAACAGAAAATACTGTATGTGGGCACTAATGCACTCCATCAAGGTTTCCTGTAATGTAAAGAAATCACATTACATGGGTATGTTTTATGTGGTGCCTATGAAACAGAACGTGTACATCTTTTCATGTTGGTTTGTTTGTTATCTGTTCTGTTTTGTTGCATTTTTCCACAATGTAAAGCTAATTACTTATACATTTGACACATCATGCATTAACTTGACAAAAAGAATGCCAATGAGTAGCTTACGCATGTCAATAGGAAGCATTTATAAAAGGAGAAAGCATGACACCAAAGCTAGGTTCACAAGGGAGATGCGGACTGCTAAACAACTGTGATACTCAGAGCCCAGAGAATTCCATTGACTATAATGGAGTCTGTTGGTTGTTTCTCATTTTTCAGTAGAATCTGCAGTGGAGTTTCTGGCACAGATGTGAACATAGCTTGACAGTGTCAAATAAAACTGTGTGGAAGTGTACCCAGTGTACCGAGGTCACATCAAATATTAATGTGATTTAGATTTTGTGCATTCACTTTGCATGGTGTTAACTAAGGCCTTGTTCACATCTGTGTTGGTAATCCGTTTGGGGAAGTCCACATGGGGACCCCCCCGAACGGACTACTGAACATATTGGCAAGCGGTGTGCAGCGAAAGCACACGGACCCTATAGACTATAATGGGGTCTGTGTGCTTTCCACACTGTCTCTGCACGGAACATGCAGACAGAAAAGTAGTTCACGATCTACTTTCCTGTCCGCATGACTCATGCAAAGACCGTACGGAAAGCACACGGACCCCATTATAGTCTATGGGGTCCGTGTGCATTCACTGCACACCGCTTGCCAATGCGGTCAGTAGTCCATTTGGGGGGGTCCTCATGTGACCTCCCCCAAACGGATTACCAACGCAGATGTGAATGAGGCCTTACAAACATAAACTATTAACACATACACACACACACACACACACACACACACCATCTTTAAATAATATAGTTTTGCTTATTAGAACATATTAAAATATCTCTTAACAGGTCTTAATATTAGGTAAATGCAATCTCAGTTGAGCAATAACACATAACAAATTACACAGTTCATTATTAGAGATGGGCAAACCTCTCAAGATTTGTGTCATTTTTAGTTTGGGTGGTTCGAGAGCGAGTTTGGTATGAAACACTGCTTAAATTGGCTTAAAACATAGTTTATAATACTCTCAGGGCTCCTAGAATCCTATCTATCCAATTTCTAGCTCTCTAAGGTGAACACAGCCAAAGTTATGTCAAAGTGGAGTAACATGTATATCTATCGAAAAATGGGTGGGCCAAAATTGATCCAGAGCAATGTGAGCAATTGATAAAGTTACATAGAAGACCATTACTTCAAGTTATCCCTACTCTAGGTGTTTCTACAAGCTATTGATTCATGGATTGATGGGGTGTTCTTAGGCCCGGTTCACATCTGCAGTTGGTATTCTGTTTGGGGAGTCCACTTGGAGACCCTCCAAATGGAATACCAAATTCATTAAAAAGCAATTTGTTAAGAAACCACACAGACCTCATAGACTATAATGGGGTCTGTGTGTTTTCCACATGGTCTGCATGAATCATGGGGAGAGAAAAGTACTGCAAGCAATACTGATACGATGAGTTCTGTGCACACAACCAAGTTCAGCCTGGGACAAACAGCCCACACACAGACCGTTTTTCACAGATGGACTCATGTGCATGGGGGCCTGACAGGGGGAAATTCTAATAAACTTTTGAGTCTTACAAATTGAAAGCAACAAGTTGGAGACTAGTATAATGTATACAATATTATATTATGCTTTTTATTTGCCCGTGCGCTATGCCTGTTTCATATGTAAGATGTTATGAACACAGGGCAGATACATATTCCCACTGTTTACATGACAATACGCTTGGCCATATCGCATGTGAAACCCCATTGGAGTGATTCAATATACTGTATTCTGTGAAAGGAGAAAAATTTTTTAAGACCGACTATATATTTACTATATATTTTTTATGTATATTTTTTATATTTATATATTTATATCCTTTTTTACCTTATATTTCTATATATTTTTTTCGACTATATATTTACTATATTATTTCTGGGAGGAGGTAGATGAAAAATAATATCTACAATATAAAGAATACACAGTGGTATATGTTTCCAGACTAACATGCAAGAGTAGTTTGGTAAATTGATCAAGTGCTAAAGAAACTAGACTGAACTGACCATGTAAATAGTAACATAACTATGTACTTACTTATAGGATGGTATTGTCACACAAATGGAACAGGGATAAGAATGCGGGTTATGAGTTAGAGTGAAAAGATGCATTGAATGGCACATGTACATGGTGAGAAAATTGTATAAAATAAATGACACACTACATATCAACTAACCATATAAAGCACAGTCCTATAAAGGCATACTGTGCCATAGTCCCGGATATATATGTAACAAAGAGATCACTGCATCTGGCATGCAGGATCTCACCAACAAAATATAGGGGATATTGTCACTCCTTAGGGAGAGACCACCATGTAGGTGTGTGGAGTGTTATAAAGCCATTTTCGCTCCACTGTGGGGGATTGTGGGAAGAATATGCAAATTTGTTTTCCATGGTGTAAATAGGGAAATACTGCCTCAGTATGCTGCAGTATTGGAAGCAGCTCCCTTGAACATCATGCCCGACTTTTCAACAAGCTTTTTTTGTTGCAGATTTTGTTACAGTTTTCTTTAGCCAAAGCCAGGAGAGGTTTGAGCAGAAGGTAGAAGTATAAGAACTTTATATATATCCGCCATTCCTCTTGTAGCCATTCTTAGCTTTGGCTCAAAAAAACTACAACAAAATCTGCAACAAAAAAAGCTGCGTTTCCAGAACGTGGGACCTCAGCCTTTCTCTACTTTTACCCCATTCAGAATAGTTCCCCAGCTTTCCAGTACATTGTATGGAATATTAAATGGTACCTTGACAAAGTACAATTTGTCCCATAAAAATTAAACCCTAATATGGTTCTGTGAACAGAAAAATTAAAAGTTATGGCTTTTGGAAGGTGGGAGTAAAAAAGGAAAATCGAAAAATGGCTGCAGTGAGAAGAGGTTAACACTATAGCATCAAAACATAGTTGCCGATACTCCTAGTTAATGGGCCAGAAGGGGGATAGCCAACCACAAGGGGGAAGGGTTTGGGTTAACCACTAATGTTGGTGGTTTGTGGGTGTTCCTGAATGTGAAATGGGTGTTCCAAGTTGGATCATGGGTGGGGCTGAGGAAGAGGCTAAGGTCTCCTGGCAATTATGGTCTATAATTAAAACCAAGCCGAGGGCACATACCACTGAGCATAACATGATAAGGCATTGGTACCATTTATCTTATACCACACCTTATACATACAGTAGCATGCAGGGATTAGAATTTCTAACTGTAAAAATAATGCACCCTTCACACAAATCATTGTCACATATGGATGTTAGTTCCCCATTAAGTACCCTCACTGTATAGAATAAAACATAAAATGGCCTCCCATTATATTTCAACATGTCACATTTAATAGTGTTGTTTAGAGAAAGCAATGACCTCTTCTAAAATAAGGTTATATATTGATAATACGCTATTTCATCCTGACAATATTAATATCCAAGGCTAACAAAAACGCTAGTCTTTATTTTCTTTTTTATATGCTCATTAAAAATATCAGCATCCAAAAACATCACATTCATTCAGTTCAATAGTTTTACAGTTGCTAGATCGATATCAGAGAACATTAACAATGATACTTGCTTAGATATTCATTGAAATCTGAAGCAGAATATATGTATACAGACGTATATTGTATATAATTGTCCTACTCCTGGATTAATAATTGTATTCAAATCTATCTAACGCTTTGACATTTATTTTTAATATTACAGTCTCTATCTGTATATTGTGTCATATTCCCTTTACTTTATAATTGTATAGGTTATGTAAATATATGGCTATAGCAATGTGCAACTCCTAATATATGCTCCATTGACATGTCTCAGTTATGTTGTGGTTTTTGAAACAATTGCCAAGAAAATACCCATATTTTATACCCATAGATTGTAAGACCTCGCGGGCAGGGCCCTCTACACCACTGTGCCAGTCGGTCACTGTTAGTATTATATATACCTGTATATTGTATGTAACCCCCAAATGTAAAGCACCATGGAATTAATGGTGCTATATAAATCAACAATAATAAATAATAATACAATACAGCGGTTTTAGAAAACTACAGCAGGTATGAATAAATGTCACAAATTATTGTAAATAATGGGGGGGAATTTCTCTTTCTACACAATAAAAAATCAAAACTCACAAACAAAAACACCACAACAAATAGTGTAAATTTCCAGCAATTCTTATTTTTTGCATTGCAAAGGACGAAGTCTAAAATGAGAATCTCCACTATACATGGGTCGATTTCTGTTATACCTTTTTTTCTTCCATGTGTGAAACAAATTTGGTAAGATTTCATATACTTATACTGGTACTGTAATACCCTGCATATTTTGCACATGCAATCTCATTATGTCACATGTAGAGATGAGCGAACACTAAAATGTTCGAGGTTCGAAATTCGATTCGAACAGCCGCTCACTGTTCGAGTGTTCGAATGGGTTTCGAACCCCATTATAGTCTATGGGGAACATAAACTCGTTAAGGGGGAAACCCAAATTCGTGTCTGGAGGGTCACCAAGTCCACTATGACACCCCAGGAAATGATACCAACACCCTGGAATGACACTGGGACAGCAGGGGAAGCATGTCTGGGGGCATAAAAGTCACTTTATTTCATGGAAATCCCTGTCAGTTTGCGATTTTCGCAAGCTAACTTTTCCCCATAGAAATGCATTGGCCAGTGCTGATTGGCCAGAGTACGGAACTCGACCAATCAGCGCTGGCTCTGCTGGAGGAGGCGGAGTCTAAGATTGAACTTCCAAAGATGCACGTAGGTATAGGTGGCACTACTCATACAGAGGTATATATCTGCACGGGAGACAAAAAAACGCTAAATGTGGTGGTGCTCTAAGTCCAGAGTAAAGAAATGTGAAAAAATGAATAAAAGGAATTACTTGGCACTCACCGAGAATAGCGTAAAAAGTTGAAACTTTATTGAAGAATGTCCATACAAAGTTTTAAAAGCGGGAGGAGGCACGCTCAGCAACCGGGCGACAGCTGTTTCGTATACAAAATATACTTTTTCAAGCTCGTTGGTCTCTAAGAGTGTGCTACCTTCTATTTATACTGGTGCAATCACATACACGTCAATCACATTTGTCTATTAACTCTTACATGTCTGTAACAATTTTAGATACATAGAATAACACCTCCATAATAAAAACACTTCCATGTGTGAACAAGACTCAAGTTTTCAGAATTACAACATTGAATAAAGTTGTGAACACTTTTAATAAACTTTTGAAAAACTTTCAATATTCAGAAAAAGAGCTAGAGATCCATGGAAAAATATCCATAGAACTCTATAGTGTCAAATCAACCAATGGGGAGCCTGCCGACAATAGGCTCCTCCCCTAGAGGCGTGTTTAACAAGTCGGACTTGAAGGAGAACTAAGGTTTTTTCTATCTTTATTGCTATCAACAAACACCCATAGAATCCTTTTAGGTTAAATAAACCAATAAGGAGCTCGCCGACAGCAGGCTCCACCCCTTATGGGTGTATCCATGTCACTGAGCTTGGGGGGGGAAAAAAAGAGAATTCTTTTACTATGGTCTAAATCCGACCAATGAGGGGACTGCCTACATCTAGCCCCTCCTTTAAGGGTGTGTCCAAAAAGAGCCGGACCTGAAGGAAAACTTCACTAGTTTATTCTTATATCTGTACAACAGAGACTCTGTATTTTGTCTAACGGCAGCTGGCCAATGAGATTCCTGCCTACACTTCAAAGAAGAGCCGTCGACCAATGAAGCTAAGAGCTACACAATGTAAAAAAATCATAGCTCTAAAGCTCCTCCTCTTTTTATGTTGGAGAGCACGGACCTGAAAGAAAACTACTCTAAACAAAAAACCAGAGAGAGAATGTGCTGACACTCAAAAAATGAGGACCAATCGGAAAAGAGCCTACACATCAAAGTAAAACCGCTGTCCAATCAGCGGTTCACCTACTCTTTTAACAGGCTATAATACCTTTATAAGGAAGATTATGAAAAAATGATATGGTAAAGAGAGAAGGCAATAAAGTAAATATGAAATATCATGAAAAATACCAAAAAAACTAAATTATATATGAATATAAAAATAAATTAAACCATAAGAATGATAAATAAAACGGGGCCAATATAAACACTGTTCTACAAAAAAATACTCATATCTAATTTATCATTCAAGCCTAGCGGACCCATAGCATTGGTGGCTATAATAATTCTCGCTTCCTGTTGCAATAAATATTTACTTAAATCACCTCCTTTTGGTGAGGGGTTCAGTTTTAGCAGACCCATAAATTTTAAGCAGCTAATATCACCTCCATGTATTGAATTTATATGTTCTATAAATCTTTGCGATCCCTTTTTTGTCTGTACCGATCTAAAATGTTCTCTGATCCTAACAAATAAGTTCCTGATAGTTTTTCCAATGTAAAAAAAGCCACAAGGGCAAATAATAGTATAAACCACAAACTTGCTGCGACAATTAATAAACTGATTCACAAAGAACTCCTGTCCTCCTAATTTGCAATATTTAAGTTCTGAGTTAAACCGACAAAAAGAGCAAGATTGACACTTAAAGTTACCTTTAGGTCGATTTATATTGATCCAATTATCTTTGTTGGGGTTAAAGGTACTAGATGTTATACAGTCACCTATTGTTTTACTTTTTTTAAAAGTGACAATAGGAGGATTCTGACTTATTGATTTAAGTGCGGGATCACTTTCTATGATATGCCAATTTTTTCTTATTACTGATTTTATAATCTGTGACATGGGACTATGGCGAAAAGAAAAACAAAATCTAGGTTCTAAATTTCTATTTTTACTGTGTGTTAATAACCTTTCTCTATTTAAGTTTTCAGCCCTATCATATGCTGTTTCCACCAATCTTAGAGGGTATTTTCTTTCCAAAAACCGTTTTTTTAAGTCATCTGCTTGTTGTTTATAAGTACTACTCCTACTATTAATACGTTTAAGGCGTAAAAACTGACTATAAGGAAGGGCAGTCTTAACGTGGGGAGGATGGTAGCTGTCAAAATGTAGTAAGGTATTTTTTGATGTAGGCTTACGAAAAACACTAGTCTGAACCTCATTGTCTTCAATTCTCAGAAGTACATCTAGAAATTCTAATTCTCTTTCATGAATTTTTGAAGTGAAAGTCATATTAAATGTATTATTATTCAGATAATATATAAATTCATTGAATTCTTCAGACGTTCCAGACCATACTAAAAACACATCATCGATGTATCTATAGTAGGCCTGTATAAATTTCGAAAAATGATTATTCATCGAAAAAACATATTCATCTTCAAAAATTCCTAGGAAAATGTTAGCAAAGGTGCAAGACACAGGTGTGCCCATTGCCGTCCCGGTTACTTGACTATACCACTGATTTCCGAAGACAAAAGCATTATTAGTTAGAACCAGATTAAGTCCTTCTATGATAAATTCTATCATATGATTGTCAAATCTAGCATGTTTTAAAACTTTTTTAACCGCCTCAATACCTCTCTCATGCGGTATTCGGGAATACAAAGATTCCACATCTATTGAGGCTAATTTATATTCAGACTGCCATTTGATGTTTGTAAGTATTGATAAAAAATCTTTAGTATCCTTAATGTAAGAAGGAATACTAGTCAGCATAGGTCTTAATAACCAATCTAAATACTGAGAGAGGGGTTCTGTGGCTGACCCGATACCGGCAATTATAGGACGTCCTGGAGGATTTTGAAGTGATTTGTGAATTTTTGGTAAGAAGTACCATGAAGGGTTTTTCGGGTATTCAATGAAAAGTTTTTCAGCAAGCCTTTTTGAAATCACATTTTTTTCAACATTTTTTCGTAAAAAGCTTCTTATTTTATTATTGATTGAAAAGACTGGAGATTTTTTAAGTTTAACATAAGTACGAGTATCTGATAATTGACGAGCGGCTTCTTTTTCATAATAGTCACGGGACATCACAACTGTACTGCCCCCCTTGTCCGATTTTTTAATGATTAAACTTTTGTTATTTTTTAACCAATTTAAAGCTCTAGATTCCGATTGGGTGAGATTAAATTGTTCCTTCTTATACAACAAAGCTTTGACATCTTTCAGTGTCTGTTTCTGAAAGATCTCAATGGAACTTCCTGGAGGGATAGGGGGGTTGAATTTAGAACTAACTCCTCCTTTAAAATATTCATGTGTAGCTTCTGCTGCACCTTCTTCACTGATATAATCTCTGGTATCATCTAGATCAGCTAAATCCAAGATGGCTTGTTGCTCTTCATTTGAAAATGTGTCAGAGCAAAAAAACCCTAAAGGGCCTATTTTACAAGGTTTTTCCCCTACTAAGGTGTTCCCTTCAGCACTAGATTTTTTGGCTGTGTAAGTTGGAATATCATTTTTAAGAGAAAAGTGCCTTTTCAGATTTAAACTTCTTATGCATTTAAACAAGTCAACTTCAAAATCAACTGGGTCAAAACTTTCTGTCATACCAAAGTTTAACCCTTTGGACAAGAGAGAAATACAGTGTTTATCTAACACCACTTCTGTAAGATTAACTATGTTATTGACATTGGTTGCATTTTCATTCACACTTGACCCAGAATTATCGACAAAACCAGAGGAAACCGTATGCATAACAACATGTGAATTAGGTTCTGAGACCATCCCTTCCTTATTAACTACTTCTTCATTTATTGTCTCCAAGACACTTGTTTCCTTTTTGTTCCGATTCTTAACTCTTCCTCTTCCTCGCCGGACGTGCTTTTGGATAAAGGGAGTTTTTTACTCTCTTCATTTCTTTCAATTCCTCTAAATTTCCTTCTTGTCGACAATTCTGGGTCATCTGAATTACTGGACTCTGTGTCCGTGGTCCAGTATTCCTTCATACGGGGCTTAACACCGTTGGCATTGCTTGCGTTACTGGTGCGGTTTCTTCTAAATTTATTTTTGTTGATCGGGTTTTTCTTTTTAGGTGTATTCAGGTCAGCCCAATTGAAAATGCGGCCCTCTTCAAAATCCAATTTGTCACGTATAAACTTATCTCTTTTGTGTTCTTTAATGTCAGCTTGGATCGAGGCTAGTTTGCGCTCTAATCTCTTAATGATGGTATTGAAATGGTCTTCTTTTATTCTCTTCCTAAGCTCGGTTTTTGCTTTGCATAATTCAGAAGTGATAAGTTCATACTCCTTCTCATTCCGCTTCAGGATCAATCTCATAGTATTAGCAGAATGTTGTAGATGTAGATCTTGCCACTCAGAGACAAATTCAGGATCATTATTAAACACAGAAGGAGGTTTATAAACTCTCAGTCCCCTTGGTACTCGGTTATTCAAATTGTATGATTGTAATGATTTTACAGTCCAAAAAATTCGGATTTCTTTTTCTGCCAATGAAAATATTTTTTGTTCTAAAGATTTAACGCTCATAACTTGCAACTGGTCTTTCTGATCACACATAGAAAAAAATACTAGAGCGTCCTCTCTCCCCTTATTGACTGTTTGGCTGTCTCCAGTATCCATAGATTCTTCTTTACCTTCTAAACTACCTTCCATGTTGGAAGGAATTTATTTCACAAAAAGTTAGAAGGCAGATAGTCGGATTGTTGAGTGTGCTCAACCTTAAAAAATAGCTTTAAGAGAAAACTTCCAAAGATGCACGTAGGTATAGGTGGCACTACTCATACAGAGGTATATATCTGCACGGGAGACAAAAAAACGCTAAATGTGGTGGTGCTCTAAGTCCAGAGTAAAGAAATGTGAAAAAATGAATAAAAGGAATTACTTGGCACTCACCGAGAATAGCGTAAAAAGTTGAAACTTTATTGAAGAATGTCCATACAAAGTTTTAAAAGCGGGAGGAGGCACGCTCAGCAACCGGGCGACAGCTGTTTCGTATACAAAATATACTTTTTCAAGCTCGTTGGTCTCTAAGAGTGTGCTACCTTCTATTTATACTGGTGCAATCACATACACGTCAATCACATTTGTCTATTAACTCTTACATGTCTGTAACAATTTTAGATACATAGAATAACACCTCCATAATAAAAACACTTCCATGTGTGAACAAGACTCAAGTTTTCAGAATTACAACATTGAATAAAGTTGTGAACACTTTTAATAAACTTTTGAAAAACTTTCAATATTCAGAAAAAGAGCTAGAGATCCATGGAAAAATATCCATAGAACTCTATAGTGTCAAATCAACCAATGGGGAGCCTGCCGACAATAGGCTCCTCCCCTAGAGGCGTGTTTAACAAGTCGGACTTGAAGGAGAACTAAGGTTTTTTCTATCTTTATTGCTATCAACAAACACCCATAGAATCCTTTTAGGTTAAATAAACCAATAAGGAGCTCGCCGACAGCAGGCTCCACCCCTTATGGGTGTATCCATGTCACTGAGCTTGGGGGGGGAAAAAAAGAGAATTCTTTTACTATGGTCTAAATCCGACCAATGAGGGGACTGCCTACATCTAGCCCCTCCTTTAAGGGTGTGTCCAAAAAGAGCCGGACCTGAAGGAAAACTTCACTAGTTTATTCTTATATCTGTACAACAGAGACTCCGTATTTTGTCTAACGGCAGCTGGCCAATGAGATTCCTGCCTACACTTCAAAGAAGAGCCGTCGACCAATGAAGCTAAGAGCTACACAATGTAAAAAAATCATAGCTCTAAAGCTCCTCCTCTTTTTATGTTGGAGAGCACGGACCTGAAAGAAAACTACTCTAAACAAAAAACCAGAGAGAGAATGTGCTGACACTCAAAAAATGAGGACCAATCGGAAAAGAGCCTACACATCAAAGTAAAACCGCTGTCCAATCAGCGGTTCACCTACTCTTTTAACAGGCTATAATACCTTTATAAGGAAGATTATGAAAAAATGATATGGTAAAGAGAGAAGGCAATAAAGTAAATATGAAATATCATGAAAAATACCAAAAAAACTAAATTATATATGAATATAAAAAAATATATATTCATATATAATTTAGTTTTTTTGGTATTTTTCATGATATTTCATATTTACTTTATTGCCTTCTCTCTTTACCATATCATTTTTTCATAATCTTCCTTATAAAGGTATTATAGCCTGTTAAAAGAGTAGGTGAACCGCTGATTGGACAGCGGTTTTACTTTGATGTGTAGGCTCTTTTCCGATTGGTCCTCATTTTTTGAGTGTCAGCACATTCTCTCTCTGGTTTTTTGTTTAGAGTAGTTTTCTTTCAGGTCCGTGCTCTCCAACATAAAAAGAGGAGGAGCTTTAGAGCTATGATTTTTTTACATTGTGTAGCTCTTAGCTTCATTGGTCGACGGCTCTTCTTTGAAGTGTAGGCAGGAATCTCATTGGCCAGCTGCCGTTAGACAAAATACGGAGTCTCTGTTGTACAGATATAAGAATAAACTAGTGAAGTTTTCCTTCAGGTCCGGCTCTTTTTGGACACACCCTTAAAGGAGGGGCTAGATGTAGGCAGTCCCCTCATTGGTCGGATTTAGACCATAGTAAAAGAATTCTCTTTTTTCCCCCCCCCAAGCTCAGTGACATGGATACACCCATAAGGGGTGGAGCCTGCTGTCGGCGAGCTCCTTATTGGTTTATTTAACCTAAAAGGATTCTATGGGTGTTTGTTGATAGCAATAAAGATAGAAAAAACCTTAGTTCTCCTTCAAGTCCGACTTGTTAAACACGCCTCTAGGGGAGGAGCCTATTGTCGGCAGGCTCCCCATTGGTTGATTTGACACTATAGAGTTCTATGGATATTTTTCCATGGATCTCTAGCTCTTTTTCTGAATATTGAAAGTTTTTCAAAAGTTTATTAAAAGTGTTCACAACTTTATTCAATGTTGTAATTCTGAAAACTTGAGTCTTGTTCACACATGGAAGTGTTTTTATTATGGAGGTGTTATTCTATGTATCTAAAATTGTTACAGACATGTAAGAGTTAATAGACAAATGTGATTGACGTGTATGTGATTGCACCAGTATAAATAGAAGGTAGCACACTCTTAGAGACCAACGAGCTTGAAAAAGTATATTTTGTATACGAAACAGCTGTCGCCCGGAGTCTAAGATTGCTCCACACCAGTCTCCATTCAGGTCCGACCTTAGACTCCGCCTCCTCCGGCAGAGCCAGCGCTGATTGGCCGAAGGCTGGCCAATGCATTCCTATGCGAATGCAGAGACTTAGCAGTGCTGAGTCAGTTTTGCTCAACTACACATCTGATGCACACTCGGCACTGCTACATCAGATGTAGCAATCTGATGTAGCAGAGCCGAGGGTGCACTAGAACCCCTGTGCAAACTCAGTTCACGCTAATAGAATGCATTGGCCAGCGCTGATTGGCCAATGCATTCTATTAGCCCGATGAAGTAGAGCTGAATGTGTGTGCTAAGCACACACATTCAGCACTGCTTCATCACGCCAATACAATGCATTAGCCAGTGCTGATTGGCCAGAGTACGGAATTCGGCCAATCAGCGCTGGCCAATGCATTCTATTAGCCCGATGAAGTAGAGCTGAATGTGTGTGCTAAGCACACACATTCAGCACTGCTTCATCACGCCAATACAATGCATTAGCCAGTGCTGATTGGCCAGAGTACGGAATTTGGCCAATCAGCGCTGGCTCTGCTGGAGGAGGCGGAGTCTAAGGTCGGACCTGAATGGAGACTGGTGTGGAGCGATCTTAGACTCCGCCTCCTCCAGCAGAGCCAGCGCTGATTGGCCGAATTCCGTTCTCTGGCCAATCAGCGCTGGCCAATGCATTCTATTAGCCCGATGAAGTAGAGCTGAATGTGTGTGCTTAGCACACACATTCAGCTCTACTTCATCGGGCTAATAGAATGCATTGGCCAATCAGCGCTGGCCAATGCATTCTATTAGCTTGATGAAGCAGAGTGTGCACAAGGGTTCAAGCGCACCCTCGGCTCTGATGTAGCAGAGCCGAGGGTGCACAAGGGTTCAAGTGCACCCTCGGCTCTCCTACATCAGAGCCGAGGGTGCGCTTGAACCCTTGTGAAGCCTCGGCTCTGCTACATCAGAGCCGAGGGTGCGCTTGAACCCTTGTGCACACTCTGCTTCATCAAGCTAATAGAATGCATTGGCCAGCACTGATTGGCTAGAGTACGGAATTCGGCCAATCAGCGCTGGCCAATGCATCCCTATGGGAAAAAGTTTATCTCACAAAAATCATAATTACACACCCGATAGAGCCCCAAAAAGTTATTTTTAATAACATTCCCCCCTAAATAAAGGTTATCCCTAGCTATCCCTGCCTGTACAGCTATCCCTGTCTCATAGTCACAAAGTTCACATTCTCATATGACCCGGATTTGAAATCCACTATTCGTCTAAAATGGAGGTCACCTGATTTCGGCAGCCAATGACTTTTTCCAATTTTTTTCAATGCCCCCGGTGTCGTAGTTCCTGTCCCACCTCCCCTGCGCTGTTATTGGTGCAAAAAAGGCGCCAGGGAAGGTGGGAGGGGAATCGAATTTTGGCGCACTTTACCACGCGGTGTTCGATTCGATTTGAACATGGCGAACACCCTGATATCCGATCGAACATGTGTTCGATAGAACACTGTTCGCTCATCTCTAGTCACATGCAATCCCAGTACTGTGTGACCATAGCCTAAAGCCTCTTTCATCATTTGCCATGTAAGAAATAAATAGTCCGGACAATGGTCATTATATATTTTGGATGAAGTTACCTTTTAGACCTGGCCCCACGTGGCTTAAATGCCGTGGAAAAAAACAGTGTTTTTTACAGTAACAGCAAAGTGGATGGGGTTCTAATGTATTACTTTATAGTGTTTATAATGTACATTTTTACCTATCAGTACAGGGGTGAACCTACCCCTTTCGCTGCCCGAGGCGAACTACAGAAAGCCGACCCCTTCCCCCAGAGAAGGGGGCGGATCGGAGGGGGGCGTGGCAGAGCGAAGGGGGCGGGGCTTAGCACCATTCGCAGGCAGAGAGCAGGCACGGAGAGGACCTGCTCTCTGCCTGAGCGAGAGGGGAGGCTGCTGGAGCAGCGCTGCTCCAGTGGCCTCCCCAAACCACCACTCGGTGCTAAGCCAGTCCAGGACAGCTTGTCCTGGACTGGCTTAGGTAAGCTAAAATGCCGCCCTCCCTGGGGCCCTGGCATAGCGCCGCCTGAAGCAGTTGCTTCAGGTTGCCTCATGGGAGGTGCAGCGCTGTATCAGTATATCTTTGGAATATGGGAGGAAATCCACACAAACACGGGGAGAACATTCAAACTCCTTGCAGATGTTGTCCTTGGCAGGAATCAAACCCAGGATTCCAGCACTGCCGTGCTAACCACTGAGTCACCATGTTGACCCTGGAATCTAGTGAATGCCATCCCAACTTTGCAGAAAAATATGTACAGCATGTCAATTATACCTACAAAAATGCCAGTGGTTTCCCTATAGATATAATGTAAGCAGAAAGCGCTGTGGTAAAAACAGCCACCGCGGTTTTTCCTGCAGCACTTTTTTACTACTGGACGCTACATGGGGACAAACTTCTAAAACTAGTTCCAAAACATGATTCAATGCAGTATAATACAACAGAACTGCTCCTTCACTTGTGCTTTCTATCTCACAGAAGAAATGGTACAAAATGCTGCAAATAACTGATTTATGTCACAGCAGTGGGACACAGACTTTAATGCACACAAATATGTCCTGAACAAGATTGTTCTCAATTACCTGCCAAATAGCTGGTTATGATTGTGTCATGCAAACAACTCTGCGGGCACCTGTAAAATAGGGAAAATGAATAGGAAGTATGTAAGCGCCATATGCATAATGATTCCTTTATAGAATGTCATCAGTCTTTTGAAATTCTCCTATTTAGGGTGTTACATCAAAGAATGTAGCAGGTGAAATAAATGCATCTTTTTTCCAGGGAAATATCCTGTATTTATAAGCAAGATTTATGTCATGTTTGATGTTTATGTTATTGTTTGGATTGAGCTTTATGTCTCTAGATAAGAATATAATCCTCTACCAAAATGGAGATAGGATAATACTGGTTAGCATGGGTAATAACTAATGGAGATTGAAAAAGCTGTAAGGTTTCACAGAAACCAGAGAAGAGGAAATTGTGCTCCGCTATCTCTGTCTGTCTCAGAATTAAAGAAACAACAGCACTATGACATAATATAGACATTATACAGCTGAAAAAAGCTATGTAGTGGTGAATCCAGTAATGGGGTGAGATAGGATCAGGGGATAATCATACTCATTAGGGAGAGTTTGCACCTACACAGGCGTACGGAGATTTACAAGCCATTTCTGCTCCGCTGGGGATTATGGGTAAAATATGCAAATCTATTCTCCAGGATGTAATTAGGAGAACAGTGCCTCTGTTTGATGAGCTCTAGGGGCAGCCCCCCTAGAGGGCAGGGGTGAGGGGTGAGATAGTAAAACCTTTTGGCTAAGACTAAAAGGCAACTTTTATTGTGTGTACTAAAGTCATACATCAGAGAATTTAATGTATATCTGTGGTGTCGTTTGTGACTGCAATGTAACAGTCGCACACAAAATCTAAACATGCTTAATTTTCTGGCACATGCAGCAGTCACTTATAACATTGTTCCCATAGACATTCATGCTTGTCACATGCAACAGCAAATCGTTGTTACACTTTTTTTTAAATGTTTGTGCTTTTCTTGGTTTAAGACTCATCGTTGCACATCCACTTAGCAAAACCTTCAACATGGACATTTGATCTTTTTTATCTCATTTTTATTCTATGTACATATATTTTCTTTCTAATCTTTCCCTTAAAGGGAGTATAGATGAATGAAGCAGTTTGTAAGAAATCATTTTCGTTCCACAGAGTATAATAATTTCACTTCTGGTTCTATCTGAAGATGTTCATTCTGAAAGGAACCAGAGGAAGGATTTGTCCGAACCCAGAAGAAACAAATCTTCAGAGGATTGCCCATCTGTAATAGGCAGTCTGGTCCATGTGCTTTTGAGAGCTATGGCAATTTTTTTTGCTTAGATTACTACAATAATGTTTGTGTCTTTTCTTTTTTCTTTTTCTTCTTATGTATGTATGTATGTATGTATGTATATATATATTTTTAATTCCTTCTGCTGCCCATAGTATCATAACAGACATTTGTGGGCATTATAACATCACTTTTTTTTTTTTTTTTTTGTAAAAAAAGAAATTTCTAAATTCCCCTGTAACTGAGATTGATCCTCCAGCAACCAGCAGTTCCTGGTCCCCTGTGGATAATGTGACTGCTGGCCAAAGGGAACCGCATCATGGTGGCTCCCATAGCAGTATACAGTGATTAGGAAGGCAGGGACAGTGAAAAAAGCATCCCTGTCTTCTCTCTCGATGTCTGGCTTTTGTAACAGCCAACTCCCTCTTTCTGCAGCTGCACAATCTTGTGAAGCTTCTTCTCTCTCCAAGGATATATTAGTATGCCCTTGCACAAATAGATGCGACTGCCAAATGTATATTGTCAGTGAGTAATCGGCACCTGGTTAAAGTAGATAATATCCTTTGTCATCAAAAAGTAAAAGTGGCACCTGGGGTGGACACATGTATCTGAGGGCCACAGTGCAAGAATGGTTACAAGTAGAGATGAGCGAACACTAAAATGTTCGAGGTTCGAAATTCGATTCGAACAGCCGCTCACTGTTCGAGTGTTCGAATGGGTTTCGAACCCCATTATAGTCTATGGGGAACATAAACTCGTTAAGAGGGAAACCCAAATTCGTGTCTGGAGGGTCACCAAGTCCACTATGACACCCCAGGAAATGATACCAACACCCTGGAATGACACTGGGACAGCAGGGGAAGCATGTCTGGGGGCATAAAAGTCACTTTATTTCATGGAAATCCCTGTCAGTTTGCGATTTTCGCAAGCTAACTTTTCCCCATAGAAATGCATTGGCCAGTGCTGATTGGCCAGAGTACGGAACTCGACCAATCAGCGCTGGCTCTGCTGGAGGAGGCGGAGTCTAAGATCGCTCCACACCAGTCTCCATTCAGGTCCGACCTTAGACTCCGCCTCCTCCAGCAGAGCCAGCGCTGATTGGCCGAATTCCGTACTCTGGCCAATCAGCACTGGCTAATGCATTGTATTGGCGTGATGAAGCAGTGCTGAATGTGTGTGCGTAGCGAATTCCGTACTCTGGCCAATCAGCGCTGGCCAATGCATTCTATTAGCCCGATGAAGTAGAGCTGAATGTGTGTGCTAAGCACACACATTCAGCACTGCTTCATCACGCCAATACAATGCATTAGCCAGTGCTGATTGGCCAGAGTACGGAATTCGGCCAATCAGCGCTGGCTCTGCTGGAGGAGGCAAAGTCTAAGGTCGGACCTGAATGGAGACTGGTGTGGAGCGATCTTAGACTCCGCCTCCTCCAGCAGAGCCAGCGCTGATTGGCCGAATTCCGTACTCTGGCCAATCAGCGCTGGCCAATGCATTCTATTAGCCCGATGAAGTAGAGCTGAATGTGTGTGCTAAGCACACACATTCAGCACTGCTTCATCACGCCAATACAATGCATTAGCCAGTGCTGATTGGCCAGAGTACGGAATTCGGCCAATCAGCGCTGGCTCTGCTGGAGGAGGCGGAGTCTAAGGTCGGACCTGAATGGAGACTGGTGTGGAGCGATCTTAGACTCCGCCTCCTCCAGCAGAGCCAGCGCTGATTGGCCGAATTCCGTACTCTGGCCAATCAGCGCTGGCCAATGCATTCTATTAGCCCGATGAAGTAGAGCTGAATGTGTGTGCTTAGCACACACATTCAGCTCTACTTCATCGGGCTAATAGAATGCATTGGCCAATCAGCGCTGGCCAATGCATTCTATTAGCTTGATGAAGCAGTGTGTGCACAAGGGTTCAAGCGCACCCTCGGCTCTGATGTAGCAGAGCCGAGGGTGCACAAGGGTTCAAGTGCACCCTCGGCTCTCCTACATCAGAGCCGAGGGTGCGCTTGAACCCTTGTGCAGCCTCGGCTCTTCTACATCAGAGCCGAGGGTGCGCTTGAACCCTTGCGCACACTCTGCTTCATCAAGCTAATAGAATGCATTGGCCAGCACTGATTGGCCAGAGTACGGAATTCGGCCAATCAGCGCTGGCCAATGCATCCCTATGGGAAAAAGTTTATCTCACAAAAATCACAATTACACACCCGATAGAGCCCCAAAAAGTTATTTTTAATAACATTCCCCCCTAAATAAAGGTTATCCCTAGCTATCCCTGCCTGTACAGCTATCCCTGTCTCATAGTCACAAAGTTCACATTCTCATATGACCCGGATTTGAAATCCACTATTCGTCTAAAATGGAGGTCACCTGATTTCGGCAGCCAATGACTTTTTCCAATTTTTTTCAATGCCCCCGGTGTCGTAGTTCCTGTCCCACCTCCCCTGCACTGTTATTGGTGCAAAAAAGGCGCCAGGGAAGGTGGGAGGGGAATCGAATTTTGGCGCACTTTACCACGCGGTGTTCGATTCGATTCGAACATGGCGAACACCCTGATATCCGATCGAACATGTGTTCGATAGAACACTGTTCGCTCATCTCTAGTTACAAGCAACTTGTTTTGCAATATCTCAACCATAGAGCACACACTTACAGTATATCTCTCTAACAATCCACCATTAGTCAGGATCAGGGCACCCCTGTCCTACTGGACCCTTTGCAGAGGCACAGGCCGCACCAATGGTATGTCCACCCCGAGTTGCAATATGCTGATTTCTGTTTGCTTTTTTTATTTTCAAGGGCTGCTTTTGCCTGCATGCATGTTTGTGGACATATTAATTCAGGGCTCAGTGGAATCCACAAACAAAATGTTTACAGAGTCATGTACAGTATGTCACATGTATATATCTGTGTGCATGGTCTGACCCAAGATACTATATGAAGTTTAGACATTAAGTACAGTAATAGGCAGGCTGGGAAATTATATTACTACATGAAACAAGGTTTACCATTTCATGTATAATATGGTTCAGTAGCTGGGTCTGCATATGAGTTGTATGCACAATATACAGTTAGGTCCAGAAATATATGGAAAATGAAACAATCTTCATGATTTGGACTCTTTGAGATCTGGTTATTGAGCCATTTTAGATTAGTCCCACTTCTTTGTCTTAAAAAATCCTCCTGGGATACTTTTATAGTATGTTATTGGTCATTGTCCATTTCTACTGTGAAGCATCATCCAATCACCCACCATTGCTGCATTTGGGTGAATCTGAGCAGAAATTATATCTCTGTACACTTCAGAATTCATCCGGCTGCTTCTGTCATATCATCAATAAACACTAGTGATCCATTGCCATTAGTAACCATGCATGCCTATGCCATCACACTGCCTCCACCATGTTTTACATAGGATGTGGGGTGCTTTGGAACATGAGCCATTCCAAGCCCTCTCCATACTGTCTTCTTCCCATCACCCTGGTACAGGTGCTGTTGCAGATCTTGTCTGGCTTCTTTAGATGTTTTTTTGGCAAAGTCTAATCTGGCTTTTCTATTTTTGAGGATGATTAATGGTTTGCACTTTGTGGTGAACCCTCTGTATTTTCTCTCATGAAGTCTTCGCTTTATGGTGGATTTAGATACCAATACACCTACTTCCTGGAGATTGTTCTTTACTTCGGTGGATGCTGTCAAGATTTTTTTCTTCACAATGAAAAGGAAACTACGATCAACCACCACTGTTGCCTTCTGATGATGTCCAGGCTTTTTTCAGTTTCCGAGCTCACCATGCTGATGGATTACTTTTTTTCTCAGCCTAACAATGGTCTGTTTCACTTCATTGAGAGCTCCTTTGACCGCTTGTTGTGGGTTCACAGCAATAGCTTCCAAATCAACTCCAGACCTTTGACCTGCTGTATTAATGATAAATTAATAATGAAATAAACCATGAAGCCCATTAAATAGTGCTACAACAAAAAAGACGGTAACGGTGGCACTGCAGTAAAGCCTTAATATAATAATATTTCAGGAGTGACGCAATATAACCTCATTTATTCAGAACCAGGTGTGTGTTGTGGAAGAAAATACAAGATATACCTGTCTGTACTGTCTCTAGGAGGTGCTCACGCCCAAAATATACTTGTAGGACAAAATATATATGGAAAGAGAAAAATGGGGGCACTCACCAAGGCATTTTTTCATAAAAGAATTTCTTTATTCCACATTCTTTAAAAACATAGAGAGAGAATGACGTTACACCAAGGCGAAGAAAAAAAAAGGCAACAGCCGTTTCGCGCAAACAGCGCTTTTTCAAGCCGTGTAGATGTTCATCCACATGGCTTGAAAAAGCGCTGTTTGCGCGAAATGGCTGTTGCTTTTTTTTCTTCCCCTTGGTGTAACGTCGTTCTCTCCTTATGTTTTTAAAGAATGTGGAATAAAGAAATTCTTTTATAAAAAAGTGCCTTGGTGAGTGCCCCCATTTTACCCATTAAATAGTGCTTGAAATAATGAGGGGCCACACGGTGGCTCAGTGGTTAGCACTGCAGCCTTGCAGCGCTGGGTCCTGGTGTTCAAATCCCGCCAAGGGCAAAAAACCATCTGCAAGGAGTTTGTATGTTCTCCCCGTGTTTGCATGGATCTCCATCCCATATTCCAAAAAAAAAAAGACATACTGATAGGGAAAAATGTACATTGTGAGCTCTATGTGGGGCTCACCATCTACATTAAAAAAAAAAAATAAAAAAAATAATGGTCCAATTAAATTTGGTCCCTTGAAAAAGAGGCAGCTACATATTACAGAGCTGTAATTTCTAAATTAGGATGTGAATATACTAAAATTAATGCTGAGAGTCTGCACTTTAACAACCTATTATATAATGAATTATTATAGCGCTGTATCTTGAATATGTTTTGGTAAACAGCCCAGATACCAAAACTTGTGTTCAAATATTTCTGGAACTAACTGTAAAAGGATATTATTAATGAAGGTTACTTGTAAAGTGTTTTCTCTATTTTTATCTCAGATTTTATTAGCTAAGATGACTATGTAATGGCTATAAAGAGGAATGTGACCACTTTTCCATAATCTTCACAGAACATGGAAGCATTTGTATTAGTGCCATTACTTACCCGCAGTTGAACCTTTAATAAAGTTGTAGGATGTGAAATATTGTGATTGACATCTGAATAATGCTCTGGTTTTTGGAGATTGGTTTGCTATAGAACTGTATGCCTTCACCAGCGCTGAACCTTGTTCCTTTACTCAGGTCAGTTCAGTACCCTAACTCTGTATCTAGATAAGGATGAACTTCACACTTAGGTATGCGTTAACCAATCACCATTTTATTCAGTAAAGAATGAGTGAACGTTTTCGGTCTTCATAAGACCTTCCTCAGACTCTACATAAATACAAAATAATACAATGTAAGATTCAAAAAAATAGTGAACCAAAAAAATAAATAAATAAAACAAGCAACGAAAAAAATAATCACACGCAGGTGACTAGGTATGTACATAATTTACAGAATAGAAGAGCCAAGTCTGGTTAAGGGGGATGTGACATCATAACAGCTAGTTAAACCCACATGTGAAAAACTACAGTACCAATGTTAAGGAAAATGACCAATTAGCATGAAAATCTCAGATACATATAATTGGCAATAATGACCCAAATTGTACAATTTGGGTCATTATTGCCAATTATATGTATTTGAGATTTTCATGCTAATTGGTCATTTTCCTTAACATTGGTACTGTAGTTTTTCACATGTGGGTTTAACTAGCTGTTATGATGTCACATCCCCCTTAACCAGACTTGGCTCTTCTATTCTGTAAATTATGTACATACCTAGTCACCTGCATGTGATTATTTTTTTCGTTGCTTGTTTTATTTATTTATTTTTTTGGTTCACTATTTTTTTGAATCTTACATTGTATTATTTTGTATTTATGTAGAGTCTGAGGAAGGTCTTATGAAGACCGAAAACGTTCACTCATTCTTTACTGAATAAAATGGTGATTGGTTAACGCATACCTGAGTGTGAAGTTCATCCTTATCTACTACTTGAAGGGGTGGGACCCTAACTTCACCCAAACGGGGACAGCAGCTGTATCCCTACTCTAACTCTGTATCTAAATACTGTATATAAAAGTGGGCTGTAAATAACTGGAGACCCATGGGAGGATACAAACATAAAAAACACTGTTACTTCACTCTCCCTGGCTCTGGAGCACTCCCCACTGATGTTGGCCATCTTCAATGATGTACGGGACATTACGTGAGCAGGGGCTTGCATTGCGATGAATAAGGATGCAAGCCCTAACCCATGTGAAATCTGGGACATCACACAAGTAGGCCTGAAGCCGGAGTGTAGGAGAGGTAAGTAACAGTTTTTTTATGTTCCCTCACCTCTCCTAACCCTCCAATCATTATATTAGGGGGTCTGAAAAGACCCCCCCGAGTATAATGACAGTGTTTGTGGAGCTCGCGGGCCTACAGCCTTATATACCGATCCCCTTCTGATCATAGCTGCCTCTGCAGAATGGGAAGCCATGAGCAGGAGCCAGGATCAGTAAGTATATAGGGCCCGTTACCTCCTGGAGTTACTCCATCAGGTAACAGCCTATTTAAGAGAAATCCACAGTGGTTGCCTCCGGACTCCCTATTGGGCAAGGACCTGTGGCAGCCACTACCACTGCTGCCCTGATAATTACGCCCCTGTCCACAGATCAGATACTGATGACCTTTGCTGTGCATAGGTCATCAGTATGAAAAATCTATTTGGGACTGATAAAATCCTTCAATACAGTGGACAGGAGAGAAACAGGTAAAGCACTGTGAACTACGACATAAACAGAGACAAATCCTTCATCTTATCTATGATATTAATAAAGCATCATATAGCGCTATTAAAGTGACCTTCCTAGTCCATGCAGGGCTGCATCTCTAATGAGGCGAGGTGAGGCAGCCGCCTCAGGCGGCACTTTTGTAGGGGGTGACAGCCGCGAGACTTTTATTATTTATTTATTTTTTTTAAAGTAGCCCAGGACAGGGCTGCTCTGAAAGTAAACCAAGAGTCCCTATCTTGGGCTAGTTTACACCTCTGCATCTGATCGCAGAAGGCGTCATCACACCTCCTGTGCTGAGACGCAGACGTCTTTTGCCCGGTGAAGAGGAGGTGGTGGAGGAAGCCACTCAAGCCCCCGAATATAATAATCGGAGCCCCAGGAGAGTTGAGGTTGAGGGAACATAATAATCACTGTTACTCACCTCACCTGGATCCGGTGTTACAGGCTTTGGGTCTGTATGGTAATTTCCCAGACCATGTGACATCTGAAACATTACCATAAAGGCCTGAAGCCTGTGCTAGGAGTAACAGCGGATTCTGGAGAGGTAAGTAACAGTGTTTATTATGTTCCCTCACCTTACCTGGGTCTCTGATTATTATAGCTGAGAAGAAGGGAAGAGACTTCCCAAAACTCGTCGCTTTGTAGACTGGTTAACTTTGTACCCGTTATAGTTACTATGTAACTCTGTTTAAATGATCGAATAAAAGTTACATTTTATACTACCGCAAGGATTTTTCAACCACATCCTGGATGCAGCTGGTTAATTTACTTATTGGACACATCTGATTATTATACTCCAGGGTCTTAAAAGACCTCAGAGTATAATAATAGAACATGTGGGTGGACTGATTAAAATAATAAAGCAAATGACACTTATCTGTGCAAGCTGCCATTGCTTTCTGTGCTGGCCTCTGGTTTTCAACACTGAAAACTTGTTTCACAGTTGCTATGCAGATCACTGCTGCAGCCAGTGACTGGCCTTAGTGGTATACCACCAATGCCTCCACATATCCCCTTCTAACTATTATAGATCAAACCAGACAAAGGTCAAAGACCTGACCGAAACATTTTACACAATTTGACCTACATGCCTAAAAACAACATTATTTGTTACCATACAATATGGCATTATGATGAAGCCAATTTTGATGACTATTTATATCTTGGAAAAGCAAAAAATAAAAACACAATTTCACTGTTTGTTGATAACACTAAAGGTGTGTGCCGTGATCTGTATACATTAGTGGTATAGGGACATGTCCCTGCTGTGTAAACAGCCATGTAAACTGTGCGTAACTGCTTTTTTTAAGCGGATTAGGTTTCCATTGGGGCCCCAAGCAAACCCCATGTAAACTTGAATGCAGGTGTGAACCTAGCATCATCTTTAGGCAAGTATAAAGTTTTTTTTTATGTTTAATGCGGCTGTGGATTGCACTATTTGGGACACTAAACCCCTTGTCCGTGAGGTCCAGTGGGTGGTTTAGTACCCTGAGCCGCCCTGAAGGGTTCCCTTCTAAATACAACACATTTTGATACTCTTATTTGAGCAGAAATCACCAAATACTATTTTCATCTTCTCAAATAAATTTTTTTTGGGGGGAATTAGTAGATGATGACACTGCTACATGTAATTCTAACATATATAGGCAGAAAAGATGGATGACAAGTATGAGTCCCTCAAAGTGATTTGCCATTGAGACATCTTCAGTTCCATTTGGGTAGGTCAATCAGATGTCCAAGTGACGCAGGATGAATGGCACCTTTCATCTAACTTTAAAAACTACAAAAGAACTAAAGACTGATTTCAAAAACTTTTACATTTCATTATTTCTCTTTTATTAGAATTATTATTAGCCTTTTATAGCTAGGATTATAGAAATTTAAACTGACAAAAGATCAAGACCATTTAAAAGCAGCAATTTGGCTAAGTACTTGAACAATGCTTCTCATTGCTTTGAAAGGTTTCGCACTAAACTGTGAGCGTTCTCCTTTGTGCTTAACCTGTAAAGCTTTTTGCTGTGAGGTTTCATTCTTTCATGGTTTTCACTCTAGTTTGTACAGTTGCGCTGTCATCCATTTTTTTTTCTAGACGAGCAGAGACTTGTAAGATCAAACTGTACTAATGGCAGAAACATGTTAAAGGTAGTACTTAAGTTATTAATGCCTTCAAGCCATCCATTGACAGCAAAGGCTATTTTTAACTCAAAATGCAGGACAAGAAGACCAAACCAGCGCCAAACTAAATGCCATCCTTCAGTTCTGTAAGATGATGAAATTGTTATAAAAGTCAGCTTACTCTTTAATCACTGTCCATTTTCATTTAAGGGAGCTATTCTTATAGTCATCAAATATACTCAGTATCCGGAAATATCGCACCGATTGCTGCTCGGAGCGTTTGCAGGGTTTTAATGCCTGGTTTTGTTGTTAAAGAAATGGGTTATTTTGGATTGGCTCCAGGTTTTGCTCAGCCCTTGGGCATCAGAGTCTCTGCGGGTCTACTGTCAGTCATGCTAAGAGGCATAATCGATTAAATTCAGAGAGTGCTGTGACTCATATAGAACATTATATGCGCCTTTTTCTGATTCTAGGTTGTTACAGATTCCAACACATTTCATGGAAAACCATGCACGACTATTTTATCTCTACTTAATTAACAAGTTGGAATAAAAGCTCCCATTTTGTTTTTAGCATTACAGTAAATGGTGAGGGATGCAAATGGAGGATGCGCCATCTGCAGTTGTCATTCTGTTAAAGTTTCAGTCTGTTATGCTGATCCTATGATGGATCAGAACACTGAACTGAAAAGTGGAGGTGATAACCAAGCCTTACTCGTACAGTACTGTAAGCATTAGTTGGATATATACATCAATACAATTATCATGCATATACATTTATTGTAGTCTCAATTCACTTTATACCAAACCTTTAACAGAAGAAAACAATGTAAGGCTCTGTTCACAACTGCGTCATGGTCTTTACAGGCGCAAACCATGACATAGTGTCAGAATTGTGTCATGGCAGACCACACCTTTATCCAAACAGATCCCATTGACTTACAGTGTAGTTTGTTGAGTTTTATAATTTCATCCTTTAGCACTAGACATTTGGTGTAGTGATTCCTCATTACAGCTACAGATATACAGATTCAGGTACAGGGATGTAGCTATAGGGGGTGCAGTCACTACCGGCCCTGGGGGCTGAGGGGACTCAAATGCCCCTCTAAGACACTAATATTATACATATTACATGTCAAGTCGGCCCCTATTACCGATTTTACTTTGAGGCCAGGAACCTCACAGCGGACTTATTTATAAACGGTAACACATTTACATAATTAGAATTTTCACTGCTTATTTATCACATATTTGCTGGCCACTCTCATACTAGATGTCCAGCATCAGTTACAGGAGTACTATGTCATTTGGAGAAGACAACAGCCACAGAGAGATGAGAGGTCAGAGAGCACGGTGTTCTGAGGATAGACAACAGCAAGGTTGGGAAGATACTATAAAGCTGATGGTTTCGGTTCTCTGCTGAGCAGTGGAGTCCCTTGAGCCCAGTAGGCCCCGGCACCTGCTCAGGCTTGCCTAGGGCTGATGCCGGCCCTGGGTTATTTGGTTCCTCTGCCTTCACATCAGGCTGGCTACTCAATATTTCAGTAGTCAGAAACCTGTTTACTACCTTTGCTATAAATCTGTCAGATTTTTTTCCCATGGAATACCACGGTAAAACTGTGCATATTAAACCAAAAGAAATACAGTCCTATGAAAAAGTTTGGGCACCCCTATTAATCTTAATCATTTTTAGTTCTAAATATTTTGGTGTTTGCAACAGCCATTTCAGTTTGATATATCTAATAACTGATGGACACAGTAATATTTCAGGATTGAAATGAGGTTTATTGTACTAACAGAAAATGCGTAATATGCATTAAACCAAAATTTGACCGGTGCAAAAATATGGGCACCTCAACAGAAAAGTGACATTAATATTTAGTACATCCTCCTTTTGCAAAGATAACAGCCTCTAGTCGCTTCCTGTAGCTTTTAATCAGTTCCTGGATCCTGGATGAAGGTATTTTGGACCATTTCTTTCTACAAAACAATTCAAGTTCAGTTAAGTTTGATGGTCGCCGAACATGGACAGCCCGCTCTCAAATGATCTGAAAACAAAGCTTGTTCAACATAGTTGTTCAGGGGAAAGATACAAAACGTTGTCTCAGAGATTTAACCTGTCAGTTTCCACTGTGAGGAACATAGTAAGGAAATGGAAGACCACAGGGACAGTTCTTGTTAAGCCCAGAAGTGGCAGGCCAAGAAAAATATCAGAAAGGCAGAGAAGAAGAATGGTGAGAACAGTCAAGGACAATCCACAGACCACCTCCAAAGAGCTGCAGCATCATCTTGCTGCAGATGGTGTCACTGTGCATCGGTCAACTATACAGCGCACTTTGCACAAATAGAAGCTGTATGGGAGAGTGATGAGAAAGAAGCTGTTTCTGCACGTACGCCACAAATAGAGTTGCCTGAGGTATGAAAAAGCACATTTGGACAAGGCAGCTTCATTTTGGAAACAAAAATTGAGTTGTTTGGTTATAAAAAAAGGCGTTATGCATGGCGTCCAAAAAGAAACAGCATTCCAAGAAAAACACATGCTACCCACTGTAAAATTTGGTGGAGGTTCCATCATGCTTTGGGGCTGTGTGGCCAATGCCGGCATCGGGAATCTTGTTAAAGTTGAGAGTCGCATGGATTCCACTCAGTATCAGCAGATTCTTGAGAATAATGTTCAAGAATCAGTGACGAAGTTGAAGTTACGCCGGGGATGGATATTTCAGCAAGACAATGATCCAAAACACCGCTCCAAATCCTCAGGCATTCATGCAGAGGAACAATTACAATGTTCTGGAATGGCCATCCCAGTCCCCAGACCTGAATATCATTGAACATCTGTGGGATGATTTGAAGCGGGCTGTCCATGCTCGGCGACCATCTAACTTAACTGAACTTGAATTGTTTGTCCAAAATACCTTCATCCAGGATCCAGGAACTGATTAAAAGCTACAGGAAGCGACTAGAGGCTGTTATCTTTGCAAAAGGAGGATCTACTAAATATTAATGTCACTTTTCTGTTGAGGTGCCCATACTTTTGCACCAGTCAAATTTTGGTTTAATGCATATTGCACATTTTCTGTTAGTACAATAAACCTCATTTCAATCCTGAAATATTACTGTGTCCATCAGTTATTAGATATATCAAACTGAAATGGCTGTTGCAAATACCAAAATATTTAGAACTAAAAATGATTAAGATTAATAGGGGTGCCCAAACTTTTTCATAGGACTGTATAACAAACCAAGCGTGGCCGCGCTAATTAGGCATATTAGACCTTGTGGATTTAACAGTCAGTTACCTTATCTTACGCCTTTATGATACGTAATCAGGTATTAGTCATCGAATTTGTAGGGCAGTGTTTTTGTCTTACAACTCTTGGGTCGAACAGTATAAATGCGACTTATTCTGAGTGATATACCCTCAAAATGGAGGAACCGGTTGCGCGCTCCTTTCGGTGGAATGAAATGCTGGTACGCTGATGTAACAGTCCTTTGGTACTCCACAGGCACCACCCCTTCATCAGATCTTTAGTGTTCGGCATTCAGAAGTGTAATGAGAAGAAGATAGTTTTTATAGCTTTTTAAAATTTAATTCCATATTTGAACTTGTAGATATATTATTTCTTTTCATGTATCTAGCATTCAATGTGCTTTAAAACTTTATTGGACATACATTAAAAAACAAAACTGGGACAAGAACTGCTTGGATACACGGGGCAGGATCCGATATTCTGATTTTGTACTTGCATATTATCCATTGTATTACTTTCAGGAAATGGGGCAACTTTGAATACAGGAAGTCGGATAACGTCTGATGCTTTGACGCGATACTTCAACTTACAAAGTCGCGCAGGTTCTGACTTTGATTCTGCACTTGCATATTATTCATTATATTATTTCAAAGGAAGATGGACAGCATTTAGTGTTTTGATATTCATATTGTTAAAGAAGAACTTGTGTCCAGTCCCTCGTAAGAATCCCTCCATCCAAGAAAAGATAGTATTGTTGTCCAACATGGGCCGCATCCTGAAAATCTTAAAAAAATAAGGCTAACATAAAGTAGACATAGTGTACTGTGAAAAAAGAACATAGAGCAGACTCTCATAATTACTTGAAGGAGTAAATGCATTTTAAAGATATTCTTGCATAAAGTAACACCTGTCAGATTTAAATAATAGAAGTTGAGCCTTAAGATCTAAACTAGTCTGTTCCTTTAAGGGGTTAAAAGTGGTTTCACACACTGTTTTTTGGGAAAACACCACTGTGTTAAGGCCCCATGTTGCAGAAATGCAACGGGAAAAAAACGCAGAATTTTATAGTATCATCAAAGTGAATGGTTAATTTCATCCAAACATTGCGGAAAAGCTGCGGTTTCAAAAAACATTTACATTTTTGAAAAAAGGCAGCATGTTCATTTTAGCAGCGGAATTGCAAGCTTTTTACATATATATCAATAGGTAAAGACTAAAATGCAGGGGAAAATACTACAAAAACTCAATGAAGAACACTATGTAAAAAAAATGCAATGAGTTTTTGCGGCGTTTTTTGCTGCATTGTGTTTTAGCTGCGTTTCGCTACCTTAGCCAGAAGTGAATTCAGCGAGACAAAGAACTATAAGTCCTTACTTTATACTTTCCTTTTCTTTTGAATCTACTTGTAGCTTTGGTTCAAAAACTGCTTCAAAAATTGCCAGTGCCATAACAGTTATCCATTTATCTCAATTCTCTTGAATATAGCAGTTTGGGTTATAGGAAAGAAGTATTTTTCAATACAAAACCTTCTTTTGCTACTTTTGTGAATTCCGCTGTCAATTTGTGGTTTACGTACTAAGACTGGGCTTTTAAAACTGAAAATGAGCCTTTGGATCAAAAATGAAACCTTTGATGGCCTGTTGTATATAGCCGTAAAGCTCTGCGTATTAGCGTTTGTTATGTAATATTGCAGCTTTAATTAAAGTAGCGCAAGGTCACAATTTAATTGGAATTCCCCGGGATTGTTCAGATGCCTCACTGTTTTGTTCGGAGGAATTTATAGTAATTGCGGCTCTGGAACATTTAACCTAAGCAAATCAATAAGATTGTTGTTACGTTAGATCCCTACATTTTAATAAGTATCCGAGGAATTACTTTCAAGAAGAAGAGGCAGACTTTATAAAGAAAGTATAAATAGTACACTGGTTTAAGCCTTGTTCACTCAATGCTGCTTAGGTAGGTTTTTTGCATTACTTTTTAAAATTTTTTTTTTTAAAGTAAAAGTATTAGATAAAAAAAGGAGAATGGTTTGCTGTATGTGTCTGTATTCTGCAGGATGGAAAACCCATGGAATATACACAGGCTGCTACAACAAATATTTCCATAAAAGTGTACTATTAAAGGGAGTCTATCATTCAGAAGACACGTTACACTAACCCCTTGTTGGAATAGCCTTTTCTTTCTCTTTTCATGCAGCGTTTTTTTTGCAAATATGCAAATGAAGTTCATGGAGCACAGGGATTGTTCCCCCTGTGCTCCGAGCACAGCAGCGTCATATCCTTCAGTGTGTTCATTCCCTCCTCCTGGCCATTGTATTCTGCTCCCTCTGATGATGAGATCCCTTATTCTGCCTTCTCTTCTGCTAACCATGCGCTGTCAGCTCTGCCACTTCGGGTTCAGGTACACGTACTTGGTTTTCATCTTGCATGAACGTACTGCACAGGTTTAGTACGCTTCTCTAGTTCTAAGTTTCCTGAATGATAGACTCTCTTTAACCCTATTTGTATTGCCACTGTTTATCTTGGCATTTTATTAAACTATTGATGACATTATTTGTATGGGCACTAGATGACACTGAGTGGCCCAGGTGACCACAATGTGGCACCACATATATGCACATTGTAGGGCAATTTGTTTTTGGACTCCATGTGGCAACATTTGTATTTCTCTTCATATTTTATTTCTACCCATTGACATACTGGTACTAATACGTTATGCAGTACTGTGCAAAGGTTTTAGACAGGCGTAGAAAAGCCTGCAAAGTAAGAATCCTTTCAATATACAAGCGTTAAGGCCTGACTCACATCTGCGTTCGGTATTCCATTCAGGAAGTCCGCTTGGGGACCCCCGAACAGAATATTGAATGCATTGACAAGCGGTGAGCTTATGAAAGCACATAGACCTCATAAACTTTAATGGGGTTCATGTATTTTCCGCGTGGTGTCTGCACGAGTCATGCAGAGAGGAAAGTAGTTCATGAACTACTTTCCACTCTGCATCTTCCATGCGGACACCGTGCGGAAAGCACATGGATCCCATTATAGTGTATGGGGTCCGTGTGCTTTCATAAGCTCACCGCTTGTCAATGTGTTCAGTATTCCGTTCGGGGGGACTTCCTGAACAGAATACCAAACGTAGATGTGAGCCGGGCCTGACAAAAATAAATTATTTAGTGTGACCACCCTTTACCTTCGATCAGTTCTTTTAGGTACACTTGCACATTGATTTTGAAGGAACTCATTAGGGAGGTTGCTCCAAACATCTTGATTTTGTGTGAATGTAGGATTGTGCAAGTCCTTTTGACAGACTTGATGATGATGAGATCAGGGATCTGGGGGGCCATATCACCTTCAGGTCTTCTCCTCCAAAGGGTGGTCACACCAAATAAACTGGGGCAAGCTACACTTTTTTGGTAGCATTTTGAGGTACATTTAATATTTAGTGAGATGGTTATGAATGTATAAAATTATATTAATATGCAGAAGGAAATATTCATGTCACAATTTTAAGAAACTATGCTGGTAAAATAAAAGCTTTTAATGTCAAAGTCAATCAGCTGCTACTTAAGCCAACAAGATAATGTTGTGTATTAAAAGGAACGTGGACTTACATAATATTGCTACCTTACAAAGCATTAGTGTCGCCTCATCTGAAATATACTAATTACATCCATTAGTATAACTCTATTAGGGAATCACACAAAGATAAAGAGTGACATGTTCCCTTTAACAACCTCTACCAAGTGCTGCCAGAACTGACCTTTCTTCTAATGCTAATCGTTCTGTCTGTTCTTTATTTTTATAGAACGGTTTTAATTCCCTTTTTCTGCCCGAGACTAAATGCTGCTATAAAGAATTAATCCCAAATATTCAGGATTTAGGAAGTAGTTAGAGCCTTTTTTTCCATTTAGGAGCATGCTGCTTCTCTCTGCTTCAAATTATACCTTTGCAAAGCATGACTGATATTCAAATGATTTTAATCATATACCAGGCAACTCAAGTCACTTTTCAAGATGAGCATGTTTCTTTTAAAACTATTGAAATGCTAAATCATATTAAATTCTGCATGAAGTCAAAATTCATTTTCAAGAATACAAAATGCTTTTAGCTTAAAGAATCCAAACTGTTAATTCTCCTTTTTCATGTATTTGCTTCCTATTTGCTATGGTGGTTTCATTATAGTATAGTATATTTCACCCCTGCAGTAAGGTACATTGACAAGAGAAATACTTTCCTGCATGTCCATATACTTCAGACGTTTTCATATGAAATCAATATAAAGTACTTGTTGATATGTATGAACATCAGTGAATGAAAAGGGGTTGGGCACTTTCAGACCAATATTAGGTGACCAATGTTAGTGTTTGCATAATAAAAAGTTGTACAATTTTCTAATATACTTTCTGAATCAATTTCTCATGGCTTTCTAGATTTCTGCTTCAGTTGCGTAACTGAAGTCTTGTGGGCTCATGTGCAAACTTTTGTCCAGGGCCCCCTATCCTATTCCTAGAGTGAATTCTTGGTAGTGGCGATTACGAGAGCTGAAGCGATATACTCAGATACTTAAAAGAGGTACAACTTTAGTACCCACAACTGCAGTTATCAAGAATATGGTGAATGAGCAGCGCAGCACCCGGCATGTAAACAATATTGGACAGTATTATGTGCCCCACAGTGGCCCCCACACAGTATTATGTGCTCCACAGTAGACTCCACACAGTATTACATACTCCACAGTAGCCCCCAAATAATATTACGTGTTTCATAGTTACCCCAAACAGTATTATGTGCTCCACAGTGGACTCCACACAGTAATACATACTCCATAGTGGCCCCCAAATAGTATTACGTGTTTCATAGTGGCCCCCAAACAGTATTATGTGCTCCACAGTGGACTCCATACAGTATTACATACTCCACAGTGGCCCCCAAATAGTATTACGTGTTTCATTGTGACCCCAAACAGTATTATGTGCTCCGCAGTGGCCCCCAAACAGTATTATGTACGTCACAATGGCTAACCAAACAGTATTATGTGCTTCACTGTGGCCCCAACACAGTATTACATGCTCCACTGTGGCCCCAAACAGTATTATATGCTCCACAGTGGACTCCACACAGTATTACATACTCCACAATGGCCCCCAAATAGTATTATGTGCTTCATAGTGACCCCAAACAGTATTATGTGCGTCACAATGGCTAACCAAACAGTATTATGTGCTTCACTGTGGCCCCAACACAGTATTACATGCTCCACTGTGGCCCCAAACAGTATTACATGCTCCACTGTGGCCCCCAAACAGTATTACGTGATCTGCAGTGGCCCCCCCACGGTATTATGTGCTCACAGTGGCCCCCACAATCCACTAGTAATCATAAGCTATGAAGTTCATAGCCTTTACCTGCAGCCTATTACATACTGCAAAGCTAGTGTTTAGGCGATAGGGCACCCCTTAACCTACTGGGCTCCT
The DNA here is from genome assembly GCF_031893055.1 of Leptodactylus fuscus. Lineage (NCBI taxonomy): Eukaryota > Metazoa > Chordata > Amphibia > Anura > Leptodactylidae > Leptodactylus > Leptodactylus fuscus. The sequence goes on from NC_134265.1 coordinate 295,149,224, forward strand.
TGTGTAACTGCACAGGTTGCATCAATGGTATGCCTGCCCCTGTGTATATCTATTACAAGCATGCGACCATAATTACCATATTTTTCGGACTATAAAGACGCTTTTTCCCCAAAAAAATTTGGGAGGAAAATGGGGGGCTGTCTTATAGTCCGAATGTATCACCTAGTCTACAAACTTATAAAATATTTTACCTTTCGGGGTAACGTTGTATTGGTAAGAGAATCAGAAGTGCCACACTGCCTTTTTTTTCACTGTTTTGCCTCTGATTTCAATAAAAAGTGATCAAAGCAATAGACATTCTCCAAAATGGTATAACTAAAAAGTACATCTAGCCTATACATCCCCGTACAGCTGCAGGGTCACCTGACAATGTGGCTTTGCAGCTTTTGCAAAACTACAACTCACCCACATATTAATTATATTACTACATTTTGTGCTTCAAATTTTTTTTTACTATTTTACTCCTCACCTAGGTGTGCCTTATAGTCCAGTGCGTCTTATAGTCCGAAAAATACAGTATATAAAAAAAAATCATATTTAAATAACAATATAGATAGAACAACAATATTGCTTATAAAAGCTCACACCTAAGCAATATATCAAAAGAAAAAAAAATATTTAGGTACAGACATCCAAAACTAGCAATAAAAACATTGAATCATGGATCAGTAAGAATAATGATGACTTGCCAGCAGCAGCAATTTAATTCAGTCAAGGGACAAACCAATGGAAGAGAGTGAACAACATGAAATATACAACATACAAATAATATCTGAAATCTTGTTTAATATCTGCTGCGGTTGAATCAGCTGTTTTGTTACTGACTTGGGATTTGTTGCTTTAAAATGTGTTTATTATAGTGTTCTATTTCTGCTTATACCCAATAAAATTATCTTGGTTTTAGGGGTTTGGCCCGGTGCTGTGAATGCTGATATGTTACTCACTATTACGGAACCCCTGAACACACGGCCGAAACCTGCTCTATACCCTTTTGCAATTTATGTGCCTTTTGGGCCGAAATTTTGCATTGTAATGTCCCCCAGGCCACCCAAGATTAATAAACTTAAATTTAGAATTTCAGAGTGTCTGCCTTACCTATGTAGTCCATTAGATACCCACTTGAAGTGGAACTAATCCACATTGATCTCAAAACTCTTGAAGGATCTAGTTGACTGGTGCTGTCCCACCCTTCCCTGGGTTGTTAAGATTCATATTGTTAAAATGGTCACTTTACCAAGCATCCTCTATTATTTCCGTACCTCTCAACCTCAGTAACCTTGTCATCCTTAGCTGGCCTTCAGAGAGACATCTTCAATTTAATCTGAGCATATAAACAGCCTAGAATCAAAGACATACCATGTACTACCACAAACGACTGGTTGGCCCATCAGTTTCCAGTCTTTCCAAATTATATATTACTTGCTAGGCTCTCACAAATTTGTTGTCAAGATTCGGGGACGTTGCGGCCTTCCTGCTATGCGGCGCATGCCCCGGAGGAATGCCAGAGACTCCTCTGGCTATATTTAGTACAAGGGGTTAAGTTGTCTGCTTGGTGCCTGTTTGACTGGCAGACCATCTGGCCAGTCATTCCTATCTGTGAAGGTTGCTCCTATTTAGGTCCCCTCCCCCAAGTTGATGTGCCTGCTATAGCATTCAGACTTGATTGCAATGTACAGGTTCGATCTAACTTTTATCAGTACTCCTGCTCCTGCCCTTAAAGGGGTATTCCCATGTACATAATCATATCTATAAATATACAAAAAGAGAAAAACATGGCCCGCACATCCCAATCTTATACATTGATCTAGTAGTGCTTCTCAGCAAATTCTACAATACTGAACATGAGGTTCTTAGTATACATATTGATCAAGGTGTATAAGCCCACTAGCCACTTCACGGCGACCTCTTTATAGTGGGTCCCTACTCTACTGGGTGTGGTGCCGCACAGCGACCGCCACAACCGCAACACGGCGCCCACAGGGCGAGCGACCCAGCGGTCCGGCAACACCCCTGCCACCAGACCAAGCCCCCAGGGCTCCGGGCCGCGCCGCCCCATGGGCACCGCACCACAAAAGCAGCAGACACCACGCAACACCACACCATGTGAACAGATCTCAAAAATTCACCTTACCATATTGCCCCAGTCAGAGGACTGAGAGCTAGTAGGTGGGTCCCTTTTTGCAGTCTCCTGCTAATTACAAACACCTGGGCAAAATGGGGGGAGTGCTGGTACCAAGGCAAAACAAAAAAAAAAGGTGAAGGAAGAAACTTACCGGAAATATACAAAAAGAGAAAAACATGGCCCGCACATCCCAATCTTATACATTGATCTAGTAGTGCTTCTCACCACAGAAGCAGCAGACACCACGCAACACCACACCATGTGAACAGATCTCAAAAATTCACCTTACCATATTGCCCCAGTCAGAGGACTGAGAGCTTGGTCTGGTGGCAGGGGTGTTGCCGGACCGCTGGGTCGCTCGCCCTGTGGGCGCCGTGTTGCGGTTGTGGCGGTCGCTGTGCGGCACCACACCCAGTAGAGTAGGGACCCACTATAAAGAGGTCGCCGTGAAGTGGCTAGTGGGCTTATACACCTTGATCAATATGTATACTAAGAACCTCATGTTCAGTATTGTAGAATTTGCTGAGAAGCACTAGATCAATGTATAAGACTGGGATGTGCAGGCCATGTTTTTCTCTTTTTGTATATAATCATATCTATATTTGTAGATAATTAAAAGTTAAACATTTTTGCAAATATAAGTAATAACAAATTCTGCAGCGTTTTAAAGATTTTCTCTAAGGGTATGTTCACACATCAGTATGCCATCCGTCCGTTTGAATTCAGTTTGACACTTCAAAACGGACTGATGCACATACTGATTGTATACTGACACCTTTTTATGCTGATAGCAAACACTGTCCCCTAGAGGACAGATAAGGGGATTAAAAGTAGCAATTGTAAACAGAGTAGAGATAAGGAGATATAATACATGTCCTTATGTTCTCCTTATCTCTACTCTGTTTACAATTGCTACTTTTAATCCCCTTATCTGTCCTCTAGGACAGTTTGCTTTCAGCATAAAAAGGTGTCAGTATACAATCCGTATGTGCATCAGTCCGTTTTGAAGTGTCAAACTGAATTCAAACGGACGGATGGCATACTGATGTGTGAACACAGCATAACTTTCTAATGCTAGGTTCACACCTGCGTTCAGGGTCTCCGTTCTGTGCTTTCCGTCTTCTGCATGCCAGATGACGGAAACCACAGACCGGGTCCGGCCGTGAGCGGCAGTGAGCGTTTTATGCTCTCCGCCGCGAAACCGTTTTTTTAAATCCGGACACAGAGTACTGCATGTCCGACTCTGTGTCCGGATTATAAAACCCGGTTTCGCGGCGAAGAGCATAAAACGCTTACGGCCGGACAGCTTTCTCACCCATTCAAATGAATGGGTGAGAAAGAATCCTGCAGGTTTCCGTCTCCTGCCTCTGTTTTATGCAGGAAACGTAAACCTGAAGTACAGAGAGGAGAACGCAGATGTGAACGAGCCCTTAGTGGTGACAGTCTGTTATCTTGATTGGTTGCCATGGATACGACCACTAATGCAGAAACTTTCTATGGTCTTGGACTAGTCCGGAACCAGCCATGATTTTCTTATAGTACCTGGGTTATCAGGCAGGGACACTACAAGTATCAGAAGATATCCCGGCCACAATAAGGACATCATGGCTGATTTTCTGACCTTAGAAAGTTTCTGCATTGGTGGTCGTATCCATGGCAACCGATCAAAATAACAGACTGTCACCACCAAGAAAGTTAGAGAAAATCTTTAAAACTCTGCAGAATGTTTAATTACTTACATTTGCAAAAATGTTTAACTTTTAATCATCTACAAATTAAAAAATAATTATATAGATGGGAATACCCCTTTAAGTTTTGCCAAGCCTTGCCCTTCCTGTTCCCTGCCTGTTTAGTTTCCCTGTTTATGTGTGTATTCTATTGCTCACCGATATCTACCACTGGCCTTGCCTGACTACGCTTAACTGCTATTGCTCTCTGTTATCTGTCACAACTAGTTAATACTTGGTTTGCTTCTTTTTGCTCATCCCAGTCCACTGTTAAGGTAACTGTATCTATAATAGGTTCTGGTGAGGGGTGTCCTTGTAAGGACATTACTCAGAGGATAGGCAGGTTCAGTCAGGGAGTCTGTTAGGGAAAGTTTAACAATCTGTTTCTTCCCACATTCCAAGATTTGCACCCAGCAGTAACTAAACTTGGTCAGAGGTTGCAGGGATGTTGGAGACTCTCCTTGGCCCCAGATTTCTGGGAGCTCCAGGTCAATACCTCACATTTGTGCTGCATATAACGAAACTGAGTGCCCACAAAGGGTGGCCCTGGAGTCATCTCTGGTCACTCTGGCCACAATAAACCTGACGCCTGATCCCAGCAACTGCTAGAGTAACCTACTGTTGCAACTGTGGTGGAGGATCCATTTCAGTTTTAAGGTGCTCCCTCTGCTTAACAATCTTCTCTTGCTCCCTCCTGGCCTATCCCCTAAGGTGTCCTCTTGGTGGAGGCATGCTAGGTTCAGGCTTCTCAACAACTTCCTCTGTGATTCATCAAGGAATATTTTATTCATACACATACCCCTCCACCCCTCAGACCTTTAGGGCTAACAAGGTCTTCCACTTTTTACGTTCACTCGCTCCACATAACTCTACAATCACTCCCAGTAGCTTTGAAAGAATGTGCCTCTTTAGGGAGACTGACAAAGGTTCTCTCTTATATATGTATAGTTTATTGAATGTCCCAACTTTTAAACTTAAGCTTGACTTTATGACGACATGAGAATAGGACCTGGAGACTACCCTAACACCAACTCAATGGACCGAGTGTTGCATGTTCATTAGCAAAGGAAACTGGCAAGTCATCGTTATAGAGCCTTTCTTTCCGAATTCTTCATAGATCCTATCTGGTTCCCTCTAAACTGATTACCGTATATACTCGAGTATAAGCCGAGTTTTCCAGCACAGTTTATGTGCTGAAAAAGTAGTCATCCGCTTATACTAGAGTCATTATGGTAATTTTCTTCTAGCAGGCCAGGAACGCAGACCCTGCCCCCCCCCCACCGCTACATCACATGCCACGTGCTAGCAGAAGTACTATAAGTACTTCTGCAGTTTGAAATGTACAGCATCGCCATGCTCCTGGCAGTAGTGTGGCAACGCTGTGGCCCCGGCACCCGCCCTGGTGTCTGTATGCTGGGTCCGGATGCCAGTTCTGTAAAGGCCGGTTCACACATGCTGATGTGTTCCGTCTGTAAGGGTTCACATGAGGACCCTCCTGGACAGAATACAAGTGCAACTGCAAGCGCTTTGCAGTTCAAGCACACGGGCCCAATAGACTATAATGGGTTCCGTGAGCTTGTCGCGCACTGCCCGCATGAACGAATCATGCGGGCAGTGCGCGGAAAGCCCACGGACCCCATTATAGCCTATGGGGCCTGTGCGCTTGAACTGCACAGCGCTTGCAGTTGTGCTTGTGTTCTGTCCATAGGGGTCAGCATGTGTGAACCGGGCATAAGTGTAATGGCGCCGCTGCAGAGTGCTCGCCATAGAAACCGGCACCTCCATTGTAAGCTCTTACAGTGGGTAATGCCAGAGCTGCTTCAGCATAACTCTTACAGCGGAGGTTCCCTCTGGAGATGTCCTCTCCCCCCCCCCCCCCTCCAAGTTTAAAATTAGCCCCGTGGCCGGTCCCCACTGACCCCACACCTTAAAAGTTGCAGGCAGGCTCCTGCGCGACGAGCTCACAGGAGCTGACCTGTTCTGATGACAGCCGGGAGTCTAATGAAGGCCCCCAGGCCTTTCATCACTGTATTACTATTGCGGCTGGTCTATGACCATCCGTAATAGTAATGTAGAGAATCTCCCATAGATACAAGTGTATTGCCGTCTATGGGACTTGCAATCGAATGATTGCAGGTTCAAGTCCCCTAGGGGGGGCTAATAAAATAGTGAAAAAAAAAGTTTTAAAAAATATAATAAATAAAAGTTCTAAATTACTCCTTTCCCTAGAATACATATAAGGGCGGGTTCACACCAGCACCCGATCTCTGTTATGCAGGTTTCTGTTTTCTGTCGGCAGAAGACCGAAACCGACATTCACTGTCCGCCGGTTAGCGTCTTCTGCTCTCTGTGGCGAAACCGTTTTTTTTCTTTTACCGGACACAAAGTCCTGCATGTCCGACTTTGTATCCAGTTTAAAAAAACTGGGTTTGAAAACTGCCTGCCAATATCCATCTCTTGCCCAGTTTTTCCGGCAGGAAATGGAAACCTGCATAACGGAGATCGGGCGTAGGTGTGAACCTGCCCTCAAAGTAGAAAATTACTATGAAATATACACATTAGGTATCCCTGTGTCTGAAAGTGCCCGTTCTACTGAATATAGGGTATCTGCAGTGCTCCTGTTAAAGGAAGGGGTTAATAGGAGCACTGCCTATATTCAGCCAGGCTGAGTTCCAAGTAGGGGGAAAAACCCCAGTCCTCAAGCTCAGGGAAGGGGCAGACAGACAACCAAAACACCCCCTCCCCTTCCACAGCACCCAGCATCTACTACACCCAAAAATTCCAGCCATTTTAATTTTTGAAATTTTCCAGTAGCTGCTGCATGGTAAAATTAGGGGTCTCGGCTTATATTCAGGTTGACTTATACTCGAGTATATACAGTAGTTTTTATTCCATGGTTTCCTTGTTTTTTGGGGGGAATTTGCAGCTTTAGGTAGCACTCTTCATTTTGGTGGACTTGCCCTTTAGCCCATCCCTTCTGTATGTCCATTCAGGTTGATGCAGTGAATCTTGGGACAGACCAGGCCTCTAACTGCTCCAGTTTTCCTACTCAGACTGAAACCATCAACCATGAAATATACTCAATACACATTAATCCAATATATTTTGGTGTCAGCCAGCATCCATATCGCCTCCAACTGGAAAAAAGTCTTTCACTGTCAAATGTCATTGGACTTGTTGATACAATTATGCTCTGCAAAAAGGTTAATGCTACTATTTCGGATACTTGTCCACATTTTGACAGGGTTTGGTCTCTCTGGGTTAATAGATTCAATATTACAGGCCTGTCCTGTTTAACAATGTATGTACTTAGTAATACAAAGATGATTTTGTTATAATAGCAATGATATACCACGAACGAGACCTGGGCTGTTTAACAATGTATGTACTTAGTAATGTAATGATGATTCTGTTATGATAGCAATGATATACCACTAGTGAGACCTGTCCTGTTTAACAATGTATGTACTTTGTAATGTAATGATGATTCTGTTATGATAGCAATGATATACCACTAGTGAAGCCTGTCCTGTTTAACAATATATATACTTTGTAATATAATGATGATTTTGTAATGATAGCAATGATATACCACTAGTGAGAACTGGGCTCTTTAACAATGTATGTACTTTGTAATGTAATGATGATTTTGTAATGTTACCAGTGATATACCACTAGTGAGACTTGTCCTGTTTAACAATATATGTATGTGGCAATGACACAATTTATATTTCCATTGATTTAAAATAAAGTTTTCTTTAGAAAGTTACTTTTGTTGCCTTCTTGTATCTGTATAATTAGTTTTAGATATATTGTTTACTAGATTTTAGCAATTGTGGTACATAATGGTCGTTCTGAATTCCATTTGTCAGAAATGTATAGAAAAAAATCTGATTGCTGTCAACCATATACTCCCAAGACAAGGCTCTTTATCTTAATCATTGCAGAGAGACAAGATTGTCAGGATAATAAATTAGACAACAATGTTCAATCTATTCGCCCAGTGTTCATGGTGGAACATTAATAGTTTATTTGCTTTAATATTTTCTATGTGATGCATCATGCAGGTGAAGTGTAAGTGGATTTGACGACTCTCCAGGGTTGACTTGACAACCAGAGGGAAACAAAATCCTGTATTATCCTTCTTTTATTTTCTACTCAATACACTAAATTACTTTCCAATTTGAAGCTGTCATGCATAGCAAGCAGAATTATTCAAAGTAATAACAGGCGACTAGACTAGTCAGCTGTCTTTACTGTGCACAGTTAATTGTGTGTGATATATGTACCAGCTGGAAGAACAGGGCACCTTTAAAATATACTTTTAATATAAAACTTGTTTCTGTCTTGTTCTGAGCAAGTTTCTTCTGCTACATTATATTGTATCACATGATGACCTTGGAATATTCTTTTTGACAATTTACATTAAGCCTTCTAAATAAATGTAGATGATGTCACCACATATTGTTTGTGTGCTATATGTTATGAATTCTAAGAATTGTAATATAAGCACCCCATATACCTCTTCCTCTGTATGGCAGTTCATAGAGACCGTAGTGCAGAGTTGTACATATCTGTGTGCTGCCATTGCATTACAGAGAACCTTTCTTGTCCTCATCAATGTGCAGTTTTATACAGTAAATGTGCCATAGTGGTGGAGATATCGGTGACATTAATTTTGGCACCAATATCTCCCCACTGTCAGAAGGGCAGGCCTTAAGGCCTAGCATGATGGCTGGACTGTGAGCAACCCACCCCACGACTGTAGTGTAACATAGCCTTGTACTGCCAGAGGGGGTGTTCCTTACTGCCCAGCGATGATGCTAAACACTGAGGAATACCAATACCCTGTGCAAGTCTATGGAAGAGTACTGTCAGGGCGGGGATGTTTCTCACAGTGCAGCGATGACGCTAGGCTGTAAGGTCCTTCCTTTTGACACTGGAGAGATATCAGTGCCGAAATTAACAGCACAGATATCTCCAGATATATTTCCATCAGGAAAGCTGATGGAACAATTAATTCATTGAACTGTTGGCTTTCTAGCGGTATATAAAACCACACATTGATGGGGACATGAAAGACCCTCTTTAAGTGTTTATTGGTTGCTATTAAGAACATACAAATGCATTCTCTTGTGGACGTAAAGTCTCTAGGGGAGAATACCATTATGTCTATGGAGACCGTTGGAGGATGTCACAATTTTTTTTCTGTTGCATTCACATGATCAGGAAAAACAAACAGTGTGTACCTCCTAATGTCTTGTAACACTCAGCAGTGGGTTTTGGAGAAGAATCCGCTTCTCTATGCCATCTACAACAGGTACACTTAATGACTTGTTTGTGACTAGTTGAGTTAATTCTATTACTACTGTAAGCTGATGGCTGTCAGGTAATGGAGGGGGTGTACATCTCACCCAGACTACTCAGGTGGGTGAGATGAGAAAACTCCAGGAGTGTGTTCTCAGCAGACAACTTTTGTCTGCTGAGCATTTTGGTAAATGCTCAGTACTGGGCTGGATTTTTAGGAATGACAGGTAGGATTGGTAGTGGGACCTGTCATTCCACCCCCCTCCAGTCCACACTTTGGGGATGTTCCGGCAGCGACTCAGCCGCAGAGAGCCTCCTCGTCAAGGAGAAGAAGAAGCCAGCTCCAGCAGCAACACTTAGGCAGAGTTTGGCTGGAGAGCTGACAGAGAGGTCATATTTTTGGGAGCTGTGCCCTGAATGATTCTACTTTTTTTTAATGTCTGTTATTCTAGGTGAGGTAACCTATTCTATGTTTAGTTAAAGCCTAGCCGGGCAGATATTTATTTTTGTATTGTTTCCTTTTTGTTGCTGCACTGCCTTTTTGAGTGAAAATAAACTCTACCTTTGTTTTGGACTAAAGAAACTGGACTTGTGTGTCTATGCCACCCCACCTAGCATCCCCAGACCCTGACACTACCTATTCCTATTACCTCAAACCCATAAAAACATCTCCAGGCCATGATTTTGGATTGTTGAAATTGTTCAAAGATGAACTTCATTGTGAAAAGTGCAATTTTTTTTTTAAATATTTAACAGCATTTATGGGAAATGGCTCACAAGAGGGGACCAATGACCACACAATGTTGAGGGTAATACCGCCTGTGACCATTAGCAGACATGGGTATCAGGGTTTTGTCCACATGTGTTTAGCCTCGATGTGGTTGCAATGTGTGCCATTATACTAATTGCTAATATTCCGCTAGGAACAATCTCTTTTAAACTCCTTATATTTTGTCCGTTCAAAAAAGTTGAATAATCTTAGAATGCCTGAAGACAGTTATTTAATATCCTAGGAACTGACCACCTCCTGTCTTCCTCATCAGGAACTTCTTTTCTCTTGTTACAAATACTTTTGAAGCTGGCAAGAATCATGAAAACCCTATGGATTTAACTTTCCATTTTTTTCTTTCAAGGGAGATGAAAGTTGGTGCAGTATCTTAATAGACACACCACACACGAAAATGCCTTCTTGAAACACTATTTTCTTTTTTTTTCTTTCCGTAGCACTAGATATGAAGTTAAAGCTTGCTGTTAAACGTTAATACCTTGTGGCTACCTTTTCAGACTACTATGAGATTGCTATAGAATAGCAACACACGGATATTTTGGATAACTTTACTACTAGGGTTTATCGTTTTACTACTTTCATCAAAAAGCATTTTAAATCAAAAACTGTATGTCTTTCCTTGATGTGTCCTGTTCTGTTTATACTTCTCATTCAGACTAATTTCTAATGTTCTATATATTTGTTTCTATGAAAGCTGGGCAGCATTATATATACCCTTTATTACATCTCCTACAGGTCTTGTCACCTATCCGTCCTAGACTTGCAATTGGCAGATCAGCCTATTCCTGCAGTGATACAGGAGTAGTAAATAATAGATAACTTTGAGATGAAGGACAGAATATGGGTGTATGTACTGGTAAGTTCACAAACACTGTAACACAACTCAGAGCTGGCGTCAGCGCACGGCATAGTCGGGAAAGTGCCTGGGTCCCCAGAGCCTCTGGGGGCCCCCCGGCACTTGCCCGCCCCAGCACTTGCCTGTCCCGATACATAGGCGATTAAAGCAGGAGCTGTCACAGCTCAGCTCCTGCTTTAACGCTGCGGTCCGGCTTCTGCATTTGTAGGCGCGATATGATGACGTCACATCGGGCCTACAACTATGTGAGTGGAATGAGAGTGGAGAGAGCAACGAGGGAGCGTTGGAAGGTGAGTGTGTTTGTTTGTGTTAAACATTAAAGGGATTCTACCACTAAAACACTTTTTTTTCTAGTTACCACGTCGGAATAGCCTTTAAAAAAGCTATTCGTCTCTTACCTGTGGAAGTGCTCTCCGCCGCGCCGTTCGTTCAAAATACCGGTTTGTACCGGTATGCTAATGAGTTCTCTCGCAGCGATGGGGGCGTCCCCATCGCAGGAGCAGCAATGGGGGCGTCCCCATTGCAGCTCGAAAACCGACCGCAGCGCCGCCTCTCTGGTCTTCGGTGTCCTCCCCTTGCCTCTTCAGCATCTGTCGGACGCCTGCGCAGTATGCTCTCTGTTCGGCGAAGATTGCCGAACGTACTGCGCATGCGCAAAAGTTCGGTGCCCACACTATGGCTGGGATCGCAATTTTGCGCATGCGCAGTACGTTCGGCAATCTTCGTCGAACAGAGCGTACTGCGCAGGCGTCCGACAGTACGCTGAAGAAGCAAGGGGAGGACACCGAAGACCGGAGAGGCGGCGCTGCGGTGAGTTTTCGAGCTGCAATGGGGACGCCCCCATCGCTGCTCCTGCGATGGGGACGCCCCCATCGCTGCAAGAGAACTCATTAGCATACCGGTACAAACCGGTATTTTGAACGAACGGCGCGGCGGAGAGCACTTCCACAGGTAAGAGACGAATAGCCTTTTTAAAGGCTATTCCGACGTGGTAACTAGAAAAAAAAGTGTTTTAGTGGTAGAATCCCTTTAAGGTGGAACATAATGTAGGGGGCCCATAAAACTGGGGGCAAATGAAGGGGGGGAGAACGGCATGACACTGGGGAAGATGAAGTGGGGGGGGGGGAGAACGGCATGACACTGGGGAAGATGAAGGGGGGGAGAACGGCATGACACTGGAGCAGATGAAGGGGGGAGAGCGGCATGAAACTGGGGACAGATGGAGGGGGGGACATGAAACTGGGGGCAGAGGAAGGGTGTATATGAAACTGGGGGAGAGATGGAGGGGGGGCATATAATTTAGGGGTGACTGTCGGAGGATTATACAGTGTGTGAGCACATGAAATGTAAATGTGAGGAGTTACAGCTTTATAAGGTTTTGTCACTGTCATTTTATGGGAGCCACCAGCTAATATTATTATTATGGGGGCTGTGGCTATCATGGTTGCAGGGGAAATTGGCTGTCACTGTTATGGATGGCAAATTGGCTGTCACTGTTATGGATGGCAACATGGGAAGAATATGCAAATCTGTCTCCCAAGATGTAAACAGGGAGACAGTGCCTCTGTTATGCTGCCCTCTATAGCAAGCACCCTGAACAACAAGAAGTCTTTACTGCATGATGCGAGGTTATAACCAAATCAATTTCTTAGCTACGGACGGCACCGCCCCCGTCTCTTTGGACCTCATCAGCGCAGCATAGAGAGAATTGACCTGGTTTAAGTGAGAGGCTGAGAGACCAGATTATGGGGATAACGTCTATCCTTAGGGAGAAACCACCTTCTCAGGTGTGTGGAGACTTATAGCCATAGTTGCTCCACTGCAAGGGAACATGGGAAGACTATGGCAACAGTTATTATTGAGGACATTGGCAGTCATTGTCATAGAATATTGGTTTTTCACACTTATGGAGGGGCTTTGGTTATTACTATTGTAACAGGAGTTACTAATGGTTATTTGGCCATAAGAGTGCCTTACATGTTATGATTGTTTGTATATGTTGCCATGTTCATACTGTATTCATTTGTGAACTGTTTTCTTTATTTTTCTTTATTTTTTAATTATTTATTTTTATGTAGATTGTGAGCCCCATATAGGGATCACAAGGTACATTTTTTCCCCTATCAGTATGCCTTTGTAGAATGGGAGGGAATCCACACAAACACGGGGAGAACATATAAACTCCTTGCAGATGTTGTTTCTGGTGGGATTCGAACTCAGGACTCCAGAACTGCAAGGCTGCAGTGCTAACCACTGGGACGCCGTGTTGCCCCCCATTTGTGAAATGTTTTCATGCTATTGTTCTCTGGTATCACTTGTCCTGGTAAGTTGTAGTCACTATAAGGTTAATGTTAGCACCATACAGTATAGTGGGCGGATCTGTAGCTGGAACAGGAAATAGTCATAGCAGAGAGGAAGTAGTATTCTGTAAGCCACCAGGGAAGAAGAAGAAGCAGCAAATAGTGTAGTATTAGCCATTTTGTGTTTCAGACACTGTGTGCTGTGAGGAATTGCCACAGCAGCAGGGGAGAAGCTGTGACAGCGCCCTCTGTCACTATCAGTAAGAAGACAGGATTACATCAGGCTGAGCAGAGCTACAACCCTGGCAGCCTGCACCTACCTCTACATGCTAACTGAACTCCTGCAGGGGACCAGAAACTGGACCTGCAGACATCTTAGACTCTCTGCTAATACATGCGAAGGTTTCAGCTAGCTACAAGCTGCTTTACCACAGCTCACTGCTACAGGACAAGTGATCCAGCAGTTGCTTGTTACAATAAAGCAGTGAGAACTTCTACTGATCCTGGCCTGGACATTGCCTTCCTTGCAGCTAAGCCCTGGGCACAAGCTCCTAGTTGAGGGGAGCACTGATACCCACTCACTTTCTCAGCCCAGGGACCTGCGGGTGTCTCATTACTCCAACTGGTGTCACATCTAACTGACTCTAACTATTACCCTGTACACCTCTCCTGGGAGTTCTGGTGCCTATAAGGTCATCGTGACAGTCCAGCATCCTGCACGGTTCTCCCAGGGTGGTCACACTATTAGGTGATCATTGTGTATCATTGTTAATGAAGTATATTGCACTCAGTGTTTAAGAGGACCTTTCACCATTTCCAACAAGTCCAGCTCTTTACATAAATTAATAAGTGCAGCTCCATTGATTCTGGAACAGTTGGAATTTTTTCCATGGCCCCCACCATACCTGAGCGATCAGTGCTGTTAATTTTAGTGTCTGACATGCTATTTAGGCTCAGTACTGTCAAGAGGATGGTGTTAGGCAAGAGCAGACAAGGGATGTGATTCTGAGCTCTGACTCTTGCTGCATATAATTGGAACTCTGAATCAAACCCCCTGTCTGACACTACCCTTCTGACATTACAGAATTTAAATAGCACATCAGGCACCAAAACTAACTGCGCTTATAGCTCAGTAATGGTGTAGGTTAGAAAAAAAAAAGTGCTGGAATCATTGGATCAGTGACTATTAACAGATGCTAAGAACTTGAATTGTTGGAGGCAATAAAAGATCCTCTTTAAGTAAGGTTCATACACGGCATAAAAATTATGCTGCGAAAGTGGCCTTAAAAACTCCAATATATTATGCATGTGTTATATCCTATTTTGCAGATTTTGCTGCAGATATAGCTCTGCAGATTACAACCTTTGGACAGCAATGAATAAAATCCATTGTGAAAATTCAAAGCATCTCAGCATTAGCATGGATTTTTACACTGTGTATTTTTAAAAGACGCTATTCACTTACTGTACCTCTGCTTTGTTCCTGAATTTTGCTGTAGATTCTGCAATCAAAATTTGATAACATATATGCTATGTGTGAATCCAGTCTTAAAGATAAACTGTCACCAAGTCCAAAATGTAAAATGGCATATCTCATTTGAATTCCACGGCTCCACTGAGTAATTTGTGTATTTTTATAAATCCATCCACCTGTTCAAAAGATGGCCCTCGTAAGTTATATGTAAATTAGCTCTTATTCTCCAAGTAGGTGGTAATCTTTTATGGAGTTGTGTGTCATGTTAATAGAAGACTATGGCTATTACGGTATGTTCACACTGAATTCTTCTCCAAAATCAGCTCCAAATTCCACTTGAATTGGTGGAAATAGACAGATACTGCTTTCATCTCTAGATGATTTTTTTCAGCAAGCAAGAAAAATAAGCGTCATGCTCAATCTTGAGGAAGATTCTGTCTGAAAATTCCCATTGAAGTGAATGGGAGGCAGAAAAATACCCCATTGATGGTGCAGAATTTTCAAATTCTGCAACAAATTCCACGATAGAATTTGGTTAGTTTTTGCTTCAAATTCCGGAGGCTTGTATAAATTCCACTGTGTGAACATACCCTTATAGAGCTTTGTGAATACAGAAGGTAGGTCAAGTGGTTAATACTCTTTACCAGTATAACAAAACTAAATAACCACACTCTCTAGTATAGCAGAAATTATCAAGACCTGCATACAATATGCCCATCTTGATAAATTTCCCCTATATGTTTAAAGCTATCTATATCACGCTAAATAAATTACCTAATGCTTTATAGAAAAACCTTTTTCCTTTCCCATTTGGGGTGAAAGTAAAGGTTGATGCTGTATAGATGTAAAAATACACGACCAGAAATCCTTGATTTATTGCATTGCAAAAAGTGTTTTGTAATGGAAAGGTGAATGCACTTTATTGACTTTCTGCTATCCTTCTGTAAGCTCTTATCCACTGCAAATGCACAAGACGTATGGCTTCCTGTTGTAAAGGCGACACTTGCTTAATGAGCAACTATATCCTACTGTATGAGTCAATATGTATGCCGCAGGGAAGAAACAGCACATCCTAGATAGACAGATAAATAATACAGCATGATTTGGGGCCATCTATATTGACTTTGGATTTTGCCGCTCATGCATTTTAAATTTGTACTAGAATAATTTAGTGCGAGAACTATTTCATATTTTTTTCTTTAAGTCAGCCATCAGTCTTTACTAAAATATTCTGCCTGAAACTTTGCACTCTACTCTGACCAGAAAGTAGAATCACTTTAAAAGGGCTTGGAAAAGATGAAGAGAAAAAGTAAATGTTTAGGAGTTAACTGTGATTTGTTACGCTGCTTTATGCCGCTGCCAAGAGATCTTTTGGCAAATATAAAATTTACAAAGAAAATCATAATGATGAAAATAAAGTGGCATTAAAAAAAAAGACAGGACCTGAAATACGCAAGTTGTCTAAGAATACATCAATGCAATGAATATGATAAAACATCATATAAAAACTCTACTAATGCTTTCAAGTTTGTGTTTGTTTGTGAATCAATCTTTCTCAGTGGTAATATACCTGCATTCATTTTTCATGTGACAGCCCGCTCACATGATCAGATGGGCAATGTGTATGGTTTCACAGTATACACCACTTTATAGACTGATATTTGTTGCATTATTTGCCTATTGTATATTCAGATAATAATACATGTACCCTGCATGTAGCTATGTTAGTGGCATACAATGTAAATGCAGAGTTATGTAAGTAAATTTTTACATTTAAAATGAACCTTTCACCACTTCTATCATCTCCAGATCTTAGCATCTTCTAATAATCGCTGTTCCACTGATTCTAGCACAGTTGTAATCTCCTTTCTAGCCTCCACCATTCCCAAGCAACAAGACTGGTTGAAGTTTTGGTGCCTGATGTGCTGTTTAAGATCTGTAATGTCAGGATGGGTTTGATGCAGAACTGCAATCAGAGTCAGCCTGTATCAGAGTTCAGAATCACACATCTTGCCTGCTTCTGCCCGACACCGCCCTCTTGATGCACCGCCCTCCAGTGCAGAACCTAACTAGCATATCTGAACCAAAATTAAGAGCATTGATTACTCGGGATTGGTGGGGGCTACAGAAAAAAATTCCAATCAGTGAAGCAGCAGCTATTAATTGGTGTAAAGAGCTAGACTTGTTGGAGGTGGTAAAAAGACCTCTTTAAGTGGTCACTTTTTTCTGGCAACTTAGGGTAGGTTCACACTGGGTTTTTGATCCAGAACCTGAGGCAGAGTACGCCTCAGGTTCCAGACCAAAATATGGGTAGCTGCGACTGGATGCCAATGCAGTGCACCGGCATCTGGTCACGCACTCCGCTCCAGATTAGGCCCAAATGAATGGGGCTAGTCGGGAGGGAGTGTCTAAAGGCAGATGTTGCGACGCGAATCCTCTTGAAAGAATGAGCATCCCTCTTCTTTTTCCGGGAGCCGTAACAAACGGCTTCCAGAAAAAAGAACTGATCAGCTCCCATTGAAATCATACGGCGGATACGGCCTCAAAATCCTGACCAAAAAACCCGTGTGAACTTACCCTTAGTCTTAAGTAAAAGAGCATGTGATTCTGGACCAAAATGTAATGCACTTTACTTAAAAATGTTACTGTTTTTCCTGTTAGTAGGGAAATTCTGTCCATAGATACTTACAAACACAAGACGTGTTCACAGTGATGTTTTTTTTCACAATGTGAATGTAGAGGAGAGGGGCTGATTTTACTCACAGCCTCCTCATGTCTGCAACAGTTTTCCATGCCTATACACTGGTCTGATGGCATTCTGCAAGATCTGACAGCTTGCAATGCTATATAAATTTACTTATATACTTGTATTTACTTCTGCTGTATTAGTACAGATTTTTGTTGTATTATTATTACAGATGGGATTTTAGTCACAGACATCATGCAGCTTTCCTGACTGTGATCATAGATTTCTCTTTTCCTGTGTCATGGAGTTTTTTTATCTGCATCACGCCCTGTATTTGAAGTCCACTGTCCCAGCATTTCATATATTATGTTCTCTTTGGCTTTTCTCAGGTATTTATTTGCTATTTTACAGTTATTCCAGGCCAAATTACATGTAAAAAAGTAAACAAAAAAAGTCCCAACACAGTAGTAGTGGCAGTAGTAATGGGGAGGGTGTGGTAGACTGCTGCTTCTTGTAGAAACCTCCAGCCTTAGGGAGAAAATGAAAATGTGCTGCAGCCAAAATGGAGCTATTAGCTGACAAACTGATAGGAAACCAAGTATGAAATCTTATACAGCCATAGAACACTTTGCTCAGCAACACCCTGCAGATAGTTCAACTTTTCATGAAAACTCAGGTACCCTTTAAAGACTAATACCTTTTTATGCTTAAACGGGTTTTATTAAGGATTTTTCAATAAAAATACGACACAAGTAAAAAGAAGATAAGTCGAGCATCAATGAAAAAGCATATAAATCATTAGGCTGGGAGGCCAAAAAAGACCCCCCCTCACATGAACAAAAAAAAAATAGCTCAACGAGGAGAAGAAAAGGGAATAAGGAAGGGACAAGAAGCAAACAAACAAACACAAGACAAAGACGGAGAGACCACAAACAGAACCAGAACAGAAAGCGGAGGAAAGGGAAAGCAAGAAAGAAAAAAGGGAAGAAAACAGACGGCCATGTTACACTCAAGCAAAGGCAGTAGAAAAAGCAGAAGATTCCTGGAACATAATCCAAGGACGCCATCGAAGCTCAAACTTGGAATAAGCGGGAGAATCCTCCGCCACCAAGGTCTCCATCCTCTGTATAAGAAGGAACTCCTGGAGGAACTCAAGCAGGGAGGGTGGAGTGGAGCTGCGCCAGCGTCTTGGAATAACAGTCCTGGCGGCCGTAAGAAAATGTCTCAGGAGGTCCCCCTTAATCGCCGACAGCTTGCCAGGGATGACCGACAGAAGCGCCAGCTGAGGAGAAACAGTCACAGAACGCCCACTGACCGTGGAATACAATGAAAACACCGCGTCCCAGAAAGGCCGCAGAACATCACAATCCCACCAAATATGTAGCATAGTACCCCTAGCGGAGCCACAGCGCCCACACAAGTCTGAAACTGCAGGAAAAATTCTATGAAGAAGCACTGGACACCTATACCACCGGGACAGTATCTTAAAATTTCTCTCCTGAGCGCTACACGGTAGGGCCATCTTATGAGAAAGCAGGAAGGATCTGTCCCAATCCGCAGATGACAGACTTACAGGAAGATCGGAATTCCAGGAAGCAACATAGGAGGGGAGTTCCGCAGTGACATCCGAAAGGAGAACGTCATACAACAGCAAAAGAGCGCGAGGGGGGGAGGTCCGTCGCCCAACAAAGGATTCTAAAGCCAAGGCCGGAGGAGAGAGGTGAGAAGTAAGCGAGAACCGCTTCAAAAAGGACTGAAGTTGGGCATACTCCAACCACGAGAGGCGTAAGTCAGGGTGAGAGCTACATAACTGGGAAAAAGGAAGGAGCGGGGAATCACCCGTCACCTCCTGAAGACGAGTACAATTCTCTCTCTCCCAACAGAGGAACCGATCCACTGAGCACCCAGGGGGGAACATAGGATTCTCGAAGAGAGGAGTCAAAGGGCCCGGAACACGGGCCAAGCGACCAGAAGAGCAGACCAGATCCCACACCTTCAGGAAGTGCGAAGGAAGAACGTAAAGGCCAGGGGGTTTGGGACGAAAGTGCGGTGGAATCCATGGCCAAGAGGAGAGCAAGGATGATATCAGGTCAAATTCGATGGACACCCACTGCTTATCTTGGCGACGGAATTGCCAGTCAAACAGACGAAGCAAAACTGAGGCGCGATAATAAAGGCGCACATCCAGAAGGCCAACGCCTCCCCTGGACTTACGTCTAACAAGAGTACTAAACCCAAGTCTGCTCCGAGAGGAGCCCCATACAAACCTCCCAAACAAGGATTGTACCCTAGCCAAAAAAGTGCGTGGGAGAGGGATGGGAAGGGCCTGAAATAAATACAAAAACCGGGGGAGGACATCCATTTTAAGGGCGTGAATTCGACTGAACCAAGAGGGGAGATGAGCGCCATAAGAGCGTAGGTCCGTAGTAATGGCATCCAAAAGTGGAAGATAATTAAGTTGGAACAGGGAAGCAGGATCAGGGGAGATACGGATCCCCAAGTATTTGAAGGAGGAAGGTTGCCACCTAAAAGGGAAAGTCTGCGCCAGAAATTCAGCCTCGGAAGGTGGAAGTGAGACATTAAGGGCCTCACTCTTAGATAAATTAACCTTGAAATTACTAAGGGCACCAAAACGGGAAAATTCGCGCAGAATAGCCGGAAACGACACCCGCGGTTCGGAGACATAAAGCAGAAGATCGTCCGCATATAACGCCGCTTTGACCACGCGAGACCCCAGAGGTATACCGTGAACATCTGGACAACGGCGCAACGCGGGTACCGTTACGGACAGAAAAGGGATCCGAGATTACTCCGTTCGCCCGGACACGTGCCGACGCATTCCCGTAGAGAGCCAGGATCTTGCCCAAGAATCCGAAACCAATACCGATCTGCACAAGGGTCTCCCGAAGAAACCCCCAATGGATGCGATCAAACGCCTTTTCGGCATCAATCGAAAGCAAGCAAAGAGGGACTCTAGAGGAGCGGGCAACGGAGATGGCAAGAACAGTTTTGCAAACATTATCCCGCGCTTCCCGACCCGGGATAAAGCCGACCTGATCACTATGAACCAAAGCAGGCATGAAGGGAGAAAGGCGATTCGCCAACAATTTTGCATACAATTTCACGTTCCGAGGCCGCAATTGCGAGCATGCGCAATCAGCTCTACTAGTGTAAGAGCCGACAGAGGTGACGCTGCTGAAGAAAGAAGGGGAGGATCCAGCAGAAGACACAGGCGGCGCAGGATCCTGTTCTCGGGCAGCGGTGGGGACGCCCCCATCGCATTTTCAGCGCTGGGGCCCGCCCCCATCGCTGCCAGAGAACTAATTTACATACCGGTAAAAAATGGTATTACTAAGGAAAGGTGCGGCGGAGATCCTATCTAAAGGTAGGAGACTAATAGCCTTTCTAAAGGCTATTCCGACGTGTTATCCACAGAAAGTTTTTTAATGGTAGAATCCCTTTAAATTTGTAGAACGTTAAGGTTATACATATTTGTAACTATGAACTATTTAAAAAATTACAGAGTTTTAAATATTTCCTCATCAGAAACCCAGACATGAATATCTTATTGTGGACATGTTATAGCGCAGGGAAACTACACATATAAGAAGATAACATGGACACAATAAGAAAATCATGGCTAGGTTTGAACAAGTTCCAGACCTTAAAGTTTTAGTTTCATGGTCGTATCCATTGATCAAGACAACAGACTGTCACCATTAAGATGGTTGGAGAAAATCTTTAAGATGCTGCAATTATTTATATTGGCAAAAGTATTTAACTTTTATTTATCTACAAATTTAAATAAGTTTATGTTCAAGGGAAAATCCATTTAAGCTTATTATCTTTTCTTGCTTTGTACTTGCTTTTATTGCACTTGTTTGACGTGCTTGTTTCTTTTATTAAAATCAATTAAATTAGTGGTGTATGGCATTCTTGATTCCTACTATCCTTTTAACCCATCGTAAAAATACAAGTTTTTAGGTCGCTTTGGCATCACATGTACTTACCATTGATTTATTTATAGACTTGAAGACAACTACAGTTTCTTATTTGGAACACTATTTATGCTGGCGCATTATGAAGAAATTTAGTCGACCGAATCTTGATATTTTCTGCTTCCACCATTTCTTAAACACTTATGTTTTCAAAAATAGTCTCCTGGTCTACCAGAACTGTGTTCACAACAAAATTGTATAAATGATAAGAAAACATCATTCTACCTGGGATTAAGGATAATAATTTATCTTATCTCAAGGTGTCTATTATATATTGAATATTAGCTGTATTTCTCACTGAGGGCTATCTATAACAGTTTATTTCTAAAACACATACAACCACAAGTCACCTCAGCAATGATCCCAGGAAATATTTTCAATAAAGTACACCAACACTAGTATTAAAGTACCATAGTTCCCATGATGTCTCTAAGAGACATTGCTCCTATTCATAATTGGCCTGAATGTCCCACTAATACAAAGTGAAGGTTCAGCTACAGTTTCTGTCCTTACATATAACACAGCCCTGCTACTGAAAAACTGATCTGCTGATCATTGGACACTCCATGTTCTGCCACTTAGCATGTGAAACACAATCCCTCCAACTACACGTGGGAGGGAAGTTGTTGTAATATGCTTATCAGACAAATTTACAAAGACATCTCATGTACAGATAGTACATTAGTTATTTAGTTAATATTACTGCATATAAACCATTTTCAAAACTGAAAAACTCCTTTAGGCTAAGGCGCCATGCAGTGAATTGCTACAAAAATAAATGCTGCAAAAAGTTTTCTTGTGAGGACTTTCTGCCTCTATTATACCTGTATAGAAAACAGCAGCAATTCTATAGGTATAATGGAAATGCTGTGATTTACAAAAATGCAAGTGAATGAAATCGCAGCATGTTCGCTGTGGATTATCTTCTGCAATATGTGGATGGATTAGCCAGAATCCCATCCACTTTACAGGTACTGTAAAACGCTGCATTTTCGCAACATGTGGCCTCAGCTTTAATATGCATTTTTGAGAAACAATATTGTTGGCACTGTCTCAGTCTTGCCTCCTTGAGTCTCGTGTAGCCAGTGGACATGAAGATATAAAGGAGCCAACTAACAACTACTTCTCAACATATCACTTAATTGGTTAAAATACTTCAGAGTCTTATTCTGATTATCTCCTCTCACCTCACTACCCCTTCTTCCTCACTCTCCCACTCCCATACACCCCTCCCAGTCTCTCTAGCTATCCTGTCCTTCCTTTCCTTCAGCCTAACCCCCGACCCATATTACATAGTTACCCTCCTCCACTCGTCTTCCTGTAAGATGGCCCCTCCTCCTCCTGTACTATGTCCGTGCAAGTTCTTCTTCTCCAGCAATCATCCACCTTTACTGCACACCAGTGGCCATTTTAACTAAGCATTCACACATTTGGTATTTATTAATGCAAGTGCTTGCTCAGACATGCTTTCAGTATAGAAATAAGAAAAATGACTGTAGCTCACCGTACAATGTGCAAAGTCTTCAGGGTGCACGACTAGGCTTCCGGACCATAGACGCATTTAATGTAGACACAGTAGAGGAGGACAAGTCAGCATCTCACTGGACTTTCTAAAATTTAACTTTTAATCCATTTTCAAGATAAACTATAATACAGATATGACAAAAGTGAAGAAAAAGGAAAAAGTGAAAAAACTAAATTTTAAAAAACGCTAACACGTTTCGAGGCTTGGTGTCTCTTAATCATAGCGTTAAGATATGATTAAGAGACACCAAGTCCCGAAATGTGTTAGAGTGTTTTTTAAAATTCATTTTTTTCACTTTTTCCTTTTTCTTCACTTTTGTCATACCTGTATTGTATTTTATCTCGAAAATGGATTAAAAGTTACATTTTAGCAAGTCCAGTGAGATGCCGACTTTTCCTCCTCTACTGTGTCTACATTTTCAGTATATACGAATGACAACAGCAGCCATAGATGCACCACAGCACTGGCCCGAGCTAGCTCACATGATTGACAAAACTATTTATCAGGTCCTAGTTCAGTTCACACACTCGAACAGAACATCCATCTTGCCATATGACAAGGGCAACACCCAGACTGCTGAGATGCAACTGTGGGACCCTCATATAGAGATACTGCCCTCTACTTTTCTCTGAACCAGGGTGGAGGTCTGCTGGAAAAGGTGAGAACCTTTTAAGAGTAAGAATCTTGGCTGGGAAAAGTTGCAATGAAAGAAGATGGTATTGATAATTCAACTTTTGGCTGTATCTTTTCAGTACTGTATTCACTTATGTGGTCTGTAGCATGGTAATGTGTGCTATCATTTCGGTGTGGGAAACAGTATTACCCAGGCTGCCCTTTTATCTAACAAAATACACTCACCGGCCACTTTATTAGGTACACCATGCTAGTAACGGGTTGGACCCCCTTTTGCCTTCAGAACTGCCTCAATTCTTCGTGGCATAGATACAACAAGGTGCTGGAAGCATTCCTCAGAGATTTTGGTCCATATTGACATGATGGCATCACACAGTTTCCGCAGATTTGTCGGCTGCACATCCATGATGCGAATCTCCCGTTCCACCACATCCCAAAGATGCTCTATTGGATTGAGATCTGGTGACTGTGGAGGCCATTGGAGTACAGTGAACTCATTGTCATGTTCAAGAAACCAGTCTGAGATGATTCCAGCTTTATGACATGGCGCATTATCCTGCTGAAAGTAGCCATCAGATGTTGGGTACATTGTGGTCATAAAGGGATGGACATGGTCAGCAACAATACTCAGGTAGGCTTTGGCATTGCAACGATGCTCAATTGGTACCAAGGGGCCCAAAGAGTGCCAAGAAAATATTCCCCACACCATGACACCACCACCACCAGCCTGAACCGTTGATACAAGGCAGGATGGATCCATGCTTTCATGTTGTTGACGCCAAATTCTGACCCTACCATCCGAATGTCGCAGCAGAAATCGAGACTCATCAGACCAGCCAACGTTTTTCCAATCTTCAATTGTCCAATTACGATGAGCTTGTGCAAATTGTAGCCTCAGTTTCCTGTTCTTAGCTGAAAGGAGTGGCACCCGGTGTGGTCTTCTGCTGCTGTAGCCCATCTGCCTCAAAGTTCGACATACTGTGCGTTCAGAGATGCTCTTCTGGCTACCTTGGTTGTAATGGGTGGCTATTTGAGTCACTGTTGCCTTTCTATCAGCTCGAACCAGTCTGGCCATTCTCCTCTGACCTCTGGCATCAACAACGCATTTCCACCCACAGAACTGCTGCTCACTGGATGTTTTTTCTTTTTCGGACCATTCTCTGTAAACCCTAGAGATGGTTGTGCATGAAAATCCCAGTAGATCAGCAGTTTCTGAAATACTCAGACCAGCCCTTCTGGCACCAACAACCATGCCACGTTCAAAGGCACTCAAATCACCTTTCTTCCCCATACTGATGCTCGGTTTGAACTGCAGGAGATTGTCTTGACCATGTCTACATGCCTAAATGCACTGAGTTGCTGCCATGTGATTGGCTGATTAGAAATTAAGTGTTAATGAGCAGTTGGACAGGTGTACCTAATAAAGTGGCCGGTGAGTGTATTTCCTATGGTTTACATTTATCACACCTCTAATAACTTTTAGAGCTGATGGAAATTGACCACCACTCCATTCAAACTTCTAACTTCAGCTGTGCAGTGAGAAGGATCAAGCAGCGGTGAACTTCAATTTGGTTCTTCAATGGGGTCTCTGTGGTGGAGACCACATAGATCAGGACTTTGTTAACTATGTGGATGATCCATAAGGGAAAGTAAAGGATCCTTAACCGGTTAAGGACCAGGCCCAAAAGTATGTTAAAGACCAGGCCTCTTTTTTCAAAACTGACATGTGTCACTTTAAATGGCAATAACTTTGAGACGCTTTAACTTACACAAATGAATTTGAGATTGTTTTCTTGTAACACATTATACTTCATGTTAGTGGTAAACACTAATCAATATTTTTGCATTTATTTATAAAAAAACTAGGAAATTTGATGGAAATTTGAAAAAAATTGCAATTTTCAAAATGTGAAATTATCTGCTTTTCAGGCAGATAGTCATACCATCCAAATACATGAATAAATATTATCTCCCATATCTCTGCTTTATATTGGCATCATATTTTGATTGTCTTTTAATTTATTTTGGACGTCACAAGGCTTACAAGTGTAACAGCAATTTTCCAGATTTACAAGAAAATTCTCCAAACCAATTTTTTAGGGACCACTTCAGTTCTGAAAGTAATTATAAAGGCCTGTATAATAGAAACCCCCATAAATTACCCCATTTTCAAAACTGCACCCCTCAAATTATTCAAAACAGCATTTGGGATGTTTGTTAACCCTTTAAGCATTTCATAAGAATAAAAATAATATGGCAGTGAAATTTAGACATTTCATTTTTTTTCACTAATACATTCATTTAGACCCAAAATTAACACATTCACAAAGGGTTAAAGGAGAAAATGCATCTGACAGTTTATTGTGCAATTTCTCCCGTGCACAAAAATACCCCACATGTGGGTGTAAACTGATTTTTGGGCACACGGCAGTGCATGGAAGGGAAGGAGCGACACTGGGTGTTTGAACAGCAGATTTTGCTGGAATAATTTTCAGCGCCATGCCTTATTTGCAGAGACCCTAGAGTACCAAAACAATGGAAACCCCCCCAAAAGTGACCCCATTTTAGAATCCACACCCCTCACAGAATTCATCAAGGGGTATAGTCAGCATTTAGACCCTACAGTTGTTTCACAGATTTTACTAACATTGGGATGTGTAAATGAAAAATTACTAAAATGTAACTTTATCTCCAAAGTTTTCATTTTCACAAGGGGTTAAAGGAGTAAAAGCCCCCCACAGTTTGTTAAACAATTTCTCCTGAACACGGCAATACCCCATATGTGGCTATAATCTGCTGTATGGGAACATGGCGGGGCTCAGAATGGAAGGAGCGCTATTTTGCTTTTGGATGGCAGATTTTGCTGGAATTATTTTTAGGTGCCATGTCGCATTAGCAGAGCCCCTAGAGAACCAATACAGTGGAAACCCCCTAAAAGTGACCCCATTTGGGAAACTACATCCCCCACAGAACATATTAAAGGGTAGAGTGAGCATTTTGACCCTACAGCTGTTTCACAGATTTTATTAACATTGGGCCATGAAAATGAAAAATTACTTTTTTTCCAACAAACTGTCAATTTAGCCCCAAATTTTTAATTTTCACAAGAGGATAAAGGAGAAAAAGCTCCCTAAAGTTCGTTACTAGAGATGAGCGAACAGTGTTCTATCGAACACATGTTCGATCGGATATCAGGGTGTTCGCCATGTTCGAATCGAATCGAACACCACGTGGTAAAGTGCGCCAAAATTCGATTCCCCTCCCACCTTCCCTGGCGCCTTTTTTGCACCAATAACAGCGCAGGGGAGGTGGGACAGGAACTACGACACCGGGGGCATTGAAAAAAATTGGAAAAAGTCATTGGCTGCCGAAATCAGGTGACCTCCATTTTAGACGAATAGTGGATTTCAAATCCGGGTCATATGAGAATGTGAACTTTGTGACTATGAGACAGGGATAGCTGTACAGGCAGGGATAGCTAGGGATAACCTTTATTTAGGGGGGAATGTTATTAAAAATAACTTTTTGGGGCTCTATCGGGTGTGTAATTGTGATTTTTGTGAGATAAACTTTTTCCCATAGGGATGCATTGGCCAGCGCTGATTGGCCGAATTCCGTACTCTGGCCAATCAGTGCTGGCCAATGCATTCTATTAGCTTGATGAAGCAGAGTGTGCACAAGGGTTCAAGCGCACCCTCGGCTCTGATGTAGCAGAGCCGAGGCTGCACAAGGGTTCAAGCGCACCCTCGGCTCTGATGTAGGAGAGCCGAGGGTGCACTTGAACCCTTGTGCACCCTCAGCTCTGCTACATCAGAGCCGAGGGTGCGCTTGAACCCTTGTGCACACTCTGCTTCATCAAGCTAATAGAATGCATTGGCCAGCGCTGATTGGCCAATGTATTCTATTAGCCTGATGAGTAGCAGCTGGCTCTGCTGGAGGAGGCGGAGTCTAAGGTCGGACCTGAATGGAGACTGGTGTGGAGCGATCTTAGACTCCGCCTCCTCCAGCAGAGCCAGCGCTGATTGGTCGAGTTCCGTACTCTGGCCAATCAGCGCTGGCCAATGCATTCTATTAGCCCGATGAAGTAGAGCTGAATGTGTGTGCTTAGCACACACATTCAGCTCTACTTCATCAGGCTAATAGAATACATTGGCCAATCAGCGCTGGCCAATGCATTCTATTAGCTTGATGAAGCAGAGTGTGCACAAGGGTTCAAGCGCACCCTCGGCTCTGATGTAGCAGAGCTGAGGGTGCACAAGGGTTCAAGTGCACCCTCGGCTCTCCTACATCAGAGCCGAGGGTGCGCTTGAACCCTTGTGCAGCCTCAGCTCTGCTACATCAGAGCCGAGGGTGCGCTTGAACCCTTGTGCACACTCTGCTTCATCAAGCTAATAGAATGCATTGGCCAGCGCTGATTGGCCAGAGTACGGAATTCGGCCAATCAGCGCTGGCTCTGCTGGAGGAGGCGGAGTCTAAGATCGCTCCACACCAGTCTCCATTCAGGTCCGACCTTAGACTCCGCCTCCTCCAGCAGAGCCAGCGCTGATTGGCCGAATTCCGTACTCTGGCCAATCAGCACTGGCTAATGCATTGTATTGGCGTGATGAAGCAGTGCTGAATGTGTGTGCTTAGCACACACATTCAGCTCTACTTCATCGGGCTAATAGAATGCATTGGCCAATCAGCGCTGGCCAATGCATTCTATTAGCGTGAACTGAGTTTGCACAGGGGTTCTAGTGCACCCTCGGCTCTGCTACATCAGATTGCTACATCTGATGTAGCAGTGCCGAGTGTGCATCAGATGTGTAGTTGAGCAAAACTGACTCAGCACTGCTAAGTCTGCATTCGCATAGGAATGCATTGGCCAGCCTTCGGCCAATTAGCGCTGGCTCTGCCGGAGGAGGCGGAGTCTAAGGTCGGACCTGAATGGAGACTGGTGTGGAGCGATCTTAGACTCCGCCTCCTCCAGCAGAGCCAGCGCTGATTGGCCGAATTCCGTACTCTGGCCAATCAGCACTGGCTAATGCATTGTATTGGCGTGATGAAGCAGTGCTGAATGTGTGTGCTTAGCACACACATTCAGCTCTACTTCATCGGGCTAATAGAATGCATTGGCCAGCGCTGATTGGCCAGAGTACGGAATTCGGCCAATCAGCGCTGGCTCTGCTGGAGGAGGCGGAGTCTAAGATCGCTCCACACCAGTCTCCATTCAGGTCCGACCTTAGACTCCGCCTCCTCCAGCAGAGCCAGCGCTGATTGGCCGAATTCCGTACTCTGGCCAATCAGCACTGGCTAATGCATTGTATTGGCGTGATGAAGCAGTGCTGAATGTGTGTGCTTAGCACACACATTCAGCTCTACTTCATCGGGCTAATAGAATGCATTGGCCAATCAGCGCTGGCCAATGCATTCTATTAGCGTGAACTGAGTTTGCACAGGGGTTCTAGTGCACCCTCGGCTCTGCTACATCAGATTGCTACATCTGATGTAGCAGTGCCGAGTGTGCATCAGATGTGTAGTTGAGCAAAACTGACTCAGCACTGCTAAGTCTGCATTCGCATAGGAATGCATTGGCCAGCCTTCGGCCAATCAGCGCTGGCTCTGCCGGAGGAGGCGGAGTCTAAGGTCGGACCTGAATGGAGACTGGTGTGGAGCTATCTTAGACTCCGCCTCCTCCAGCAGAGCCAGCGCTGATTGGTCGAGTTCCGTACTCTGGCCAATCAGCACTGGCCAATGCATTTCTATGGGGAAAAGTTAGCTTGCGAAAATCGCAAACTGACAGGGATTTCCATGAAATAAAGTGACTTTTATGCCCCCAGACATGCTTCCCCTGCTGTCCCAGTGTCATTCCAGGGTGTTGGTATCATTTCCTGGGGTGTCATAGTGGACTTGGTGACCCTCCAGACACGAATTTGGGTTTCCCCCTTAACGAGTTTATGTTCCCCATAGACTATAATGGGGTTCGAAACCCATTCGAACACTCGAACAGTGAGCGGCTGTTCGAATCGAATTTCGAACCTCGAACATTTTAGTGTTCGCTCATCTCTATTCGTTACACAAATTCTCCTGAACACAGAAATGCCCCATATTTGGTCATAATCTGCTGTATGGGAACATGGCGGGGCTCAGAATGGAAAGAGGGCTATTTGGCTTTTGGAGGGCAGATTTTGCTGGAATATTTTTCAGGTCCCATGTTGCATTTGCAGAGCCCCTAAAGTACCAATACAGTGGAAACCCCCTATAAGTGACCCCATTTTGGAAACTACACCCCTCATAGAATTTGTCTAGGGGTAGAGTGAGTATTTTGGCCTCACAGGTGTTTCACAGATTTTATTAACATTGGGACGTGAAAATGAAAAATTACTTTTTTTCCCAATAAATCGTCCATTTAGCGCCATAGTTTTAATTTTGCAAATAGTTTAAGAATTAAAAGCCCCCCACAGTTTGTTACACAATTTCTTCTGAACACGGCAATACCCCATATGTGGCCATAATCTGCTGTATGGGTACATGGTGGGGCTCAGAATGGAAAGAGCGCTATTTGGATTTTGGAGGGCAGATGTGGCTGGAATAGTTTTCAGGGGCCATGTCGCATTTGCAGAGCCCCTAAAGTATCAATACAATGGAAACCCCTCAAAAGTGACCCCATTTTAGAAACTACACCTGTCAAGGAATGTATCAAGAGGTATTATCATTTTGAGCCTAAAATGCTTCCCAAAAATTTAATGTACAAAATGAAAATTGAAATTTTTAAAAATATGCCATTTCGGTGCCCAATACGTTGCACCCACTTTGTGTTGTCAGAGACCTGCACTCCTAAAACTATTAAGGGGCCATCCCGGGGGTCAAAAAATTATATATGTGGGTGTAAACTGCTGCTTGGGCACACAGCAGGGCTCAGAAGGGAAGGACCACTGTGCGTTTTAGCTTTTGGGGTACAGATTTAGAGGGACTTTCTGGGTGCCATGTTGTTTTTGCAGAGCCCTGGAGGTGCCAGTAAACTGGAATTCACCAAGAAGTGACCCCATTTTGTAGGGGCAATTTTAGGGTCTCTGCAAATGTGACATGGTGTCCAAAAACGAAGAATCTAAATCTGCACTCCAAAAGCACATATTGCTCCTTCACATCTGCGCCCTGCTGGGTACCCAAATAGCAGTGTATGCCCACATGTATGACACTGGTGTACCCCGGATAACGGACTTAATACCAATATGTGGGTAGAATCGGCTGTTTGGGCACAGCCGGGGCCAGAAGGGTAGGAGCGCTATTTTGGTTTTTGGAGCACAGTTTGGTTTTTGGACGTCATGCCACTTTTGCAAAGCCCCTGAATTGCCAATAAAGTGGAATCCGCAGACATGTCACCCTATTTTGGACACTACCCCACTGATGGGATTTATCAAGTGGTGTAGCGAGAATTTTTAACCCTTGAGTGTTGCATTTATTTAGTTTCCAGAAATGAAATCGCAACTGATAGAGAAGTTAAAAATGAAAATTTTACAGATTTGCCATTTCAGCGTGCAACATGTTGTGCCCGACTTATGTCAGCAGAGACACTCCAAAAACTGTTAAACGGGTATCCCAGGCACAACAGCTTTTAGAGCGTTCATCTCTGATACAAGGTGGACACAACATATTACGCACTGAAAGGACGTATTCCTGGAAAAATGGTCATTTTCACCTCTCACAATCCGCTTCGTATTCATTTATGGATAATAAGTTATAGCAACACTTGGGGGTTAAAAATGCTCTCTGTACCCCTGGAGAAATCCTTCAGGGGTGTAGTTTCCAAAATAACGTCTCATATCAGGGGATTCCACTTTACTAGCATTTCAGCTCTACAAAAGTGTCATGGCATCCAAAAACCAAACCGTCTGTGCTCCAAAAACCAAATGACCCTTCTTCCCTTCTGTGTCCGGCTGTGCCCTAATATCAGTTTATACCCACATATGACATTACGTGCATTATCCGGGGTACACCAGTGTCATACATGTGTCATACATGTGTCATAAACTGCAGTTTGGACGTACAGCAGGGCGCAGAAGGGAAGGAGCGCTATGCGGCTTTTGGAGTACAGATTCAGATGTTTGGTATCTGGACGCCATGTCATGTTTGTAGAGCCTGTAAGGTACCAGAAAAGTGGATTCCATGGGGTACCAGGAGTGACCCCATTTTGAAAACTGCACCCCTCAAAGAATTTATCAGGGGGTGTAGTGAGTATTAGTATCCCGGACGTGACTGCACAGCGGATGGCGAAGAGGGAATATATAAGCTCTGCGGAGGACATTGCAAACACCAAATTCCCTACTATGTCCCAGTAGCTCCTATGATTGGGGGAGTCACTCTGGGGGTCACTTCTGGTGTCTGTTCCCTCATAAGCTGTAAATCTGGGGTGTCCCCTGATATCCGCTCACACAGCTTATATATTCCCTTCCTGACGCCGCCAGTTGTATTCTAATAATTTGGCGATTTTTGAGGGTTTTTGTCTTCACATTGTGAGATGCTATATTTTCTTTATGTTTCTGGTGACGCGGCCATATAAGGGCTTATTCTTTGCGGGATGAGATGCATTTCGTAATGACACCATTTTTGGGTGTCTACATCTTTATGAATACATTTTATTAACCCTTTTTTGCTGGATTTAAAAAAAAAAAAAAATCAATCCTGGCATTGAGTTTTACTTTTTTAATTTTGCGCCATGCAGCGTACAGTATAAGTAACATGTTCCCTTTATTCTGCGGGTCGGTACGGTTACGGCGATACCTCATTTATATTATTTTTTTATGTGTTACTAGTTCTGCAGAGGAAAAACACATTTGGGGACATAAATCAATGTTTTTTGCATCGCATCTTCTAAGAGGCGTAACATTTTTATTTTTCGGTTGACAGTGTTGGTTGAGGGCTTATTTTTTGCGGGACAACCTGTGCTTTTTATTGGTACTGTTGTCGGATGCATATGACTTTTTGATCACTTTTTATAGCATATTTTGTATGGTGAGATGGCGAAAAATCATTACTTCCGGCGAGTTTTTTCCGTTTTTTTTTCCCGACGTTCACCGTGTACATTAAATATTATTTCAGTTTTATTGTATAGGTTGTTACGGACGCGGCGATACCAAATATGCATTGCTTTTTTTAATTTTTAGTGCTTTTTTTTATATAATTCATTTTGTATAGAAAAAAGGGATTTTTGGACTTTAGAACTTTATTACTTTTTTCATACACTTTTTTTTTTTAAAAACTTTTTTTTTAACTTTTTCATGTGTCCCTTTAGGACACTTGAATCAGTTGATGCTTTGATGAAAGCATCAGCTGATTCAGCACAGTAGCAGACAGGACACGAGCAGGACATGAGCCTGCTCGTGTCCTGTAAGCTGCAGAGGAAGTGAGACACATCGCTCACTTCCTCCACCGCCTGGCAGGATCACCAGGTATGTGGGGGCTCCGGTAGTCTGGGGTCACTGGCCAGACCCCAGACTACCTTCTACTGACATCGGCACCCCCCGATCTCGCCGCGGGGGGTGCCGATCACTTTCAAATATCGGCGGATCCCTTTCGATCGCGCCGTGATGTTTGACGGCGCGATCGAAAGGGTTAACACGTCCAGTCGGACTCAGTTCCGACTGGACGTTATAGAGGAAGGGGTTAGGTGTTAGTAACACCTAACCCCCCCCCCCCCCGCACCCCTCCCCCCGCCAGAAAGGTACCTAAAGGCCGGACGTATTTCGGCAATAGTCCGGTCTTTAGGTACCAGCACATGAGGCCGTAAATTTACGTACGGCGGTCCTCATGTGGTTAAAGTTAAGATACAGGTAATTAAATTGATGATAAACAAGGATAATATGTAAGTATATTTGTAGGAGAAATGGATTCATTGTTCTCAGCTGATGACAGGGGTCACATATGATCACATAAAAAGCTTAGGACAAAGAACGCTAAATTATCAATGTGATAATTGTGGTAGTGACATAGAATGAGTCTTCTAAAGAAAGGAA
The DNA here is from genome assembly GCF_031893055.1 of Leptodactylus fuscus. Classification (NCBI taxonomy): domain Eukaryota; kingdom Metazoa; phylum Chordata; class Amphibia; order Anura; family Leptodactylidae; genus Leptodactylus; species Leptodactylus fuscus. The sequence continues at coordinate 295,182,631 of NC_134265.1, forward strand.
ATATTAGTCAAGATTAATATGTACATGGTAATTGTGTAAATTAGAGTTTGTATTTAGCATTACTTTCATCTGAATCTGTAGGATAGCATTAAAACAGAACAGAATATTAAGTTACTTTTGTACAAGATTTATTCTAAAGCAGTATTCCTAAAGGTAGATTCAATCTGAGTAAAATTGGAAGAAATACATCTTCATCCCATTTTGCATATAAGAAAGAAATTAATTAAGTGTGACAAAACAGTTATTATTCTGCATAATTATTCTGGGCACAGGTCATCATATTTGACAAGTTTGTGGGACAGGTCCTTATTGCTGTGCTGGAAATATCTCACTGGTGTCATTTATAGAAAATGCCAATCATCTACTACATCATCTAACTGTCTTTCCACATAAACGTGGTATATATCCCCATCATCCAGAATCTCAGCACATCTCCTGCTTCCCTTTGTTTGCCTGTCTGGTTACGTTTCCCCTTATGTCTTCTGTCTTATCACAACGTCATTTAGCACATTATAGTACTTAGAATTCTAGGAGAGAATTTTATGAACAACAACACTTTATTACTTCTCAGCATTGAGAATTCCATTAACTTTGACTATGGTCATTAAAATCCCGTTTAAACAGGTTACGCCTTGAAAAAGGATTTATCCTCTAGGATAGAGGATAAATACCTGATCGGTGGGGGTCTGACTGCTGAGATGCCCACTGATCCTGAGAACAGGGATTGTTTTCCTGACTGAAGCTAGGCTGAATGGAGATGTGTCGTTTTGTGGACGGTGCTCAGATTCACTGCTGAAATAAAGCAATCTCCATCTATCTCCAGCGTTCCCATTAAAGTCAATGAGAAAACACCCCTGTTCTCAGAGTTTCTGGGGGCCTCAGTGGTCAGACCTGACTGATCATGTATTTATTCTCTATCCTACTTTTTCTAGCGTATCCTCTTTAAGTTAATTTATGCCCTATTTTAGAGATCATTGGCATAATACACAGATCAGTGGTGGGGATGTAAATATATGACTATACTGGGACCATGCCAACTGCAGACTATATTTACGACTATCCAGTTTATGTGACATGATAGTTCACTAGTTTGTAAAAACGCAGAGCGTCCATTTCTTCTTGTGACCATTGGTGGTCATGTAAACTTCTTATTATGCATGTTAAAGTTCCATTTCAGATAATGGTTTCTCTGTCAACTGTTTAGGAGATCAATAGGCTAAACACAGAGCACACAGCACTTGTAAAGCACAGGGGTTCAATTGATAAGTGGTGGTTATATAAGTTTCTGAAATTTCTCTATTACAAGTGAAGAGAGGGTTTCTCTGCAGCATGGGAATCACAGTTAACCTGTGAAAAAGATTACCATGCTGAAGAGAGCAAGGAGCCTGAAAGTGAATGTGATGGACTATTCTACAGTGATGCCACAATACTAGTGATACGGGAGCAGGAGTCCAGTAGTCGGGTAAGGCTGGGGAGGCTGAAGACAGCAAATGGATAGCACAAAGGGGGCCTGAGGTAGTAGTCCGGGAACAGATACAAAAGACCAGGTAGAAGTCCAGTAGTATCTTAGGAGCTGTAACTTCGAAATAGTTTAAAATCTGATATTTAACGAAAGGATCATTGGCAGGAGTCAGCTTCCATTGCAGATAAGTAAGGAACAAAATTACTCTGAAAGGGGTTAATGTTTTGCTTAAATCCTCTTTTTCTAACAAGACTCTGTAGGAGGCCAAATCCTGGGATGTAGTTAATAAACGTCAAAGTTTAGAATGCAGTTTAGCTCTGTCATTTTAGATAGCTTTCAGTGTGGCTTTAAATCAAATAAAAAATATAGCTATCACCAAAATCCATTCTAACTTTCCCACAGTCATATAGGATGCTGGTTATGACTTCTGTCCTCCTTTGTAGCTTGTATATATTTATATGTAGGAATACTCTGATGTACTTCAATATGTATTTTCATAAATGCAAAAATGTAACCAATTCCAGCTTAACTTTTCCCCGGCAGGATTCCACACTTTCATATTAATCTTCTGTCTGGTGACAGTTGTCACTGTCTGTATTGAATAAGGCTTGATGTACCTGAAGGGAAGTGATAAGAACGCTCAGGGTTTAATTAAATGCTTTTTTTTTTCTAAAAAAAAAAAATAATCTGACATTTGACGGCTAAGTGGAGCAACCCCATAGCATTGCTTGCCTGTGCTCACACCATACCGGCACCCAGACAGCAGACTGCAACAATCTGCATTGCTTAAAAGACGACCTCTCGAGCGGTTTAATAAAATATAATTTCTACTGACCTACTTCATGCTCTTATTAAATAAAATAATCCAGCCAGTGTTCAAAGTAGCTTTGTAATATACCACAAAATCATATTTAGTTGATTTTCATTTCAGCATGTGGGAATCATGACGGATCCATCTAAGCTGAACAAATTAAATGATAACCTGAAGCCACCATCACCCTTTCTTTATTAAGTCAATTTAAGGAAATGCCAAAACATTTTTCTGGTACCTGGCAAGTTATTCTAAATAAAAGTGTATATACGGCTGGTACAGCAATATGTTATTCTCTATAGTACCTATATTGTCACTCAGAAAATGTCTTCATTTGAAGAACTGGAGCACATCTGAAATACAGTATTAGAGAAATTATAGCATATTCGTGTGACTATTCAGCATGCTACACATCTTAATTAGTGTGTACAAACGTCTAGAGGCTAGGAGCTGGTCATGCTCACATTTGCTCAGCAGTAAATCTAAGGTAACATGACAGGCCAGTCAGCTGTCAGGATGTTGTGGAGCTGCCACATTATGTAGTATAAGAAAAGGGAAAAGGAAAAACCCATAAGGAATGTGAACAAGCAGTCATGTTGATTAGCAAATACACATCACATTAAGGGGCTATCTAGAACTAATATAGAGGAGCACTGCATCAAGCTATGCTTTACTATATAGTAATACAGCCATAAAAAATATACAGATGTGTCTGCCCTTCACTTTCCTCAAATTTGAAGGGAACCTGTATATAGAAAATTATATTCAATCTGCAAGCTGCACGTTACAATGCCAGAGAATGTAGAAGTTTGTGGGAAAAGATCCAGTATAGTCATTTGTCTGTAGAAATATTTGCTCTTTCTTTGATATAAAGTCAAGGAAGTGGTCTTATCAGTGACTATATATACATATATGCACAGTCATATGGAGAGTTCGGCAATCACTGATAGAACCACCTCCTTGACGTAATGCACACGGATCCGCTCGGTGCTGTCTTCTTCTTTTTGTGTTCTCAGAACCACCTCCTTGACATCTCAACCAAAAAAGAGAAGAGATGTTAAAGTGTGCCTGAGTTTTTATGAAAAGTTGAAACATCTGCAGGGTCTTGCTGAGTAAGCCTTCATATGTGGAGTTCTATCAGTTTTTCTGCTGCTAATAATTGCATTATAGCTCCAGCACATATTACTTTCTTTCTGAGAAGACACTGGTGATGGAATACCATCAGTAGGACAACAATTACTAGATCCAAATAGAGACGTTTGCTAATAATAAAACCTTGAAAAGAAGGATATATTTGTCTAAACAGTGGTAGGGAGAACAAACTGTCATTTATGCTAACAGAAGTCTTACAAAATACATTCATTCTCTACATTGGTCTCCCAGCCTATTGTATAAACGATATAAAGTTAATTTATAAAATAAACCTGAGATGGTATTTGGTTCCAGTGAATGCAACAGATTTTCAAGTCGACATAACAAAGTCCTCTTAAGATTGATTTGTTGTGAAAGAATAATAAGGATGATAGGGACATTGAGACATGTCTGGTGAAAAAGTATTTGTATTTTACTGCTTAATTCTATTTCTTTATCTTCTATTTTTTTTTCTTTTATGTAGATTGTGAGTCCCATATGGGGATCACAATGTACATTTTTTTCCTATTAGCATGTCTTTGTAGAATGGAAGAAAATCCATGTAAACATGGGGAGGACATACAAACTCCTTGTAGATATTGTTCCTGGCGGGATTAGAGTCCAGGACTTCAGCTCTGCAAGGCTGCAGTGCTAACCACTGAGCCACCGTGTTGCCCCGCTTCTATTTCTTTATCTTGTCATAAAGCATACCTCAAATTGTCAAAACCATTTCAAAAATGAATAGTAAAGGCAAAATTAATAATCTTTGTAATATATCTTATTTAGCAAATATGTTGCCTTTTACATTTATCAAGCAGAGTTAAAGGGGTGTTCCCATGTCTGCCTTTCAACCAGGCTGCATGCAGTGTCTGCTTCTTACTTCCTGTATTTCTCCCCCCCCCCTCCTCCCACTTGCTGAACGGACACAGAAGCTTCTGCAGGTCAGATAATATGTAGATTCTTGTACAGAACAAATAAAGTATTATCTGTGTGTTCACGCGGAGAGATAACTGACTTGGATTTATCAGATATCTCAATTATCTGAATGGATTGCCCTTCCAGCAAGATTGGTGAGTGAGTGACATCACTTGTCTTATAGGTCCGTGGTTATTGTAATGCAAATGTTAACAAGGTGGGGAATAAATTCACATACCAGGCAAATAAAGCAGAATTTCTAAAGCAATATATTTAGGAAAAGGCTTAAATTTACATAAGCTACCAGTATAGATAGGATCATTGAGATGGGACAACCCCTTTAACTTTTACATATAAATCTATGGAGAAGTAAAGGGTTGAAGGAAACAAAGATAACTTCTGCTATACTCTGCTCTTCTGTGATTGAGGGAGAGCTCTATTAATACTGCTATGCTATAAATAAGAGGCAATAAATCAATTAACATCCGCCTCATCCCCCTCCCATCTCCATAGAGTTCTGTGTATGAGCAGGATAAAGATTCTATGTAAACAAACAGGCTGATAAGGAGAAGAAAATCAGCCTAATAAGTGGAAAAGGACACAGATCTCTTATACAAGATATATTATAATTATTATATTCCCATGCACTATTCAGTTATGAAAAGTTGTTTAGAACTGGCAGCACACATTAAGGTTTTAGCTATATCAAATTGATATGTAATTCCGCTAAATTAAAAAGTAGTGGATATTTTTTTTAGACAAAATTGTATGAAAAACATGAAGTATATTTGGTATTAGATTCAGTTTTGTTTAAAAAAGTTTCTGCTTTGTTCTTATAGGATCTGATAGGTTTTCTCACAAACATAACCATATTTTACATCGTAGACAATTAAAAGTTAAACATTTTTTGCAAATATAAATAAATGTTTTATACAGTGTACACAGAGATTGCACTACATTTTTTCCAGCATAGTAAGAATACTGCTCTTAGCATTTTTGAGTAGTATTTTTCACCAAAGAGAAGTATAAAATTTGCAGAAATGTAAAGAGGTAATACATAGTGTCAGGGTCTGGGGTTGCTAGGCGGGGTGGCATAGACACAAAAGTCCAGATTCTTTAGACCAAAACAAAGGTAGAGTTTTATTTTTACTCAAAAAGGTAGTGCAGTAACAAAAGGAAATAATATAAAAATAAATACCTGCCCAGCTATGCTCTAACTGAACATAGAATAGGTTACCTCACCTAGAATAACAGAAATCCAAAAAAAACCCAGTAGAATCATTCAGGATACAGCTCCAAAAATATGACCTCTCTGTTTGGCACTCCAGCCAAGCTCTGCCAAAGTGTTGCTGCTGGAGCAACTTCTTAAGCCTTCTTGACAAGGAGACTCTCTGCAGCTGCTTGAACATTCAGTTGCTGCTTGAACATTCCCAAAGTGTGGACTGGAGGGGGGTGGAATGACAGGTCCCACTACCAGCCTATCTGTCATTCCTAAAAATCCAGCCCAGTAACCGGAACTCTGAAATAACACTCAGCAGACAATAGTTGTCTGCGCTGAGAAACGTTCTTTCTGGAGTTTTCTCATCTCACCTACCTTAGTAGTCTGGGTGAGATGTACACCCCCTCCATTATCTGACCAGCCATCGGCTTACAATAGGCATACACAATGTAAGAAGTTGTTATTTATGCAGGGGAATCATGGATTATGTATATAATCTGACTTGGTCCTGTCTGATTTTCATCAATACCTTGGGTATGATAGGAATTGGAGGGAATATGTATACCAGCCTGAACCTCCATGGGATGGACAGGGCATCCACTGCCAAGGGACTGTCCTCCTGATACAATGAGCAGAACTTCTCTACCTTGGCAACCTCTGGGAGACCCCATCTTTGGATAATCTGTTGAAACACCTCTGGATTGAGAGACCATTCTTCTGATATGGTAATACCCCAACTTAACTGATCCACTACTATGTTCAGGGAGCCCTTGATGTGAACTGTGGATAAATGGGTCAGATTCTTCTCTCCATGAGAATATTATGTTCGTCTCCCTTAGGAGAGTTTGAAACCTGGTACCTCCTTGCTTGTTTATGTACAAGACTGTGTTCATATTGTCTGACCGGATTTTGACTGCCTTCTCCTTGAGGACTGGGGAGAAGGGGAACAACCCGAGTTCCTTTAGGTTGGATGTTCCCTTCTCAGGTCTGCTCCAACGACCTTGTATGGTCTTGTTGTCCAGAGGGGCTCCCCATCCCCAATGGGATGCATCTGTTGTCAACAGGGACCAACAAGGTTGGACCGAGGACCTTCCGTCTTTCAGGTGTATCCACCATCTGAGGGAAAGACGGGTACTGGGAGAAAGGCAAATCCTCTTGTGTAGTCCCTATGGAGACCTGTTCCAGGCACTCAACACTTCCATCTGGAGGGGACGTAAATGCCATAAAGCCCAAGGGACCACCATGGCTGAGGATGACATCAGGCCAAAGACTCTCATGGCGGTTGTGATGGACACTTGTCGCGTCCTGAGAAGAAATTGGGCGGCCACCTCTATCTTCAACTTCCTTAGGCTGATGAGAGAGATCTGAAGCTTTTCTGAGTCCAGGATGAATCCCAGGAATTTCTTCTGGGCAGATGGCACTATTTCTGATTTCTCCCAATTGGTTAGCCATCCTAACCTCTTTAGGAAGGAGATGGAAATCTGAAGATGTTGGAGGACCGGAATTGACTGTGCTTTTATGAGATAGTCATCGAGATAGGGAAATACAAATAGGCCTTCAAGTTTGAGAGTGGCGGCTACTGGGGCAACCACCTTGGTGAAGACATAAGGGGTGGAAGAAATGCCAAATGGGAGTGCGGCAAATTGATAGTGCTCTCTGTGGTCTGAAATCTGGATGGCAATCCTGAGATATCTTCTGTGTGGTCAAAATATGGGGATGTGTAAATATGCGTCCTTTAGATCAAGGGTTATCATGACTTTGCCTGGATGAAGGAAAGAATTCACGAAATATTCGGACTCCATCCTGAAAAGTTTTCTTTTGATGAACTGGTTGAGCAATCTTAGGTCTATTATCATCCTCCAGTCTCCCGAAGGTTTTGGAACCAGGAAGACTGGAGAATAAACCCCCCCAGACCCAGCTCTGAGGGGAAGGGACCCTCTCTAGGGCGCCCTTTGTGATGTGTTCCATGACAGATCTTTCCAGGATAGTCTGCTGAGCAGCAGGCAGAGAAGGTGTTGCGACAAAACGGTCATGGGGAGACTGGTTGAATTTGATGGCATAACTATGTTCTGCTACCTCCAGAACCCAAGGATCTATGATAACAGTTTGCCACACAACAAAGTGAGAGAGGCGAACTCCCACAGGCATATCGACCACAGAGAGGTCCTCATCCGATGATATGGATTCATCCTCCAATTGCAACCTCTCCATAGAGGGCAAAGACAGGGAGCACCTGTCAAGGCATTGTTTTTTCGAGAGCTGAGTTATAGAGTTACGGATATCCCTCAGAGAATCCTTCTGAAAAAAGAGAGAGGATGCTTACCAGAGGTGAGGAAGACATTCCCACTTAATTCTGGATTCGTACTCACCATAAAATCCTTAACCCAGACCACTACTTCCCAGGTGGAGGGTTCCTCCACAGGAGGTCCTCTCCAAGAGTGACAAAGTGACCAGTTGTAGACTAGGAAACACAAATGTTAGTAAATAGCCACCAAGGAGGACTTAAGGGCCCATAGCCCACTGCCTACCATCAGGGAGCGGAGTTTTGCATTCCACACAACTCAAGTGTTTAATCTTAGAGGATCCCTTCCTCCTCCTATGATCACCAGAACGAATAGTGGACGACGACATTATGCGTCACAGGAGCTGACAGCTTAACAACTTACCTAAGAATAACAAGAAAAGGTAATAACAGGAGTATGCAAATATACAGGCTGATATAAATAAAGCCTTACAAGGTATTTTTAAAACTAGACAAATATGAGCAGTAACTATGGCAAAAGCAATCCTACAGATCAACACTGTCAAGACAATAACTGCAGGGAATAGAGAAAAAGTCCTAGCTTACTAGGAAGCCCCACCAGAAATCTAGCAAGGCAAGGCAGAAAGGGCCCCGAGCTTTCCCTAAAAAGAGAAAGGTCGGAAGGGGCGGGGCCAAAGTCGTCCCTCAGAAAAACCTACCGAGACTGTCAGATATATGTATAAAATGCTTGTTTCCCTCCAAAACCAAACATCCTACCTCCAGTGGGGTAGGAATTATCCCCAAAACATGCCGGACCCGCACCTCCAGCAGCAATTATCGCAAAAAATGAAGTGCTAGGCGGAAGTGTGCGCCCGGAATTTGCTCCCACCGGAAACACGGCAGCGAGAAGTTCTGGCCTCCGGCCGGCAATGCTGTACTATGCCGCAATAGCGCCCACGACCTAACGAAGTAGGTAGGCAGCAAGAGCAAGGGAGGGAGGTGTGGGGAAGAAGAGGGAAAGAATCCCTCATTAAATCTAACTTTTTCCCTTTCTCTCCCCAGGAGGAAGAGAAAGAAGAATAAAGAAGAGCCAGCCTATCAAGCTGCTGAAGAAGATTGAACTGAGGCCCAGGTAAGACCCCAGGGACAACCTTTGGAGAACACAGAGTCCTGTACACCTGTCCATTCACACAGGACAGAAAAAAAACACGTGGGGGAGGTCTCTGTGCCCTCATATAGGGTTGTACCCATACATGTGTAAATTTTTCTGATTAAAATTTCCGCCTGTCCTACCAGCACAAAGGGGCAGAAATACTCCATATTGTGCTGCTGTATGACAACAGGAAACCATTATAATAACTTCCATGCATAAGTAACTAATTTAGGCAGTTCTAGTAGTGATTCGGTCATTTTGATTTTTCCAGTTACGCCATTCACAAATGTCATGGGATAGATATTTGTATGTATTAATAATATAGGCATTTTTGGACATGGAGATACTTAATGTACCTATTGATTTTTTTTTATTTTGTATATTTTTACATGTAATCTTTTAGGTGTACTGAAATTCCAGTAACCCATCACCTTGCTGTTATATCCTTATTATATACATCCTTATATAACAAATTATATGGCCATGAAGAGCCCAAATATTACACCCATATGACTACCAAATAAACCATGATCTATGAATTGTGCACCACTTTACACCATGCCTACATACATATGCAGATTATTTTGTACTACAATAATGCTATTTTCTATTGGTTATTACTCGCATGTTTGGTTGTTTTCATTCAGAAGCCATGTAACATGTATGTCCACTAGAGATGAGCGATTCAGAATGGGAACCTTCCAAGAGAGAGGAGGAGTCACTATTCGGCCATTTCGAATAGCATGCACCCATAGGAATGAATGGAGGGGGTTAAGCCTGTGTGCTAGCCACTTCCATTCATTCCTATGGGTACGTGCTATTCGAAATGGCCGAATAGTGACTTCTCCTCTCTCTTGGAAGGTTCCCATTCTGAATCTATTGATCCAGAAAGAGAGGTCCACTGACTGACCCCGTACATTGTCCCACCCATAAAGCTTCCAGTAGGTGCTGTTGCAACTGCTCAACCACCATTACCAGGGTCCCTAAAGGGAAAACTGGTGTAGGACCAAGGTCCTGGAGTTGCACAGAGTCCCCACCAACTGACCGGGCACCACTAGCAGTATTGGAGGCCCCATCCACAACAGGATCTGCAGCACCCCGTATTACAAGCGGCACCAGTAGAAGTAATAGCAAAACGAACAACAATATTTTCAACAACCTCATTAGTTACAGCAGAAATGACAGTAGCCCCAGCAATATCAACATCAGAATCAACATCAATATTAGTACCATTGTTACCTATATTACCCTTTGTCCTCCAATTTTTAGGGACACTTTTGCCCACAGCCTCCTCATTTTCCATGTGTTCTTTTCTTACTCTCTCCTGCTGTGCTGGACTGGCCTATATTCAGCCACCAGATCCCACGACTTCCTTACTACCCAGGTGGACAAAGTATCACCAGTCTTAGGCTTTACTGGTGCTGCTGCTCCACTGCCAGATTTGCTGACTGACACTACCGATGCTGCTGGTACTGGTGCCACTAATGCCACTGTCTGCAAGGTCAGATCTTCTGGGGGATGCCATCCCTTCCGCTCCTTCCCCAGTTCACTACCCATCAGGCTGGGTTAGCCTCCAGATCACTCTCTGCTGGCTGTTTAGACCTCCTGTCCCGGTCCCGGGGTCAGGAGCACAATGCTCCATACTGGCCTAGGCTAGCCACTTGCAGATCTCCAGAAACCAGTTGCATAAAACAGTCCATTAAAGCTGGTTAGACACAAAAATCAAGCCTGCCCCAAACACACCAGCAGTCTGGACACAATATACCACACGGACTGTCCAAACAGTAATACTGCCTTTGCTGCACAATGACCAATCAGAGCTCAGCTACTAAGAACATCATTAACTGCTACCTCATGATGTGATATAAGATCATGTTATACATGACTGGACATGCCCAAACATTATTCTTGCCTTTGCTGCACAGTGACCAATCAGAGCTCAGCTAAGAATAATATGTTTCCCACAGTGACCAATCAGAGTTCAGCTACTAAGAACATCATCAACTGTTAGCTCATGATGTGATGTCATAATGCCACAGCTTGTATTACACACACACACACACACACCTGCTGCAGTCTTGTCTTGTTGGCACAGAGATGCGCAGCCTTCAGCTGTAGCTCCTGTAATCCATCTAAATTTACATAGAAGGTGAGCCAAGACACCCCAACATATACTTAGGAAAGTAAAGTACGGAAACTAAAGAATCTGAAATAGATCAAGCAAAGTGGGGCTGGGAGTTCTTGTGCCCAGGCTAGTGACTGGCAGGTAGACTGTGGGGGCAACAAGTAACAGTTTCTTGTTCAGAATATCTAGATAGATTAGGGAGGTGGATCATCTTTAGTCTAGATACAGGAATGCTTAGATACAGCTCTGCAACTCCTTCCTCCAAATAGGCCATCAGTTGAACCCTACAGATGTGACCACTGACCATTCACATGAGGCATATAGATAGTGGTTGTCCTGATGAGTCACTTTCTACTAAAGTCTATAAAAAATCTTAAGGCTGGAGCCAGAGTCTCTTACTGGTTATTTACTATAACCATGTTTATGGCTTCAGATTGACCGTCACCAACAATTGTGTAACATTTTCTCCAGAATGTGAAAAGTGTAAATATTGGTGTAAAAAATGTGCCTTTATTATAACAACCAATCAAAATCC